>NW_025814834.1:56192500-57585000 GCF_022079265.1 Lynx rufus | reverse complement strand
TCAGGATAATATATATCTAGAGATTCAAGTATTTCCCAGATCGAGTGGAACCCGGTAGTTGGAAAACTGAGCTGGAAACGCTTCTTCAAACATTACAACGATCTGTCAATCTTACCCCTCCCCATTCTTTCGTTTCTCTTTCCTTTTCTGGCCAGGCTGTGGCACCCTTATTAGCCATTGCTTTCTGCTTAAAATATGCAAGACGCCTGCATCCCACACCAAAAGATCAAAAGAGAGAACAGCGGAGGGCCGAGAGGGGAGGCGAGACCACCACTCCTTCCTGCCTCGGCTTTGCCCTTCCCCGGGCAGGAAAGACCGCCAGGGCCCCCGCCGGCCTTGCTCCCGCACGCGGTAAACCATCTCACGAACACCCGCAGCCGCCCGCGCTCTCCGTCCGCCCTCCTGGCCTTCTCAGACCTCCCTCCCTCCGCTCCCCGCGGACAGGGCCCCTAACAAGCTCAGGCTGAGAGAAAAATTGCCACCTCTCCTCACCCTCGTGTAAAGAAAAGAAAGGATGGAAGAAAAAGAGCAGCCGCAGGAACCTCGGGGGCGACTTGCCCTTCCGCACAAAGCACTAGCGCACAGCATTCCCCCCTCTCTTTGTTGTGGCTCTCCGTTGCTTCTGGCCACGTGGTTCAGGGGGGCTTACAGCCAGGACCCCAAACCTCTGAGGACCAGTTTGAGGGCTAGGGGATTGTCTTCGGGAAGACCAAGAGCTCCGGACAGAGGCGGGAAACGGGGCATGGGCGGTGGGAAACACTTAGAGGAAAAGATGCTGCTGGGTAGCCAATACAAAAATAGAAATCATTTGAGGGCACACCGCCGGGTTTTTTGCGCGGCTCTTTCCCCCAATTCGGTCGGGGCAAGTTCCCTTCGGCCTCCCGCGCCGGGGCGCCCCCTGGCGGCAGCTTTGGCAGCGGGCAGCGCGCAGAGGGCACGTAGGCGCGCGGAGGGCGCGGGGGCGCTCAGGGGACCCCCGGGCACGGCCCCCTGGCGGCGGCGACGTAGTTATCTGGTGAGCGGTGCCTCGTCCCTCTGGTCCGGCGGGCTCACGGCGGTCTTGCTAAGCACGGCGGCTGAGTAGGGCAGGAAGCCGCTCTCGGAGCGAGGAGCCGCGGCGCTGCAACCGAAGTCCGAGCCGCCGGCGGCCCCCGCGCCGCCGCCGCCGCCACCCCCGCTGCCGCCGCCGCCACCCCGGGAGCCCAGGGCCGCCGCGGCCGCTGCTGCGGCCGCCGCGGCGGATTGACTGCTGTGGCAACTGAGGCACGAGCAGGGCGCGGAGCCGCCGCTGGGGGGCGCCCCGGCCGCCGCGGCCGAGGAGGCCGCAGCCGCCGCAGCTGCTGCAGCCGCGGCGGCCGAGGCCGCGCTGTTGAGCCCCGCGGCGGCCGCGGGCGTCTGGTAGAGGCCCGGGTGGCGGAAGCTGCACAGCAGCTCCGGCCGGGAGTAGGGGTGCGAGAGGGCACGGAAGGTGTCCAGCGGGCGGATGGAAGTGGCGAAGGGCGACGAGGCCGCGGCCGCTGCGCCGGAGGCCGCAGCCGCCGCGGCCGCAGCCGTGACACCCACGTGCGGGTAATAGTGCAGCGGCACGTGCGAGTGGAAGGGGTAGGGCAGGCTTCCGGTGGCGGCCGCGTGCGTCATCATGTAGGTGTAGAAGCTGGGGTCGGCCGGGTGCGGCCACGACATAGCCAGGCGCTGCCGCTTGTCCTTCATGCGCCGGTTCTGGAACCACACCTGAAGGGAGAGCCGCACCGCGGCCCGAGTTAGGGAGTGCCCTGAGGCCTCAGCCCCCTCCCTGGGCCTCTGCACCCTTCTCGGACCTCCGAAAGGCCTGACCTACTCCCCTTCGACCCGGCCCAGTTTGGAGACCCCCTACTCTCCCAGCTGGCAGTGAGGGAGGCAGTGGGAACAGGAGTGGGCACACCTTCCTCAGGAAAAATAATCTTCTGCCTTGTGTCCGACTGCTGCAGCTCCTGCTCCCTTACTCTCCGCTGCGTTTTACGGTTCCCAACGCAACCTTCCCTCTCCTTCCCGCCACCCACTGGTGCCCAGCCTTGCTGAGCACCGGTCTCTCAATCCCAGGATTTGCACGGGATTCTAGGCCACCGTTGAAGAGGGGCTACCGCGGCAGCTTTTCTAAAAGGTCGCCGCTCGAGGTCTTGAGTCCTCTGAGCTGCAAGGGCCTGCCCCAAGGGCACGGGTACGATTTTGATACTGAAGGGATGATTTTTGTTGGAATCATTTGCCTCAAGTGAGTGGCGGGAACAACATCCTCTTAAACTGGGAAAGGGACTGTTACACCCCTCCCAAGACAGTCTAATGAAGACATCACTCGTCACAACTCTAAATTAAAGAAAGCCCGATCAAACCAAAGGGAGACTTCCACAACCTCCCTTATCCGTTGGAGCTTCCTCTTTGCTTTTTCTAGAGTGTGAGATCCTCCGCCAAGCGTTCGCCAAATCGCCCAACCTCCCAGCTATCGCTCCCAGGTTAATAAAATTAATCACTTAGAGATATATAAGTAAGGACAATTTCGTTGTAGTCTCCCTTCCCCAGGAGGTTGCTTTTTTCCTGCTGCCCAGGAGAAAAAATGTTTAGGAAACTACTTTCTGAACCCAATCGATTTTTAAAATACAGTATTCCTTCCTCCATGTTGTAACGATTTATGTGGAAAATAAATCTCCAAGATCAAGAGCAGATGAAAAGTTTCACCTAGGGTTCGTGCCAGAGGAACAAAGACCAGCCGGCTTTGCCGCCGAGGGGAAAGTGGGGCCATGGACATGGGCTAGGGGCACCTGGGCAGGCGGCTGGGCAAAATTGAACAGAGGCCAGTGCTTCCGGCATCAGCTCCGCCATTCCCCGGGCTTCCCAGGTCAGCCAGGCCGGCCAACCCTTCGGATGCGGCAGCTGAGAAACAAATACACCAATTCCGTTGGTGACTCTACCCCGCAGATTTTCAGGCCCTCAGCTAAATGTGGCCACCCAGGAAAGAGAAAGGAGAAACAAAAACCAACCCAGACCCCCCCCCCCCCGGGGAGTCTAGAAAAGGCGCGTGCTGGAATCGATACCTTGATGGTGGTTTCGGGCAGGTTGAGCGCAGCGGCCAGCTCACACCGGCGGGGCCGCGACACATAGTTCTCCCTGTAGAACTCTTTCTCCAGGCGCGCGATCTGTTCGCGGGTGAACGCCGTGCGGTAGCGCCGCACCTGATCCGCGCCAGAGCCGGAGCCGCCCAGCGACGCGCCCCCGCCGCCGCCGCCGCCGCCGCCGCTGCCGCTGCCGCCGCCTCCATGCAGGCTGCCAAGGCCGGAGCCCGACGCAGACGTCGTGGTGCCCGCGGCGGAGCCGCTCTCCGAGTACCCTGGCAAACAAACGGCCGACAGCGCGAGAGTCACTGTAGGGCCGAGATCTCCGCGCTGGAGCTGAGCGCGGATGGGGGAAGCCGGGAGAGAAAGGCAAGAAGCTGCCTGAATTGATGGGGTCTGTCATGCTTACAAATTGCTGCCGTGAATGGAATCAATAAAGTTTGGGGAGCCCTTCTTAACCAAATAATAGGAACTCAATTAGGAAGTTTCTTTTTTTCTTAATAATTAGAAATTTTCAACTCAGGAGGAAAAGTGGCCAAGGGAAAATGCCTACATCTAGGCGTAGTTTGGTAAACTCTAGGTTTACCATGGTCAGGAGATGGCAGGGCAGCTTTCTGTAGGGTTTCCAACCATTCTTTGATGGTCTTTTGGGTTTGGTTAAAAATATTTTTAGAATTCAAAAGACAGCAGCAGCTCAAACCCGAACCATTAGGGGGTGGACTCTACTTTTCAACTCTTTCTCCCGCTGACCCAAGCGGGTCTCCCAGAGGCGCCCGGCGAGGCTCCCTCCGACTTACTCAGGATGCCCCCTCCACTCGGCCTTGGGGAATCAGGGGCAAGGGGGGTTCAGAGCAGCTACCCGGGGCACCCTTCCCTTAGCGCGACTCAGCGGTTGGCTAGAGGTCGGCCAGCTCGCATGGGCTTTTAGACCAGCCCGAAGAAACATTTTCACAGACTCGGGCGAAGGCGGGCGGGCGGGCGGGCCTGGAACCTCCCAGGCCTGCGCCTCGCTGGGAGGCTCAAGGAGCAGAGCAGGAGGGCAAGGTTCCCAGCATGCGTCCCGCCCCCGTTCGAGCCCGCTGGGTGCAGCTTGCCTGCGGAGGGTCGGTTAGGGGCAAAGGCAGTAGGAAGGACCAGCAGGGGCCGCGGAAGAACCGGGAGGATAGGACTAGAGAGCGCGGCAAGGGCGGCGCGGTTACCTTTGCCATTGTTTTCCTTGAGCGGCGCGGCAGCAAGGCCGCCAGGGGAGCGCAGCGCCGAGCAGCCCACCTCCACGTCGCTGCTCATGTCCGCCTCGGCGGCCGCCTCTGAATAATGACCCGGCTTTTTACGGCCTTCGGCGGCGGACGAGATTTCGGAGGAGACGGTGCTTTCGCTGCCCGGGTGCTGCAGGTTGAACAAAGTGTCTATTTCGAATTTGCCCTTGGCAGGGAGGTCTCCCAGAGCGCCGTGCAGGGGGGCGGACGGCAGGCGCGGGCTGAGGCGAGCCGGGTGCTGCGAATTTTCCAGGGCCTCGAGCACAGCATTGCCAGCCGAATCGGATAAATTGGAGAACCGCTTGCCGGTCGTGGGGCTGTGCAGCCCCCTCTCCATCAGAATCATCTCTTTTCTTATTCTTTCCATCATCTCAGCTTTCTAAAAAATGTCACAGTGGCCCGGCTGTCCCGTCCTAATGATGGGCTGCGCCTAGGGCTAATTCTCATTCAGCCCCAGCGAGCGCCTCTAAATATTATTATCTCTTTTGGAGGGAGGCGGAAAAATTGTGGGATGCCAGAGCGAGGGAATGACTGGTCAAAATGACCCATACATCCTTCCGAGCCCGAGATGTCATTCATCAAAAAGTAGCGCTCGCTCGTCATTAAGGTACGAATGACGCCGTTCGAATAATCATTTATTGTAACAGGTTTATAAGCAAATAAATACACGCTCCTGTCAGTGGGTAATGAAGGCAGCTTCGGAGCAGACAAATAGATCCAGGTAGGAGGCGAGAAGAGACAAGAAGTGAGGAGGAAGGCTCCGGTCCTTTGCCCGCTCAGAGCCGGTTCTGTTCGCCCGGGGGTTTGGCCTCGGGGGTGAAATTGACAGTCTGATTAATAGAGCGCGCCGCGGCACATTTCCCCCTTCATTTAGGGGCATCATTACGCTCTCAGTTTGCTGGGTTGCCCCTTAGGTCCTAATCATGCAGCGCCTTCCTCATTTTTCCTCGGACACAGATACGTGTTAAATAATAGATAATGCTTTGATTTTCCAGAGTAGATCGTCGGGAAGGTTTTTTTTTTTTTTTTAACATTTACAAGCGGGAGGGGGTAAGGGAGGGGACAAGAGGGAGGATGTAGAAGAGTTGCGTAAGGAGAAGACCTTGCGCTCCTGTCTGGATTACTTATCTTTCGAATTTTAGAATCAAATATGTATTTTATTTAACAAATAGGATGCCTAATTTTCTCTCTCCCCACTGCTTCGCCTCAGCGTGGCTGTTCTCCTCCCACCCCAGCTGAGAGAGAGAGAGAGAGAGAGAGACTGAGAGAGAGACAGAGAAAGGGAAAGGAAATATCATAGAGTTTTGAAAGCACTTTAGTGCTACGTGGCTGGGGAGGTGCGTTGGGCCCGCGCCTCCAAACGGAAATCATTAGGTCCTCTCTGATTTTTTAACACCGTTTGCAGAGTGAGTACTGAACTTGAAGTCCTGGGTTTTTTACTTTTATAACCCTGCTGATGGATAGGCTTCTCGCCTACGCATTTTCCCTGGGGGAAATGAACTCGGCTGGACGATTTCATAGTAGAATTCGACAGCTAACTTTAAACACAGTCGGGATTTACAACGCCATATGGGCCGCCCCAGATCCACTTTTTGCGTTGCCAACTTTCCCCCTCCCTCCTCAAATCGAATTATTTGTGGCAAAGTTGCCGAATTTCTAGGTCAAAGGGGGAAAGAAGGGACTTAGCTTCCTTCCCCTACCATCCCGCTATCCTCCCTTCTCCACTGCTCTTTCTTCTCTCCTTCCTCTCCTCCCCCAACCAGGCCTCTTACCTGTGGCCCTGAGTATTCCCGGTGCTGAGCCCGGGCGCGGAGAGTCGCGGACCAGCCTTGCTGCTGCTTCTTGCGGCCTGAGCTTGGCGGCTGAGCCTCTTGGCGATAACTTTGATGGTCATAATGACGCCGGTGGCAACCATTTTAACGAAGATCAATCTTCACTCAAGGCCGTTGCACATCTCCTCCTGCGCTTGCGCCCCACCCTGTCCGGACCCCCAATGCGTGCGGGTCTGCCAGCCAGCAGCAAAAGAGGAGAATCCGCGGCCACAGGCGGGAACGAGAAGATAGGGACAGGACACAGAGGTCGCCTGCAAGCTTCCGAAGCGGCCGAGAGACCCTGGCAATCTGGGCGCCCGGAGCGGGTCTTGCATCCTCGCCTCGGCGCCAATTCAGACCCCAACCCAGCCCCCCTTCTTCCTCCGTGCCGCCACACCCAGCACATTGGGGTGTGTTAGGGGCAAACCCAGAATCTATTTGCCCATCTCTCCGTTGGCGCTTTCCTTTTAACCTTGAACCCGTTGGGGGCGCGTCAGGAATGTAAGGGGAGACGAGGTGTTAAATATATTTATATACATTTATACACATAGTCAATGCCAAAAGTTTCTCTCCTGTTCCCCTCGGCGCCAACTTACTTCAACAACGCGAGCTTTGCTTAGAAAATCAATTCCACCTCTTTAGGTAATAAACGGAATTCTCCCCCAAGGTGAGAAATGGAAAGCTGGATAGGCACGCGGTGGCTACAGAGTTGGGGGGGGGCCGCGGAGGGGGCGTCGGGAACCCAGAACATGACTTGACTCAGCGTCCGCCTCCCACCCTATCCTCGAGGCCACACGACTCCGAGCACTATGACCCCTCCTCGAGCCGGCTTTCTGGCCATTAACGCGGTCAAAGATTAGTCTTGTGGACTCCCCCACCTCTCCCTCCTTGCTCCACAGTCCAGGCCCCCAGTTCTGCCACCTCTGGTAGGGTGCTCCTGGCAAAAAGAAGTCGCTGTCCCAGGAACCTGGGAAGGGTACCCTCTCCCTAGTCCCACTTGCTTAGGGAAATGAATGGGACATTTCGGTCCAGGCTTGGGTCCGTGGGTGGCCAAGGCCCTGGCGGGGGTGGGGGGGTGGGGGTGTGATCTGCGGAGGCGCGACCCGGGCGGAAGTCGCAGATGCCTTTATTGCTGTCGTTTGGCGCCCCCGTCTGTTTTATTCGCGGTTTCGGCAGCTGAGAGCTGCTTTCAATCGCAGAAGCCGCCGCTGGGGGCTGGGGTGCGGACGGCAACCCCTTCCTCCTTCGCTCAAGGCTTCTTCCCTTCCTCTGGGACCTCACGCCTCTGGTCCCAAAGCCTTCGCCAAACCGGACCTCAGGCTGTTGAAAAGGTAAAACACCGTTTCTAGGCGACACCTTCATTCATTAGTGGGTTTGAAAACTATTTTGCACCTTTTAAATAAAAGTAATATTTCATATTCTAGCACGTTTATTATAAAAGGTACACTGGAGACCATGTCAGAGAAACTATTCACAGTAAAAGACACATAATTTTCCCCTAAACCGTGTTTAGCAATGTTTCACGGGAGACAGTGAGCACTCCGTTACAATATTTAATGTTCCTTAATTTATTTAGATTCCATACCTACTAGTATAGTAATATTGGGCAATTTATTTATAGCTTTTACACTAAAATTACACGTGCTTTTTACATATATTATCTCCTCTAAAGCTCACAGCAACTCTCCAGATCCACTCTATTACCCTTTTACTGAGATGAGAAACTTTCCACACAGAGAGGTTGAAGGACTTGCTGATTTAAACTTTTCTCTGATAATATCCAAGTTATATATCCAAGTTTAAAAGCTTTGGGGCAGCATTTTTGGTTGATTTTTTTTCATTTTACATATTTCTTCTTTAAATACAGGCCCACCTCAAAAACATTGAGCGTGTATAGAGGGTAGTGAGAAGATTAACATTTGTTGATGTTTGTTAATGAAATGCCCAAACCGTGGACCTCTCTCCAGATTGCAGAGGTTGAAACTGAGAATGGGCCTCTCAAGTGTTCCTAGTTTTTAGACGTAGAGTCCGGGCTATATCAAGGCCTCCTACCTACTACCAAGGTACAGGACTCACTCAATAAAACAAGACAGGAATCCAACCCATGCCCCCGTGGTTTGGCAAGAATTTTTAAGGTGCATTGGGGGGGGGTTGGGGGGGGGGAGGAGGGCCTGGGAAGGGCTTTCTCCAAAGGGACTGAAAAAGCACTTTTTGGTCGAAAGGAGGAATTACATGAAAGAGGTCTAATTTTTGTCTGTGTGTTAGGCTTCCAGACTAAATATTTGTTTCTTGAGCAGCAGCAGGTCCTCCGAGGTGAAGTGGTAAACACTTTTGGCCTTCGACTGAAGGTAATAAAAATTTGTCCAGGCTGCCCGAAGGGAGGGCGCCGGTAAAACCGGAGTTGTAACGGGAGACCCGCGTCCGCCCGGGCCTGGCTTCGGTCTTCCGCACGGTAGGCTCCCGGCCAAGAGGGCCCAAAACCCGCAGGCCCGCATCGGGACGCAAGCTCGTTCGGGGACTGGGACCGCCTGGGTGTGGTGGGACCTCAGAACCGCTAAAGCCTGGGCTTCGAACCACTGGTACATTTTCTTTTGGGTAAATGCAGTCCCCGCGGCTTAAGGCTCGGAGGTTTCGGTTTATAAGGGAAGGAGCCTCGGCTTCGGCGACTCCAGGCCAGACTCCTTAGTGGCAACTTTTTGCTGCCATCCCTCGGCAGGTCGTCCTCACGTTGTCTCTTATAGGTCTCTCTGGCTGCTTCTGGTTGTCCTCTTCCCGCTACAATTGCGCACCCTACCAGGGATGACCAGGGAATGGAGGTAGGGTACTTTCTCCCTGGACTCTGGGGCTGGCCGCCTGAAGCTTGTGCGCCCTCGGACGCTACAGGAAAACTTGCAGGGACATCTAGCGCCAGGCCTGAGGAACTGCGAGCTGCCCGGCCGGGAAACTAAGCCTGACCACTTGCCCCTCCCCCTCCCTCCCTGCGCGCCCCCCCCCCCCACCTTCGTAGTTAGGCATTTCCCTATCCTTCATCCCTTCTCCCTGCTGGTGACCACACGTGGATTCCTCATAGAGACCGCGGGCTCTGCGTAATAGACACACACACACACACACACACACACACACACACACACAGACGGTGGGGAGAAAGAGAGAGAAACATTTATTTTCTTTCATCTCCAAAGGCCCACAGAGTGAGCACTTACAGGACTTTAGTTAACAATGACATTGCTAGAGAAGTGTATCCTGAGAACAATCCCACACCTTGAGATACAGGACAAAACAGTAGAAGATTGCAGTCCCAGCTTTTGTTGTGGAAAAAAGCAGCAAGTCACCAGTATCCTCGAGCTCTGGGCCCACCCTCCAATGCACTCTTCTCCAGGAGATTAGTGTTTCTCTAAGAGGGAAGACTCTTGCTGTGTTTAATTTTTGCCAGGGCTGAAGGTGTTGTCTTCATCCCAAACAAGGGCCCACTACCCTGTGGGAGGCAGACCTGGGTTCATCAAATAGCGCTTCAGGTTTAGAGAGCGTTCTGTTGTCGCTGTTGCAGACAATTTACATTTAATATAGACTAATTGTATTGTCAAATTCAAATGGAATACATCTCAGACATAGAAAGTGCCCAAACTGAGGATTCCACTGTCTGGCTTTTGCTAGAAACACCTTTCTTTACCCTAGATTTGTTGTTTAAAATTAAAAAATTATATATCCAACCCGAATGAAATTGGGTATTGCCTACAGAGAGAAAATTCACTTCAAAGTTGGCAGGGTACAGACTTGGTTGAGAGTTAGGACATTCTCCAGCCAGTTCCGCTGGATTTAAGACTTTATTTTGGAATTAAGACTTTATTTCTACACTGAATTGTTGGCTTCTTATGAGTTAATTAGGAAGGTGTCTTGCCTTTCCCGGTGTGACCATCAAGGAAAACACTTTCAAAGGAATTTCCAGCACCCCGCTCTGATGGGACTTGGTAATTGTTATCCTACCCTAATGGTCAGGATTATGTGGTTAATTGAGCTCACTGCTGTCTTGGCTAGCAGAGGAACTTATGTTCATCAATAAATCTAAATCGCAGCCTTCACCCACCCATTCCCCAACCCAGGACAAGGACATGATTTGAAAGATCGTCTACAAGGAGGACAAGGGAGGATGTAACTTTCAGAACCTTATTAATTCCCAAAAAGGGTGCCTATGGAAAGAGAGGAGAGAGAAAAGCAAGTGATGGGAAAGGAAGGCAGAGCTGACCTCTCTCTCCCTCTCTCCCTCTCCCTGCTGCTCCCTTCCCTCAGTGGGACCTTGGGCAATGAAGCGTTTCTCACTCAAATCAGGAAATGTGACAAAACGGGTTTCACTGAGTAACACATCAGTGTTTGGAGACATTTCTGTCTGGTGGCAAAGGATTTTCATTTAACAAAGATTATGCCTGTTGTTAAAGCCCCAACATGATGCACCTCCACACATACACAGGGTTCAGTCTGTGCTCCTGGCCAGTAAAGAAAATTATTCCCATTAGGTTTAAACCTAAGATCAACTCGGACACAAGGGTACACAAGCTAAATGAAATGTTTCCACAAATTCAGCCTCAAAATTCCTCCACTACCTACCACCCCTGGCTTGTAACCTATGTGTCTTATTAGTTCATAAACACAGCAGCCCTGACTTTGCTTGGTACTCAACCACAGCCCTATGATCCAATAGTAGCAGCTGCCCTGGGGTGCTGGGTCCAGTCTGAACCTCTTTCCTAAGGGGAATCCCAGTAGGGTCCAGTCTGAACCTCTTTCCTAAGGGGAACTGGCTCCCCCAGTGCCGTGACTTCGAAGGCTGTACTGGAAACAGGTTCAGCGGCAGGGTAGCAAGAGCCAAAGCTCCTTGTTGTTCAAAACCTCCGTCATCCCTGAACATCCGCTAGGATGGGCAGAGAAACCCCAAATCCTGTGAAAGTCCCCCAGGGCAATTGGAGGCAGGGCCATCATTGAGAAGCCTCTTTCAATTAGAGCATTAATGTCTTTCAAAAAGAACATGAATTGGGACTTTACTCCCAGTCCTGCACAATTTAATTTGCTGCATGGAAAATCAAACCAAAATTGAAGGGCTGTCTCAAATCAGCAAAACCTGACAAATTCTTCCTTCCTAGCTTAATTTCATTTTCTTCATTTTTTTGGCGTATAATCGGCTAATAAAGTGTATCAGATAGAATATGGCATAGAGGTCCCGGTGTGCAAAATCACAGGGATATTTAGTTTTAAAAGACTGAAAGTTCATTGGTGCCTGTTATGTCTTAGAAATTATTTCAACAACTTTGCTTTTTGAGGTCACAGGGAAAAAAAAAACTTTTAAAGATGCCTGTATTTTCTCTGAGAAAAAGCAAGGAAGACAAAGGAAAAATAAGTGTTTCAGGGCAGCATTCCATGACTGGTTTGGTACCAAAATTGTTGGGTAAAGACGACCCAGCCAAACTCTTTCAAAAAGTCCGCAACTCTGTCACCTGGCCCCGCTGGTGTTTTAAAAACGCCAATTCAGCTTCCGTTACTAACTTTTGCCTCCTTGTTTCGAGTAACCAAAATTGCTCTCACCAGCAAACTTCGATTCCCTATGACTTTCTAAAAAGGCTCAGCCCCCTCTGACTCAAATTTGATCATGAACACATCTAGGACTTCAAAAAGGTCAAATTCCCCTGCTTTTCCTTTCCAGCGCCCCTCTCATAACTTTCCCCTTTATTTGAGCCTTTTATGGTTACTGCGTTTTGCGTGTCAACACTCCCAACACCAGCAGCCCACCCTGCAATGCCAGGCCAGGCCCAGGAGGGCCTCTTTGGCGTTTTTACTTGCCCCATCCAGTCATGTCTTGGGTCCAGGAATGGCAGGGCTGGGTGACAAGCTGGCTTCACCAATCAAGGCTCAGGGGAACAATTTTCTCGGAGATGGGCTGACCTGGGGAGTTGATGCTACAGAACCAAATGGGCTCACTCTGAGGGCTCCTGAACCCCACCCAGCACCTTCAACTCCTCAAATGAAACGTTGCTCCTAAGGTGTAGCCTTAAGTCTACAGCCGGACACATACCAGCTCCCCATTAATGGCTAAGGTGGGGGGGCGGTGCTGGGGCTCTGTGTCTGAGAAATGGCACGAAGGGATGAATCCGGTCAGGGCTGTGATGCTTGTCACGGGAGCCCACTTTATCCGGGAGACCAGACCCACTTGCTCTGGCTGCTCCTATCGGGAGCCCCAACTTTGCTCGCGGGGGGAAAAAAAAACTGCCTTCCTAATTTGCCCCTCTCAGTTCTCTGCAGTTGGCAGCTTGGAAAAGAAAGCGAAACAAAGGTCCCTGGGAAAGTGAAGTTTTCAATTAATTGGTGTGAGTAATGGGCGGGGGCGGGTGGTGGCTGCAAAATGCAAGAGGCAGTTGGGCTGCAGGGGAGGCGCAGAAGTTTCGTGGCGGGCAGCAGAGTGGCTTTCTCCAAGAGCTTTCCACAGGGTCTTGCTGCTGGCCAGGGGAATCTGAGCAAGGGCCGGGGAGCCCAGTTCGGGAGGCGACTCCCGGCAGGCCTGAGTGTAGAGGCGAATAGTGTGGACCAGGCATCCGTCCTTTTCTCCCTGGGGCAGATCGTCACGTTCGCCGCGTCAAGGCCGAGTCTTTTCGTCCGCTTGACTTACTTGTAAGTCTCTGTCCCGGCACCAAGGGCGCTTCGTGGGCATTTTCCTGGTGGACGGTGTGTGTGTGTGTGTGTGTGTGTGTGTGTGTGTGTGTGTGTGTGTAGGGAGGGTCTGCTCCAATTGGTCTTAATTCGGAGGATCCTTTATGAGAACATGCGTGAAATGCCTTTGCCCGGTAGCAATGCTTAACGTAGGGAAAATCAGCTCCCTCGGGTTTGGGGTCTAGGTCAGCTAATCCAAGGGATCAAGCAACAGGGTCAAAAATCAGGCTGTTTTCACATCATTCTGACCATCTCTGTCCTTCGCCTTCGTTTAGTTGTACGGCTCGGGGATCCGAGGAGAGGTGGCAAAAACAGCCGTGGCCGAAACAAGCGGCAGGCCTCGGCGCCCTTCTCAGTCGCAGACAGGGCCTAGGATGGGCGGTCGCGCAATCAGCTCGTGGGGGTTGGCTTCGGCGCAAACGCCAGGGTCCAGAGGAGGGCGGGAAGGGGCGGTGGGCTGCGCTAGGGGCTGGGAAGGGGTAGGGGCCGGGGTGGGTGGGTCCTGCGGGGCCCGGGCCCGGAGCCAGACTCTCCCGCGCCCCCACCCCCACGTGGCCCCGCGCAGCCAATGGCGCGGCCCCGAGCGGGAGCCCTCGGGGAGGGAGGAGGCCCCCCGACCGGCCCAGGCCCCCTCCCAACCTGAACTTCGTTTTTATAAACGTCCCGCGATGAGCTAACCTGTTGGAGGGCGGGCGGGCGGGAGGCGGGAGGCTCGCAGAGGGAGAGAGGGCGAGAGGAAGAGGGCGGGAGCCAGAGAACGAGAGAGAAAGGGGAGGAAGCGCGCCGCGCCATGGTGTCCTGCGCGGGGCCGGGGCCGGGGCCAGGGCCGGGCCGGGCCGGGCCATGAGCCGCGCCGGGAGCTGGGACATGGACGGGCTGCGGGCGGACGGCGGGGCCGCCGGGGCGGCCCCAGCCTCCTCCTCCTCCTCCTCCGTGGCGGCGGCGGCGGCCCCCGGCCAGTGTCGCGGCTTCCTCTCGGCGCCAGTGTTCGCCGGGACACACTCCGGGCGTGCGGCGGCGGCAGCGGCGGCGGCGGCGGCGGCGGCGGCGGCGGCCTCGGGCTTCGCATACCCGGGGACCTCGGAGCGTGCGGGCTCCGCCTCGTCGTCGTCATCTTCGGCTGTGGTCGCAGCGCGTCCAGAGGCTCCCTCCGCCAAAGAGTGTCCCGCGCCCGGCGCGGCCGCTGCAGCGCCTCCGGGCGCCCCAGCTCTGGGCTACGGCTACCACTTCGGCAACGGCTACTACAGTTGCCGCATGTCGCACGGCGTGGGCTTACAGCAAAACGCTCTCAAGTCGTCGCCGCACGCCTCGCTGGGAGGCTTCCCGGTGGAGAAGTACATGGACGTGTCGGGCCTGGCAAGCAGCAGCGTACCGGCCAACGAGGTGCCCGCAAGAGCCAAGGAGGTGTCCTTCTACCAGGGCTACACGAGTCCCTACCAGCACGTGCCTGGCTACATCGACATGGTGTCCACCTTCGGTTCCGGGGAGCCTCGGCACGAGGCGTACATCTCCATGGAGGGCTACCAGTCCTGGACGCTGGCCAACGGGTGGAACAGCCAGGTGTACTGTGCCAAGGACCAGACACAGGGCTCCCATTTTTGGAAATCCTCCTTTCCAGGTAGGGGCGACGGGGGAAAGGGGTGGCCGGGAGGGAGGGAGGGAGGGGAGGGAAGAGGGAGAGAGAGAGCGCGAGAACGAAAAGAAAGCGCTAGTAGTGTATGCCCCTACTTGGGAGCTGCGCTAGTCCTCCTGGCCGGCCAGGGTTAACCTATGGAACAATTCGTCCAGTTTGCCTGAAATCTGTACATTTCTCCTTTGATTTCAACTGTCTTTCTCACAACCCTTTTCTTCTGCGTGCGGGTACAGGCCTGTTTTTCTCCCACAGTTGAAGGTCTTTGCGTGCCCTTTGCCCAGGCCTTGGCCCCTCCTCCCCAAAGAAGTGTCAGTGTTGGGCCCCACTTTTGAAGCACAGGTCTGCCCCAGGGTGACCACTAAGCTTCTAAGAGCTCACAACCTCCAAACACAGGAACACAAGAAATCAAAGCTTGAACAACAACAACAACAAACTGGATTTTTAAAAGACTGTTTGTATGTATGCCACAGGCATTTGCAGAAACTGTCCTTGTAACTGTCCACAATAACCATGCCATAAAATTGAAGGCTTGTTAAGATGCTGGTTTGAGAAACCATGATGATCCATCAGCATCAAATGGCCTTCACTTTGAAGTGTAAATAATCTTTCTTTAATAATGTGTAAATAATATGTCTGTGTAAACAATAATAAAATGCAAACAGCCTGGTTTTCTTTATTCTCCATACCCCTTCCGAATGTACACACACAGTCCCCAGTGGTGCCCCCAGAAACCCTGGTCTAATTTTTTTCGTGCTTTTTTTCTTTTTTTTTTTTTTTTTAAATACCAGGGGATGTGGCTCTAAATCAGCCAGACATGTGTGTCTACCGTCGGGGGAGGAAGAAGAGGGTGCCCTACACCAAACTGCAGCTCAAAGAACTGGAGAACGAGTATGCCATTAACAAGTTCATTAACAAGGACAAGCGGCGGCGGATCTCAGCCGCCACGAACCTATCCGAGAGACAAGTGACCATTTGGTTTCAGAACCGAAGAGTGAAAGACAAGAAAATCGTCTCCAAGCTCAAAGACACTGTCTCCTGATGTGGACCAGATTGGTCAAAGAGAATTTAAATGCTTTCAGTTGTCTCCAAAAGACCTTCGGAAAGACTTGAATATGTATTTAATTCCTCCCACCTCCCTGCCAATCATGGCAAATTTTGTGAATTGTTTTTCTCTCTTCCTCTATCAGGCTCTAAAACCTTTTGCTACCCCAACCTGACTTTGTAGTTCTGTTTCTTACTTGCTTATTATTGATTTTGTTCTTGTCTAGGTTTATTTTTTATGATGTTTTTAATGTTCTGTTTCTCCCTCCAGGCCAGTATAAAGGACTTGAAGTACTTTTGAATAATACCCCCCCCCAAAGAATTTCAGAAGTGCCATTATGATTTTAGGGTTTTATTCTCTTAAATTACTTCAAATGCCTGTTTCCAGCACTGATTATCTTCATAATCTATTAGGGCAGAACGATTTGCAGTCATTCATATCCTGTGATTGGGCAATTTAATCATTAGCTCTCAGCAGTCACCCTGAGGCAAGTGGAAACAGCTCTGGGCAGGCAGCGCTCTAAGGTCACTGGGAAAGTCTAAAAACAGTCGGCTGGAGGTACTCTGATGGCTTTAAAAGCAGCTACCTTATTAAATAGGGTTTGTATCGATATTGAAATGAAGACAATCTTCCCTACTTCGGATCTTTCATTTGCTGTTGTACTTCTATGTGTTTAGTATATGTCGTCGATTTGTGCTTTTATAATCTTTAATTTGAAAATAATTTGTCCTCACGGATGCCTTCATTTCCCCAGCTCTGAATGCAGATATTTAAATGGCTGCAAATGTAAGAGTAATCCATGGATGGTATAAATGCACACCTTCTCCTTGACCCTGGGTCTGTGGGACTAGAACTGAAGTGATCTCCTCAGTCCCCTGAAAGAGAATGAATCAATGTGGCCAAGGGTGGGAACTTTTGTCCAGAACCCAATGAAGAACTTGACTGTCTGAACAAATGTATTGAGCCCCTCTTGGAATTTTAAAACATCTAACAAATATGAAAATGTGGAGCTCTAAAGTTCAAGGTGGAAAAAAATGATGTGATGATAAGTAACTACTTTTTAAAGTGCTGCATATTTATACAACCAAGAGATATTTTTGTAGATGAAATGTCTGTGAGCTGGGATATGTGTGCAGTGCTTCAGGCATTTAAAAATGATTTTTTTTTATTCCTAGGGAGATGCAAATAAACAGAACTCTCTTGTTTCTTCGTCTTTTATATATTTTCTTTTTCCAAGCTTGTGTTACCTCTTGTGTTCTTATTTATTATAAAATCTTGTTGTCCTCAATATTATGATGTTCGCTATAGATGAAGGAAACTCAATACCAGTTCTACTCTCTGAAACTCCACTCCATTTCCGCCACCCCTCTCCACCGTTTTCCCTGTGGCTTTAACATAAGTAGTGATGTCTTTAAATGAGAATATAATTTGCGGTGTCTGAAATGGTATTTTTTACCGGACAAAAAAAAAAAACATCTCCAATAAAATTTTACTTCTCTTTCAATATTATCACTTTATTCAAATAGTTTTATTTTTTTAATCAATATGTATGTTTGTGTCTGGGTGTAGGAAATTGTGCTCACTTGAAGGTGTTCTTCCTAGAAAGGCTGTTATAAATATCTACTCTTGGAAGATCCTGAAATTAGACACATCCATATTTGGCAATTGAAAAAGAAACATTTCAGGCTGATCCCTTATCGCCCTTTCCGAGCAGCCTCCAAACAGCGTTTGAGGACTGAAAACCATAATTATACGCCCTAAACCTCTAGACGCAATTTTTAGGCCCAATGAACTTGCTTTTTTGAGGCCTTTTTGCCACTCAGGGAAATGGCCGCTGAGGAGCTGGGTGCCTCGTGTTGTTAGCGCCTAGGCACAATCAGTTTAGTGGTTGCTAACTTTTTGGTATGTTAGTTAAATACGCATGTTTAAAACCTCACACAGTATGTAAACTCTTATGGCGGGAGGGCTCCCTTATGGATCCGCTAGAGAAAACGCAGAGACCCAAGGTCCGGAGCTACTTTCGTTTTCTCTGGCCCGGCTTGATTTCTTTCATATCTTGCATCGATGGTTGGCTATGGGCGGCCAACTTCGTTTTAACTGGCAGAGATAGAGAGACACAGAGGGAGACAGAGGCAAACAGAGAGAGAACGGACTACGACTCAAATTCTGGAGAAGTAACCCTGAACAGAACTAACCCTGGACATAACTACCCCGACCTTCCACTTTAAGGAAGAGTTTCTAATTAGCATGTTGCTTTCCTCGCAAGATGTGCTTTCATCTGAAGCAGGCCTGTTTTCCCTTCTTTTCCAACGTCGTTTTCCCTCCTTTTTGGTAAATTCCAGACTCCAGGGCCGCACTCCATTTCCCAGGTCCATTTCTGAGGTTTCCTGTCGGATGCGGGGATTGCCTGGAGGTTTTCCTTTCATCCGTAGTTTGCTGGTCAGTTTACTCTGCCTAGGAGAAATGGGGAGGTTTGCTGAAGATTAAAACTGCTCAAATGCTCTCCGGTGGAATTTGAATTGATGGCTAAATCAATAACAGATGAAGACGTTGCTATTTATATGCATTCCTTTTATATTCCGAATTGAGGAGGGAGGAGAGGAGCCGGTAGGTGGCCGGAGCGCTGGTAGGGAGGCCCACGGGGAGCAAAGGCGAAGGGAGCTTGGGAGAGAGGCCTTTCTTCGGGCGGAGACCGAGAGGCCGCAGGGAGGACGCGTCTGAAACCTAGCAGGTTTGGAGTGCCGCTGGTGGAGACTCCAGGCCCGCGCGTCTACGCGTGATCCAGGAGGCGAAGGAGGCGTTTGCAGCCGGGACGCACCGCCAGACAAAGGGGCGGCCGCGACACTTCCCCGTGTCTGGCAGCCTGCCGGGTGCCTCTGACTCCGCTGTCCCCGCCAGCCTTGCTGCCACGATCTCCGGCTTTCCGAGACGCTTGGCGGAGCCTGGCAGCGGGCCGTGACCGCACGGGCTGGCGACCCCAGGCCGGCTGTGCCGCCCTTCACTGTTGATCTTGACCGTGCGGCGGCGCCTCGCCAGGCGTGGAGCTCGCTCGCCATCTCCTGGGCGGTCGGCGGCATTGGCAGAACTCGCGGTTTAGCTCCGCGGCCAAATCCTCTCCCATTCTCCAGCTCACCAGCCAAGCCTCCTGCCCTTCCCACCAACACCCCCACCCCGCCCCCGCCCCCGCCCCGCCCCGCCGGCAGTCCTCAGCTCCAAGCTCTTAGCTCCCAGCGTACAACTTTGCCTGTTGGACCTCGGAAATTACAAACCCAGGAGATAAGGTGGGGCAGATGGACACCATTCTGAGCCAAAGAGAAATGGAGGGAATCTAATTGTTCTAGTCTTTCATTGCTCACTTAGTGCCTTTATGTCTTTAGTCCCCAGGGGTAAACCGCTGCTGTGCGGCTGCCTAAGGGTCCGGAGAAGACACCCTTGGACTTGGAAATACCGGAGCATCGCTGCATGCTGAGACGGGAGGAGATGAGACTCCAGGGATCCCTGGAGCTGGAGCTTTTGGGCCTGGGGAGTCTGTAGCTCCTGGAAAACAGGGAGAGTTTCCCAAAACGAGAGCCTGGATCCCTTAAGCCCCTAAGAACTGAGGTTGCAGCTTATGGCTACACCTCCCCACACCCCCACCCCCAAGGATGGGGAGTGGAGTTTTTTTCCCTCTGTGTCTGAGCTGGTAAGGAAACTCTGACAGAACCCTGAGGAGTCTCGGACATCCCCATCCTCACCCCATACCCCCGCCCTAGAGCGGGAGGAAGAGACCGACTGCGTTCCCCAGAACCGCCCAATTGGTCGCCATAACTCACAATAAAGTCGCAGCGCGGTGGTCAGCCTTGCCCTCCGGCGGCGCCTGTGTGGTCTCCGTGCCGGAGCTGGCGGTCTAACCAATTCCAGCTTGGCTCGGGGACCGCGAGGAGGGCTGCAGGTTGGGGTGGCCGCCAGTCACGCGGCCGCTAGGTTTCTTGGGACCGAGGCAGGGGAGGAGGACCCATAGCCCTCTGGCCAAGCTAAACCGGAGGGCCTGCGGAGGGGGCTGCCGCATTGCCCCCGACGAGGGAGCGCCGCCCCTCCTGCTCAGGCCCCTGTTCTCCAGAACCCCGAACCCGCCAGCGGCCTTGGAGGCGCTGAGCGGAGCAACGCCGCTAGCCTGCTGCCTGGGCGAGCCGTGCTGTTCCCCCGCCGAGTGACTCTGGCTCTTCTGTCCTTCCACACCAAGTCCGGGGAGCTCGTTCTGCTCTGCCCGCTGCAGAGGAGATGAACAGCTTGGAGTTCTGGTTGGCAGGACGTAGTCGCCAAGGTGACTCCTGGCAATAAAAGGAATGTAGCCTTTGGCCACGATTGGCCAACGCAGCTGCCCCTTCCTGGGCCAGCATTCTCCACGGACCGGGATGGCCGCAAATTTCCTGGGAGCAGAGGACTTGGCCATAAAGAAGCACACCAGAATTGGTTTGAAACCACCTTCCTGGGCACCAAACTTGGGCAGAGTTTGTGATGCATTTCTCCTCCATCAGCAAACCTTTGGAGCATGCCGGGCTCAGGCCGTGTGTGGGTCCTCGATGCAACATGACCAGTGCAGAATCCTCTCCAGAGGGACAGGGGCAGGAAGAAATCGGCCTAGGAGTAGCATAGCTCAGGCCTAGGGACAGAGCTGGTGGCCCCACCAGACAGTGGACTCTCTAGACAAGCCTAGCCAGAGGTGCACAGCGCTAGAAAAGGCCTTGGCTGCAACTTAAAGCTCGTGGAAGCAAGCCTGGTCTAGGTAGCCAGTGGGAAGGGGGAGTGCAAAGCCAATCAAGACCAAGAAGGATCCCAAGGGACATTGGGGCAAAGGCACCCAATGTCCCCCGCTCCTGAAGCTGAGCCCGGAAACTCACAGTGGTTTCACCTTCGTTCCACGTTCCTTGGTTCTTCTGCCTGGCAGCCTCCTCCTTCTCCATCGAATATTGCGGGAGTTATCATAATACCCTGAAGGGGGGGAAAACGGGTCGGGGGATGTAGGCGGTGCTGAAATGACCGGCTTTGAAGAACCTGCAGGCAAAGTTTCGTCCAATCGTCTGAGCCTGTCCTCTTATTCCCGGTTGTAACTAAATACTGCTGCGAGCACAGCCGAAGCCCTTTGTTGGAGATGTGTGAGCGCAGTCTCTACAGAGCGGGCTATGTGGGCTCGCTTCTGAATCTGCAGTCGCCTGACTCCTTCTACTTCTCCAACCTGCGGCCGAATGGCGGCCAGTTGGCCGCGCTCCCCCCCATCTCATACCCGCGAGGGGCGCTGCCCTGGGCCACCACACCCGCGTCCTGCGCCCCAGCGCAGCCTGCCGGTGCCACCGCTTTCGGCAGCTTCTCGCAGCCCTACCTGGCCGGTTCCGGGCCGCTTGGTCTACAGCCCCTGGGCGCCAAGGATGGACCCGAAGAGCAGGCCAAGTTTTATGCGCCCGATGTGGCCGCTGGGCCGGAGGACCGTGGCCGTGTGCGGCCGCCCTTCGTCCCCGACTCTAGCCTGGCCCCCGCGGCCGCTGCTCTCAAAGCGGCCAAGTACGACTACGCGGGTGTGGGCCGTGCGGCAGCGGGCTCTGCAGCCCTGCTCGAGGGGACCCCCTGCGCTGCCGGCTTCAAGGACGACACCAAGGGCCCGCTCAACTTGAACATGACAGTGCAGGCGGCGGGCGTCGCCTCTTGCCTGCGACCTTCGCTGCCCGACGGTAAACGGTGGCCATGCTCCCTGGGCCAGTCTGGGCTGGGCTGGGAGGTGGGGTGCAGGGGAGAGTGTGCAGAGGGAGGGAGCCGCTGGGGGCGGGCAGACAACTGGGAGCAGCCGGCAGGGCTGACTTGGGTTGGGGCTGTGTTGCAGGCCTGCCGTGGGGGGCGGCCCCAGGGAGGACCCGCAAGAAGCGGAAACCCTACACCAAGCAGCAGATTGCGGAGCTGGAGAACGAATTCCTCCTCAACGAATTCATCAACCGCCAGAAGCGCAAGGAATTGTCCAACAGGCTGAACCTCAGCGACCAGCAGGTCAAAATCTGGTTCCAGAACCGGCGTATGAAAAAGAAGCGCGTGGTCCTGCGCGAGCAGGCGCTGGCGCTATACTAGCCCCCCGCGTGGCCTCGGCTGGCCAGGCCTGCCCTTTTAAGCCGAGGCCTGGCGTGGAGGAAGAACTGGGACTAGGGGCTTTTCCTTCCGCTCCTTCTCCGCTGGTCCCAAGTACCCTCCCACTAAGTCTACAGCCCAGGAGCCCTGGCCAGTTGGGCCTCCACGCTTTCCGATCTCTGGGAGGGGCCTGCAGAAGTTGCAGCACAACCTTGGCCTTGAGGCTTCCCAAGTGGGGGCCTGGGGTCACCTGTCCTAGCTCTTGTCCGGGGCATTTACACGGGGGCTCACTCTAGCACCCTTGTACTTGGAATTCTGCTTCCACCTAGACTCCCTTTCCTCTCCTCCCCAGTTCTTTTTGAATTTAGCAGGCACCTCACTAGAGCGCAGAGTGGAATTGAATTTAGGAAGGCCTCCGGGAAGGAGTAGAAAGGGCTGCGGGCCCAATTCTCTTTGCCACCAAAGCCGCTTGTGGCAAAGCCAGAATCGTGGCTCTGGAGTGAGGAAAGGGTGCCGCCCCTCTCCTGTCTGCCCTGGCTGCTTGCGGAGGACAAGAGCTACCCTAGACCTTCAGACTTGGAGAGGAAAGGCAAGGGGAAGAAGGCTGGGGTGGCTGGACAAACTCATGGACACCTCGGAGTTTGGGCTGGGCTGACCCTTCCAGCTGGGCAGAATGGGGTGGATACTTCCTTCCCATGGATTCGAGCAGGGAGGCTGAGGCTCCACCACAAACTGAAATCTCTAGACTGTACTGGTAAAACTCCCCTACGTCTCCTATCTCCTGATACACGCCTAGGCCAGAGCCCTGCACTCTGTAACTGGACTGAGCTCTGGTGAGGACAGCTGCTAGTCTGCTTTGAGGCTGGAGTGCACTAAGAGGTGGGGAAAACATCCAGGGGGAGGAGAAGGGAGTGAGCAAGGATAAGGGTGTCCTACATTCCAACTGTAAATATGGCTGTCCTGTCGAGGTGGGTAAGGGTGCGGACATGTCTTTCTTGAATTAGGATAATTAGGCAGAGGTGAGAGGCCCTCCAGTAGTCAGGGGGTGAAGGAGGAGGCCCTTCAAATCCTCAGCCCCTGGTCGCTGCTCTAGACCAAGTAGAGAGAAGTTCCTCTCTCTCACCCTCATCACCACCAGACAACCCCACTGGGGGCCTTTCTGTGCCTCAGCGCTATGCCCTTCCTGAGCCCATGCCTGGCCTGCCTCCATGGAGCCTGTAAGGCCCTGGGCCCTGCTGGGCTTGCTTTGTTGCAGCTGGGGTTCCTGAATGCCAGGTAGAGGTGTTTTGCATGTGCTGGGGTGTCCTGTCTTAACCTCACTGAAACCGAGCACCCCCCTCCAGCTCCTTCTACCATCCCCTACCTCTTTTCCCTCTCCTTCTGAGAAGTAGCGCCCCCCAACTTCAACTGAGATGTATGACAGCCAAAGAGTTGATTCCTTCCCAAAGTCGGATGACTTGTTTTTAGTGGGGGACTAGGCCCTAGATGGGGAGTGGGCACCCCACATAGCCCCAAGCCTCAGCCCAACTGACCTCAGTTGATGTTTTGACTAATTGCATTTTCTCTGCTATCTAATAGTTGTTGTGCATGTTTTATGTTGTTTTGATTTTGTCAAAAAAAAAAACCCACAATAGCTTGTACATATCAGATACATAGAAATGTTTTGAATGGAAATAAATATCCAAGTCCCAGCCAAGTTGTCAAGGGACTGATGTCAATTTTTCTAAACAATTCAGATTCCCTCCTAATGATTTTAGGCCACCAAATTCGTTTTTCTTTTCTGGTTGTGGTTTCACTGCGGGTGTTGACTGTTCATTAAATGAGAAAATGGCTTCCAAGTCGGTCAGAAAATGGTGCATAAAAGCCCATGAATAAAATGTGTATGAAACATCCAAGTGGGAGGAAAGGGGACTGTAGGCAGACTTGAGCTCGTCTCCAACCTTAAGGGAACTCTCCGCTTGTTGCACACCAGGGCTTCTGTATGTTGCCTAAATTCCTCAATTTTGAAGCTTGCTGTTATGGGGAGGGGGTGCTTGCCAAAATAGGAGGTTCCTCAGATCTCAATACAAAAGATCTCCTTGCCATGTTTTTGGTCAGGCTTCTTTCAAACAGGCTATGCCCTGTGGAAATTCTCCATGCTGGCACCTTTGCCTGGAGCCCAGCATGGTCCCTTGGGAAATGTGGCCTCGGCACCCTTATACGCCTTAGGAGCCTCCAGCTGAGGCTGGGAAAGCTGCCATCCTCTTGCAGACCCCAACTCCCAGCTAGCTCTGAGATGGAAACTAGAGAACTGTTAGCTTTTAGCAAGTGGAAGAATTAGCAAGAACCACTAAATCTCTAAGACCAAGTGTTCATGGGTTCCAACTCCCCTTTCCTGAAGCCAGTTTGATGTGTATGTTAAAAATATTTTTAAAGTAGCTCCTTTAAGAAAAACACAATGGTGGGGGGGTGGGGGGGTAGGAAGCCAGAGGCTCCTGAGGCCCTGTCTTTAGAAATGTTTTCCCATCTGATGGGGCTTAGGGAGGTGGTGGTACCCGGAGCCGGATCTCTCTCCCAGAACAAGGGAACAAAGGCGGAGGCCACACTCAGACCTCTCAGACCTCAGGTCCGGAAAGCTGGGTAAAAGACTAGGAAATCAGACTTAGATGCAGACCCTACAGTAACACAGAGAGACAGTTTCTTTCCCATGTATACCATTAAATCCCCATGTTCTTTCTCTTTAGCCTGGGATGTGGGGTGGGAGGAGAAATTCATGGAGACCACTCCCCAAAGAGATCGAAAGGATTCTAAGTGTAAAATCTTGACTGTTGGTTGGGGCTTCAGCAGTGTTTTTTCAAATCTATCCCTTTTACTGACCCGCACAAATACAAAGGCAGTGGTGTCCTCTCTCCTTTCCTAGCCGAAGTCCTATCAGGGATTTGGAACCACGACGAAATTCGTAAGAAACAAACGCCGAGAGAAATGATGCTGAAATCTGAGTGCTCAACATTCCCTCGCACAAAGACAAATGCGTCCTCCGAAATGCGGCAGTCCAGGCAGGCCTCTTGATCAAGAAAAAGGGTTTTAAACGAGAAAAAATGGCTTCGTCTGGCATTCAATCGGCTGCGAGCTCAGAGGGCCGACCGGGGGCTCTTAAGGCCTGGGGGCTCTTCCCGAGGGAGGCGGGCTGGGGAGGCTTCCGGGAGGCCGGCGGGTGGAGGAGAAATTCAGAACCGTTGTAAATATTCATGTCTGCGGGGGTGGGGGGGAGGGTGCCTCTTCACCCCGCCTCTCCCAGCTGCATTCACCACCACCCCCCCTTCGTGGGGGGGGGCACAGCGCCTGTCCGATCGTCCTTGGACAAAGGTGATCTCCCCACATTTTTGTTCTCCGGTCATTTGACTTAGGGAGTCCATTCCAAAGGTTCTGCTGGGAAGGGACTGGCTCTGGGTGTTTTCCCCCCGCGTTTCTCCTCTTCTTTCGTTTCCTAAAAGAGCATAAATAATTAAAGTTTGGCAGGGAGGAAAAGCTTTCTTGCAGAACTGTAGTGGCAATAAATGAAATGACTCAGAATCCCTTCCCCAGTCAGCTTTTACGAGGGCTGCCAGACAGTGTCTGTTCACGTTCTCCAGATACCAGGGGCGCCCTGACAAAGTTAAGGTCAAGTTAGTGTCTTATCTTGGGTGGCTCAAAATTACCGCATCGCGTCTGGGCGCTGCGCGGAAAGCTACCACTCGCGGAGCAGCTGGATGTGCCGGGAGGGTCGGATGCGCTCTCTGTGCTTCGAGTGGGGCCGTGCAGGCAAGGACAAGGCCACAACGCCGGAGTCTTCATGGTAGGTTCTCGCGGGACGCGCGGGTCGGGAGGCTGCGGTTTTCCTTAGGTTTCGGGGTGAGGATCGAGGAGGGAGCTAGGGCAAAAGGCCGTAGCGGGCCGGGCGGAAAATGAAAGCCCAAGGTTGGGTGTGGGGGCGGGGGTCCGCGCTAACGCGCAGAGAGGGGTCCGCTGCCCCTTCCCCTGTGCACCCGCGCGCCGCTGCAGATGGCGCACCCTCCCCCGCCAAAGCGCGGCTCCAGCCGGAGCCGCCATCGCCATGTCGTTGAACTTGAATGGTTCCGTCCTCCCCATTTCCCTCTTCGGCGGTCAGCAGGCTCCGCTTTGGGGGCAGCAGGCTGCCTGCGCCCCACCCCGTACGAAGAGAAGGTGCGAGAATTTTCCGCACTCCCAGACCCATAAAGACTCGGCTGCGGGGGTGGGGGTGGGGGGCGCAGCCGCTGCCCTGGGTCCTGAGCGGCCGCAGGGCCAGTGTGCAGTGTCCGGGGAGCCATTTTAGGAGAGAGATCCAGGGGCGTCGACCACGAACGAGCCCGAAAGGGAGAGGCTTGGGCGGGTGATGGAGATAGGAGGCAGATAAGTGTGCTGGCGGTCTGGACTGAGGAGAAAGGGGCGAGCGGGAATCTGGGCGAGGGTGCCAGCTGGGAGGAAGGTGCACAAAACGATGGGTAGTTTGGGGGGCTGGGGGAGCCTCCTTGCCCTCCAGTCGCCACCGACCTGTTTGCGCAGCGTTCGGAGGAAAGCAGAGGTGGGAGGGGGGCGGAGGAAGAAGAGTGGGAGGGAGAAAAGGAGGGAGGAGAAAGAGGAAGAGGGGGGGACAACGGCCAGAAAATAGATATGAGCTCCGATCACCCGCCTTTTCTCTGTCTGTCGGCATGGTGGGCAGAGCTCACCACACGGGCACTGCGGCAGCCGGGGCCAGGGAGGGAACCAGCTTCTCAGCCTGCGTCGCCCGCCCTGAGCGTAGGGTTGAGGCCCAGAACCCAGTTCTGGGATTGCCTGGGCAGAGGAATCTTGGGTACAGGGGCAACTTCTTGCCCTCGGTTCTGGGATTTGGGTTTGGGGAGCTTCTTTCTGAGAGACTGATTCTTTCCTTTGGAGAGCGCTGGCTCTCCCAGAGGCCGGAGTCCAGGCCTCGCCCGGCCCCACGGGCTAGGAAAGAGGGACACAGCGGCAGCGGAGGAAAGTGAGGCCTTGGGGCAAATGGATGGGGGGCCCTGGGGGTCAGGTGGTACAGGGAGGCTCAAGCAAGGAGGAAAGAGCTGCTGAGAGCACTCCCCCCTCCCAGAGCCACCGGACCACCTGGAGGAGCCCCTCAGTGATCATGCCGGCCCCAGGGCACCGCAGGAGCCTGGGGGAGACTCGGCGGCGTAGACGCGTAGGCCTTGGAGGGGCTCCGAAGCAAAGAAGGGGCTGGATGTGAGGCGGGCTGGTCCCAGTCCAGGTCAAAAAGCAGAGAGGGTGAGGAGGGTGGAGGCGCCAGTGGTTTGTCTCCGGTTGGTAGGGAGTGGGAGGCCAGGCACCTTTAGAGTAGGACTCCAGATCCTTTTGTTCACCAGACCCCCCACCTTCTAGAGGGGCATGGGGCGTCTCCGCTGGCTGAACTTCCTCCTTGCGTTAGCATTGGGAGAGAAAAGGCAGAGAGGCGACAGGGAGAGCACAGAGGTGGTGACACACAGCTAGGGCCAAGGAAGAGAGAGGATCAGGGGACAGAGAAAGGAAAGGAAACGAGGAAAGTAAGAGGAAGGAAGAAGGCAAGAGGATCGAGAGTCAGATGTTCTGCTGACTGAGCCAGCCAGACACCCCAAGGAGGCAAGAGGAAACAAGAGAAGGGAGTGGGAGAAGAGAAGACAGGAGAGAGAGATGTGAGAAAACTGAAGGGAGACGAAGGAAGGAGAAAGAGAGACAGGAACACAGAGAGGAGGAGAGAGGGCGAAAGATCCGAGTGGGCACCGAGGCCCTGGCCTGGGTGAGCTCCTGGTAGGGTTTTGGCGTGGGTTTTTTTCTGAGGCTGGCACTCGCGTTCCCGGGGTCAGGAATGGAGAGAGCCAAGTTATTCCGCGATAAACGCGCAGGGCTGAGAAATATGTAAATCAGGGCTCCTCGCGCCCCGAGAGTGGCGCAATTACGCCCCTTGAGCAAGAAGCAACAAGCTCCTGGCGGGCAAGCTGCAGAGGGTGGCGGCGTCGCGGGGGAGGGAGCGGCTGCAGGAAGAGGTGTGGGGGGTGGGAACCTCACAACCTCACACCTAGTCCCCTGTGCCCTGGGCTGGGGCTCCCCCCTCCGCTCTCCGCTTCTTTCCCTTCCCCCTTCCTCCCCCTTCCTCCCCCTCCCTCCTCCTCCCCGCCGGCTTCGGTCCGCGTACTTAAAGCGGCGCGGGCGGGCGGGCGCGGGCGGGCGGCCCAGCCGGGCGGTGGCAGATGCACCCAGCAGTGGCAGCCGCCGGCGGCGCACAGGTGACCGGCCTGCGGCGCAGCCTGGTCAGGGGGCGCCCGGAGAGTGCCGGCTGGAGAGGGAGACCGATCCGCCCCCAGCGCGCGCGTGTCTCGGCGCCAGGAGCCGTCCCGGGGCGTGTTGGCGAGAGCTGATATAGATATAAGGACATTTCTCTCCATGGCGTCACGTGACATAATTACCACCAGAATCAATCAAGATGAATTGCACGTCAGCGCCCGGTGGGGATTTTTGCTTAGTTGATCCTGGCCCAAGCCTCTTGTGCAATCGATGGCTCAGGTTGGCGGCGCGGGGAGCGGCCCGGGGCTCGCCGGCGCGCACGCCGCGGAGCCATGAACGACTTTGATGAGTGCGGCCCGAGCGCAGCCAGCATGTACCTGCCGGGCTGCGCCTACTATGTGGCCCCGTCGGACTTCGCCAGCAAGCCGTCGTTCCTATCGCAACCGTCGTCCTGCCAGATGACTTTCCCCTACTCTTCCAACCTGGCGCCGCACGTCCAGCCCGTGCGGGAAGTGGCCTTCCGCGACTACGGCCTGGAGCGCGCCAAGTGGCCGTACCGCGGCGGCGGCGGC
Organism: Lynx rufus; assembly: GCF_022079265.1. Classification (NCBI taxonomy): domain Eukaryota; kingdom Metazoa; phylum Chordata; class Mammalia; order Carnivora; family Felidae; genus Lynx; species Lynx rufus. The sequence goes on along the minus strand of NW_025814834.1, from coordinate 57,556,556 downwards.
GGCGGCGCGGGGGGCGGCGGCGGCGGGGGCGGCCCCGGCGGGGGCGGCAGCGGCGGCGCCGGGGGCTACGCTCCCTACTACGCGGCAGCCGCGGCGGCGGCGGCGGCGGCGGCGGCGGCTGAGGAGGCGGCCATGCAGCGCGAGCTGCTCCCTCCCGCGGGCCGCCGGCCGGACGTGCTCTTCAAGGCGCCCGAGCCAGTGTGCGCCGCGCCCGGGCCGCCACACGGCCCCGCGGGCGCCGCCTCCAACTTCTACAGCGCTGTGGGCCGCAACGGCATCCTGCCGCAGGGTTTCGACCAGTTCTACGAGGCTGCTCCCGGGCCCCCGTTCGCCGGGCCGCAGCCCCCTCCGCCTCCTGCGCCGCCACAGCCCGAGGGCGCTGCCGACAAGGGCGACCCCAAGACGGGGGCCGGTGGCGGCGGGGGAAGTCCCTGCGCCAAGGCGACCCCCGGCGCGGAGCCCAAGGGGGCGGCAGAAGGAGGCGGCGGCGACGGCGAGGGGCCCCCGGGGGAGGCGGGGGCTGAAAAGAGTGGCGGCACAGGTAGGCACCCGGTGCGGGGTGGGCGGCTGGGCCGGGGGGCCGCGGGCGCGGGGGGGTGGCGGGGGCCTCCCTCTGCTTGCGCCGTTTTATGTGCTGCTTTATAAGCGTTCGAAGGGGTTTATACATCCTATAAGATTTCCCGGGCCGTTGTAAAGTGTGTTTACGATAGGAAACCAATTTAGGTGGGCTTAAGGTAGACTTCGAGGGGACATTAATCGCTACAGAGAGCTTTTCCCCAGTTTGGGGGGGTGGGGTGGTGCTAGAGACCATGGAGTGAGGGAGGGGAGATTTCAAGCCACTTGGTGAGTGTGGACACTGGAGCCTCCTGCTTCTAAGGGGGGTGGGGTGGGGAGATCCTTGAACTGGACTTTATCCAAGCCTCTGGCTGACGCGCGCTGCTGGCTGGAGTCGGAGCAGATGCCCCGGCGCGCTCGTGTTTCTCTCCCTTAGGGTTCCAACTCAGAGCCTGCCTTGCCCTCTGCTTCTCCGCCTCTGTGCCAGTGTGTGTGTGTGTGTGTGTGTGTGTGTGTGTGTGTGTCCGGGCGTGTACACACGTCCACGCCCGCACTCTCCTGTGCCCGCCCATATATCATCCCCCACGACGCAAGCAGGGTCTTTCAGCTGCGGCAGGGGACGTCCCCAACGGGCCGAGGCCTGGCCCTCGCTTGGGCCTGGGCCGCAGGGCGGGTGGGGGTGGGCAGTCAGCGGTCTCTCTCACCTCTTGGTTTCTTTGCCTTGCAGTGGCCCCCCAGCGGTCCCGGAAAAAGCGCTGTCCCTACACCAAGTACCAGATCCGCGAACTGGAACGCGAGTTTTTCTTTAACGTGTACATAAACAAAGAGAAAAGACTCCAACTCTCTCGGATGCTCAACCTCACTGACCGGCAAGTCAAAATCTGGTTCCAGAATCGAAGAATGAAAGAAAAGAAACTGAACAGAGACCGTCTGCAGTATTTCACTGGAAACCCCTTATTTTGAGAGCTCCAGGAAGCACCCCTCTCCCCGAGCCCCACTCACCCACCCTCCTCCCCAGCAACCTGCCCTCGGCAGGCCCAATGTCCTTGGGTTTAATGACGCCTCTTCTCTGTGGAACTCCACGATTCCTTCCCACGGTCAACTCGGGACCTCCCAGCGACCACTGCTGCCTGCGGACGAGGCCGGGGACTTGGCCGAATGGATCCTAATAAGGGGAAAATGGTAAATGCAAACGTCCCTTTACAATTTTACCGCCAATGTGCTGTTGTTCTCCCTCCCTCACTCTGAGTCCCCGTGGGGACGCTGTGGGATCTGTAGAGAGTTTAGGCCGCTGGGTTGGTTGGAAGGCACTTGTTTTTGTTCTGAGTTTAAGGGACCCGACCTTCCCCTTTGGTGAATGCAGATTATTTAAACTCTGGGAAATGTACCTTTGGTCTGTCGTATCGAGGCATAAGTCACTGTGTTTTGTGTGAATAAATGGTTTCTAGTAAAATGGAGGTTACAGCTTCAACACACTATATGATTTTTTCCTCTTTAAAGAAGTTTATTGTCTGATTAGGGTATTTTAGTAGCCAGAACCTTCTCCCATATGCAACTGAAAATCCAAGTGAAATGTTTTTTGATCCTGCTGAAATAAGAGTAGCTCTCTCTCACCTTCTCTAGGTTACACTCATTTTAAAATTCACTCTAGAGATGAATTTCTGAATCGAGGGTGGGACCCAGCCATGGTGGTGCTCCTTCCTCCAGGCAATGAGGCTGGGAGAGCAGGACCTAGGAAGGACGTCTCCTCCCCCCTATTTCCCAGCTTAGTGAACTTGGAATTTCTGAAAAGGCAAAAACCATTTAAAAAAAAAACTTGTTAGACAATCCAAATTCACTCTTAACAAGCTGTCAAGGAGCCAGGGTCCCCCCCAAAAGAAACCAAGATTAGAAACCTTCATTGAAAAAAAAATAATTTGCCACAAGGAAGTTACCAATGGTGGAGAGGGCTTGGGGTCCTTGCTAGTGTCACAGCGGGCCTGCAGGAGAGGAGGTAAGACCCCTCCCTGCAATAGGGCCTGAGGCTGCAGACCCACTCCTCACTGCATTTATCGCTTCAAGTTAAAGAATGTGGTGGGGGCTGAACAGCACTTTATGTTGCAGGGCCAGGCCAGGCTGTTTACAAAACCTTGAACTGTCTAGACAACACCATAAAAGCCAAAGTTCTAAACAGCTTAATTGGGTTATATTATACACCTTCTGGTGGGCCCAAAAGAGATTTCCGCAATGTGCAATAAACTGTAGGAGTGAGAAAAGCATCTCTTTCTCTGAAAAAAGTAAAGTGAATCTTATGACTCTTAACCTCTCCTAAGCCCAAAGTCAAAAACAAAACAAAACAAAACCATAAGGTGTACAGGACCCCATCCATCTTCAGAGGAGGTATGCATTTCCAAATGCAAAATTTTTTTAATTGCCAAAGTTTGGGGGGGGGAAGGAAAAACATAAGTGCATAAGTGTATGCCTTTGAACTTCCAAAATGTCAAGGTCATCACCTTTAACCTTTCTGAATAATTAGGCGCCTTAAGGTTCTCCTGTGATATTCAGCCGCCACCCACTCTCACACACACACATGCTTACACATATCCAGACCCCCACATACATTTATGACCACACAGAATCATAACAGGGGCTCACCATAAATCTAAGCAAATTCCTAATTTCAGGATCAATAACCTTAATTTCCCTTCAAACATTTGTGTAATTCGATAGCAATTGACTTCTTTTTTAAATACTGGTTAGATTAAAATGTCTACCAGCATGCTTTTTATACAGCTGGCATATACTGAGGTGGGATTTTTCTGGGGGGGGAGGGTGTCATAGATAGCAGTCCCCTTTGCTGTAATGAAGAACCATGACTTTAAAAGCAGGCGTCTGAAAGAGGAAGCTCTAGTCAGATTTACACCTTCGCTATATTTGGGGGGGGGGAACTGTTGCCCCGTCAGATAAATTATTGTACTTTATGGAACAAAACTAAAAATATTTGTGCTGTTTTCTAAAGTGCCCCCTCAACCTTTGGTGAAAATTGCAAGAGAAACAAAGCCTACAATTGAATAATTTCGTTCGGAAGGGGATTCCTTTGTGTGGATTTCTGGACGTCCGTTAAAATGTCAGTGCCCTAGTAGTATGATTGTTGCAGGATCTTAAAACTGGTTTATTTCTCTCTCTCTCCGTCTGTCTTTTTTTTTTTTTTAACTGCGTCTAAATGTAGCAAGCTTGTGTGTCCACCCTCTTAGGTAAGCCCAACCGAGAGATACCGTTTCCCGTTTGCATGGCCTTGGAGAGCCACACGGGGGCGTGCTCACGTTCCAGAAGCCGCGTTTGGCGGAATAGGCCGCGGTACCGTATCTTTCCAATACTGGATTCTAATAGGCAATCTCAGCCCGTTAGAAACCGGCGGCCCCTAAGGTATTTGTTTGCTGTTTGTTTGTTCTCAGCAGCCACGAGGTGTGGGAAGTTGTATAAAGATAGAGAAAAGGGAGCTACCCGGATTCCTGAAATAGACAATCACGTAATCGTTGTCTTCCTAAAGATAAGGCTGTCGCAAAGAATACCGTAGTATAACCTGGTGGTGTGGAGGAGAGATTTTTTTAGAAGACAAATATGTGCATTTCGAAATAAGCCATGCCACTGCGAGTTAATTAAATTAGAGAAAATCCATTTTCTTGTTGGTTTGAGTATGAAGAAGGATACAGGGTAGGACCAACTCCTCCCCAAAACAGCATCCGCCTGGTACGCTCTCCGACCGCCTGAGATGATTAAAAGGCTTTTGTTTAAGACAGATGAGGGCGCCGGCAACTTAGCTGAGTGTGGTCTCAGAGAAAATGAGCCATGAGCCGCGTTGGGACTGAGGGGGTCGTTCTGGGCAAGGGAGTGCCCCCCAGTTGAGCTGTGCCTGGCGCCCAGTGATGGGAGGCTCTGGCAGAACTATGAGTTGGGGCGACAGGGTCAAGCTGGGCTTGGTGGCTTCGGGTAGCGGCAGACCATCCCGGGGAAACATTTACACTACAAGGTGGCAGAGAATGGGGGTTGCATTTGAAGCAAACGAGCTTTGCCTTTGACAGAGTCCTAGACATTCTTCCCAGCTGCCTGCTGGCCTTGAGCACGGAGTTTGATTTTGGCACCAGCTCTTGGAAGCGGTTTTCTTGCTGCGTGTCCTCCTTGTGCCCCATCCCCCTTTTGCAAAGCCCCTGACTTTGGGAAGGGTCTCTGTCACCATCCTTGTCCAAAAGGGAGGTTCCAGAAGGGAGGGCTGCAGGACCTGGGCCGTTCTAAGGGAAGGTGGCTATGCCTTCTTTCCCGAAGTTCATTGTGAAGCGCCTCCATCCCCCAGAATTAGCGCTGGCCTCTTCGGCTCCGCTGTCTCTCTCTCCTTTCTCCAGACCCTAGACCAAAGGCCCTGGGTCCACCCCTGGGAGCCGGCCTCGGCTTCAGTGGAGGCTGGGGCACCACGAGCCCCCAAGTGAGGCGTCAGCCAGAGGCATAGGTGTTCCCCGCGGGCACCCCTGACTCCTGTCTGTCTGACCGCGGGTCGGTATCGTGAAGCGACATTTCTCGGAGCCTGACCTGGGCCTCAGTCCAGGTGGGGCGAGAACTCTCCTCCCCAAATGTCGTTGTGTTCCTCTTTAGGCAGCTGCAGCGGGGGTGCACGTGGCCTTTCGGGGGCGGGGGTCTCTTGGCCTTGGCTGGCAGCCTTCCTCAGACAACGGGTACTCGGCAGTCCGCAGTTCCCTTCCTACCAGCAGCGCCCTACATGGGCCTGAAAAAGGACAGAGGATTGGACCAGGACTTAGGGGGGCTGCAGAGCCAACCCCTCCTGACTGTTCAGAGCCGGTGGCGCTCGTGGAGTGTGGCCACGTATCTTGAGTCACCGAGGTCTCAGATCCTGAAGTGGAGGGAAAATGAGCCAAGTAGGAGTCTTTTGTGTCTGTAACGGAAAGAGGCTCCCCAGCGGCCAGCCTTTTTGCACAATCTCCACACACTCTTCATTGAGGTGGTGGTGGCTTCCACAGCCTCCCCACTTGCCCCCCTGATTGCTTTTCACGTTGCCTGGGAGGTGCACAGTGCAACCCGGAAGGGCTCCCTGGGGAAGAAGCCTTTAAAATTTGTCCCCATCCGCTCTGCCCCCAAAGAGTGACACAGCCCTGAGGCCACTCAGGGCCCGAAATCAGGGTGCACCTAGGAGTCCCCAGGTCTACTCAGGCCCAGGGTCACTGCTCTTCTTCCTGGTGACAGAGGAGCGCAGATGCAAGCCACTTCTTGATTACAAATGCTAATTTCTTGCTAAAGCGACCCTATTAATTTTTCTCTGGGAAGAGCTGTGCCAGGGAGAAGGATGTCTCCGCACAAATATGGATATTCATCTCCTTTATAGCGCGATATTGATTTATTATTAATGGTAACTGCTCCAACTGATCTAAAGATGATCGAAAACAGCAGCTATGGACCTACATTAAATACTCGTAAGCAAAATACAGGCTGGCCCCGAAAGCCACTGCCTTTTCATTCCATTTGCCCCATGTTAGTTAGCCTTAGAGTCTTAGCCAGATGTTCCATCCTCCCAGGTCCAGATCATCCTCCTGTATTCTTTCTATTTTGCTCAATTTTTATGATAAAATCGCCCTGAAACACTGGAGTCTCTGGCCTCAAAGAATTGGTCTGAAGGCAGATATTTGAGAAAGAATAAAATAGAATTTTGTGACAATAGATTCAAAATTATATCTGATACACATTTTCTGTGAATGAAGAGGACCTATTTAAAGCTTCCAGTGCGGGGGTGACTTAGAGCCCCAAGCCACTGAGAGTTGAAACAGAAAGGCCCCCAAATTCGGAAGGCAGATCTTGTTTGTTTTGGCTCACCGCTAGACCTACCCGCTCCGCAAGGAATTGCTGGGTTTTCGCCTAATGTTTTCTTCGTGTATAAATAAAGATTATGAAAGGGCATTTGATGGGCATAAAATTCCCGATTAGATTAAACAGTCTTGTCTCACGAGTGGGATAGGGAGAATTGGACATCCGAGTTCCAGGCAGCTCCCCTGGCTGAGATGCAAAGGGACGACAGTCCTGGAGCGCCAGGCTGGCGTCAGGGTGCCTGCCGAGAGTGTGTGCAGCGGGCACTTTGTCCAGCCTTGGGCACGCTTAACCGTGGCCGGGATCATGATCTCCACCTTGTGATAAAACCATTTTGGGGGTGATGGTCAGCGGCTGTTAGCTTTGAACAGGACTGTAGCAGGCTAGAGTGAAAAGTTGGATTTTTTTTTTCTCCTGCTTTCCTCACCGCCACCTCCCCATCCTCAAGCTTAAAATCAGCCACCCCTGCAGAAAGGTAATGTTTAAACCCCGGGCTTCGCCAGCCGGCATCCCGCAGCCGGAGCAGTTAGAGGCGCCAGGCTTTTAACCTGACAATGATGTTGTATTTGAACAGCTGCGTAAAGGTTTAAAAGGTCTGTCTCATTGCCACCGTGGAGTTTTTTAAAAGGGGTTATTGTTTGGGCGAGGGCACTTAGAGGGGACAGGCAAAGTGGTCCCAAGGCCGAAAATAATGTTCAGCGCCTGTTTCCACCAGGCCAGGGGAGATTCCTTTTGGGGAGGGGGGACAAAGGGTTTATTGGAAAAGGTTTTTGTGAAGGAGTGAGCAGGCTCCTAGTTCCCCAAGAATGCTGAGACGCGTTAATGAGCATCGGGCTCCAAAGAAATGTTCTGCTGAGGCGGAAACCCAATTTGCCCACAAGTTCAGTCTCTGGGCCTGAAATCCAAGGCCAGCCCGCACAAGGCGAGTGTGGAGAGAAGAAAACACAGACGCCTTCCCGGACCGAGAGAAACTGGTTCCCAATCAGGGTTTCTGGGGCCCTTTTCCTCTCTCAGATGCTGGGAAGGGGATCTGGGAAGCCCGAGGACGGCTCCTGTGCCCTGGCCCGGCCCCTCGCCTAGGGCAAGCCTTTGGAAATCAAGGTTAAAGCTCCCCGCTGCTGCCCCGAGGCCGGGGCTTCCGAAGGGCGGCTCACCCGCCTGCAACCAGAGAACAAGAAAGGAAGTTGTTGGAGAAGTTTCTCATAAAACTCTGAGTTTCCATGGTGGTGATGGTGGTTGTTCTTTAATGAGCTCGACCACAACCCCAGACCAAATCCTCTTTATAGAACTTTCCGTCACCAAAGGAAACAGAGGACTAAGGTTCTCCCACCTCCTTTTTTTCTCCCTCCCCTTACCCAAGCAAACCGGTGTCAAATAATTTTAGGAATTGTCCAAAACTATAAAACTCAACTTCTGACAAAAGTATAGCTTTTAATATTTGACGATTTGTGTTAAAACAAAAATTGACCTTCTTGGTTAGTAGCGAAGGGGAAAAATCAATAGTATAATTTTCAATAATTCATAAAGCGAACGCCATTATGCTAAATCTTAACTATTAATCTTATCCTTTACAAAGTCTCGATTGATTTGTTAATAAAATATCTTCCCGTGTGTGGCAACAGCGGGTATAACTCTTTAAAAACCTTCAGAAGCAAGAAAATTACCAAGTAGCCCAAGAATGTAGATGAGAATTTTATTGATCGCCCTGATTCTTCTTAATATGTATTAATAAATTCCACAACCTTTTGTACCTTGCACTTGTCAGAAACCAATGCTTTTACAAAATCCATAAAAGGAAAACATATTTTTCTTTGCAGAAGAACCAAATGACACCTTTGCATCTCTCTCTGTCTGCTACTCGGCCCAGTCAGTTTTCTAAAACTTCTGGAGTCTGTGGGCGAGAGTTTTCCCTTTCCTTGCAAAAAATTCTTTTCTTTCTCCCTCCCTTCCTTCCTCTTTGCTCATTATTATCAGGGTGTGTGGGGAGGGAAACCTCGGTTTCGTTCTCCCGCCGGGAACCGGAGGGACGCTTTCCAGGATAGCCCGCTGCTGGCGAGGGATTGTCTCCGGGCTGAAAGCTCCCAGCGGCCCGGCCGCAGAGGTCGGGGTGTGGTTCCTCCGACTGCCGAAGGCTCCAAGGCTCGGAGAGCCCACTGGGGCGCGGAGGGGCCGGGAGCCCGCATCTCCCTCGGGCCGGAGGAGGGAATGGACAGCGCCAGAGCCGGCCGGTCCTCGGGGCTCCGGGCTGGCCAGCTGCTTGGCCTCTTAGCCCTCGCGGCTCTTCTCGCCTCCGCTCCCCACCATAACTTGGCCGCGTCTTTGCGTGAGAGATCTTTACTGTGGCTCCCTGGGGTGGGGTGTCGCAGAGCCCGGGGAATCCGACTCACCTTCCCAGGCTGCCCGGGAGAAACTGAACCAGCCGGGCACCCACCCCCCGCCCGTGCCCCGGCTGTGGGGCGCGTTCTGCCTGGGTGTGTGCGGGGAATGCTTCTGTGAGCTGGCGCCACGGCACTGCGGCTTCCCTCCCCGCGCGTGTCCTCCCGGAGGCCCCTCTGGCCGAGACTTTCCTTCCGCCAGCGGGGCCCGGCGGCCGGAGCGGGGGGACGCGAGTGGGGCTGGCCGGCCGAACGAGCCCCGGGGAGGCTGGCGGGCGACGGAGAGCGCTGGGCCGGTTGTCTCCAGCGCGCACTATCACGGGCGCGTAGTAGATGTCGCTGTTGTCCGTGCTTACGCGGCCGGCCGGCCGGGCTCTGGAGCACGTGACCTGCGAGGAGGCTGCGGCTCAAGGCCATTTTCAAATCTCATTGGCTTGGTTGTCATGTGGTCGGCAGAGGCATCCACAATTACACGGGGAATGTTTTCCTAGAGATGTCAGCCTACAAAGGACACAATCTCTCTTCTTCAAATTCCTCCCCAAAATGTCCTTTCCCAACAGCTCTCCTGCTGCTAATACTTTTTTAGTAGATTCCTTGATCAGTGCCTGCAGGAGTGACAGTTTTTATTCGAGCAGCGCCAGCATGTACATGCCACCACCTAGCGCAGACATGGGGACCTATGGAATGCAAACCTGTGGACTGCTCCCGTCTCTGGCCAAAAGAGAAGTGAACCACCAAAATATGGGTATGAATGTGCATCCTTATATACCTCAAGTAGACAGTTGGACAGACCCGAACAGATCTTGTCGAATAGAGCAACCTGTTACACAGCAAGTCCCCACTTGCTCCTTCACCACCAACATTAAGGAAGAATCCAATTGCTGCATGTATTCTGATAAGCGCAACAAACTCATTTCTGCTGAGGTCCCTTCGTACCAGAGGCTGGTCCCTGAGTCCTGTCCCGTTGAGAACCCCGAGGTTCCTGTCCCTGGATATTTTAGACTGAGTCAGACCTACGCCACCGGGAAAACCCAAGAGTACAATAACAGCCCCGAAGGCAGCTCCACAGTCATGCTCCAGCTCAACCCTCGCGGCGCGGCCAAGCCGCAGCTCTCGGCCGCCCAGCTGCAGATGGAAAAGAAGATGAACGAGCCTGTGAGCGGCCAGGAGCCCACCAAAGTCTCCCAGGTGGAGAGCCCCGAGGCCAAGGGCGGCCTTCCGGAAGAAAGGAGCTGCCTGGCTGAGGTCTCCGTGTCCAGTCCCGAAGTACAGGAGAAGGAAAGCAAAGGTCGGTATGAGCAAGTTGCCACCCCAGCGGGGCGTGCAGCCCGGGAACCCGGCAGAGAGGGAGCGCCTGGGTGCCCAGCGTCGAGCCGGGGCAGCTGAGGCGGGGCCCGACTGGCAGGTGCTGCTCCTCCCGGCTTTTAGAGGGGCAGTCTCAGTCTCGAGAAGGTCCCAGCTTCTCCCCGGCTGCCCTGGCCCTCCTGGCTAGTCCTGGCCCCACGCTGATGGCGCCTGGGCAGAGGAAGGGCTTGCCGGGTTTATTTTTCCTGAGCTAGACCTGAAATGCAACAAAAGAGGGCAAATGAGACCTGCGGCTCGTAAACACGGCCCCAGAACCTCCTTTCTCCCGCTCAGATTTGCAGTCCCAGCTTTGCCTTTCACCCAATGATGATTTTAAGGTGGTCCAAGGCACCGTGTTCGTGTTCAAGTGTGTGCACCCCGCATCCTGCGAGCTTGGGGGCGGCAATGGGAACGAGATGACTGGGCTGATTGGCGCTTGGGCTGGGGAACAGGGCTCCCTACCTCTGCGGGGCTGGGTAACCTTGGCTTTGTCTGGGGAAAGTGCCGCAAGCTTTGCAATCCATTTGCAAAGGGGGCAAAGGCTGAAGGGAGGAGAATGGAATCTGCATGGGCTAGGGCAAAGAGCCAGGGGCTCTGGCTTTTTGAGGAGGAACCCTGCCCCAGAGCCTCTCCCCCAGTGTCCAGAGGTGGGCCACAGTAAGAAGCTCGGGGAATGCTTTTGTGTGGAGACAAGAAGGTATGAGAATTCAAGAAATTCTGGGGAGTACCTCAATGCCCAGGCAGGTCGGAGAAGGTGCACTCAGTTCCTTGGTTATCTTTTGAAAGAGAAGGGCAACTATAAACCTGGTTGTGGGGCTCCCCGCCTGCGCAGGAGAAGTGGGGAAGAAGTGGCAGCCTTGGGGATGTGAGGCAGCAGTGGGGTTGGCAGTCTTGTTCAGGCTGTGGTTTGTTTCTTCCACTCCAGCCCTGTTGTGAGCTGACCACTTAGAACGTTGCTGGGGAGATCCTGAAAGTTTACTATTGTACTAATGTTTTGTGCAGGTCAGAAAGTTGAGAGAGAAAAAGAGAGAGGGAGAGAGAGACAACCCTACTAGCATCGAGGGCGAGAGTACCCTCCATCGTGTCGTTGTGGGCATTTAAACTAATCTGGCATCAATTACAAATCCCTTCCAGGGCCCACCTCATAAGAGGAATGTTTAATACCAGCATTTCCCAAAGCGGCCTGGCTGCCAGCGGGGTCATGGCCAAGGGTACATTTGAACAGGCTGAGAGAGAAAAAAAAAAATCTTGATTTTTTTTTCTTCTTCTCCCTTTAATTTTGTTAGAGGAAATCAAGTCTGATACTCCAACCAGCAATTGGCTCACTGCAAAGAGTGGCAGAAAGAAGAGGTGCCCTTACACTAAGCACCAAACGCTGGAATTAGAAAAAGAGTTCTTGTTCAATATGTACCTCACCCGCGAGCGCCGCCTAGAGATCAGTAAGAGCGTTAACCTCACCGACAGGCAGGTCAAGATTTGGTTTCAAAACCGCCGAATGAAACTCAAGAAGATGAGCCGAGAGAACCGGATCCGAGAACTGACCGCCAACCTCACCTTCTCTTAGGTCCCAGGCCCGTCGGAGGCCAGGATCGGAGAGGGGGCACCGCGTTCCAGGGCCGAGTGCTGGAGGACTGGGAAGGCGGAAACAAAACCTTCATTGCTCTTTGTTTTTTGTTTTGTTTTGTTTTGTTTCCTGCTAGAATGTGACTTTGGGGTCATTCTGTTCGTGCTGCAAGTGATCTGTAATCCCTATGAGTATATATATTAAAGAAAACTAGCACGTGTAATTTATTATTTTTTCATCGTAATGCAGGGTAACTATTACTGCGCATTTTCATTTGGGTCTTAACTTATTGGAACTGTACAGCCTCCATCGGTCCATTCATCCATCCAGCAATGTGACTTTTTCATGTTTTTCCTAACACAAAAGGTCTGTGTGTGTGGTTAGTCCATGATCTCATGGCGTTTTGAATACATCCAGTACTTTAAAGTACTTAAATTACATATATATTTAAAAAAGATTACGAAAACCCACAAGCTTTGGGGGGAGGGGGACTAAAAAAGCACATTACAATGTATCTTTTCACAAATGAACTTAGCAATTGTCCTTGGTGAGATGGAATATTGACGACTTATGCCTTGTAGCCTTCCCTTGTGGTGCATCTGTGGTTTGGTAGAAGTACAACAGCAACCTGTCCTTTCTGTGCATGTTCTGGTCGCATGTATAATGCAATAAACTCTGGAAACGAGTTCGCTCCCTCTGCTTTCTGAAATGGATGTATGTTTCGGTGGAAATGAAAGCCTTTGGTGAGATTATCTTCCTGTTAAACTGCTTGTTTGGGGGCAGTGGGGGGGGCGGTGATAGAGGGCAGGGGGAGAAAGATAGGAGAGGCTGGAGGAGGCCTAGGGTGCTAAAATTTGGCAGTGGCTGGGGGAATGATAATCCAGCCTGGGTGTGCTGGCTTCATAGTTGGGAAGAAGGGGAGTCTTCTCCCCGCCTCTCCCACCCTCCCCCCCCACCTCCCCAAGGTAGTAACAGAATTGAATTCTAGATGGGTGTGAGTTCCCCTCTAACCAGAGCCTGGTAAGTAAGCCTGTGCCCACGCTGCTTTTTTCTTCACAGCACCTCATTTGTGTGTTTTCCTGTCTTTGGTTTTGGTTGTGTTATTTTTTAATACTTTTAGTGGGGTCTTGGCGATTTCTGGCTGGCACGCCATCGTCAGGGGCTAGGTTGAAAGCGGTCTTGCCCACCTGGAAGCCGCCGGGCCTCCATTACAAGAACAAGGACAACCAGCAGCTAGCATTGCATCGGATCCAGTTCTGCTCCCCCTTCCCTCACCCCCACCCCTATCCCAAGCGCAAGACAAGCCAGGCCACAGCGAAGCCGAGGATGGGTGAGTTTTCCCATCCCACTTTGCCCTGGTTTCCTTGTGGAAGGATTTTATGTTCAGTCATTACCTTTTAGGGTCCCACATGAAATTTTCTTAAAGGAGGAAATTTTTTTCCCCCAGGTAATGCTCTCTCTATTTAATTACAAAATGCTGGTTGGAGCCACTGTCTCTGGGAGGCAAGAAAACGTACAAAAGGTGACTGAGAGAGAATTTGCAAATGAACATGACTTCCCATGAAGGCCAATGTTCCAGCTGCCGACACAGCTTGGAAAACTCCAGCCAGCCTTCACCGAGAGAGTCCAGACTTATCTAGTGCTGCCTGGGAGAAGGAGAAGAGCTGACAGAGAATTCGTTTCCCCAGGTTGTGCTGTGGTTGCAAAAGCTGTCCACCAGCTTCAAGCAGCCTCACAGAACACGGCCTTTTCACTTCTTCCTTTTTCTCCATAAAACTATCTATTGAGGGGCTCTAGGCCTTACAGTTCTCATCCAGGAAGTCAATGGGAGGCTCCGTATTTATTCAGGGTTGTAAACCTCCTCCTGAAAACCAAGAACCTTCCCCAGTTCCAAGACAGAACCCTTTAGGGGAGCCATTTCCTAGGGGTGGGAGAGAGAAGGCTCGGAGTCAATGCCAGGTTGGGAACACTGGGATAGATTTGCCCAGACCTCCATTGGTTGGGCAGGAGAAGGAGGGCAATTTTAACTTATCCGTTTCCTCCGCAATGTGGGGAGCGCCATTAGTTGTTGACAGGGGGCCGTGTCTCAGAGGAAAACCCGTGCTACAGGCAAAGGCATCTCTTCTGGAACAAAATCAGAAAGCCATTGGCAAAGGCAATCAATCAGGCCATAAGTAGCCATTTACCCCCTTCCTTTCCGGGGCTCGAGGTGGGCTGGGATCCCTCCAAGGGTGCTCTGAGCAACTTGTAGAGTGAGGAATATATTCTCTGCCGCCTGCTCTGGGGCTGCTTTTGTCTCGGCTCCCAGCGGCGCTTCCGAGGCTTTGTACCATGGATTTGGGAGTGACAATGGGCATTTCCCTCAGATTCAAGGCTGCCCAGCCTTACCTCTGGAGGGGGGGGGTGGGGAAGGAAGAAGAAGAATTCAGAAGACAGTGGCCCAAGGACAACCACAAGAAGCGGTCCTGGCCCCGGGGAGATGCGGTTCCCGCTGGCCTCTTCAAGGCAGGGTTGGGGCGGTGGATGGGAGCGGGCCTGCGCTAGCATTTGGGTTCTGCCCTATGGCGTGTTCTCTTCCAGGGCCTTTCCGGCAGCCCCGGAGAAGACAAGGCACCCTGGCCGCCACTGTCTTCGCGGTGCCTACTCGACAGCCTGCCGGCACTTCCGAGGGCACACAGAAGCCCCACCGGTGGCCAGCGAAGCACCCAGTCGGCGGGCCAGGCCGCCCCAGCTCACCCTTCGGGCCGCGGCGTGTGCTCAGCCTCACGTCGGGGGTGTGTGTGGCTGCGCGGGCGTGTGTGAGTGTGGTAGGGGGAGGAGGCCCTCGAGCTGCTCCATCCGTCCGTTTTATTAGGGACACATTAATCTATAATCAAATACACCTCATAAAATTTTTATTGAAAGGCATAATATCATTACAGAGGTCTTCCACCTGTTTTAAACAACACGACAAGCTGTGAGAGAGCGTGTGTGGGTATGTGGAGGGAGGGGCGGGTTTGGGTAGGGAGAGAGGCACAAGGAAAAAACTCCCCTCGGGCGCCAGGGGGCCGCCTCGGAAGGCCGGCCTGGCTTGGGCCTCATCCCGCCCTGCGCTCCCCGGGCTGCTCCGGGCTCTGGCCAAGCGCTCGGTGCGCCCTGGACACGCTGCCGGTGGCTCGAAGTCCAGGCGCCAGGGAGGCAGCGTCTCGGTTCGAACTGCAGGACCGAGGACGGCTAGAGGAGACGAACAAATAGTCCCCAGCGCCTCCTCCGGCCACGGTCGGGCGTAGTGGTTCCAGCCACCGCCCGGCTGTCCGAGCCCGGCCGGACCGAGCCGGGCGCACGGACCGGGCTCACGCGCTCTAATTGCGGCGTTTATGTTGATGATGATATATATATATTTTTTAAATCACAGCAGCCCCCAGTTTAGCGGACTGATTTACTCCCGGTATTGGTAAATATGATCACGTGGGCCGCGCGACCAATGGTGGAAGCTGCAGCCTGCGAACTAGTCGGCGGCTCGGGCGCCGGCGGGGAGCGGCGCCGCGGCGGGCAGTGTAACCTTGGGTGGGAGCGCACGGCGCCTCAAAATGTCCTCCAGTGGCACCCTCAGCAACTACTACGTGGACTCGCTCATAGGCCATGAGGGCGATGAGGTGTTCGCCGCGCGCTTTGGACCGCCGGGGCCCGGCGCGCAGGGCAGGCCCGCAGGTGTGGCCGACAGCCCGGCCGCCGCTGCCGCCGAGTTTGCCTCGTGTAGTTTTGCCCCCAAATCGGCCGTGTTCTCCGCCTCGTGGTCCGCGGTGCCCGCTCAGCCCCCGGCGGCGGCGGCGATGAGCGGCCTCTACCACCCGTACGTGCCCCCGCCGCCCCTGGCCGCCGCCGCCTCCGAGCCCGGCCGCTACATGCGCTCCTGGATGGAGCCGCTGCCCGGTTTTCCGGGCGGCGCGGGCGGAGGCGGTAGCAGCGGCGGCGGGGGCGGAGGTGGCCCGGGCCCTGGTCCCAGCCCCGGCCCCAGCGGCCCACCCAACGGGCGCCACTACGGGATTAAGCCTGAAACCGGAGCGGCCCCGACCCCTGCCGCCGCCGCCGCCACCTCCACCTCCTCCTCCACTTCCACGTCTTCCTCCTCCAAACGGACTGAGTGCTCCGCGGCCCGGGAGTCCCAGGGGAGCGGCGGCCCCGAGTTCTCCTGCAACTCGTTCCTACGGGACAAGGCAGCAGCTGCGGCTGGGGGAACCGGGCCCGGGGCAGGGATCGGGTCCGGGTCTGGGGCAGGCGGCTCCTCGGAGCCCTCGGCTTGCAGCGACCACCCCAGCCCAGGCTGCCCACTGAAGGAGGAGGAGAAGCAGCATCCGCAGCCGCCGCAGCAGCAACTTGACCCAAGTAAGTGCAAAAGAAATTGCCCCCTGATTTATTGCTGAAACCTGTAAGGCTCGAATGTGCAAAACTGATAGTTTTACTAACCTATAAAAACGTCTAGACGCCTACCCTAGCCTAGGCGAGCAACACGCATCCATAAAAAGCTTCCCATAACCACCTACCCTAGGCGCGCGGTTTGTACGGTAAACAGAGCGCGGGCATTAAGGCTTTTTATGATAATTCCCCCCAAGTTGTGAAAAGCGGCCATCCTTGGTGAAATTAATTTAACGACCTCTCTCCCCCACCCTGTCGTCTCTCCTTGCCTCCCCTCCGCCCTCGATCCCCTTCTCCAAACCCCCCTCTTCGTAGACAACCCTGCAGCAAACTGGATCCACGCTCGCTCCACCCGGAAAAAGCGCTGTCCCTACACCAAATACCAGACGCTAGAGCTGGAGAAGGAATTCCTCTTTAACATGTACCTCACCCGGGACCGGCGCTACGAGGTGGCAAGGATTCTAAACCTCACAGAGAGACAAGTCAAAATCTGGTTCCAGAATCGTAGAATGAAAATGAAAAAGATGAGCAAGGAGAAATGCCCCAAAGGAGACTGACCCGGCGCGCCGCTGGCGGGACCACTCTGCGCTGCAAAAGCAGCGGGTTTTTTTGTTTTTTTTTGTTTGTTTGTGGGTGCTTGATTTCCAGAAACTCTCCAGCGATTCGGACATTCCCCCCCCCCTTTTTTTTAGGTAGAAGTGACTGTGCGGTTGGTCTCTGTGAGGTATTTGGGGGACTCTGTATTTTGCTCGCTTATGTGTTGGAGAAACGAAGTGGCTTTGGGGTTTCGCCTTTTCCCGCTCCCTCCCTTTCCTGACCCGTTGGTTCCATAGGAAATGCTATATTTTGTGAGTGCACGCTGGATTGAAGAGCCCTCTCTTGTGTAAATGTCCCCTATGTTTCTGAAAAGTGCTGTAGTTTAGCCCCCAGAGCTGCTCAAGCAAGGGCCAAGTGCGCCCCACTTCTGAGAATGAAGGCAGAGCGACAACCGTGGGGGGCCCGCCCAGGTTGCCCACCAGTTAGTGAAGTCCTCTTCCCTCAGAGAGCCCGCGGGCCCTCCGCTGAGACCTGAAATGAGGCCGAGAGAGGAGCCCAGGGCCTCTGGTGGGTCGGGGGTTTATTCTCAGTGCACTGGAGGAGCCGCTCTCTCCTGGGGAGGGCTCACCTCGCGTGGGCGGCCGCGGGTGTAGGCCCTCCGGGTTCCTGCCTGAGGACCAGTTGTAAATGTTACCGCTTCCTACCAATAAATGCTGACCTGATCAAATGGAGCCCAGACGCTGCCCTGAACACTGTGTGCCTGCTTTCTCTTTTTCTCTGCAAAATATCACCCTCACAGGACTTCTCCCCCATCTCTGGGAGGGAGACACTGCTAAAAATCTGGAGCCCTTACACCTGAGAGGTCTGTCTGATGTGCCTCTGAGTCTCCCTTTGTGTGGGCAGAGGCAGCCAGAGCACAGCCTCTGGGGGGCCCTTGGCTGCTCTGTCTTTCCCCCAGCCTGATTCCAGCTTCTCGGCGAACTCTGTGCCCTGGGCCCAGTGTCAGCCTCACGGCAGTGCCCAGCAAAGCCCACGCCACCCCCCCCCCAAGCCAGGCACCCTCTCGCTGGAGCTTTGGCACACTGCACCCCACCTCTCCCGCTGCTGATGAAGTACCAGCCATCCACTCTCCTCTCTAAACAAGGGAAAGGCCAACTCTGTACTCGGGAGCAACTCCCCCCAGCTCGTCAGGCTGGCTGGCTCCCGGAGGGCTGAGCCAGTTAGGCTGGGAACTTCCGCCCTACCCTCAAGAGCCCCAAAGTGACCTTAGCAGATCGAAATGGTCAAGTCTCTCCTCCTCAGCTATCCCCACCCCTTCTCAACGCCCCCTCCCCCCCAACTCAGTTTCGGTGACTGTTTAGCCCCCAGCTTGGCCCTCAGAGGGCCGCCTTCAGAGACTAAAATGAAGGTCATTGTAAGTGAGGGTTCGGGCCCAGCACAGCCTTTGCAGGCCTGAGGGGCGGCGGCGCCGTGTGGCCTGGGCTGGGTGGAAGGCGGGGGCAATGGCAGAGTTTGGGGGGATCCTGATGAAAGAGGGGACTTGAAGAAAAAGCAGAGGGGGGCTGGGAGGGAAAGCCAAGGCCCAGATCCGGCAGAAGGTGCTGCTTACTCCCGCCCCTGCGGCCAACCCGATACCTAGGGCTCTTTGAAAACAGGAAGAGCCAAGGTGTCATAAAGCCATCGAGCCGGCGAGACGTCTGGAGGTAATGAGTTTACGACAGGCTCGGCGCTTCGCTTTGAAACCATCTCATTTTGATGTTGTGTTTGTGGGAGGAAGGGAGAAATGCAGACAAAACTGGGTCTTAAAATCTGGACAATAAAATATAAACAAGACTGTGTCGGACCAAGAAGGCAGGGGCTTGGGAGCCCCCGGTGAGGTGTGAGCACCTAGGAAATAAAAATGGGGGAGGGTAGGAAGGAGGAGATGATGTAGTTCTGATTTTTTAAATGGGCCTGGTATTAGAATTAGCCTACGGCGGGTGTCTCTTTACAATATTTCACTGTGGTCTCGTCTAGCTCGTTCTTTTCTTTCTTTCCTTTTTAATTGGCCTGTTATTTGGAGGTGTGAGAGTTCGTGATCTTGAGTCATTTACTCCGGCCGATGGGTCTCCCAGCGGCATGGTTGCAGAGCCGGCAGGGAAAAATGAAGTTACTTACGTGTCCTTTCATAAAAATACCTGGCCCTCCGCTCCAAACTTTGCTGCAAAAGTACTGTTGGAAATTATATCTACTTGCTTATAGAAAATGTAATTCTTACAGCTGAATTAGAAGAAAACATTTTTGAAATTGAGAAAAAGACTAACCTGGAAGGAAACAAGCTGATTAAAGCTTTGCTTTAACAAAAATTCAAGTGGAATGCTTAGTCAATTCCTTTCACTCTGTGACTTTTGATGTAAATTTAAAATCTCATTTATTGTGTATAGAAATTCCAATAAACACAGCCCAACAGGGCCTTTCCAGATAGCCGCTCAGAGATCCAGCAGAAAGCTTTTAAATTGGTTTCTATTTCTGCCTCTCCTGCCCCCAGATTGCCCAGCGATATGGGCCTGAAGGATTAAAATTAGGAAGTTAAAGTAGCAAATATTCAGGTTTTAATGCTAAGAGTAACATCTTTAAAAGAAAATAATAAAATGAGCTTGGGTCATTTCTTCGTTTTCGAAGTGCTTGGCTCCTCTGACCAAAAACAAAAACAAAACATGTTACAGTTAATATTTAGAAAGTTGTAATTTGTTCGGTCTAGCCCGTCCTATAATTGTGGGCGATTACGGAATGGGGACCTACTGTGTCTGGCAAAAGAAGGGCTGGAAGCTTTTGAAAAAGACTATTGGAAGCTCTCGGGAGTACAAATATGTTTGGCGTTCAGAAGCCCCAGCTTGTTGCACTTGACTTGTTGACAATCAAAGGGATGAAGCAGTATTAGTGTCAGCGATCCAAGCCCCAGTCAAACTAAAGAACAAGATTAGAACTGCTTTCAGTCGAATAAAGGGAAGTTAAACTCGGTCAGTTGGAGGCGGCATTTTGCCACTAGAGGGCGCTGTTGCTCCACTTTGTGATCTCGTAAAGCTGGCGTTGCGGCGGCGGATGGTTTTGATTTAATATATTTACAATCTTATTTTTAATTTCAAATTAGGATAAACTTAAGCAAAAATAAGCAATGTACACTATTAAGTTCTCCAGCCGTGTTTTTGTTAGGTATAAAATTTTGGATTAGTCAGGATTTCAGAAAATTTGGACTCAGGCACGGCTGAAACTATAAAATGTTATGGTTAAGTTAATGCATTCTATCAAAACAAACGTGTAGAAGCATAGATCTTTATTTCCAAAGTTAATCGTGCCCTTTTCCCATTCAGATTATGAATAGAATGCTTGGGGGGGCGGTGAAACTGTTTTGTCCCAAGAGGAAATGTTAGTTTGTAATGTTATCTTAATTAGGCCAGAACATGTAGAAATGAATTTCGTAGTGCTTGTGTTTCTTTTTCGCCCCCCACCCCGAAATCACACAGTTCTGGAAGGTGCCTTGTATAATTGACATCTGGGCTCGTTCTTCTTTTTCGCCATTCTATTCCAAAACCCACTCACTGGTCCAGAGTTTTAATACGCATACACACACATGCCAAACATTGAAGTTAAAAAAAAAAAATTACAAAGTTGGTTCCAGGGCTTTATTGAGAAGACTTCTCTTTTAACTGGGTATTTGCAAGATTGGAGTACAAGTCGTTAACTATCAGAATCTATTTGTTCGCCTTCGGATCTCAAGGAAGTTTTACCTGGCGATATCCAGCAGAAAACAACCCCCCCCTCCCCGCCCCCAGTCTCCTCCACTCCATGCTAATTTAAAAAATAAAGCATGCCCTTATCATCTGGAAATTCATTAACAATCCGTTTACCTTAACCATTTCCAGGCATTCCCAGTAGAAACAATTGAATGAGTATTACATACTATCTTGTTATGCCTTTCCATCTCGACTTCATTTTCTCCATTTGCAAAATATGATTCAGTCCTTTTGCAAAATATGATTCAGTCCATAAGGACTGACCTCAGGATCGCACTCCCAGACTGGACCAACCCACGAGTAGGGGGTAGTTGAAACGACTCGCCTGCTGCGCTTTTGGGGGCCGTCTCAGGTTTTTAGACATTTGTATTTGGCGTGAAAAGCCGGCGTGCTGTTTTAGTTTTAGCCGGAGCGTCCTCGGTGGGCTCGGGGCGTGTTTCCGAGGAGGTCGGTTCCCAAGGCTGGTGTGGGCCTGGTGCCCTCACAACAATGGGTTAACCCTGAGTGAAAAGGGTTCGTCCGTCACCCAAAGAACCCACGGAAAAGGCCGAGCAGGCGAGGGAAAACTCCCTCAGCATAGACTCATTACATTTATTGGACATTAAAACGGGAGTAGAGAGGGGAAAAAAAGAGATGTGGAGGTCAGAAGATAGTTGGTGGTGTAACGCCAAGCGGCTTTAGACTGAGCTTCTAAAATCAGGAATATTTTGCCGATTCACACTGGACTTGCCCACATGACTCGGGACGGTTCTCTTCCTCACCGCTCACAAGCTAGGATCAGCCTTCTCTTTCCTTGCTTTTGGAAAAGTTAGTAACTTTTTAAGCTGAGTCTAGCGCCCGCTCTCAGCAGAAAGTTCACAGGCTTGGCAGATGGACTAGAATCGTTAGCAGACGATGGGCGCCGCCTTCAGCTGCCTGGAACCGGCGCGATCCGAAAGCCGGCCCGGAGGTTCGATGGGGGGAGGGGGGTGGGGGAGGCACTTGCAGGCGTCGGCCCCCTGTGCTCCGCCCGGGGCCACTGCCCGCCCTGGTCCGCTCCGTGCCGGGGCTGGGACCCCGGAGCCGCGCGTCCTGCCCGAGGAAACACCACCCACCCCAGCGTGAGTTCTCCTTCCCGCCTCGGAACATTTCTGTCCGCTTTTCTATTTACTCCCTCAGCAATGCTAATGCCTGCTTCCCCCCCCCCGCCCCCACATTCTTCAGCTTCCCCCCTGAGCCTACTGCTGACGTCTATCAAGGGTGAAATGATGGAAACTATATTCATGGGCATGATTTCCATTAAATATCAATTAACCTGGGAGCCTCAGCCAGGCGTGCAGTGCGTCAAGGGTAAATGTACATCTCATTTCCACAAGGCCTGCTCGCCTGGAAAAGAAGGGACTAGATTCGCTTTGATAATGCCAGGTTTTGGGGTCACCCTTGTGGCCTTTAATCAAACCACTTAGGACCCAACCCAACTGTACGCGGTCCGGCCTGTCTACACCGTTTGCCCTTGTTCCCTGGGCTGCGCCCGCGTGTCCTGAGGTGCAAAAGCCACGGCCAACCTCTGGGGGGCTGCTCTAGGGGCCAAGGGAGGGAGTCATTTGCTCCTGTAGCCTCTTGGGAGTGGCCTCCCTGCCTCCCCCAAGTGTAAGGTTCTCTCGCGCCCCCGCCTCGCCGGCCGCGGGCCGCTTTCCCCCGGCCCAGGGGGGCAAGACGAGCCCTTGGCAGTGCGGCTTTATGGGCCCCCTTTAAGGCCGGCGGAGGCATCTCCCGGCCAGCGTGAGACGTCCCGTCGGGAGCGACGGTGTCGCCTCCGCGCGGATCCCTCCGCGCGGTTATCTCGCCCCCATCTTCTCCTCACAGTGGCGTGGTGCGAAAATGCCTCGCCGGGGCGCACCGGGGCGGCAGCCTCGGCGGCGGCGGCGAGAGCGGTGGGAGGGGGCCGCGGGGGGGCCGAGGTGAGAGGTGGCGGCGGGTAGAGGGTGTTTTTTTCTCTTCCCTCCAGAGCGGGGGTTTGTAAACCGAAGCCAAAGAGTGTCCCCGTGGGCCGGGCGCACTTTTTTTTTTCTTGTCCCGGTGCGCTCAGGGCCGCCTGGTGCCTGAGAGGAAACAGTGGAGGCAGCGGGGCAGGTCACCCGGGGCGTCGGCGATTATATTGTGGCCCAGCCGGCGCGCGCCGGGAAAGGCCGGGCGGGCGTGAGCGCGGGGGCTGGGCGAGGCCCCGCGACCCGCGAGGGAGGCGGTGCGAGGCCGAGTCGGCGGGCGCGAGAGCCGGGCATGAACGCCCAGTAGCCAAGTGCCCGCGGCTGCCGGGCCTCAGAGGCGACGCGCGCGCAGTCGGGCGGGTGGCAGCAGCAACGTAGCCCGGCGGCCCCGGCGGCGGGAACAGCCGCCCCAGAGGCCCCCGCGGCAGTGCGGCCGCGCTGAGGCGCGCTCCCTGCCAGCTCCGCACCGCCCGCCCGGGGCCGCCCTACCTCGGCCCCTGGCCGCCGCCGCCGCCGCCCCGATGAGCTCTTACTTCGTGAACCCGCTGTACTCCAAGTACAAGGCGGCGGCCGCGGCGGCGGCGGCGGCGGCCGCGGCGGGCGAGGCCATCAATCCCACTTACTACGACTGTCACTTCGCGCCTGAGGTCGGCAGCCGCCACGCCGCCGCCGCCGCCGCCGCCGCCCTGCAGCTCTATGGCAACAGCGCCGCCGGCTTCCCGCACGCGCCCCCGCAGGCGCACGCGCACCCGCACCCGCATCCGTCACCGCCGCCCACCGGGCCGGGTTGCGGTGGTGGGGGCGGCCCGGGCCCCGGCCAGGACTACTTCCACCCCGGCGGGGGCAGCCCGGCCGCAGCCTACCAGGCCGCCCCCCCTCCTCCGCATCCTCCGCCTCCGCCTCCCCCCTGCGGCGGGATTGCCTGTCACGGGGAGCCCGCGAAGTTTTACGGATACGATAACTTACAGAGACAGCCGATTTTTACGACCCAGCAAGAGGCCGAGCTGGTACAATATCCTGACTGTAAATCGTCCAGTGGTAATATTGGCGAGGACCCAGACCACTTAAATCAGAGCTCGTCTCCTTCTCAAATGTTTCCCTGGATGAGACCACAAGGTTGGGATGCATTTTTTTTTTTTTAATGCGGGGAGAGGGGGAGAAATCTGCTTTCATCTCACGTTCTAGCTTTAAAAACTACCTTTTCCTCTCTCTCTCCTTTTCCTTCTTGTGTAGCTATAGTGGCTCTTATTCATAAAGTAATACTTTTTTTTTTCCCTTAAAGTAGAAACCGCGTAAAGATGATGGGGACAGTAATTGTGAAGATCTTCCCTCTGTTGCTCTTGCCTGCATATCCTATATATATCAGAGCTAAAAAGACTTGTGTATGTTTCATCCTTTAGACCTGTTCCAGAAAGCTCCAGCAACCTGCAGAGGCACCATTTCATTTCTAAAACGTTTATTTTCCTCTTTTTTTTTTTTTGGTTTGTTTATTTTAATCAGCAGCTCCTGGTAGACGAAGAGGAAGACAAACCTACAGTCGTTTCCAAACCCTAGAGCTGGAAAAAGAATTCCTTTTTAACCCTTACCTGACCAGGAAGAGAAGAATTGAGGTCTCCCACGCCCTAGCCCTCACGGAGAGACAGGTAAAAATCTGGTTCCAGAACAGGAGAATGAAATGGAAAAAAGAGAACAACAAGGACAAATTCCCAGTTTCCCGACAGGAGGCAAAGGATGGAGAAACCAAAAAAGAAACCCAAGAGCTGGAGGAAGACAGAGCCGAAGGCCTGACAAATTAACTTCTACCTTTAAATTTTTACCACAGACTATTAAAACTAATGATCAACACATGCTGTTGGACACCGTCTATTTTCTTTGTTGGAAAGAACTTTACCTGTATTTCAAGCTACCTTCATGTCACTGCTCTTGAGGTTTCTGCGCTTTGAGAGGGGCTTGGGTGTTAAAAAAAAAAGTTTCTAGTATCGAATAGAAGCAGCCCTTGAGCTGTCCTATGTAAGGGTAATTTGATACTGACCTTGTTGCTATATTTTTATAATGGTAGTTTTTAATGTCTGAGCTGGTGATTCGCCTCAACAACATAAACTTCCTAATGATTAGCACTAAATAATTGAATATAAAATGCTTTATTAATCAAACAAGTGCACTTGAACACTTAAAATCATTTCTTTATGGTGAGTAAATTAAAAGAGATCTATTAATTTTTTTAAGAATTATGCCTGCAGAATATTTACTTTATGTTATTTGATTAAAACATATTTATGTTTTATTTCTGCTTTTATAATGAATGGTTCGGGTGCCTTTTGTTTACTCCTTAAAGGTTTCTTTGGGTATTTTGTAAATGTAATATCTCTGGGAAAAGTCTGGGCCAAATATTGGAAAAGCACATGTTAGCTGAAGAGTGTAATGTGTAGTTCGGCTCTGCAGCTTCCTTAAACTTGGGGAAAACGTTGGGCCAATGAGAAAAGTTTCAGGAAAGTGTCAAAGTTGACATTTGATAATTTTTCATAGTGTATACAAATTATGGCAATTTAATCATCTAGAGTGAATGAATACTTGAAAAGCCAATTATAACATTTTCACTCATTAATTTTTCACTCTGGCTAGTCGCCTTGTGGAATGCCCCTCATTTCTCAACTTGCTTTCGTTTTGAACTGCGCTTGGCATTGCCTGAAATCGCTAGGTCTCTGTGTTGTGGCCGCTGCTGTGATTCCGTTTCTCTGAATAGGTGCCATATTTATTTGTATTCCCTTCGCTCTGTTTGCACGCCCATTTTGAGCCATCTTGTGTGCGTCTCAGATGTCGGTTGGTACGTCCTCTGCTGTTCTCCAGGATGGCCTCACCTATTGAAACAAGCCCCGAGAGCAAATGCAGAAAAATCTTGAGTGTAAACAACCGCTCCAGAACATAGCTAGCTCCTTAATAAAGAAATGAATCTTTTTCTAGAGCTAGTGTCTTTGAGCGCCGCACATAACCCTTTCCCTGAGTCAGGAAATACCTCCTGGGCTCACTAGAAGCTGTAAAGCTTCTGTTTGATTTAAAAAAAAAAAAAAGTAGTGGGGATTACAGGCACTGCGCTGCTATAAAGATAAATAAATAAATGCAGGGGATGGGGTGTCTTTTTCATTCCAAACAGGGCTGGCAAGGCTATCCTAGCTTCCTCTTGCTGTAAATAACCTTGCCAAGGTACTGTGAAAGCTTTGAACTTCGCAAAGGATTCAGAGTTGTGGGCCCAGTGGGGGAAGACCCAGAGTCCAGGTTACACCACAGCTTATTCCACTGAGCCTGTGCTGATGCTGGGGTTTGGGATGTGTTATTAACAAGATATCCATTTTCCATTGGAGGCTTCTCCTGCAGCTGCCATTTTATGAGGGAAGAGGAGGGGGAAGAGGGGTAGTGGAGAAGAGAAATTCAAGTGTACCAGTATTTCTGCCCCCCAAACGGACAGCACCTCATCAGATAGACATTGAAGAGTTCTTTGCTTTTTCTAGATGTTTTTATTTTTAAGGAGGTACATTTTGATTTCCAAAGTGGTTTTTATTGCACAGGTGAAAAAAAAAAACAAACCCGGAATCTGTTTTGGGCCTGAATCAGCCCCTCAGGCATTGGGGGGCTATTTGCCTGCCACTTCAAGGACCGGGGAAATGTCGGCATGGGTGGGGCCAGAAGTGAGGCACCACCTAGCTTTCCATCCAGGGAAGAGGCCGTAGCTGTGGCATTCGCTGACCTGAGCCAGAAAAGACAATTTTAAGTCACGGGCGGCCTGCGGCTTAAGAAACATTTGCACAAGAGGAGACAGCTGCAAATGTCCATGCTGGATTTGGAAACGTTCTGCTGTGTGCCGCCTGAGACTCTGCTGTTGGCTTCTACAGAGCAAGGGTGCCAAGCGCCTGAAAGCGTGGCTAGAGAACAGCCTGTGGGGGTGGGGGTGGGGGGCGGTGGCGGTGGTGGGGGTGGTGGTAGCAGCGGCAGTGGTGGTGGCAAGCTGGCTAGAGCTTCTCGCTGGCTAAACTCCCGTTGCCCTCCATTTAGGGGATTCCTCTGTTAGCAAAATTCGCGGTCTCCTGCTCAAGAATATTCCCCAAATACCAGTTTTAGAGTCACTGATTTGGGGCAAGACTCAGGTAGGAGACCTGGTACGTGAATGGATGTGGAAATGAAGGAATGAAGGGGAAGTAGTAATGTCCTCATTTCCTCTGTATTCTGTGTTGCTCTGGAAGTGTTGTACCTTCTTGTCCCATTGGCCCCAAATCCACAGTAAAATTGTAGCTCTTGTACAGAAAAAAACTCTGTTGCAGTAATTGGTGCATTAGAGAGTATTTGTACATACACAAATTTGGTATTCTGGGGGTATATATTTGGTGTATTTGTACATAAACATGGATTACATATTGCAGAAAGTATTGGTCATAAATGTAGGTATATATGTTTCTTTTTGTAGCTGGGAAAATCATAGATCTGCTTCCAAATAAAGAGTTTGAGGAATTATACATCTGTCTCTCTCTGTCTTCCTCTCTCTCTCTCCCCCACACACACACCCCACTGTCTTTCTTACAGTGGCTAGAAATCCCCCCCATCATGGTATTTCATGCAGCCGAGCACAGAAGATACCCTTCTAATTGGCTCAAATCTGTAAACATCCGAGGGGTGCGGCAAAAAGCGAGCAAACATTTTTGCTGCAGAAATTTGCATAAACCTTCAGAGAATCCTTTGCAAACCCAGACGATGCTTTTCAGCCCTGGATTGCTTAGAGTCTGCTTAGAGAGGTCTGTAAACCGTTCAGAGAAAAGGACCCTCCAATGTTAACACTGAATGAAAGAACCAAGCCTTCGAAATGATTTAGGTTCTCTGTTTTTGAGAACCAGGAACACACAAAAGAGGGTGTGGGTCTCAATGGTTTCTAGAGAAAAGTCAGTTCAGGGACTGCCATTTTGTGAGGTTCCACAAAGCCCAGCACACCCGCTTACCTCTGCACAGGAGAAAAAGTACAAATATGGCTGCCTATTCAACAATGCAATGTCTTTTTCCCATCCCTCCTTCCCCAAGCTGAAAAGGAGGGTCACAAAGCTCCGCTTTTATTTGGGCAGGAGGAAACTGACAATTGAGATTATTTCTTAGAATATTTTAGAAGTGAACAATCTCTGTTCAGTTCCACATGTACAGACCAGTATAAAGTGTTCTAGCTTAGAAAGGGCCCCCAAAACTTGCCCCACGTATTTTTACACTTTTCTTATACATTTTCTTTTGTAATTAAAAACATTGTTTTATTATTCTTCAGTGCAGAAGGTGTTGCTATTTCACATCCAAGCTTGTGTCCTCTGCTTCCCTGGTGTTTGCTGAATGTTCCGGCATCTGGGGGTAGACAGGGGAATACAGAGGACATTTTAATGGACTTTGGCTACTGCTGTGGTTCCCTCCAGCAAAACTAGAGCACACTGTTTCTAGAAGGAATATGACTTTTGCTGACAGATGGCAACAGAATTCCTTTAATAAAAAACATCCAAGGTCATCGGAACCTTTTCAAGGGATACAAATGGCCTGCTCCAGAGGGTGCTATGTATTTCCTGCTTAGGTCTACGTCCACTGAGGTACTTACTGGGTGTGAGGATGTTAATAGCAGAGAACCTACACATACACATCCAATGAAAATATTTATAAATGCATTACTAGAAGTTCAAAGACAGTGTCCTTGAAAGCTTAGAGGGATGGGTTACCTCTTTCACACAGGTTCTGAAGCCTGGATGGCCATGCCTATGAATGCATTAATGATGAGGAGAATGCTGGGGACCTCAAGGACATTTACTTTCAGCTGGTGTTCTCTGCAGCAGCTCCTATCAGAAGTGCAAAAGGAATGTGATTCCTGCCTTTGAAGAAAAAAGACTATTTTTTCCCCCAAGGTTGAAATGGGGATCAGCTCTTTTCCCGAACAAATGGAACCCCTCTCCTCTTCAGTGTTGCATTGCGCAGGCTTTCCAATGGTCAAACATTTTGGGGACAAGGCAAGAGGGGGAAATTAAATTGCATAGAAATAAGAAGTGCACTTAGGGGAGACACAGCAAGGGGTTTCATAGGGGATCCAGAAAGACTGCTTCTCCTTTAACCCGGTACTGTCCAGGAGGACATTTCTGCCAAGATCAATTGCCAAGCATTGGGAGTTCAGACTGTTATCTTGGAGAACCTGACAAGCAACCTAAAACCATCACCAGGATTTGAGCTGGTTGGTACCTCTCCTACCCCCAGAAACCCAAAGAAATGGGAGGGACCCCAATTTATGTTGGAGAGGGAAAAGGGGACGGCGGGCTTTCTTGGCCTGCAGAGCCCAGGTTTTCTGCGCAAGATCGCTGGGGGGGGCTGGCTTGCCTGCAGATAGATGAGAGGGGCAAAAACCGAAAGTGCTTGGCTGCCGCTCCGGAGCGGGCCTTTCTGCGAGGGGAGGGGAGGAGAAGCCAAGTGACCCGCGCAAGGAGAGTCAGAGGGGGGTGACTGCCAGGATCAACTCCCCGAGCGCCTGGGCAGTACACCGCATTCATTTCCCCTCTAACACAACGCCCTATTCAGCAGAGGTTTCGAGCCAAATCAAAAAAGAGCAAAAGAAATACTTCCTAGAAGAGGTGAGAGTCAGGACCCATGGAGGCAAGAGACGCAGAGACAACAGAGGGGAGCAGAGAGGAAGAAAGAGGAGAGGAGGAAGGAAGGAAAAGGAGGAGGAAGAGAGAGAACAGAAGAGAGCGGGGAGAGAAAGAGAGGAAAAAACATGGCGCTTGCGAGCTGTATGTGCAAAATCCGCAAGGAATTGCAGCAAATTCCTTTTTGTTTGAAGAAAATTTACAACTTGGTAATAGACCTTTTTATGACCTATTTGCGGTCGTCATTGGCTGCGGCTGGTCATGTGCAGGCGCCGCTCGCCTTCACGGCCTTTTTCCTGATTTCCCAGGCGAATTTCCCCCCGCATTCTGCCTTCCTGGAGCCTCACCCCCTCTTTTTCTAACCTTTGTCTCTGCAGAGGTGGGATCCAGTCGCCGGCTGCGGGATTGCGGGGTCCGCGGCGGCCTCCGCTCCCGCCCGGCGCCCAACGTGGCCCCACCGCCGCTTCGCTCGGGCCGCGCCGCTGCCGCCTCCGGAGCCGGTGGGGAGCCCGGCGGGCGGGAGAGCCCGGAAATAGCCCTGGGCTCGGAGGCCCCCGCCGGCGCCGACAACGCTCGCCGGGAGCGGCCGGCCTGCTCCGGGTGACTGCAGCCGCGCGGTTCCGACGCGACTCCTTCCCCAACACGAGCGGATCCCTGCCGCCCCGAGTGCGCGTAGCCCGGCAGCGCCCAATGGATTACTGCAGCCGCCCTGGCCGACCGCCGCCTCCTGCTCGGCAGCCTCCGGGTAAGAGTCGCCCCTCCCCGCGCCCCTGCACTGCCACCGAGGAGCTCCAGGCGCCCACCCCCTTGGGCAGCCCAGTGAGCCTGCCCCGACTCCCTATACTTCTCCGGGACCTTGGGGTGACTGCGCCCCCGGCTTCCTCTTCACTCCATCTCTGAGCAGGCATCCCCTGGGGCCCCGGATGGGGTCCAGCTGAGCTCAGAAGTCGAAGGGAAGCCCCATTTCCTCTCGAGCTTCCGAGAGGTGGAGAGCAGCAGATAGGACCCCACTGCCTGGATGGAGAGCTCCTCAATCCCCACCCTGGGAAGAATGGGTAGATGGTTCCTGGACGGCTTAGCTTTGCTGTGGATCAGTTGAAGGCATTCTATAGTATAGAGCAGTGTTTTGCGGCTTGTCTGTGGTCAAAGGTATCTGGGAGGCTAACAGGTGTTTTTTGAGGGTTGGGGCTTGGGGTGGGGGTGGGGTGGATTCTGTATACCCAAGATGTGTTTGGTTTGTTAATCTAGGCTTTGGTGAGTGATGCTGGCTGATTTCTAGGCTTTATT
Organism: Lynx rufus; assembly: GCF_022079265.1. Taxonomy (NCBI): domain Eukaryota; kingdom Metazoa; phylum Chordata; class Mammalia; order Carnivora; family Felidae; genus Lynx; species Lynx rufus. The sequence continues at coordinate 57,526,271 of NW_025814834.1, read as the reverse complement.
GAGCTTTATGTATGAGATGGAATTTTAAATATTTTAAACCGTTTCTCTAGTTTTTAGAGAATTTTTGTAACGAGAACGTTTCCCCCCATATCTAATAATCTGTTAGGTGAAATTGGATTATTTTATGTCGCAAAATGTATACATGTTTTGGGAGGTAATAGTATCAGAAAAGCTGGTGCAGGTCTTGGGTAAAAAGCAATAGATATTTAAGAAATGCAAACCATGTCTAAGTTCAAATATCGCGTGTCTTTCTTATTTGCCAGAAGAGGAAAAGAGTAGATGTTTTGATTTCTAAATGCACTGTCGTGGTGTTTGCCTACAAATAAACGTTGTATAGCAACATTTTACCCTCTACTTCAAAATTACTGAACTGAAACATTATCTATGCATCAAAAGAAAATCCTTTGCAGAAAAAAAAGAATGCTTTTATCCCACCCATTTTGAACAGTACTTAAGGATGCAGTTCTCAAAATCCTCTTGACTCTTCCCTCTTGAACACCTTGCGAAATATTAAAACCTGTGGACAATCTGCCGCATTGCGCATGGGATGGACCTGCGCACCGCTGAATATCTTCCCCAAAGCACCCAGCGGCGAGTCCTAGTAGTCCAGATATTCCTTTGTAATCGTTTTGACCATAAATGTATTTCTAAACAATAAATGACATCTTTGTAGAAAGGTGTTTTTAGCAATTCACGATGGAATCACACTGGTTTCAAAATGGAGGGCCACTATTTGTGGCCAGTTGATGTCTGAGGGATTGTGGTGGATCACTATGATCTCACAAATAAGAAACTGAATGATATTTTTTATTTGGAATGTCTGCATTTTGTAGCTATTTCGCCACTACGGTACAATGGCTGTTGAGATCATTGTTTCATATTGGTAAAAAGCATTGCCTATTGAAAAGCAGGCCCCTGGTCAGGCACGTAGGCCTGTCCCCTGGCCTAAGGAGCCCCCTAGGTGGGCTGGGACAAGTGTGGGGGTGGGGAGGAGTTGTGGCTGTGATGGCCAAGCCCTAGTGTTCACTTTTCCCTGGGTTCGGTGGCTGAGTGCGCCCAAGTGGCTAAGAACTTAGGCGGGCTGCAGGTCCTTTTAAGAAGCAGAGGGTGAGGTCATGGGCAGATATGGAGGACTGAAGGGTTCTTTGTAACTCCTGTGGTAGCATTAAGAGTTTATTGGAACTAAGTGGTCGGTTGCATTTAAGGGAGTAAATAATCTGCAAATCACATTTGAACTCGGGCCAGAAGGAGACCAGTTAACGCTTTTGCTACTGCCGGAAATGCCCCCATTGTTCCGGATAACCCAAAAAATTAAACCCAATTTTTAAAAATTAAATAAGAAACACTTGGATTGTAAGAGCTCACAAGCCGGGAAGTGTAACTCCCAGCGTATTCAGTGGGAACCTCCATCCGTTTATAGTTCAGGCAGCCGGTGGCATGTCTGGGCCTTGGTGTTTACCGGTCAGGCTGTGAGCTGGGCTTGCACTCTTCACGGGGACCAGCGAAAAGAACGAAGCTCGCTCTTATAAATGTGGCCAAGCACCAGGGCTAAAAACCAAACGTATTTTCTTATCAGATGCTCCTCCAAACAAGTATATTTCGCCAGAATTCTTTCTGAACTAGAGAAGCAGGGGAAAATCGGAACAAAGACAGTATTTCACTCTGGGCAGGCAGGCAGCTGTTAGAGGTATTTACGGCCTTGCCGCAGTGCGGCCGCGGGGCAGGGCACGCGAGGGCACCGGAAGCTAGGGAGAAGCCACCAAGAACTCGGAATTCCGATGTAAGTCCAATTTGGGGCCACTTTTTCCGGAATTGGTGGAACAGATACCCTCTTTCTAGGAAATGGTCCCTTAGACTTGATGGCTGTGCAGAATGAGGGATAAGTTGTGCTTTCTGACCATAGGGGGTGATTCCCCCCCCCACCCCGCCTTGATTAAAGACTCAAGAGAAGCCGTGCAGTAGATGTGAAATTGCTAATCCAAATGACAACCTTGAGAGTGTTCGTTGACAACATGGCGATTTTGTTGGTTTGGCGGAACAGAGCTTGCAAATCAGAAAGGACCGTTGGGGGTTTTAATACAGGTTTTGCTGAAGAAAAAAAAAAAAAAGGAAGGAAGAAAGAAAAAGTACGTTTTCTGCCTCTCTCAGACGGGGTGTCCAAGCTGCTCTGCAGGTAAGCACGCAAGGAGTGCGCGGTGGCACACACCGCAAAGCGCTGCGCACGCTGCGCTTACCGTTCAGGGCTCTAAGCGCCTGCCACGCACGCTCGTTTGGCGTGTGGCGCATGTGCAGTGAAATAGCCCAGCCCGGGGATCCAACCATAAGGCGCAGATGGGGGGAGGGGTTAAGCGGACTCAGAGCAGGAAGATATAACCTGATCTCGCCACTCCTCCCTCCCTCAGAATTCGCTACTCATCTTGCCTTTATTCCTGCCTTCATTCTAAATATAGCCAACCACATTGTCGTTGATTACGTTATTTTCAAGCATCTTGACTCACCACCCCATCCCAATTTAAGTCTGTACTTTAGAAACAGCCTGCAAATAGGAACTAGTGGCCAAAGGGAAGCCAAATCTTTCAAGGTGTTAAAAGAAACACACACACACACACACACACACACACACACACACACACACACACACACACACTTTTAACACTTAAAAGAAGATTTATATGTGTGATCCTCGGGGAAGTGTATAGATTTTTTTCCAGCTTGGGCCTCTGCTTGGGAAAAGGCCTTTCCTCCAGGCGTCTACTCAAACCGCCAGACTTCGGGCCAGTCCTTCAGGCGGACCATTCCCGGATTTTGTTACTCTAGAGCAGCACGTTTGAGGGCTCTGAGGGGGCCAGTGGCTCAGCATAGAGCGGCCAAATAAATAAGTAAACGACAAACTGGAGGGATTTTCCGCCTGGACTCGTCTAATTAATAAGGGATGCACTGTCCTGGGCCACAAGCCGGGACGAGGTTGGGGGTGGGATGGGAGGCATTCTCTGGATCCTTTCGACTTCTGGTCGCCCCAGGGGACACTGAGGGACCAGCTCAGAGCCTTTGGTGCGGAAGACCTCCACCCGCGCGAAGAAGCCTCAGAACGCGGTTTCCCGGGCAGGCTCAGTCCCCCTGCTCGACTGTCGGCGCCTTGTCCAGGAGGAGGCGCTGTAGGACAAGCGTCTCGCCCGCTGCAGCGGCGCCGGAGATGCCCCGGGCGCGGGCGGGGGTAGGGAAAGACATGTGACTCCCCTCCCTCCTCTTCTAATCGCAGGGTGCTTTCGGCCTCGGAGGAGGGTCGGAGGTACGGCACCCACCCCCAGAGGGCCGCTTCCCTGGAGGGGCAGCCGAGGCAGAACTGAGGCCGCGGAGCCTGAAGGTAGTGGTGGCAGGCCACCTCACTTCCTCCGCCTTCCCGGAGGTGGCGCGATTTCTGCGCACTGGGCTAAGAGCAGGAAACCAGGGTCCCGCGGTTGGACAAGCCGCGTTTAACCAGTCCTCTGAGGCTGGGTTGCTGTTCTTGCCACTTTTCCTTACTGCGATCCCTGATACCCAGAACGGACAGCCTTGAAAAGCACTGCGTTCAGCGCCCCCCATCCCGACGCGGTCGGAAGGGCCTAGATTTGGCTTTCCTACGACCGGGCTTGGGTTCCGGGATTCCCTCTGGCCTTCCTTGAGGCTCTCAGAGGGAGAATCTCATTGACTTTGCAGGTTGAGGACACTGCAGATTGTCATCTCTACTCTCTTCCACACCCTTTTTTCACCACTGCGCCCATTTCAGGACTTTGGTGGGCTCCACGGGGTGTTTCTGGCACCATTGTGACACCCACCTTCAACATTGGGCTCTGATCCAACCCCACTGATCCTCCATGGCAATGCAGTCTTTTTCTTCCCTCTTTTCCCTACTTTAGGCCAACGATTCTTAATGAAGGCCTGCATTCAAATTGTTAATAATTTAGGTTTCTGGGTCTCAGGCCAGACATTAAATCAGAATATCTGGGACCTGCATTTTGTAAACACTCTCTCCCAAGGCAATTAAGAAGCATGCTTACATTTGTGAACCGCTGGTCAAGAGTCGCTCCTGATTCTTCTATGGTTCTTTGGTGTCCAGGCACCAAGTTCCCTTTACTGTTCAGCACCCCCATAGTTCCTGGGGGTCCCTCCCTAATCAAGTTTTTAAATGTCACTACCCCATAGGCTGATTAATTGCTCCCATTTAGGGAAGGGGAACACTGACTTCTTACTAACTAAAGATTTGAAAGAGAACAAAAATGTTCTCAGTCCGGACTGCTTAGGTTCAATTCTTTACTACTAACCTACTATGTAACCTTAGGCAAGTAAGGCCTGTTCCCTCATTTGAAAAGCAGGAATAAGAGTACCTTCAAGGGTCGTTGTTATGAAGATTTTTACTTATACAGCAATGCTATGTACCATGCACTATTCTCACCACCTTGCATACATTAACTCACTGGTTAAGTACTTAAAAACAGTATTTTGACACATAACAAACATTCAGTATGTGTTATTTATCATCAGTATCCTTTTCCTGCTCAACAATCAGGCCTAGACTTTTAGAGCTGAAAGAGACCTGGTTCATTCACCCAATTCTTGAATTCTACAGAGGAGAAGACAGGCCTAGGCTGGCTCACCCAGGAGAACATAGATCTGGAACTCTTCCTATTGCTGTGGTGGGCCTTGTAGGCCGTGCCCCCTTGGGTCTCAGTATCTGGCATCTGCCTATGGGTAGACTTCAGGGCCACATTCAGAAGGAAAGTGCCCCTAGCTCCTCAGTGGGCAGATGTCAGGTTGAAGAGGCCTTGTACCCACACAGGCACATCTCGGGCTTCTACAGAAGGCTGCACGCCTCCCACTATGCAGCTCCTAGAGTCACCTTCTCCACCGCCACCTATCACTGACACCCACCAGAGCAAGTCTCTTCTTTCTAGTCTCTTGAAATCTGGGGCAGGATAGAAAAGCCAATGGCCAGTGGGATGTCAGAAGTGTTCCATTCCCTCTTAATCGGCTTATGTTTCAAGATCTTGGCCTCAGAGCCATGGCTGAGCCACAGCTCCCAACTTGGGCCACAGTGATGCCAAGGTAGATCTTGGAGTGGCCTTATCCCCCCAGATTTCCATCAGCTCTTGCAATTTTTTGAGATTCCTTATATCTTTTAAGAAGAGCTATGTAAGTGCTACTTCATGCTACAACCCATGTACACGCACACACCCCTTGTAACCAGGTTCCACCCCCTTAGTCCTGGCTTCCATGACTTATACTTACAGATTTTTCCTAACAGGGCCTCTGAAGCCATTGGCCAAACTGCTTCTCTTGGCTTAACCAGGAGTTCATCTGGGTCAGATTTTCTCTCAAAACACACATGGTCTCTTTAGCTATCAACCACATCAGATGAGGTTTGGCCCATGGCATAGGGCAGTGCTGCATTCCCAGCCACACCCAACCCCTGTGCCATCTAACCTCCACTCTTGTTTCTCAAAGTACTAAGGTGACCACCCCAGACCCTCCCTTTCTTGGGACCACTGGGGGCTTCATCGCCCCCGGCTCCATCATCAGAGATCTCAGGGCCCATTCTTTTGGATCCCATCTCTCACTATTGGAGTTTTCTTCTGGGGTCACCTTTTCTTCCCAGAGAACACCAAGCCAGACCTCCAATGAGAAGACTCCATTGTAGGGGGTAGGGGTGAGGGTAGTGGGAGAAGTGTTCCTCTTCCAGTGATAGAATACAGGGCCAGGAATATGGGATCATATTTCTCCCCTGCTCGGGACTTCCTGCTCAGCCCTTCTCTGGCTCTACCCCCATCCTGTGTTCCTAAGTGCCAGGCCTGTGTAGTCTCCTTCTTCCAACTGCCCCCCATCCAGGGATTTCATTCAAAGTCCCATCCCTACCTATCCTGGTTATGCAGACACTTAGCTTAAGAGGAGACAGGACACCTAGGTGGCTCAGTCAGTTCAGCATCTGACTTTGGCTCAGGTCATGATCTCAAGGTTCATGAGCTCAAGCCCCACATTGGGCTCTGTTCTGACAGCGCAGAGTCTGCTTCAGATCCTCTGTACCCCTCTATCTCTGCCCCTCCCCCACTCATGCGCGCGCGCACGCTCTCTCTCTCTCGCTCTCTCTCTCTCTCTCGCTCGCTCAAAAATAAACATAAAGAAAAAAGAGGAGTGCTCAACAATACCTCTGGGCAAGAGGCCTCTTAAAAGTCAATGTCAGAATATTCTTTCCTGGAGCCACATAGCAAGGACCGTTAGGGTGGGCAGAGGGTAGGCCTCATTACATTTGGACTATAGCTGATACCTGCTGGTGCGCCTTCACTTTCTCCTCCTTCCTGGAAAAGCTGCTCTGGCTTCTAGGTTGGTGGAGTCCTACACGGGACCCTACCTCATGGGAGCTCTCTGGGCAGGAATTCCCAGGACTGGCTCTTTCTAGCCAAATGGGGAGGGGTAGTGCCCAGAGTCCCACTTTCCCCCAAAACTAATTCCTTACAAGTTGTAAAGAAGGCTTCAACCTCTCCTTCCCCACCTCTTCTTCCATTACCAGCACCAACACCACCATTGAAACTCCTTGAGAAAACTCCAGCAAACTGGCCCAAGTTAGTATGTTGTTAACCCTGATGCTCAGTCTTTTTATTAGATCAAGTTTGTTCTTCCCTATCCCCACTCTCTCATTCATTCACAGACGCCCGGGACACTGGGGGCCCTGGGGAAGCAAAGACTGTAGGAAGGTGGACACTGTCTCCTTAATCATGTTCCTGGCTGCTCTAAGATTAGAAAGTAATTGAAGATGTCTGCCTTAATGTCTTCCTTTCCTCCTTTTTCTGTATGCATAGCTAGTTACTTTCCTGTTATTATCTAAATATACAGAGTAGTCTGTGTCATTTTATTAATCTTCCTGTGTAAGCCGCAGTAAAGACTGCAAGCCCAGTCACCATCCTTCATTACCATTCATTCAGAAAATATCTACTGAGCCCGGATTAGGTGCCCGGCATTGTTTCAACCACCTCCTCAGCCTGGTCTCCTCCTTATATCCCACCCCCCATGAAAAGCTCATCACAATTGCCTGGAAAGTCATATATCCTTTGATTAATTCTGTTTTATTAACCTAAGGAGAAATAAAGCTTTTCTCAACCTCTCAAATTCTAATTATTTTTTTACAGTGGATTAACTGGGACTTATTTTGAAACTGCTCACCTAGTCCTAACAGAATCAGAAATCAGTTTTTAAAGGGTCGATCTTTGCTCATACTTTAAAGACAGATGCTACCAACTGTAAAAGAAAAAGGTCGTCCTGAGTGGCTAATGGGGGAGGGGGGGGGAGAAAAAATGTCCTACGGTAGGTAGGTCGGAGCTAACAGCTCCTGCTTTCTAGCTGATGAAAAGTCAAACCAGGAAATGGGTTTAGAAATACACAGCGAATGGGTAGAAATTAGGATGCAAAGAGATCTTTGTAGAGAGGGGTTTCTTTCAGGGGCTTGGTTGGACTTGCTGATGAGAGCTTTTGCAACTGAAGTTGACTTAGAAATCGTATGTGTGTGGGCTTTACAAACCTACACATAACACCTATGCTTTTTTAACCAGAATAGTCAAAAACACACGTATTTTCACACTGTTTGGTGGAAACTCTGGCGGGCTATGGAAGGGTGCTGGGGTCACTTCTCGTTTTATTTACCCCCCTTGGTAGGAGCTGGGGGCATCTTTCCCACCCCCACCTTGCGCAGCACAGAATGTCACATCCTCCTGGAGAGCAGCGCTCAGGCCCAAGTTCCTTTTCTGGGCTTTCTCAGCAGGAAAGTGCTCTCCCTCCTCCTCTCTTAGGCTCTCCCTCCAGTGGGAGTGGCGGCATGGGGGTGTAGCTTTGTGCTCAGGTTTGGGCTCAGGGACTCGAGCCCTGTGGGAGTAGGGACATCTGACTTCCTGGGCTTGGGTTCCTTGAGAGCCTCATTTGCTTCCTCACACCCTGTCCCCTTCACACCAGGGCTGTTTTATTGTTTTATAACCTTCTTTAGAGTTTCAGTTGCCAAAGATTCCGATGGGGCTATTCTCCAGTTTCTCACTTTACCAAACCCCAAGTCTTGCTGTTTTAAGCAGTTTGGTCACTTGCAAAGGCTCCCCTTTCAGATCTAAGCAAATTATAGAAACCTCTAGGCATGTGGCTACCTTCACCTTTCTCACTGAGTCCATCCACAACAATACAGATCCAAGTGTTAACTCCAACTGCCCCCCACAAGCCCACCCAGCCTCTCCCTCACCACCCTTTTTCTGTTGAAGTTTGAACAAAATCTCAAATAACTTCTGGTATAAACAAGTAAGAGGTAACCTTTGATTTTCCTCTTTATTTACCACATCTAGAGCTAGAAAATGATTGAAATAAAGGAGCTGATGGTACTCACAGTGAATGCAGCCAAAGAATCATAAGACATGCCCACCAACCAGTCTTTTCGAAATAGCCCTATCTCCCAACTTAAAGAGACTTCTCTGAAAAGATGCTATTTGAAAAGCCCAGGGTATTGATATGAATATGACCCCCCTTGCATCCTGAATATTTGGAACTATTTAAGTGTGAGAGAACAGTTTCAGTGAACCTTTATTTAGTGAATAAAAGTTTAAAGCCGAAGGTTATTTATGGTTGTGCAGAGATGAGACCTGAGTGGCTATTTACGAGCACGTGATTCCAATAAACTTTGTTTTATGGCTTGAGAGTTGACAAGCCAAAATATAATTCCCACCATAAATTAGGTTAAGAGCATACAAGTGCAGATGCTTGGTTCTTGGAGCAGCGATAGGGAAGTGAGAGGCTCCAGCTAGCGCCAGGCTCAGAAGGAGACAGTTCGACTCCCAGTTCCCCTGCCCACTGGGAGAAAAAAACAGTAAGTCACTTACTACTTTTTCCAGGACAACTCCAGGGGTGGGGGATTTCTCTGCCTTGTCTTTTCTGCCTGGGGTGAGGAGAAGTCCCATCGAAATTAATGTTCATTTTAGCCTAAACCTAAATTAACAAATAGAATGGGACTCCTGGGCTCTTTCCCTCCCTTCGGGACATAGAAAGTTAGGAACTGAGGGCTCCTACCTCACAAAAGGGACTTACTGTCTCTCTCTTCCTCATAATGGAGCATCTGCTTCAGACGGGAATGAAACTGTGGTAGTCTAGGTGGAGAGAGTGGCGGGGGGGAGGGAGAGAGAGAGAAAGGATAAGGATGGAGATGGCTTTGCCTCTGAGATTTCACAGGGAAGACTGCCATCATAGAAGGGATGAAAACTTAAAGCTGGACACCAGCCCCTGTGAGGATCACCGCTTTGCTTTGTGGGCTCTCCAGAAGCAATACTGACAAAATACTGTCCGGTCCATAGAGCTGCATAACAATCTAAAGCATTGCCATTTACCTTCAAACCCATCGATTTTCCTCCTCCTTCGTTATCATTTGAATCCTCATTTCCCTTGGAAATTGCTCTTTGTTTTGAATTGGAGCAGGAGTGGGAAGGCAAGTCCCAGTCATGCCTGGTCCTTCTTTGGGAAGGAGAAGACAGGTTTGGGGGGCGCTAGTTGGGGCTGAGGAATTTGAAACTAATCTGAAACTGGCAAAAGGGGTTGAATTGCTCCCAGCGCGAGGCAGACAGGGCGCTGGGGCAGGGGACAGATGCAGCGGCTGCCCCCTCCCCAGTGGACTTGCGCCCACCCGGCTGATTGTGCAGAAGGAAAAACACAAAGGCCCATTTTCTCCTCGCTTCCCGTTTTCCCACTGGGGAAACCCTGTTACAGGCAGCCCGAGTCTGGCCAAGCAACCAGTAAGGTTTTGCCCAAGGGTGCATGGAGTGGGGGAGGTGTTGGGGACCATACTCTGCTACTCCCCGGGTCTGCCCTTGAGGACTGCGGTCTCCCGCTCGGCTCCGCGGAGAACTTGGCGCAGTTCCTGGGGGCGGCACCCGAAGCAGGGAGGTCTGGGTATTGGTGGGGTGTCTGGGCCTTGTCATTTTTCTGTGTATCCTCTACGTCTGCTTCATTATCCTGTGGAATTTAAGTGACCCCCGTTTTCATTGCAACAGGTTCGGGACCATGAGAGGCTGCGGCTGTAAGTACCTTCCCGTTTCTTCCGAAATGCGAAGAGGCGGTATTGATAACTGGGGAGGTGTCGGCAGAAGGGCCGCGCCAGAAGAGTGGGCGGGTGGAAGAAGGGCCCTGACTGCCCTGGCCTGGCGGTGCAAGGGAAGCTCTCTCCGGGGTTGGAGGCTCTAAGTTGATTGAGCTCCTGGATGGATTTTCTGGGGCCTAGTTCACAGTCACCTATCCAAGAGAGCACACCGCAGGCTCTCACCCTTGTCTCCTTGGGCCTCTCTGGACCTTCTGGGCCTCCCCGGGCCTCCCCAGCTCGCACAGGTGCAGCTCCGCAGCAGCCTATGCTTCTGTTAGGAGCTTGCAGCTAATTAGCAGCCCGCTCCATTAACAAGTTGCGGCGAGCATCGCTTTCTGCTCGAACCAACCTGCTAAACACCAAAGCAATGCGATTCTCTTCCGCCCCCCCAGCCTAGCTTAACCCGTTCCAGCCTGGCGCAGTCTTCTCTTGTCTTCTTTTGTTTTTAATAAAAAGACGAAGGAAAGAAAGAAAAACGTAACCCTCTACGGCTGCCGGTGTGTGCAGTTGGCCCGCTTCCGGGAAGGAAGGGCTGCGAATTCTGAGCTGTAAGTGGAAATCCCTCCTCGCCCCTCCCCCGGCCACAGCTCCAGACGTTTGGGCTGTGGGCTGGGGACACGGGCTGAGCAAGGAGGGAGAGATACGAAGCTTCTGGTTCACTTCTGTTTCTCTGTAACTGCAATTCGAGAATTTTCGCGCCAGAGCCGCTAGTGTCGCAAGCAAACGTGGTTTTGGTGGTGGTAGTGGTGGTAGAGTTGCGGTGGGGGCAGAGATTCTTGGGGTCCTGGGCTCAGAACTTTGGATCTTTCTGAGTTGCATGTGCCGCGGAGACAGGTACATTTCTGAGGAGGCCTGTGGGGTCTCCAGGAAGACTATCCCATTTAAGTTGATGGTAGTGGCAGGAGAACCGAGGAAAAGATAGTGACCCTTCCCTTACTGCAAAATGGAGATGACTTTATTTTAATGGGAGATGGAATGAAGGAAGGCGGTAGGAGCCAGGCACCCATGCTCTCTGGTGAGACACCCTCTCTTCAGGGTGGAAGAAACTGGTGCTTGGCTCTGGGCCAGGTTTCTTTGCCTTCCAGGATGGGCAGACTAGTTGACTTCCTGGGGGCTGTGTTCACCCCCAGGAGTGGAGATACCGCCCAGTTCATAATTCCTCTCTATTAATCAGGCTGGCTTAAGTGAAACCGACTCTGGGCTCCAGGCTGGAAAATCTGGTGTCCCCAGGACACCCTGGTTTTGCCCCCTTCCTGCTGCTGCCCCTGCTCTGGGTGCTTATCTCTGCCAGGGCTCTTCGCTTGCAAACCCATTCGGCACCCTGTAGCTGAACGCAGCACAAAAAGCCCGAGAGATCAAAAGCATTTGTATGGGCAGTTGAGCGGGAGGTGAATATTTAACGCTTTTGTTCATCAATAACTCGTTGGCTTTGACCTGTCTGAACAAGTGGAGCAATAAGGTGAAATGCAGGTCACAGCGTCTAACAAATATGAAAATGTGTACCCTCACCCGGGTCCCCACCCGGCCCAGCAGGCTCCCCCAGTTTGTCTGGATAAAGCCTAGGCCCAGTGTCCCCAGGCAGGTGGGTATGTGGGAGCACTCGGCATTAGGGGAAGTTGGGGGGAACCACCCCCTTCAACAAGGAAATTTGGCTTGGGGCAGCCTCAGACTCTGGTTAGAATTGGCACCCAGGAAATCCCTACAAAATAGCCACAGCACTGGAACCAAAGGATGGGGGGTGGGGTGGGGAGCATGCAAAGTGCAGAGTAGAAGCAGGCAGCCAATTTTGCCAGGCTGAGAGGCAGAAAGGCGTTTCTCTGCTCTACCCCACCAGATGAAGGCTGAGGCTGAAACTAATTTTTGAATCACAAGGAGGAAATTAAAACAATCAAAAAAATTTTTTTCTAGCACCTCTGGCCTATGCTCACAGATCCAAAAGCCGGACTTGAGCCCGGGGCATCCTTCTGCCCCTGAAATCCATCCCGGCCCTGAGTGAGTCTGTGTTCTTGGTGCCCTAAACCGAGGGGTGAGCCCTAGACAGCGCTGAGGCACTGGGGCGGGCGGGTGCAACTCATGAACTTTTGTACTCTTGTGTGCTGCTGTCGGCAAAGCAAAAATAATGAAACTTTGTGATATGTTTGTAAATGATTTCGAATGACCCCTCGCCCTGCCCTTCACCATTAGCACGCCGACCCCAGCCCAGGGCAGCTTGGTGCCTGCAAGCAGTGCCTGCCGCAGGGTCTGCAGCTCAGGACGGAGAGGCCAGCCCGGCACAGGGCCCAGGAAGGTAAATGCAAGACCTCTTGGGGAACTAGCTTTGTCAGCCAACCTGGCTTGCCCCTGCACTGGGAAGAAGAATGGGCAGAGGATATTCTCCTCTTGCATCTTTTCTCCTGCCACTAAGGGCATTTGCTCCTTTCTGGAAAATACCACTTGATAAGGGGGAGGGGGTGGATCTAGAGAGGAGGGTAATAAAGCCCCCATTTCTGGGATGGATTATTTTTTCTTCTTTTCTTTCTTTCTTAAGAAGAGTGTCCTGTCTCCTTGGCTGCTCGGTAACTCCGGCCCTGGTGCAAGGATGGGGAACTCGTTGCTGCAAATTGTCACCGAGCTCTTCAAGCTACCTGAATCCTCTCTGAAAGTGCGAGTGGCTGCGTCGGGCCGGTGATGGCTCCGAGGAAGAGGCCGGGGCTGGCAGCGGTCTGGGTACCCACTCTAGGTGAAACCCGGAGGTAGTAACGTTGTCTATATATACCCTGTAGAACCGAATTTGTGTGGTATCCACATAGTCACAGATTCGATTCTAGGGGAATATATGGTCGATGCAAAAACTTCATGTTTCTCCGAAATAGCCATAGTCGGAAGCTGAGGCCAGAGGCAGCCGGGTGCGGGTCAGTTTCCTTTCTGTTTTATTACCTTAGACTCCAGGAAGATGGACTGAGCCTGGTGACACGGGGGGAGCCTTTTCCCCGAAGCCCCTCACGTTTAAACAGAGGTTCCCGTGTAAACCCTTAATTGGTTGCATGAATGCAGGGCCAAAGGGCTAGCTTTTGGGGAACTGGGGAGCAAGGTGGAAAGCCAGGTAGCCCCAGCCCCAACTCTGCCCTCAAGGAGCATGAAGTGAGGTCAGAGGGTGCCCAGTGAGGAGGCTCACAGGTCGTTGACTGCCACGTGGGAAAAGGGAGTGCAGGGTCCTTTGGAGCCTATCTGGGTGAGGTGGGGGTACCATCATCACCTTCCAGGCCCACCCCTCAGCTGTATGAGCTGGGTGGAGGGCGGTCTTGCCATACCTGTAAGACCGACTTTGGCTAAAAGCACTCCATCCTGGGCACTCACAGCAAGCTTGGCAGTTACTCATCGCCTGATTTGATTCGGGCCCGCCAGACTGTTGTAACTTTTGGGTGACCCTGAGGAAGACAAAGCCAGGACTCGGCCTTTGTATGGCAGAGTCCCCGTTCCCGCGGGCGGGAGCCCTGCCTGCCTGGGGTGCTCTGCCCAACTCAGAGGCTGCCTCACCCACCGGCCTTTTGGCATTCTGCAGCCTGACAGAGTTGGGGTTTCACTCCCCCTTGAACTGTACCCATTTTGGGGGGCTGTATTTCAGCGGGGGTGAGTGGAGAGGACACTGGAGGTTAACAAAGTCAGTGGCAGACAAAAGCTGGGATTACCTGCCAGGAATGAGGGTGCAGGGAATTGGAGAACTACACTAACATCTGGCGGGGGCCCTCAAATGTGCCATGGCGAGTCACTTGATTACACGTATGTTATTTAGTTAAATTTGTGAAAATTATGAGATGCTCACCAACCCGGTGATAAACTCGCTTCCTCGCTATTGGCTGGCTTGGTCACATGGCCGCCAACTTTATTCAGTTGACAGCAAGTAGGAGGGCCCTATGGAAGGAGAAAAAAAGACAACACGAGAAAAATTAGTATTTTCTACCTTCTGAAATTAATGGCCATGAGTTCGTATATGGTGAACTCCAAGTATGTGGACCCCAAGTTCCCTCCGTGCGAAGAATATTTGCAGGGCAGCTACCTAGGCGAGCAGGGCGCCGACTACTACAGCGGAGGCGTGCAGGGTGCAGACTTCCAGCCCCCGGGGCTCTACCCACGGCCCGACTTCGGTGAGCAGACCTTCGGAGGCGGCGGGCCCGGGCCCGGCTCGGCGCTACCCACGCGGGGTCACGGGCAAGAACCCGGCGGCCCCGGTGGCCACTACGGAGCCCCAGGAGAGCCGTGCCCCGCGCCCCCGGCGCCGCCGCCCGCGCCTCTGCCCAGCGCCAGGGCCTGCAGCCAGCCGGGCGGCCCCAAGCAGCCGCCCCCCGGGACGGCACTCAAGCAGCCCGCGGTGGTCTACCCATGGATGAAGAAGGTGCACGTGAATTCGGGTAAGGCATGGTCCAGCGACCTCTCAGTCCCCACCCCAGCCTGGAGGCCTGGGCCCCCGAGAGGGGGTGCGAGTGGGTGGGGGCTTGTGGGGCTTCAATGGGCGCCGCAATTACTCTCTCCATAAATTTTTATAGCTGAGGGAGCAGGCCGGGACCATGTGGCTGGCTGCTTGGCTGTGGGCGAAAAAGGGGGTGGAGATGGGGGTGGGGTGGGGGAGGACTCCATTTTCAGAGCGGACGGAACCTGGTAGAGGAGGAGAGGGGGGTTTTCCAAAATGCTAGGGAATTCCGGAGCTCTCGGTGGGCCAGGGAGATGGGAGCACGTAAGGGGATCCCCGCCCCGGAGCCTGGGGGAGTGGGTGGGTGGGAGTGAGCGGGTGCGCTGGGTACAGAGGACGAGAGGGCGGGAGGGAGGAAGGGAGCGGGCTGGGGAGTGCGCTGGGAGGGCCGCGGGCCTCGGGCACGCCAGGAAGTGAGCGGCAGTGGCGAGGGCCCCAAGAGGAGCCGGGCGCTGACCTGACCGTGCTGTCTGTTTTGTCTCGCAGTGAACCCCAACTACACTGGCGGGGAGCCCAAGCGGTCTCGGACGGCCTACACCCGGCAGCAAGTCCTAGAACTGGAAAAAGAATTTCATTTTAACAGGTATCTGACCCGGCGCCGTCGGATTGAAATTGCTCACACCCTGTGTCTCTCTGAGCGCCAGATCAAGATCTGGTTCCAGAACCGGAGGATGAAGTGGAAAAAAGACCACAAGCTGCCCAACACCAAAGGCAGGTCCTCGTCCTCGTCCTCCTCTTCCTCCTCCTCCTGCTCCTCCTCAGCTGCCCCAGGCCAGCATTTGCAGCAGCTGGCCAAGGACCACCACACGGACCTGACGACCTTGTAGAAGTGGGGACCCTGGGCCCATTCCTCCCTGCGCTCCCGGCTGAGCCGAAGCTGCGGGGGCAGGCCAGGCTTGCTGTCACCTCCCTGGGCTCTAAGGTACTGTGGGGTGGACCTGGGATACGCAGGCCGCCCTCGGACTAGGTTAGCATCCTGCCCGAGGGCAGCCCCCTCCCTGAAGCGGGATGGGGGTGGGAGGGGGGCGGGATTCTCTCTCTAAGTATATTATCATATGGCAGGAGCTACTGAGAACATAAACCTTGGCGAGTCATTAAACTTATGAAAATCTCTGCTGTTGGATTTTGAATTTGCAAATGAAGGTTGGATGCTTTATCCCAGTGTGAATTTGAACATCCTCCCCCACCCCACCCCTCCAGGGATCTTGGTGGCTTAATAAAGTGGGGGAGTTGAGGCAGCAGGTTGGCCATCCCTGTGCTAGGTGCTTTCAGTGGAAACAGGAAAGCTGGGCCAGGATTTCTGAACTTTCTGGGTTATCTGTATAATTTCCGGTGTGAAAAAAATATTTTGCTCCCGGTGGCCCCATGCCCAAAGAAATGAGTCTAAGAAGGAAGTGGAAATGGGTTGGGTTATTTTATGTTTAGATTATATTTGCTTAAATATTTATTTGTTGGGGGATGGGGGACAGAAATAACTGACATCTTAATGCCAAAAATCTTAAGAAGGTGAAAGGGGCTGAGTTTCAGGGAGAAGAATCAGAGATGTGTGGACTAACTTCTGGCTCTAACCGGCATTTTGAACTCCACCCCTCCCCACTCCCCGGAAATGTGTGTAGGGGGCCCTTAACCCTTTTAGAGGGAAGCAAAGGGTCCACTCAAAGTTGAGTTCTTGAAAATATATTTCCACATGTGCTTTTTTCAGCACTGTGCTTACAACTAGTTCTGGGTGATTAAAGGAAAGGGAAAAGAGAAAGAAACAAATGGTCCAACATTTTCCTTCTGGGGAAAGAAAACAACACCTCTATGTTCTGGGTCATTAGATAGTGACTGAATTTTCTATTCCAACTGGATTCCAAATGCTGGATTCCAAATAACCCATGTAGCAGTATTTTATAGGAATTGGTGTACGGCCTATATGGGAGAGGGGGTGTGTGGTGGGGAGAAAGTGGGAAGGTGGGGAAATCTTGCTGTAAAAAAGAAAGAGAACACTAATTGAATCTAGAAGCCCACAAAAGTTGGTCTTAGGGTTTTTTTCCCTGAAGTTTTTTTATTTTTTAAACAAGTGTAAGGAAGTTTTTCTCAACCCATTGATTAGAAGCAGAGATTGTAAAAGTATAAAAGTTTTAGGCCCTCCTCCTTGCCTTAAGAATAGTGGTTTCATAACAATCACTCTCAAACAACAGAGGAGTGATGTTCTTTAGTCATTTTTCTTATGCCTTGCCTGAGGATTCAAGGCTCATTTTTCTAAAATGCTGACCCTTAAGGCTAAGGGGTGGGGGGGGGGGAAGAGTCAAAGGGAATGGCCAGAGTTCATATACTCAAATGAAACAGACTTTGGAAGTTTAAACCCCAAAGCTGTGGGCTCCAAAAAGAAACCCCTGGTTGTAGCTACCAAAAAGTGACAAAAGAGGGGAGGGAAAAAGGATGAGCTTGAAAGAGAGATTAAGAATTGGAGCTATTTTTTTTTCAGTGCTTCAGAATGCTTTATAAAGTTCAGAGATAATTTTTTAAATATATTTAAGTGGAGGGAGAAAAAAAAAGACTTTTTCTGCACGCATGTTCTTTGGTGTCTCCTGAGAGCTGAGAGCAGGTATTCACTGGAGTCCCTAGGCTGAAATTCCACTTCTCTAAAGTATCTTCCAAGCCTTGGTCTTTTGTATTAGACCCTGGGGACAGCTCTTTGTTCCTCCTTGGGGTGAGCCTGGCTCTCAGACTTGCACATGGCAATACTTGAATATCGCCACGTCGGGATATTAAAGATGGATATTCCTGCATTATTCGCATCATTGTTTCTATGACAAAAAGCAAAGAGTTCATACATAGTCAAGACGTCTTTTTTCTGACGCCCTCACGTTGAGAAGCTGAAAAGGTATTTTACTGAAGTTCGGCTAAATTACAGAATCAGGTTCATCCAGAGGACAAATTTTCTATTCGATTAGCTGTATTTCAGCCGGGAGGACTGACCTCTAAACCCTTAACCTTTTGGACTCTAACTACCCTTCTCTTCTTTTTTTCCCCCTCTAATGGGGAGAGCAGTCTTTGGATGTAGCATTTGAAAAGAGCCGCTATCGTTAGAGGCAAGTTGGAAAGTTGCTAAGATTCTTTCCTAAAGCCCAAATCTGTGAATATATTGAACCTTCTCCTTGGGAGGGGGGAAAAGTATATATTTTCACGACACCCAACTACATATATATTATAAAGATTATTATATAGATTTCCCCATTCCCAGAAGTTCAGGTTATCTACCCCAGCTTCAGACCAAATGCCAAAACTGCTTCACTGACTTCACCCATGTCCCAGAGGAAAGCCAAGAGGCATGTTTTGATGAAGAAAACCCACCTTCTTCTCAAACATAGCTTCACTACTTTGAAAAGTAACTTAATCAGAGAAACAACTTCTTTGTTTATAAGTCTCAGTTCTCCTCAGTTTCCAGGGATTGTCTTTTGAAATGTTAATGGAGCTTGGATGGCCCAGGGGGCAGTCCTCAACCCTGTGGTCCCAATCGGACCCCAGCGTCCATTTGGGCCCACAGGAGTGGGGCAGGGGAGAAGCAGCAGCACCCCCCCCTCCCTTCTCAAAACCACCTAGGGCAGGGAAGGAAATGAGTTTCCATCTGGGAACATACTCTGGAGAAACCTAGATGTGGAAAGGCTCAGTGCCCATTTGCTTTCATTTGTTTCCAGTTTGTTCCCCCAAATATGAGCCAGAAGTGTTTGTTTTGGTGTTGTTTTTTTTTTTTTAAGCTGTGTTGGGGTCGTGACTGGGGAGGAGTGAAGTGTTTACCGAGGACATTGCTCCTCAGACTCCCATCTCACTTTGTCCATTGCAGCCTTTTGTTGGGAGATGACATTGTCTGTCAGCCCCATGGTGTCTGTTCACACAGGATGCTTTTTTAATAGAATTGACCAATGTTCTGCTGCCACTGATTAAAGTATTATTTATACTAATTGTTGCCTGTAGTTTTGATGTAATTCATTGATCTATATTTGAAATAATAAAAGGTGTAGCGAAACTTCCATCCTGTTTGGTGCCTCCAAAGAAGCATTCTTCATTAAGTCTTCTAAAAGCTAACATTCAATATAAACAATTTATTATTTTCTGCATTGTGCCTGACATGTGAAGGTTAAAGTGTGTAAGGGTTAGCAAATCTGTCATTAACCTCTCCCCCACACATACACAGTCCCAATTTGGCCACCATGTTTTGTGAGCATTGGGAAGCCTAACGTTGCATTCAGGCTGCAGGGCGTTATTTTTTGGAAGAAAAAATAAGTAACTTCCCAGGCTAGAAGGAGGCTCCAGGTTGGCCCCGGTTAGCTCCAGACACCTCCAATCTCTCTTTGTCTTGTGGTGGGTGAGAGACCTCCCTGCCCCCCAACTCTGGGAGAGTGCTGGGTTCTGGACCAAGCTGAGACTGGCCAGTGGCTGCTGGGACCAAACCCCTCTGGTCTCCAATCTTGGACTCCTACTTTCCTTGTGCTATTTAGTCCCACTGGGGCCTCCAGCACCTGCCCCTCCTTCCCCCAGAGCCCCCTCTGCCCTCCAGACGACAATAAACACTCCCCACCATAAAAAGTGGCGTGCGCTATTTTTTTTTTTTTCTGCAAAGGCTTTTTCTCGTCTTTGCCTTGCCTTGGAGAGTGGGCCAAGACAGGAGTCCCAAAATAGCTGGGGGGGGGGGATTGCTCGCGACAGGAAATGAGCAGAATGCATAAAATCAGACATGTGTCCTTAATATATGGAAGGGCTCGCCTCAGACGCGTGGACATGTGTATTTATAAGTGCGCAGACAGAAGTTTAAATATTCAGACACATTTTATGATTGTCCTCTGCCCGTCTTCTGGTTAATGGCTCCTCCTGTGCCCACCAATACATCAATACCGTTGTGTGTATTGAATCACGGGCAGGGACGAGGAGGAAGCGAGTCCATAGCCGAGCCCGCTTGAGTACAGTACAGTAAATCGGGACCCTCGGCAGAAGGCGCTTCCCGCCCGCCCGCCATGTTGGGGAGCCCTCCCTGCCCCCCGCGCCTGGCTGGGCGGCCGGGGCTCGCCGGCAGCCGGGGGAGGGCCTTTCATAACCCGGAGAATTTTCAAAGTGCGAGGAAGATGATAAGAATAGATTTCTACAAGTCCCGACCACGTGATTGGCGAAATAATTAATTCAGCACGTCCCTTAAGAAACACGGAGTCGTCATTAATCTGCCACGCAAAGGGCTCTCTCCGACTTGGAAAGTGCAGGGATCCCAAGAATATCACCCGCCGAGGGGGGCTGCGCGGCGCCCCCAGCCCTCCACCCTCGGCCCCCAGTGGCGGGCGCGGGAGCGCGGCCAGCAGGTAAATATTTTGGCGACTTTTATTTCTTCGGATTTAAATCCTTAATGAACTTAGCTGTCAGGGCCGCTGACAAATAGTTCCCTTTGCTTCCTGATTTGGAACCGCGCGCCGGCGAGAAGTTGTTAGTGGCT
Organism: Lynx rufus; assembly: GCF_022079265.1. Classification (NCBI taxonomy): domain Eukaryota; kingdom Metazoa; phylum Chordata; class Mammalia; order Carnivora; family Felidae; genus Lynx; species Lynx rufus. Next base: position 57,506,234 of record NW_025814834.1, on the reverse strand, counting down.
TGGATGGTGACCTTTGGTTCAGCAAAGCTTTGCACTTATGAAAAATTACTGAGAGCGGCCGAGTGTGTGTATGTGAGCGAGAGAGAGGGTGTGTGTGAGCATGTGGGGGTGGGCGAGGGGGCGAGGGGCGAGGGTGCGCGCGGGCTGCTCCGAAACAACAGGAGTTGTTTAAAAAAAAAAAAAAAAAAAAAAAAACCCGCCCGGCTGGGGGACGCGCCTGGCGCACGCGGGCCGAGGTTGCCCGGTCGCCTGTGTCTACCGGGAACAATGGTCGCTGTCACGGCATCTGCTGCCTATTCTTAAACCGGTGAGAAAAGGCCCCGGCCCTCTTTTCAAGCGAGGGTCGTAAATTTTTCTTTGCGTCATAATAGAAGGCTATAAAATCGAGTTGAAATTTTACCCCAGGCAGGTTTTAACCAACAGATAATGATTTCCGAGTTGCTTCTCCCACTCCCCTCCTTTCCCACCCCAGCTCTGCTGTTTCGGCCACCCCAGCAAGGAGTTTTCTCCTTCTTCCTCTTTATTTTTGTATTTTTAATTTGGGGGAAGATGGAAAATAAAGGCGCGGGTTAGAAGTCCCTGCCGGCAGGGTGGGAGACCCTGGGGCGAAGGGGAGCCTGGGGCAGGGATGTGCGAGAGAGGCCAGGGAGAGGTGCAAAAGCTGTCTGTCCGGCTGCCTCCCATTTCAGCCTTTCTTCTCCCACACTCCAAGGAGATTCGAGGTCCCACTCGCCACTACGCTGCCACCCCACCCCACCCTCAGCTTGCCGGGGTCTGGGTCGGGGCGGCAGCGGGCATTCTCCTCCTTCAGCTTGAAACCCAGCGCCGGTGCCGGGGAGGAGAGCCTCTTTATTCGCCTCCTTCCCTGTCGTTGGCTTTGAGGATGATTTCCGCTAGCTGGGGCTGGCTGCGTTGGTAGTTGTTGTGGGATTGTGTGTATGTTTTGATTTCTGTTTTGGTGTGTGTATATTTCCCCGTCAGGACAGAGACAAAGTTTCCTCCGTTATGAATTATACATTCAAACAATAATACATTAATTCAATTATTCAAAGATGACAAATGTTTATGTGCTTTGCAAGTGACTCCGACGCAGATTCCGGGCGCTTTCTTTGAGCTGCTTGCGTTTTTCTCAATGAGAATTGGCTCCCCTCCCACCCCAACCCCACCCACCCCAACCCACCACACCATCCCCTGGTAGGCCCAGAGAAGGAACCCACAAAAAGCCTCCCCAGCCCCGCTGGCAGCCCGGCAGCCAACAGCCTCCCAAGTCCTGGGCTTGGCGGGCACCGGCCCGGGCTATTTTATCAGTGTGACAATTGCCCGGGTTGATGTGATAAATCATCGTAAGTAATTCCTGAAAGGGTGCGAGGCTGTTGGGGGCCGGGCGAGGACTGTAAATCTTTCCGGTTTATTGCTCTATGAACATATGCTCCGATTGAAGAAGGCTTAGATCCTTTCCTGGAGACAAATTCCCGCAAAGCGGCCCCCCTCTTTGGCAGGAGATTAACACTTGCTGCGGGCCCGTTGCTCGGCCCCTGGCGGGAGGCTAGGGGGCGGGATACTCCGGTGGGGGCGAACTGGGGGCACCCACGGTCCGGCTCCAAGAGGCGTCCCGAGTGGGCCTCCAGCCAGGCCCGTCCAGGTGAACAAAAGGAGGAGCTCCCTCACAGGTCTAAAGGGCTCTGAGCAGCCTGTGACCTGTCTTCCGGGACTTCCTGTGCCTCTGCAATGGGGATGAGGAGGACTTTACCCCCTTCTCCCCGGCTCTTCTGGGGCTGCTGAGCACATTCACATTCGCCTTCGTCGCTCGGAGACCTCGCCGGCGGCGACAGGGCATCTGCTCCGTGCCCGATGCCGTTGGGAAGCAGAACTGGCCATAAAAACCAGACTTCGGGGATGGGGTGGAGACTTCCGCGTGGTGCGGGATTCTGGGGAGCGGGTCGGGCTGGGAGACGACCTTGGGGACTCGCGGCAGGCCGGGACCTGGAAGCCGGTCGCTCACCCTGGCTGGGAGCTTAACTCTTTCTCACACGCAGAATTGTTACCGTAAATTCCGCCTGACCACTCGGAGAGTGCTGGGAACAGGTCCCGATGTAATATTTCTAAAATAGAAGCTCCCAGGACTCCCAGATAAGCCCGGCTAGGGCTGATTTCTCAGCCACCTCGCCTTCTTGGAGGCGCCGCAGGAAGCGGGAAGCCGCGGCCTGGCAGTCGCCGGGCCTGCGGATTCCGTGAGCCCTGCCCAGGTTTGGAGGCGCGCGCTCTCGGCAGACAGCAGCTCGGCGCCTTGGCGGCTCCACGCCGCGCGGAACCCGAGTGGAGCGCGCAAGACGCAGAGCAGGGACACCGCTACGGGTCCGGTCGGCTGCTTATGCGCCCTTTCTGGCTCTGGGGAGTGGCGGCTCCTCTGCCGAGTCTGCGGAACGAGCCAGAGCCCCAGCGGGGTGGGGGTGGGGGTGGGGGTGGGGGTGGGGTTTCCCCGAGGTGACCGGCCCCGGTCTGGGAGCTGGAGTCACCCACCTTAGGGCTGGAGCCTGCGCTGTGCCACAACTAATTGCCTCGACCGGGGAGGGGGCGAGCAGCCCGTCCGCCTAGGCGGAGCCTGGCCCGGGTGCGTGCGGATGAGAGGTATCGGGCTCGACTGGGGAGCTAAGGGAACCCTGGGCCTCCGAAGCTCCATAGGCACCTCCCGAGACGCCTCTGAAAGGCAGCCTCTAAAATTTCCAGTCCGCGGGCTGGTCCGGTGGAAGGCTGGGCCAGGGTCAGAGGTCGTGGGGGGTGAGACTCTCAGCGCCCCTCATGCCACTGCCGGTGGCCGGACTGGGGCTGGGTTGGACTCGAGCTGCGAGATGAGGGCTTTCTTTCCGCTCCATACCCACTCATGCCTGCTCCGGGGAAAGGGCCCGGATCCCACGCTTCCCGCCCCTCCTCCTAGCCCCCAGGCCTGGCTGCGCTCCGGGGCTGGATGGCGTGAAAGTTTCAGCCTCAATCAGTACAATCTTCCCTTGGGGTCACGTGAACAAATATGCTCGCATTTGAAGGCAGCGTCTGTATTTCCCGACCATGAGGGGGTTTCCGGGGCTCTCTCCAAATCCAGAAAGGGCCACATTCCGAAAGCAAAACAAACCCCGAGCTCTGGGGGGTCTGGGAGGGCTGGGCAGGAACCCAGGAGTGGGTGGGGGCGCGGGTGGCCGCCGCTCTGGGCCTGGGAGCGGACAGGCGGGCGGGTGGACCGACGGGCGCGCATCGCAGGCGAAGCCAGCTCGGGGACTGCGAACTCGTTCCTCCTGCGTTTATTGGTAGTTGAACCTCAGCCTGGTTCCGTTCTACCGGGAATTCCGTGTGCTCGGGTATATGGCCGCGTCTGCGAGCGCGCAAGACCAGGGTTGGGACAGTGTTGTCTGCAGACAAAGGGGGAAGGCTAGCTCTGCCCCCCACTGGCGCCCACTCTGAGGCCGAGGACACCAGGTTTATGATAAATTGGGATCCAGGTAAGCAATTGCATGACAAAATGGAAATCTTTGGGCACCGGGCTGCTTGCTGCCCTGAGCGGGATACTAAATATGATTTATTTTGTGTAATCTGTGATCTTGATTATTGCCAATTGGTGAGGCAGTCCGCGTAGACCTAGATACACTTCTACATATACATTGAGGACGGTGATTAATCGTAAGGAGGTGCGCTTTGTGGGGATGCTCCCCGCCTACCCAAAGGTTAGGAGGACACACTAGCTTGCCAGGCTTGGGGGGTGGCTGATGGCATGGTGGGGGGGATGTGGCAGTTTCAGGAGAGGGTCGGTGAAGGGGTTGGGGGCTAGAGGAACTATTTTGGGGGTAAATGTGCAGTTATGAAAATGGGCTGGGAAATGAAATGAATAAAAAGAAACTTTTTTTACACTGTCACTGCCAAAGTAAGATGGAGCGTCATATTAATTCTGTGTCTTGGGCTGCCTGGCCGGGCATAGGCAGGTTGATTTATATGTATTTAAAATAAACTCTGTGACCAGCCAGCTCCCTGCATTGTTCTGGGAACTAGCTCCATATACGCACGCCTTTATCTCTTGCTGTTGGCTTAATATTTTTTTCCTTTAGAGGTTAAAGTGCTTCTCCAGCTTCTCCCCCAAATTCATGAGAACCCCCAAACTACTCAGAAGAGTTTGAGAGGCTCCTCCAGTACATGCTCCCTCAGTAATCTGGGTTTTGACTTCCAGAGTGGCAGAGAAAAAAGGTTTAGGGCTCCTGGGTTCTTCTCCCCAAAGAACCCAGGATGAAAGCTAAATCATTATTTTGGCTCCTGCTTCCCATCCATCCTTTTGTTTATGGGATCCTGTGGCTCCTGGCTGGAGGAGGACAGGACAATTCATCCTGGATTTTTCCGGGGCCAAAGCCCAAGTAAGCAGCTCCATGAGTCCGAAGGAGCGGCTCCAGGCTCATGGGAGCGTCACACAGCCGGGCCAGACTGGGCCTCTGTGGGGAAGGGTCCCAGAAAGCAAGGAGCAGTCCCTTCACCTACGATGGGACAGGCCCCAGCTGGAGAGGGACCGACTTCCAAGAGGACATCGCCATCAAAGGAGAGCAGTAAAGCTGTTTTGTCAATCGCCTGCTCTTGGCTCCATCAGAACTTAAAGTCACTGGACATTTTTCTTCGCCTGCTGCCTTGGAGCAGCGCGCCTGCCAACTTAGTCAGCTGAATCCAATTACCGCGAGCAGCATTTCATTTGGCCCCGTGGAGCACTCACTTATAACTTCCCCGAAAATTTCAATAATCCGCACCAAGGCTCCCTATCCTAAAGACTTTTCCCGGGGATGCTGGTGGGGGCTGGGGTATAGGGCCCGGCCTGCCGCGGACCAGCTCTCCGTTGACAGCTCCCAGATGGGTCTCCCTCCCGCTACCCCAGTTTCTGGCTGTGGAAAGGGTACTTGAGCTGGTGGCCCAGAGCCAGCAGGGTTAAGCCCGCGATTCTGGTCAAGCAGGAGGCTGAAGTTGGGCTTGTGCTGGAGGGTGGGTGGGCTGAGCAGGGAGCTCGAGAGAAGGCAATGGGGACTCTGGGTGGCCTAACGTTGGCCACCTTGGGGTCCTCTTTTCTTTTCCCTTCCCAAGCCTCCTGAGCCTAGAGCACAGGGTGCACAGGGCATCCCAGAATGCCCAGGAGCAAACTTACCCTGATCATCCACGGCTGGAAAAACAAAATCTAGCTACAGGCATCGTGGGATCAGCCCTGGTGGTCTTTCAATTTAGCCCTCTTCTGAGGGGGAAGATCCTACTTTTAAAGAACCCCCTTTTTTAAAAAAAATAATAAAACATAGTCAAGCGGCGAAAGTTGATGCCTGTTCACGTGAACGTATCATATAAAGTAGCTTCCGGCTCGCTGATCAGGTCTGAGTACCTGCGTACATCGCACACCCACTGCACAGCCCTCAAGGCGGGCCTAGCGGCCTGGGCCCCCTGGGCCCAGACCGGCTGGGAAGCTGAAGCCTGGGCTCGATATTAGGAGCCCTACTGGGCTGGGATCTCTCCGAGGCGCTTCCGTTGGGTGTTCATTAAGGGGTGAGTTATTGCTGTCTAAGCCAAAGGTCACTTCAAAGGCTTATGGCTGTGCGCTCTGGTCTTTAGAAGGGACTGGAATGCTTTGTGTGGGGCTTTCTCCTGCCCGGTTTAGTGTTTGCAAACTACTGAGTCGACAAATTGCACAGGGCAGATGCAAGAGGGGGGATTGTGTCTCTCCTTTCACCTGACCTGCATGGGCACCCGCTAAGTGCCCGTAGTGGTGGGCAGCTTGGTCTGTTGGGTGGAAGGGATGTGTGTTTCTTAGATTGTTTGCAGCCTAATCCCGACCCAGGAGTGGGCAGCCCAGGCCAGGATTGTGGTGGGTACCGACTGGAATAAAATAAATTCAGAGGAACCATGCAAGATACAAAGTACAAATCAGGAAATAGCGCCCAGCTCCCTTTCCACTGGGGCTGAGTAGGGCAGCCATTGACTAGGACCCACCCAGGCCCATCTTTTTCAGGTGCCCTATGCTGTAGCCTCCCGCCCACGCCAATTTTGTACAGTCCTTCTCTTTTACTCCTAGGAGGTTTGGGCTCAGCCTGGGAGACTAAGGCACCTGGAGCACTAAGAGCTTGGCTGAAGCAGGGGGAGAGGACAGAGTCCCCTTGTGCCTTTGACCCACTTGGCTCACCCGTTGCTTGAGGGTCTGGCACTTCCCTCTGGTCTGAGCTCCTCCTTCCCCCATCCAGCCAAAGATTTTGGTGTTAAAGGCCACTCACTCCCTAGAAGCCAATCAAGTCTCCCTTTCTGCCAGGGAGAAGGTGCCTGGAATGGCTTCGGGCAACATATACAATAGTCACATTGATTATGACACCCTTAAAGGGGAAAGCCTCTCAACATGTGTGCGTTAGAAGCGGCTGCCACTGAGAGTTTTCCATTTTGTTCCAGATCCGCCTCAACAGAATATCAAAAGGACCCTGAAGAACCTAAAAAGAGTTACAGACAAAATTCAAGAGCTTGCGCGGGCACACACACACACACACACACACACACACACTGTGGTGAGTAGTGTGATTTAAAAAAATAATTTCCACTACATTTCCATCTGTCCTGCAACTCAAGGTAGCCATCTCAGGATTCATACATCAAGACATAAAACAAAGGGCGGCTTTGAAGTGGATCACCTCCGTGTGAACTGCTGCCCGTTACATGATAACCGATCATCGGCCTTCAAATTTATGGCGCTTTAATGGGGTGAGCCCAGTGCCTTAAATGGAGGGTGTATTACGTATTGAGTTATCTGGGCTAAATAAGAATGATTTAGAAGGCGCGTCCAGGGCTTCCCATAGGGTAGAGGAGGCTCAGGCTGAGAGATCGAGAGAACTCGGGCAGAGAGCGAGCCCAGCTCTGCAGCAAATATATCACCACTGAGCAAACCCGAAAAGGAGTGGTTTCGGAATCCCCCAATAGTAAAGCCAACAGGGAGTGAAGAATCGTTGCTATGTTCCAGTGAATTAACGGAGGTGCCCAGCACAAGTCTTGTCTGCCAGAAAGAGATGTGTGGGTTTCCGAGGCCCTGGTTTAGGAAAAACAAAAACAAAAACAAGGAGAGGAGCCAACTACAACCTTAGAAACATTTGAGAGCAACAGAAGCAACCGGCACATCATCGCCTCCCCCTTCTCTTTCAACTTGCCCCGACTCTACCGGCCCATAATTTACTGCGACTGCCGCGCTAGTCACAGCCCAGCGACTGCCGCCCCCTCCTTCCCCGAGCCCCTCGGTCTTTCACGGCCCCGGCGGGAGAGCGAGCGCCGGGCCGGCCTCTGAGCATCCAGCGAGCTTCCCGGCTTCCCCAGGCAGCGGCGGGCAGCGGGTCTTCGGCCCCGGCGGAGCTGCGCGCGTCCGGTCCTACGTCTGGCCGTGCAGCGGAGCTGTTCGGAGAGACCGGCACCGGCCACTTTATATAATCCCCCAGCTCGCGGGGCGCGGGGCCGGGAAAAGTGCGGAGTAGGGAATTCTTTTGCCGCTCTTCCTCCTACGCGGAGCCTGTTTTCCACTTCTGAAAAGTGCCGGGCCTTGGGAAGTGTTTTTCTTTTCATTCCTTACTGAAGCGTTTACTGCCGCCGTGCTTACAGTCATAAATTTTGTTACAAACCACAATGACAGGTGCATTGATATGCACCGTGAGAGCTCCAGCTGCTTAATAACCCCGTCCCCTGGCCGCTGTGAGCGCCTTTTATTTATTCGGTATCATATTAGGTATTGATCCCGGGCAGAATTAAGTGCAGTGAGCAAGTATCAGGGTTCGGCTGTTTCAGAGGCGCGGCGAGTGTGGCGGTCCAGCGCGGCCCAGGCGGCCCATTCCTTCCGTGTGGCTAGGAATCCTTTGGCCCTGCATTCCCAGCCTGCGGTTGGGCCTCCAAGCTGAGTTGGGCAACTTCCCGGGACCGCAAGGAAGGTCGAGTCAGACCCTGTGTAGTGCCGTTACTCTAGAAGGGGCCAGGCTTGGTGCCGGCGGGGTTCTGGGGAGCCTGCCCTGGCCGGTGCCCTGGGGGTTGAGGGGAGGAGGAGGAATGAGAGAAAAGGGCAGCTGAGGACTTCGAAGACTGCCCCTCCCCCCCGACACGGGCTAGTCTTCACCCCAAGGCATTTGGGTCCCCGAGCAAAAATGAGCAGAGATACCAAAGGGCCAGGAAAGAAAGCCTTTAAAGGGGGGGGGGGGTCGAAAAGATGAGCCACTGAACAGTTGACCATTGTCCAAGTGATTTATGACCCATTCCTGCTTTTTAGGTTCAAGCAGAGTTCACAAGGAGTAGGGATTTCTAGAAAGAAATAAGCTTTTTTATTTTTTTTAAACCAGTTTTGTAACAATATTCTCAGGTTCTGTTTTAGGAGAGGTGGCTTTTTGGGGGCATTATACTGTGGAGGTGGGGGGAGTCTGCAAAGCCCTTCCTGGTGAGGAGAAGGCTACTACCCTTGCTTCTGGGGCAAATAGACATTGGAGTGGTGGGTCATCACTGAGTGGGCCTTGAAATCCCTTAAGACAATGAAAACAGAGGCAGAACAGACGCTGTGGTTATTCATGAAGCTGCCAAATATTTACACTTTTAAGGCCCAGGACACAGCTTTTCCTAAGAATATACCATAGGAAAAATATATATGTAAAGCCATCTGTTTCAAAAACCTGGTCAGTTCCTAAAGAAGCTATTTTAATGTGACTGGTCCACCTATCAAGATAACCTTGGTCAACCTGGGAGGCAAGAGGGAAAGTATTTTTGCTTCCACACTTGTAAATGAAATGACAGAAGCAGCAGTGACTTCTGGTGGGTTGAGTGTCAAATGTGGCCATTCCGATATCCAGAGGGCCCAAGGTTTAAGACTGGAAGTAGGATCCCAGAAAAGTCCAGAAACAGCTAAACCAGTCCTTTGGCTTGGGGGCAAACATATATAAATGTTAGACAGAGGATGAGGCTGTAACTTTCCATTTGATATTCAGGAACTTTAATAGTCAGAATGACATAGAAATTGAATGAAAGAAAGATTAACATCAGCTTTGCTAGGTAGATATCTTAACCGCATACATTTCAGAACAATAATAGAAACAATTCCTAAAACATAACATCCTAGTATTCTATTATCCCATTGAAAAGGGTCTGTGTCTTATCAAGATAAATGCCATATTCACTTATTCTTTGTAACAAAATGGGCAACAATACTACCAAACAAAGGCTAATATAAAGGATTTTAAAAATTGGGTTAGGCTGTTTGGTGAAAGTGGAGGGGAAATGAGTGAATGGCAGAGTGGTTTTGATACCAGTGGTCAAATCCTTTAGGCCACGTAAGTTGTCTAGACAATGTGGTCCATCATGATGACCATGATGGAAGCCCAGGGAGTTTTGAGGAAGGAAAGGTGCCTGAAAGAGGAGATCAAGAATTAAGACCAGGGAGCTGACCTATGAGTTTTCTTTATCAAGCACACAAAAGTGGTTGAATGCTATTAGTTATACTTTAACTCCTTAGGAGCCTTTCACGAGATGGGGGTGGAGTGGTTGACAAGGAAAACTTCCATCAAGAGTCAGAGGACACAAAAGGGAAGAATTTTTCTTAGTTTTTTTTTTTTCTTCTTCTAATTCTGGGTCCATTCATCATGCCATGAGAGGTTCTCTCATTGGTTGTAGAGTGGGTGGAGGTGGGGTGCAGTGTATGATCCAGAGCAGAGGTCAATAATAATATCTGTTCACACAATTAGATGCAGGATAAAAATGATAAAGTTGTAACATGAAGCATTCTGCATTTACCCATGCTCCATGCATTTCAAATTCTAAATCTCTTTACCAAGTTTCTAGTGGTATCCACTTAAAAGTAGTGGAGGACAAAGTAAAAAGTCTAGAAAAATGTAGATGAAAGAGAAGAAACATCTTTCTAACCTCAAAATAAGTTTGGGAGTCTTTAAGTGTTCTTGGTTTTTATCTCCTGGTAGATTTCACAGTGCTGACACACAGAGTTAACTGGGTGGATTCTCATCCCGGCACCAGAAAGTGGACTGTCTGGTCTCCATGAAAGATGCTGTGATTTTGAAACCAGGTGGGGGAGATACTTTTCTTCTTCTCCTCCTTCTCCTCCTTCTTCTCCTTCTCCTTCTCCTTCCTCCTCGTCCTCCTTCTTTTGAGAGTTCTGGCTGTTCTGAACTTTCTTTTTTCATCAAAACTGTGGGATGACCCAAAGATTGATTGATAGGTCCATTTATTCACTCATTCAATAAGCATTTATTACACTTACTACATGTAGGGCACTGGGCTGGGTGTTAGGAATATATAGATGAATAAGACACAGGGAGCTCAAAGTCCAGTGGGAGAATCAGCCATTAAAATGTATGAGTCCATAAGTGCTTTCCTATGCCATATCAAAAGCTATTTGACAATCTTGAAGAAAGAAAACATTATCTGGGTGGGGGTGGGGGAAGCCCCTTCTCTTGGATGGAGTTGAGCTAAAGAGTGGGAGTGGTCTTTTCATGTTTATAAGAAATTCCTTCTGACTTTTTCAAAGGTTCAAATAAGTTGAACTTCATAAAATCTCAGCTCCTTCCACTCTGAACTGGGTGGGCAGCAGAGAGCCTGGGCTAGCTAGTCCTTATACATCGACTGTCCTGTCAGTTACAGTCTCTCTGGGGCCTTTCGCTTTTCTTCTCCACAGGTCACCTGGTGCCTGCGGCTACCCCAGCCCTCTCGGGATTCGGCAGACAGTGGAGGTGGTGGTGAAGGAGACAGTGGTGGTCAATGTTATTTGAGCAGGGTCAACAGACCCTGGAACTTCCTGAGTGCACGATGCAGAAGGCTGCTTACTATGAAAACCCAGGACTCTTCGGAGGCTACGGCTACAGCAAAGCCACTGACACTTATGGCTACGGCACTCCCCATCAGCCTTACCCACCCCCTGCCGCTGCCAACTCCCTGGACACTGATTACACGGGCTCCGCCTGTTCCATCCAGAGTTCCGCACCTCTGAGAGCCCCAGCCCACAAAGGAGCTGAACTTAACGGCAGCTGTATGCGTCCTGGCACTGGGAACAGCCAGGGTGGGGGGGGTGGCAGCCAGCCTCCCGGCCTGAACTCAGAGCAGCAGCCACCACAACCCCCTCCTCCGCCACCAACCCTGCCCCCATCCTCGCCCACCAATCCCGGAGGTGGAGCGCCTGCCAAGAAGGCCAAGGGTGGGCCCAATGCTTCTGGCTCTTCAGCCACCATCAGCAAGCAGATCTTCCCCTGGATGAAAGAGTCCCGACAGAACTCCAAGCAGAAGAACGGCTGTGCCGCTGCAGGTAGCTCTCTGAGGGGGCTCATCCCGGGCTAAGTCTCCTCCCCCTCCCCCCCCCCCCCCCCCCGCACTGAGCCCCAGAGGCTAGCTCAGGCTCATCTAGGAATCAAGAGACTGGGGGCTAGAAGCGCAACTTTGGAGGCCACATGTCTAAATTCCTACTCATGCAGAAATGTCCTTTCTTTGTAGTGTCCCTGATTGGACCCATGCCCTTACAGCGACAGGGTGTTCCATTCCGGGCTGTTGGTGCCATTGCTGGACAAGTCCCATAGTTATTAATAGATAGCTCTTCCATATATTGACTTAACATTTGTTTTCCTGGGTGGCTGGTCATAACTTGGCTCCTTCTACCATCCAATAGCTCTTCGAAACTTGTGATTCCCCAAGCCTGGGTTTTTAGGTATCTTACATCACACGAATCCCGTTCCCTTAAATTAATAAGAACTAAAGTCTGTGAAGGGCTATGTTAAGAACCATGGTAAGCGCTTTACAAGCACTATCTAATTTTCCAAAGAACCGTTTGAGGTAGGTATAGCCCCATTTTACAGATAAAGGGTTAGACAGTTGCGCAAGATCACAAAACCACAGAATGGGCACTCGAATCCAACCGGAGCCTGCAAGACAGCCAGACTCTACTTGGTCCACGCCAGCCCAGTTCTCCCCATCCCAGCAAATCCATAATGGGGAGGGGCATATCTTAAGGGAAGGGGATATGCTCTAAAACAGGAGCAGCCTTGGATTTCTCTCCCTGAAAAGGGAGACCCCAGAGTTGGGAAGATCTTCTGTGGGTCTATTCAGGGTGGGCAGAAGAAGATGGGCAGGGCCAGGAGCTCTGAGGCCTACTGCCTCTCTCTGTTTAGCCTGCCTGGTCCCTAAAATTTTCTGGTCTCGTGTCGTTTGATGCAGTTTATCTTCAGATAGATGAATATGCTTCCAGGTCCAGGGCCAGTTTGAGGCATGGGATGTAACTACCTTGTTATCAAATCTCTGGTTTGCCTGCAACTCTCTGGGGCTGCTGCTCTTGGGGGAAAGTGCCTTCCAGCCGGTAAGCTCCTTCTCCTGCCCCTCCCTCCCAGCTGCAAGTCCAGGCCCCTCCCTCCCAGGAGAAATCCATTTGTGTAACCAAGGAGGGAGTGGACAAGCTGCGGAGAGGTGGCAGGGGTACTGGAAACCAGTGTTCAGACTGCTGCTCCTAGCACTGCAATACTCAGAATGCACCCAGGCTGGTCTTGAAACCCCTGAAACTCTGGAGAAGTATTTTTATGGCTTATCACTTCCCTGGGTTTGGGTGCAGCTGAGCTGGGGTGAGGTGCCATGATCTCATTCCATGCTTCCTGGGGTGCCTTGCCCAGGAGCCAGCCCCTAAGCAAGGCAAGCTGGGGCTGCCTTCCTCCCCCAGCCCGGCAGAGGCTGGGAAGAGTATTCAGAGAAGTCTGTTCCTTCTTTAATGGGGGTTGGAAGAGGGGGTAGGCCCTACCAGCTGCTACTAGTTTCTCATTAAACTCCTCCACAGCCTTAGCCTTAGGGACAGGATGATGGACTAGGCTGAAGGGGAGGGGGTGGCAGAGTGAATCGGACCTCAGAAGGCAGATGTGTGTGTGTGTGTGTGTGTGTGGTGGGGGCGGGGGGGGGGGCTGGAGTTCAGGTGCAACTCATAGGTATGGCTGGGGCCTGTGAAGTCCCGATTGGAATCTTACGTCTCAGACGCCCCTCCCTCATTCCAGCCAGCATTAAGATGGGAGGAGAGGGGGAGGAAGAGGAGGGATCCAGGGAAGCACCCCGCTTTGGCCCTGGATGTCCTCCCCATCCCCCGCTCCCGCTCAGCGTCCCCTCTGTCTCCCTTCCTGCTCAGGAGAGAGCTGCGAGGATAAGAGCCCGCCGGGCCCAGCGTCCAAGCGGGTGCGCACGGCCTACACGAGTGCGCAGCTGGTGGAGTTGGAGAAGGAATTCCACTTCAACCGCTACTTGTGCCGGCCACGGCGCGTGGAGATGGCCAACCTGCTGAACCTCACGGAGCGCCAGATCAAGATCTGGTTCCAGAACCGGCGCATGAAGTACAAGAAGGACCAGAAGGCCAAGGGCATCCTGCACTCGCCAGCCGGTCAGTCCCCGGAGCGCAGCCCGCCTCTGGGCAGCGCCGCCGGCCACGTGGCCTACTCGGGCCAGCTGCCGCCCGTGCCCGGCCTGGCCTACGACGCGCCCTCGCCGCCCGCCTTCGCCAAATCTCAGCCCAACATGTACGGCCTGGCCGCCTACACGGCGCCGCTCAGCAGCTGCCTGCCACAGCAGAAGCGCTACGCGGCGCCCGAGTTCGAGCCCCACCCCATGGCCAGCAACGGCGGCGGCTTCGCCAGCGCCAACCTGCAGGGCAGCCCGGTGTACGTGGGGGGCAATTTCGTCGACTCCATGGCGCCCGCGTCCGGGCCCGTCTTCAACCTGGGCCACCTCTCGCATCCGTCTTCGGCCAGCGTGGACTACAGCTGCGCCGCTCAGATTCCCGGCAACCACCACCATGGACCGTGCGACCCTCATCCCACCTACACAGATCTCTCGGCCCACCACTCGTCTCAGGGACGCCTGCCCGAGGCCCCCAAACTGACGCATCTGTAGCGGCCGCCACCGGCCCGAACTCGCGGCGCAATTACCTCTCTTGCTTTGGTGGCGGGGGTGGCGGGCGGGGCCCGCGGGGCAGCTCTGTGACCCCCTCCCCCCCCCCCCCCGCTCTGGCCCGGTTGCCGCCTCCTGGGTCTCGGGCCAACAGCGGCCGAGGCGCAGGCGACTGGGCCTCCCCTCCAGGAGCTCCCTCCTTTGGGTGACTCGCCATAAATCAGCCGCAAGGATTGTCCTCTGTAACCCTGACAGTGCCATATACTGCGGACCGAGGGACTCTAATCTGGTAATGGTGTCCCGAAGGTAAGTCTGAGATCCACCGGCGGCGCGCTCTGCAGAGGGACCAGAGCCCGGACAGCCCCGGGCCTGGCCCGCGTCTAGCTTAGTTGCGGAGACCTTAATTTATATGCTCCTTCCCGTCCCGTAAGGATTGCATCGGACTCAACGACCGTATTTATTATTTGAAGCGAGTCATTTCGTTTCCCTGATTATTTATCCTCGTCTTAATGTATTTATGTGTATATTTGTAGAATTCTCCAGCCGAGCTTAGGAACGCGCTCCCAGGCCGCGGGGGCCACGTCTCACCTCTTTAGTCCCCTTGCTCTGAACTAGTTGAGAGAGTAGTTTTGAACAGTTGTAACCGTGGCTGGTGTTTGTAGTTGTAAAGGATTAAGACCGCAAATTGTCCTTCATGGGTATAGAGTCAGGCGGCCCCGTGGCGTGGCACGACACCCGTTACTCATTTCTCAACAGCCGCAGCCCTCACCACTCGACACAGTTTATTGATTTCAAATTGTCTGGTACTATTTGAACAAATATTTAGAATAAAAAAAATTTCTCAGTCGGAAGTGTATCTGTGTTAATCAAGCACACTGGGAAGTAGATCGCTCTGCCTTTTATCTTTTGCACAATCCCAGCAGAAGGCCCCCGAATAGGCTGACTCTTTGATATATCTATTTTTCATTTATTTGGAATCTGGTATACGAATTGGTTCTGGGGATACTTGATTACATTGCAGCTATTGACATTGGTGGGGGGTGGAAATCTGAGGATGCAAACCCAGAAATGCCCCGGGGACGGGGTGGGGGGGGGATAATCTGGATAGGGCTTTGTGCTGTGCCTGCTATGCTATTTCCACCACCTTCTTTTTAGACATAAATCGACTTTTTAAGGTTGCATTTACACTGGGGAGGCCAGCTCTCACGTTTCTGCGCTAATAAAAAATAAACTTTGAAAGAAAACTGACAATCAAAGAAAAGACACAAGAGAAGTTGTAAGAAGAACTGAGCTCTGAAAAAGCTAAGGTGCACAAAAAGAAACGATCATTTGGAGACACGCACCTAAGCTTTTTCTCTAGGAAATGCTGTCAGGACTTTTTCCTTTATGATGGTTGGTGGTTCATTTCTCAAGTAAACAAACGTTCCCCACGATGTAAAGTAATAAAAGTTTAATTAATGGAACACAACAAGTATAAACACCTTGTTTATTCCGGTTTCTTTGTACAACACGGGCAAAAATGTCTTCAAGGATTTATATCCACTTTGTAAATATTAGCCTGGCTTCGGCTAGGGGTGGATAATGTCCACCCGCTTCTCTAGGAGGAGACACTTGGAAAGCGCCTTCAGATAAGGTTCAAGTCTTTTGTATTTCAGCAAAGTCAGCCCACGCATCTCTATTCGGTTTGACAAATAATACAGCTCCTACTACATCCCCCCCGTGACACGAGGTGAAATTCCCATTGTGTGGAAATAATTTAACTTCTAATCTTCTGGTGGAACAACAATCGTTTCTATTTGGATGTTTGTGTTTCGCTAAATAATGATAGCTCAAATAATATCTAGTTCCCTTGTTCCTTTGTTTTTAAAATGGCATGTTAGATCGGGGGTGGTAGGGATTATCCTTTTGCAAAATTTCACTTTATCTGAGGTTTAGAGTATACATGTTGTACAAGTGTATCAACAGAATAAATGACTTCAACTGAAGGGATATTTTACCCATTTGCAAGGTTTAAAATTGTTTTCTATGAAACTTGCATCCATAGGCAGAATTTCTAATTGTCTTGTAAGAAATTATTTTTTAAGCTATTAGGGAAGTCAAAGAAGAGCTTGCTGCCTTGCAGGGATTACAACAACCTTTCTTAACTGGCTAAATATTAAATAGATGAATTATCAGGCTGTTTAGATTCAGCCCGGTTTTCCCTCATCTCCTCTTCCTACCATAAATAATAATAAAAATACATAATGCATTATGGCTCCAGGCGTTTTCCAGCGCGGTGTGTTACCGCAGGAGTATCTGCTGAGTCTGCGGGTGTCTGCAAGGCCCCAAGTGTCATCTGCGGCTTAGGTCTCATGGATTAGACTTTAAACGGTGTCTAGGCCGGCTGACATCAGCTTCCTCTCACACTGATGCTCCAGAGAGGTGCGGGGTCGGGGGCTCCCTTCCGGGCAGTTACCCGGAGGCACCCCTCTCTAACGGGGTGGGGGAGTTCGCTTGGGACAAATTGACTTTCTCTCACCTTTGGTGACAGGTTTCCTCGAGGCTTCCTAGAATGGCTTGGATTCTTTCCTGCCCTCGGCGTGTCATGTGATGGGCACACTCCGCCGCTCCTGGCGCGGGGAGGAGGGCGCGGTGGCGAGTCTGGGGAGGCGCTTCCCGCGCGGCCGCCGGCCAGGGCGAGAGGAGGGCCTGCAGCACAGCCATTTAAAACTTCATAAATTATAAACAAGCCGCCTTGGCCTTCGCCATAAATTCTGCTCCTTTTGAGCCCGCAATTAGTGTTAGGAAGCACCGGAGTCTAAACACAACCAAACGCCCTCTGAAGGCCCAACTGCCCAAGGTTGCAAACCTTTATTTATTTCCCAGTACCACCCCCCTCTGCACCCCGAGGTCTGCGCATACAGTCGCCTCCTCCCCCGCCAGCGGTACACTCGGTTGGGTTCCCGCTCGGCGAGGGAAGGTCACAATAGCTGCTCTATCGGCGGAGGCGCCCGCCTCCTCCCTCCCGGGCCTCGGGAAAGCATAAAGAAGAGCGTGGGGGAGGGGAGCACCGGCTGGGCAATGGCGCTCTGGGCCCAGGCCTCTCCTTCCCGGGGAAGTGGGGGGGAGTGTGTGACCTGGAGCGGGAAGGGGCAAGCTGGCAGGAGACGGAAACGTCCACCCCAGCCCGTGACTTTCGCCCGAGACGGCCGCGTGGGGTACAACGGGGGAGCGCACAAGGCCTCGACTGTCCGGCGCTAGGTTGAGGGCGCCGAGCAAGCCGGGCTTCCAGGAGCGGCTGCGCCTTTGTGTGCGCAGCTTCCCCAAGGGCTCCGCGTCGGGAAAGGCCTCACAATGGCACCGTTGGGCCTACGCCTGGAGGTGGGGAAGAGCCGGGCCTCGCTTTGGGCATCGGTCTCTGGGAGGTTTACCCCCTTTGCTGCTCCAGAGGGGGACGTGGCTCTCTGGCTCAGGCCTTGACCAGCTTGGCTTTTTTTTTTTTTTTTCCCTATAGAGGCGGCGGGGAGCGCTGGGGGAGGGGAGGGATCAGCGAGGTTGTGGGGGATCATCCTGAGGCCTGAAGAAAGGGTCCATGGATGGGGGTGGCAGCGGTTTGGGAGCCCCTGGTTGTTCTGTCCAGGCAATCAAATGTTAATTAAAGCTGGGTAGAGAGGAGGCTGCAAAAATGGCCCGCAGTAGAATGGGAGGTGGGAGTGGGAAAAGATTTAGCCATAAGGAGACCTTGCCGTGGCTACCAGGAGAAACTCAGGCCCAGCCAGGAGTGGGGTAAGAAGACCCAACTGAGCTAGCCAGGGGTACGGGGGATGTGGCAGAGGAAAGGTCTGAAGAGCAGTCCTGGCCCCTGGAAAGGCGGTAAGAAAGGGCGATTAAGTAAATGTTCTGCCTCCTGGCTTTCAGACCTCAGCCTCATCCTGGGTCCTGACAGAGAAAAATCCGCCTCTGATGGAATCATTAAGTTAACCATCCATTTGTACCATTTCTTTGTACAGGCTTTCAAATGAGAGAGAATGATAGAATATAGAGTGAGTACTTTCCCCCTGGTGCAGCCCCAAGCCTAGTCCCTATCACAGACACATCAGCCAAATCGGTTTCCCAGGCCCCAGAGGCTGCTAACCTTGCGGAACAGGATTTTTTGGATTTCTATCTGTAAGGAGTATTAAAAGACAGTAATTACCTATACTAGCTTCCCATTTCTTCTCTCTCCCCCATTCTGTACAAGCCAACCCACCTTGAGTGAAGTGCATCTTCTCAGTCATAAGTCTTGGGAGCCTAGGCTCTCCATCTGTTGAGGTTTGTTCATTAGGGAGAGACAAGGGGATGTGTGTGGGTGTATGTTTGAATAACAAAGAAGAAACCCAACATTCTAATGAAAAGTGTTCCTCTGCTTGACCTGGAGGAGCCAGAAGCTTGTTTACACTGTCAGTGTTCAAGGGACAGTCACAGGCCTGTTTGCTTTTATCCTGAGGATTAGTTGAAACTTTCTCTCCCAGTAAAGAACTGGTTAATCCCAGTTACAGATCCAGGAAGGTCCTCTTCATCTGGGAGTTCTTGGTGTTACTTCGGTCCTTCTTTCAGAAACTGTAAGGGAAAAAAAGGGGGGGAATGAAGAGAAGTTTGTGAGTATTAAATAAAAATAAAAAAGAGGGGCAGGAGGCCCCAGTTCCCACAGGCCTACAGCCTCACCACTTTAGGGCACTGTGCCTTCCCAGAGAGGATATAGCTACCGGTGAGCAGACTTCTCCCTAGACACTTTGGACACAGTTGAGACACAGTTGAGACTGAGTCACCAGCCATACCCTCCACCATCTCTGAGCACTGGCTCACTCTTGCAGAGGGCCCGGATGGAGAGGAAAAACGACTGGGTACGTGAATCCTCTGTACTTACAGCATTGTTGGTACTGGTGGTGGTGAAGATCATCACAGAGGGTGAAATTTTAGTTTTCACTGTTCCCCTCTCTTCTGGTGCAGCTACACATGCCCTTATCCTTGGGGCCCAAAGTTGGTACCAAATGGATTTACACACCTGGCCCAAAGTCCACGCCTAAACACCTCCCTCAGGTCTCATAACCACCTTGGCAAGTTGGAATGGTACAAGGGGAATTCAAGGACCCACTTTCAGGCCAGGGGCAGCCTGAAGCACAGTGAACAAAAGTTTCCTTCCACACATGAAGAAGAGGAAATGTAAATGGATGTCCAATCATTTGCAGTAGCAGAAGCAGGTGAAAGGTCCCTAGGAGATTTGCAAGGTGGGCAATAGTAGGTAAATCCTCTTGTCCTAGATCCTGTGGCAAAATATCTTGACTGGTTCCTATGGTAGTCTGGATCAATTTATGGAAGAATAATATCTGGAAAATAATGAAAATGGGATGTTTACATCAGTAAGAGTCCAAGGAGGAGACTTTAAATTAGGATTTGTGGAGAACAGATGAAGTGTTTTTACTGGGAAAGCAGGCCTAAAGTCAGGCCAAGAGGACCTGTTGGGCCACGGCCTTTCCGAAAGAGGGGAGAAGAGCCTAGAGCTGCCTTGGGAGGAGACCAGGGAGAAGGCCTTTTGATGGCTCTATTGTTCCAAGCGCTTGCCCTACAAATACCACATCCCTCCCCGTCTCTTCCGCAAGGGCAGAGCGGGAAACTGGGTCGGTCGGTTGGGCCGAGCTCGAAGTAGCGACAGCGCTGGCACCAACCTCTCGGCCCCTTCTGCGGCCCCTTGGGGCGGCAACGGCGCGCCATTCCCGTCGCAGGCCCAAAACACACAAAGGAAGCCCCCACCCGTCCTCAGATGTGGGGACACTCTGGGGAGGAGGCTGGCGTGGACCCCGAGTCTGAGCACCTCCCTCCCCCGCGGGGAACAATAGCCGCCGCCTCCCCGGGGCGGCCGGGCGGTCGCGCGGCACAAAGGCCGGCTCCGGGCCGCGCCACCATGTGACGCGCGCGCTCGTTCCGCGCTCTCCGGCCTGCAGCCGGGCGCAGTCAGCAGAGAGCCGGAGCGGCCAGGCTGCCTCAATCCACCTGGCACACTTTCCGAAAGACAAACGGTGAGTTAATCACCCAACCGGCTGGCGGCCGCGTCCCCTCTCGCCGGCGACGAGGCCTGGGGAGGGGTGGGGCGGGGGGGGGGGCTTGGGTGAAGGATTTCTCAGTGTGTGTCGAGGGTGGGGGGGGGGGGTGGCGGGAGAGGTTAGTCCTATTAAGAATTCATCAATCACCCGGTGTGCACTTTTCACTCGACAGCGGTTCCTCCTACTTCAGAGCAAGTCTGGGCCAGCTGGGAGCCGACCAGAAACCGCAAGCAGAGGAGACACAGGCACCCGGGGTGAGCGCTCACGGAGGGCGCGACCCGCTGCCCCAAGCTCTGCGGCGCGAGGCCGGACACCCCCCCCCCCCACACTCCCGGTACTCCCGGCCGCCTGCCGGCCCCGCCTCCGGACCCCTTGCAGCCCACGGCTCTCCTAAGGGGCGGCCCCCGCGCCCGCCCCAGACGCACGGAGACTGTATACCCTGCACCCCCTGCTCCCCGCCCCCCGTCACACCCTTAGCGCAGCTGTACCCCTGGAAAGGGAAGAGGAAAATCCCAGGTTTTGCAGACACTATGTAAGAGTCTTAAAAAAAAAAAAGAAAAAAAAAGATTCCCAGGGGACTAGAATTCAGGGATGGGGCAGAGCTAGTTTAGTTCTCTTATTTACCTGCAGGAGTAATTTATTTGGAAGGAAGCAAGGGTATCCCTGTTAAACTTGGAACTAAACCTGAATGCCATATAAAAAGAACAATTAAAATATACGTAAAATGCCAACCATAATGATATGCCTCTCCTCTCTTTTCAAGTGTGAAGGAAGGACTGGAGTATTTTTACTTCAGCTCTTTTGGGGTTCATTTTAGAAATACCAGAAAGGGATAGACTGAAAACTGTGAGCGTTGGTGGAGGGAGAGAGAAGGAGGTCATTAGCATTAGAGCTGTTTGCAGCAGGAGGTCATGGGTAAAGTGGGTGGTGAAGCGTTCTTATGGTGGTGCTTGTAGTCCTCGGTAAGTTCTAAGAAAGTTTCAGGCTACCCCCTCTTTTACCCTCTTTTTGAGTGACATCAGCTGAGAAATTTCTGACGTTAGTTAAAAGTTGTTGCCTTAGCCTATAGGAAGAGCCCCTGAAAGACAAAATCCCAGCTCCTCCCTCCCTGTCTTCTCTCTCAGCATCCTCTCAGGTGGAAATTAACTTGCTTTGGAGAGATGTTCTACTATCATTTTACTTTAGATAGATAGAAGCTGTAGCATTAAGTCTTGCACAGTGTCCTGAATTCTTTAAGCAATTAAAATACTGGTCCTCTTGTCCTTGGGTCAGGGTCTCTCTCTCTCCTTGCCTTTCAGCAATACCTGCTGAACAGCTCCTGTGTGCACTGTGTTGGGCTCTGAGATCTAAAAATGGGTCACTAATAGTGAATGCCTTTTGATCTACTGGGGAAGAAAAAGAATCCTAAAACTGTGACAGACGCTAGAACAGAAGTATGGCCTAAAGGTTCCTGGAATAAAGAGAAGGAGCCACTAACACAAGTGTAGTGTCAGAAAAGGCTTCTCAGAGGAGGTGAATTTTGATTCCTGAAGTATGAGCTTTTTAGGTCTAGGAAGGAGGGACATACTCGGTGGAAAGAGCAGCACACGCAAGCAGGGAGGGAAGAAAGAACACGGTCTAGACCTGGAACAAAGAGAGTTTGGAGTAGAGCATCTGGCTGGCAAAAGAGGTTGTATGAGGTCCGTGGAAAGGAGTCTGGAATTAATCTGCAGGCAGTGAGAAGCCACTGAAGTTTTTAAACTGGGACATGACGTTATCTATTTGGAAAGCTTGCTCTTTGGGAGGGATGCTGTGTCTGACTGGAGGAGGGATAGGAGGCAAGAAGGAAAGAAGAAGGGGAAGCTGCTGCAATAATCCAGCCTAGGGAGGAACTAAGGTAACGAGGATGAAGAGGGAAGACATTTAGGAGGACAAATTCACAGGACTTGCTGACAGTTGGACAAGTGAAAGAGGAGTTATGGATGTTAATCCCTAGGCTTCTATTTAGAGGCCCTGATTGGGTAGCCAGGTCATTCACCAAAATGAATACAGGAAGGGGAAAAAGAAGATTTTGCAGGGGGAAACTAAGGACTTCTGTTTTAGGTCTACACTGTATTTTCTGTTTTGCTGATACATTGTATGACCCTAAACAATACACTTAATCTTTCTGGCCTTCAGTTTCATCTTCAGTGAAACAGTCAATAGATATCTACCTCATAAGCTTATCAGTAAAGTTGCGTGTGTGTGTGTGTGTGTGTGTGTGTGTGTGAGAGAGAGAGTGGGTGTGTGTGTGTGTGTTATCTTCACCAGGTATCTTCACCAGGTCTAAATGAGAATCACAGGCAAAGCTAAAACCGAGGGAAAACATCCTCTTACCCACACCATGCTGATCAATAACTTAGATCCTGGATGTCCAGTGAGAAATAAGTCTCAGGAAAATTAAAAACAACACCTACTGCTTCCCAGATATTGAATACAGGCTAATGCTTAGGACTAGGTCAGATCATATTGCTAATTAGAGGTCCTCTGCTTCCGGAGGGTACTCTCCAGGGACACATGCAGAAATGTGGTCTTGGTATCAGACCACTAAGGAGGAGGCCTCTTAGCAGATGTCGGAAAGCTTTTTTATATCATGTGTCTTTCAGGGAATGCTTGAAGCCACCCACTCTCTCTGAATCTCCTTAGGCTTCCTCGGGGCACAGGGCAGTACAGGAAAGAGTGCTGAACGTCTGACCTTGGCCATTTACATTGGGTGGGATAACGACCAACAGTTTATCTTTTCTGTGTCGCCATTACTATTTGTAAACTAGAATTATGAAAGGATCAAACAAGATAAAAAAGAATGGCATTTTTGGAGATGCTATAAGGATAAGTAAAAGGTATTATTCTTTATTTATCAGACTGGCAAAAATAAAAACTTTTACTATCCCACTGACTTGGCACGGGTATGAGGTAACAGGAATTCTCATATGTTGCTGGCAGAAGCATAAAGTGATTCACATCTAAGGAGAGCAATATGGCAATCTGCGTCAAGATTGCCAGTGCACATACTTTTGACTAAGTAATTCCATGTCTGGGGATTTTTCTAATAGGTTAAAAACTTGAACATGTGTTTGTAATGGGAAAACAATGAATAATAAGCGAAATATCCATTAATAGGGGATTAGTTAAATAAATTGTGGTAGGTGTGTACAGCAGAACGGCATGAAGTTGTAAAAATAAGCCAGGAAGTTCTGTATGCATTTATAGGAAATGATCTTCAAGATACAACAGGGGAAAAAACATGGTGCGAGAGAGTCTGTCTGGTACACCATCATTTAAGCAAAAAAAAACAAAAAAAAAAAAACAAAAACGTGGGGGGATTTATAGATAGATAGAAACGTATAAGGTATCTCTGGAAAGACATGTAAGAAACTCTTAACTGGTGCGTATGTTGAAGGAGAACTAGGTGATGGGAGAAAGATGCTCACTGCATACCACTGTGTACCCTTTGAATCTTGAACCATGTAAATTTCAATGTATACCCTATTTAAAAAATAAAGGAGAAAAAGATTAGTACAAGTGTAACCGACCTGGGTATACCTGTGTTCACACGGTCCTAAATTTGTACTATCCAGTTACATTAATGGAAAGACACCTCTGGTTTTGATCCCCCAGGGGTCAAGCTCAGCAGGAAATGAGGGGATCCTTAACCCTTGCGTGGTGGAGGGGGTGGGGACCCAGATCCATCTCTGCCTTCTCTAGGAGTAGCTCAAGGTTGGGCCTCAGAAGTCTGGAGCACCAGTTCAGCAAATTGCAAAGGGAGGCCAGCAAGCCTCCCAGGCAGTCACACTGCCTGTGTGGCCTCCCAGAAACAAGGGTGTCTCCTTCAACACTGCTCTGCTTGCTCAGCATTGACCCTGCCACAGTGCAAAGGAGGGGCTGTTTTACTCTTTCCTCTTCGTACACTGTGGACAGGCAGCAGACTGTAGACAGTCGGGAGACCCAAGTTAGTTCCCTCATTTTTTGCAGGGTAGTTTTGTCTTTTTTTTTTTTTTTAATGTTTATTTATTTTTGAGAGAGAGAGAGAGACAGAGCAGGAGTGGGGGAGGGGCAGAGAGCAAGGGAGACAGAATCCAAAGCAGGCTTCAGGCTCTGAGCTGTCAGCACAGAGACCGATGCGGGGCTTGAACTCACAGACTGCAAGATCATGTCCTGAGCCAAAGTCGGATGCCCAGCCGACTGAGCCACCCAGGTACCCCGATAGTTTTGTCTTTTAACCACTGAGTAAAGTTACTTCCTCTCTGAAATGAGGGGTTCAATGTCACTCATCTCTAAGGGGCCTTCTTGCACTGACATTTTATGACATCTTGATCTTTAATCAAAGGAAGAGTTACAGCTTAGGCCAAGGGACATTTCATTCCCTCTGGCTCCCCGGAGCTCAGATGTTCATTCCAGACAATTTGGGAGAGGTGGAAGGAAAGAAGAGTTGGCTCCGCCCTCTTGAGACTCCTATTCCTACTCCTCCTTCCTTCTTTCCATTACCTCAGAACTACTCTACATTTTCTCTAAAGAGACTGGGAGAGACAAACGCCTTTCACTTCCTACCTTACTGGCATCCCTAAAGCCAAGTTAGGAAGGTGACAAGGAGCGGAAGCCAGGTCTCTGCAAAGCACTATTTTATCAGCAAAACTTGGGAAAGTTCTACTGACTACTACTTAAGGATATTTTATAAAACTTCACCCCAACTAGACTTAGGCTGCCAAACCAAAATGTGAGAGCCATTTCACATTCTCTGCCCCTACCACCCAAGAGGCTTCTGGGCACTGTTCAGGTATAATGTTCCCGCTAGCCATGAGCTCTCATGATGCTAGCCAAGGGCCCCTCCCACCGAATTACCCCTCTCTTCCCACATTGCCCACCTCAATTTCTGAGAGGCAGAAATTCTCAAAATATGGTTCCCAAGAACCCTGCTTGAGAATCACTCAAGAGGCTTATCACAACTCCTACTGGAGTCAGGCATAGTAGATAAAAATCTCTTGGGTGGGCTCAGGAACCTGCACTTTTAAAGAGGCTTCTATGCTGATTTCCACCCACATGAATTGGTTTTGGGAGCCGTTATCTAAAGATATCTTTTATCCGATATTAGTCATGGTAAAAACACACCATTCTGTCCATTTTTATTTCTGTCCAACAAACATTTCTTGTATGTTTACTGTGTGCCAGGCAAGGGCTTGACCCATGAGCCTTTCATTCACAAAGCTCTCAGGGAAAGGCACAGCACTCCAAACTGTTTTCCTCAAGGAGGGTCCTGTTATCAGGCTTCTGATAGGTTTAGAATTCCTGTCCTTCACCCCCACTTCCATCATGGGATGTCTGAAGGCTTCTGCAGAGAACTACAAATCTTGCTTCAGAGAAAAGCCCAGAATCCACCCCCCCATCCCCCCCCCCACTTTTCACCCCAACAAGCAAGAGCCCTTCTACCCTTTGGGGCTGTGGAGCCAAAAGTCTGCATGTGCTCAAAGCGTCTCCAAGGGGTAACATGAAGAGGCTGGTGGAGAGGGGTTGCAAGAGGCTTCTTAGGAACAACTGTAAACATACAGAAGACCAGAGTGTCACCCTCCCTCACTTCTGTCTTCTGTCTGCAGGAGAAAAAAAAGTTTGTTGTTTGAATGAGAGACAAAGGTTGTCATGGGGGGTGGGGTTTCAGGGTGGCTGCCCTGGTTAGCAGTATGGGAGAGATTTCAAAGCATTCCTACATCAAACACAACCTGGCAATCAGGCCCCTCTGCTGTCACCTCCTGCTGAGAACTCACAGCACCCGGACCTGGCAGGGCAAGTGACCCTTGGGAATTCATGACTTGAACAAGCAATAAAATTAGTAAGACATTTCTCCCATACTCTGTGAACATCTAGGAGACAAACTTTAAAGTTACTCAAAATATCCTATGTTCACATCTTTCTGCATATAGCTCCTCCAATAATATCTTCCAATCTCTCCTTAGAGAACTATAGATTCACATTCTTCTGGAGTAGATTTATAGCATAGTCGAGACCTGTGCCCAGAAATGAATCCCTTGTTCCTTTGGTTTGAGAGTATCTTTTTTTGTGCAGCCTAGACCTCCCCTAACAAAATGTTCTTACACAGTAGGTCCTTGGGAAATGATGAATCTGAGTCTGAGATGACCAGAGTCTCGGCTCCAATATGAATAAGTCAAGGACCAGTCCAGGAGTTGAGATGGCAGCTCTTGGCCCCAAGGTGTAGGATATGCCAAAGCCTGAGAGGTTAAAGGGAGTGGAGAGAAGGACGAACAGAATGTAGCTCTCTGTACGCAATGATCATTGAACTGCAATTGGGTCTGAACGAATATTGAACACCCTCCTCCCGGCAACTCTCACTCATAGTTCTGAAAACAATACAATTTTAAGAAAAAAATCTCATTCTCTTTTAGGACATTTTCTTCCACCAGCGAAAGTTCAATCTCCAAAATTTTGCTTCAGAGAAACAGTGTAGACAGCTCACGGGTGGATCAAAGTCAATGCTTAATTGTGACAGGAAGGACCCAACCTTTGCCCCAAGTGCTTAGCAGCAGAAGCCTGGTCTCTGTTGCAATGAAGTTTGCCAAGGCACCTAGGCTGCCTGTTTTCCCTGAAACCTTAGAGCAAAGGCCCTTAGTGTGATAGGTTTTGGTCAGATCTGCCGGGCAATTAGGCTTAGTTTTCTGTCCTACATCCTGAGTTGCAGCCTGCAGGATGCCTTCTCCAGAGAGGTTTAGAAGGCCATCTTCCTTCTTGACCTGCTGGGGCTTCTGGGCCTAGGAGTTGTGATTAACCGAAAACCTTTCGAGAGAAAGACTGATTTAGACAGAGGTGTGCATGCTAGGTCACTATCCTGGTAAAAACTGGCTCTTAAAGTCTAGCCAGGGGTGCATGAGGTGTTATGTGAACTCAGCAGCATCTGGGTCGCTGATATTTTTGTATGGCCATCAGAGTTGGGGACAGCAAAAAAATGTTTCTACATATAAGTCTCAGCTAGGTCTGAAGAGCTCTACCATTCCCTGTCCAGAGAGCTAGAAAAGAGACTCTATTTTTCTCTTTCAAAGAACTATTTAGGACTTTTGTCATCTGATTGGCTAAAGGAAAAGACTGAAGTAGCAACATCAAGTTTGAAGGGCCATCTTCAGCACAGGATTCCATTTCCCAACCAAATCCCAGAACTCCAGCAGTGCCGCAACACCAGAACTATTA
The DNA here is from genome assembly GCF_022079265.1 of Lynx rufus. Classification (NCBI taxonomy): domain Eukaryota; kingdom Metazoa; phylum Chordata; class Mammalia; order Carnivora; family Felidae; genus Lynx; species Lynx rufus. Next base: position 57,479,058 of record NW_025814834.1, on the reverse strand, counting down.
GCTTTGTGCTCACTCCTAGCTGGGTACCCTCCACCTCCTCCCTCCCCACCTTGGCTCAACTTCAGCCTCACCAGGGTAACACTTCCGGTGTGGCTCTGTTTATTCACAGGTTCACATCCCTGTAAGGAACTGGCTCCCCGGACTGTGATGGCTCCTATTTTCCTGGCTTCCTCAGAGTGGAATTTTAGGCAAGGGCTCAATCGCTCTTGCATGACAAGTGGATCAGTGAAACAATAATAAAACCTCCGTCACCATAACTAAGAGGCTATAATAGATCAAATTCTCAAGGGCACTTGAATAAGTCAAGAGTAGACCGTATTCACACAGTTTTAGGAAGCCACCCTCTCTCATGACTGCTGTGTGTAAATAACATTTATTTATATAGTTTTGCTATTTTCCTGCAGCCCCAAAGAAATGTTCAAGGAAGTTGAAAAGTTTGTCCATGTAAAGCCGGTCTTTGTAACCTTTCTAGTCTTCATTTCCTGTGCCAGTTGCACTTTTATTTCCCGTCTCTCCACGCTCAGTAAACAAAACCGTATTATCAAGGGAAAGACGTGAGCCCATTAACATTGTGAGCCCTCAGATTTCACTCGCAAGAGACGACGCAGCACTTATCTGATGGAACAGAAGCTTTAATTGCTTCAAGGTACAAGCCCGTCCAAACCTCTGAGATCTGACGGCTCCCTGGGAAGCCTCTGCACCCTCCAGCCAAGCGCCCCAGCCAGAGCGTGCGCAGCCCGGGTGCGGGAGCCAGCCTCCCGGAGAGGAGCACGAGCGTTCAACCACAAGCGCAGATGCTGTATTTGGATAACCCAGTTATGGGGGAAGCCTGGTAAACTTCTCCGCAAGGCAGAAACCTTATCTTTTGTCCCAATCAAAACCTGGCGCTCCAACACTCGCCCCCACCTTGACTCCACAAACGGTAAGAGCGGAAACTGAAGGGACTCTGCCGAAGTAACGTGAAAATCTAGTCTAAACGTGAAGATCTGACGCCGCCCCAGGTACACAGCGCCTAGGGCACAACATTCAGTCCGGTGAATCGGAGGCAGGCTGAAAGCAAGGGAAAAGTAAACACGTCCTCTAGGTTTAGGGGAAGGGTAACACCGGTGCCAGGAAAACCGAAAGCGCATAGGGCTCTGAACAGTGACCACGGGTCGAACTCCAAGCTCCCTTTTAACCCCTTCCCCACCTCAGTGCCCACTATCCGCACCCGAGGGATCAGCCACCCACCGATCCAGAAGAACAAGCGTCTCGCCCTCTATCCTCTCGTCCTCACCCGAGCGGCTAGTCTTGCCTTTCTCCTCCCGCTTCGTCCAGTGCCCGTCCCGGGGGGCAGGCGTCCGGCGCTCTCGCCCCGCCCTTCTCCACGCCGCCCCGGGGCCGCGGCCGCTCTCCCCGCGGCCCGGGGGCGCTGGACGGCGGCCACCCGCAGGTTTGGCAAAGTTGGCGGCGGGGCAGGCGCGTGGAGCAGCGCGCCAGTCGGGACCCCGGCCGTGCGGGGCAGGCGCCCATTGGCCGGCCAGCGCCACGTGGCCACCCCCGCTGCTATATTAGGCCACTATTTACCTCCGGCCCGCTCGCCATGGCTCGGCGAAGGCAGTTCGGGTAGAGAGGAAAGGCGGAACGGCGCAGCCCGCGGCGGTCCTGCCCGGCCCCGCGCTCGGGCCCCCGCTCAGGCGGGTGGGCCGGAACCATGAGCTCCTACCTGGAGTACGTGTCGTGCGGCAGCGGCGGGGGCGGCGGCGACGCGCTCAGCTTCGCGCCCAAGTTCTGCCGCGCCGACGCCCGGCCCGTGGCCCTGCAGCCCGCCTTCCCCTTGGGCAGCGGCGACGGCGCCTTCGTCAGCTGCCTGCCCCTGGCCGCCGCCCGACCTGCGCCTTTGCCCCCGGCCACCCCCGCGCCACCCCCCGCGCCGCCCTCGGCCGCGCCCTCCTACGCGCCGTGCACCCTGGAGGGCGCCTACGAGCCGGGCGCCGCACCTGCCGCGGCAGGGGGCGCGGACTACGGCTTCCTGGGGCCGGGGCCGGCGTACGACTTCCCGTGCGCGCTCGGGCGGCCGGCCGACGACGGCGGGGCGCACGTCCACTACGCCACCTCAGCCGTCTTCTCGGGCAGTGGCTCGTTTCTCCTCAGCGGCCAGGTGGATTACGCGGCCTTCGGCGAGCCCGGCCCCTTGACGGCGTGTCTGAAAGAGCCAGCCGACGGCCACCCTGGGACCTTCCAGACCGCGTCCCCGGCCCCTGGCGCCTACCCCAAGTCTGCGTCGCCGGCCTCCGGCCTCCCCGCCGCCTTCAGCACCTTCGAGTGGATGAAAGTGAAGAGGAACGCCCCTAAGAAAAGTAAGTATCTGGGCCTTGGACGGACGCGACTGGGGTTGGGATCGGAGCCTCCTCCGCAGAATTGTGCTGGGAGCGCGTTGCAGCTGCCCCTCTGGACGGCGATTTAGGATTTAGGAAGGAAATGCGTCCCGCAGCGCTGTTAAAGTAGGCGCATTCCATTGAGCGTGCCCCAAGTACACGCTCCGAAAATGTGCCAGGCATTGAGGAAATTTCGGGAAGGCGCTCTCCGTGGGGCGTTTCTTCTGGCACAACTTGCGTCTACAAAGACCCAGGAGAGCTGAGCTGTGATTTTGATTCTCACCGGCCCCGCTGCTCGCCCGCGTTCTATGTCCGCGTCCTCTCACCCCACCGATGCCCTGTCTTTATGTTGCAGGCAAACTCGCCGAGTATGGAGCCGCTAGCCCCTCCAGCGCGATCCGCACGAATTTCAGCACCAAGCAACTGACAGAACTGGAGAAGGAGTTTCATTTCAATAAGTACTTAACTCGAGCCCGACGCATCGAGATAGCCAACTCCTTGCAGCTGAATGATACGCAAGTCAAAATCTGGTTCCAGAACCGCAGGATGAAACAGAAGAAAAGAGAACGAGAAGGGCTTCTCCCCTCGGCCACCCCTGTGGCTTCCCTCCAACTCCCCCTCTCAGGAACGAGCACCACCAAGTCTGACAAGAGCCCAGGGAGCCCTTCTCAGGCCCAAGAGCCCTCATGAGGTTTAGTCTCGGGGCTGAGAAACCTTGGCCTGCAGAAGTCATAGGTCACCTCACCCCTGTCTAGACTTACTAGCTCAGTTTGGGATAGAGGTTTCACTTGGGAAACGAAGTATCCTAGTCGGCTTCTGAGTTCTAGGCTGTAGGTGTACAGATATCAATTTGAGGTCTCTTAAGCCACTCGTTTGTGTTTTATTTGTGTCTTATCAGGGAAAAGGTGCCCAGCTGCCAGCCCAGCCCTGCTGCTATGTCGCCTAACTTAGTCATATGCAATTCTTGGGTGCCGAGTGGCAGAGTTGCTGATCTCTGACAACCCCTGATGTACTCAGAAGAACATCTACCCAAAGTTTTCCAGATTTTAATTTAAAGGACGGGCTACATGTATTCAGCTTGAGATGACCAAAGCTAGTTAGGGCCTCCTTGATGTAGCTAAGCTGCTTCAAAGATGATCTTCACATTTGCACTCCAGTTTTGTTGTTTTTTCTTTAAAAAGCAGTTTCTACCTCTTCATGTGCCTGAGTGAAGATACAATCGCTGTTTAGTTAGTAGCTGAACAAATCCACAGGGTGGGTGAAGATTCGAACCTGAACTACACCTTGACACCAACTACTCAGACTTGAATGTAAATATATACAGTATGTATATTTTTTAAAATGTTTGCTTGCAATGAACTTCTACATGGCATTGAATGTCATAGCATGTAAAGAGTTCGAACTTTTTTTTTGTAATAAAAATTACAGAATCTGCTACTCTCTGTCTTTCCTTACGCTCCTTTCATTTCCATGATTTTTCTTTTTTTTTTTTTTTTTTTTTAAATTTTTTTTTTTTCAACTTTTTTTTAATTTATTTTTGGGACAGAGAGAGACAGAGCATGAACGGGGGAGGGGCAGAGAGAGAGGGAGACACAGAATCGGAAACAGGCTCCAGGCTCTGAGCCATCAGCCCAGAGCCCGACGCGGGGCTCGAACTCACGGACCGTGAGATCGTGACCTGGCTGAAGTCGGACGCTTAACCGACTGCGCCACCCAGGCGCCCCTCCATGATTTTTCTTAAAAGCTAATGGGGTTTCTTCAATTTGGAATTTCTTGATTCTGCTCTGGGAAATTTTTGACTGTAATAACTTTAAAAAGTAACAAACACATTTTTTATAGGTTGTTTACACAAACAAGTAACGGACGATTATCTGAGCAGTTTAAGGGTGAAAAAAAACTACTCTGCCAAATATTCAAGTAACTAAGGAGGTACTATACTTTAAGTGCCTGAGTTTTATGGTGAATACAGAGACTGCACATTAACTCAAAGGTGTCCACTGTGGGAATGTCGTAAAGCCAAGAAGACACTGCAGAATGACCTCCTTATTCTTTTACCTCTTGCTCTCAGGCAAGGAAAAGGCAACCTGAAGATTTTTTTTTTTTATTTTAAAAAAAAAATTTTTTTTTCCCACGTTTATTTATTTTTGGGACAGAGAGAGACAGAGCATGAACGGGGGAGGAGCAGAGAGAGAGGGAGACACAGAATGGGAAACAGGCTCCAGGCTCTGAGCCATCAGCCCAGAGCCCGACGCGGGGCTCGAACTCATGGACCGTGAGATCGTGACCTGGCTGAAGTCGGACGCTTAACCGACTGCGCCACCCAGGCGCCCCCAACCTGAAGATTTTGTTAGTTGGTTTGCATTCTCTGAGAAAGGCAGCTGCATATCAAAAAGTTCTCAATGGCTGAATTCCCATTTCCAAAGTCAGGAATTACAAAGGAAGCTGGCAGAGACTTTCCACTTCCTGTAACCCAGACTAAGCATCTGGCCTACTAAGACAGCACAGAGGTGTCTCCGTTTTTAAAGGTGAAATATTTTCAAATAATTCTTTGAAAGAAGCACAAAATTTGAAAGTTGGCAAGAGGGCGGGTATGTGATAAACTTGTTTTCACCCAAACTCCTAGCTTCTAACCCTGAAAGCACTCATGGTTGACTAGGCTTTTATGTAACCTTACAGAAATATTATGTGAAAAAATGCAACAGTCATACACAAAGCCAAGTGGATACTTGAGACAATTGTCAGGGCAGGTCCTCACTTTATGAATAGTTACAGCTGTATCTTTAAAATCTCTCTATAGTTCAACCAAAAAGCATAAAGGCCCAGATAATCCAGATAAGAACTTTTAAGCTCTCCTTTTACCCAGATTTCTAAATTCTAATGTAGTGCTTTTTTTTTTAATGTTTTATTTATTTTTGAGAGAGAGAGAGAGAGAGAGAGCGAGCGAGCACAAGCGGGGGAGGGGCAGAGAGAGAAGGCGACCAGAGGATCCGAAGAGGGCTCTGAGCTGACAGCAGCAAGCCTGGATGTAGGGCTCAAACTCATGAACTGTGACATCATGACCTGAGCCAAATTCGGACGCTCAACCGACTGAGCCACCCAGGCGCCCCTAGCGTCACGCTTTAAATCCAATAATTCAGAAGTCTAACAGTTGTGGGTGATTACTATCCCTGTAAAACTGTGATGCCATTGTCTTAGGAGATTGAAGTTACACTTAAATTCTTGTCTTTTGCACCCACGGTTTAGTGGAGTTGAAGAGATCACGTAGAACTCAGGTCTGTCAATATTATTCTTTTTTTTGTTTTTCACAGTTTCACCCTCTTTTTTAAAGGTTTTTATTTAAATTTCTGCTCGTTAACATACAGTATGATAGTAGTTTCAGATTGTTGATATTATTCTTGTGTTTCACCATCTGCCCTCCATTGACTTGATGCTAATCAGATCTTGTTTGAAAAACAGCCCCATCTCACCCTTCCACTCCCAGCTTTGTAGCTATTTGAAAGGACTTGTTACAGGAGCTGTGATCTCCTTGCTCCAGCCACCTCAGGGCTTCCCCTGCAGCGGTCTTTGACAAGACAATGTTTCCTTTTTGATAAGCATTAAATGTATACCTAAACAACAACAACAACAACAACAGTAAAATACCAACACGCTTGGTCATTTCCTTAATCTACCACGGTTTTCTCTGAGAAAATAAAGCTTTTCCTTTTGAAGCTGTAGCTAGCACTTAACCCTGATGGATGTCTTCCTTGATAAAGGTGGCTGTTTTGACATATGTATAATGTTGTTCTATGAATCAGACCAATATTAGCTATTTTTTGACCAACCCCAGGGATCTTTAAAAGCTTTCTTAATGCAGATCACTATATAGCTATATTCAGTATTAGGGAGAGTCCTGGCTGGAGATGGGATGAACTAGGTGACCTCTGGAGGTACCCTCCAGCAATGAAAATGATACAGAAACAGTTCAAAGATTTCTGCATATTTCAACGTTTATTTATTTTGGGACAGAGAGAGACAGAGCATGAACGGGGGAGGGGCAGAGAGAGAGGGAGACACAGAATCGGAAACAGGCTCCAGGCTCTGAGCCATCAGCCCAGAGCCCGACGCGGGGCTCGAACTCACGGACCGCGAGATCGTGACCTGGCTGAAGTCGGACGCTTAACCGACTGCGCCACCCAGGCGCCCCATTTCTGCATATTTTATTTTAGGCCTAACATTGGAAAAAAGTTCAGCTCTAAGAAAGTAAATGCAGTCCATGGGAATACAGTGATACTGTGTTTGTACAGGAAAAGTGGATTGAAAAAAAATTTTTAATGTTTATTTTTGAGAGAGAGAGAGAGAGAGAGAGAGAGAGAGAGAAATAGAGCACAAGAGCAGGGGAGGGGCAGAGAGAGGGAGACACAGAACTGGAAGCAGGCTCCAGGCTCTGAGCTGTCAGCACAGAGCCCCATGTGGGGCTCGAATCCACGAACCGTGAGATCATGACCTGAGCCGAAGTCAGACGCTTAACCAACTGAGCCACCCACACGTCCCTGGGAAAAGTGGGTTTTAGAGTTTGTTAAATATATCTTGTCAGTGGAGGTACCCAACCCTTGTGAATTGTTTATAGAACATTTCCCCTTCCCATTATTCAGAGCCTTGCATTATTTTGAGTCAGATCGTCCATGGAGTATGATGGTAGCTATGCACACTGTGAAACTGCTAGAACAATCCCATCTCTATTTTATAAAAATTCAAACTAAATATGCTAATGTACCCACCAGTGTTCCATTACGAGAATGAATACACAGTGGACCGTTCCGGCTGTTGTATAATTTACTGTTCAATGTTCTTTTGTCTTCACAGAATGACCATGTGTCTGTCTGTTTTTCTGGATTCAGGATAGTTAGGAATGAGGAAGAAGAAATAAAGCATTTAATAATACTTAAAATTCCATTACTTGAGTACTAGCAAACAAAGGGCTTGCTAATGTAAAAACCTAAAGCAATGTCACCGAAATCCTCAAAAGATTAATTGTATGTGAGTCTTCTGTCCCAGTCTTATATACGGTGAGGCCTGGGACCAGACAAGGTTATGTCCGATTATCATCAGAAAAGAGGGGCAGACTCAGGGAGACCTACAGTAGCTCTGTAGTTCTTAATTATTTCTTATGGCCTAACAAATGCTCTATATTTGCTGAATATTGAATTTAAAAACCTCAGGACCTAATCAGGTTCAGAGAGATATTTAGTCTGACCACAGACCTCTCAACAAGAAAAATGCCGATTGTTAAAACTGTATTTGTGGTTTTAAAGTGAAATCATACTGGACATAGCTCACAAATAATGATAAATCTCCATCTAAATAGAAATCTAGTTTTTCATGGTTTTGACCTCTAAAGCATATTTCCAGAGCATGAACATGCAACAAACATACAAAATAGTTCTATTTGACATCTCACTTATAACTGCTTCTGAAGGTATAATTGTTATGCAGAAATATAAATTCAATAGAAACTTTCAATTCAATAGCAAACTAAGAGGAAAGAATTCCTAAATATTGGCATAAAAGGAAAGTCAATTGCTTAGGTTGTAAAGACTTCAGCATTATCTCTTCCACTTCTACTAGTCTTATTGATATAATTTAATACATACAAAGGGTGGCCAAAGACTGGTGGTCATTTGGACTCGGAAATAGCTCATACAGCAGGTTACTGACCCTTTTGAGGCATTTCTAGAGAATGCTAGACTATAGCACCTTCTTATATTCCACTCTTCCACTATATTCCCTTCTTAGGGGTTTTGTTGAAACTAAACTACAATTTGGGGGAATATCTTTAAGAAAAAAAAATTACGAATACAAAATTGCTAGGGTATCTTTCAGGACCTGAAAGGGCCCAAGTTAGTGAAGCTCAAGTTTTTTTCTTTCTTTTTTAATTTTAATATTCTTTTTTTTTTTTTTTTTTTTTTTTTTTTTTTTAGTTTTTTAATGTTCATTTATTTTGAGAGAGAGACAGAGAGTGAGCAGGGGAGGGACAGACACAGAATCCGAAGTGGGCTCCGGGCTCCGAACTATTAGCAGAGAGCCTGACACGGGGCTTGAACCTACCAACGGTGAGATCATGACCTGAGCCAAAGTCGGACGCTTAACCAACTGAGCCACGCAGGCACCCCTTAAGATTCTATCTTTAAGTAATCTCTACACCCAATGTGGGGCTTGAGCTCACAACCGGAGATCAAGAGTCGCATGGTCTACTGACTGAGAGCCCAGGCGCCCAAAGTTTCTTTGGGTTCATGGTCAATCCCTATCTTCCCCTTCCGGAAAAGGTTGCTCCATTCCTAGTATCCAGGATTGTTTGCAAGATGATAGCAGTGATTGCTTCTCTCCAACATCTTGGAAACAGAAGGTCTGTTTTCTCCTCTTGAAGTACATCAAGTAGTGGCAGATAATGCAGACAAGAATAGGTTGGGGCTTTGTCCTCCATGCTGAGTATCTCAATCTCACTCTGCTCTTCTGGGCTACTGGCTGGCTGAACTATTTCACTGTCTTGGAAGGAGAGCTCTGTCTCATCCAGGAGGCTCTTTTCTGTTGTATTTCCTTCTCAGTGTTATAAACAGAAGAGAAATACAGAACTAGATATGACACAGCTACACAGTTGGCTTCTAAGCATTTCCCAGAAGGATGGAATCACTGAAGCTTAGGTAAAGGACTGGGAAAAAAACAGAACATTATTCTTCAGGGAGGAGATGCAGATTTTAGCACCAGTTGTGTTTTCTTTCTTTCTTTCTTTCTTTCTTTCTTTCTTTCTTTCTTTCATTTAAACCTTTTCCTTTCTTTTTGTTTTCTATTTATCTATTTTTTTTAATTTAATTTATTTTTAAAAATTTACATTCAAGTTAGTTAGCATATGGTGCAACAATGATTTCAGGAGTAGATTCCTTAATGCCCCTTACCCAGTTAGCTCATCTCCCCTCCCACAACCCCTCCAGTAACCCTCAGTTTGTTCTCCATATTTATGAGTCTCTTCTGTTTTGTCCCCCTCCCTGTTTTTATATTTTTTTTGCTTCCCTTCCCTTATGTTCATCTGTTTTGTATCTTAAAGTCCTCATATGAGTGAAATCATATATTTGTCCTTCTCTGACTAATTTCACTTAGCATAGTACCCTCCAGTTCCATCCACGTAGTTGCAAATGGCAAGGTTTCATTCTTTTTGATTGCCGAGTAATACTCCATTGTATATATATGCCACTTCTTCTTTATCAGTTCATCCATCAATGGACATTTGGGCTCTTTCCATACTTTGGTTATTATTGATAGTGCTGCTATAATCATTGGGGTGCATGTGTCCTTTTGAAACAGCATACATGTATCCCTTGGATAAATGCCTAGTAGGGCAATTGCTGGATCATAGAGTAGTTCTATTTTTAATTTTTTGAGGAATCTCCATACGGTTTTCCAGAGTGGCTGCACCAGTTTGTATTCCCACCAGCAGTGCCAAAGAGATCCTCTTTCTCCGCATCATTGCCAATATCTGTTGTTGCCTGAGTTGTTAATATTCACCATTCTGACAGGTGTGAGGTGGTATCTCACTGTGGTTTTGATTTGTATTTCCCTGATGATGAGTGATGTTGAGCATTTTTTCATGTGTCAGTTGGTCATCTGGATGTCATCTTTGGAGAAGTGTCTATTCATGTCTTTTGCTCATTTCTTCACTGGATTATTTGTTTTTTGGGTGTTGGGTTTGATAAATTCTTTATAGATTTTGGATACTAACCTTTTATCTGATGTGTCATTTGCAAACAGCTTCTCCCATTCTGTCGGTTGCCTTTTAGTTTTGCTGATTGTTTCCTTTGCTGTGCAGAAGCTCTTTATTTTGATGAGGTCCCAATAGTTCATTTTTGCTTTTGTTTTCCTTGCCTCTGGAGACGTGTTGAGTAAGAAGTTGCTGTGGCCAAGGTCAAAGAAGTTTTTGCCTGCTTTTTCCTCGAGGATTTTGATGGCTTTCTGTCTTACAGTTAGGTCTTTCATCCATTTTGAGGTTTTTTTTTTTTATATGGTGTAAGAAAGTGGTCCAGTTTCATTTATCTGCGTGTCGCTGTCCAGTTTTCCCAGCACCACTTGCTGAAGAGACTGTCTTTATTCCATTGGATATTCTTTCCTGCTTTGTCAAAGATTAGTTCACTATACATTTGTGGGTCCATTTCTGGGTTTTCTATTCTGTTCCATTGATCTGAGTATCTGTTCTTGTGCCAGTACCATACCGTCTTGATGATTACAGCTTTGTAATACAGCTTGAAGTCTGGGATTGTGATGCCTCCTGCTTTGGTTTTCTTTTTCAAGATTGCTTTGGCTAGTCAGTGTCTTTTCTGTTTCCATACAAATTTTAGGATTGTTTGTTCTAGCTCTGTGAAGAATGCTGGTGTTATTTTCATAGGTATTGCCTTGAATATGTAGATTATTGTGGGTAGTATTGACATTTTAACAATATTTGTTCTTCCTATCCGGGAGCATGGAATGTTTTTTCATTTTTTGATGTCTTCTGCACTTTCTCTCATAAGCTTTCTATAGTTTTCAGCGTATAGATTTTTCACCTCTTTGGTTAGATTTATTCCTAGATATTTTATGCGTTTTGGTGCAATTGTAAATGGGATCGATTGCTTGATTTTTCTTTCTATTGCTTCATTATTGGTATACAAGAATGCAACCAATTTCTGTGCATTGATTTTATATCCTGCGACTGCTGAATTCATGGATCAGTTCTAGCAGTTTTTTGGTGAAATCTTTTGGGTTTTCCATATAGAGTATCATGTCATCTGCAAAGAGTGAAAGTTTGACCTCTTCCTGGCCGATTTGGATGCCTTTTATTTCTTTGTGTTGTCTGATTGCTGAGGCAAAGACTTCCGATACTACGTTGAATAACAGTGGTGAGACATCCCTGTCTTGTTCCTGACCTTAGGGGGGAAGCTCTCAGTTTTTCCCCGTTGAGGATGATATTAGCATTGCGTCTTTCATATATGGCTTTTATGATCTCAAGGTGTGGTTTTTCTATCCCTACTTTCTTGAGGGCTTTTATCAAGAAAGGATGCTGTATTTTGTCAAATGCTTTCTCTGCATCTATTGAGAGGATCCTATGGTTCTTGTCCTTTCTTTTATTGATGTAATGAATCACATTGATTGTTTTGCAGGTATTAAACCAGCCTTGCATCCCAGGTATAAATATCACTTGGTCGTGGTGAATAATTTTTTTTTAATGTATTGTTGGATCTGGTTGGCTAATATCTTGTTGAGGATTTTTACATCCATGTTCATCAGGGAAATTGGTCTATAGTTCTCCTTTTTAGTGGAGTCTTTGTCTGGTTTTGGAATCAAGGTAATGCTGGCTTCATTAGTTTTTCCTTCCATTTTTATTTTTTGGTATAGCTTCAAGAGAATAGGTGTTAACTCTTCCTTAATTGTGTGGTAGAATTCCCCTGGAAAGCCGTCTGGCCCCGGACTCTTGTTTTTTGGGACATTTTTGATTACTAATTCGATTTCTTTACTGGTTATGGGTAGCTCCAGTTGTGTTTTCTAATTGAAAGGGAACATAATTTCCCTGGTCTCAGTTTCTTCTATAAAACAGAGGGGTTGGTCTGGGTGATCAAGTTTCCACATCACCCTATTATTCTGCTGGATTCCTTATCTTGCTGGTTATTACTGAAAAGTTTATTTAGCAGCAATGTAGCTGTGTAAGATTAGCATCAACAAGAAGCTTTTACATTTTCATCTACTTGTGTGTGTGTATGTGAACCAGATGATGTTTCTCATTGGTCTTAACTGGAGCAAAAGAGCTAACAATGGTGATAGTTACCCCCAAAGTTACAACTTCCCTTTGAACAGATAAATTAGGGTCTAATAAAGTTTTCAAATGTATGTCAGTGCTTCAAGTTAGGATTCTCAATCTCCTTATTCTTAATACTTCAAAGTAGACAGCTTTCAGAGCAGAGAAATAATTTGGAATTTCTCCTCCTTTAAGATATGTGGGATTCCAAAGTAAATACTCTGTTCTGTTCAGGAAAAGAGATACAAATATCCAACTTGCTCCTGCTTTCCATTAGTCACCAAGCCCTACTTATTCTTCCTTCAAAATGTCTCATGCCTTCTTTCCTTCTCCATTGGTTCAGGCTTTATCATCTCTCAATCAGCTACGCAATGGATGCCCTGCTGACCTCCTTGCCTCCGGTCTCCTTTCTAGCCAATCCGTTTTAAAGCCCTGTCTTCATGTTGTCCATTTTAAATTCTTGGTAGCTCTTGGTTGCCAGTGGGAAAAACTCAAATGTTTTAACCTGAGACCTAAGTCTCTCAATGTCTGTGTCCATTCATGTTAATCTCACACCTGACATAGAAACTTTACCCTAATTAATGTTATCTCTTCATTCTTTGCCCCAAGGAAATTTATGCTTTTTCTGCCTCTGCACCTTTTCCTATGCCATTCCTTTCTCTTCTGCCTTTCTGCCTATCCAAGGTCATCCTTTATGGCACAGCTGGAATCTCATCACTGTGACATCTGTTTGCACCACCCAAACTTAAAGTGAACTCCTCTGAGCTTCTGTAGCATTTGTTTGTATTACTCATTCAGCACTTACAATATCCTGCTGTATTGTAAGATCGCTTTCTCTCTCTCTTTCCCTCTCCCTCCCTACCGCTGTCTCCCTCATCCCCCTTCTCCATTAGTTTTCTCTCCATTGTTATATATTTTATCTCTCACTGAATACCTGTTACATAATAGTGATTCTGTATTAGTTGCTGAATGTTGAATGCAGTTTTATTACATCATCACATACAGTGCACCTCTTCTGCCAGGAATATTATAAACAATTTGTTAAGTATTCCTTTTCTTTCTTTCTTTCATTTATTTATTTTTTTTAAAAGCAATCTCTGTGCTCAATGTGAGACTCAAACTCAGGATCCTGAGATCAAGAGTCACATGCTCTACTGACTGAGCCAGGCCGGAACCTTGTGCTAAGTATTCTTTCTTTCTTTTTTTTTTTTCCAAAGTTTATTTATTTATTTTGTGAGAGAGAGAGAGAAAGAGAGAGTGCACAAGCATGAGCAGGGGAGGGGCAGAGAGAGACGGAGAGAGAGAATCCCAAGCAAGCTCTGTGCTGACAGGGCTCAATCCCACGATCATGAAATGATGACCCAAGCTGAGATCAAGAGTTGAACGAGTAACCAACCGAGCCACCCAGGTACTCCATTATTCTTTATATTTCATTATTCACAGAAGAACATGAGCTATTCTTGGCCACACAATAAACTACCAAGAGGAGGTGAGGAAGTGAAGGAGGAACTATGAATTTCCCTTCTTGAGCTTCAAGGCACATTTTTTTTTCCAAGTTTTTTTTTTTTAATTCATTTATTTTGAGAGAGGGAGAGTGTGGGAGGGGCAGAGAGAGAAGGAGAGAAAGAAAATCCCACTGTCAGCGCAGAGCCTGAAGCAGGGCTCGAATTCAGAAACTGAGAACATGACCTGAGCTGAAAACAAGAGTCAGACATAACCGACACAGCTACTTAGGGGCCCCAAGGCACATTCTTTCAATTGAATATATTGTAAACCAACAGAGACTGTGAATGTTATCTAAAACTATCCCTTTTATCCTTATAGAATATAATGTATAATGCACTTTGGTTGTTATTTGGGGCTTTGTAATATACTGTATTGCATTCATTACTATAATTACTTGAGTACCTTGTGGGAACTTGAGTACCTTATGGGAATAGAACCATTGGAAGAGGAGTTTTGAAACCAAACGAGGTCTAGTATGGGGTTTCTCAAGAATGGTCTGGAGACAATTAAACATAGTGGTTACAAGAGTGCATCTTGGAGGCAGACAGTCTTGGGAGCAAATCCTAGGATGGATAATGCAATGTCACTTAGCCCTACGTTCCTCCCTTAAAGACAGGAATAATAATATCCTTATTTCATTGACTTGTGAGGATGAACAGAGGTCATTCATGCATATTGCTTCACACAATGTCCGATGCTTAATAAACATTCACGAATTATTAAAACAGGATGGATGGATTATGAGAGTTGTAACAGGAAGCTAAGATGGAAAGACACAGGCTGAGGGAGAGAAATATTCATGTATATATAAAACATATATTTATTGAGCTCTTAGGTGCCAGGCACAGAGAATTAACAACTAGAGTTGAAGAGATATTGAGAAGGGAACACGAATTACGGGGAATCAGGGGCGCCTGAGTGGCTCAATCAGTTGAGCACCCAACTCTTGATCTCGGCTTATGTCAGGGTCTCACAGTTGTGAGACCAAGCCCTGAGTCGGAAACCTGCTTAAGATTCTCTCTCTCTTTCTCTCTCCCCCTCTGCTCTCCCCTCACACTCATTCACTCTCTCTCTCTCTCTCTCTCTCTCTCTCTCAAAAAAAAAAAAAAGAATTATAGGGAATCAGGTTGGAGTGAATAAGTAAAGGTTTAGGGTTATTGATAAAATTAACAAAATATAGGTGGTTCATGATAACAGACTAAAACAAAATGGTAGTTAATGAATACTCGATGAGAGCCATGGCTGAGCACTCACTGAATTAAGATCCCAAGACAGAAGATCCCAGCCTAGGAGAAATAAAGGATGAAAGGGGCATTAGACCATTGACCTTGGCTTCCAATTTACTAGATCATTCCAAACAATGCAAAAAACTTAAGTCCATTATACTCAACTTTTCCCTATCTGAAAGGACATGTGAAATCACATGCATGGCATTTTGAGGGTCGGGCATCATAAATTAGATTGCAGTGATAATTGACATGAGTTTCCTACATTGTGGCACTTCCCCAGGTTTGAATTTATCAACCTTAAAAATAGAGACTCTGGTTGCTGTGTCCTGTTGACATCAAAGTTAAAATAGGATCAACCTATTGATTCTGTTGCTGCAGAAAGAAGAAATTCCTCCCTCTACCTACTCTGGGAGTGGGGAATCATGAATTTTCTTAACTGTGCATAAACCTGTAACTATTTCCATTGTGGGTTTATGAAAGACTGCCCTTAAACTGGAAAAGAAAGAAAGAAAGAAAGAAAGAAGAAAGAAAAGCTTGCTGCAGAGGGGACATTTTAAGGCAAGATTATCCTATGTAAATAGAAAGTATCTTATTTTTCCTAAATGCCTATGACCTAATTGTCGAAATAGTGTTAGTATTCTATTGCTTGTATGAGTAATTACTCTATCATATATAAATGTTTATATCTCCTCTTACATTTGAAACTTGAGCTACGTTTCAAATTCATGAAGTGTTTTGGCTTTACTATAGGGGGCAAGAAAAGAAATTGCTAGCTTATAAAAGAATTGTAGAAAATATAGATTCAAAGTAAATAAATATAACAAGCTACAAAGGACGAGTTAAAAAATATAATATTTCTTTCTTTTTTTTTTTTTTTAACGTTTATTTATTTTTGGGACAGAGAGAGACAGAGCATGAACGGGGGAGGGGCAGAGAGAGAAGGAGACACAGAATCGGAAACAGGCTCCAGGCTCTGAGCCATCAGCCCAGAGCCTGACGCGGGGCTCGAACTCACAGACCGCGAGATCGTGACCTGGCTGAAGTCGGACGCTTAACCGACTGCGCCACCCAGGCGCCCCAAAAAATATAATATTTCTGAGGTGTCTGGGTGGATCAGTTGGTTGAGTGTCTGACTCTTGATTTCTGCTCGGGTCATGATCTCATGGTTGTGAGATCGAGCCCCTTGTCAGGCTCTGTGCTGAGTGTGGATCCTGCTTAAGATTCTCTCTCTCTCTCCTTCTGCCCCTCCCCTGCTTATGCTAGCTCTCTCTCTTTTAAAAAAAAAAGTTTAAAAAATATATAATATTTCTTATTCAGACAAGGATAATATACTATTTGTCCCTAAAAATCTTTAATCGACTTTAAAAACAATTTAAACTTCCTTGGGTTAACCTGCCAAGAAGCCCAGTTTATTCCTCTGTTTTGACGGCAAGTGAAAGCCCACATGCAACCAGAATAATCTATTTTTCTAGTAGCATATGGTTCCTTTGCAAACTTCAAAACCAGCTGTGTTTGTGTCTCTAAAGAAGCTTTGGAATTTGTTACATGGTGATGCTATCCAAGAACTGTCCAAGTCTACTTTTATTGAAAGTTTGTGATTTTTGGCTTGGCCCTGAATGTTTAAAATTATATAGGTTATAAAAAAATGTTAGGGGCGCCTGGGTGGCTCAGTCGGTTAAGTGTCAGACTTCAGCTTGTGTCATGATCTCAGAGCCCGTGAGTTCGAACCTTGCATGGGGCTCTGTGCTGACAGCACAGAGCCTGGAGCCTGCTTCAGATTCTGTGTCTCCCTCTCTCTCTGTTCCTCCCCTGCTCATGTTCTGTCTCCCTCTCTCTCTCTCTCTCTCTCTCTCAACAATTAAGAATAAACATTAAAAAAAAGTTTTAAAAAAGTTATAGATTTCTTAACTAGTCTCATATAAACAACTATTATAAGTTACATATTTTATTATACCAACAAACTGAAAGAACTTCAGTCTGAATGATCAAAGATGAATAAAACTATTGCTTTATACTTGTCCCTAACGTTATATGCATCACAAAGACAAAGGTGAGCTAGCACCAGATTATTTGTAAGTAAAAGTTTCAGATTTTCCAATTCTGTTCCCTTCTAATTTTAGTTGTAAAACACAATTAACATTTTGAACTCAGAACAAATAGAGTTAGCTTAAAGCTTTCTGAGTTAAGATTATGTAGTATTAGGGACACTAATAAAATAAAAAAACACATATGAGTTGCTAAAATGTCCAGACTTTTAAGTATTTTCCCCCCTTAGTGTCAGAAGGCTCTTCTAGAGACTACTCTCTTAGTGAAGAAGAAATAGTTACGTGTTGGGACACCTGGGTAGCTCAGTCGGTTAAGCATCCAACTTCAGCTCAGGTCATGATCTCACCATTCACGAGTTCAAGTCCCACATCAGGCTCTGTGCTGACAGCTCAGAGCCTGGAGCCTGCTTCCAATTCTGTGTCTCCCTTTCTCTCTGCCCCTCCCCTGCTCACACTCTGTCCCTCAAAATAAAAATAAACACTAAAAAAATTTAAAAAAAAAGAAATAGTTACCTGTTAGTTTCATCTGTTTCTCATTTCTTAAATTCAATATTTTTATTTTAAAACTAACATGCACGGTATATCCCCAGTTTTAGAAAATTATTTCTGTGTACTAAGCTATCTCTGCATCTGTTCATCTATCATTCCTCCTGGCTGTGTGTCTACATAGATAGGAATGTCAAAAAAGATGTTCACCTAATGTTGACGATGGTTGTTTCTACACGGCAGGAAAATTTTGTTGATTTTTTCTTTGTAGTACTTTTTTATGTTGCTTAAAATTTTAAAATAATGGATCACTAAATGTAGAGGTAATACAGTCATTACTCTAAAATATATGAAAAAGGGAAAATTGCATTGGACAGTCACAGTCTTTGCATTTATTTTTGCCAGTGGAAGACCCCAGAGGAATTAGGTAATGCATCTCATGTGCCAAATCCTGAATAATTAAATAAAAATGTCTGTCATATACATGGGTGTACACATGAGTCGAATAAATGATAGATAAGGTCTATCATTCATTTCTTCAACAGGGAATTCAGCACTTGGGTGTCACATATGTTCAATTTTCATCCTACCAGTTGGAAACAAGCTCTGAATCATGCTGATAAAAGCAGAATTCGTGATTAGCAGAAGAATAAGAAAAAAATACGTTTAGCTTAAGTAAAATGGAGAACCAAGAAATATGGGAAACGACACTCTATTCTATTGTATGGAACATAGTTTTTATTTTTATTTTTTTATTTTTTATATATATGAAGTTTATTGTCAAATTGGTTTCCATACAACACCCAGTGCTCACCCCAAAAGGTGCCCTCCTCAATACCCATCACCCACCCTCCCCTCCCTCCCACCCCCCATCAACCCTCAGTTTGTTCTCAGTTTTTAACAGTCTCTTATGCTTTGGCTCTCTCCCACTCTAACGTCCTTTTTTTTTTTTTTTTTTTTTTCCTTCCCCTCCCCCATGGGTTCCTGTTAAGTTTCTCAGGATCCACATAAGAGTGAAACCATATGGTATCTGTCTTTCTCTGTATGGCTTATTTCACTTAGCATCACACTCTCCAGTTCCATCCATGTTGCTACAAAAGGCCATATTTCATTCTTTCTCATTGCCACGTAGTACTCCATTGTGTATATAAACCACAATTTCTTTATCCATTCATGAGTTGATGGAAATTTAGGCTCTTTCCATAATTTGGCTATTGTTGAGAGTGCTGTTATAAACATTGGGGTACAAGTGCCCCTATGCATCAGCACTCCTGTATCCCTTGGGTACATTCCTAGCAGTGCTATTGCTGGGTCATAGGGTAGGTCTATTTTTAATTTTCTGAGGAACCTCCACACTGCTTTCCAGAGTGGCTGCACCAATTTGCATTCCCACCAACAGTGCAAGAGGGTGGAACATAGTTTTTAAAGGGAAGTATGGTTGACACACAATGTTGCGTTAGTTTCAGGTGTACAACACAGGGATTGGACAATTTTTAAAAATTTTTTTTAACATTTATTTATTTTTGAGACAGAGAGAGAGAGAGAGAGAGAACATGAACAGGGGAGGGTCAGAGAGAGGGAGACACAGAATGTGAAGCAGGCTCCAGGCTCTGAGCTGTCAGCACAGAGCCCGACGCGGGGCTCGAACCCACAGACCGCGAGATCATGACCTGAGCGGAACTCGGACGCTTAACCGACTGAGCCACCCAGGCGCCCCATGATTGGACAAGTTTATACGTTATGCTGTGCTCACCACGAGCGTAGCTACCATCTGTCACCACACCTTGCTATTATAATACCATCGATTATATTCCCTGTGTTGTGCCTTTTATTCCCTTGACTTATCCATTCCGTAACTGGAAGCCTGTATCTCCCACTCCCCTTCACCCATTTTGCCCATTCCCCAAACCCCCCCAAACTAGACTCCTGGTTATCATTTTTCCATACGTCTAAAGCAAAACTGAGGAAACGTTGCTTTTTATGTGAAAACCAAGTTTCCAAAGACGCGAGCAAACTTTTGATAAGAAGGAGTATTCTTAACTTGCGTTGCATTTTTCCTGGAGAGCGACAACAAAATATCCTTTGGTATCCATCGTCCATTCATGTTGTAGAAAGACTAATGAAATGTCATGGTGGTCTCTGAGGGAGACCCACCAAAAACTCAGGTCCAGTTGAGCCTCTGGGAGACTAGTTCAAGGTCCAATAACTACCGTGAGAAAATGCTAGCTCTTTCACTGGCTTTATTTCGGGTTGGCTTATTTTGTTAGCAACTTGATACCTCTAAGTTTTTGTGAGAAAATTTAAAATGGATACGTATTCCAATCGTATGAGGTGTCTTCATGTGGCCAAAAGTATTAAAATTCTGTGGAGCACCTGCATTGCGGCTGCTAGTGGTCTGGTCATTTTGGCTGACCTTGTGCCTTCTTCTTCTTTCTCCAACAGCTTTCCACTTTTTCGGGGGGTAAAGGAACAGCTGATTGTCCTGCCCACGGCAGCGAAGCCAGCTCTAGGACGGGTGCTGGCTTATATTGAGGGAGGTGTTCCTGGCTGGCTGGAGAGCCTCCTCTGAGCGAAGGTCTGTGAACCTCCTGGAGGAACCACACCTAATCATTTTCCCACCGTTTCAACTAACTTGAGTGGGTCCAATGTGTGCCTCTTAGAACCCTGTGTGATGCACTGCCCTCAAGGAACTTAAAAACTGAGTAGTAAGGGAGATCAGACAAGTCCAAAAATAACTTTAAGTGCCTTATCGGAGCTTCACATGCTTAGGACTGTGTCTACACAGCACAAAACAAAGTGGCAGTCTGGCACGCGTCCCGTCGCTTTAACAAATTTGGCAGCCCATTGGATACATGAGGCTTCAGATCTATCATAAGATCTCTGGAGAAGGGATTCCACAACTTCCACTGGAAACTCATTGTGAGTCGCTTCATAGACTGGCATTAGAGAAATGGAATAGGTTTTTTCCATCCATCTTTTTTGGTTTCCAGGAAGTTTCTCAGCTCAAAGTGGGAATTTTGAACTAAATGATGGCAAAGATCCCATTGCCAATTGCTTCTTGCTTTGTTTCATAGTTCGATTAACTTTAATTCTATTTCTAAATCCTTCTGTCTTCCACTTTGCATTTTGTACACAAAATGTCGCAATGATCTGCATCGGTGTCTGTCTCCTCCAGGAAAGGAGCTGTAGTATTCATCTTCCTAACTCTGGATTCCCTACCTTATCTGTTTAGTGTTACGCTGGTTTTACACACCATAATTACTGAAGAGATTTTTGTATTTTTTTATTTTTAAATGTTTATTTCTTTTGAGAGAAACAGCGCGAGCAGGAGAGGTGCAGACAGAGAGGGGAACAGAGGATCCCAAGCAGGCTCTGCGTTGACAGCAGCGAGCCCGACGTGGGGCTCAAACTCATGAACCATGAGATCATGACCTGAGCTGGTCGACCACTCAACCAACTGAGCCACCCAGGTGCCCCTGAAGAGGTTTTTCTTTTTTTTTTTTTTTTAATTTTTTTTTTTAACCTTTATTTATTTTTGAGACAGAGAGAGACAGAGCATGAACAGGGGAGGGTCAGAGAGAGGGAGACACAGAATCTGAAATAGGCTCCAGGCTCTGAGCGGTCAGCACAGAGCCCGACGCGGGGCTCGAACTCACAGGCTGAGAGATCATGACCTGAGCTGAAGTCGGACGCTTAACCGACTGAGCCACCCAGGCACCCCTGAAGAGGTTTTTCTTTAAAGGAGTTGTCCATGTGTCCCACTCTGGTCCTGTTAGAAGGTTCTTTCGCCCATGCTTGGGTTAAGATGATAAAGTAAGAGAAATTTGTCTCTATATCTTCTTTTTTTGAGGCACTTTCTGCTACTCCTCCATTTACCCGTGCTATCTAGTCAGTTAGCAACAAGCAGTAGCTGGCAATATTCTATCGCAACCAGGTTACATGGGTAGTTGAAATTACACACGAAAGCTTAATGTACCCTTCTTCCTGTTTGCTATATTTCACCATCAAAATAAGTGAGGGGTGCCTGACTGGCTCAATTGGTACAGCATGTGATTCTCAATCTTGGGGTGGTGAGTTCAAGCCCCACGTGTGGTGTAGAGTTTACTTAAGAATAAAATTAAAAAATAAGTGGAATAATGCTTGTTAAAAACGGGTGTCCAGCCTGGGTTTCCCTCTGAATGAGAGAGAAGACTGTTTTAATATGTGTGAAGCTTCTTCTAACGGCAAGAGTGAGGCCCTGAGAGAGTTAAACTCTCGGATGACACAGAAACCAGTGCTGTGAGACAGATTGGATGGGATGAGGCGGTATCCGTGAGGCCATTTAACGGGTTCATTTCAATAGACTACATGAGAGATGATGACGGCTTGAGGCAAGGAAGAAGATGGAAAAACATAAAACAGACACTTTGGAGGAAAAATGGGAAGGAGTTAGTGAGACCAGATATAGACCTTGGAGCTCTAGCAACAGAAACGATTAGAAAATAAGTTTTTTGTTACGGTAAAAGATACATAAATTAAAATCCACCATTGTATGCTCTTTCACGTGAACAATTCGGTGGCATGACGTGCGTTCACATTGTTATGTAGCCATCACCACCATCCATCACCAGAACTGTTTCATCTCCCCAGACTGAAGCTCTGTGCCCATTAAACACGAACTCCCCATTCCCTACCCCACACCCCGCTGCCCCAGCAACCACCATTCCCACTGCTGTCTCCACGAATTTGTCTCTTCCAGATACCTTCCACGCGTGGAGTCATGTGTTATTTGTCCGTTTGCGTCTGGCATATTTAAGTTAGCATGATGTTTCCACAACAGGAACGAATGTTGTTGTGCCTCACCTCTAATACGAGGCATTTAAGATAAAATCGTGTTTTTCAAAATCACACCAAATTATACGTACCCTTAAATTTAAGAAAGCATATCTCTGGGTTTTCTGGTTGCAAATTTTGGATGATTGAAGCTAAACTTTTCTCCCTTTCTGCGTCCGGGTGTGGGTGGGCTGTGCGTCCGCTCACCTACTGGGTATTCATCCGCTCAGGGGCCTTCCAACACCCGGAAACGCTGCATTTTCAGATCTTTCTCAAATGTTCTTTAAACATTTCCCAGCTAACATTCAAATTGTAATTAGGGATTTTTTTTTTATTTTTATTTTTTTTACTAGACCTTAAAAATTCCTACAGACAATCTAGAAAGGGAAATTCAGGAGAGACGATGGGAGACTTTGGCCAGAGCAGGCTTGGGGCTCTCCCAAATCTCACATGCGGATGAGCACCTGGGATGGCTCTAGGGCCCCAGGACAGGCCACTAAAGGTGGCTGGTGCTTTAGGTGGCATGAAGCAAGGAGGGGAGGAGGAGCTTTTCACAACACAGAACTCACAACACACAACTCTGCTCGGGCCAGAAAGAGACTTAGTGATTTTCTGCTCCAGTCCCAAAACATGGGCTTGGAAATCAGAGGATTGGAGTTCGAATTTTGACTCTACTCCTTACTCTTTGCCCTTGGGCAGGCCGTTGGACCTCTCTCTTCTGTGCTTAAGTTACCTTACGGGGAAATGAACAAAATGGTATCTGCCTCATAAGACTGTGGTAAGGATTAAATACAACAATATATAGAAGGTGCTTATATGTTTATAAAGGTAGTGGTTTATTTAAAGCAACAGCAATCACCCGTGACCTCACAGTTTCTGCGTCTTGGGAATTCTGGAGTGGCTTGGCTGGGTTGTTCTGGCTCAGGATGTCTCACGAGGTTACAGCCAGCGGTAACCCGAGGTTACAGCCAGATATCAGCTGCTCTTTTTCTTCTAATTTCAGTTTTCAAAAATACCCAAAGGCTACGTTTATTACAGGGTAATGGACTGCAAAATCTTATTTAATTGCAATGAGCATATTTAGTGGAGTTACAAAAAAGAAAAAAAATACGTAATTCTGTGAACATCCATCAGTTTAAAAGAATCAAAACCACTGTTCTCACTCTCCTTTACCACTCCTTCCATCCTCATTCACTCCGACTTCACAGACCTTGAGAAAGCAGGAGACCCTGGGCCTCTACATTCAGAAGGCCTTAGAGACCCATGGCTCATGGAGTTGGATGTATCTAACATGCTTCAGGGGCGATTCTGATACAGGGCTTTTGGGTGGCTCACCACCAGCAATTTCCAGAACCTTCCTCCTCTGCAGACTGAGAATGCTCAGCAGACAGATTGTGTTGGGGGGGACCCTTGGGCCACAAGCAGTCCCACTGTCTATGAGCTATTCTGGTGCATTCCCTACTTACCCTGAAGACAGTGTGAGCATTTTCTGAGGTGATTAACAGTGGCCTCACACCAACAGTCTTATTTACGATTCTCGAATTGGAAGCTATTTTAATGGAAGAATTTCTCCAGACATTTAAAAGCAATAATTAAAGATAGATAAAACACACGAGTTTGGGAAAAGTTACTTCACTCAAATTCTTCTAGCAGATCCTGGTGCTATTACGTATATGAGTATATTTAATTCAATCTAAGATGATTACTTCAAACTGGATTCTCCTGCTGTCTATATCTGGTTCCTCAGGGATCCTGTGAAAAATCTGAGGAAATTTCTTGCTGATTGGGGAGATATTAAACGGCAACATATGGCCCACACATGTGATTAGTATTCCTCTAAGGAAAAATGTAAAGGATTATATTTAGAACACAGGGTATGTGTTCAGTGGTTCTGGATGACCCGGGGGATTATTAGGTTCTTCTTATGGAATTTTCTATAGTTAAAAGATGAACCCGGAATTCTGACTGTTTGGTGTGGACATGGGAGCTCATCTGTAAGATTTTGCAGGTGTGAGGCCTGCCAAATTTTCAATACCATGTAGTTTCCTGAAAGGTATTTATACTGTTCTTCAGAGATTTTCTGAGTTTAGCATCTCTACCATATATTTTAGAGGAGTCTTCTCACACAGGTGTCTTCTGAAGGAAAAAATTAATAATTCATGAGCAATATGTTATTGGCCCCCAAGTAAAATGGGTTGAGCCTGTACTGGCATTACCCGTTTTGTGCCTACAGTACCTTAAATGAAATAATCCCAGATCTCATTCTTTTTTGTTCTGACGTTTCACCACAAATGTGTTTTACCACATAGTTGATCATGGAGCTAAAGAATGGGACATGATTTCTGATAAAATTCTGACACTCACATCATGGTCCTGGGAGGCAGCAGGCAGATATCAAGATGGCCTGCTGCCTTGGTCCAAGGCCATGGCTAATCTGACCATCTCAGAGGCTCCATAGTCCCTTTTCGGTCTTCTGGTAAAATGTTCTGTATTGTAATATGAACTCCTTGTTTTGTGTGTATCCAACTTCAATCACAAAAATCCTAAAGAACAAAAGGGCTTCCAACCACCTATATGAGGCCTTTCCCCCTGAATATCCTACTATCCACTCAAAATCATATCCCACGCCCAATATGCCCCTCCAGTAAACTGGTTCTCCTTCCTGGTTACTCAAGTCCTGTCAGTTTAATGGTACCACCTTCTCCTCATCTCCAGTCACTCAGGTGAGAATTTTGGGGAAGTACAATTTTGTTCATTCTCTTACACTAATCTCTTTCTAAGTTCCTTTATTCATTTTTCTCTTCAAGCATTTGGATTCATTTTCTACATCCCCCTCCTTTGACATCACATGGGAAGCTCTGATTATAGATATTTTCCATAACTCCGGTGTCCTTCCTGTCCAGTTCAGCCTCAATCCTGTCCAGTGATTCTTCATGAACCATCCCTCTCTCAGTTGTGCCACTGCCCTGGGCTCCAGACATGGACAGCAAGCTTACACTATTTTATCTCAAGGGCGCCTCTAATAGGAATCTATTCATCTGGCCTGATTTCCCACCGTCGCTAAAAAAAACCTTCTACTTCAATCAGGTTAATTTCCTTCTGTCTTTTCCCCTTTTTTTCATATTAAGCTCTTGTTCTGTTTATTTATTTATTTTTCTTCCTGGAATATTTCTCTTCCCACCTTTCAAATCTCCATATTCAGACTTCTGATAATCCTGCCTCCCAGTAGCTTCTTCTTTCTCTGTACTTAAAATCAACAAAAACATGCTTCAGAGTCTGTGTCTTATTCTTTCTCTGCGCCTCCCCCACTTGTGCTCTGTCTCTCAAAGTAAATAAATGTAAAAAAAAAGGGGGGGTGCCTGGGTGGCTCAGTTGGTTAAGCTCTGACTTTGGTTCGGGTCATGATCTCAAGGTTTGTGGGTTTGAGCCCCGCGTCGGGCTCTGGCTGACAGTTCAGAGCCTGGAGCCTGCTTCGGATTCTGTGTCTCATTCTCTCTCTGTCCCCCCACCCCCCAACTCATGCTCTGTCTCTGTCTCTCAAAAATAAATAAATGTAAAAAAAAAAAAGATTTTTTAAAAAATCAACAAAAACAAATCAAAACCACAAAAATGTGTTCATATTCTTTAATCTAGTAACACCATTTCTAGAACTGTATCCTAAGACATTAACACTAATAAAGTAGTGTTCACTCCTGTGTGAACGAAGTTCCTCCTCCCCTCTGACACTATTGATACTATTGAAGAAATGGAAACAAATTATATGTTCAGGGATAGAAATAAATAATTATCATACATCACTCTATGGAATACACAAAATGAATATTATAAATACTATGTAATTATATAAGATTTTAAACAATATGAAGGTAACTGGACAATAGCAAGAGAATATTGTGTGTATATAAACATTTAAAATCAGCCCTTAATATGCAAATTTTAAACAAGTTTGATTATGAAATGGTGAAAGGAGATAAATTAACCCTAAAGACATTACTGACATATGAAAAAAAAACACAATAAAAAGCCGCATCTATTTACCAGTTTCTATGTAAATAAATTTGGATTTTTGTTAAAAAGAATCTAACAGGGGCGCCTGGGTGGCTCAGTCGGTTAAGCGGCCGACTTCGGCTCAGGTCGCGGTCTCGCGGTCCGTGGGTTCGAGCCCCGCGTCGGGCTCTGTGCTGACAGCTCGGAGCCCGGAGCCTGTTTCAGATTCTGTGTCTCCCTCTCTCTGACCCTCCCCCGTTCATGTTCTGTCTCTCTCTGTCTCAAAAATAAATAAACATTAAAAAAAAAAAAAAAGAATCTAACATCTCTTATGTACCTATGACATTCTAGTTTTCTTATATTTCATTTAATCCTTACAATATACACCGTGAGGGAGGTATTGTTGGTCCTATTTTACAGATGGATGAAATAGGCTGGGAGAGGTTAAATAATTTTCTGAGGATCACACAGCTAGGAAATGGAAGGTTCTGGATTTCCACCTGATTTTGCTGCATGGGAGTCTGAAACAAATTTAAACACTTCTTCATTCCTAATAAAACTTCTGTTATTGAAGACTTGATTATTAAATAATGTGCTTATTGTAAACTTTAAGAAGTAGGGGACAAGAGAAAGAGAGAAGGAGTTTGGGACTTCTTCCTAAGAAGTAGTCAAAACAACACAGAAGTTAATGACAAAGACCATGCTGGTGGACCTTCTGGGTCCTTCTGGGAGCTCTGGTTCACCATTTTTAGCTTTAACATTTATGATTCAGAGGTGACAATGATAAAACTGCGCAAGCACTTGAACGATTTGATTTGATTAGGATGCAATCCACCCTCAAAATCAGATAGAAGAAAGGATGCTACCACCTTTCTATAGACTAGAGATTCAGACTCAGGTCTGTTTCTGGAGTGGAAGAGGATCCTGTAGTCATCTCCCATACATGGATCATAAGAAGCTATGAGATTTTGGCAATTTCTGACTGCAAGTGATAGGTCAATCTGCAGAGAATCTTGTAAAAATAATGTTGGCAAAAACCTAATTTTACTAGATTCGTGGAATTGGTAGCCACCTGGGAAAGGTTAATTTCAGAGATCCATCCATTTCCCCTGGGACTTGAAAACTGAAATCCCAAACAGGTTTAAAAATTAAAATTCTTCATGTGAACAGCTTTCGCAGACAGGAAATGCTGAAATTAGCAAAGGTGCGTGGCATGACTAAGAACATCCACCAAGCCTTCTATCTGACCACCTTAACTGCGTGATAGAGAAATAAATAAATAAATAAATAAATAAATAAATAAAATAGATAAAAACATTAAAGAGAGAGAGGGACAAAGAACTCCAATGGGCTTTCTCTCTTTAATGTTTTTATTTATTTTCGAAAGAGAGAGAAAGAGAGAGAGAGTGTGAGCGGGGGAGGTGCAGAGAGAGGGTACAGAAGATCCAAAGGGCTCTGTGCTGACAGCAGACAGCCTGATGCAGGGCTCGAGCTCACGAACAGTGAGATCACGACCTGAGCCAAAGTCAGATGCTCAACTGACTGAGCCACCCAGGAGCCTCTCTTTATCTTTTTTTACTTTTAAGCCTGCCTAAAGTCTCTTTTTATGTGAAAGGTTAGAAGCAGTATGGCTTCTCATCTTCAGAATTTTATTCATTTGAATGATTTTCAAGGTAGATAACTAGTGATTCATCTTGGTATTTTCTTAGCTTATATTTTCTCAAAAAGAATTAAATACTTTACTTTTGATGTACATCACATGAGTAGAGTATAGGTTACATGCCTTAAGTATACTGTCTAGGGATTCTATTATGAAGAAATTTTAGAGTTTATCCTGTCATTTCATTGTTACATGAATGATATTATTTTTAATAAAAGCATGGCTTTTGGCCATCGTTTTATTTCCCCTTCACTAGGATATAAGCAGCATCAGCCTTTCTTCAGATGGTGAAGAAAAAACCCTATTATTCTATCAGTGACCTTTGGCAAGAAACTGCTCTCTTGAACTGTTCATGTCTCTGGAGTGTTTGACTAAGGTTTCTTCTGGTCAGGTCATCGACAATCCAAATGTCAGACAACAATGTGGCCATTTTTCATCTTGAGGTAAGTGTTTCCCCAATAAGATGATCAATTAGTCTTATTCACATTACAACACACCTCCCCATGTATTTTTATAACATGCAAAGATCTCTGTGGTCTTATATTACCTTCTTCTTCAGTTAGATTTTAGGCTGTTAGAATGTATAATCAATGCAAACACACCCCATGTATGACCTGTGTGTATTGATATTCTTTATACCAATGCATCCTCCAAAGGTGGTATTAATGAAGAAAAAAATCTCTATTCTCAAGGTTATGAACTAAAGTCTTTCATAGCAAATGTCTCACTTTTGATAGAACTAATGCTCTAGAAATGGGCTCTTCACTGAAGCAAAACTTGTATTTAATTATAATTCCTTAGGGTTTTTTTCAGAATGTTTCACATGAAAATTCTAAAATTTGTTTGTTTTTTGCTAGAAGACACTTAAGATGCCATACTTGCTTCTAAAGAAAAGTCTAATGTGGGAAACATCAGGTGTACGTCTTGAGAAGAATTCTCAGAGCACCATTACATATTACTTTGGAAAGTTTTAACTGCTGTCTGGGGTTGTGTCCATAGAGCTGCTTCAAATACAGCCAGACTTTAAATATGAACTACAGCTTTTTGCTTAGTTTCAGTTAATGGCAACATCCTCCACATCTACCCACATTTTCAAAAGTATTTTACATTACAGTCGGCCAATTTGTAAGTCCTTCCCAAGAGATACCTGCAGTTTAGAGAGACCTATGAATGCTCTCATTTTTAGAGATCTTATTTTTAATTAATGAAAATTTAAAAGGCCCTTTCTGAGAATGTTACTTGGAGCTCAGAGTGCTCATACCTCTGAATATACTGTTTTAAATCGTTTTGGGGAGCATAATAAAAATATAGCACTACAGCAGCGCCTGGGTGGGTCGTTCGGTTGTGTCCAATTTTGACTTAGGTTATGATCTTGCGGTCAGTGAGTTCGACCCCGCATCAGGCTTGCTGTTGTCAGCACAGAGCCGGCTTTGGATCCTCTGTCCACCCCTCTCTCTCTGCCCCTTCCCCCCCCCAAAAAAAAATAAAACAGTAAAAAATATATAGCACTACATATATATGTGTATATGTGTCTGTGTATAGTGAGGAAGAAAAATCGCTCCATGTTCAGAATCAGTCTTTAGTAACACACTTCAGAAATTTGGAATATTTAATATCATCGAAACAGCTGGCTTAAATGATAACAAAATACTTTCCTCCATTTGAAAGTGAAACAGCAGTTCCAATAAGCATTATAAATAGAATAATCTTCATTGGTTTATTAATTCATTTTCTTTGTCCTATGACAAGCCAGTGACAAGCACCTAATCTGGGCCAGGTAAGTATAAGGCACTGGAAATACAAAGATAAATGACAATCTGTGCCCTCCTGGAGATATTTTTCCTCCTGGAGTTTTAATGTTTAATTTCATTCGTGCTTTTATTAGGAAGGAAAGGCAGAAGAGGAGGAAAATGACTGTCTGAAAAAGGGGAGTTTGAGTCAGAAGCTATTATTCAGCTTTTCTTGGGAGATTCTGAACTCATTCCATTATTATAATGGTCTCACTTACTTTTCTATCTGAAATGAAATATACACACCCCTTTTCTCTCACACAAAGGTGGAATGAATAGTAACAAGGTAAGAGCATGGGATCTGGAGTCAGATAGGTCTGGGCTGGAATATTCATCCTGCTACCAACTTGATTGTACCTTTCCATAATTTACTTAATTAGCCTCTCTGTGGATTGGTTTTCTCACACAGAATGGGAATAAAAATATCAGCTGGTCCTTGCTAAAAAGGCTGTTTCTTTCCCCTTCTAGTCCTTTCCTTTCCCTTCATGCACTGAATATTATTGATCTGAAAATGAGGCACCACACAAAAAATTTAAAATAATTTGAAACCTGGGAATGTATCTTTCCAATGATGTAGCATAATCACTAACCCTGATGTTTTATAAGGCACTGGAGTAAAACTGATGTCAGGGCTCCCTAATCTCTCGGTCTGGCTATGCATGTTTGGCACAGATCCCAGACTAAATATAGCAAGTCTTGCTTCTTGGGTCAATATAATTTCTAATCCCTAGGTTGAATGAGCAAATCTTCCCAGACAAGATTTAATTCACAAAGGCATTTACGTAGACACTGGATGTACCTAACAGTACATCATCAAATGAAAACAGGTCATCAGCATTAGCTTGGCTAACGGAAAAGAAACTTGCATTAGGAAACCGGCAATCCCACCAACAAATCCTGCTGGGGATTGACTAAACATAACTGTTAATTGAAAAAAAAATTAAAAATAGAGTATTAGGGAGATATATTCCCACTGATAGTTGTACACAATTCCCTGAAGTGTTAATGGAAGCTTGGCAAGTGCATCATCAAGGAAATCTA
This sequence comes from Lynx rufus, assembly GCF_022079265.1. Classification (NCBI taxonomy): domain Eukaryota; kingdom Metazoa; phylum Chordata; class Mammalia; order Carnivora; family Felidae; genus Lynx; species Lynx rufus. The sequence goes on along the minus strand of NW_025814834.1, from coordinate 57,448,349 downwards.
CCTCTTAACATTCACGTTCATCTGTCAGTCTCCATCCACAGACTCTTGAAGTGGAGTGGAAAGCAAAGGAAAAAAAAATCCCATGGAATTTTCAAGCAGAAGTCCATCTCATCTCTTTGCACTTACCAATTCACCACACTGTAGCCTTAGCTTTAAAATGGCTAAACTATTTGGAATCATGTGTTGCCATCCCTGGAGGATGGACTTTGGTGTCTTTTTCTTTCTAGAATAGATAGATTAATGGGGTCCCATCTAACTTAACCCATGAAGGACAAGTTTTCAGCCAGGCCCCTCTTACTTACATGGAAATGAAAGGATTTTCCCTTCCTCCCTCCCTTCCTTCTTTCCTTCCTTCCTTCCTTCCTTCCTTCCTTCCTTCCTTCCTTCCTTCCCTCCTTCCTTCTTTGCCTTTGCCAAAATGTCACTGTATTCTTGGGACTTAAAGTTGAGAAGAGGCTTTGTATTCTCAGAGTATCGGTAGAAGCTAAATGTCTTTATTTTTTCATTCATTTTGGTTGAAATAAACAAGCATATATTTTCCAATTTCTTCACTAACTAAAATCAATTTCTGTGGTGGATGAAAGTTACTATCACAACTCAGTGAGAGAAGTCAACGAGAGATTTAAGACTGCTCTTTCTGAGACTACTTCTAATGATTGCAATAGCAGGCTTAAACTGCTTTCACAGGACTCCTACAAGCCAGACCCCAAAGAATCCTTATATCTCTGTGCGACCCCTTCTAGTAAAATAGCCATTCAATCTAACTGAGACTGGATAAGCTACACTTCTGTGATTTGTTTGGCGTGTGGCTTGTATGAGTTTTCTATTACTGCCTTAGCAAATTATCACAAACCAGTGGTTTAAAACAACCCAAATTTATCATCTTGCAGTTCTGGAGGCAGAAGGCGGATGCAGGTTTCACTGGCTTAAAACCGCGGAATTGGCAGAGGAACATTCCTTTCTAGAGGCCTTAGGGGAGGACATGGTTGCTGGTATTTCCAGTGTCTAGAAGCTCTTGTGCTAAAAGACGTTGCTGAATCCTGTTCCCTGAAAGTAATGGGTCATGGGCTGGATGATAAAAAGAAAAGAAGAGCTCTACTTCATGAGTCTTTTATTTTAACGACCACTGTGGTAGACAGCCTTTAAGATGACTCCAGTGATTCCAATTTCTCGAGTGTGAGCTGGACCTAATGACTTGCTTCCAGCAGACAGAATATGGCAAGGATAATGAAATTTTGGTTCTGAGGTGAGGCCACAAAAAGGCTCTGGGTTCCATTGCGCTTGCCTGCATGCATTTGCTCTGATGAAAATCAGCTGCCATGTTTGGAGCTGCTTTATGGACAGGCCACGTGGCAAGGAACTGATGTAGGCTCCCGGGTAAGAGCCAGAGAATGGAAACCCAGGCCCTCAATGCAACAACCTCAGAAGAACCTAGTCCTGTCAACAACCACTTGAGTGCCCTTGGAAGGGGATCTTTTCTGGGTCATGCCTTGAGCCAGCTGTCATCCTTGAGACTGAGGCATCTGGAAAAGCTGTGCCTGGATTTCTGATTCACAAAAACTGTGGGAAAATCAATGCTTATTGGGATAATTTGTGTCATAACAATAGATAACTATTACAACAGTGAAATGGCATTACAGAAAGTTTGGAAAAGGGAGGCGTGGAAAGTCGTCCATAATTCTACCACTCAATCACAACTGTGGCTTAATTTTTGCATGTTTTATTTCAGTCTGCATACATTTATATTGCTGGGGAGCATAATGTGAATAAAATTTTGCATAATTTAGTTAACCTCCTCATTCTCTTTAGGCATCTCCATTACTTCCTATTTAATTTGCAATTAAAAATAATGTAACAACCATCATCTTTGTGGATGTGGTTCTTTTTTTCCCCCCTCTCTTACTTAACTTTAATTTTTCCAATGTCTTTCTCTTCCTTGGTACATTCCTCAATTTGCTATAGTAACTCCTCAGATAATCCTCAGTGGTTGCTGGATGGCAAAATTTCTGAGTCACTTCATGCTAAAGCTGTCTTTGTTTTTCTGTTCATTAAATATTAATTTAGATGGCTATTGATTTCTGGTTGAAAATTGCCATGCCCAAATATATGGCAATATCAAACCTAAGAAAAATTCTACCTCCCCAGTAAGAATACAGTTTCAAAGTTTTTAGCCAGCTTGAGTAGACAATTTTATACATAGAAACAAAATAGGTAATGTATATTTATAATTAATTTTGTCACACAAGCATTTAAATCACCATATTACAAAAATCATTTTTTTTATTTTGAAATATTGCCTTCTTTTTTCTTGTTGAATTCTTTTTTTTAAAATGTTTATTTATTTTGAGAGAGAGAGAGAGACAGAGTGAGAGCGAGATAGGGGCAGAGAGAGAGAGAGAGGGAGACACAGAATTCGAAGTAGGTTCCAGGCTCTGAGCTGGTTCCAGGCACAGAGCCCGCCGCGGGGCTTGAACCCATGAATCTTGAGATCATGACCAAAGTCGGATGCTTAACTGCCTAAGCTACCCAGGTGCCCCTTTTCTTGTTGAATTCTTAAATATTTTTTATTGTGGTAGAATATACCTAACATAAAATTTGCCATTTTGCTCATTTTTAAGTGTACAATTTAGTGGCATTAAGAACATTTATGTTGTGCAACTGTCACCATTATCCACTTCCAGAATGGAATTGCCTTTATTTTGGAGTAGGAAAAATTCTTGTAAGTGGGATTACCGGGTTAGAGAGTTTGAATTATGTGCCCTTTTTGAAATTCAATTATATTGTAGCATGTAAGAACATGGGCTGTAGAGTTAGATTCAAACCGGATTTGAGTCCTTAATCTGAGTAATACCCGACAACCTTTGGGAAGTAATCTAATTTTTCTCAGTCTCATATTCCTCTTCTACAAAGTGGGGGTGATGAAGACATCTAGTAATACCTAATGATAATTGGTATGAAATTATATGTCAAAATAGATAGTATGGTGCCTGACACGTAAACACCCGTTATTTCTTTAATAATATGTAAACATACGTAAAGGTAAACTCCTATTGTTTATCGTCATCATCATCATCGTTATTATCACCATATTCACAATCCTATAGAATCAGTTGTTCTTTGAATAATGTGGCTTCTGGCATTTTACTGCTTCTGTAAGGAGATTTTCAACAATATCTGTGGACAGTATTTGTGTTTTGAACAAGTTGCGATAGTATCAGGATTGCAAAATATGCTATTGGTGTGGGGTTCACCTTAAACTTGAAGGATCTGCTTTTTACAGAGCTTAACAACAGATGCACCGAACATGGAATTAAACCACAACAGTATTCATAGGACATCACCGCAAAGCAGGGTTCAATATCAGATGAAACGCAGTGGGAAAGAATATAAAACAATGATGGAGAGAGAGACTGAGATTTTGAAGAAATGAGTAGAAAGAACCAGGGAAGTTCCTGGTTATCAAGCTATTAAGGAAAATGATTGTGGTCAACTTATAGTCAAGTGCTGCAAATATCCTCAAAGTACTTTCATGAGACAGCGAAGAGTGGACTGACTAGGAAGCCTAAATACAGAAAATTTACTTTCTCAGTGTCGCACAGCCAATTATTGGCAGCACTGGGATTGTAATTTAGGCTTTTGATTCCATGATTTGATTTGTTTGTGGTTCACTGCATTAGTCTGATTAAGGACTAATTCTAGAAGGAGGGTTTTTTTTTTTTTCTATTTGAAATGAATGAGTCTTTACCCAGACGCAGACTTATGAAGAATGGATAAAGCACAGCTGTGCTGGAGCCCCCTGAGATCCATGCCTAGCCTCCTCCCTCTTGCTGTCTGCATCTGAATTGACCTGTAGAGATTGCATCAAAGGGCTCCCCTTGCCCCTCGGCTTCCTGTTGGTATTGGTAAAGGGGATTAGAGGGAAGAGAGTATTTATGGTTTCCTCCCTGAGGGGTTTCATTAGGCTGGCTGTGTCCTCGCTCCTGTCTGGCGTCCCTCTGTGTACAACCTTCAGGTTCCAGTAATTTCTCTATACCCTTGTTATTGCAGGGTGGTAACAGCCCCTGGGGCACTACAGTACTATGCCTTATGGATTGCCTTATGAATGGAGTTATTTCAATATCTATGAATCCTCAAGAAAACTGGATCCTTCCTCTACCAGTTACAGGTGAGATGATCTTTCCATCAGTGGTCTCTTCACCAGGTCTAGTGACCAAAGAACATCTCATTACTAAGTGTCATTTGTTTGAAGGTCTCTAGACTTTAGAGAAGCGATTGTTCTTGGAACCTCTACCAAGATACTACCATTGTCCCATATGGGACAGACACCTTTGATATTGAAGTTGTGATACTCGCTGTTTTATGTCCTCTCTTGAGAATGCCTTATACAGGGGCGCCTGGGTGGCTCAGTAGGTTAAGCGGCCGACTTTGGCTCAGGTCATGATCTCGCGGTCCGTGAGTTCGAGCCCCGCGTTGGGCTCTGTGGTGACAGCTCAGAGCCTGGAGCCTGCTTCAGATTCTGTGTCTCCCTCTCTCTGACCCTCCTCCATTCATGCTCGCTCTCTGTCTCAAAAATAAATAAACGTTAAAAAAAATTAAAAAAAAAAAAAAAGAGAATGCCTTATACATTTGATAGGACAGAGTCCCAAAGCTGCCAGGCTCTGGCAAGCTGGGAGAGCATCTTTTATCCTGCACATAGTCAGAAGGTTCAACTCTAACCTTAACCTCCAAACCCATTGACTGTCCACTTAGCTACCTTTGCTTTTCTTAAATTTTTTTTTAACGTTTATTTTTGAGACAGAGAGACACAGAGCATGAACGGGGGAGGGGCAGAGAGAGAGGGAGACACAGAATCGGAAGCAGGCTCCAGGCTCTGAGCCGTCAGCCCAGAGCCCGACACGGGGCTCGAACTCACGGACCGCGAGATGTGACCTGAGTTGAAGTCGGACGCTTAACCGACTGAGCCACCCAGGCGCCCCCTACCTTTGCTTTTCTAACTGCTTTATTCTTCATGTACCCTGCACTTTGGTACATGATTATGTAGAGGCTGCCTTTTGTTGTTGCTTCAATAGTGTATGTTCATTCATTTGTTCAAGTACTTATTGGGTGGGCAGGGACTGGGCATCAATGGGCAACTGTGAATACGATGAATATAGTTTCTACTATAAGTCATGGAACTTAAAATCTAGTGGAAGATACACACAAAAAGGTAATGACCCCTGGTTGTTTCTTGTTTCACCAACTTTATCATAAGTAAAAGGCAGAATTCATATCTACTGTTTTATATCCATTGGCATTCAGTAGGTACTTTGTTTTATACATTTTCTGCTAATAGTTCAGAGTTTCTTACTCTGCCTGCCTTGGTGTCAAAGGCACCAGATATGGCCTTGAGGCAAAGAGGGAAATCAGATCAGAAACTGATGCTTGTTTCACTCTTTCTGTACACTCTGGGACAGCTGTCAAATTGGCCTAGAGAGCTCCAGATCCAATAGATTGGGCTAGTTCCCCCATCCTCGTCCTTCTAGGAGGCATAGCTGTACCCCTCACAGATGAGGCTCCCTGGCCCACTGCTAAGAACCATTTTCCAGTAAAGAAAACAAAAAAGAGGAAAGAACAGCTCTCAGGGATAAGAGACCATTCTCCAAATCACTTCATTATTTTTTAAAAAATTTGTTTTTAACATTTATTTATTTTTTTATTAAAAAAATTTTTTTTAACGTTTATTCATTTTTGAGACACAGAGACAGAGCATGAGTGGGGAAGGGGCAGAGAGAGAGGGAGACACAGAATCTGAAGCAGGCTCCAGGCTCGGAGCTGTCACCACAGAGCCCGACGCGGGGCTCGAACTCACGAACCGTGAGATCACGACCTGAGCCGAAGTCAGACGCTCAACCGACTGAGCCACCCAGGCGCCCCAAACATTTATTTATTTTTGAGAGACAGAGCACAAGTGGGGGAGGGGCGGAGACAGAGGGAGACACAGAATTCAAAGCAGGCTCCAGGCTGTCAGCACAGAACCTGATGTGGGGCTCAAGCCCACAAGCTGTGAGATCATGACCTGAGCCAAAGTCAGACACTTAACCAACTGAGCCACCCAGGCACCCCTGCAAATCACTTCATTAAAGGGAACAGGAAAGGAAAGACCCTACCTGAATCAGTGGAGTGTAGTCATAATCGATTCCTTTAGTTTTCTTGCTAAATCCTGGATATTTATTGCCACTGGCTGATATATTTGACTCTTGCTTTTTGTAGGGATTAACGTGCCCAGTTTTTCAAACCAGTATATTCTGAGATTTTTTTGGGAATGGCTTGTTTCAATTATTAATTTAATTTCCAACTTTCTTGGTATTTTTTCACTTTCAGTTAAAATTTCATTTGTTGAATGCATCAGGATTTGCATGATGTTTGACACGATTCCTTGTAAAGGAAATTGAGTAGCTTAAAATGGATAGTAGCCCTTAATAGTGATTATCATTTGGTATTAATAGCACTCCTTCCATCTAGACCCCCCAAAAGTCAAATTAAAGAGTTAAACCAATTACAGAATCATAATTACCTTCATAGATTTCTTCAAATTTTTCACTGTTATGCAGTTATCTCTTTATGTACCTTAACTTTCGTTCATCTTAACCACACTTAGGACTTTTCCTTACGATTATCACCTTAACCTGTCATCATGTCCAGCTCATATTTGTAGTAATTTCCTTATGATCCTAGGCTCTATTTTTCATTTTAAGGCCATTGGAACATCTCTCACTTGTGTCTGCAGGGAATTAGGTAAAGGGATCCCCTGCTGCTTACGCTGCCTCAGGACTAAATCTTACACTGCTCTTTCAGACCCAGTCGGGTACTCGTCCATCCTGCTGAGACTTTCTCCTCTAGTGACTCTACAGCTCGTTTGTCCATCTAGTTTATTAGCCATCTAGTCCTCACCTTGTCCTTTGGGTTGGAAGCACACCACTTGTCTTCCGGCTCACAACTGTGGCATCTTGTGACTCTCCCATGCCAGCAAAAGCTTCAGTGGCTGCCACAGGAAACACTCTCCAGACCTCCACTTAGAAAGCTTCTATCAGACTTGGTCCAGGCTTGAGGTGGAATCCACATGCCCTGTTTCTTAAAAAAAGTTTTAAAAAATGTTTATTTATTTATTTTGAGAGAGAGACAAGAGAGAGAAAGTGAGTGCAAGCAGGGGAGGGGCAGAGAGAGAGGGAGAGAGAATCCCAGGCAGGTTCTACTCTGTCAGCACAGAGCCTGACATGGGGCTCGATCCCACAAACCTGTGAGATCATGACCTGAGCTGAAATCAAGAGTCAGATGCTTAACGGACTAAGCCCATCCAGGTGCCCCTTAAAAATTTTTTTTTTTTTTTTTTGCTAATTAAATGTCAAATTGTGGAAGCAGGTGGGATGGATAGGATCAGAAAGCAGACGAGAGGTGGGCTTAGAGCTGAATGCTTTAGACAGAATTAGAATATAAAATAGGTGGAATTCTTTAGCAGAATTAGAATACATATTGGCAGAAAGCCAATAACTGGTATTTGTAGCCATTGCGTTCATATCTGCAGCTGCTATGCTGTTTAAACCCTTTTTAAAACTAGAATTAACTGGAGCTGTGAAGAGCGTAACTTTCCTTAAGGAAACTTTAGCAGAAGGAGCAGTAATTTTCAAGGTAGAAAAAAAAAAGTATAAATATTCAGACTGAGTTCATCTAAGACAGATGCAACAGACATCTCTACGAAAATGTATCAGTTAGGATTAGATCCAGCAGCAAGTAACAGAAACCCAAAATAATAGTGGCTTTAACAAGTTACAGCTTTATCTCTTCATGTGAAAGTCTAGAAATAAGCAGTTCCTGAAGTCATCAGGCATATATGTTCCTCCTGTCTTTCTGTTTTACTGTCTGTCTTTAGCATTCTATCTCCTGGTCCAAAGTGGATGCTAAGCCCCTAGCTGTCACATTTGCATTCCAGCCAACAAGAAAGAAGGATGCTATATACATATTCTTGTTTATATCACATTAGATAAAATTTCATCATATGGCCATTACTAGTTGCTAAAGAAGCTGGGAAATGTCTTTATGCCAGGTGACCACGGGCTCGGCTACAGATCAGGAATAGTATTGCCAAAAAGAAGGAAAGAATAGATGTTGGGGAATAGACAAGTATGAGGCAACTGGGGACTGTTAGGAGTAAACAGATCCACAAGAATTTCATGAAAACAAGTTCCAAAGAATTTCTGCCTTCTAGCATTAAATAACTAACTTTAAATATATGTTAAATCATGTTCAGGAACGTGTCTGTAACAGAACCACAAGCCAACTCTCAAGAGCCTGGTATTAAAAGCACATCACCAGTTATTATTCCCATTGTAGGTGTTGAGAATGAAGAAGACTGAGTGAATGCTGAAAAAAAAAAAAAAAGATCTCAGGGACCTGTGGATAAATGGACTATGGAAGTGTGACAGCACGTATCACAACTTGAGGAATGATTTTGACCATTGTCAGTGGAGTTACTCTGAATCACAGATTTGGGACTAAGTGAGTTTCATTTAGGTCAGATTCTCCAAAGCAGCATTTCTGTGCTTCGATTTTCAAATCAGAGACACTGAAACTTTAACTCATTAAGGATAGCAGCTTTTTTCAAAGGAGCATTTTCCCTCCCAAATGAGCTCATTTTACCCCTTCTTGCCATTTCTGGCAATATTAATATTTTTATCCAGTGGTACTCTAAGTTAACTTAATGTGCTTAGCTTGTTATGAGGGAGTGATTTATGTACCACCAGAGGTAAAGTTCACTAGTTTGTGTGGGAAACAAAAGACTTGCCCTATGAGCCACCAGATCACGCACCAGCACATTTTGGCCTTACTTGTTTCCTCTGGAGGGTTCGTCCATCTAAATCCCTTGAGGCCAGAGACACTTTCTATTTCAAAACTTGGTCTCCCAAGTGCCTAGCTCAGTGCCTCTCACAAGGCTAGGTCTTAATAAATATTTGTTGAAATATTCTGAAGATGATTCATCAGAGACAATGACAGAAAAGCACATAACAAAAATTAACAACACAGTTTTGGGTTAGCCTTGGGTCATTTCTAGTAGTTGTAAGAGAAAAGAAAATTCACAGCAAGACGGCACTGAAAGTCTTGAGCATTTGTAAGGAAGTGGCGGAGGAAAAACATTTATTTTGACAACTGCTCTTCGGTGTGAAAAATTCACAGCTGTAAATGGCAACAAAGGAAAGCAAACCTAATCCGTAAGAGCCTAAGCACTTTACCATACTAGATTTCAGGACACATGATTATTCCTTTTGCTACTTGTTTGCGAGTGTCGCCCATTTGCCAAAATAAAGATGTTCTTTCTCCAGCCAGACCCAAGCTGCCAGAGTGAACTAATGACTTCAGAATGGAAGACAGATGCTTCCTGCAGGAGAATTCCCCTGCAGGCAGAGAACCCTTAACCAGGGCTGGTTGCAGAACTTGTGAGCCCTGGTGCTAAATGAAAATGGGGGACCCCTTGTTCAAAAGTCAGGGGAAAAAGTGTCATTAAAGATACTAAAATATAAAGTTTTCCCCCTTCTCCCACAGTATCTCTGTTGACTTGTCATGGTGTTCTTTTATTTACTTCATGCGCTCTGAGTAAAGAAGACTTAACATTTTAAATCACTGGCTTTTTTTTTTTTTTTTTTTTACCATTCATCTTTCTATTTTGGAATTCCAGTTTTAAATTTGTTCAGATATATTTATTGAATTATTTGGGAACATTTGTTTTTTTTCTTCAATTTTTAAATTCTTATTTATTTTGAGAGAGAGAGAGAGAGAGAGAGAGAGAGAGAGAGAAGACGAGCGGGGGAGGGGCAGAGAGAGAGAGAGGGAGAGAGAGAATCCCAAGCATGCCCTGTGCTGTCAGTGCAGAGCCCAAAGTGGGGCTCGAACTCATGAACCGTGAGATCATGACCTGACCTGAAATCAAGAGTCGGATGCTTAACTGGCAAGTGCCCCCAAATTATATGAGAACTTTTAACTTGTATGCAGGATAACCAAAATTGTACAGTTTGTGTTTTGTAGCTTGTACCTGCATGTGTATATGCTTTTGTTCTTACTACCACCCTGGATATGTTGCAAAAAACTGACTCACCTGTTTTCTTCTTTCACTTTTTTTTTCAATGTTTATTTATTATTGAGAGAGAGAGACAGAGTGTGAGCCGGGGAGGGACAGAGAGAGAGCGAGACACAGAATTGAAGCAGGCTCCAGGCTCTGAGCTGTCAGCACAGAGCCCAATGCGGGGCTCAAACCCACGAACCATGAGATCATGACCTGAACACGAGTCGGACGCTTAACCGACTAAGCCACCCAGGTGCCCCTCTTTCACTTCTTGATACATGCACATTCTCCTAACACTCTGCAGAAGCCAACAGCTTCAATAAAATGCTTGCCTTGTGCTTGCTTTGAGTCCCATGCTGGATCCACTGGAGTTCTGTATTCACGCAGCACCAGGAATGCTATATGAAAGTGGGGTGGCAAGAAACATCAGATACACATACATTGTGCACATTCTGCATTATCTGCTCACGCCCTGCTTCTTTGTCCCTTTGGACTTTGCTTATGTAAGCCAAGTTCAAGGATTAATTATTATGAATTTCAACACAGTGATAGAGCATTAAACCAAGAGTGGGGCTCTTTGGACCCTGGGATCTGTGTGCCTGCACGGGTCATGTGCCCATGAATAGCACTGCATGTAACCAAAGTAAGAGTCGCCTTTTCTTTTTCAGTAGTTTGAAAAATCAGTAACCATTGGAAGAACACAAAATGAGCTCACATTAATGGGGGCCGTATTGAAAAATAAGATTGTTTTTGGCTAACTGAAGCCTAAGCTGAATCTTGGAATATTGTAAAAGAAGTAACAGGAAGGACACCTGGAAGGAAGAGCATTGGACTCTTGATTTCTGGGTCACGAGTTTGAGCCCCACGTTGGGTGTACAGATTACTAAAAAAATAAACTTTAAAAAAGCAATAAAAAGAAAAAAGAATTAACAGGAGAAAAAAGAACTTGTAGTTAATGTTCAATTGAGAATCATCTTAAGTGCAGTAATTACATAGTTGTGTGGAAAATGAGTGCATTAAAGTCTTTTAAAGAATGTTTTTTATTGCTGCAAACCTTACAACTTAAAAAAAGGCTAAACATTACAGAGAGGTAATATAAAAAAGCTGCTCTTACAATTTAATGTATCTTGAAAAAAGTGTTGCATATACCTGTAACATAACCATTTTTACTCCTAATTCAGACAGATGACATAAGATTAAATAAAGATACCAATCTTGTTCTTGTCTTTTCATGCACTAAAGTTTTATATTACTTCATTGATGAGAGTATTGTAATAGCCCCAAAGGAAAATCCATCTAAACATTTTCAATTTGAAAGGTTAAAAGAGACAATAGGGGCGCCTGGGTAATGCAGTCAGTTAAGCATCTGACTTCAGCTCCAGTCAACATCTGACATTTTTGTGAGTTCGAGCCCTGTGTTGAGGTTTGGGCTGACAGCTCAGAGCCTGGGACCTGCTTCAGATTCTGTGTCTCCCTTTCTTTCTCTGCCCCTCCCCTGCTCGCACTCTGTCTCTCTCTCTCAAAAATAAATAAACATTAAAAAAAATTTTTAAAAGAAACAATAAATAAGCCATTAATTTGTTTTCATGTTAATCCATTTTCTTTTAAGTTAAGGTAAAAAGTTCAGCTACATTTTCAAATGATCAATAAAAATATAAATAATTATATTAGAATGATATGGGAAATCATATGAGACAAGAGAGCTAAGATGAAGTTCTATGAATAGACAACTTTGTGGATATATAAGTATTGCTGCAAAATAAAGATGCATTATATGTTCACTAATAATTGTTTATAATAAAATTAGCCAAAAGCCCAATAATTTTTGTGCTTATTTTAATATTCTTTGTATTCCCATACAACCATACAACCACACGTGCAATTACGCATTGAACGTTTCTGGAACGACACTCAAAGTGTTGATTAGGTGCTTCTATCTACTAAGACTGAATGTTGAGACAAAGAATTTTACTTTTTGCCTTTCTCTGTCTTCTGTACTATTTGGAATTTTTAACTATGGACATGATTTTATTTTAATAATTTAAAAACTGGCTAGTTAAAAAAGGTAGTCATTCAGTGAGTACACACTAACACTAAAACATGTACTACAGTTTACGGGCACACATTGTACATAGGCATCTCTATCATGATTTCATTCCATTCTTAAGTTGGTTGGAGCCACTCTTCAGCCCAGGGGGATCTTTGCATTAATATAATGCCATTGAGGGTCTCCAGAGGAACAAGTGTCTGCAAAGGGAGGATTTTTTGCAATAGTAGGGCTTAATTGTCAATCATGAGAAAGAGCAGTATCTGTGAAACTTTTCCTGTGTGCAAATGATATTCTTTCATAATCTTAAAACATTTTTTAAATGGAAAGGTTTTGAACGTACACAAGGGTAGAGAGAAGCGAGCCTCCATGTATTCAGCAATAAGCTTCAGCAATGATCAATTCATGTACAATCTTGTTTTGTTTATACCCCCCCATTGAATTATTTTGGAACAAAACCAAATATCATATCTTTTCACCTGTAAATATTTCAGTATGTATTTCTATAAGGACTAAAAAAAAATAACCATAATAATATTATCACATCAAAAAAAATCCCCAAGAATTCCTTAACATTGTTAAATATTCAGTTATTACTAAAATTCCCCTGATTGTCTCATAGATGATAGAGATGACCTTTCTGAAGTTTTGGTAGTTCTTTTATCTCTTTATGTAATAGGATAAGGTTTATTATTAACATTTTCTGGTCCTTGTACTTACATACTTTTATAGACTTTCTGACGTGATTAAAGGTCTTTATCATTTTGTTCTTGAGCTTGTCTGTTCAATCCGCACCAGAATTCTTTATTTCCTTTAATTTGTCTCATTGACTGTTTTACTTCCTGCACAATTCTTCTTCTCTTCCTTTTGACAGCCCAGGCAGATTTACGGACAGTCCTGTGTTAGCCATGCCAACCTATCTATTCAGTTTATCCTTGGGAGATTCAGGAGAAACCTGTTGCAGTCAGTGTTTATGTGTTCTTATAATATTTACTTAACAAATGTGGCCTTTAGAAGACCTAGGTAGACATTGACTGAGTTGACAAATAAGAAAAATAGAGGATGGCAAACGCAGGCACAGGTAGATGGGAGAGTCACTCTGGAAAGATGCTTATATGAAATGAAGAATATTTTCCCCCAATTGTTAGAAGAAGCTGTGGCCAAATCATTCATTTCTTCAATAATTTACAGAATCTTGGATCTCTTGAAGTATATAATCTATATATAGAACATATGTATGTAAATATATATTTCCCTTGACCAAATATAATATTATATACTTTGTTGTTTCATATTCTTTAAACTATTTAAAAATAATAATTCACTTAATACCAACAACACATTGTGACACACTTTAGGAACTACTGAATTTATAGGTAAAAAAGCTAATGCTCAGGAAGATGGCTTTCCTCTAATGGGAGAGCAGAGGACCAGGGGAAAACACACAAGCTTGACTCTATGCTCAAAGTCAACTTCTTACCCCATATACAAAGGCAAAATAACGTATAGTCCAAACTTGAATATATTATATTATATAATACAGTATTTTCCTAGAGAGTAAGAATTGAAAGCCTTGGATGGATTTTGGTAAACGATACAGTAATGTGTAAATGTCAAAGAAATGAAAAAAAAGAAATCTTTAATCAGACCTCAGCCAGGCTTATGAGAGTCACGAAGGTGTAAGCTCAACAATGATTAAAAACTATAAAGCATTTGAGTGTCTTAAATGATAAAGAGCTTTACAATCTTGGAATTACAAAAAGCCTTCTTAAATACCATTATCACCAACCAGTTTAAAATATTATCAGTTTAACACTGATTATCAGTAGTAAAACACTATCAGTTCAAAAGTATTTCTTGGGGCGCCTGGGTGTCTGTTGGTTAAGCATCCGACTTCGACTCAGGTCATGATCTCACACTTCATGAGTTCGAGCCCCATGTTGGGCTCTCTGCTGTCAGTGCAGGACCTGCTTCAGATCCACTGTCTCCTCTCTCTGCCCCTCACCTGCTCATGTTCTCTCTCTCTCTCTCTCTGTCTCTCTTTGTCTCTCAAAAAACAAAACAAAACAAAACAAAACAAAACAAAACAACCATTTAGAATGAACCTGGACCATTTTCTTACACCATATAAAAAAATAAACTCAAAATGGATGAAAGACCTAAATGTAAGACAGGAAGCCATCAAAATCCCAGAGAAGAAAACAGGAAACAACCTCTTTGACCTTGGCTGCAGCAACTTCTTACTTGACACGTCTCTAGAGGGAAGGGAAACAAAAGCGAAAATGAACCTTTGGGACCTCATCAAGATAAAAAGCTTCTGAACAGTGAAGGAAATAATCAGCAAAACTAAAAGGCAACCAACGAAATGGGAGAAGATATTTGCAAATGACCCATAAGATAAAGGGGTAGGATACAAAATCTATAAAGAACTTATCAAACTCAACACCCAAAAAACAAATAATCCAGTGAAGAAATGGGCAAAATATATGAAAAGACATTTTTCCAAAGAAGACATCCAGATGGCTAACAGACACACAAAAAGATGCTCAACATCACTCATCATCGGGGAAATACAAATCAAAACCACAGTGAGATACCCCTCACACCTGTCAGAATGGCTAAAATTAACAACTCAGGCAATAACAGATGTTGGCGAGGATTCGGAGAAAGAGGAACACTTTTGCACTCCTGGTGGGCATGCAAATTGTTGCAGCCACTCTGGAAAACAGTATGGAGGTTCCTCAAAAAATTGCAATTACACTACTAGGTATTTATCCAAAGGCTAAAAAAAAAAATGCTGATTCAAAGGGGTACATGCACCCCAATCTTTTTAGTAGCCCTATCAACAAAGTTCCAACAGCCAAAGTTTGGAAAGAGCCCAGATGTCCGTCAACTGATAAATGGATAAAGAAGATGTGGTATATGTACACAATGGAGTATTACTTGGCAATCAAAAAGAATGAAATCTTGCCATTTGCAACAACGTGGCTGGAACTAGAGTGTATTATGCCAAGCGAAATAAGTTAATCAGAGAAAGACAAATATCATATGATTTCACTCATATGTGGAATTTAAGAAACAAAACAGATGAACATGGGGAAAGGAAGCAAAAATAATATAAAAACAGAGAGGGAGACAAACCATAAAAGACTCTTAAATACAGAGAACAAACTGAGGGTTGATGAGGGGCTGTGGGTGGGGGGATGGGCTAAATGGGAGATGGGCATTAAGGAGGGCACTTGTTGGGATGAGCACTGGGTGTTATATGTAAGTAATGAGTCACTAAATTGTATTCCTGAAATCATTATTACACTGTAGGTTAACTAACTTGGATTTAAATTTAAAAAAATGTAAAAAAATATATTTCTTGAATGTCTTAAAACTGTGTTCAGTACTTTCAAGGAATGCAGATGAAAATAAAATTTGCCCTTTTATTTATTTTTTTAATGTTTATTTATTTATTTTGAGAGAGAGAAGGAAAGCATGAGTAGGGAGAGGGGCAGAGAGAGGGAGAGAGAATCCCATGCAGGCTCCATGCTGTGAGTGCCGAGCCCAAGGCGGGGTTCCATCTCACAAACTGTGAGATCATGACTTGAGCCTAAATCAAGAATTGGATGCTTAATGGACTGAGCCACCAGGCGCCCCCAAATTTACCCTTTTAAAGAGATAGTTATCTTTCTTGAGTCACAAACTAAAGATATTCTGAAAGCTATTAATTTTCTTCTTAGAAAGTGCACATTTGAACATACACTCAAAATTCAACATTTAGCTTTTGGAGTTTATGGGCGTTCCAGAAGCTCCTCCATGGATCCCATAGGGGTGAGTTATGGACTACAGTTGCCTCTTATGTATTGGGAAGAAAACTTTGTAGGAGTCACATATGCCCCTAACTTGCCATCTGATCTTGATGAAGTCACTCATCATCTTTAGGACTCTGTTTCCTCATCTGTGAAGAAAAGAAGCATGGAGTAGCTAACCTTCTGGAAATAACCTTTTTCTTTTCTAGGAGCTAATTATCTGGCTGGGGAGATAAAATGAATGATCATAAAAATATTCAAGGCAATATTTTTTTCAACATTTACTATGAAAAATTTTAAACAAAGAGCAAAATGGAAGGAATTTTATGGTGCTTACCCATGTCTCCATCACTTAAATTCTAGCATTCAGTTTTATCATATATTTATCCGTTTAACCATTACTCTATCCATCCAGCAACTAATTAATTAATTTTAATTTGAGAGACAGAGAGAAAGAGAGAGAGTGGGCATGTGAGTGGGGGAGAGGGGCAGAGGGAGAGAGAATCTTTTATTTTTAATTTCTTTTGAAAGAGGGAGAGGGAGATTGCAAATAGGGGAGGGGCAGAGAGAGAGAGAGGGAGAGAGAGAAAACCCCAAGCAGACTCTGCGCTGTCATCCCAGAGCCCGAAGCAGGTCTCAAACTCTTGAACTGTGAGATTATGACCTCAGCTGAAATTAAGAGTTGGACACTAAGGGTGCCTGGGTGGCTCAGTCAGTTGGGTGTCCAACTTCGGCTCAGGTCATGAACTCACAGGTGGTGGGTTTGAGCCCCCCGTTGGGCTCTGTGCTGACAGCTCAGAGCCTGGAGCCTGCTTCAGATTCTGTGTCCCTCTCTCTCTGCCCCTACTCTGTTCAAGCTCTGTCTCTCTCTCTGTCTCTCTCTCAAAATAAATAAACATTAAAAAAATTAAAAAAAAAGAGTCAGACACTTAATTTACTGAGCCACCCAGGCGCTGAGAGAGTGAGGCAGAGAGGTTGGGGGCGGTGGGACAGAGAGAGAAAGTCTTAAGCAGGCTCCAGGCTCACCGCAAAGCCCAATGTGGGTCTTGATCCCACCACCCTGGGATTATGGCTTGAGCTGAAATCAAGAGTTGGATGCTCAACCGACTGAGCCACCCAGGTGCCTCTATCCAGCAATTTAAAAAGTGATTTCAAAGTAAATTACAGACATCTTGACTTTCTCCCTACAGTTTTCAGCATGCGTATCATTTAGTTCAATCTTTGTTTACAGTTTTCTTCCTTTGATGTAAAATTTACACACAAAGAAAGGCAAAAATCTAAAGTTCACATTCGATGAGTTTTGGCAAACTATATAGTCACTCTTTGTCATCAATTCCTTGCTTATACCTCAACTCTCGTGTCCCTTCTCTCTTTATTTTACTTCACCTGGTGAAACCAAAGCCTGCTTAAATACAATTCTCCAACCAATAAAAAGTTACCTGTGAGGTTGAATAAGACTAGACAACAACAACTATGTTAACTGTGTGTTTTAAATTCATGATTTCTAACATCAGGTGCTTAATGCTTCCCAGCAGTTATGCTATACTTGCTTCATCCAGTCTCCCCCACTAAGTGGAAACCAAGTGTTTCTCAAACTATCTGGGTGAAGGGTCAACTTCTTATATTTTTAAATCCATTTTGGAATAATACTTTTGGAAAATACAACTTAAATGAGTTACAAGAAAAATGAAATAAAACAGAGACATACAAAATGCAAGTCCCAAATTTTTATCATTAAATTTAGCAGTCATAAAATTATTTCATTAAATTGCTAAAAGCTTCTAAATGCTTACCCTTAATTCCTGTACTTAACCTTTTCATGGACAGATAACAAAGAATTTGTGAAAAAGCACTGGTCTGTAGACTAGCCTTTTTTTTTTTTTAATGTTTTATTTATTTTTGAGACAGAGAGAGACAGAGCATGAATGGGGGAGGGTCAGAGAGAGGGAGACACAGAATCTGAAACAGGCTCCAGGCTCTGGGCTGTCAGCACAGAGCCTGACGCGGGGCTCGAACTCACGGACTGCGAGATCATGACCTGAGCCGAAGTAGGCCGCTTAACTGACTGAGCCACCCAGGCGCCCCTAGACTAGCCTTTTTGAGGAACGCTGCTCTAAATGACTAGACTACTTTGCACCTTCTCCTCCCTCCTCAAACATCTCCCTCGTACTTGCCCTCCCTCGCTCTCAGCTGATGATTTTGCTTCACTGAGACACTTGTAGGAATCAGAATTCCACAAGCTCTTACCATCATGTCTACTCATCTACCCCTATCTGTACCTGTATACACCATCCTCTCTCATGTTGCTATGGATGAACTGCCATGCTTTTAGAAAAGGCCAGTCCTGGGGCGCCTGGGTGGCGCAGTCGGTTAAGCGTCCGACTTCAACCAGGTCACGATCTCGCAGTCCGTGAGTTCGAGCCCCGCGTCAGGCTCTGGGCTGATGGCTCAGAGCCTGGAGCCTGTTTCCGATTCTGTGTCTCCCTTTCTCTCTGCCCCTCCCCCGTTCATGCTCTGTCTCTCTCTGTCCCAAAAATAAATAAACGTTGGAAAAAAAAAAAAATTTAAGAAAAGGCCAGTCCTTTCACTGCACACCGGGTCATGCCGTCTCAACTCAGGGATGTCACTCTGGCAATTGTCCCCTTGTCTTTTGCATCATGATCCTCCCTTCTCCTCTCTACTATGTCATTCACATTAGTATACAATCATGCTGTTATTTCTCCCATCTTAGAAAGCCTCTCAGCCCTCTCTCCCTGTCCAGCTACACACTTAACGTCCCTGTCCCTTTCCTGCAAAACTCCTTGAATTAGTTGTTTATGGCAGCCATCTTCAATGCCTTTGCCTGATTCCCTGTTGGACCCACTTTAGGCAGATTTTCACCCTCACTACTGCATTCAAACTGCTCTTTTTCTAAGGTCACCAATAGCTTTCACACTTCCAAGTAAGTATTCATTTCTCAGTCCTCAGTTCCTTTGGCCCATTGGCAACATTTGACAGTTAATGGTCCTGTTCCTTGAAACATCTTCTGTCTTTTAGGGTACCACACTAGTTTGCTTTTCGTCTGACTTTTCTGGTTTTTCCTTTTCAGTTTCATTTGGTGACTTGCTGACCTGGAAATGTTGGAGTATCCAATCCTTGGACCTCTCTCTCCTCCTTTCTGTCTACACTCATTCCCTACATGATCTCATGCAAATTTATGACTTTATGTACCGTTTATAGACTGATGAACTTCAGGTTCCCAGAACTTCTCCCTTGAATCTCACTTAGATTGCCTATTTGCCATCTTCCATTGGTATCTAATGAGCAGCTGAGCATCTCAAACTGAACATGTGCAAGCACAGCTCCAGATACTCCTTTCTGCCTCCAAATGCTTTCTCAGTCCTCTCTACCTTAGTGAATAAGCAACTCCATCCTTCTAAAGTCCTAAAATCTTGGCATCATCACTGACATCTCTTTTTTTTTTCTCCTACTCTACATCAAATTTCTCAGCAAACCTTGTTACTTATCTCAGTTTACAGGAGACCCAAATGAGGAAGTGTTTTTGCATAAAGATCAAAGACTAATGCTTTTTTATTTTTATTTTATAGAGAGACAGAGCACAAGCAGGGGAGGGGCAGAGGGTGAGAGAGAGAGAGAGAGAGAGAGAGAGAGAGAGAGAGAGAGAGAGAATTTTAAGCAGGCTCCATGCTCAGCGCAGAGACTGATATGGGGCTTGCTTTCATGAACCATGAGATCATGACCTGAGCAGAAATCAAGAGTCCGATGCTTAAGCAACCGAGCCACCCAGGTGCCCCAAAAGTAATGCTTTTCAAAACAGAAATATTAGGAGAATGCCAATACAGTCTCCAGGCTCATTGAATACAAGGCATGAAAATGAGCAGCCTCTACTCCACAGGGCTATAGCAGGGTGGTTGGGGCACAGAAAGTTCTCAAGTTCTCCATAGGCAAGAGATGAGTCAGATTTTGTGAAGAGACTGAAGGATGACAGGAAGTTGCTAACAATGAAATGACTTTTCCAGAGGGCAAAAGGAAGGCTGGGGAGATAACAGTGGAAGGATACATCATCATCATCATCATCATCATCTAATCTCTCATTAAAAGGATAGTTAAGATACATATACACACAGGTGCATTATGTTAGACCCTAATATTTTGAATGTAATGCGTGTATGGCAGTGTTAACTTAATAATTTAACGCCAAGACAAGGTAATCAATAACGAAGTCCCAAATAGTGGCTAATTTATAAGAATTGAAGAAAAAGGACACATATTATAATAAGTCCACCTATATGAGATACCTGGAGTAGTCAAGTTATAGAAACAGAAACTAGTATGGTGGTTGGGGAGACAGACAGGAGTGGTGAATGTACTTCATGCCACTGAACTGTATTTAAAAATGGTTAAAATGGGGGCACCTGGGTGGCTCAGTCAGTTAAGCATCCAACTTCAGCTCAGGGCATGATCTCTCAGTCTGTGAGTTCGAGTCCCCTGAGTTGGGCTCTGTGCTGATAGCTGAGAGCCTGCAGCCTGCTTCAGATTTTGTCTCCCTCTCCCTCTGCCCCTCCCCCCTCAAAAATAAACATTAAAATTTTTACAAATGGTTAAAGTGGTAAATTTTGTGTTATGTATTTTTTAACACACGAAAAAAGGAATTGAAGCAGTGTACGTTTTAATACTGCTAATCCAAGTCAGTTCAGAGAAATGTCAATTGCATACCCTAATAGGAATCTGACACTGTGGAAAGTGTTCTATTCACCTCCTTTAATTCCATCCTCACTGAAAGTATTGCTGTCTCTATCATAGAAGAAGGAAAACTGGGAGCCCCAAAGCATTCTTATCCAAAGTCACAGAGCTAGTAAATAATGGACCTAGGAACTATACCCGCGCATACGTGTCTTCAAAGTCTATGTGCTTTCTATGTGCTAATTACATTACACTGACATAGGGAAGATGTAAACTCTGCTGTAAGAAGTTCCAAGGTCCACGTTTTAAGCATGTGGCACAGTGGTGGACCACTGGCAAGCACTGGCAACAGATGGTTAAAGTCAGCTCCTATTAAACAAAAGCCAGACTGTGCTCAAGTTGAGAAGCTGCTTGTGTGAATAGCAGCAAGCTCTAGGAGAGATGGTTGAGGACCTGAATGAAAGAACTCTGTTCAGTGGCAACACCGTGGAAGGGCTCCTCATCACACATCGGATTCATCAGCCATCTCCTCACACACAGAGACAATAATTGCTATCGTGGGGCATCACCCTTTGGTTAATGCACAACCAAAATACGATGTGCTCAGAGGTGAAATTAAAATTTCATATCCGTCCTTTAGAAATATAAGTGTTTCACAAAAATATAAGGCATTAAAATGATTTAGATTCCACAAAGCAGTCTGGAAACAGGAACAGTTTTATCAGATGGGTATCATAAAGCTCATTGACTGTCAAAACGACAGTGCCAAAAAGGAATTGGGGACAGACTACTCAGGGAAGCTTTGGATAATGCCAACTTGAACTTTTCTTTTTTTTTTATTCCCACCAAAGCATGTTTTGGAAAATCTATGTATGTATCCTATTGTATAGAGAACTTCAAAAGACTAAAGTGGACCACTGCAGAAACCTCAGAATACTGTCTTGAGAATACTTCAAATATTTCCAAAACACATCAGTATAAAACATCTGCACTATAAATTAAAGATGCCAATTGGGTTGCCAGTAAAGGCAAAGTTTAATATTCCCAGATGTTATTATATAGTATCTTATGATATGTTGGCTGAGTATAGTATGCACATTTGTACATCATGGTATTTTTTCAAAATGTAAATCTAGTCCCTGGAGATATAACAATAGCAAGACTGAATAAATTGTCTGAAAAGTAAAATTTATATTTATTTTTTTTTATTGTCAGTTTAAAAGATGGGGGAAGGGAAAGAGCAAGAAAACTAATTCTTCTTTTAAATGGTACTTCTTTCTTACTGAAGTAGAAAATTCTTTTTTTTTTCTGAAGTATAATTGACTTACAACATTAGTTTTGGGTGTATATGATAATGATTTGACATTTGTATAACAGTGAAATGATCATAAGTCTAGTCACTATCCATCACCATACATAATTACAAATTCTTTTTCTTGTGATGAGAACTTCCAACATTTACTCTCTCAACAACTTTCAAATATGCGATAGCTGTTATTAGCTATAGTCACAATGCT
The DNA here is from genome assembly GCF_022079265.1 of Lynx rufus. Classification (NCBI taxonomy): domain Eukaryota; kingdom Metazoa; phylum Chordata; class Mammalia; order Carnivora; family Felidae; genus Lynx; species Lynx rufus. Next base: position 57,426,215 of record NW_025814834.1, on the reverse strand, counting down.
GTACATTACATCCCATGACTTATTTATTTTACAACTGGAAGTTTACACCTCTTGACCCCCTTCACCCATTTTGTCCACTCCCCAACTCAACTTCCCTCTGGCACCCACCACTGGATCTGTGAGCTTGGTTTTTTGTTGTTGTTGTTCATTTTTTTTGTTTGCTTGTTTTTTTGTTTGTTTTTGTTTTCCACACAGAAGTGAAATTGTATGGTATTTGGCTTTCTCTATCTAACTTATTTCACTTAGTATAATACCCTGAAGGTCCATCCATATTGTTGCAAATGGCAAGATTTCTTTGTTTTTTTTTTTTAAGTCTGAGTAGTATTTCATTGTATATATATACATATCTTCTTTATCATATACATATACATATGTATATATACATATACATATATATTGTATATATATATACATATCTTCTTTATCCATTGATCCATCAGTGGACACTTAGGTTGTTTCTGTATCTTGGCTATTGTAAAGAATGCTGCAATGAGTGTAAGGATGCATATATCTTTTCATATTAGTGTATTTGTTTTCTTTGGATAAATACCCAGAAGTGGAATTGCTGGATAATATGACAGTTCTGTTTTTGTTTCTTTGAGGAACCTCCATACTGTTTTCCACTGTGGCTGTGCCAATTCACATTCCCACCAATGATGTGGGTTCCCTTTTCTCCACATCTTCGTTAACGCTAGTTATTTCTTGTCTTTTTGATAATAGCCATTCTGACTGGTGTGAGGTAATATCTCATTGTGGTTTTGACTTGCATTTCCCTGATGATTGGTGATATTGAGCATCTTTTCATGTATTTGTTGGTCATCTGTATATCTTCCTTGAAAAAATGTCTATCCAGATCTTCTGCCCATTTTTTAATCAGATCTCTTTTTAAATTGTTATTGAGTTGTCTAAGTTCTCTATATATTTTGGATTTTAACCCCTTATCAGATACATGATTTGCAGATATCTTCTTCCAGTTAGTAGGATGCCTTTTAATTTGTTGATTGATTTCTTTGCTGTGCAGGTTTTTAGTTTAATGTAGTTCCATTTGTTTACTTTTGCTTTTGTTGCCCTTGCCTTTGGAACCAAATCTCAAAAATCATCTTCAAGATCAATGTCAAGGTGCTTACTGCTTAAGTTTTCTCCTAGGAGTTTTATAGTTTCAGACCTTTAACTCAAGCGTTTAATCCATTTGGAGTCAATTTTTGTGTATGATGTAAGATAGTGGTCCAGTTTTATTCATTTGCACATGTCCAGTTTTCCCAACACAATTTATTGAAGAGATAGTCTTTTCCCCATTGTATATTTTTGGCTTCTTTGTCATAAGTTAATTGACCATATATTTATGGATTTATTTCTGGGCTCTCTTTTCTATTCCACTGATTTATGTGTCTATTTTTATGCCAATACCATTCTGTTTTAATCACTACACTACAGCTTTGTAATATCGTTTGAAATCAGGGAGTGAGATGCCTCCAGCTTTGTTCTTGTTTCTCAAGATTGCTTTAGCTGTGCGGTATCTTTTACGGTTTTACACAAATTTTGGGATTCTTTGTTCTATTTCTGTGAGAAGGGTGATTGGAATTTTGATAGGGATTGTACTGACTCTGTAGATGGCTTTGGGTAACAATATTAATTCTTCCAATCCATGAGCAAGAACTATCTTCCCATTTGTTTGTGTCTTCTTCAATTTCTTTAATTGATGTCTTATAGTTTTCAGTCTACAAGTCTTTTACCTCCTTGGTTAAATTTATTTCTAGGTGTTTTATTCTTTCTTTCTTTCTTTCTTTCTTTCTTTCCTTTTTAGTATTTTATTCCTTTGTTGTAATTGTAAATGGGATTGTTTTCTTAATTTCTCTTTCTAATGGTTTGTTGTTACTGTATAGAAACATAACAGATTTTTGTGTATTGATCTCAGCAACTTTAATGAATTTGTTTATTCTAATAGTTTTTGGTAGAGTCTTTAAGGCTTTCTATGTATCAAATCATGTCTGCAGACAGTGTGAGTTTTACTTCTTCCTTTCCAATTTGGGTGTCTTTTTTTTTTTTAATTACATGGAGGACATTTTATTTTATTAATTAATTAACTTTTGAGATAGAGAGGATGAGAGTGAGTGAGGAGCAGAAAGAGAGAGAGAGAATCCCACGAGGGGCAGAGAGAGGTGGAGAGAGAGAGAGAGGGAGAGAGACGGGGAGAGAGAGGGGGAAAGAGAGAATCACATGCTAACAGCACAGAGTCTGAAGCAGAGCTCACTGGAAGCAGGGCACGAGCGCACCCGGATGAGGGGCTCAAACTCACCAACTGCGAAATCATGACATGAGCTGAAGTCAGACGTTAACTGACTGAGCCATCCAGATGCCCCAACTGATTTGGATGTCTTTTATTTCTTTTTCCTGCTTAACTGTTCTGTCTAGGACTTCCAACACTATGTTGAATAAAAGTGGCAAGACTGCACATCCTTATTTTGTTCCTTATCTTAGAGAAAAACCTTCCTGTTTTTTACCACTGAATGTGATGTTAGCTGTGGGCTTGTCATATATGCCCTTTAATATGTTGAAGTACGTTCCACCTATACCCATGTTGTTGAGAGTTCTTATTATAACAGATGTTATATTTTGTCAAATATTTTTTGGCAAGTATTTTGTCAAATATTTTGGCAAATATTTCTCCATCTAATGAAATGATCATATGATTTTTATTCCTCATGATCCTTTTAATGTATTGTTGAATTCAGTTTGCTAATGTTTTGTTGAGGATTTTTGCATATGTTCAAAAGGGATACTCCAGATTTTTAATAAGCATAGATATGAAATGAATAGTTTCTTAAATTTTCGCATGGATTATTCCCATTACAGACTTTTGAGAGGATGCAATGGAAGCTAAATATGCTTGTTTACTTAATAAACTCTGTTTTTGAGGTATTGACTATATTATAGCCTACTCCATTTTTAGAGCTTCCTATATTTCAAGACTATTGGTTGAACTCTATCTAGGATGTTCAAAACAAAATGAAGCGTGGTAATTTCACAACACCAAAGAAGCCATATTTACATTATAGAAGTTATTTTGGAGGATTTAGTGATTCATAATATCCTTGACCTATGGGAATTGGTAGCAAGGATAAAATAGTGGAAGCAGTTTCCTTCTGGAAGTTTTCTCCTACTTTACTCCATTTGGAGTTGAGTTTCAGTGGTAATAACCATAAAGAACATTTTTAAGTTTAAAGTTATTTTGGTTAACTCAAAAGACTATTTTTATCCAGTCACTGTCTAGTTCAATTATTCAATAGATTTTGAACTCAAAATATTATTGAAAGCAGAAAGGGAAAGTTGTCAAGTATGTATGTCCTTTATATAGGTAATATAGCTAAGGTACCGGTCTGCAAATAGTTTGGCATTATGCAAAAACCTTCAGGGATCAGTAAACTAGGTTTATCTAGATAAACTAGATTAAATCACTAGCCAGTTGTGCAACCTTGGAAAAATAATTTTGGCTTCCTGGAACTATGTTTCCTTATTTCCAAAATAAGAACATTGGGCTAGCCTGGGTTGTTTTTGGACCTGCTTCCCCATCAGAAGATCTCATTTTAGCAGTTGTCTGGGGAATCCTAGTTGGGAACCTCCAATTAGCCTATGTAGTCAATTTGAGGACAAATGCACAATGTCTGTTAGATGTTAAGCCGGCATCATGGAATTGCCAAAGTTTCCTTCAAATTCTAATATTCTATGATCCTATGACTTATTTGGTTACTATCCTTCAATCATCATCAACAACAAGTTATTATCATGCCTATTATTTCACCATATGGGGCTAGGCAAAGGGGGATACTGAAAAGTTTAAAAGACTCCTCTTCAATCTGGCTGGGAAATAGGCTACATAGATAAAATTAAGGAAACAGGTTGATGTGTACTGGGTGGTAAGATAACCCAGGGCCGGAGTGTTCAGGAAGACCTTTACGGACAGGACTTGAGAAAGGTTAACAAGGTAGAAGAGGGTGGACGTATGGGAAAAAGTGATAAAATCTTTCCGGGTAGGATAAATGGAGTCATCACAAACATGGGAACAGAAATATTCAATGCCTGTCTTGGAAGAATAAGCAGAATAGTTTGGCTGGAAAGAATTGCATTATTATTTAATGAGTCTTTAATCCCAAATTGTGTATAGCAGCTTAGCTGTTATTTTAGCAAATGTGGTAGCTATTATTGCTATATTTAGCCAGCCTGTGGTACATCAGACTATCCAACTGTTTACAATTACTTTTATTAACCCTAGGGAAATTATTGATGTGTCTCAGAATCTAACATTGACACAGTGGAACAATCGGCAAATATTTACTGCATCCATATAGTATAGTATGAGAGTCTTTATGAAGCATAAAGCTAGACTGGAAAGGTTCTAGCCCTAGGGGAGCAGACTAGCTGCTGTTGTAGAATGCCCTCGGGGAAAAAAAAAGCAAAATAAAATACAAGATCACACAGCCAATTTAGCACTTTAAAAAATAAACCTTCAAGCAGCCTATACTTACAAAACAATGATCTAACTCATACTTATGATAAGAATGAATCACTGATGAATCTAAACCTCAATCTCTAGTCCAGGTCACTTCTTATCCCCATAAGCTCTAAGACCGGATTTCCTTTCTTTATCACTCTGCAGATCTCTACATGGTGTCCCACAGCATGCCAAACTTTAAGTTCCAATAGAATACATAATCTTCTCTCACATTAATTAATTAATTAAAAATAAAATAAAATAAAATAAAATGTCCTCCATGTTATTAAAAACACCATCTCTCTCCAAACAAAATATAACAATAGTAGAAACCACATTCATTGCCACTTCTATCATAAAAAGCAAGCCACCGGGGCGCCTGGGTGGCTCAGTGGGTTGAGCGTCCGACTTCAGCTCAGGTCACGATCTCGCGGTCCGTGAATTCGAGCCCCGCGTCGGGCTCTGGGCTGATGGCTCAGAGCCTGGAGCCTGCTTCCGATTCTGTGTCTCCCTCTCTCTCTGCCCCTCCCCGTTCATGCTCTGTCTCTCTCTGTCTCAAAAATAAATAAACGTTAAAAAAAATTAAAAAAAAAAAAAAAGCGAGCCACCAAAAAAACTCCAAAGCAAGCAAAACCAAGGCCATCTTTTCTCTGGTAATTCCCACACTGGTGAATGGCACTACTTCCAACAGCCCAGTTGCTGGGTCAGAAACTTTGGGCCCTGGAAGAAGGGCACGTTGAGATGGGGGAAGATTGGATACATGAAGGGGTAGGGATAAGAGACTGTTATGAGGCCAAGGGATGTGTCTGTCTTGATTGCTGTATTTCTACTGTACCTGGCACTTAGCAATTGTCCAATAAAATATTTGTTAAATTGAGTAGAAACTGGCCTAATAGTGGAAATTATTGCTTTATCAAAGGGGGGAATACATTAATATTCATTCTTTTGCTTTTTCTAGATAGTGTAAAGTTTGACTCACAAATTCTTGAATTGTTGGGGCGCCTGGGTGGCGCAGTCGGTTAAGCGTCCGACTTCAGCCAGGTCACGATCTCGCGGTGCGTGAGTTCGAGCCCCGCGTCAGGCTCTGGGCTGATGGCTCAGAGCCTGGAGCCTGTTTCCGATTCTGTGTCTCCCTCTCTCTCTGCCCCTCCCCCGTTCATGCTCTGTCTCTCTCTGTCCCCAAAAAAATAAAAACAAACGTTGAAAAAAAAACAAATTCTTGAATTGTTACTATTTCCTCAGGGGCTGAATAGAATTCTGAGAGCTAGCTTCAGAATCGAACCAGTATTTACAATCTAATTTCTGAGGGAAATTGTACTTAGTATTTTAAGCAGCCAATTTACAAAGATACTTTTGGAACACACTTGTTTGAAAATTGAGGATTCTCTGTTCCATATGATAAATGCTAAGTGAATATTTCAGATGCTAGTCACTTAATTGGGTACTAGGGAGGGCAAGATTGCTTCCAGGGGGGTAGGTAAGAGAACTTTCCAGGATGGAAGATTTATACAGAACATTAAGAGTGGGGCAGGAGTCAGAAAGACAGAGAAAAGGAAGAAAGGCCTTCTAGATGAGAGAAAAATTATGAACAAAAGCAAGAATAAAAAGGGCACAGAGGTATAGCGGGTAAATGTCTGAATAGAGAAGTATCAGAGATATATAAAAAGAATGTTATGCAAAAGCAGCATTTTTAGGAAGATTAATTGGTGGTTATCTGTGGCATGATTTGGAGCTGAGACAGACTGGAAATGTGGAAATTAATTAAGAGTCTATTTCATAAATCCTGGCATGAGATAATGGCCTAACCCAGAGTGGCAGTGGATATGCAAAGAACATGCAAAAAGATAACAGGAAATGAATGCTATTTTGTTATTTCACAGAGCAGAAATTATTTTCTAGGCTTTCTGATTTATAACAAATATATAAATGACAGTGAGATATTCTCTCAAATACATCATTGTAAGGCCTTCTCTTGTTTTTCTTGAAAGTAGTTTTTGTTTATATAAGTCATTTATATCATTATATATAATGATATATAATTATACTGATAGAGTAACCAGTTGAATTTTTCATTGTAAAAAAAGGCACACTGACACTTCTATTTCCAGAAAAATTGTGGATTAAACAACGTGAAAACATCTCTCAGTATAAAACACTTGGAAATCAGGGTAAAATAAAACATCCCCATACACCAAAGTGAAGACTGAGTTGAGAACCAAAACAGGGTGGCGGAAGATGATGCTATGATTGCCCTAGAGAGTTTATTGGTCTTGTTAACCTAGAGCCTTGGGTTTATTTCCCATGCAAGAAAACAAGAGGCCTTGGGCCAGTGTTAAGTTAGACATCCCCACAATGCTAAAGCCCCAAAAGGTTGTGCCTTCAGAGGAAGGGCAAGCTAGCAAAAATCAACCAACACAAGGAAGCAAGCAGGAGCTGGATGATTTACACTTGTATTTTGGGTGGACTAAAGTCATATCCACTTTAAATTTGTAACCATATGTCCTCATACCGATTTGTCACTTGAATTTACACTATCTGTAGAGGCTCTCCCACACTGAGAAATCAACCAAAAAATAATGAGGTCTAGGCTATGCTGCTATTACTTCTGGAGTGCTTGGTAGAAGCAAAGGATAAACCTTTCTGGAGGGACATACCTTTAGTCATAGTTGCAATAATTTCCACAGAAAGCTTCACAGATTAAAATTATAGGATACACAAGGAAATAATCTACTATGAGTGAAGGTCAGCAAATATATCATATGGCATGATTAGACCCCAAGAAATTCAATTAATGGAAAAATTGGTTAGATATTCAAAATATCTGATTTTTACAACTATCTACTTCATAGAAGAAATTAAGAACATAAGAAAAGAACAAGCTGTTAAATTTTTAAAAAGTATTTTGGGCCTCATTCTGGGCAGATTTCTGGGAGAGGGGAGCTGTTTCGGCATAAGCAGGGCTAAGACTGATTGATGGTTGGGAGTTGTCAGTATTACAAATCATGATGTCCAGGGAACTGGTATGAACTTTCGTCCCAATTGATTAGTGCCTATATTAAAAATGTCAGATATTTGGGGTGAGGCCTTGTGGCAGGGATCTCCATGAAGTGGTGATAATTTAAGTCAAATGGTGACAAAAGAGTGGCTGTGAGATTTCTGTCCAGTTGGAAGCAAGACCCCAGCAGTCAGGTAGAATGTAAGGGTAATGATGGTGTGGGAGGGTGTCGAGGTTAGCTGCTGACAAGAACTAGGGTGACTGTCAAGACCCCAGCCAAAAGGGCTTGAGGTTAGGGGCACCTGGGTGGCTCAGTTGATTGAGCATCCCACTTCAGCTCAGGTCATGATCTCATGGTTTAAGCCCCTCGTAGGGCTTGCTGCTGTCAGTGAAGAGCCCGCTTTGGATCCTCTCTCCCCTTCTGCCTCTGCTTCCCCCCTGTTCATGCTCTGTCTCTCAAAAATAAATTTAAAACATTTTTTTAAAAAATGGCTTAAGTTTAGGACAGATATATCTAGGAGAAAAATGGATTACCAAATAAATTGGGAAAGAAGTCCTGTAATGCAGAAGAATTAGGCATGCACGAAGAATACAGGGAGCAGGGAAGATGTAGGTCAGAGTATGAACTATAGGTGCCCTGGATACCAGACTTAGTATACCAAGACTAATTCCAGACCCTATGTATGATAGGAATGGGGCTTCCAATATGCTACCAGGCTTGGTTCAGACTTGGTCAGAACTGGAGCAAATTTAGGATCTGAAATTGGGTGAAGTTCCATGAGGCAAGCACTGATAAAGCTGACTGTATTTATATATATGCGTATACATACATACATATATATATACACATATATATACATACATGTATATATGCATTAGTATTAGATAATCAATTCTTATCTTCTTTACTACAAAATATCATGCAAAAGTCGATACTACCCAAAGCAATCTACACGTTCAATGCAATCCCTATCAAAATAACACCAGCATTCTTCACAGAGCTAGAACAAATAATCCTAAAATTTGTATGGAACCAGAAAAGACCCCGAATCTTGAAAAAGAAAACCAAAGCAGGAGGCATCATAATCCCAGACTTCAAGCTATACTACAAAGCTGTAGTCATCAAGACGGTATGGTACTGGCACAAGAACAGACACTCAGATCAATGGAACAGAATAGAGAACCCAGAAATGGACCCACAAACGTATGGCCAAGTAATCTTTGACAAAGCAGGAAAGGATATCCAATGGAATAAAGACAGTCTCTTCAGCAAGTGGTGCTGGGAAAACTGGACAGCGACATGCAGAAGAATGAACCTGGACCACTTTCTTACACCATACACAAAAATAAACTCAAAATGGATGAAAGACCTAAATGTGAGACAGGAAGTCATCAAAATCCTTGACGAGAAAGCAGGCAAAAACCTCTTTGATCTTGTCCGCAGCAACTGCTTACTCAACACATCTCCAGAGGCAAGGGAAACAAAAGCAAAAACGAACTATTGGGACCTCATCAAAATAAAAAGCTTCTGCACAGCAAAGGAAACAATCAGCAAAACTAAAAGGCAACTGATGGAATGGGAGAAGATATTTGCAAGTGACATATCAGATAAAGGGTTAGTATCCAAAATCTATAAAGAACTTATCAAACTCAATACCCAAAAAACATATATATATGTATATATATATATACAATGGAGTAGTAATCGGCAATCAAAAAGAATGAAATCTTGCCATTTGCAACTATGTGGATGGAACTGGAGGGTATTATGCTAAGTGAAATTAGTCAGAGAAAGACAAAAATCATATAACTTCACTCATATGAGGACTTTAAGAGACAAAACAGATGAATGTAAGGGAAGGGAAACAAAAATAATATAAAAACAGGGAGGGGGACAAAACAGAAGAGACTCATAGATATGGAGAACAAACTGAGGGTTACAGGAGGGGTTGTGGAAGGGGGATGGGATAAATGGGTAAGGGGCACTAAGGAATCTACTCCTGAAATCATTGTTGCACTATATGCTAACTAATTTGGATGTAAATAAAAAACATAAAAAATAAAATTTAAAAAAACATGCAAAAGATTTTTTTTGCACACAGTATGACTTCTGTTTAAATGAATGCAACATCTCAATGAACAGATTTATGATAAATCCATCCAACTCTTTGCTATCTATCTCTCACTGTCATTATAATTACTTCCAAAGTTTTATTGAGAAGTCATTTTCTCCTGTGCTGACAAAGTATTTCTTGAGGAGTGACTTCATTGAAATTTTTCAATTAAAAAGTTCATTTGGAATGTTTGGAATATTCAGGATGTTTTCTGTTTGAGACATAGAATCCCATTCAGCCTTGTTCCCTCCCCGCCTGCCATGTTGTTACTCACCAGGCTTAGTCTGGAAGGGCCTTGGCAGGAACTTCTCCCTTCTGGAAAGAGCCTGCAGCTTCTGGACTCCCAGGGTTGGGGATTTGCCTCTGAGAACCACAGAGTTTTTCTGATCCTCCTGGGTCAGACCTCTTGGGAACTGTGCTGCCAGATTCCTTGTGAGTTTCCAGAAACTCCTGGGCCTCTTGACTCAAATGGCTCCTTGTTCTCCCCTGCCCTCAACAGAGCCGCTCTCCTCCTCAGCACTCCACTGTCTCCAGCTCTTGGCGCCTGCTTTAGAGTGGCTTTCAGTATGCTGTTCAGTAGCATGTTAGTGACAACACTAGCAGTACTCTGTGGCAATCTTCCAAAGTTAGAAAGATCTGTTTCCTGTAAAATAGAAATAAAATTCCTAGATTCTGTGTTTGACTTGGAGGGCAGAGAGGAGGCGAAGGAAACTGGTGTACAGAGTGCTCCAAAATTCCAAAGTGTGTTCCGAGATGCATCTCATCTTGAGAAATTCTTTTGGAGGGATTGGTTAAGGGAATTTTGGTTAGTTGGAAAAAAAAAAAGTGTAGAAATCTGCATACCGTTCTGTATTGTGGAAGCTCATAATTCTTAGAAGCATGTTCATAGTTCTAAGAAGTCCTATAGTAAAGAAACTTACTTAATTTGGATTAGTGTTTTTCAGACTTTTTGATCTCCATATTTTTTTATTAAAAATTTTTAACGTTTATCTATTTTTGAGAGAGAGAGAGAGAGAGAGAGAGAGAGAGAGCATGAGTGGAGGGAGGGGCAGAGAGAGAGAGAGAGGGAGACACAGAATCTGAAGCAGGCTCCTGTCTCTGAGCTGTCAGCACAGAGCCAGACGCGGGGCTGGAACTCATAAACCTGCGAGATCATGACCCGAGGTGAAATCAAGAGTGAGATGCTTACCTGACTGAGCCACCCAGGCGCCCCATAAAGTAGTTTTTAAATTCTGCTTTTTTTACTTAACATAGCATCATTCATATTCTCCACGTTGTTATGTTCACACATATTATTTGCAGCTTCAGAAAGTATATATCCTTGTTAGCCAGCTCTGGAAGGACAATATATACACAATGGGATGAGACCATTGTGTACAGTGGTTTTTCTTTTTTGTTTTGAAAACCTGCAAGTTGGGGCACCGGGGTGGCTCAGTGGGTTAAGCGTCCAACTTTGGCTCAGGTTGTGAGCCCTGCACTGGGCTCAGGGTTGGCAATGCAGAGCCTGCTTCTCTCTTTCTCCCTCTCTCTCTGCCCCTCCCCAACTTGTTCTCTCTCTCTCTCTCTCTCTCAAAAATAAAAAAATTAAAAAAAAAACCTGCAAGTTTACTGCTACAGTGATTTAAGGTTGTTCGCTCACTACATTTATGTGAAAGTAACTACTTCCATAATATATATAATAATATAATATCTACATAAATAATAAATGTAAAAATTCTGTTGAAGACATCCTCAGCTTTTCCTCTTAGTGAACACAATCATCCGAATTTCTCTCCCCTTCCCAACTCTAGGGGCTGTAGCCAAGGCATCATGACATTTTATGACCCCCTTTATGGAAATGAAAAACATTAAAGAGTTTAAGTGACTTTTGTAGTTTTAAAACAAGTGGTAGCCTCACTCTAGCACGTTTGATTCTTCTTTGTGGACTGTGGTATATGGCATTGGTTGCTGGTGTCTTTTCCATCATTTTCCTTTGTAACAGATTCTATTCCTCCTTTGCTTGGTCTATCGTGGAACCCATCTGCTTGGACAAAGTATTTCGTTCAGAGGTGACAACATCCAAGCGATTATAATTCTTCACTGGGATTATTAATTTATGGAAGTTGGGGCTGCCAACGTAAGAAGATGTGACATTGGCGCTATCTGGGCAACTGTTTTTCCTGCCAGCTGGGAGAAGGTGTGCCTTCGGCTAAAGAGAGTAACACTGAACAGATATGAGAAGTGCAAGGAGAGACACAGAGCTGATACCTTGGTCCCTAGAGCGCTTCATTCAGTTTTGTGAATTACTCTCGTGTACTTTCTACCGCTATGACTTAAACTTGCTTAGCTAGGCTTAATTGTGTCTTTATAACTTGCAACCAGGAGAGTCCTAACTAATTCAGTTCCTACAATGGTAGATAAGACATCAACCGCCAGTGAAAAGCACCACTAGATACGGTTAAAAGACTCAGATCCCAATAAAAACATAAAGCTATGAAAATGAGACAACACACATATTCTGCCAAATTAGGCAGAAATCTATCATTTTAATTTCTATTGAAAACTGGTTAATATTTGAAGTATCTAGGCCCACTGTAATCAATAATGTAGTTATTTCCCAAAGTGTAGCGTTGCAGTCAATATGCCTGTAGTTCATTTGAGGGTGTGCTAGCCTAAAATACAAGAGGGTGGGATCAGAAAGTGAGAAAATGGTAAGAACTTAGTTCTGGATCGATCATGATTTCTTAGGAATTAAACAAAATGGATGAAAGAAGAGTTGAGAGATGTAAGGACGAATGGCTGACACATTTCTGTACCCTTTAAAAAATATCTTTGCAAACCTGATATATTAGATTGCTTGTAGTTGTCTACAGTTCTGTTATTTTTATTTTTTTTAAATATTTAGTTATTTTTGAGAGAGGGAGTGCAAGTGAGCATGGGGGAAGGGCAGAGAAAGATGAAGACAGAGGATCATCCCCTGTCAGAGCAGAGACGGACATGGGGTTCAAGCTCACGAATGGCGAAATTATGACCTGAGCTGAAGTTGATGCTTAACCAACTGAGCCACCAGGTGCCCCTCTATTATTTTTAAGGAAGTAAAAACTTAACAGATGAACAAAAACGTTCTGGGGCACAGCATGGTTACCTTAGTGTTTTTAATTGCATTTACACTTTATTTGGATTGATAGAATTATCCACGATTATTTCTGTTGGTGAGGGTGGGAGGATGGTCTAATTTGAATAAAAGGCATGAATTTATTACATCATTGTCAAATAAGTAGTATAATCTTGAAGGAATTTCAGCCAAAATTTTTATCTTGCAGGAATTTGTCAAGAAAGAAGATATTTACATTTAAAATATTAACATTCTGTCAGAGAAAAATGAAATGCAGATAAAATGCCTTAGTATTTCAATGTTAATAAAGTATATATTCATCATGACAGCTGTATATTTCCTATTTAATACAGTAACGTAAAATCTAGACTAGAGACAGGAAAATATTCTCATGATGGAACAGTTTTGCAAGAAAAGTGATTTTATTAGGGCAAACAATGTTAATAGCATGCATTAATATTTTATGTTAAATAATTGTGTGATTATCCTTTTAGTAACATATGGATTCCCTAGCACTTTTGTTTTATCATCTCATCCTTAAAAATTCCAGTGGCTTGTTTTCTTGTATTTTCCTTAATTGTGATCTTAAACAGATCCTCAGTTTTAAATCTGCCAGTTGTTCTGATACAGATGCATAAATACATTTTCTCCAGTTGGTTATTTATTCAAAGACAGCTTGTTTGTGGATACTGTCAGGACATCTGCATTTTATTGGATCTAATTTTTAGTAATAAAGACCTCCCACATTATAGATTCTTTCCAGTCTAAATTAGCCTGTGTGGGAAGCAAAAGAACCATCAGTCAGGGAGAAAAAGTGAATCCATATGGCGCTGATGAGTCTGTTTCCCCGACTACAATGATGAAAGGGTTGAATATAGACAGTGCCCCCAGCAGATCCATGTTTCTTTCTCAAAAGCTTGCTAGAACAGGATTCGTGTCAGTCCCAACTCAGTATCTTTGAGCCAGTCCAGTTCATCCATGCATCAAGCCATAGACACCTAACGAAATTCTGAGGGTGCATTCTCCTTTACCTTTAATCTTGCTCTGTTTCTCTTGCATGTATGCCCAGTCTCTGGCTCTTGCCATTCTCCTTCCATTTTGGGGCTCACCTTTGCCTTTGGGACTTGTTGGATTTTTGATTCCCTGGTCCAATACTAAGGACTTTGGTTCAGGTTTCCACACAATCTCTATGTCATGGAGAAATCTTAAAGAAATCTGCATGTGTCAAAAAGTAGTCAAAAGGGGCATCTGGGTGGCTCAGTCGGTTGAGCGTCTGACTTTGGCTCAGGTCATGATCTCACGGTTTATGAGTTGGAGTCCCACATCTGGCTTGTCACCGTCAGCCTGTCAACGCAGAGCCCGCTTCAGATACTCTGTCCCCTTCTCTCTCTGCTCCCTCCTCCACTCACCCTCTCTCAAAAAATAATTAAAACATTAACAAAAAAAAGTAGCCAAAATTTTTATTCCTGCTTTTAAAAAGGGACAAACAAAATGTGGTAATAGAACTTGAATAGGTGACAGGTCTTCACTTTTACAAGTTAAAACTACTTCACTGTGCAGAGAAACAGACAGGAATTGAAAGTTTTTCTTTCAATGGACACCCAATACCTGGAACAGTTAATTTCTCCTGGTCATTATCACCCATGGGCATAGTATATTCTTTACTATCAATGTTATCTCCCGTAGCACAAACCAGAAAAACCTGTGATTTCAGCCCCTTGTCAACTCTGAGTCTCGGCCAATGAGAAGATACTGTGTCTTCAAACATGGCTGGGTTTATGTTCATTTACGTTTTTGGGTAAGTTTAAATTTAGTTTAACAAGTTTCCTAGTTTCAGAGGTGATGCAAATTGATGATTTATCCTTAAAATAGTTATTATTTAGTGCAGTGGGTAGAATTGTGTCGTCCCCCCCCCTCCCCCCCCCCCCCCCCCCCCCCCGCCCAACTACCCAAAAGAAGAAAAAAACCAGTATGTTCGTTTCTACCGCCTGGTACCTGTGAATGTGAGCTTATTTGGAAATAGAGTCTTTGCAGATGAAATCAAGTTAATATGAGGCTATGCTGGATTAGGGTAGACCCTAATCCAAGGACTGGCGGATTTATAAGAGGGAAATTTGGACATGAACATACTCTGCCATGTGATGAAGGCAGAGATTTGAGTGATGTGTCTATAAGCCAAGGAAGATCAAAGATTGCTGGCACCCCCTAGAAGCTACAATGAGGTAGGAAAGGATTTTTCCTGGAGTATTGAGAGAAAGCATGGCCCTCTGTACACCTTGACTTTGGACATCTAGCCTCTAAAATTGGGAGAGAATAAAATTGTTTTAAGCTATTTAGTTTGTGGTGATCTGTTAGGAGTTTCTCATCAGTGAAAGGGGGCTTTGGCTTACCAGATGATCTCTGAAGTCAGTTTCACTTGTAATACTTTTATGCCTCTAAATCTGTAACATATTCTGATTTTTCCTTAATTGTATAGCTTGTATAAACTGTATAGAAAGTCACTTATGGATTTAATGTCTCCTCCTCTTTCTGCCCCTCTCACCCACCTCCAAAAAGGAGAAGTGTGTGAAACTAGAGTATCTTATTCTGAAAGATGAGCTTCATTTCGGGTAATAGAGTTGATGGACAAACTGTCTCTCAGCTTAGGTGTTAGTCAAGCCTCCTCTCTAGCAAGCATGTTTGAATAAAAGAATAAACACTAATGTCTGTCCATGGACTTATCAACCTAGCAGTATAGTGGAACAGAGGAAAGTTAACGTGGCATACTCCCTGAGCAGGCAGTTTAAACTCTCTGTTTCCTTACCCTTAAAATGGCTATCACAATACCGGTTTACTGGGTTGTTGAGCTGACATGAAACAGAATGCTGTTAATACCTTTTTTAAAGTGCCTGGTATGGCGTGCTTAAAAACTTTACTTGCTTACAAAATTCTCGCTTACAGAAAGGATACTGAAAACATCCGGGATCCCCTTTTCCGGATTCCCCTTTTCCGCGGTCGACAACCAAGCACCCAGGTCCACGGAGCGCTTGGCTGCGGCGGGGAGATTTGCATTAGGAAACCGGGCGCGCGGGGGGAGGGGGGCGGAGTTGCGCCGGCGGAAGCGCTCTCGCGCCACTGTCAGCTGCGCCGGAAGTTCCTGGTCAGGCCTGGCGGTAACCTTGGGGTCCTCGCCGCCTCCGTCGCCGCCAGGGTGGGCTGCGCGAGTCTGAGCCTCAGCCGGGTCGGGACTGGTAACAGCTAGGAGACGCCGGGGTTGTAGGAGAGGACGCCGAGGGCCGTGGGGACCAGCAACTGCGGGCGCAGGACCGCCCAGCCGACATGTCTCTAGTGGCGGAAGCCTTCGTCTCGCAGATCGCAGGTAGCGCGCGTGGCCCTGGGCTGCGGGTGGAGGCGGGGGCGGCGCAGGGCAGTCGCCGGGAGCAGCGTGCGGGTTAGGGCTGCAGCTTTGCCTCAACCTTGCGGCATTAGATGCAGAACCCAGGCCTGGGGATAGAGGCGGGCACGGAGTACCAGCCTCGTTTCACAGATGAGAAAACTGAGGGGGGACACTTGGCCAAGGTCACCTAGCAGGGGCGGGAATACCACCTTTCTTCTCGTGGGCGTACTTTGGTTCCCCTCCGGTTAGGTCAAGAGGGGTTGGGGTGCGTGAAGGATGTCGTGGGTTGGCATGAGGGGGCGTGGCTACAGGGGCCGGGTCTTATAAGGCTTCATTCAGTCTGAGAGTGAGGTTGGCCTCCGTCGTTGGACCTGAAGTTTAAAGTGATTGTCACTAATGAGTTGCCCTTGTTACCTAATGTTGTTGAGGGGCTACCGAAGATCTTGCTTTCTCTCCCAGCACCACGATATTGCCATCTGCTAGGTCTGCAGGATTCGTCGAAAAGTCAATCTACATATATTTTTTAGAAACACCTTTGATTTGATGGACTGAATGTAGCTGATGTAAATAAAATAGATTTATGTTTTCTGTTTTCGAGGTTCTTACTGTAGTGGAAGAAATTAAATATTGTTGAGGAAGTGAGGAGACTAGACACAGGTATTGTAGGTATGTATTGATGGGATAATCTTTAAATGGAGTTAATCTTAACTTCCCAGAAGTATTTTCAACATGAGTAAAGAGACAGTTACCAGGATAAATAGGTACATTTAAAATGAAGTAGGGTCTTGGAAGTGGAAAGTACTGAATGTGTCCTAAAATTTGTAAAATGGTTTTCATTGCATTGCATTTGTGTGAACATACGTTTCTTTTTTTCTTTTTCACTTAAATACATTGTTTTCTGGTAGAGAGGGAAGCCCTCACTAGATTAAAAGCTTCATGAAAATAGGGATCTATTTGTTTTGTCCCCCATTGTATCCTGAACACCTGTTAGTTGGTGCTTAGTGGAATTTGTGACCCGAGTCAGTGAATAATCTTAAGATTTCAAACAATGATTATTTCTCTTTTTGCTGCTTATGTTAAAAAAAAAAAGTTAGATCACTGATTTAATTTCCATTTCTGCAATGTTAAAAAAAAATCAACCATTTCATATTGTATGCTGATACTGGTATACTGTATGCATGTATTCCAATGTGTGATTTCTTCTAAAGAAAAAAAATGATAAATGTCTTTTAGTAAACTTAATGAGTTTGGACTTTTGTGTCAGTTAGTAAAATTTAAGAATTTCTAGGAATTGTAATCTGTCTGTCATCTTAGCTGTTTGTAATGCTCTATTACCCTAGAAGGAGGCATTTGAAGATGGAAAATTCAATAAATGGTGTTGGGCCAGTTCCTAAGTCATAACACCACAAGAATAAATTCCAAATGAATTAAAGATTTAAATGTAAAATAAGAACAAGAACCAAATTGTAATAAAATAATTAGAAAATATAGGTGATAATTTTCAGTAATCTTGGATAGCAGAGGAAGCCTAAGGACACACAGGATCCAGAATCCTTGGGAGAGAAAATTGGCAGATTTGATTGCAGAAAAATTTAAAAAGCTTTATATGATAAAAGACATACGTTTCTACAGATTAATGAAAATATCAGCAGAATCCAGGGTAAAGGATAGGAACAGGCAGTTCACAAACAGGAAATGCAGATGGACAATGAACATATGAATAAATGCTCTCCGTCAATGAAAGTAGATAGTTTTCCAGCTCGTCAGATGCACAAAAATGAGTATGATAATTTCTAGTACTGACAAAGGCATGGGGAAAACATCTACCCTCAAACTATTGGTGAGTCTATAAATTATTACTACTTTTTGGGAACTTAATATAGCAGTGTTTATTAAAATACTGTCCTTTGATCCAGAAACTTTTCAGGGAATTTATTTGATAAAAATATAAGGACTATTGTTTAAAGCAATATGCATTATAGCATTAATTTTAATAGCAAAAAACCAGAAATGTACTAAATATATGCCAAATTACGGTATGCCCACATTATTACAAATACTAGAGATCAAGAGATACATCTGTTAAATACATCGGCTTGAAATTTATGATTATCTTAAATAAAAACAAGTTATAGTATAATATATATATTGTATGAACCCCATTGTTGTTAAATAAACCCTATGTAAACATGTATATGTTTATGTAAGCCCAGAAAAATAGAATATTCAACTAATTTTAACTTGTAATTTCGGAGTAATAAGTGTAGGGAGTTGGTGGAGGGGGGAGGAGCTACATTTCTCAATTGTTTGAATTGTTATAATGAGAATATTTTACTTGTGTGGTTTAAACTATAATTAAAAAAATTTAAAAGATTGTATCTGGACGAGCAGTGAAATAAGGGTGGCTAAAATAAACAATTTATATGAAACCCTATGTTTGCCTTGTAAGTGACTTTTAAGTGTGACTCCAATCCAACAACTATTCAGAGTTTTCTATTTCTGACAATAATATGGTTTTCTCGGGAGAGATCAATCTCGGGAGATTAGAGGTACATATCTATACAGTCCTATTATAAATAGAATAAATAGTTGTGAATCTGTTTTTGCAGCTGAGAGCTTTATTAACAGTGTGCTTATTCTTCTTCCTTTCAGTGATGTGAGCCAACACACTGACATTTCTTTCAGAAACATTGAAAGGCATCTTGCATCTATCTGTGATATTCTTGAGAGCCTTATTATTAAAAAAATTTTTTTTGAATGTTTATTTAGTTTTGGGGGGGGGACAGAGAGAGAGGGAGACACAGAATCTGAAGCAGGCTCCAGGGTCTGAGCTGTCAGCCCAGAGCCCGACATGGGGCTTGAACCCCACCCTGCCCTCCAAACTTCGAGATCGTGACCTGAGCAGAAGTGGGACGCATAAATGACTGAGCCACCCAGGCGCCCTACTATTATTTTCTTAAAATGCAAATGCGACTCTTGTTTTAACATCTTCATTAGTTCTGTATTGTTCGCAGGTGGAGTGAAGCGTATAAGACCTGTCATAAGTAAGCCTCATCTCTTGTCACTCTTTTTTTTTTTTTTTTTTTTAAATTTTTTTTTCAACGTTTATTTATTTTTGGGACAGAGAGAGACAGAGCATGAACGGGGGAGGGGCAGAGAGAGAGGGAGACACAGAATCGGAAACAGGCTCCAGGCTCTGAGCCATCAGCCCAGAGCCCGACGCGGGGCTCGAACTCACGGACCGCGAGATCGTGACCTGGCTGAAGTCGGACGCTTAACCGACTGCGCCACCCAGGCGCCCCTCTTGTCACTCTTAAATTCTCACCTTTCTAAACTGTTTTAGAGTTCATCTTTGGCACATGTTGTCCTCTGCTTGAAATGCCCACTTTCCTTTTGTAACTCGTTTGTCTCTTAAGACTCTGGGCACATTTTAACCTATAAATCTGTCTTATGTTTTTTCTTGTCAAATGAGAACTGTTTGGTTTTTTTTTCCTTCTTGTCTGATAATAATTATGATATCTGGCCTTGTAGACAATGAAATAATATGAAGAAGAAAGTAAAAAGCACCTAAAATCGTAACACCAGGTTAAGACTTTAAAGTTTCACCCTCATCATTAAAACTTTGGTGAGCAGAGCTATCTTCTTCTCTGCCCCTAAATTAAAAAACAAATGAAACAAATTATCGAATGTACATATTTTTTTGGAACCTGTTTTGCCATATATCATTGAGATCTGTTTCCATGTCTGCAAATTGAATTATTCATCATCGTTTTCTGTGGTTACATAGCATTTCATTGTAATGAAGAAATCATAACTTATCTAGTCTTATTTTGGTGGGTATTTAGGGTGTTGTATTAGTTCAACCAGAGAAGCAGAAGCTGTAGGATTTTGATCTCTAGCTCTACCTTTGGCTCTAGCTCTAGCTTTATATCTGTATGTCTACACACACATGCATGGACACATACATGGAATTGGCTTATGCTGTGGTGGGGGTAGGCCAACCAAGGACTGTGTTCACAAGGCAGGTAGCCAGGAATGGGAGATCCAGGAGGAAGAAAGGGTACGTGCAGCAGGTGCTGCTTGCAGTGTGTGAGCTCATAGGCCCTCTCTTTAAAGACTTCCAGCCGATTAAATTAGGCACGCTCCAAGATGATCCCTCCCTTTTTAAAAAAAAAAAATTTTTTTTAAAACATTTATTCATTTTTGAGAGATAGAGAGATACAAGCATGGGTGGGGGGTGGGGCAGAAATAGACACAGAATCCAAAGCAGGCTCCAGGCTCTGGGCTGTTAGCACTGCGGGCTGGAACCCGCAGACCGCGAGATAATGACCTGAGCTGAAGTCGGATGCTTAACCGACTGAGCCACCCAGGCATCCCGATCCCCCTTTTGATTAATGTAAAGTTAACTGATTAGGGGTTTTATTTATATCTGCAAAATCCCTCACAGCAGCACATGGCTAACAGAGAAGGAGTTTATATGCTACAAAATGGCTCTTCTCTTTTGTTTTCCCAGGGTCTGCTAGAAAATGTCCCTTGTAGCTTATCCTAATCAGTAGAAAGAGAATTCTGGCAAATGTGGTTCAGTCTAGTCAAGTTGATGTATCCTAAAGCCATCACTGGTATATATGATTTTTCTGTGATGTCAATAGTGCTTTCATAGACATATTTGTGTATCTCCTGAGTAGTTTCTTTGGATAAATTTCCTAAAGTGGAAGAGGATTTTGAATTGTTCTTATTACTTAATAATATGGAAAGGAAGGGTAAATTATAATTTTGAATTTTAATTTTTTTTAATTTTTAATCTTTGAATTATAGCTTGGATCTCTAGGTGATGATATGCTAGATTTAGAACCTTGGAAGAGGGATAAAAATAGTCCTGGATATTGAATCATTTTCAAAATCTTTTAGAACTGTGTATTTTCAATACTTACTTGCTTTTTGTTGTTGTTGTTGTTTTGTTTGTTTTATGGCAAGATTTTTCCAGTATATCATAGGGGAGGGCTGAGTATCCCCATTTGGGTTGTGTGAGCCCATTTGGAGCCAAAGAGGATGGAGTACTGTGATGGACAGACCGGACTCTTGCTTATCCCTGTACTAGGAGTGGCTCCAGGCTTTAGGGCTCCGCAGACCCATCATACACACACAAGGAGAGAGGTGCTGAGCACTAAGCAGCAAAAATCTCTGACAGTGTCAATCACTTCTTTTTTTTTTTTTTTTAAGATTTCATTTTTAAGTAATCTCTACCCCTAAAGTGGAGCTCGAATTTAAGGCCCCAAGATCAAGAGTCACACGCTCCATGGACTGAACCAACCAGATACTTCATCAGTCAGTCACTTCTTTCACCTTGTTTTTACACTTGTGGTGGACTTTGGAGTAAGTCAGACCTGGCTACTCACTAAATGTGACCTTGGGTAAATTACTTGCCTTTTTTAAGTCTCAGGTTTTTTGTTTGCAAGATGGTTTAAATTTTAATTTTAATTAAGAAAATTTTAAAGATGATGAGAAAATAATAATGCTCGACCTTGTATCTGACACACTGTAAGCATCCTTTTTTGAGCCACTGTTCTAGATGATTGATATACATAATTGCTAATATTAACAATTTGATCCTGTTTAAAAAAATTTTTTTTAAATGTTTATTTTATTTTTGAGAGAGAGAGGGATGTAGAAGATCCTAAGTAGGCTCTGCATGGACAGCAGAGAGCCTGATGCAGGGCTCAAACTCAAAAACCGGGAGATTCATGACCTGCCCCGAAATTGGACACTTAACTGACTGAGCCTCCTAGGCACTTCTGATCCTGTCTGATAGATATTATTCTTGTTTTATAGATGAGGAAATTGAAGCTCTTTTGGGTCGTAGAATATAAAGGTTAGGAACTGGGCCATTGGAGTAAGACAGAAATGAGTTCTAAGCTCAGCTGTCCCTCTTGTTCTGTGATTTTGGGCAGACTGTCCCAGGCCACAGTTTCCTTATTTGTAAAAGGGGATAATATGTTTTGTAATATATATTAAGCACTTAGTATAGGGTGGTACATAGTAATGTTCAGTACATGGTAATTGTTATTACTACTTTCATTGCCTGAGAGCCTCTAAGGATGTTCCATTGGTAATGTTATCCTATTGCCATTTTGGACAGCATGTTGTCCAAAGTATCTTTATTTTTAGTAACCCTATACCATCTTTCTGAATGACCTTATTACTTCACCAATGCCTTTCTATATTTTAAGCATATCAGTTAATTTCATCATACTGTAATTATTAATCTTTTGAAATCAGTATAATATCTGTTCTGTTCTTTATTTAGAAGCTCAGTAAACTATATAAGGGATAAAAAAAAGAAGACTTTCAATATTTCATTTATCTTTGTGGACATGTGGGTGCTTAATTATTTAAGTTTATTAATAACTTCATTCTAGCAGTAGCATTAATTTATAGTATGATCTGGGAAAGTAGTTTTATGGGTTCCATGGAATCCATTTCTAAGCATCTTCAAAGTATTATCAAAACAGGCATGTTTACATTTTTTAAAACTATTTATTTTGAAAGAGAGAACGAACATGAGTGGGGGAGGAGCAGAGAGCGAGCGAGAGAGAGGTCGGGGGACAGAGAATCCCAAGCAGGCTCCATGGTATCTGCACAGCTCGCAGTGCAGGGCTCGATCTCACCAACTGTGAGATTGTGACCTGTGCCAAAATCAAGAGTTGGATGTTTAACCTAGCGAGCCACCCAGGTGCCCTACAACATTTTGTTTTTATATCAGCAACAAAGTATTGTCTATTTCATCCCTCTTCCATGTAAGTACTAGGAAATGTGGACTTTGAAAGCAGTTCAGAAGGGTACTAGAAGCTCAAAGTGGAAAACGTAGTTTAAAAGTAAAATCGACGTGTTGCTGTTGCTCACAAGGTTTATTGAGAATGAAGAAAATGATAGTCAAAGCTCTTAATACCTGCATGCCTTATTATCTAATGATGGCAGTTGTAGCAGATAATTGAAAATATACACTGTGTTCAATTCTTTTGTTCTCGAAAATAAAGATTTTTTTTTTAGTTATTTTCACTTAGTATTCTGAGGATTCTCCAGTATTGAGGAATGCACCGAGGAATTATTGAGACGTTTTCAACTGGCCATCACATTTCAGAGAATCTTCTTTCATTCATATCAGCCACATGAATGGTCTCACACTGTAGTCCTTATCACCCTGGAGTATTTGAAGGTGATATTGAAGGGGCAGATGGAGAAGCAAAGCAAAGACAAAATAGGTTATACTTCAGATTACAGGCAAAGGACAATTTATTGACAGCCGTGTGGCCTATTTTATTTTATCATACTTATATTCATGAATAGGTTGGAAACCGAATTCTCAGAGGCAGTGTTTTGTTGTCTTTTAGAAAAGTTTGATATGATGTTAAGATAACTTGAAAGTTTCTGACCTTGAAGTAGTCCACAGTTAATTATAATGTGAGTTTTAATTTTCTTGTATGCTTTATTAACATTCCATGCTCTGAAATTACGTGATTTTTAGTTGTTTTTGGTGATGGGTACCGCATAAAGATTTCATCTTATTTCTGT
This sequence comes from Lynx rufus, assembly GCF_022079265.1. Taxonomy (NCBI): domain Eukaryota; kingdom Metazoa; phylum Chordata; class Mammalia; order Carnivora; family Felidae; genus Lynx; species Lynx rufus. The sequence continues at coordinate 57,402,578 of NW_025814834.1, read as the reverse complement.
GAAGACTTTTGAGTTATTAATTAATGTTAGCTCAAGCCTTCCATATATGAGTGAAAATTGAAAAAAAAATCATCAAACTTTAACATTTTTCAAACATGTTATAAATTTCTTGGTAAGCAGTTATCAGATGGACTGAAGATACCAAATGGAGACGAGATATTAAATTCAGGCTTCTCATTTTTTGTTCAAAGACAGAAGTAATAATATTCAGCAAATTCAGCTACAGACATTTATGTGTAGAAATATTTGCCTTGCCAGTAAGAGAAATGCATGTTTTAATTTTTTATGGCTTTGTAAATGATCCTTACTCTATTCTTGAACACTTTTCTTATTTTTGTACGCTCTATAAATGAATCATGGTTTTGAACTTTTCTACATCAGTAATAAAAATGAAATTTGATTGGTTAGTGATAAAGAGGGTTATTTTCATAAAAACAATCATTTTGTCATGGCAATTCCCATTAACTGTAACTGCGTTCGCAAAATGGAAACCGTAAAAAGCATTTCGTTGTGCTTACACACTTAGCTGTGTTTTTGTGCTGATTATATATTTTTATCTTTAAGAACTTTTATAAACCAAAGACGTTTCTTTATGACTTAGTCTGCATTTGGATTTTCAAAAAAGTTTGTTTGGTATATTTATCCCAGGGGATACGGTATCCTTAGATATTGAAATGGAATTGCCTCACACACGTCGTATTTCGTTACCTGTTCAAACTAGAACACTGACTAGAACTTCATACAAATAAATTTTATCATTTGTTAGGCCTGAAGAGGGCCATCATTACTCCAGCATTTATTTCTGTAAGTTAGTATTGGCAGCTGATGCTTTAATGATCTGGCCTTTTGACCTCCTTTTCTTTTGATTGTTAGCCTTTACATTATAGCAGAATGTTTTGGCTTCGTGAATGAGAAGTTTCTGATTTTCTTGTTTTATCAATTAAAAAAAGTTTTTATGTCAATAAGAATGTAAAAATAAAAGCTACTTTCTTTTTTTCATTAGGCATTGTTATCATTGTAATTTTTACTATTCATCAATTTGATGACGTACTTTGGCTAGTGGATGAGAATTGGTTATATAATGTTAGGTATTTATGTAGTAGTTTATATTTATTTTTTTTAGTTGAGATTGTGAATTATTCTTTTTTTTTTTTTAACGTTTATTTTTGGGACAGAGAGAGACAGAGCATGAACGGGGGAGGGGCAGAGAGAGAGGGAGACACAGAATCGGAAACAGGCTCCAGGCTCTGAGCCATCAGCCCAGAGCCCGACGCGGGGCTCGAACTCACGGACCGCGAGATCGTGACCTGGCTGAAGTCGGACGCTCAACCGACTGCGCCACCCAGGCGCCCCAAGATTGTGAATTATTCTTGATATATTTTCTTCTCAAACAGATTTCTCCTTCTTGTCATATATACTTGTACTGATTTTCCCACACTATCATGTGGCTATTTGGAGAAGGTAAAATCATTTTAGTCTTAAATATTTAGAAAGGGAGATAATGTCTGGGGCGCCTGGGTGGCGCAGTCGGTTAAGCGTCCGACTTCAGCCAGGTCACGATCTCGCGGTCCGTGAGTTCGAGCCCCGCGTCAGGCTCTGGGCTGATGGCTCAGAGCCTGGAGCCTGTTTCCGATTCTGTGTCTCCCTCTCTCTCTGCCCCTCCCCCGTTCATGCTCTGTCTCTCTCTGTCCCAAAAATAAATGTTGAAAAAAAAAAATTAAAAAAAAAAAAAAAAAAAGAAAGGGAGATAATGTCTTAGAAGTCATGGGGTACAGTTTAAAAACAAATATAAAGTATGTTTCATTACTTACTGTTTTGGATTATCTTTGTATCATAGGTAAATGGCTTTACTGGTCTGCATTTTATGAAAAGATTATGGTAAGCTTTGAGTTTAGCTAGCATACTTAAATCATTTTTCTCTTGGATTCTTTTTTTCCTCATTTCCTGAATAATGTAGTAACTGCCAACAGACCAGAGTTTCTGATGGAGGTATGCCATTGTAGTTACTGGGTTCCAAATTCTGGAGGTCAGGGAGCAGTAATGTGGTCAGGAAGCTGGAGAGTGAGATTTCAGGAAGGTAAAGTTTCAAAGTAATGGATTAATAAAATGGAACTGACTAGAGGAAAGGTGAAAATACCAAAATCCATGCCTGAAGCAGTAAAGTGGGGTTTATAAATGTGACATGGTCAGAAGTCTGATTTAGATGAACAGAGGGAATTCTGAGGCTTCAGATGGATTAATATTTAATTCTTTCTTTAATGATAGACCTGTGACTAATAGTAACTATTAAAACTGTAACTGTTCAGTTATTATTGTAGTATACAAACCACACCACAGCTTAGGGATGTAAAACAGCCATTTTATTATGTTCATGGATTCTGTGGGTCAATAATTCAGATAGGCCACTGGAGAGATTTCTTGTTTCTGCCTCACAGTGTGTGGATACTCAGATGGAAAGACTCAAAGGCTAGGGATGATCCGATAGCTGGAGGCTAGAACATCTAGAAACATCTTCACTTACATGTCTAAGAATTGCCCATTAGGAACTCAGCTGTGATTGTCTTCTGGAATATTTATACATGGCCTCTCCATGTGGCCTGGACTTCCTCAGAGCCTGGAGGCCATAGAGAGGTCAGACATTTAACTCAGTTCTCCAAAGGCATATGTTTAAGCCACCAAAGGAGAAGATATATCACCTTTTATGACTCTGCCTTGGAGGTCTTGAAGCATCACTTCTACCATATTCTGTCAGTCACAACAGAGTTACAAGTCTGCCCCAGATTCAAGGGGAGGAGATTTAGCTTTCACCTCTTGATAGGAGGATGGGGTAGGTGGGGTGTTGGTGAGGTTCTAGAAGAGCTTCTAGGACAGGATATATTGTTGTGGCTGTCTTTAAGAAATATAATATGCCACGGTAAACGTGGTAATAATACTGGTGCAGAGGGATCAGCTGAGTTTAATTAAATCTGGGAACTGACTAGTCCCATTCATGAACTAATAGAGGTTCTAAAATGAGGTGGGGGTGGATGGGATGTGGGTGTGGGTAGAATGGTGTGTAAAGGTGGTAGGGTGTTATTGCACATTACAATTATCTGTGGAGCTCTCTAAAGCCATGCTTGCATTGCATGGCATTTCTCAAACCTCATCCATGCACTTGCACACACATTCCCTTTTTTCTCACGAAAGGCCTGTTATGTGTGAAGGTTAAGGACAGCTCTAGGGCAAGGATATTTTCAAAACCTACATAGATGATTGGGTTGTATACCTCGGTTAGAACCATTAAACAATTTGGGAGCGAAAATGAGTTTATGAGTTTTTACTGTTGAATTTAGTACACATTTTTATTGAGATGTTAATTTTGTTTGATGATTTTATTTCCAGAGTTATAGCAACTTTTTGCTGTCAGATATTTTTCAGGCTTTAGATCGCAAAAGACCTGCTTGATTTCCTATAGAATATATTTGTTAGGTTGAGTACTTAATTTGTGCTGGGTCCTCTGCTAGGTGCTGGGTTACATAGAAGAGCAAAACAGTTCTTACCTTTGATGAACTTACATGCTTATACAGAACACATCGATTGAAACAGATAATTTCTTCCTTCCTTCCCTTTTTTTTTTTTAAATTTTAGAGAGAGCGTTAGTGGGAGAGAGGGGCAGGAGGAGAGAGGGAGAGCATCTGCACTGACAGCGCAGAGCCTGATGTGGGGTTTGATCTCACCAACTGTGAGAACATGACCTGAGCTGAGATCAAGTGTTGGATGCTTAACCGACTGAGCCACCCAGGTGCCCCAGATGACCATTTTTTAAAAGAGAATTCAAATCTTGCAGCCCAATTATAAGGTTCATATGTATTCATGATCACATGTAGTTGACCTGCTTTTTATTGGAAATTAATGACAAATGGCTGATTGTTTTTATAATGTGACAAAGTCTAAACATGACCATTTGAGAAGATGACACGTGTACTTACTAAGAAAGAATGGAAGGTTTTAAATTTAACTTGTATTCTCTTTAGCTTCAGTTATTGGCTTGTTGATGCTGTGCATTAGTCTTCTTGACCCTTGTTAACCTCCAGAAGTTTGTTAGTTTTATGAAATCGATTCTTGAATGCCATTTTGAAATTGATCTCCAGTTTCACATAGATAGATTTAGATGGTTCATGTTCAAGTCTCATAATGATGAACTTAATTTTACTTTCCTATTGATTGCATCTAATGGAAAAACTATCATTTAACCATGTTGGTTCCAAAATAAGTGATGCTTCGGTTCATTAATCTTAAAGGCTTACTCTGGAACACTGTAAAATTGCAACATGTTAACTAATGCATGTTTTAAAACATGACTTTAAGCCAAATGCGCAAATACTTAGGTAGAATAAGATGGACAGAAATCTTGAATAAAGTTAATCTACATATAGCCTCACTACCACTTTCTGAGGCAAATGAATGAAAGAGGTGAAAAGAACTTAATCTTACATCAGGTGCATTCTGTGTCTCAGGGACAGTCTTTTTTTTTTTTTTGTGGTATTTACAGACCATCTGCATCAGAGTTACTGGGATTGCTTGTGGCATGTTTGGATTCTTGGTCCTCATCTCTATATGGTATCAGAATTTCAGAGTTTAGGGTTTGGTGGAAATACATAATTTTATGAAGTTCCACAGATGATTCTTACATACTAAGGGTTGAGAACCACTGTTGTAGGATGATTATAGTTGCTTTAATTCTAATATTTAATTATCACCCAAGAATGTTTATTTGTAGGCTCTGTAAGTTGTTAGCTAATACAGCTGTGTGTTCACTGACTGGAACCAGACTACCTGGGGTCAGACCCTGGCTCTTAACACTTATTCACACTGTGACTTTGGGCAAATTACCTGTGCTTGTGTCTCAGTTTTGTAAATTAGGGATAATAATAATAGTCTACTCAATAAAGTTGTGAGATAGTTAACATGCCAAGCACTTAAGTGCACAATAGACACAGTAAGAGTCTTAAAATTTTGTTTGCCTCAACTTTATTGAAGTATAGTTTACATACCCTTTAAAGTGTACAATTCAGTGATTTTTTTAAATGTTTATTTATTTATTTTGAGAGAGAGAGTGCGAGCAGGAGAGGGGCAGAGAGGGAGAGAAAGAATCCCAACCCAAGTAGGCTCTGCACTGCCAGCACAGAGCCTGATGTGGGGCTGGACCTCACAAACTGTGAGACCATGACCTGAGCCAAAATCAAGAGTCAGACACTTAAACGAGTGAGCCACCCAGCTGCCCTTCAGTGATTTTTTTTAAAGGATATTTACAGAATTGTGATTATTACCACAATCTAATTGTGGACCATTTCCATCACTCCCAAAAGAAATCCCTTCCTCATTTACAATCACTTCCTATTCCCAGCCTGAATCAACCATTAATCCACTCCCTATCTCTGTAGATTTGCCTATTCTGAACCTTTCAGATAAATGGAGTAATAGTTTGTTTTCTTTAGTGACTGGCTTCTTTCACTGGGCATAATTCTTTTGAAGTTCATCCCTTTTGTAGCATGTATCAACATATGGTTCCTTTTCATTGCCAAACGCTATTCTTTTGTATGGGTATGCCGTATTTTGTTCATCCATTCATCAGTTGATGGTCATTTGGGTTGTTTACATTTTTTTTTTTTTAATTTTTTTTTTCAACGTTTATTTATTTTTGGGACAGAGAGAGACAGAGCATGAACGGGGGAGGGGCAGAGAGAGAGGGAGACACAGAATCGGAAACAGGCTCCAGGCTCTGAGCCATCAGCCCAGAGCCTGACGCGGGGCTCGAACTCACGGACCGCGAGATCGTGACCTGGCTGAAGTCGGACGCTTAACCGACTGCGCCACCCAGGCGCCCCGGGTTGTTTACATTTTTTGACATTGAGAATAAGGCTGGTGTGAACATTCATGTACAAGTCTTCATGTGGATATATGTTTTTTTCATTTCTTCTGGGTGCATACCTAGGAGTAGAATTGCTGAGTCATATGGTAATTCTGTGTTTAATATTTTGAGAAACTGCCAAACTTTTTATATTCCCACCAGCAGTGTGTGAGAGTTCCAAATTCTCTACATCTTTTAAACATTTTTTATTTTGTCTTCTTATTCCGCAACACCCCCCCCCCCCCGCCCCGCATCTTGTTGATTATAGCCATTCTGTGCCTGTGAAGTGGTATCTCATTATTGTGGTTTTGACTTGGATTTCTCTAATGACTAATGATATTAAGTATGTTTTCGTGTGGTTGTTGTTTATTCATATATTTCCTTTGGAGAAACGTCTCTTCAGATCCTATGCCCATCAAAAAAAATTGTGTTTTTTTTTTTTTTTTTTTATTACTGAGTTGTAAAAGTTCTTTATTCTGGATATCAGCTTTATGTGTCTTGGAATCTTAGCTGTTATCACCACCATCATCATTATCATTACCTACCTAGATAGAAGTTTTAGGTAGTGTTTGACCAGAACTGACTACGAGTTTTCTTGAATTTTCAATCTGTTTTGCTTTCTGTCCTCCGCTTTCTGAATGGCAGGTTATTAGAACCCATTTGCCTTGGATAGTAATCCTCCTGTATCATTCATCCATATGCCCTCACTTTGGGTCATTTTAATTGCCCCTGTAAAAGAGATCCCAGAATGCTCCTCAGCCCCTTACACCATGTGAGGACACAGCAAGACTGCAGCAGTTAGAGTCTCAGAAGAAGGCCTTCACCAGAGCCTGACTATGCTGGCATCCTGACTTCCAGCCTCCGGAATCGTGAGAAATTTCTGTTGTTTGCAAGTCACCAGTCTGTGGTATTTTGTTACAGTAGCCCACAGGGACTAAGACAGTAGCCTTACTACTATGTTACAGAGTGCTTACCTGCCAGTTTTTTCAGGTTTGTGGAAATGACACCATGGCACTGCACTTCTTTGTTCTCTAACATGAGCCATTTTCTGACATGAACATCGATCTCTGACTTTTGAGGTGATGGGACAATGGTTTTAAACTCCTTTTATGGGAAGGGTCACTTCCTGCTTACACATCCTGTGTAGTGTCATTAAACATCCCCTATGAAACAGTAGCTCAGCGACATTGATATTTAATACTTTCATGATCAGTATTTTCTGGGATGTAGTGTTGTCTTTGAACTGTCCTATAGTCTGCAGGTTAAATTGCTGTTAAATCTAACACATAGCTCTTAAAATTCTCGTTTTGATAAAGTCCCATGGCATACTTTAAACATCTTAAAAATGTTTTTTATTTTATTTATTTATTTTTTACGTTTTTATTTTATTTTTTTGAGAGACATAGAGAGACAGAGCACAAGTTGGGGAGGGGCAGAAAGAGGAGACACAGAATCTGAAACAGGCTCCAGGCTCTGAGCTGTCAGCACAGAGCCCGACGCATGGCTTGAACTCACAAACCGTGAGCTCATGACCTGAGCCGAAGTCGGACGCTCAACCGACTGAGCCACCCAGGCGCCCCTTAAAAATGTATTTTAAATGGAGGCTTTATATCATAACTGCCTGAAACTTGATAGATGTCTGTGGTGATATCATAGAGATCATCAGCATAATATTTATGTCAAACTAGTAAACTTACTTCCTTCTTTCTCTGTGTGTCTTGCAGTAACTTGTCCATGTTTATGAGCTGCCAAATGCTTTTTGAGTATTTTGTTATCTCAGTATTTGCATTCATACCTTTGGCAGAAGGCCATCCAAATTTAGAGATAGGGTACACATGTTTCTTACTCCTTTTGTATAACACTGTCTGAATAGTCGTAGGAAGCTGAAGAGATGACATACAGGAAGGAGCTTTTGGAATTTAGTTGCCTAAGGATATACTGGGTTTGACTTCATTAGTGCACAAATGATAGGGTTGTGTAGAGTTATTATAGCATTAATCAATTTGATGGATTGGAAATATGACAGTACTGAAGCAGCATGTAATATTAGTGCCTATTATTCTACAAATTATGTCTTCACCTACATTCATATGCCAGAAGAGTCATGTTGTGCATTAAGAATGCAGAACTTAAAAAATAACAGAGGGCACTTCTTTCCATGGCCCCTCTCTTGCCCTCTTAGATGAGATCATCAAGAGATGTTTATTAGGTCATAGCATTTCCATACCGTGGAATAGTCTGTATTGAATGGCATAGATAGAACATTGCCCCTGGAGTGACCCAAGTTGATACTTGGGAGAATAGTTTACCTGCAGGTAAAATATAGCATCTGTAAGAGACATAGGGATAGCTATATGTGAAGTTATGGACCAGTAGTCATTTCTCTAAAAGTTATAATGGACTAGTAGTAAAGAATATTGATTTTTTTGTTGTTATGTTGTGTTGGTTGATAAAGCTTAAAAATAGTAGATGCTTTAAACGTAATTAAATGAGAAGCAAATATGTATTTTGGGGGGCTGTGGGTATTGTTTTACCCTGTGTACATTTCTAACACTACATATGCTTTCGTTTATTTTATCTTACGGCTTTCAAAAGTCCCAAGAGTATGTATCCTCTTTTTTTCTTTTAAACTTTGTTCTCTTCCAACATAAATACTTAAAGAATGGAGAACATTTATTTGAAAAATTTAAAAACACTCATTTTGATAAAAAAGCTTACCATTCCACTGAAGACTGAAACTTGAAGAGGCATCTCCTTTGCTTCTGGTAAAAGAGGCACTAAATATAAAATAATCATGGCAGTTTTGCCTCTGCAGAATTTGAGAGTAGGTAAAAGGCTAAGTAGATAAAAGACTTTTAATAATGTTAATCGGATAGAAAGTTATGAGGTGCTCTCATATTTGCTTTATTTCTAGATTTTTTTCTTTATAGAATAGGAATATGTTTTTTCTTTATAAAAATGATAAAAACTTTCATGGGTCTTTTGCTAGGGAATAAGAAGTCATTCTGATTTTAGATAATTAATGTCGGCCACTAAGTACCTTAGAGTAAGTTATTGCTGTTATGAAAATGATATAGTAGTTTCTTATTGTGAAAGAATTTCTGAAAGGTAGGTAGTTTTACTTTGAAACTGTTGTAATAAAGATATTAGCTTTAATGACACTCAGACAAAAAAATTAAATTTAGCTTAATTTGTATTTCATATTTTGGCCACATTCAGTTTGGAGCAATTGAGAAGCCAAGTCTTTAATAAATTATCTTAGGACCATAGGATTTTTTTTTGCATTCTAGGAACTTACTGCCTAGAAAGATAAGGTATTGACATAATAATAGAATAGAGTTGAAAGTAATATATGATATAAAACAAGTACAAACTGTTATGGACAATATAGATAAAAGAAATTAGATTTGTTCAGTGCAAAAGCCTTTTTGAGGTAGGTGGCATTTAAACTTGGTGTTGAAAAAGGTGTAGGATTTGGGTATTTGTGGTGAAAGGAGTATTCTGTCCAGAGGGGAATAGGTTGAACAAAGTCACAAAGGTGAGAAAGCATGAAGTATATAGCATTAAGTATTCTGGTGGGGTATGAGGGTCTTGTTACCACCCCACCCCCACTCCCCCAGTTAATTTGTGTGTGTTCTTTCCAACCTTTTCTCATAGTCAAAAAAAGATGATTTCACTAGAATAGAGGACTCTTCTTTGTTAAAGTGTATGTGAGCAACTGGGTTCCCTGCTAAAATGTCAAATAAGTAGTTATTTAATTAGAGCAGTGTTTTCCAAAGTGGAGTGGGGTGTATACACCCTGTGTTATGTAAGACAATCCTTTCAAGTATAGGAAGAAAGTATTGGAGCTTGGACTTCAATTTATTTTTTAATTCTGTTTTCTTTTTTAATGTATGCTTTTTAATGTGCGTGATTTGTTAGCTTAGGAATACCAACCATATGATTTCTAAATCTGTTTGGACTTGAAATATTTGGACCTCAAATATTTCATCGATTGGGGTTAGATTTTAAAAAGTGGTAATGCCTGGGCTAGAGTTGTAGGATGTGGAAAGGGGAATACTCAGATGACTGGGCAGATAACTGAAGGCCTTTGGTTTGTCTTAGGAATGCTACAACAGGAATATCAAATGGGAACTATATATTTGATATGAAACAAAGAAACAAATTTCCAGGTTTAGGGTCAGTGCACAGGTAAGTTTATAGAAGTAGATTCTGCCAGTTATTTAGGCAGCTGCTTGATAGTTTTGTATTTGGGTTATTGATTGTAGTATTAAATTTACTTGGCAAAGTTTTTTCTTTTTGGCCACGTTTTGTAATTTCTTTATCTTGTCTGCTGCATTCTTAACCCAAACAGTACAGAATAATAACAGCACTGATAGTGGTAATAATAAAAACATTTATTCAGCCAACATTTACTGATTGCCTATTAGGTGCTCAGTTCCAGGGATGAAGTAGTGAGCAAAGACCATAAATGAACACTGGATTCATGGTGTTTATGTTCTAGTAGGGGAGATAATCAACCAGGTAGTCCTCATATCAGTGTAAAAATGTTATCTTTGATAAGTGGTACAAAGGACTGTGCGTACTATTCAAGCTTGTAAAGAGAGTATTTGCACTATCTGGGGAGGTCAGTGAAGACATCCCTGAGGATAGGACTGGCAACATAATGTGTAGGGTCCAGTGCAAAATGGTAACATGAGGCTCCTTGTTCAAAACAATACCAAGACTGTAATAGCAGCGTGTAATAGACTTAAAATCAAGCGTGGAGTCCTTCTAAGTGCAAGCCATGTGCAGTTGCTCAGGTAGCACGTCCAGGAAGCTGGCCCGAGATCTCAGCATGTGTGAGCTGAGCCATACTAGGAGTGAAAGATAGTGCCAGGGCAGAGGAAACAGCACAAATGAATCTTTGGGTCAGGAAGGAACATGGTGCAGTCAGAAGCTGTCTGAAGGCCAGTGTAGCTGGAGTGTAGAGTTGGCAGAGTGGAGTTATGATGAGGCCAGAAGGCAGAAGGCCAGAGAGGTAGAGACGATGATATGTAAGGCCAAGTTGAGGATTCTGATCTTTATTCCAAGAGCCACATCAACCATTGATGTGTGTTAAGTATAAAGTTTACTTTTGAGGCACAAATAATACCAGTATCTTGCACCTTGATAGCATTGGACAGCATTCTCTCTCAGTCCCCATTTCCTACCAAACTCTTTTTCAGAAGCTTTGAGTTTTACCTTCTGTATTTATTCCAAGGCTAGCCTTTCCCAAAAGTAAGTTTAAAAAGGCAATGAATTCACACCAGGGAGTACTTTTGGTGGTAGAAATTGAACATAGCTTAGGTGAGTCGTGACATTTTACTCACTATTGAATTAGTCTATGGTCTAAAACATTTTAGGTCGATGGAAGTAAAACCAGTAAGAGATGAAAATGTTTTATTAAGATGTTTCTTTTTTTTTTTTTTAATTTTTTTTTTCAACGTTTATTTATTTTTGGGACAGAGAGAGACAGAGCATGAACGGGGGAGGGGCAGAGAGAGAGGGAGACACAGAATCGGAAACAGGCTCCAGGCTCTGAGCCATCAGCCCAGAGCCCGACGCGGGGCTCGAACTCACGGACCGCGAGATCGTGACCTGGCTGAAGTCGGACGCTTAACCGACTGCGCCACCCAGGCGCCCCAAGATGTTTCTTTTTAAATGCTACAGATTTTTAAGGTCTATTGTCAGCACCATAATTTTAAATTCTTAATTTCCCTCTCATTTACATGTGGTTAGGAGCAAGGGGTAGATATTGACTTGTCTAGCCTTGGGAAAGATGTGTAGGGAAAGCCGTTGCATTTTTGGGCTTTGTCTTTCAATAATAGGCATTCTCAGTAAAGAAAACCTCAATTAATATTGCCCAAACCAAGGAACAGCCATTCATATTTGTTATGTGTCATAATAATGTTCGTGATTCATGGATTTACTTATGAAGGCAGTTAATAGAGTTCATTTCCTAGAAAGATACCTGCATGGTTGGTTTGTAGATCCATTGCCATGCCACACAACTTAGAATTTTCACTTTTGGCACTCTATTGAATAACACTCTAGGTATTTCTTCTCCCATGTCATGTTTAAAATGTAATTATTTGAGCTGGTTCCGGTGGGAGATGCACTTAAATCAGTGATGTTTGTATACTTTGAGTTGCTCAAGGGTGAGATAGGCAGTTGATCATTTCTTGCATACTCTACCATTTCTTGCCTCCTCGTCCACGGATATATTAGAATGCCAGGCTGCTAAACACACACACACACACACACACAGACACAGACACACATACACACACACACACACACACACACACACAGAGGCAATCTACTCGCCTTCTCTTTTTAAATGAAAGTTTCTCTTTGTGAAGATAACATCAGATGTTTTGGCAGAGTTACTTTTTAGAGTTTATTTTCAACAGTAGTTTCTGAGTTGGAATGTATTTTGTATCATGGATCAAGGAAAAACATCCAGTTTTCACCCCTTCACCCCAGTTTGCATCTTTAGTTCCTTATTTATAACAGAGATTTTAGTATTTGTAGGCAACTTCTTTATTTTTATTTGTAGTCAGGTGTTATGTCTCAAGATTACTTTCACAAATGTCTGTTGTATTAGAACTGGAGAATTCATGGTGGTGATAATAAATTAACTGTTACCTGGAACTACTGAACACGTAAATTGCTGTTCATATGAGAACTCTGCAGTTTTGCAGTGTAGTTAAGTAGCTTCTGAATAGTCACAGAATACTTAAATTATTTTGAGTGTATGCTTAGTGCTAAGTGTATGTTATTCCATTGTTTTGAAAAGTAATCTTTGTTTAGTACATGTAAAACCCAGTTAACCATAAGTTAAAATAAACCAGACTATTTAATTAGAACACTCCATGACTTTAGCCTAGTTGATAATGTTAAGTTCAGTAAAGCTTTGGTTAGCCTGAGTGTTTAGGGAATAGAATGGTAGGTTTAATCAAATGTCTTCTTTCTTTCTTTCTTTCTTTCTTTCTTTCTTTCTTTCTTTCTTTCTTTCTTTCCACAGTTACTGTATGCAAAACATGGTACAGAGTAACATATAAATGGGACATATCTGTGCCCTCAAGAAACTTGGTTTCGGCATCTTTGAAATTTTTGTAGATTTTATTTTCTGCTTTATTGCTTTAATAAGATTAAGATGCATATAATTGAATCATTTTTTAAATAATTGAATCTTCAATGATGTAGGATCTTATAACGAATGAACCTCATTGTATTGTTTCTCATATAGATGTAAACGGTGTAGGTGTGCTGACCATACAATTTATCCTAAAAGGTTATTTTTTAGTAATTCGCTGATGTCAGCTTGTTTTTGTTTCCCTGACTTTTATTTTAAAAACACTGTTACACAGGTTAATTGGGCTCTTATTGAAATTTTACTTTGTTAAAAGTTTTACAGTAACATACAATAAATATTTAATTTTTACTGCTTTTTGGTATGTGAGTTGAAATTCAGTAGCTTTTACATATATATATAATATTATGAGCAACAGCATACAAAACTATGTATGGTCCATTATTTGCTTGATGATTTCATGGCATTATTCCTAAATATGAGTTTGATTTTGTATAGCCCAAACCAAACCAAAAGTAGCATTTATAATTTATAATGATACTATGTTTTTCTTTTCATTCTGAAGTATGAGTAAAAACAAATTAAAGCGTTCCTCCCTCCACCCCCACTCCCTGGACTGTTTAGTGCATCTTAAGGAGAGGTTAAGAATTATAGTCAAGCCTGGACTCAGGCCTAACATTAGTTTTACTAGTAGCTTTATTTCACAGTGTAGGTACTGCTTCATCATGTTACACCACTTTATTTTTATGGAGTGGTGGTGGTGGGTTCAAGGCAATGGAATGTTCTAGAATACAGTAGGATTCTTCTGTAGGTTTAAATACCACCAGCTTATAAGGAAAGATGCATAGCCTGAAAGAGATATATTTGATTCTTTCATACAGTGATGTCTGTTTAAAACTTTACTTTCTTAAAAGTTTACAGTAAAATATTATAAATATTGTTTCACTTTTTTTTCGATAGTGAATCAAATTCAGTATCTTATAAGTAACATTTTGGGATGTCTGTTTTTTGGAGGCTAAAGTAATAGCATATAGGCTGTTTTAGTTTTTAAATTTTAACTTTTGGTGGCTAAAATGAACAAATCAGGAGACTATAGATGCTGGAGAGGATGTGGAGAAACGGGAACCCTCTTGCACTGTTGGTGGGAATGCAAACTGGTGCAGCCGCTCTGGAAAACAGTGTCGAGGTTCCTCAAAAAATTAAAAATAGATCTACCCTATGACCCAGCAATAGCGCTGCTAGGAATTTACCCAAGGGATACAGGAGTGCTGATGCATAGGGGCACTTGTACCCTGATGTTTATAGCAGCACTTTCAACAATAGCCAAATTATGGAAAGAGCCTAAATGTCCAACAACTGATGAATGGATAACGAAGTTGTGGTTTATATATACAATGGAATACTACTTGGCAATGAGAAAGAATGAAATATGGCCATTTTAGCAACATGGATGGAACTGGAGAGTGTTATGCTAAGTGAAATAAGTCATACAGAGAAAGACAGATACCATATGGTTTCACTCTTATGTGGATCCTGAGAAACTTAACAGGAGGCCATGGGGGAGGGGAAGGGGGAAAAAAAAAGAGGGAGGGAGGCAAACCATAAGAGACTCTTGAAAACTGAGCTAAATTGAGGGTTGATGGGGGGTGGGAGGGAGGGGAAAGTGGGTGACGGGCATTGAGGAGGGCACCTGTTGGGATGAACACTGGGTGTTGTATGGAAACCAATTTGACAATACATTTCATATTAAAATACATAAATAAATTTTCACTTTTGATTGGGCAAGCTGTCTTCCACTTCTGCATTAAAACAACAACAACAACAACAACAAAAACAACAACAACAGTACAACCCGCCACCAAATAAGAAACCAAACAATCCATGTAAAAGAAATTATTTAACCTACTTACACAGGATACCATACGATCTAAGGTGGTGTGGTTATTGCCATATATAGAAGGTAACCTTGGCGATCGACTTTCAGTTAAATGCTCTAGGCAAATGTTTGTGCTTATCAATTTGGTTATTGGTATGTGTTTGCCTTATGTACCTGAGTATCACTGCCTTGTTTCCACAGCTGCAGAGCCTTGGCCCGAAAATGCTACCTTATATCAGCAACTGAAAGGTAGGTGCTTGTTCACGATTAAAAATGGTTATGTATAAAAAATACTTATTACCAAAAAAACCCGTCGATAATGTCATTTACTTCTGAGAGAACATAAAACATAAGGGATTCTCTCATCTAATTTGTATTGGAGAGTTTGCCTAAACTTGTATCTGCCAGTGTAAACCAACTATTCATGGCCTATAAGGTTCTTAGTTTATTATTGACTCATTATATTGGCTGCTGTAGGCAGTGTAAAATGATGTGGTTGCAGGAGCAGTTGGCAGATTTACTGCACCAATAGCTGACACAGCAGATTTTTGAAGTCCTGTGGTAAAGTGGGCTCTCAGTAAAAAGGAACTGTTAAAATGTATAGGCTAGGATGGTTCAGGCTCCCTTTAGCAGCTCTTCATATATCATCAGATCACATTATGGACCCCATTTGGGGCTCGGCAGCCTGCTGCAGTTGTCAGAAGACTGCAAAGTAATGAAGACTAATAGGCAGCAGCCCTAGTCTTCTAAGCATGGAATTTTTATTGCTGCAAACTTGTCATCTTTCTTTTGTGTGACAGACCTAGACACTCTGTGCAATATTAACTGCAAGCTGGTTTTATATGGTTTTGAATGCTTTTACTTTTAACTAGAGGGGTCTGAGAACATACTGTTTTACTTAATGAAAAGAAGAATAATATTTCTTGAAAACTTGAAAAATGAATTTGTTTTTAAGTGAGTGATTTTAATTAAATATTGTTGATAAAATACGATAAATGATCAAATAGTTTTGGAGGAAATAGTCTTGTTTTATCATTGTGTACATATTGTGATAATTTAATCAAAATTATGATTGCACAATAGCATTGATAGAGAACTTTGTAATTACTTTGATGAAAGTCTGTACCTTTTATTTTTCAAAATAGGAATAGTGTTTTAAAGTAAAAACATTTATAAGTGTATTATACTTGTTTAGCAATCTCACTTTTGACTCAGACCTTTCATTGTATTTCCACAGGGGAGCAAATTTTGCTTTCTGACAATGCAGCTTCTCTTGCTGTGCAGGTAAATATGTAAATAGTGTAATATTTTTTCACTTTGAGTTGCAAGTGTTTTTTCCTCTCCAGGAAGTCTCTGATGTTGTATGTGTACAATTTTTCTGTGTGATTTACCATTATCAATATAACATCTCATCTGTGAACTGCAATTTTATTATGTAATATTTTCAGTTGTTACCAGTATATAAAAGAAAAGTCTTCATTCTTTTTATAAAAATCACTTCTATGCTAGATGTATTCTCTTCGTAGTTTAGCTTTTGACTAGATATGATGGTGTTAATTATTTGTGGTGACAAGTTCATTTATGGATACAATTTAATAACTTATTTGTAAAGATTTATTTACCACATATTTTTAAGCATCGTTCTTTCATTGTGCTCATTCTAGCCTAAATCCTTTTGGCAATCTTAAAGTAGACATACTCTTCTCTGGCTATTCCTTTTGTATTTATGATTGTACTGGTATCTGTTACCCCCAAACCACTTATTGAATGCAGTAGCTCTTTACATTGTAGATCACAGTTGTGGAATCCAAAAAAGGCTAGTGGTCCTGTAAACTTTACACTGTACTATAGGAAGAAGGGAATATGTGGGGATTATTTGCTTTAAAAACTAATATAACAATGTATATTAATTAACTGGAATTAAAATAAAAACTTAAGAAAAAAAAATTCTTACAGATATTGCTAAAGGGCCCAGTATAACCCTCAGTGATTCTGTTTCCGTCTCCCTTCTCTTTCATTGTACTGAATTTGCTTATCATATGATTAGACTATTGATAACTTATGCATACATAATAAGGGAACAAACCTAACTAGTATTACAGATCATTTTTTTACTTCATGTAAATTTAAACAAACTCTATATGTTGTTTGATTCTTTTTTTGGTACTTGACATTGTTTTTTATATTTGTTCATATTGATAGATGTACCTCTAATTTATTCATTTTTATTGATGTATGTTATCCCACTGTATGAATATCCCACAATTCACTAAAAAAAAAGAAAAGAGAGAAATGTTTATGTAGATTTATAGAATTAAAATTATTCAGACGTTTTACAGTTAGCTATTATTTATTTAGTTAGCTTACATAGTTTGAATCACAAAGAGGATTTTATTGTGGAACACCTACAAGATAAAAGAGAAACCTTAAGATGTGTGACATTTTTGGAGATGGGACTGTGAGCTTCTGGAGGACAGAAGGAAGGGGAAGAGAAGGGCCTGTGAGTTTTTGCTGTGTTCTAGGCATGATCTTAGGCTCTTGGTCGTCTCACATTTTCTTATTCAACTTGGTATTCTCTGGGTTTACTGACTGACTGGTAGCATGCCATTCAGTACATTTTTGTGTTCTTTAAGATGGGGAAAGAAGGAAAACATGGAAAGAAATATATTTGGACAATAATTTATTCATATGAGGATCTATGAGTATCTTTAAGTTTCTTTCTTTTAGATTTACTTTAAATCTTTTTACCAAAAAAGTAAATTACATTTATTTTATTTATTTACCTTTATTTTATCTTTAGATACTAGTTTTATAACTAGTGTATTTTTTTCTTATGTTCACTTTAGAGAAGCAGAAATTCTCGGTGATTGTATGCAATAAATACGGACTTTATGCTGCTGTTAATCTTGTTTTTTCTTTTTTTGGTGAGGGAGAACTTAAGTTTAGCTTTCAGATACTTAATAAGTAACATAGTGCCTAGCATACAGGATATACTCAGTAAGTGTTTGTTGAATGAAAGGTTTGTAAGTGTGGTGCCTGATAACTGATAGCACAAGCAAATTATTAGCTGTGTATAAAATAGTATTTTCAATGTTTCTCTTTGAAAAAATAGCTTCAAGACACAGTGAATCTTTTAGTTGAAGCACTAATTCTTAACCCTTTTTTTTCATTGCCATTTTTGGGATAACTCTTTCAGGACCTGATGAAAACTGTAAAACATTTCTCAGAAAACATGCCAGAGCGCATACACAAATAGAAACATACCTAGACTATTCTGCACGTGGTTGCAGGGTTTACTGATCTTGCTGAGGCTATCTGGAGATCCCCTGTGAAGAGCCCCTAAAATTATTGAAGTAATTTTTACCAAATAAGAAGGTATTTTGAGTAGGAATAGACCAGGGGTTCTCAACTGAAAGAAATTTCTACTCCACAAAACACATTTGTCAGTGTTTAGACATTTCTGGTTGTCCTAACTGTTGGGGACGGTGCGATTAGCATCTGTTAGGTAAATGCCAGGGATGCTGTTAAACATCTTACAATGCTCAGGACAGTCCCTTCATGACAAAGAAATACCCAGCCCCAAATGAAAATAGTGTCAATGTTGAGAAACCCTGGAATTAACTTGTTTTCAGTGCAAACCGAGATACCAGTATATTACCATTAAAAAAAATGTTTTAAATAATCTGGGGAAGGGACGAAAAAAAGAAATCTTAGTGTGTACTTTATTTAGTAACTCTGTTTTTATGGTTCCTATTAATTTACTTTAACCATGGCTTTTTAAATCATAGTTGCAATTAAATATAAAGCCAGAAAAAAAGAACCTTTTAAAAATGCAGAATTTTGCTTAAGCATTTCAATTTTTTTGTTATCCTACATATGTCACTTAGATGATAAATTAACCAGCATATATTAAAAATTCTTGGTTTTCTCCAATATTCTTTGACTTGACAGCTGATAGTAGCCATGACTATAAATGTGACTTTTCCAGATATCTGATGTAAACTTTATGGAGTAATTTTCTTCTATATAGTGGACCAGTATCCGTTTAGAGGAATCAGTTAAATGTGTAAAATTGATGAAAACAATGTGACAGGTATCCATAAACTGGATATTTCTAGAAGATACCAGATATAAAGCATCAGATATTTTAATAGTCTGCCAGTTAAGCCGTCAGGAAATTTAAATTTTACCTACCACATAGACTTGGCATTTATTATATTCCTGGAACTAAGTGGTCAGATCTTTGTTGATTAAAGGAACCCTTATGATTTCAGTTTAAAAGAAAATAAATTTTTTTCCCATGGCTGATATTTCCTCTTAGATTTGCTTTTTTCCCCCCTCATTCACAAATTTTGGTGTTACCTGAAGTGTTTGCCTAGTCATATAACAATCTTGTATGTTGAGTATAGTGACATATTAGTGTAGCATGTTCCTCTGGTTCTCATGAGCAGTGTGTGTGTGTGTGTGTGTGTGTGTGTGTGTGTGTGTAGCAGTATATACGTATGTATATATATACATCAATCTATGTGTGTGTGTTTGGGAAAAGAACTTTGATAATAATTCTGTTACTATTGTCTCACTTCCTAAACCTAAACCACTGTCTGACAGATGTATAATGTATGTAAAGTCGGCCACATACGTGGTTTAAAATTTTGTAATAGTCCCATTAAAAAAGATAAAAAGAAACAGATGTAATTAACTTTAATAATGTTTTATTTAACCCAGTGTATCAAAATATTATCATTTTCACGTGTAATCAGTACAAAATTTGTTAATGGGAGGTTTTTCTTGTTTTTTGAATTTTTTTTAATGTTTGTTTATTTTTGAGAGAGAGAGAGAGAGAGAATGTGAGTGGGGAAGGGGCAGAGAGAGGGAATCTGAATCTGAAGCAGGCTCCAGGCTCTGAGCTGTCAGGACAGAGCCCAATGCAGGGCTCGAAATCATGAACCAGGAGATCATGACCTGGGCCAAAGTCGGACGCTTAACTTACTGAGCCACCCAAGCTCCCCTGATGTTTTACTTTTGTTTATATTCAGTTCAAGATTTGACGTCTGTTTTACACCTACAGCACATCCTAATTTGTGCTAGCCACATTTCAAGTGCTCAGTAGACACATGTAGCTGATGGCTCTTGTATGGAACAGCACATGTCTAGAAATACAGTAAGCAAATACATATGAACTCCCCTGCAAGTTTTCTATAAAAAACGTCTTATTTTCTTCAAGAAGTTTAGGTCTTTACTGATGTGGAATATGCTTTGTACAAGTGAAATGAGCAGTTGGTCTCTTCCAAATACAGCATGCCTTAAACATTACTTTTTGTTTCAAGTTTCCTCATCTGTAAAAGGGAGTTACAATAGAAGCTATTCTATTGGAGGTCATGAGGACTGAATGTGTTAATATATAGAAAAAACACTTAGAAAAGTACTTGGCGTAATGTAAATACGCAGCTAATGTTGGTTATTATTTCTTTCTCTCCTGTTCATTGACAGGAGTGTATATAATCCATGTCAGCAGGAGGAATGCAAGTTTGCAGGCTTTATGATGTCCAACCACACCCGAGTAATTAAAATCAATGTTAGGCTTAAGAATTTTTTTTTTTAATTTTTTTTTTTTCAACGTTTATTTATTTTTGGGACAGAGAGAGACAGAGCATGATCGGGGGAGGGGCAGAGAGAGAGGGAGACACAGAATCGGAAACAGGCTCCAGGCTCTGAGCCATCAGCCCAGAGCCTGACGCGGGGCTCGAACTCACGGACCGCGAGATCGTGACCTGGCTGAAGTCGGACGCTTAACCGACTGCGCCACCCAGGCGCCCCTAGAATTTTTTTTGACACATATGAGTTTGTGTCCAAATTATCAATACTGAATATTTTAATTCAAACAATGTATTTTTAAAACAATACCGAATAAGATTTGTTTTAAAAGTATTGAATACTTTTATTGATGAAGGCATTCTACTGAGAGCTTTTATGTGAAGTGTCTCATTCTGTCCTTCCCATAACCCTAGTGGAAGGTACTCTTAGGAACCTCATTTTTAAAGATGTGGAAACTGAAACGAAGGAAAGCTTTTTTGCCCAAGGTCACAGAGCCCACAAATTGTGGAGGTAACCCACAGCAACAGCATTGGCTGAGTACCTGCCAC
Organism: Lynx rufus; assembly: GCF_022079265.1. NCBI lineage: Eukaryota > Metazoa > Chordata > Mammalia > Carnivora > Felidae > Lynx > Lynx rufus. The sequence goes on along the minus strand of NW_025814834.1, from coordinate 57,381,552 downwards.
GTGCTCGTCACTATGCTGAGCACTTAATTCTTACTAACTCATTCAGTCCTTACAACAACTAAATGAGGTAGTGCTATTGTAATCCGCATCCTGCAGGCAATGTTAGTGAGAACAACCATAATAACCGAAGCTAAAGTTTCCACAGCACTTACTCCATGTGCCAGGTCTTGTTAAATGTACCTCAGGTATCAGAGATAATTTTCACAGCAACTCTAGGAGGTAGGTAGTATTATTATTGCCATTGTACAAATTAAGAAGTTAAAGCCCGTGGCTCAAACTTACATAGGTGGTACTTAGCAGGGCGGGAGTGCCAACCCAGGGAGTCTGGAGTCAAGAATCCATGCTCATAACACTTTGTAGCATAGCAGTCCAGTCCAGTGATGCAGGTCTTTGAATTTTTATCCAAAAATAAGTGGACATTTAATTCAAGAATCACTTCTGACATTTCTTAGCAAGCTGTATCTTGCAATTTATAGATTACATTAAGATGTGAAAAATAAATGTCTCTCAGCTTTTGGATCCCTGAAATGTGATAAACGCAGTCTTACCTATATTATGAGTTATTGTGAAGCTCACTCAAGTCAGATAATAAACGAGAAGTTCTTTTGAAAACAGTGAAAGCAATAGAAATAGCAGTAGAAATACAAGATGATGTTGAATGTTGAATTAGAGCCTATTTTGACTACAAAGATTTATAAATACGTATTTTGTGAATGCATATAATAAAATGTTACTTTCTAGTAAGTTTTAGAAGGGATTTTGTTTATTATATATGAATCCAATTTAAAAAGAAACCTGTTTTCCTTTTTTGTATGGCTTACTCTATTGTAAAAGTTTGAATTTATTTTTGGAGTGTCTCAAACTGATGATCATTATTAGAACGCTGCATAAAAGAGAATGCTGCTTTTTTACTTCACTTAGTTTGTATACTCACTTCCTGTAAGAATGACATTTAAGCCCGGTTAAGGGAAATATCACTATTCTACTTAATTTTCTAGTTTTTCCCTACTTTTTTGTGGATAAATACTCTGTCCCTAAAGATGAAAGGTAAGACAACAGAAAAAAAAAACAAAAAACAACAACAACAAAAAAAACGCCACCTGTTTTCTTTCTGTTGAATATGTTGTATCATTTTAAAAAGTCGACATTTTTATAGGCCCTGTTAATTCTGGGCCACGAACACTAACATGTCAGATCTGCTGATAAATTGTTAGCTGACCCTTGCCTTTTCCTTTTAGCAAATGATGCCTTTTAGGTGGGCATATTAATTAGCAGTTAAATGATAATATCCTCATGTAGTGATTGGGAAGAGCAGGAGAAAGGAGTAGCTCTCTTTCCTTTGGACCGCGAGTCCATTGATCTACTGGAGAAATAACAGTGATTATGAAAATAGAGCCACTGTAAACATGTCATGGCATTCAGGTGGCTACCGTGGACAGCGTACCTTGACAGCTGTAGAGGAAATGATTTTGAATTTTCAGTTTGGTTGGATAGATTTTTTTCCCTTAAACAAGTTGGCCATGGTTGTATGCAATTTTTAGGTGTCAGTTCAAACCTGACAAAGATGACACCAGTGGATATATTTTAATAGAGAATTAAGAGGACACTTTTATGAAAAACATTCTTTAAATAGATGCATTTTAAAGTTTTTTGACATTTGTTTATCTCTCCCACTTGAATCATCTGCTGCAAAATGAGGCTTCTGTATTTTCTTTCAAAATTAGAAGGGGGGGGAGGAAAGCTTAGAGATAGAGGGAATTTAGGGAACGTTTGTTACATAAGGGGACTTGTGAAACCCTTTTCAGTATTCTAAAATGAGAAAAATGGAGGCTACAGGATGCTTCCTTGATATCACTGAATTTAAATTCTTCAGATTGAATGTCATATCACCTTTATAGACCAGGAGTATTAAAGTATTTTGGTGATTTATGCTTTTAAGGATTTAAGTATATAAAATGCGATCTTCAGAAAAGATAATTTAAATTGAGGTGATTAAAATTGACCTGAAATTACAAACAGAATTTAGCAAATTAAAAACATTTTCAGTATTAATTTCTCAGCATATGAATGGTATGGTATACATAAAACATTTAAATTAGTCTTACAGGATTTGGGAGAGTGAAGTATATTCAGAATACAGTTAGGTGGCTTTTAGAGTTGTCAGTTTTAGTAATTAGTGAAATAAAATGGTTTTGTAGGGTAATGGTTTGCTAACGTAAGTATCTCTTTAACTTAGCAAAAATGCGCTTTCCTGCAGTCAGGAGAGATTGCAAGTTAGAATGTCAACCATATACTTTTCTGTTTAAAAAGTAAATAGCAAGCGGATTTTAAAATTTGTTGCTATTAAGCAGAACAATGAAGACCTAGCAGTAAGATGAAAAAATGGCAGTCTATTTTTAAATAGAAAAAGGCTAGAATTCTTCATTATTAGATACACAGTATCAGCATAATCGATCTAGCAGCATTATATTTGAGCTGAAAATACACTTAAATTTGAGGCCATAGACTAGCCTGTGTGAACGAAACATCCTTCATATAGTTCTAAGATGAAATTACCCTTGAATGAATAGCATCTTCATTTATCTTCAAACCTCTTCTGTGCTCTTAGTGTATCTACTCTTTCAACATTCTACAACAAGAATTACATTATACCATTATACCAGAGTACTTCTGCAGTGTGAAATAGATTGGTTTGGAAAATGAACCTGGCTTTGCTATAAATTACATTCTCAGGTACAAAGAAATTTGTTATTTTGTTTAAAATAGTCACAAATATAATTAAGGTCTTAATTTATGTTAAACTACAAATATGGCTATTACTTTAACTGGATTAGGAACTTAATCTGTCACTTCAAGAATGATACCTAACACTTTTCATTTGTAACCTTAGATACATTATTTCAATTACAGGGTCTGCAGCTGTTTGATATAAAAAATGAATTATTTTGTAGGTAGATTTGTTCATGGTTTTTAATTTTAAAACATGCCTCTTCAGTAAGGGGGAAAATAATTCTTTGGTTGTTGTCACAGATTTTCTTTTGTGTCCTGGTAAAACAAGATATGAATTAAAAATCAGAACCATTTTCATTTTGTGCCCTGAAAATGGTATTGCATGCTTTCGAATAGTCCGTAGGGAATTCTTACGTGAAATATTTCAAATTTAATTATGAAATGAACAGAAGCTTTGTCCTAAGAAAGAAAACCGGAGGTCTGCTGTCTAAGGATAGCTTTACATGGTTAGACTGAAAATTGCTTTTCCCTATCTAGAATTTGGTAACTTTGTTAATGTGATCTATATACATTTAGAAGCTATGTTTATAATCCCTTAAGTTCCACAATATTAATCAGTATAAAGCACCTGATCTCTTAAAAGCTTAAGAACAATTCCTTAAAATTTTATATTATTTAAAAAAATTTTTTTAACATTCATTTTTGAGAGACAGAGACAGAGTGCGAGCAGGGGAAGGGCAGAGAAAGTGGGAGACACAGAATCTGAAGCAGGCTCCAGGCTCTGAGCTGTCAGCACAGAGCCCGATGTGGTGCTTCAACCCATGAACCGTGAGAACATGACCTGAATCGAAGTCGGATGCTTAACCAACTGAGCCACCCAGACACCCTTATTTTTATATTTTTATGAGCAAGCAATGTTGATTTTATTGCTTAAACACAAAGAGTATTCTTGTGTATTTAACTTGTAAGACAAGTAAATGTTCATTTTGTTTTTGGAATAGTGAAGTGGAAAGAAAATAGTTGGTGCTGTTTATTGGTAAATGATCCAATATGGAGTTACTGTTAGTTTATCAAAATGAATACATTTTAGATCCCTGACATCTACTATTTAGCTTATCCTAAGAATTTAAAATTTGGTAGGCTTTTGTTATTTTTCTCAATTGGGAATCTTTATCTGTAAAATATAAAATTTTAAAATACTCGTTATAGGAGCTCAAAAAAAAAAAAAGTAGTTTCCTGTCTTTATTCCCAAGTTGTTCATTGAGTGCCAAATATGCAACTGGTGTTGCTTTAGGTTCTTGGGTTGTAAGAATTATTCTTTCTGTGCCTTTTGACTAGTTTATCACTCCTTCTGCTTAATATTAACCTTACAACTTTTATTTATATTTAATTCTAACGGGGAGAGCTTGTATTTTTTCCTATTCTGGTTATCTTTATTTGTTGCTTTCCTTCTGAACTTGATTTTTTTCCTACAGCTGTCAGGTGTTGATGTATCTAAAGTTGAGTCAGATATTCCAAAAGTAGTTTTCAGGTGAGAGTTGTATTAAGGAGAAGATCTGTTCTCTGTTGTGATCTGTCTTCATACGTGCTTTCATTAGCTTTTCATGGTTTTGGTACCAGATTTGCTCTATTTTTTTTTTCAACGTTTTTTATTTATTTTTGGGACAGAGAGAGACAGAGCATGAACGGGGGAGGGGCAGAGAGAGAGGGAGACACAGAATCGGAAACAGGCTCCAGGCTCTGAGCCATCAGCCCAGAGCCTGACGCGGGGCTCGAACTCACGGACCGCGAGATCGTGACCTGGCTGAAGTCGGACGCTTAACCGACTGCGCCACCCAGGCGCCCCAGATTTGCTCTATTTATTTTATTTTATTTTTTTTTTAAATTTTTTTTTCAACGTTTATTTATTTTTGGGACAGAGAGAGACAGAGCATGAACGGGGGAGGGGCAGAGAGAGAGGGAGACACAGAATCGGAAACAGGCTCCAGGCTCCGAGCCATCAGCCCAGAGCCTGACGCGGGGCTCGAACTCACGGACCGTGAGATCGTGACCTGGCTGAAGTCGGACGCTTAACCGACTGCGCCACCCAGGCGCCCCTGATTTGCTCTATTTAAAAGCTTTTTCTGCTCATTGAATTGTGGTTTCTGATAATGTTTTTTAAGTTAAATTCCTGTAACTTTTTCTAAAACAATATCTGCTTACTGATATTTGTCATTTTATTGATTTTAAAAAATAACTCTGAATTTAACAGGAGTTACATCTAACTTTTTAATGCAGTAATCTTTGGTTCCATAAAATAACAAAATGCTAGTCTTTGTTGTAGTTTACTAGTTTTCTACAAACTTAGGTATGTTTGTATTTATTGTGCATATCTATGGCTTATTCCTCGAGCAAGTGTTACATGAGAACCTATAGTATGCTGAGGATAAAGCAGTGAACAAGGTAGACATGGTCAGTGTGTGCTAATAGAGCTTACAGTCTGGAGGGGAGTCCTGTTATCAATAATTTTATCAGTTTTGTCAATGTGTGGACTTTGAAAGATTATTCATAAAGTAAGCGTTTATGTCAATATCAAAACATCTTTATTCAGTTGTTTTTGCCTTGTTTAAAAGATTTTATATAAGGTATGTACTGTAAACCAGAAATCATATATTTACTCTTTATCTTATTTTTTAAAAAAGTACTTTTTGGGGTGCCTGGGTGGCTCATTCTGTTGAATATCCAACTTCGGCTCAGGTCATGATCCCACGGCTTGTGAGTTTGAGCCCCATTTTGGGCTCTGTGCTAACAGCTCAGAGCCTGGAGCCTGCTTCACATTCCTGTCTCTGTCTCTCTCTCTGCCCCTCCCCTGCTCGTATACGGTCTCTCTCAAATATAAATAAGCATAAAAAAAATAAAAAAAAAAAAAGAAGAAGAAAGCTTATCAGGTAAAGGACCTTTCTCTAACAGTCAGATCCTGCCCAGAGATGGCTCGCTGGGAGGCATCTGCTTTGTTAAGTCTTACTGTTCTGTCTATACTGATTCTTAAAATTGATGCAGAGGATTTTCATTTTTCAAAAGGCATTCTAGTCTTCTCAAACAGTATGCTTCTTAAGTCTGTACTCTGTTAGGATCCATTAGGTTATGCTAGGCACTTAACCAGTGACAATTAAGGAGTGGGAATGTGCTAATGGTCACCCAGTCATTGGTATGGTGTATGAGTCAGCAACAGAAAGTCACCTTCCTCTAAATGATGGTAGGACAGAATGTCAATGAGGCAGCATCCTCCCTGTGCAAATGTAGTAGACAGGGCAGGCCTGTTGTTGGCTGGCTGTGTTTCCCTTCTCATAGTTTTATGAACTGAATATTTTTATTTGCCCTTTTGCTTTGTTTGTTTTTTGTTGTTGTTAACCTAATGCAATTAAAAGATGTTTGATATTTCAGGTTTCTTAATATTGCAGATTCTGTTTTCCTTCTCCTGTCAGATAGCATCATATTTATTTCTGTAAAAGAAATTGATGATTTTTTTCAGCTTTAAATTTAATTTCATTAAGTTTGCCCTTCCAGATCCTTTCTGAGATATTTTTAGTATATTTCTTTGGGAACAAAGAGTTCAACTAGGTATGCGTAATTTTTGAAATGTTTTGTTTTGTTGGATTTTCTCATATTATTCTGCTTACCTTATATTAATTATACGACCTGTGTACTTAATTTAAATCTCCCGAAGGCTCGTAATTCTCCATAAGGTACAGCACCATATAATGCTGTGTTATACCTTTTGTCCCTGTGACTTTTTCATCCCATAACTGCAAGCCTGTATCTCCCACTCTCCTTCACCCATCCCCCTCCTCTCCTCCCCTCTGCCAACTGTCAATTTGTTCTCTGTATTTGTGGGAATCTTTGGTTTTTTGTTTGTTCATTTGCTTTGTGTTTTAGAGTCCACATATAAGTGATCTCATTCCTTTTTATGGCTGAGTAATATTCCATGGTGTGTGTGTGTGTGTGTGTGTGTGTGTGTGTGTGTGTACAAACACTACATCTTCTTCATCCATCGACGGATACTTGGGTTGCTTTCATATCTTGGCTACTATAAATAATGCTGCAGTGAACATAGGTATACCTATATCTTCTGAGTTCGTGTTTTTGCCTTCTTTGGGTAAATATTCAGTAATGGAATGACTGGATCGGAATCTCTATGCTGTTTTTCATAGTGGTTGCACCAATTTTCATTCCTACCGATAGTGCATGAAGGTTCCTTTTTCTCCACGTCCCTACCAGTGCTTTTTATTTCTTGTCTTTTTGATACTAGCCATTCTGACAGGTGTAAAGGTGATAAATCTCACTGTGGTTTTGATATACATTTCTCTGATGTTGAGCATCTTTTCATGTGTCTGTTGGTCATCTGTATGTCTTCTTTGGAAGGATTTCTATTCAGGTCCTCTGCTCACTTTTTAATCTGATTATTTGGTGTTTTTGGTGTTGACTTATGTCCGTTCTTTTTATACTTTGGGTATTGACTTTTCACTTTTTAAACTTGGTGGGCTATAGATGCAGGGAACAGAAGAGATCAAAGATAAAAACTGTCCTTGGTTGTGTTTTTATTCTGCATAAATAACTATAGCTCTACCCGTTTCTTAACACCTCAATATTACCATCCTTGCAGGAAAGTGTTGACAAAGATTATACTGATTTGTAGGTACTTCTGTCACCTCTGTCCACAAAAGAAAAGGGTGTGGGTGGCCTTTAAGGTTGGGCTTCTCAACATTTCAGTAGAATCTGCTTATCTGGTTTCAAAGCGTATAACTGCCTTCGTGACCAGGTCTTTGAAAAGGGAATAGAGTTGTTTCCTAGTCATTGCCTGTCAGAAAAGTTTGACAAGGAAGTGATGTTAGAGCAGTCCATCTAAAGACTCCTAAGTCTCCCTTCTCCCACCAAAACCTTCTCATCCTGCACTTTTTCCTATTTTGGTAAATGGCATTTCCATTGTTGTAGTTGTTTATGTCAGAAAGTTTGGGCCATCTTTGGAGTCCTCTTTTTCCTATATCCACATCCAGTTGTCAGCAAACCCTTTTGGCCCTAGTTTTAAAATGTAGCCAGAATCCGACTTCTTGTCCCCCCTAGCACTCCTGTCTTAATCCAGGCCACCACCATTTCTTGCCTACATTATTGCAGAATCCTTCTTCTTTTTTTTTCTAATGTTTTATTTATTTATTTATTTATTTTGAGAGAGAGACAGAGTATGAGCTGGGCAGGGGCAGAGAGAGAGGGAGACAGAATCCACAAAGCAGACTCCAGGTTCTGAGCTGTCAGCAGAGAGCCCCACACGGGGCTTGAACCCGTGAACCATGAGATCATGACCTGAGCCGAAGTCAGACGCCCAACCGACTGAGCCACCCAGACGCCCCCAGAATCCTTCTAACTAGTGCTTCTGCTTCTATGCTTCTACTGTCTACAATCTAATCTCTGTATAACTGCTTATAATCCTTTAAAACGTTAGTCAGATTCCAGCAGTTTTCAGCTGAGCACCTTCTTGTAATTGTTCTTCTCATGCAAAGTAAAAGTCAGAATCCTTACAAGTATCTGTAAGTCCTACATGATCTCCTGGTTGTCTCTGATGTTCCCTGTTACCACTCACTTCCTTAATCTGCATTGTCGGACTGGTCTTGTCCCTCAGACACACCAGTAGAAGCATAAGACTGTTTTAGTGCCTTTGAACATGGCTGGCTCCCTAACTTTCTTCAGGTTTATGCCCAAATGTTACTTTATTGGTGAGCCCTCATCTGACCACTCTACTTATAATAGCAATACCTTCATACTGCTTTGTATTTCTAAATAGCAGGAATCACCATACATATTTTCAGGTTTATTTGCATATCATCTCTCTCCATTAGATTGTAAACTCAGTGAAGGCCGAGACTTTAAGGTCCCTGTTCTGTTCTCGTGCCTAGAACAGTTGTGATATATAGTAGCTGCTCAGTAAATATGTATTGAGTATGGGGATGAATGCATAAATGTTTTCCACTCATTCTTCTAGATATTTAGAATTGTGTCTTCCTATCAAGTTAGTTTACAGGAAGCTATGCATTGGACCAAATAAATTAGCCTTTTGTAGGCCTTATTGAGCTGTGTTTTAATGTTTTACCCCGGCCCTTTAGAAGAAAAATAACACAAAAAGCTATTTTGCATTTGGTGTATGTTGTCTCATGTCATTCAGTAGCCATACAGAAGATTCCAGATGAGAAATGTCTTTTGGAGTGTAGTATAAGAAGTTGGGTTGAGGGGCAACTCTATTCTTTTTTTTCCCTCAAATTTTTATTTAAATTCTAGTCAGGTAACATATAGTGTAATATTAGTTTCAGGAGTAGAATTTAATGATTCATCACTTACTTATAACATTCAGTGCTCATCATAACAAGTGTCCTTCTTGTTATGATAGCCCACCCCCCACCCACCTCCCTCCATCAACCCTAGTTTGTTCTCCGTTAAGAGTATCTTATGGTTTGCTTTCCTTTCGTTTTGTTTTTCCCTTTCTGTATGTTCATTTGCTTTGTTTCTTAAATTCCACATATGAGTGAAATCATATAGTATTTGCCTTTCTCTGACTTACTTTGCATAGCATAATGCAGTCTAGCTCCATCCACATTGTTGCAAATGGCAAGATCTCATTCTTTTTGATGGCTGAGTAATGTTCCTTTTTGAGGAACCCCCACACTGTTTTCCAGAATGGCTGCACCAGTTTGCATTCCCACCAACAGTGTGAGAGGGTTCCATTTTCCCTGCATCCTTCCAAACATCTGTTGTCTCCTGTGTTAATTTTAGCCATTCTGACAGGTGTGAAGTGGTATCTCATCATGGTTTTGATTGGTATTTCCCTGATGATGAGTGATGTTGAGCATCTTCTCATGTGTTTGTCAGCCGTCTGGATGTCTTCTTTAGAAAAATATCTATTCATTTTTTCACTGGTTTATTTGTTTTTTTGGGTGTTGAGTTTGAGAAGTTCTTTTTAAAAAATTTTTAATGTTTATTTTTGAGAGAGAGAGTGCGAGTGAGAGTGTGCAGGAGTGGGGGGAGGAGCAGAGAGAGAGGGACACAGAATCTGAAGCAGGCTCCATGCTCTGAGCTGTCAGCACAGAACCTGACATGGGGCTTGAGCCCACTATGAGATCAAACCCCAGCCAAAGTCGGATGCTTAACTGACTGAGCCACTCCGTTGCCCTGAGTTTTATAGGTTTTTTATAGGTTTTGGGGCACCATTCTTTTTTGAAGACTACAAATATTCCATTAATGGATTCACTGCAGTTTACTGAATCAGTCTCTTATTGGTGGGTATTAGGCTATTATTATAAGTATAAATATTATAAATATAGTATAATTATACTATAAGTAGGGATTAGGCATGAATATCCTAACATATATCTTACATGATTTTAGGCATATATGTCCATATGATAGATTTCTAACAATACAATTGTGGGGTCAGAGGATATGTACATTTAGGATTTTCATAGATGTTGCTAAGCTACCCTTCAAGAAAACTGCATTGATTCATATTCCAGCTAGTGGTTAAATATAAATTTTATGTTATGACTAAGCAGACTTTTAAAAAATGTTTTTATTCAGGAGTTTCTGTTGCTACATCAAAAAAATTCACATAGGAGAAAAACTAGAAGATTTACTGAGTTTTAGACTTCTTTAGTCTTCATTTTGTGATTTGATGTATTGTTGAGATTTTCATGTTTGTTCATTTATTTATTGAGCTGATAATCATTATCTGGAATATAACTGGGAATTACAAGAGTAAACGCTAGTTTTAGAAGACAGAGGAATCTGAAATGAGAAGTGAGAAGAATCAGAAGCTTGTCACCATGTTACTGAAAGATTACTGTAATGGGATCCCTGTCTGTATTCCTGATACTCTGTTATGTACAACATTTGAAAAGGTTTTCCCAACATTTAAACTGTTAGTCTTGGGGCGCCTGGGTGGCTTGGTCGGTTTAGCATCTGACTTCGGCTCAGGTCATGATCTCACGGTCCGGGAGTTCGAGCCCCGCGTTGGTCTCTGTGCTGACGGCTCAGAGCCTGGAGCCTGTTTCGGATTCTGTGTCACCCTCTCTCTCTGCCCCTCCCCTGTTCATGCTCTGTCTCTCTCTGTCTCAAAAATAAATAAACGTTAAAAAAATTTTTCTTTTAAACTGTTAGTCTTATAATCTAATCAAAGCAATGGCATTATTATTAACAATAACAACTTTTGAATCTAGGATTTAAGGTATTTGTAATGGTCTACTTGACTGATAACAGATTTTTTTTTTTGTTCTCTATACTTTTGGCTTCACTTTCACTTATATGCAAATAAATTTTATTCTTCAAGACCAGTTTTTGCAAAAAGATCTGAGCCATGGTTCCCAGAAGATATGATTCAGAGGTAATAATTGAAGACATAGAATTTAGAATCTTTATGGAGTATTGTAGGTATCATCTTCTGGGACTGTTTCTGGAATTTCTCTGATTTAAAAGTTCTCAGTAAAAGCTCTTTGTAAAGAATTCAGAGTCAAGAAAAATATATAATCCTTGTATATTTTTTCCTTTCTCATAATAGCAATTGGTGACATTGTATACCCTTTTTAGCTTAGAGTTAGGAATTGTATTTTATTTATTTATTTTTAATGTTTAGTTTTGGGGGGGGTGGGGCAGAGAGAGGGGGGCAGAGGATCCAAAGCAGGCTCTGTGCTGATAGCAAACAGTCCGATGCAGAGCTCTAACTCACGAACCATGAGACCAAGAGCTGAGCTGAAGTCAGATGCGTAACACTGAACTGATTGAGCCACTCATCACCCCTGGAGTTAGGAATTTTAGATTCAGGTTTGCTACTAATATTAATAGACATTTGAGTTGCTCCCCGTATTTGATTATTAGGATCAAGCTGCTTAAAAGCATTTTTGTATATGTGTATGTTAGTGGCTATAAGCCTTGTTTCTTTTTGATATATTTCTGGGAATGGAATTGTTGGCTGATAGGGTAGTCATGTGCTTAGTAGAAATGACCAAACATTTTCAAGGTGGTTGGATTAATTTACACTCCCACCAGTAAGTAATATATGAGAGGCTTGTCACAAATAAAAACAGTCCACTGTCCTATCCTTTTCCTATCCCAAATCTGGATATCCAGAGATAACTACTTTCATTTCTTTTAGCTGTATTATTTTTCCAGGTATTTACCTCTGTATTTTTAAGTAAGATGCTTATGTTACTACATCATTTAAAAATTTTGCAATTCCCCTCTTACAACTCCCCTCCCTCTCCTCCATCTTCCCAATAGTGTTTTCACTTTTTGGATTAAATTAATATTCAGTGTTTACATTATAATTAGAATATAAGTGTTGATCTCAATTGAGTGGCTCAGTGTACTATGAACATATTCTTTCTCTATGATTTTCCTCCCCTTGGGTTAATAATTGTTTTATTTAATTCATTTGAGTAGTTTTCTCTCTTAAACTCTGACTGATCTATACTACTCCCCCTCACAGTGGCCAAATACATCAGATCCTTTTTGTCTTTTCTCTCAGAAATACTACCTTGGAAACTCCTGTTCCTTCTGCTTTAATTGGAACAGTTCCTTCCTCTGTTGGCTGCAGGGCTGTTTTCTTATGACTGCTATTCATCATCATCCAGGGAATTCTTTTTGCTTTTATGTTGGATCCCCATATTCTCTGGATCCTGTATTCTTTTTTTTTTTCTTGGTTTATTATTTTTATTGTACAGCACATTCTTCATTGGCTTCCTGAGAAAGGATACATGGGCAATAAAAATGTAAAGACATTGCTTATGTGGTACTGTTTTTATTCTGTCTTCACATTTCATTAATACCTTGGCCGCATGTAGAATTTTAGGCTGACAAGATTTTTTGAAGCCCTTGTATTACCATCGAGCTTTCAGAGTTGCTCTTTGAGACACTGAATGTCATTGTCATTTATCTGCTCATTCCTTTGTATGGTTCACTTTTCGTTTTCCTTTTTTCCCCTTTCCTTTCCTTTCTTTCTCTCCCTTCTTCTCTCCCTCCTTTCCTCCTTCCTTTCTATATGCTTGTTCAGATCCCTTAACCTCTTTATATGTTTGTGTGTTCCCATATTAAAAGAGGCATATTTGTTGTACCTACCGCTCGGACAAAGCTCTTATGCAAGTACCTGGTGCCTAGTAAGTGCTAAATAAATATTAACCATTATAATTTTTCTTTGAAGTTGTCTTCTCTGTATTTTTTGTTTCCTGTCAGTTCCTTTTTTGTGGCTTGTTTTGGCTCTGTATTTTATGTTCGAGGCTTTCCTCAAGCATCTATTGATCTGTCCTAACAATTTATATTTAAGAGTGAGACACTAAAAAGCTGATGGGGAGATGAGGGACTTTTTGACGTGTGGACTTCACTGTAGACTGATTGCACAGTGAGCTGCCATTTTTGTTGGCGGCTGTCCCAACCTCTCCCACCCCTACTATCATATCAGCATTTGTAGGGCTTTTCTATAGTTATCTCTCTTATCTTGGAGGTACTCAAATTCGTTACCAGCATGAGAGCTGAGAGGGGAGAGGGGGTGCTGTGGGTCTCTTTGGTCTGTGCGTACACTCTGCCTTCATGTTCCTCTTTTCAGTGTAACAGCCCCAACCCACCCAGTTCCGCCCTGCTGTGCTGCTTGAGCCTTGAGTCAGGAGTCTCTCTGGTTGGGTTTCTTCAGAGAATGGACCTCTGTCTCCTACCAGGTTGGGGGTGGACTAGTTGTGTGATACTTATACACACTTTCAGCCACTCTTATTTTTAGTCCTTTACCTCACCTCCACCCTCTGTGGTACGTGGTGCCTCCAGTTTTGGAATCTTCCTAGTTTCTGTGATGTGGACACATTGATTTTTTTCCTCTGCATGCTCTTGGGTTTCAGCTTCCTCTGCCCTAAGTCTGCTTTCCATCTGACAAAAATGGGCAGATATTTCTGGTCTGCTTTGGTCTCCTCTCCCCTTCTTTGTGTCTTTCTGGGTTTATCAGTTTTCTATTTCTTCACTGTTATTTTGGTAGATTTTTAGAGGATTACAGAGATAAATGTGTAACTTCAGTTCTTTATGTTTAGTTATCCATGATCTGGTATTACTTTTTATATTTTTTAGGAAATAAAAAAAATGTATCAACATTGCTTCAATGAATTTTTTTTGATGTTATGAATTTAATTTATTTAATATGTTGAAACTACATCAAGCTTATTAAATTTCAGAGTTTAGAAGTCAGGTACTGGGTTCTGTGTGTGTATATGTGTGTGTGTGTTAAAAAATCCCTTACCATTCGGGGCGCCTGGGTGGCTCAGTTGGTTAGGCGACTGACTTTGGCTCAGGTCATGATCTCACAGTTTGTGAGTTCGAGCCCTGCGTTGGGCTCTGTGCTGACAGCTCAGAGCCTGGAGCCTACTTCAGATTCTGCTCTTCCCCCTCTCTGTATCCCTCCCCTGCTCATGCTCTGTGTCTCTCTCTCAATAATAATAAACATTAAAAAAAAAATTAAAAATTCCTTACCATTCAAAGAAAATATATTTATTGGCTGTAGGTTTAATTTATTCATTCTTAAATTCTTAGTTTTCACATGTTAATAAATTTATCTCATCATTTTATCAGTTGGAGTTGCTCAGAATAAACCCTATTTAGTTTAGTTTTTTTTTTAATTGAAAATATTATGGTGCTTAATGTGTCACTGTCATCAAAAGTTGATTGATCAAGTGCAGAGTTTATGAGCACTCTCATATTGTGCAGATTGTTTTTATAATATTTAGCCTGATCACTTTCAGATGATGTCAGCCTGTCTTGCTAAGATGTCTTCTGTGCACTGATTACCATTGCTGTAGATCTGTATTGTCTAATAGAACTTCCTGTGATGATGTAAATGTTCATACCAATAAATATGGGTAGCCATTAGCCACATGTGGCTATAGGGTACTTGAAATGTGGCTAGTGTGACTGGGGAACTGAATTAAAAATTTTATTGAATTTTAATTAATTTAAATTTAAGTTAAATAGCCACCGGTGACTGGTGGCTACCATATTGGACAGCACAGTTATTGAACATTATTCTGATAGTATGTGCTAAGTTTTTGGTGCAGATTATTTTATATTATTAATCACTTGAATTAGTTTGGAATAAAATGTCCAGCGGAGGAATAGGAGTTAGCTGAGTTACCCTAATTTCCTTATTATAATTAAAACTACATTTTTCTTTGGATTCACATGGGAATAAAAATATGCAGACTGCAATTTCAGAATTGAAAATAAAATGTGTTTTAGGTTGGTGCATCATTCCAACCTAAGAAGGAGATTGAAAGTGAAAGCGAAAATTGAAAATTCTATTTTGGGACCTCTCAGAAATTTTCTTCCATCCTACAAGATAAAGGAGGAACACTGTTTGGATCAAAGCTTGGTTTGGATTTAAAGTTTTTATATTCTCAAAGACAGTTATGGTAATGTTCTGGTTTGCATTTTTAATATTTGGATAAAACGTTCTGTTTGTGACATCAGACTTCCTTATAAACTGCAGGTTAATTTATAAAATTTCTTCTGAATGAAGGATGAAGGTTAATTGTAGTAAATGTTGTAAAATTAATCTTTGGCTAACTAGAATTATGTCACCAATTGAGGTCTGTGGTGAATTGAGCATTGCTAAATTGCTAACCTTTTTTTATAAAGTAAAAAAGTAGGGGTGCCTGGGTAGCTCAGTCGGTTGAGCGTCCGATCTCGGCTCAGGTCATGATCTCGCAGTCCGTGAGTTCGAGCCCTGCGTCGGGCTCTGTGCTGACAGCTCGGAGCCCGGAGCCTATTTCAGAATCTGTGTCTCCCTCTCTCTCTGACCCTCCCCTGTTCATGCTCTGTCTCTCTCTGTCTCAAAAATAAATAAATGTTAAAAAAAAAGTAAAAAAGTTAAAAATTCACAGGACTGGAAACATGGCTTTGATTGCAGAACATTACCATTTTGCTTAATTTTTTTTGGTGAAATATAGCTTTTTGGAATAAAGATTAGTACAGTTACCACTATACATTTAGTTTAGCAAAATATACCATATTTACTATTTTTAGAGTATTGTAATTGTTAACAGGGGAATATTATCCAAACATTTGAGAAGATAATGTTAAGATAATATTTCAGATTCTTTTTGTTCTTCTCTGAAGGCCTCAATCCCCTTATGCCTTCATTCTCAGCAGATGATTTCGTCTCCCATTTCACAGGATGTGAGCATTCTCATTTTCTTGTCCTTCTTGCTCAGCATCTTGAAGTTACCACTGACACTGACCACCCCTTGCATTGGAGTAGCAAGCTGTCCTGTTTTCTGACAAATAACCAGATCCCTCTACCTGTGCTCTTACATCCCTTTTTACCTTCTCATGGATCTTGTATGCCTGTTGTTCTCCCTGTTTCTTATCATTTCAGTGTGTTTTTGCTGTCTTTTTTTTTCAAGCTCAACCTTTCTCCCTCATCGAGTACCACTACATATTAATAGAAGGAGGACCCTTCTAATTCCCTTCTTCCTTTTCTTCTCATCCATTCTTGTTGAAAGAGCTGTTGATACTTACTGTCTCTAATTCTTCCGTTCTGAACAGTTTGTGTTTTAATAAGCCTTCCACATAATTTTGATCCTAGTCTATACCTGTGGGTCAGTCAAGTAGTTCACTATTATAAATTGGAAGCACAGGTTATGGTATTTAGATGACAGTGTGCACTTACACAGAATCAGCTTTTGGTTGGTTGAGGTGGGGTTTAAAGCTAGACACAGTAATTGTTGGTGCATCAGTTAGAATTAGGTTTGGCTAGGAGTTATAGAGGACCCAAATAGTAGAGACTTGAAAAGATAGAAGTTTATTTCTTTTTCTTATAAACACAGGTAATCTAGGTTCGGTGATTACCAAGGAACTAGGCATCTTTCCCCTTGTTGCTCTGCCATCTTCTCTCAGCTTCTGCTTCATGGTTGGGTTTGACTGCTGTGGCTGTAGACATCCTTTTCATATTCCAGTGAGCAGGAGGGAAAAACAGAGGAGCGGTCATATCCATTATTTTTGGAGAAACTTCCCAGCCGTTGCCCAGAACTTTAAGTCCCATTAGTCAGAATTTAGACATTGGTCACATCCAGCTGTAAGGAAGACTGGGAAATAAACTTATTTCATGCAGCCTCGTGTGAAGATACAATTCGTGATTTTTAAAAAGTGATTGCATAACATTACATGATTTGGATTCACCGTAAATAATTTACCTGTTCTTTATTGTTAGACATTTAAGTTGCTTGTGAAATTTTTGTTACTTATAAACACAGTGAAAACCAACAACTTATGTCTTTAAAAAGTGAATTGGTAAGCATAAAGCTACACATTAGAATACTGAGTATATAAGAGAGAACTTGGAAGTAGCAAAAATAACATTTTGAGAATTTTCCTCTAAGACAAAGATGAAGATCCTGTAAAGAATAGTGGAATTAAGCAATACCTTGTAAAATTTGGACTTTATAGTCATCTATTAAAGAAGGTTAAACCAATACATAGTATTGCTGACTTATATAAACTAATGGAATAAAATAAGTGTGGATAATTTACATTTTTTAAAGTGTGTATAAATGCTCTAAGTGTCATACATACATTTACTGGTGTCTAAGTCCTTGATTTTTTTAGCACTGAAATGACATTTGATTTTGTTCGGACAAGTATTTTACTTTAAATTGATTCATTCTTTTCCAATAAAGTGTTACTCTATGAGCTTTTGCTCAAGTTTAGAAAATAAGTAAAAAGTTTTGTTCAAATATATATCTACTTTCACTAGGCTAATTATACTTGTATTGACTTGCAGGCCTTTTTGCAAATGTGTAACCTGCCTGTCAAAGTGGTTTGTAGGGCAAATGCAGAATATATGTCTCCATCTGGTAAGTTTTTTTTTTTTTTTTTTTAATTCTCTGTTAATATTCTGTATTGGTGAAATTGTAGTGATAGTTCAGTTTGTACCTAGATTTTTTTGTTTTGTTTACCCTTTGAAGACTTTTCCCATGGTTTTATGAAGTAACAATTGTAAACTTGATAATCTTTGGGCGGACATGGCTGTTCATTTCAACTCTGCGGTCATAGATGGTTAGTGGAAAGTCACAGTAAATATTAAGAAATATTAAGAAAATACATAATCTCAGATATCCCCAATCTTATTTACATAGTGCTGTTTCCACTTCAGAAAACAAATTTTAATATTAATGAATCCATTCATTATTAAACACACTTCTCTAAACTATGTCCTCTTATTATTCAGAGGGAAGAAGAGAGTGTGGAATAATTAATTTGTCAAAGATCTTAAGGTCATCTCTGAAAGCTTTTGGTTTCTAATTATTTCTTTTTTATTTTTATTTCAACAGGTTTTAAAATACTTTTTATTAAGATTTTAGTCTTTCCGCTATTTTTTATAATCAGTGTTGCCTTTTCTGTGTGTCATGTATTAGTAGATTAGGGTACAATTTTAAATAAATATGGTTCAGATAAATTTTTTTTAATTGTAATTTTCAGTTTTTTAATTTTTTAATTTTTTTTAACATTTATTTATTCTTGAGAAAGAGAGAGAGAGAGAGAGACAGAGCGTGAGAAGGGGAGGGGGGCAGAGAGAGAGGTAGACACAGAATCTGAAGCAGGCTCCAGGCTTTGAGCTCTGAGCTATCAGCACAGAGCCGGATATGGGGCTTGAACCTATGAACTGCAAGATCATGACCTGAACCGAAGTTGGTCGTCCAACCAACCGAGCCACCCAGGTGCCCCTGGTTCAGATAATTTTTAATATAAAAAATATAGTGCCACAAAGCTGATAAATATTAACTAAAATTGGTATGGATTATAATTATGGTTTTGCTGCTACAGTAATAACACAGAATCGCTCATATTAATCGTACATTAATAATCTACATTTATAGATTTATGAATATACATTTTAAAACATCTCCATAAAAGAATTTCTAGATTTGTAAACATAGACATGTTTTAGATTCTTGAAGCACATTAATTAACTCATTTTCTATTATTTTTGTATAGAAATTTTATAAACTTTCTGAATTCTGGTGAAATGAATTATATTGGGTTCTGTTCATTTTTTCCTTTATGTAGTCATACAAAAAGAGTGTAGCTATTCATACAAAAATGTTAATAATCTAATATAAAGTTACTATCCTTGGCAAATGAGGAAAAGCCATGTGGTTCATCCACCTGTTTCCTAAAATGACTGTACTAAGTATCACCTAGGTGATATTTTGAAAGACAAATACTATAGAGGCTACAAATCATACATATATACATATGTACATTCATAGGGAGGAGTCTCCCATAAGTAGATGAAAATGGCACTTTCTCTTAAGGCATTTATTTAAATTGTATCATATGACTAGTATTACTCTCTTTCATCATATGATTTGGGGTGATCAAGGGATGTTTTATTTGTTGGAATGATCTTGTTCTAGTAGATTTTTAAAGCAGAGAGCATCATGGAGTAATCAGAAGACTGCTTGGCTAAGAGCTACGAAATTTTTACTCTAATCCTTCTGTGACCTTGTCACTTATTAACAGTTTCCTTGGGAAATTTCCCTTCTCTTTTATGAGTGTCAGTGACTTCATCTGTAATATGTGGTGATTGCATTAGATGGTATCCGGGGTTCTTTTTGTTTCTAATATTTTCTGAATCTACAAACTTGCTTGCTTTCTTCTTGCTTCCTTTAAAGACAAAAATTCTTTTTTAAAAGCACTTTTTAAAAAAAATCTTTATTTTAAGTAGGCTCCATGCCCAATTGTAGGGCTTGAACTCATGACTCTGAGATCAAGAGTTGCATGCTCTACCAACTGAGCCAGCCAGGAGCCCTTAAAAACAAAAGTTGAAAAAATGATTATTTTGCATAAAATAAGAAATAGGGCCCTCAGATTTTTTTTTTTTTAATGGTCTTTGATTGGTGCCAGCGAATAAATGTCTCACTGTGCTTTTGCCTGGTACTTGCAATAATAAGGATGTAACAATGGCTCCACTTTTTTTTAAGTTTGTTTATTTATTTTGAGAGAGAGAGAGAGAGTGCGTATGAATATGGGAGGGGCAGAGAGAGAGAGAGAGAGAGAGAGAGGGAGAGGAGGAGGAGGAGGAGGAGGAGAGAGAATCCTAAGCAGACTGTGCTGTTACCACAGAGCCCAAGGCAGGGCTCAAACTCATGAACCTTGAGATCATGACCTGAGCTGAAATCAGGAGTCAGATGCTTAACTGTCTGAGCCACCCAGGCACCCCAACATTGGCTCCACTTTAAGTCAGGCTAGTGACAAAAAACATTATTTACTTCTAATTTGTTGCCTTGATTTTTATATATATCTTTATATTTAGAGATGTATGAGTACTCTGCTTTCCTGCTTCATAATCTACAATACTGAAAAAATATTTTTTTTAATTTATTTTTGAGAGAGAGAGCATGCACGGGCAAGGGACAGAGAGAGGGGGACAGAGGATCTGACGTGGGCTCCGTGCTGAGAGCAGAGATCAGAGAGCCCCATGGGGGGCTAGAACTTGCGAACCAGAGATCATGCCCTGAGCCGAAGTCAGATGCTTAACTGAGCCACCCCAGTGCCCAATACTCAAAGTATTTTTAAGAAAAGAAATAAAATACAAACCAAACTGGTTATTGAAAATGAGAAGTACACTTTGCTTTCAAAATGCTATGCCCTAAAAATAGCTTTAGTCTAGGCATTTATCCACACATAGTTTTCATTCTTAGATCATTTTATCTCAGACGACCTGTGCTATTTCTAGCATTATAGTACTTAACAAAGATTTTATCTCAAGCTAAAAAACACTATGACCCAATACTTTTTTACTTACTGACCCAATAAATTTACCAGTACTTATTTTTTACTTAGTTTTTATTTATTTACTAATTTTACTTATTTACCCAGTACTTATTTACCCAAATAAATTCTTCTCACCTTTGCAAGATTAGAAGAAAGGTATGTGGAATGCAGTGTTTTTATACTGGTATCATGGAAATGTATTCTAAATACATCAATAGAGTTGTTTCCCCGAAGGCCTGCCTTTCCCTTATAATGCACGTTATTTTATGGATGTAGGTGAAGCTTTTGTTGGTGCTGTGCACCTCATCCTTTACCCTAGGTCTGCATGAGGCCGAGAGGAGTCAATCTGTTGAAAAGGACCATGAAGAAGCCTGCTGTTAGTGTGAACTCTGAATTAGGTCTGACAGCAGATTTCATCCTCTAGCTTTTGGGGTGAACTTCATTGCTGTTTGGAGACTATTATCCTCTCTGATAATTTTGTCAACTATTAGTTTTTATAAAAATGAAATATTAGTTTTTTAATGTGACATTTATAGAGAGAAGCCAGTTTTTATAAGCATACT
This sequence comes from Lynx rufus, assembly GCF_022079265.1. NCBI lineage: Eukaryota > Metazoa > Chordata > Mammalia > Carnivora > Felidae > Lynx > Lynx rufus. Next base: position 57,360,439 of record NW_025814834.1, on the reverse strand, counting down.
TTTATTTTTTTCCCCCAAATATGTCTGGGAACATACTTTGTATTAGAATTCATAAACTAGCATACCTTCAAAGATTGTTAATTCTCTTAATTCCTGATTTTTTTTGAGTCAAAGACATTTATTAATGTACCGTTATGTGCTTAAGATATTGAACTTACATGTCTGAGGTTTAAAAGTAGATGTAAAAAGAAGTCATCTTCTTAAATGTAGTTTAAAAATAGATTGATTCATTGAACTCTGAAGAGAAAGACCCACTGCATTTCTTACAAATCTATCAGTGGTTGTGAACCAATGTCCTGCCTATTCGTGTAAATTGAATAATTAGTGTTTACTGCTATAGAGTGACTTGTCAGTGTTAGTTCTGCAAAGGGAATATTATTGTGGCCGGTTACTATATGCAGGTGAGAATTCTAGAAATGAATCTCCTTTTTTTCTTTTAAAATTAGTAATTGTTTATAGAATTTGGGGTGCCTGGGTGGCTCAGTCATTTAAGTGTCCAACTCTTGATTTTGGCTTAGGTTATGATCTCAGAGTTTGAGAGTTTTAGCCCCACATTGGACTTCATGCTGATAGCTCAGGGCCTGCTTGGGATCTTCTCTCCCTCTCTTTCTAATCCTCCCCTGCTCATGCTCTCTCTTCTCTCTCTCTGTCTCTGTCTCTCTCTTAACGTAAATAAACTTAAAAAAATAGTTTATAGAATTTAACATACACATTTATAATTTTCAAAAGTTACAGGATTACAAGAGCAGTATATTAATAAAACATTCCATTTTTATGTTAATTTACTGAAAGTATTTTCATACATTTCTTTTTCCTCAACAGGTAAAGTACCTTTTATTCATGTAGGAAATCAAGTAGTATCAGAACTTGGTCCAATAGTCCAATTCGTTAAAGCAAAGGTAATAAAAAAGATATTAAATATATTTGATCACAGTTACTCTTAAGTCATTCATCATTCTTTAGCATGTCTTAACATTTACATTGATTTTAACCTAGTTTCATAAAATGCCAATATAAACTAGTGGAGAAATATTTCTAAAGTGGAAGTTTTTTTCCCCCGTAATGTAAATCAATGGCAAAAGATGTAATTTGATCTTTACAAAATGGTAGATAAGTTTCTAACTTACACTTATGAGAATTTTGGTCATAAATGAAAACTTAGGTTGTTATAAAATGTTGAGTTAACCTTTGAGAAGGAAATATAGGATATATTTGGAAGTTGAATTTGAATTATTCAGCTTACGTTTTAATACTTATAAAGGACAACCCCCCACTAACATTTTGGGGAACATCTTTCCAGACTTTTTCTTGGCATATATAGAAAAATATAGATCTTACTATTATGTGCTATTTTGCAACCTGCCTTTTAAAATCATCAATATGTTTGGAAATTCTTCCATGTTAATGACTACAGAAATACATCATCCTTTTAAATTCTTGTATAGTATTCCTTTATATGGATGTATTATAACTTATTCACTTAAGTCTTTATTGATGGACACATTAAGTTGTAGTCAGGTTTTGGCTCTTACTGAGTGTTCAGGTAAATATTTTCTATACACACCTTTGTAAACTCGTCAGATTATCTTTTTAGGATAAATTCCGAAGAGTGATACTGTGATGTTAAAGGGGGTGTGCATTTTTAAAATCTCACCACAGATGGTTGTATTGAACTAAAGGATATACCATTTTATGCATTTTTTCATTATTATAGTATATTAGAATTTAAAAATTAATGTCTGTTTCCCTATACGTTTACTAACATTTTTTTCAACTTTGACCACTTTATAAGTAACACATGTCAATCTTCCAGCAGTTATTTTATTACTAATAAGGTTAGTCTCTTAGAAAAAAAGGTTTACTGATCATTCTTGTTTTCTTCTTTTGTGAAATAATTGAAAATTTAATTTTGTCCATTGAAAGATACACTTTTATGATAGCATAGAAATACTACTTACTAATATTTTGTAGTGATAGCAGATAATTAATGATTTTTCATATAAAATTTTAGGAGATATTCTAGAAGTTTATTGGACATTTGTCATAAAACCATTGATGTAAAAAGTTATATTATTTGGTAGTAAGATAACTGAAAGTTTTTCTCTATTTAATACGATGCTCTTTTAAATTTTTTTAAATTCCCTTTAGGGCCATTCTCTTAGTGATGGACTGGATGAAGTCCAAAAAGCAGAAATGAAAGCCTACATGGAATTAGTCAACAATATGCTGTTGACTGCAGAGGTATAATAGAAGATAATAGGCCTTGAAAATAAGCTTTTCCTCTTACAAAAGATAATCTTTCTTATGGGTTATTTTAAAATTATTGAGAAATAGGAATATAGTCTGTCAATTCTCGGACTAGGATGGTTCCTGGAATTATTTGGTTATTATGTTTGAACAAGTTGCCTGGCATTTCAGATCTAGTTTTTCTGTTTGTAAAAAGGAGTGATTCTTGCCCATTCGTTATTTGACTTTGGGCTTGGGACGTTTACTTCATTCATATCTGTAAAATACTTTGATGATATTTAGAGATACACTACTATATGAATAAGAAATACTTTTATTCAGTACTACCATCAATTAAATTTAATAATTCTGTATAGCAACATTAGCCAAAGGAGGGAAACTGTGTTACGTGTGACATTTATAGGGTTGGCTCATAAAAATCACCATGGCAGAAAATAATTTTCTTTATCCATTTTCTCTTTGGTGTTCTAAAGTTCTAGTGACTGTTCTTTTGTTCCTAGTTGTATCTTCAGTGGTGTGATGAAGCTACAGTAGGGGAGGTGAGTGGTTCTGCAGCATTTATCTTAATTAAAATTTAATGAGAAAACACTTTTGCTCAGAATCTTAAGTCCCTGCTCATAAATGAAACATTGTGGTTTATACCATTAGTGATATAGTTTTTCACTTACTTTAATTTTGCTTGCACATACATTTTAGGGAAGCTATGTGTCATCGTTTGATATAACTGGTTGCAAAGTACATAAAAGTTTATATATTTTTAAAGGGAATGGCTTAAAATTTTAATTTTTTAGCTTGCTAGCTGTGTGTTTTTTTCAGATTGCTGTGTTTGTGTTCTGAAAATATGTTTTCCTGAGTATTCTGTTTGTAAAAACAGGCATTGTTTTTAGAAAGAATCGTGTTGATAACAAAATCCTTTTGTTCTAGATCACTCATGCTAGATATGGATCTCCTTACCCTTGGCCCCTGAATCATATTTTGGCCTACCAGAAACAGTGGGAAGTCAAACGTAAGATGAAAGCTATTGGATGGGGTAACAAGACTCTGGACCAGGTGAGTTCAGACTGAAGTTGACAAAAGCCTCAACTTTAATGCATTAAGAAATTCATTTTTTATATTTAGGTTTTTTTAATTAAAAAAATTAAGAAAATTTTTGCTCTTATTTTTTTCTGACTTGAAGTGGTTTTTATTTGTTTTATAAACAAATTACGTAACACAGAAAAATTCAAAAAGGAAATAGAGATTGCTTGAAATCCTACCACGTAGAAATTGCCACTGCTATTTGGAGAACATTCTTCTGGATATCTCTTAATAACACTTGCCTTAAATGGGATCATGTTATACCTGTCACTCTATAATCTGATTTTTTTTTTCCCATTCACCAGTACATCGTGGGCATCTTTTATGTCAGTAAATGTAGATCTGCAACATCAGAATTTAAAAACAAACAAACAAACAAAAAAAACCCTGTTAAATACAGTGCTTAATATATCTGTTTTTTTTTTTTTTTTAATCTTAAATTTACTGAAGTAGCAAAATTAAAAAAATACGTATCTGGTCAAGGTCATGAGATTGAACTAATTCAGTCATTAAACTGATGTCTCTTTTCCAAGGCTACGCGTAGTCCTAGCAGCCAGTTTACCGATGTGTGCCATTGGCCACCAGGGGGATTGGGTAAATGAATAGGGATTGAGTAAATGACATAAATCCATCTCCACTAGCAGGAAGACCACTCATATGCTTTTACTCATGGTAGGTCAGTAGTGTCATCTTTATGAAACAAGCTTTTTAATATATGTAAGATCATTTGAATATATGGATTCAGGAAAACATTTTTGTAGGGTGTGGAGTTTTGAGAAAAACTTTCTTGATAGTAATCCTTATAAGTAATGTAAGTGTACTTGTGTTTAAAGGAAAGCTGTTCTCACATTGTCTTCCTGTTTGTTATATAGAAAGTATCGCTTATGAAAAAAAATATGGCTTATGTTCTGTATGTGTTCTGTAGTCCAATTTAAATATATTATAAAAAGTTACCTATATTTATATTTTTGTTATAAACTGTGGTGCAGACTGTTAGACACATTTTATTGTTTTGCTAATTTAAATATTTTTCTTTGTGGTCCGTTGCCTTTGTTAGGTCTTAGAAGATGTAGACCAGTGCTGTCAAGCACTTTCTCAAAGACTGGGAACACAACCATATTTCTTCAATAAGCAGTAAGAAAGTTTATCTTTTTTGAGTTTCTTTTCTATATTGTTAGGTTACAAACTTATTCTATCGTAGAGGGATTGTTTTATCAGTATTTGTGGAAAGATTTTGGTATATTTAAATTCATTTTTGCCCTCATTAGACATTTACTTAGCACTTCTTGGCTATCAGACACAGCTCTAGGCTCTGGGAGACTCAAATTTCTAAAATGTAGCCCTTGCCGTTAAAAATTTGTCTTCAGGGCAGACATGTAAACCAGTCATTATTGTCTGATAGGATAGAGGTGCTACTATGGGTAGTTCCAGATGCTGTGTTTGGAACTACATAATCTTAATAAAATTCTGCATTTGCAAAGTACTGTTAAAACATGAAGTGTAGCTATACTTTTTTATATAGGGTGATACCCTGGGGAGTAGAAGAGTGAATAAAAATAAACCATTAAAAACATTGTTGGATGGACAAACACTATTATGAACTTATCTTTTAAAAGTTAATGAAAATTGGGGTGCCTGGGTGGCTCAGTTGGTTAAGTGTCCGACTTCGGCTCAGGTGATGATCTTGAAGTTTGTAGGTTCGAGCCCCACATCGGGCTCTCTTTTGTCAGCATGGAACCCACTTCAGATCCTCTGTCCCCCTTTCTGTGCGTGTTCCCCACAGGTTTTCTCTATCTCAAAATAAAGAAATAAACTTAAATAAAAATTAAAAAAAATAGGTCTGTAAGTTGTGCTTTAATTTTAAAAGTTAATGAAAATATTTGTAAAGCACAGAAATGAGTATGAAGGATGTAGGTCAAATATGTATGTATGTATATGTAAATTGAATAATTCATGTTTAAGACAGAATTATTTTGTAATCTGGAAAAGAGTATCAAGGCAAAGAATGAATTTTCCTTTTTTAAAAGAAATGTTAGAATTTGGGGCCCCTGGGTGGCTCAGTTGGTTAAGTGTCCGACTTCCGCTCGGGTCATGATCTCCTGGTTTGTGAATTCGAGCCCCCTGTTGGGCTCTGTGCTGACAGCTCAGAGCCTGGAGCCTGCTTTGGATTCTGTGTCTCCCTCTGTCTGGCCCTCCCCCGCTCATGCTTGCTCGCTCGGGCTCGCTCTCTCAAAAATAAACATTAAAAAAATTTTTTAAAAAATGTTACAATTTTAATATGTCAGAATCAACCTGTGATACAATTTAAGATGGGCCTAAATTAGCATTTTAATCACAGTGTTTTATGTAGAAATTCTAGACTTTTCTTGGCTCTGTAATACAAATTTTTGCTTTTTAGATTGGTAATTTTAAAAAGGTTTATTTGCTATTGTTTATTATATCTTTCTAGGCAGTCATCTTCTGTAGCCACGTCAAACATCTTTTGGTATAGATATTAATATTTGTAACAAACACAACTGTGGTGATAGCTTAGAAATATTTGTTATATTAAGGAAGGGATGCTTGGGTGGCTCAGTTGGTGAAGTGTCTGACTCTTGATTTAGTCTCAGGTCATGATCTCACAATTTCATGGGTTTGAGCCCCATGTCGGGCTCTGTGCGCTGACTGCGCAGAGCCTGCTTGAGATTTTGTCTCTCTCTCCCCCTCTCTGCCCTCCCCCACTCACGCTCTGTCTCTCAAAATAAATAAATAAACGTTAAAAAATTTCAAAAAAAAAAAAAAAAGAAAAAGTATTTGTTATATTAAAGTATACTACCTATAATTGAAATTTGGAGTCTGTTGATCTCTGAAGCACAGAGGTCAAAGAATTCATACCGTGAAATCCTGGTAGGTAAAGCTTCTACAGCCATGTTAGTAATGTTTGCAATGTAGATTCTGTATGTGCCTCAAAGATCAACAGATCTCTGTGTGTCTCTAACACTAAAGAAATGTATCCACATGTTAGTATCAAGTAGTTCCTTGTCTTGCTGATATAGGAATTCTTAGGGGTTGAAACACTCAGAAGAGGTGTGTTTTATTGTTTGAAGTGCATTGTTATGTGTTAGGAGTTAGTTTTGTTATACATGCTATCTTCATGAGAGGCCAAGAGAATATATCTTATTTTTCTCATTTGACTCAGTGTCAGGGATTTCATAACCAGGTATCATTTAGCATGTAATTTAGTGGCAATAGAAAGAAATTTTTTTTTCATATAATGGTACGATTATATTTAAACTTGTAATGAAAAATTCAAAGTTTAGAACAGGCAGAAAACCAAGGGTTGCTATGGAGGAACTGTTTAATATTAAGATGTAGGTTTCTGAAATAGTTTTACCTTGTATGAGACTTACATAAACATTTTCCCCTAATGATTGAAAAATGAATAGATTTTATTTTTAACTTTAGTTTTACCCCATTGTCTAATGCTGAACTGGAATTAGGAAAACGTAACTTGTATTTTCACTTTGATATGACAGAATTTTTCTCTTTTATGTGTCAGGAATCATTACTTTGTGAGATACCTTACCTTAGTGAATAGAGCACTAGCTTAAGATACTTAAGATACTACTAGATAAGGTAGTATTGGATTCCAGGCCAGTGGCCTGAATTCTCTTCTTGGCTTTAATATATACCAGGCTTCAGCAAGTTACTTTATTTCCCCGTGTATCATCCCCTTACCCTCTAAAATTAGAATAAAATTTTCTCCTAGCTTACCTTCTGGGGATGTTGAGAGGACTCATGAAAGAAACTCAGTAGTTGTACTTGATGAGAGAAGGGGAAAGGGAGATGAGGGAAATCCTGCAGCAGGAATAGGAATTGGGAAAAGAGGACAAAGAAGACAAATGGTGGAAAGAAAAAAGGAAGGTGAAATTGAAAGAAATTAGAAATAATGCAAGATAGTTATTAACATCAGGTGGCCTCTTTATTCTTAATAGTATATAGTGTTGGTAGCATTTAAATCTTTAAATCATATTTCTGAAATGCAGTTAAACAAAATCTGTATTTTCTTGTTATATATAAGCTATCTTGCTGATGTGATCTCTTTTAAGACACCTACTGAAAGACTACTGGGTCATTTATTCTTTTTCATGTGAGCATGGACTTGGAATGAAAAAGTAAAACTTTTCTTAAAGGGTTATTTTTATGTTACCTTTTTCCCCCTAAGTATAGTCAGGATGAATGAATTACATTGTTGTAAAGCATTTATGAGCTCCTTGCAGGTCTGTGTATTTTCTAAACAAAACCTATTTGGTAGCAGAGGCTCAGTAAGTGTTTTTTAAAACTGCTTAAATTGAGGGGCGCCTGTGTGGCTCTGTCAGTTAAGCGTCCGACTTCGGCTCAGGTCATGATCTCGCAGTTTGTGAGTTCGAGCCCCGCATCGGGTTCTGTGCTAACAGCTCGGAGCCTGGAGCCTGCTTTGGATTCTGTGTCTTTCTCTCTCTGCCCCTTCCCCACTTGTGCTCTGTCTGTCTCTCAAAAATAAATAAAATGTAAAAAAAACAAAAACAAAAACTAGCTTAACTTGAGAAATTGGAAGAAGAGTTATATTTGAAAAAGAAAGAGTATTGTTATTAACTATTAAATGGTAAAACTTGAAAATAAACCTTCGTATACTGATGGGAAAGGATATTGAAGAAATGCTGCAAAAATTACACATGGGAATCTTAAGATGAAAGATTTCAGAGGGGAATTGGATTTTATTGAGGTTTATTCAATAAGGAAATTACCAATTGAGAAATTTAATCAGTAATGAAAGAACTCCCAACAAGCAAAAGTCCAGGACCAGATGGTTTCACAGGTGAATTCTACCAGACATTAAAGAAGAGTTGATACCTTTTCTTCTCAAGCTATTCAAAAAAATAGAAGAGGAAAAAAACTTATAAATTCATTCTATAAGGCCAGCGTTATAGATTTTCTGATCTGTATCTTTGCCTGATACCAAAACCAGGCAAAGATACTATCAAAATGAAAGAAAGAAAGAAAGAAAGAAAGAAAGAAAGAAAGAAAGAAAGAAAGAAAGAAAGAAAAGGAAAAAAAGAAAACCAGGCTAGTATCTCTGATGAGCATAGATGCAAAAAAATCCTCAACAAAATATTAGCAAACTGAATTCAATAGTACATTAAAAGGATCATTCACCAAGATCAAGTGGGATTTATTCCATGGTTGCAGGGGTGGTTCAGTATTCTCAAATCAATCAGTGTGCTAAATCACATTAATAAGAGAAAGGATAAAAACCTTATGATCGTCATCTCAGTTGATCCAGAAAAAGCATTTGACGAAGTATGACATCTCTTCATGATAAAAACTCTCAACAAAGTGGGAATAGAGGAAACATATCTCAACATAATAAAGGGCATATATTAAAACCCAGATAACATCAGTTGTGAAAAAATAAAAGCTTTTCCTTTATGATCAGGAGCAAGACAAGGATATCCACTCTTACCACTTTTATTCAATATAGTACTGGAAATCCTAGTCACAGCAATCAGATAAGAAAAATAAATAAAAGACATCCAGATTGTTAAGAAAGAAGTAAAACTGTCACTATTTGCATTTGACATGATAATATATATAAGAAATCCTAAAGACTCTACCAAAAAGCTATGAGAACTGACAAATGAATTCAGTAAAGTTGCAGGATACAAAATTAATCTGTAGAAGTCTGTTGTGTTTCTATTTACTAGTTACAAAGTAACAGAAAGAGAAATTAAGAAAATAATCTCATTTACAGTTGCACCAAAAAGAATAAAAATACCTAGGAATAAATTTAACCAGGGAGGTGGAAGACCTATACCCTGAAAGCTATAAGACATTGATGAAAGGAATTTAACATGATATAAACAAGTGGAAAGATATAGTCTGCTCATGGTTTTGAAGAATTAATATTGTTAAAATGCCCATATTACCCAAAGCAATCTACAGATTGAATGCAATCCCTATCAAAACACAAATAACACTTTTCATACAACTATAACAAATAATCCTAAAATACGTATGGAACCACAATAAACCTCAAACATCCAAAGCAATCTTGAGAAAGAAGAACAAAGCTGTGGAAGCGTCATAATCCCAGATTTCAAGATATACTACTAAGCTATAGTAATCGAAACAGTATGGTACTGCCACCAAATCAGACACATAGATCAATAGAACAGGATAGAGAGCCCAGAAATAAACCCATGCATGTATGGTCAATTAATCTATGACAAAGGAGGTAAAAATATCCAATATGACAAAGGAAGAAAAGATAGTCTTTTTAATAAATGGTGTTGTGCCAAATGGACAGCCACATGCAAAAGAATGAAACTAGACCACTTTCTCACACCAGACATAAAAATAAACTCAAAATGTATTAAAGACCTAAATGTGAGGCCTGAAACCATAAAACTAAAAGAAAATTAGGCAGTAATCCTTTAGACATCACCATTAGCAGCATATTTATGGATATGTCTCCTCAGGCAAGGGAAACAGAAGCAAAAAATAAACTTGGTACTACCCCAAAATAAAAAGTTTTTGCACAGTGAAACCATCAACAAAACCAAAATGAATGGGAGAAGATATTTGCAAATGATATATTCGATAAGGGGTTAATATCAAAAATACGTAAAGAACTTCTACAACTCAACATCAAAAAACCAATCTGATTAAAATAGGCAGAGGACCTGAATAGATATTTTTCCAAAAGACATACAGATGACCAACAGACCCGTGAAAAGATGCTCAACATTACTTAATCATAAGGGAAATGCAAATCCAAACCACAATGAGATATCACCTCACCAGTCAGAATGGCTATTATCAAAAAGACAAGAAATAAAAAAGTGTTGGTGAGGATGGAGAAAAGGGAACCCTTGTGTACTGTTGGTGAGAAAGTAAATTGGTGTAGCCACTGTGAGAAACAGTATGGAATTTCCTCAAAATATTGAAAATAGAAATATACAGTAATATTACTACTGGGTATTTACACACATACACAAAAAATAAAACACTAATTTGGAAAGGTACATATTTATTATTGTTGATAATAATTGTTGATAATAAATATTGTTGATACATATTATTATTTATTGCAGCATTATTTACAAAACCCAAATTATGGAAGCAGCCCAAGTATCTATCAATAGGTGAATGAATAAAGAAAGTGTGTATATATGTATGTATATATACATAATATATAATTAAAATATACTATATATAATATGTATGCATATAACATGGAATATTAATCTTAAGGAATGAGGTCTTGCCATTTGCAGCAACATGGATGGACCTAGAGGGTATTAGGCTAAGTCAAAGACAAATACCATATGATTTTACTTACATTTGGAATCTGGGGGGAAAAAAAAAAAAACAGAACAAATAAACAAAAAAACCAGACTCTTAAACCCAGAAACAAATTGGCAGTTACTAGAAGGGAGGTGGATGGGAAAGATACACAAAATAGATAAAGGGAATTAAGAAGTACAAACTTCTAGTTATAGAATAAATAAGTCATGGAGATGCAAAGTACAGCATAGGGAATATAGTCAGTAATATTGTAATAATGTTGTATGGTGACTGTAGTTGTGGTGAGTATTGTATAATGTATACAATTGTTGAATCAATATGTTGTACATCTGAAGCTAATCTAACATTGTGTGTCAATTATACTTTAGTGATAGTAATTTTAAAAATCACCACCTGAGAAAATTAAGGAGGAATTGCTTAAAATTTCAAAGGTTAGATATAAAAAAGGCTGGCAAGGGACTTGATTTACAAACTTGAATGACAGTCTTAAAGATCAGTGATTAGTATATAAAGAAAGAATATGTAGATTATTGCTAGAGTATGAAGACATGGCAAGTTAGTAGTGTAAGGGAGAGAAAAACTACTTGAAAACTGAGACAAAATTAATGTGTTTGAACTGACTATAAAAGGTATCCGAAAGAAAGAAATATGCAGTCATAATAAAGCAAAAAAGTTGAGTGCAGAGAAATTTAAATGGGAAAGATTAAGAAAACATTCACATTTTACAGTATTTTTATTTTGATATTCAAATGAAAGAATATTAGATAACCGATGGATATTAGCTGAACCTTTTGGGATAATCATTTCATAATATATGTAAGTCAAACCACCATGCTGTACATCTTAAACTTATACAATGATACATGTCAATTATTTCTCAATAAAAATAGGAAAAAAAAAGAATAGTAATAACCAACAGAAATGTGGGAAGAATGATAATGCAAGATAAGGAATTTAAAAATGTATTTATGACCTTTGAATGTTTTTCTAATAAAAAGTCTATAAAGCTAGATGTAATAATATATATAAAAGATGTTAAAAATCTTAGGAGGAGAGTTGCTATCAGTATTCAAATTACAATCCACTACTTAACAGAAGGGTAGAAATGTTGTTTTTCTTTATATATGGTTTAGGAAAAATTATTAAAACTGGATGTTCATCAGGATCTTGGCTCTTAATTCAGTAGAAATACTGGGCAAAGTGTGTGTTTTGTGCTTGCATATGAATTGCAAATATTTTCTGAGTTTATTGCCTTTTTTTTTTTTTTTTTAAATCAGGGTTAGTGGTACCTGGGTGGCTCAATCCGTAAAGCCTCTGACTCTTGATTTTGTCTCAGGTCATGCATGATCTCTTGGTTCATGGGATCGAGCCCTGCATTGGGCTCTAGGTTGATAGCATAGAACCTGCTTGAGATTCTGTCTCTCCCTCTCTCTCTGCCCCTCCCTGCTTGTGCATGCACATGCACTCTCTCTCTCTCTCTCTCTCAAAATAAATACACTTAAAAAAATTAATAATTAGGTTTAGGGGTGCCTGGATGGCTCAGTCAGTTAAGTGTCCTACTTTGGCTCAGGTCACAATCTTATGGTTTGTGAGTTCAAGCCCTACATCGGGCTCTCTGCTTGTCAGCACAGAATCTGCTTCAGATCCTCTGTCCACGCCACCCTGCCCTCCCCTGCTCACACATGCACGCTCTCTCTCTCTCTCTCAAAAATAAACTTAAAAAAATTTTTTTAAAAATTAGGTTTGTTATGGTATTTATATATAGTAAAATTGACAGTTTTATGTTTACAGCTCTGATGTTTAGTAATGGTATACAGTTGTGTAACTACTATCACAGGTGTACTTTTTAAAAAGAAAGAATTGTAGGAATTGGTAATTTATATGTCATATATATATAATTAAGTAATGGCTGAAATTTGTAAAGATTACAAAAAATACACATTAGAAGTTATGTGTGTTTCAGTTGATATAGTATATTGTATTCTACTTCCTGTTAGATGTTCTAAAGTAACTTGCCAAAGAGTTCCTATCTTTATGTAACATAAGATCAATTTCTGTATGCTCATTACCTGTATAATTCAGCAACTTTTGAATTACGTGGATGTTTATTTGCAGCAAATAACATTTTGACCACTTCAGGGGTACTTTTAGACCACTCTAGTTTGAATATACACTTATGCTTGAACTCCCTCAGAGCCTTCATTTATTGATAAAGGATGCCCATCTATACCACTGGAATTTGCATCAGGAAATAAATTCACCTTTTTTTCATTATCTAATTCAAGAAGCAAAGAGTAGTTAATCCTAAACAGGAATTAGGAAAGATTGGTGAGATAAGATACATCTTTTAAGAAATATGTTTAGGGATATGGAAGAGTTAGTGTTTATATTAATTCTCCCAAAGTGCCTCAGCTCTACATTTGTCCACCTTCTATATCTCTGGTTCTTTTCAGGCATCCCTTTGTTATTGATTCTTCATTTATATGATAGGATCATGGTGCTATTAAGTCCAAGGACACGTTGGCTACCCTCACCTGACTAATAATTCTTCATGAATCTGTCAAAAAAGGAAAGGCTTTGAAAGAATGTGAATAACCACTATTGAAAAATTAAATATCCTGCATACCTTAGGCAGGATGCATTTCTCTTTGTTTGCATCCAGCATATACAGATTCAGTTCCTGAGATCCTTTTCCAAGAACTGGGGATATAAAAGATATATGCAGTGTTATCTTTAAAGAGCTTGGAATATAATGAGGGGAAACACGTGAACACAGTTATAGTGTGGTAATATAAGTGCATCACCTTTTTATTCATTCAAAACATAGTAAGAACCTACTTTGTACCAGGCATTGTTCTAAGTATTGGGGACACAGCAGGAAACAAGTAGAGAAGATCTCCCTGGTAGAGGGAGACAGACACCTAACAACAAATGTTAGATAGTATTAAGTGCCACATGGAGAATTAAAATGGATCACGTGGTAATAAGTGACTGCATGTCCACTTTAGTTTGGGTGTTCAGGGGAGGCTTTAAGATGTGACATTTAAACCTTATTCTGAAAAATAAGAAGCTGGCAATGTGAAGTCAAGGGAAGAGTGTTAGAGGCAGCAGGAATAATTGTGTCAAGGCCGTAAGATGGGCTTGAGTTTGTTACATTTGGATGGAAGAAGCAAGGCTGTTATTAGTATTGTTGACAGTGGTGGGAGATGAAGCTGAAGAGGTAAGCAGTGGCCAGGTCATCTAGGCTTTGCATGCTTCATGTAATGAGTTTGGCATATTACTGTAAGTGGGATGGATATTCGTTGGAATATTTTATGCTTGGAGTGGTACGGTGTGGTTACTTTAAACCAAAAATCACTCTGGCTACTCTGTGGACAATGAATAGAGCCAACGTTAGGCAGTGGTCTAGCTGAGAGATGATGGTGGCTCAGAGTAGATGAGAACAGAGGGAGAGAATTAGTAGTAATCAGGACGTATTTGGCGGTTGTGTCTCACAACACTTGCTAATGGATATGAGGGCAAGAGAAAGAGAGGACTCAATAGTAACCCTGAGATTTTTGGTGCAGATGGCTGAGAGGCTAGTGGTGCCTTTTAGTTTGGGAAATGAGATGAGCATGTTTGAGATGCTTATTCACCATTCAGGCGGAGATGTTATGTAGTATGTATATGTGTATGATTCAGGAATTTAGAAGAGGGACTGGGATTGGAGACAAAGAGTGGGGACTTAGTGGCATAAAGAGGTATTTAAAGCCGTGCAGCAGCATGAGGTCATTCATCATTAGTGATCAAGGCCACATAGCTAGAAAGGAAGTGGCAGAATTAGGATTCATACTTAGATTTGATGGACCCCCAAAATCTATTCTAAACCAGATCACTGCAACATACTTTCACATTTAGGTAGGCTAACACATATTTTCTCAAAAGCTTTATCACTATGGGACTGACACCAATAATTAGCTCCTAATTATGATGATATTTTCCCTTTAGTAAGATTGTGCTGGCAATTATTTTAATATAATGTAGTTTGGTGATGCCTCATTTATAGACCGTTAGTAGTGAGGTAGATAAATTTCAATTTTTTGTTACTAATATTTAATTAAAGGGGAAAAAACCCTGGAAATTTTTTTATTGAAGCTATGTTTATTTCTCTTTCAGAAAGCTAAGTTACTTGAAAAGTGGTAAAGTTAAAATTAAATCCTGTTTTTGATACATGATTGGGTAATCAGGTGTTATTTGTTCCCGCACCACAGTGAAATCCTGTGCTTCGATACCATTTTGTTTATACATCTATTACAGCACTTACTAAATTGTGCTGTGGTAATTTATGTTTTGTGTCCCATGTCTTAGAATATCTTTGGTGTTCTCGTAGCTCTCGCACCTAGCACACAGTTCCTGGCGCATTGGAGACCTGTTTAATGGATAAATTAATGAGTAAAACGAATATAAACAATTGTGCCAAGGTTATTTTAATGTCTTACTACTTTAAAAAGCAAGTCACACAACTAGCAAATCATAACTTAAAAAGTTTTTTTTTCATGTCTTACAAAAGAAACTCCCAAGTAAAAACAAAATAAATTCTATCAAGTTGAGGTAGGATTTATTTCTCATGTGACTTTCTTTTAAATAGATGAATAGAATGTTTTAAAAAGTAGTGTATATTCCACCATACAAGTTAAATGCTGTTCATGTTACTCTCATTTCTATTTTTGTTTTAGGCCTACTGAACTAGATGCACTGGTATTTGGCCATTTGTATACCATTCTTACCACACAGTTGACCAATGATGAACTTTCCGAGAAGGTAAAAAACTATAGCAACCTCCTTGCTTTCTGTAGAAGAATTGAACAGCACTATTTTGAAGACCGTGGTAAAGGCAGCTCATCTATCAGATCATCTTAGAGATAGGTCTTAATTTAGTGATTTAAAAAAAATTAACTTGAAATATGTGAAAGACCTAGTAAATGATATCAGAATTTTAAAACCAAAAATACTGCTTTTTGAAACCTCAGAGTAAATTATATAATGTATCCTATACATGTACTTTATACTCTTAATTAAAGCAATTCTGAATGATTTCATTTGCTATGTTGTACTCTATATCTTGAAATTTTTGTTTTCCTTGAAACGTATGCCTATAAAAATAAAGCTCAAAGAACTATATGGCTGGTGTATTTATTTCCTTTTGATCTTTCTGAAAGCCACTCTTGAGTTTTTTTACATGGAATAAACGGTCTTTTCTAAGGCGAGTAATTTATGCTCCATACTTTTAAGATTACTTTAATAGGTACATGGTGAACCTAGGCATGGGAAAAATGTTCTTAAGAAACATGCACTCAGAAAATGTAAATAATTGCAAGGCAATTAAATCCTGGAACAGATTACCGTTTAAGAGCATTCTTCATATCTAAACCTAGTTGAAGTTTTATTTATTTTTATTTATTTATTTTTTAATGTTTATTTTTAAGAGAGGAAGAGAGACAAAGCATGAGTAGGGAAGGGGCAGAGAGAGAGGGAGACACAGAATCTGAAGCAGGCTCCAGACTCTGAGCCGTCAATACAGAACCCAATGTAGGGCTCAAACTCTCGAACTATGAGATCATGACCAGAACCAAAGGTGGACGCTTAACCGACACAGCCACCCAGGCACCCCTTGAATTTTTAAACATCTCATCAGAGCAGCTATAATTTATATTTGATAAATGGATAGTTTCAAGGACCTTATTTTTTTGAGACAAGATTATTTTAATGATGTTTCATTCCTCTTGTGGGGAAGAGAGTATAATTTTCACCGAGGTATCAACAGGAATTTATATGTAAGTACTAAGGATTATATGTTTTGTCCCTTTCAAATTTTCTCGTATTTTATATAAAACCAGGGATGCTATAAAGAGATGTGAAAATCATGTTAATTCTTGAAAATATCTAGAATAATTGTACATTTGTATTTTCTGTCTGTGTAATACCAGGCATTTTTACTTCATTTAATCCTTACAAAAACAATATGAGGGATATTATCCTCAATTTACAGAGGAGGGAATGGAGACCAAGAAAGCAATAATGCCTTGCCCAAGGTTATAGAGTTTTAAGCAAGTGGCAGAGTTGGAATTCAAACACAGGCAGTCTGGCATCGGTTTGGCCTTTAGCGAACGCTACACTTCTTTTTGTTGTCAAGATCATAGATTTATACCATATAAGGGATATATTGGGTTCTCCTTGGTCTAAATCCCACATAAACTTTGGGTACTCTCTTTGGACTATACTGCTACTTATAGCCTTCCTGAACTAGTTTTGTAATGTATATTCTTAAAATAAAAAATCCCAAGTTACCTGTGTTTTTGCAGAATTTTTATGACCTTTTTTTTTTGGTGTATATTTTTGTATACTTGTTTTGTACTTAGTGATTTTTTTTAATTAAAAAAATTTTTTTAATGGTTATTTTTGAGAGAGAGAGAGAGAAAGAGACAGAGTGCGAGTGGGGGAGGGGCAGAGAGAGAAGGAAACACAGAATCCGAAGCAGGCTCCAGGCTCTGAGTTGGATATGGGGTTTGAACTCACAGATCGAGACATCATGACCTGAGTAGGTTGGATACTTAACTGAGCCACCCAGGCACCCCAATGCTTTTTTCTTTTAATATTACCATAACATTCATTTAATTGAACCAGAACCATTTGTACTTCAGTATATAAATCTAGACTCTTTTCTTTAAGTTGTTTAATCTTTATCTTTTTTTTTTTTTAATAATTTATTGTCACATTAGCTAACAGTGTATATACAGTATAGTCTTGGCTTTGGGAATAGAGTCCCATGATTCATCACTTACATACAACACCCAGTGCTCATCCCACCAGGTGCCCTCCTCAATGCCAATCTCCCATTTTTCTCGCTTTCCCAACCTTCCCCCCCCCCCCAGTTCTCTGTTTTTGAGTCATTTATGGTTTGCCTCCCTGTTTGTAACTTATTTTTCCTTCTCTTCCCCTATGGTCTTCTGTTAAGTTTCTCAAGATCCACATATGAGTGAAAACATACAGTATCTTGGTCTGACTGGCTTATTTCACTTAGCATAATACCTTCCAGTTCTGTCCCCGTTGCTGCAAATGACAAGATTTCAATCTTTTTCATTGCCGAGTAGTATTCTAGTAGTGTGTGTGTGTGTGTGTGTGTGTGTGTGTGTGTGTGTGTGTGTATCTGTCTATATATACATAATCTTCTTTATCCATTCATCAGTTGATGGACATTTGGGCTCTTTCCATAATTTGGCTGTTGATAGTGCTGCTATAAACATTGGGGTACGTGTGCCCCTATGAATCAGCACTCTTGTATCCTTTGGATAAATTCCTAGTAGTGGTATTGCTGGGTTGTAGGGTAATTCTATTTTTAATTTTTTGAGGAAACTCCACACTGTTTTCCAGACTGGCTGTACCAGTTTGCATTCCCAACAACAGTGCAAGAGGGTTTGTTTGTTGTTTTGTTTTGTTTTTCACAGTTACCCAGCAGTTTTTATTAGGACATGGGCCTGGCTCCCATAGGAGGGGGAAAGGGGAGGCCAGGGTCCCCCAGACATGACAGTCTGAGGGAAGGAGGTGCTGGCTGACGTGAGCGGAGTCCCCGTCAGGGAGGACACAGCTGGCGGTCCCTCTCAGGAGTGGCTGGTCCTTTGGGCCTTCTTGATTTCCTCGGACAGTGCCTCCTCCAGGGCCTGATAGGCCTTGTCCAGGTTGTCATTGATGATGATCAGGTCATCAATGGGTTCTTGCCATATCCTTGCCAACATCTGTTTCCTGAGGTGTTAGTTTTAGCCACTCTGGTGTGAGGTGGTATCTCAATGTGGTTTTGGTTTGTATTTCCCTGATGATGAATGATGTTGAACATCTTTTCATATTTCTGTTAGCCATCTGGATCTCTTCTTTGGAAAAGTGTCTATTCATGTCTTCTGCCCATTTCTTTACTGGATTATTTGTTTTTTGGGTGTTGAGTTTGGTAAGTTCTTTATAGATTTTGGACACTAACCCTTTATCTGATATGTCATTTGCAAATATCTTCTCACATTCTGTTGGTTGCCTTTTAGTTTTGCTGATTGTTTCCTTCGCTGTGCAGAAGCTTTTTATCTTTATGAGGTCTCAATAGTTCATTTTTGCTTTTATTTCCCTTGCCTTCAGAGACATATCAAATAGGAAGTTGCTGTGACCGAGGTCAAAGAGGTTGCCTGTTTTCTCCTCTAGTGTTTTGATGGTTTCCTGTTCACACATTTAGGCCTTTCATCCATTTCAATTTATTTTTGTGTATAGTGTAAGAAAATGGTCCAGTTTCATTCTTCTGCCTGTTGCTGTCCAGTTCTCTCTGCACCATTTGCTAAAGAGACTGTCTTTTTTCCGTTGGATACTCTTTCCTGCTTTGCTGCAGATTAGCCGGCCATACATTTGTGGGTCCATTTCTGGGTTCTCTATTCTATTCCATTGATCCATGTGTCTGTTTTTATGCCAATACCATACTGTCTTGATGACTACAGCTTTGTAGTACAGGGTGAGGTCTGGGATTGTGATGCCTCCAGCTTTGGTTTTCTTTTTCAACATTACTTTGGCTATTCGGAGTCTTTTGTGGTTCCATATAAATTTTAGGACTGTTCTAGTTCTGAGAAGAATGCTGGTGCTATGTTGATTGGGATTGCATTGAATGTGTAAATTGCTTTGGGTAGTATTGACATGTTAACAGTATTTGTTCTTCCAATCTATGAGCATGGGATGTTTTTGCATTTCTTTGTGTCTTCTTCAATTTCTTTCATAAGCTTTCTGTAGTTTTCAGTGTACAGATTTTGTACCTCTTTGGTTAGGTTTATTCCTAGGTATTTTATGGTTCTTGATGCAATTGTAAATGGGATCAATTCCTGGACATCTCTTTCTGTTGCTTCATTATTGGTGTATAGAAATGCAACCGATTTTTGTACATTGATTTTATATCCTGCGACTTTGCTGAATTCATGTATCAGTTCTAGCAGTTTTTGGTGGAGTCTTTCGGGTTTTCCATGTAGAGTATCAAGGCATCTGCGAAAAGTGAAAGTTTGACTTCTTGCCAGTTTGGTTGCCTTTTATTTTGTTATCTGATTGCTGAGGCTAGGACTTCCAACCCTAGGTTAAACAACAGTTGTGAGAATGGACATCTCTGTCATGTTACTGATCTCAGGGGGAAAGCTCTCAGTTTTTCCCCTTTGAGGGTGATATTAGCTGTGGGCCTTTCATATATATGGCTTTTATGATATTAAGGTATGTTCCTTCTATCCCGACTTTCTTGAGGGTTTTTATTAAGAAGGGATGCTGTATTTTGTCAGTTGCTTTTTCTGCATCTATTGACAGAATCATATGGTTTTTACTCTTTTCTTAATGTGATGTATCACATTGATTGACTTGTGAATATTGAACCAGCCCTGCAGCCCAGGAATGAATCCCACTTGATCACGGTGAATAATTCTTACAATATACTGTTGAATTCACTTTGCTAGTATCTTGTTGAGAATTTTTGCATCCATGTTCATCAGGGATATTGGCCTGTAATTCACCTTTTTAGTGGGGTCTTTGTCTGGTTTGGAAATCAAGGTAATGCTAGCTTCATAGAATGAGCCCAGAAACTTCCCTTCCATTATTTTTTTGGAATCTTTACTACTGCCTGTATTCTTATTTTAAAATGAGGAACATTGGGAGACAATGGTTATTTATTCCAAGTTGAGTTATTTACTCTTTCTTAAGAGTTACTGTATCTATGGATCACTCTGGGGGGCCTTGTTTTTCTCTAGTGTTGACTGAATTACCATCAAAATAATGCATTAGAAAGTAGAAACCTTGACCATCCCATTATGGTGATTTAGTTACCTGCTTTTATCTTTTAAATTTGGGTCCACAAAGCCAGTTTATAGTAGTTAAAAATGATCATTGAAAAGCTGGTTTGCTGTCCAAAAAAGTTAAGTGTTGTTTTACTGACAAAATACCTAATGTATATACTGAACTTTAAAATAAGTAGCATGATCCTCTATTTAAATTAAAATTTAAATTATGAGTAGTGAGAAAGTTTAAATCAAGATAGATACAGTTTGGGGCGCCTGGGTGGCGCAGTCGGTTAAGCGTCCGACTTCAGCCAGGTCACGTTCTCATGGTCCGTGAGTTCGAGCCCCGCGTCAGGGTCTGGAGCCTGTTTCCGATTCTGTGTCTCCCTCTCTCTCTGCCCCTCCCCTGTTCATGCTCTGTCTCTCTCTGTCCCCCAAAAAATAAATAAACGTTGAAAAAAAAATTAAAAAAAAAAGATAGATACAGTTTACAGTGTCATTTGATGACTTCTGAATGATGTACATTAAGGATTTAATATATCTTGTATTAAACCCTTTAGAAGTCCCAACTTGTTATTTTTAACTGACTTGACTACTGGACAAGTAGCCATTGTATTAACTAATTCATTAGGAGCCCAAGTCTAGGAAAGGTGAATTATAAAATGTCAGTCTGTTCATTTAATACATCTTGATGGGGCGCCTGGGTGGCGCAGTCGGTTAAGCGGCCGACTTCAGCCAGGTCACGATCTCGCGGTCCGTGAGTTCGAGCCCCGCGTCAGGCTCTGGGCTGATGGCTCGGAGCCTGGAGCCTGTTTCCGATTCTGTGTCTCCCTCTCTCTCTGCCCCTCCCCCGTTCATGCTCTGTCTCTCTCTGTCCCCAAAATAAATAAAAACGTTGAAAAAAAAAAATAAAAAAAAAAATACATCTTGATACTTTTTTGAAGAACAGATCATGAGTAGTTGTTTTTATTGCTGTTGTGTATGATTGTCCCTTGATGAGGATGGGTAAAATGTAGCTGTACATTGAGATATTTCAAGATACTGTATTCTAAAGTAACACTTAATGTAGTAACTTTTTTGAACTTATTTGAACTTGTTTTAATTATAACCAGTTGCCTTTTATGAGCTAATGTATGTATTTTGAGTCTTAAAAGGAAACATTAAAAAGATTGATTATATCTAGACTGATATAAATATTTTCCTAGTCTGTTTTTAAGAATTGGGGTTGAATTTATATATTCAGGGTTTTTGTTTTTGTTTTTGTTTTTTTACATTTTTATCAAATTACAGTAATTGAATTTGTGGTAAAACTATAGTAGATTCTCTGGATTTTTGAGTTTGACAATCCTGTGAGTTCTGTGAATAGAAATGATTTTATTTAATTCTTTCTAATCCATATGCCTTTTGCTTGTTTTGTTTTGTTTTGTTTTGCCTATAGCACTGACTGGGATTTCGAAATCATTACAGTGTTGAACAGGAGTAATGAGAATGGACATCTTTGCTTTATTCATGATCTTAGGGGGAAAGTATTTAGTCCACCATTAAGTATGATTGTAGGTTTTTGTAGATGCCCTTTAACAGATTGAGAAAGTTCCTTTCTGTTTCTGGTTTGTAGAGAGTTTGTGTGTGTGTTTAAGTTATGAATGAATGATGTATTTTATCAAAGACTTTTTCTGTACCCATTGAGATGATCATATCTTTTTTTTCCCCTTAGTCTGTGGAAATGAAGGGTTACATTAATTGATTTTCAAATGTTGAATCAGCTTTAATTTCCTAGGATAAATCCCATATGATCATAATGTGGTTGGATGTGATTTCCTAGGTTTTGTTAAGGATTATTGTGTCCATATTCTTGAGAGATGTTGGTCTCCAGTTATCTTGTAATACCTTTGGTTTTGGTATCAGGTTAATGCTGGCCTCATTAAATGAATCAGGAAGTATTCCTTCCTCTTAGAAGAGTTTACATTTGGTATTATCTCTTCCTTGAATGTTTGGTAGAATTTATCAATGCAGCTGGCTAGGCCTGGAGGTTTCTTTGTTGGAAGATTTGAAACTTAAAATTTTAATTTATTTAATAGATTTAGGACTATTCAAATTACTGGTTTTCTCTTGAGAGAGTTTTGGTGTGTGCCTTTCCAAAGAATTTGTGTATTTTTCTCCATATTTTTGAATTTATAGGCATTGAGTTCTTGGTATTCCATGATTATGTCTGTAGCATCTGTAGTAATATCCCTTCTTTCCTTCTTTATGTTTGTATTTTTTGTTTTCTCTTTTTCTTAGTCTGGTTAGAGATTTATCAATTGTATTGATTATTTTTTCTGAAATCCAGCTTTTGATTACATTGATTTTCTGTGTAGTTTTGTCATTCTCAGTTTCCTCTTTGTTCTCATTATTTCCTTTCTTTTACTTCCTCTACATTTTTTTTTTTAAGGTTTATTTAGGTAATCTCTATATGCAAGGTGGGACTTGAACTCATGACCTCACGATCAAGATAGGGTCATGTTGGGTATGCTCTACCGACTAAGCCAGCCAGGTGCCCCTACTTGCTCTACACTTTATAGTTTTAATGTGGAAGCTTACTTAGACTGATTTGAAAGTTTCTTTTCTAATATAAGCTTTTAATATTAAGCATTTTCCTCCAAGCAATGCCTCAGAAATCTGAGATATTATGCTTTCATTTTCATTCAGTTTGAAATATTTTCCAGTTCCCTTATGCTTTCTTCTTTGACCCATGGATTATTTATAAGTGTATTCTTTTATTTGAAAATATTTGAGGATTTTTCAGATATCATTCTATTATTGATTTGTAGTTTAATTCTGTTATATTTCTAGAATATACTTTATATTTCATTTCTTTTAAATTTGTTAAAGTTTGTGTTATGGTCCAGGATATAGTTTATCTTGGTAAATGTTTCATGTGCAGTTGAAAGGAATATTTTGCTATTGTTGGACAACTGTTCTATATATGTTGTGAGTCTAGTTGGTTGACAATATTATTCAGGTCTTTTATATCCTTATATTGATTTTCTGCCTACTTGTTCTACATTACTGAGAAGAGTGTAGAATTTTGTGTTATTTTTTTCTCCTTTCATTTCTATCAAATTTTTTTCATACATTTTGAAGATCTTCTGTTAGTTATATATAGATATTTAAGGTTAGTATTTCTTCTTGGAAAACTAATCCCTTTATTGATGTGTACTGTCTTTCCTTATCTCTAGTAATGTTTTTTGCTTTAAAGTTTTTTGTCTGATATTTAGTTATTTTGGTTACTTTAGTTATTTGATATAGCTCCTCTATATTTCATTTTACTAATATTTACAAGATCTCTTTGTTTTTATCGTTTTACTTTTAGCCTACTTATATCCTTTTATTTAAAATGTTTTTCTTTTTAAATAAAGAAGCCTGGGTGGGTCAGTCAGTTTAGCGTCCCGACTTCAGCTCAGGTCATGATCTCATGGTTTGTGAGTTCGAGCCCCACATCAGGCCCTCTGCTCTCAGCGTGGAGCCTGCTTTGGATCCTCTGTCTCTCTCTGTCTCTCTCTGTCTCTCTGTCTCTCTCTCTCTCTCTCTCTCTGCCCCTCCCCTGCATGCGTTCTCTCTCTCAAAAAATAAAGATTAAAAAAGATTAAAATGTTTTTCTTTTAAACGGCTTAGAATTGAATTTTGCATTACCTGACAATTTCTGTCTTGTAATTGGTGTGTTTAGGGTGTTTACATTTAAAGTAATTATTGATACAGGTGGATTAAAACATATCATCTTACGAGTTATTTTCTGTTGGTTCTACTTGTTCCATGTTTCTTTTAACTCTTCTTTCAGATTGGGTTTTTTGTGTTTGTTTTTAATGAGGCCATTTTATCTCTACTGTTGGCTTATTACCACTATTATTATTTATACCTTAATTTTTTTATAGTGGTCACTCAGGGTTTACAATATGTATTTAAAAAAATGTTTTTTTAATTTTATGTAAATCCAAGTTAGTTAACATATAGTGTAATAATGGTTTCAGGAGTAGAATTTAGTGATTCATCACTTACATATAACATACAGTGTGCAATATATATCTTTAAGCAGAGCCCATGTTCAAATAATATGTACTGCTTTACTCCCAGTCTATGCTTGTCTTTTTATTTACTCAGTGGTGTGTCTTTAGAAGAGCAGAAATTTTTAATTGTGATGAAGTCTAGTCTATCCCATTTTTTGTCTATGGATTATGCTTTTGTTGGCATATCTAAGAAATCTTTACATAATGCAAAGTCCTAAAGATTTTCTTCTGTGTTTTCTTTTAGAAGTTTTATTGTTTTAGCTCTTACATCATCTAAGTCTGTGATCTATATTAAGTTAATTTTAATGGGGTGAAGTAAGAGTCTAAGTTTTTGTGTATTTGTTTGTTTTTGTATATGGATAATACAATTGCTTTTGTTTGACACCTTTTGTTCCATGTGAGAAATATGGGAGAAGGATCCAGGTGAGAATTTTGTGCCTTTCCTGCAACTACTGCTGTTCTCACCAAGGGACCACAAGGGACACTTTCTTAGATTCTCACTGTGTCTCCAAATTTTTTTTTTTTTTTTTTGTAAACTTCCTATGAGGTCCTTGGACAAGAGCCTGGCAGTGAATGTGAATTCCTCTTTTGCTGTGGCCCCAGGATTTTAAGTCTTTTGTCAGGCCACACTCAGCCTGTAGCAGTTTATTAGAAATTTTAGCTGAGTTCTTACCGTTGTCCAGTAGTATCTGTTTATTTTTTACATTTCAGTAGTGTCTGTTTAAAGTAAACAAATGCTTGTGTGTCTTCTCTCCTTAGACCTGGTTAGTTGGCCGTGCAGTCTCAGCTTTCCGCCGGTCGAGAACTGGGGTGAATTTGTAGACGGCCAGTTCATCATTATTCTGAGGGTGGGAGCAATGCGTTTTTCAGCTTTCTACATTCTAAAACTGAAAATCTGGAAATCTAGGCTGCTTGTTAATCTTGAGATAAGAAATACTTATTTAGAATTAAAAGTGGTAGGGGTGCCTGGGTGGCTCAGTCGGTTAAGCGGCTGACTTCAGCTCAGGTCATGATATCACGATCCGTGAGTTCGAGCCCCACGTCGGGCTCTGTGCTGACAGCTCAGAGCCTGGAGCCTGTTTCAGATTCTATGTCTCCCTCTCTCTGACCCTCCCCCGTTCATGCTCTGTCTCTCTCTGTCTCAAAAATAAATAAACATTAAAAAAAAATTAAAAAAAAATTAAAAGTGCTACATTCTTAAAGAGGTTTTATTATATAAAATTTTAAACATACATAAAGAGAAAATAATAAAAACTCCCATGTACCAATGAACCACTCCTTTGCTTCAGATACTACCAACTGAGGGCAGTCTATAATCCCATTATTTTTATAAGCTTTATTTACTTAATATATGTTGTACATAAGTTCATAGAAGTTTGCTTTTGAAGATATACAAACACGTTCTTTTATCTCAGTGTCTTAATATATTGTTGTTATGTGGATTGTATTCACACCGAAGTTAAAAAATAGGACATTTACTAATATCTTAAAGACCTGTATATGACACTATTTTCACCTAATCCCAGCTCTTTACCCTACCACTGGAGTTTGCCACTATCCTGAATTTTGTGTTAATCATTCCCATGATTTAATTTTTTTGCTTTTGATCTTTCTATAAATGGAATTATACTATGTGCATTCTTCTGTGTTTTGCTTCTCTCCCACAATATTACATTTTTGAATATCATCCATTTTCTTGTACTTATCAGTGGTTAGTTATATAGTATTCTTTTATCCCGAAATGTAACACTTGATTTCTCTGTGCCCTTGTCAGTGGACATTTTGGTTATGTCCAGAGTCTTGATGTTTTAAAAAATGTTGCTTATGAACAATCCTTTACATATCTGGTATAAATGTGCAACAGTTTTTCCAGGGTATATGCTTTTCCAGAGTATAATTGCTGTGTTGTCAAGTATGTGTATATTTAACTTAACTAGGTAATTCCAAATTGTTTTCATAAATGTTTGTGCCAGTTTGCACTTTATACCTATCTCTTTGCCAAGGAATTATTAGACAGTTTTTTCCTAATGTGGTTATAATTTGTATTTTCAAGATTCCCAATAAGCTAAGTATATATTTATATGTTTATTGCCAATGCTTTTTTTTCCTTTTTTTTTTTTTTGTGATATGACTACTCATGTAGGCTTTGCCTGTTTTTCTGTTAGATTGTTTGCCGTTAGTAATTTATAGGAGTCCTGCTTGCAGTACAGATATTAATGCCTACTTGGTTCTGATTGCTACAAATATTTGTACTCCTAGTTTGTGATTTGTCTTTTCACTCCCTTTATGGCATATTCTAATGTTCAGAAGTTCTTAAGTTTTATATAGTTGAAAGGTTGGTCAGTCTTTTCCTTTATGAGTTGAGCTTTTTGTGCCTTGTTTATAAAAAAAGGACACCCTTTCCCATCCTTGTGTATAATTCAGGGATCAGTTTTAGTGTCCCATCATTCATGAATATGAAGTCCTTATTGTTTTCCTTGGGAGGTGACCCCTAAGCCTTTGTGGCTGGTTTATTTTCTGCATTTTAACCTATCAGGTAGACACAGTCTTGAGAACCAATATGGTTATAGTGGATCACCATGTCATAGAGCCCATAACTGGAAACTAAATGTGCATTGTGTGATGTTGAGTAGAATATTTCTGTGTATTTTAGTGTTCCCTTTGTAAGCTTTGCTTACTTTACCAACTTAGGGGAGACCTTAAAAAATCATATATCAAAAGTAATACAGGCAAAGGACACTTTGTGTAATTCCTAAGCACAGTTGAAATTTGTGGAGGAAGACAATGAAACTGACATCAGATATGTTGACAAAGATACAATTTTCAACTGCATCGCATACTTATAAAAGTTAAGAAAAAAAAAGTCAAGTTCTTCACATACTGATTGGCCTGAAGGATTGTCCTACAAAGGACTAAACTCTGCTCACCCGGGTCTTGGGTATTTTGATGACAACATATGATGATCCTGTTAATGAACAAATCTTTTAAAACATTAAGAAGCAAAACTAAACAAAAGCCCACTGGAATTTACTCTGGATAGTTTAAACAAGAAGGAATTCATTATAAGATGTTAATGACTTACAGAATTTTTGAGAGTGCTGAAGAAACATCTAGGTTGTACTTTCAGGGATGATTCCATAGGACTTGGTCACCAGTGAAGCTTCTGCCCCTTACAGTTGGGAAACCGCGGGCTCCACAGCCATTCCATCACTGCTGTGATCAACAAGCTGCCACGATCGGGATGCTGTTGGCATGCTGCGGCGTGGATCAGGAGTCCAGCAATGCCTGCTGTAATACGCATTGGCAACGTGGATGTCCACACCCTGCCTCTTAACTTCACAAAGCTAGTGACTAGATTACCAGCGCCTCTGCTGATGCCGCTACAGAAAAAACCTTTATGGAATGAATTGTACCTTGCACGTCACTTTCGCTTTTCAAATTTTTCACAAATGCATCTGGTTGAGCCTAAGTGACACCCAGGGCCCTTCTTGTAAAGCCCGTCTGGAAAATGTAAGTTTTAAATTTCTGGCTTCTGCAGGAGAGCATAGCACCCTAAAAGGATGGTGTCACGGGTGTTGAACATCAATCCACTGTATTCATCAACTGTGAGGTTATAAAGCCACTCCTCAATATTTTCTTATACAAGTTTTGCCTTTCCTATTGAAGTTCTTAATGTACCAGGAATATCTTTTTTTTTTTTTTAATGGTATGAGGTAGCTATTTAATTTCATTCTTTTCTCAAAATGGATAATTAATTTTCCCAGGACTGCATATTCACCTTCTTGACTGGCCTGAGTTTTTCTGGCTGGTCCAAAATCCCAATTCTATTACCTATCCCATTACACATAGGATTGTTTCTTGGCTATACTATAACATTGGTCTATTAAGTTGACTATCCTACTTTGCGTCAAAATCAAATGCTCAGGGCGCCTGGGTGGCTCAGTTGGTTAAGTGTCCGACTTCGGCTCAGGTCATGATCTAACGGTTCCTGGGTTTGTGCCCTGTGTCAGGCTCTGTGCTGCTGGCAGCTCGGAGCCTGGAGCCTGCTTCAGATTCTGTGTCTCCCTCTCTCTCTGCTCCTCCCCCATTTGTGCTCTGTCTCTCTTGCAAAAATAAATAAATATTAAACATTTTTAAATAAAAAAAAATAAAAATAAATGCTCATAATAACTGTAGTTATATAAAGTTTTGGCATCTGATAAAGCAAATATCCCATCTTATTCTTTGTCTTCAGGAATTGATGCTGGATCTTTGTACTTTCTTGCAAATTTTAGAATCAACTTTTAAAATTTCACCAAAAACAAAAACTAGGATTTTGATTGGATTTATACTGAATCTCTGGATTATTTTGGGAAGAATCACTACCTTTACAAAATTGAGTATATTCTTAAATGTGTCTTGCTTCCATATATTTCTTTAATGTCTTTTGATAAAGTTTTTCTCCACAGAGAAATCTTGTTTGTTGATTTTGTTGCTGTTTGCTCACTTTTTCTATTTTTAGTTACTATAAATGATATTTAATTAAAATTTTAAATTGTTGATATAAAGAAATGTTCTTGACTTTTATGTGAAATCTACCCTGTAATTCTGTTGAACCTTGTTATTCGAATGATCTTTCTAAGGATCTTTTTTGGTTTTCTATGGATAAAATAATATAATTCCTAGAAAAAGGCAGTTTTAGTTCTTTTACACTTTTGTTTCTTTTTCTTGTCATATTATGGTAACCAGCACCTCTATCTTAATGTTAAATAAGAATAAAAGATCTTTTTACTTGCAGATTAATTAGATGGGAATTGACATTTTAAAAAAATACTGAGTTTCCTGTCTCAAAACTTGGTAAATCTCTCCATTCATTTAGATTTTCTTTTGTTTACCTCATGAAAGTTTTATGTTTTGCTGCATATAGACTTTTTTTTTCTCCTTATTAATAGTTTTTATCTTTCTACTTCTTTGCATATCTGATAACTTTTCATTTGATGCCAGATATTGTGAACTTTATCTTTTGGGGACCTGGAAAATTTTGCATTCCTGTGACAATTCTCAAGCTTTGTTCTGGGATTCAGTTAAATTACTTGGAAATGGTTTGATCCTTTTAGGTCTTGTCTGTAATAATTGTCAGACATGAGAGCAGCAATATTTAGTCTAGGGCTAATTATTTTCTCTTCTGAGACAAGACCCTTCTAAATACACTAACATTTTGTGAATTGTGAAAATTTAAAATCTCACTGGTGGGAATAGGCACTATATTCTTACCCTTATATGTCTCTAATCATACTGCCCTCTCTAATCCTTTTAGGTGTTCTTCTGGCCTTGGCCCCAGATTATTTCCCCATACATGTGTACTGATCAGTATCCTGCTAAATATTCAAAGGGGATCTTCTGTGGATTTCTGGAGTTCTCTTTTCCTTCTACTATTCTACCCTGCAAACTCTAGCTGCCTTTGTCTCCCTGGACTCTCCCCTCTACCTCTCCAATTTAGGGAGTCTGCCAGGCCCCGCTCAAGTTCCTCTTCCCTGTGCCCTGTCCTGGAAACTCAAGACAGTAATGCGGGCAAGCATAGAAATCACTTTGTTTCTCATCTCTCAGGGACTGATGTCCTCTGTTGCCTGATATCCAGTGTCTTGAAACCATTGTTTCATGTTTTTGTCTGAATTTTAGGTTTTGTCTGGTTTTAGGTATTTCAGGCTGGAGGGTAAATCTGGTCCCTATTACTCTTGTCTTGGCAGAAGCTGCTATCCAAATAAGAGTAGTTTTAATTTCCAAGATTTTTATTTATCTTTGTTTCACACTTAACAGTATTCTCTGGAGTCTCTAAGAATTTATTGTTGGTTGTTATTTTAAATTTATCTTTGGTTGCATAAGTCACTCTTTTTGGATGAAGGCTTCTCTTTTGAATTTGGGGTCTTTTTCTCATGGGGTTGGTTTTCTTTGTATGTTTGACAATTCTTGGTTGTCTGCTAATCTTTGCATTTGAGAATCGCTGATCATTTCTTTGCAGATGCTACTAATATAACCTTACTTGGTTCTCATTTTTGACGATAGGCTTCTAAATAGAATTTGGTGGTGATTTGTCTTGTGAGTGTGTTGTTTCTCATTCTTGGGATAAGTTGTTCCTGTGTGCTTCACTGTCTCTCTGATCCCAGGTCTGTGCTCACTACATCATCTGAGAGTAAATACTGCTATTGAACACTTGCTTTGTATTCTTAGCAAAATCTGGAGAAGAGCTTCATTAGCCTGGCTTCTTAAAATCCATTTTTCTAATTAATCACTTGAATACTGAGGATCCCTTCCTGTACTTTGTATAACATGCCACTGACCTATGTAATTTCCTTAGATTTCACTTTGTTGGTGATAACCTTCTGCTATCGTTTGGAACTTTGGTTTCTTTCAAACTTAATTCTTTGTAGATCTAATGCCATCTGCTTTATTTTTTTCCAATCAGGAGTTCTTCAGAATTTCTGACCCTCTGGGAGCACTTTTTCTTGCTTTTCACTGTTGTTATGAATATATATTTAAAACATGTATATATATTTTGATTGTTTATGGGCTATAGAATAAAGGAGATGTGGACACATGTTCAGTGGTTCCATAATGTTTTATTATATGAAGATGTGCCATTACTAACAGATTTTAATGGTTTACAGTATGTAGAAGTTACATTATAATGAACATTGTTGAACATATATCTTCACATGTTTATGTAAATATTTCTGAAGGATAAATTTCAAATGGCAGAAATTTTCTGTCAGAGAGTATGTGCTTCTGGTTTTTAATACATTTAAAACATTAAAAAATACATTTAAAACATTTTAATACATTTTAATACATTTTAATATATTATCAAATTGTCTTTTTAAAAAGTGTATTTACATTTGTCCAGACTCACAGAATGTACAATGTACAAGTTACATTATAATAAACATTGTTGAACATATATCTTCACATGTTTATGTAAATATTTCTGAAGGATAAATTTCAAATGGCAGAAATTTTCTGTCAGAGAGTATGTGCTTCTGGTTTTTAATACATTTAAAACATTAAAAAATACATTTAAAACATTTTAATACATTTTAATACATTTTAATATATTATCAAATTGTCTTTTTAAAAAGTGTATTTACATTTGTCCAGACTCACAGAATGTACAATAGCAAGAGTGAACTGTAATGTTCTGGGAATTGTGGACTTTGAGTGATTATGATGGGTCTGTAAATGTGAGTTCATCAGTGGTAACAAAGTACACCTTGGGTGGGGGATGTTGACAATAATAATGCATGTGAGGGCGGGAGTATAAGGGAAGCCTCTGTTCTTTCTCTTCAACTTTGCTGTGAACCTAAAACTACTCTAAAAATAAAGTCTGAATTTTTAAGACATATTTATTTAATAAAGACATACAGTGCTTATAGTGTATGAGGCCTTGTTCTAAGCTCTTTACAGATATTAAATAATTTATTCTTCACAGTAAACCTATGATTGAATATCATCACCTTTTTTCAAGATGAGAAAACTAAGGAGGTATAGAGAGATTAAGAAATTTGTTCAAGGTCACATAGCTAAGTTATATCAATTTAGATTCCCATAAAACTGTTTCACCGTGAAACATGTATATCTGCCAATCTAAGTAAAAAATATCTCATTACTCTTGCATTTTGTATCTCCACTTTTATAAGTGAGGTTAAACATTTTCATATCTTTATTGGTTATTTGTAACCTCTGGTTTTGTCTTTTGCCATTTGGATTGTTTCTTATTGATTTACATGGCATGATCTTTGTGTCATAGATAAATTAATGCATTGTTCTCATAGGTGTTGTGGGTATTTGTCCTCAGCTTGGCATTTGCTTTTGACTTTATTTTTTCCAGAAGTAAATTTTAACATTTTAAATGTATTGTTTTAAATGTAAATAAATACATTAATGTAAACGTAAATGTAAGTAAATACATAAATGTAAATGTAAATGAATACATTAAATGTAAGTGTAAATAAATACATTAAAATTTAAGCGTATTTGTTTTCATTGTGGCTTTCTGATCCGTGTGCTTCTTTTGGTCTGTTCAGAAATTTCAAGGCAAGAAATGAGAGAGTTAAGGACTTGGCTTTATTTTTTGTATATTTATTTACTTGTTTATACAAATTTCTAGGCTGTTGTCCCAATACCATTTTACGAATTCACTGATTACGGTTGCCATATTTAGGGGCTCCTGGGTGGCTCAGTCAGTTAAGCATCCAACTTTGGCTCAGGTCATGATCTCGCAGTTCACGAGTTCGAACCCCGTATCAGGCTCTGTGCTGACAGCTCAGAGCCTGGAGCCTACTTCGGATTCTGTGTCTCCCTGTCTCTCTGCCCCTCCCCTGCTCATACTCTGTCTCTGTCTGTCTCTCAAAAATAAATAAACATTAAAAAAAATTTTATTAAAAAAAAAAGAATTGCCATATTTATTGTATTAAATCGTAATTTGAAATTTTGTCCAGAAATGTTACAGTGACTTTAGTTATTTACAGTAGGCTATAGCATTTCTTGTTACATGGATTATCAGTTTTCAAATAATTAAAATGCAATAGAATGTAGTTAACAATGAAATTGCATCTGGCATGATTTGAATTTCTCAGAATGAATCAGAAAGTATTCTAGGATATTGTAATGCTTTAGGGTTATTTTTATTAAAATCAGTTATAATTAGAATGAAGAACCTTAGTGCCAATTAACTGATATATGTAGTTGCTAGAATGCTAGATACATGTTTAAATCATAATTGTTAACCTTTCTAAAGTTCTAAAACCTTGATTTACCACATCATTATTTATCTTTTTTCCTTCCAGTTTTATTGAGCAATAATTGACATATAGGAGTTGAAGGCATACAGCATGATGGTTTGATTTATGTATTTGTGAAATGATTACCACAATAAGTTCAGCTACTATCCATCTTTTTGTATGTATTGAAGAAGAGAAAGGAAAATGGAAAAAAGTGTTCTTGTGATGAGAACTCTTAGGATCTACTCTCCTCACAACTTTCCTGTATATCACACAGCAGTCTTGGCTATAGTCATGATGTTGTTCATGGGATGTATTATATCCCCAATAGTTACTTATTTTATAACGGGAGATTTGTACCTTTTGACCACTTTTTTCATATTGCCCTTCCTCTTACCTTCTGCCTCAGGTAACCACAAGCCCTACCTTTTTTTCCTATGAGTTTGGTTTTTTTGTTTTTGTTTTAATTCCACATGTAAGTGAGGTGACACAGTGTTTGTCTTTCTCTGTCTGACTTACTTCACTTACCATAACGCCCTCAAGGTCCAATCATGTGGTCACATATGGTAGTCTTTCCTCAATTTTTAGGGCTGAACAATATTTCTCCTGGCTTAAAAAGTTTCTGTTGAGAAACCCGCCAATAGTCTTATGGGAGTTCTCTTGTAGGTAACTTCTCTCTTTTGCTGCCATTAAAATTCTTTCTTTGTGAGTCTTGACAGTTTAATGTGTCTCTGTGTGGCCCTATTCAGGCTCAACTTCTTTGGGGTCCTTTGAGCCTCATGGATCTAGATTTCTCTCCCCAGGTTTGGGAAGTTTTCAGCCTTTTCTCTTTAAATATAGTTTCTGTCCCTTTCTCTTCTCTTTTTTTGGAATTTCCATAATGCAAATATTGTTTCTTTTCTTTGAGTCCCATAATTCCCATAGACTTTCATTCTTTTATCATTCTTTTTGGTCTGTGCTCCTCTGGGTACTTTCCAATGTCCTGTCCTCCGGGGACAGAGATTCTTTCTTCTGCATGGTCAACTACCTGTAACTCTATTCAATTCTTCAGATATTGTATGTTTCAACTCTAGGATGTCTGTTTTTGTTTTTTGTTTTTTTCCTTTTTTTTTAATGGTTGCCAAATCTTTGTTGCACTTCCTGTTTTCTTCCTGTATTGTATTCCTAATCCCACTTAGTTGTCTGTTTTCTTGTAGTTCACTAAACTTCTTTAAGAGGATGTCTGAATTCTTTGACACTTCACAGATCTCTATTTCTTTAGAGTTGTTATTGGAGCTTTAGTAATTTTCTTTGATGGCATCATATTTACCTGACTTTTCATATCCTTGATTCCTTACATTGGAATCTGCACATTTGGGTAATCAGGCTTCTCTTTCAGACTTTAAAAGTTTGCGTTGGTAGCCAGCTCATTTTGGGTTTCTAGATGTGTCTTCTGGTAGTGTCCTTGGGCAGGTGAGGCCTGCTATTATTTATTTTGGGTGAGGCAACTGTTTGAGCTCTGAGGACTGGGATGGTGGGGTGTGTGCCCCTGGCTGAGAACACTTGGATAGTCTGCCGGCTTGGTTCTTTACCCAAGTGAGGCTGTAGGATGGGCTCCGTGGGTTATCTAGGCTTACTAGATATTTGGGACTGGGTACCATAGTAATAGATGGGGTTGTGAATTAGCCTTCCTGCCCTGGCAGGGCAACAGGACAGGACCCAGGGCGTATACAACTTGTTGTTTGGGGATCCAGTTAAGTCCAGAGGGTGCACTTCATTTTCTGGTCAGGTGAGGCCACCAGTTTTGCTCTAAAGACAGGAGAAGCCCCGGGCAGCATTCCCTGTTCAGGTGTCCCTGTACCTAGGGCTGTTGAATGGGCTTCACAGCTTCCTGGGTGCTCTGGTTAGGTTTCCTGATCAGAGAGGCTGAAGGCTGTATTCAGCAATGAGCAGGGCTATGAATTAGATTCCCTGCCCAGGCACAGTAGGAGAAATAGCTCTAAAGCTGGTGAAGCTCTTTGTTTGTTCTCTTTACTCCAGCCGACCCACACCTCAAGTTCCCTGACCGAACAGGACTATCGGCTTTGTTCTGCAAACTCTGCCTGCCTCTCAGCTCGGGCGGGCGCTGCTGGGCCAGCACAGCTTTCAGAAGTTGTCACCAGCCCTTCTGGTCAGATGGGACTGGCAGACACTCCCAAGTGGGGCTGTGATTCAGCACCTTGCCTGGGCATGAGCGCCTGGGCTCTAGGGCCAGCACAACTCCTTGTTTGAGGATCTGGATCAGGCAGATCTGCACCTTATTGAGTTTCCCTGGTCAGCGTGCTGCCCTGACTTGGTTCTGCAGGTAAGGAAAGCCACTGGCTGGGATTACTACTTGGGCACCGCAGACGTGCACTCGGTCCGCCACCATCTGTGCGCTGCTTGTGGCAAGCCCCTCTTCTCTGTCATAGTCACGTTCCCAGTGCCAGTGGGCCCCACAGATTCCCCTGCAATCTTGTGATGCAAGATCAGAGTAGAGGTTCCTACAAAGCGACCCACAATGCAGGAGAGGAGGCTGGTTCTCTTTTCCCAGTGGAGGAACCAGAGGCTCAGGGGAGACCTCTCTGAGTGGTGCCATGCTGGCCTGGGGAGGGGCAAAGTGGTCAGCATGTAACAGCTTTTCTTACCCTTGTAATGTGGTCTTTCTTGGTCTCTGAAGTACTGGGGCGCTTCAGTCTCACCCCATGTTCTAGGATTCTCTCAATGGTGTCTTCTCTTCCTCCCTCCCTTCCTCTCTCTTCCTTCTCTCTTCCTCCTCCCTCCCTTCTTTCCTCCATCTCTCCTTTCCTTCCTTCCTTCCTTCCTTCCTTCTTAGAGAGAGAATACATGTGCATGCTTGTGAAAGCAGGGGAGGAGAAGAGAGAGAATGAGAGAGAGAGAAAGAGAATCCCAAGCAGGCTCCATGCC
Organism: Lynx rufus; assembly: GCF_022079265.1. Lineage (NCBI taxonomy): Eukaryota > Metazoa > Chordata > Mammalia > Carnivora > Felidae > Lynx > Lynx rufus. The sequence goes on along the minus strand of NW_025814834.1, from coordinate 57,324,256 downwards.
CAGCACAGAGCACTGATGAGGTTGTGTTGGAGGAAATAATATTATTTTAATTTGAGAAATGATGTTTTTCCCTCCTGACTCATACTTTTTTCCATTAGTGTGAGATGCTCAAGGACTATACCTTAAAACACAACAACTGAACACTTTGTTATTTACTAAGTATTTTGAAAACTTTACCAAACATCAAATTACTGAAATACGAACTTAGGTGATTATACTGACTGTTAGATCAATGTCCTAAGTTTGGTTTATTAGGTATTATTCAGTATTGTTGTGGTTTTTACACACAATATGTGTTTAATATGTGCACTTTCAATGATTATTGAGTTAAAATTGTGTTCTTGAGAGGAGAGCATACTCTCTGCTCCCATATAACATGTATATTTTGTTAATGTTGAACATGTAATTATTTCATTTTGGTTTAATAATATATTCTAAAGAAATACCATTCATAGGCACAAAGTTGTTTCTGGGGGATTAGTTCCTTATTGTTTTTCACTGCCTAGGTTTTCAAATTAAACTTAACAAAATTCTTTTAAAAATAATAATATGTAAAAGAACTATAAAATAAAACTCTTAATTTTATGCTGTTTTTTCTTTAAATCAGAGATGTTGCCTTACTGAGCTTAATTCAATATACTTTCATGAGTGTAATGTTTCACGCCTATAAAACCAGAGAGAATTAAGAATAAAACATTAAGGATATTGGTATTTTTAGGTTTTTGTTCTATGTATTTGGTTTGAATTCCTGGTCCTATTTATTTTTTTCTGTTGGAATAAGCGAGGTATCATCAAAGGAATATTGCTTAGAACTAGTACAACAAACACAAACTGAAAACCAAGAAGCAAACACCATGAGGAAAAACAAATAGCAAGTCTCATTAACAACCATACATGGAGTCTCACAGTAAAAAGACAAAGCTAATAATGAAATTAAGTCAATTAATGATTTTTTAAATGTCCAGGCTTCTAATGAGGAAAGATCACTCCCTAACTGTCTAGTTGTTTATCATGATAAATAGTTGATGTTTTGAATAGACTGGAAGATTACTTAATCTATGATATATTACTGGATATAAGGCCATAATTATGTAAATAATAATTTAACACATTCATATAATGTAGATTCACAGTAGCATTTATTGCCAGTCACTTGACTATATGATGTTAAAATTTTTTTCCAACCAAAAGCAGTAACATTTTAGGCATCCATTATCTATCTGTTCCCTCGGAGAATCTAGAGGTGCTAAATTTCTCATTGGACAGTACAGGAAGCAATTTGTCAAGTTCTTGAAGACCCACGTTGTCTTTCTCTTGGTATCATATTCTTATTTCATCGCTAGACTAATACTCTTGAGACTTAAGTTCCAATCAGATTTAATATTTACATTCCCCGAAGTGCTTATTTTCATTTATTTAGTAAAAATCTTTAGTCTTCAGGGTCGGTGAAAGGTAAGTTGTCTGAATAAAGATCTGCCTAATTTACTGCCCCTTATCTCCAAGAGTGTACCTACTTGTTGAACATATGGTAGATACTCAACAAATAGTTAATGTATGAATTTAGGTCAGGGATAACCCCTGATGTTTGGAAATGAAACAACACACTTCAAAATAACCCAGAATCAAAACCAAAATCACAGGGGTGCCTGGGTGGCTCGGTTGGTTAAGCCTTCAACCTCGGTTCAGGTCATGATCTCATGCTTCCTGGGTTTGAGCCCTCCTGGGTTGGGCTCTGTGCTGACAGCTGGGAGCCTGGAGCCTACTTCAGATGCTGTGTCTCCCTCTCTCTCATGCTCTCTCTCTCTCTCTCTCTCAAAATAAATAAATAAGCTTAAAAAAAAATACATGTTCATATTAGAAAAGGAGAAAGTTTATGATCAACGATCTTAGCTTCCACCTTTAGAATGTAGAAAAAGAGCAATTAACCCTTAGTAAGTACTATGAAGAAAATGATAAATAATGGAAATCAGTAAAATATGAAATGGACATACAATAGAGAAAATCAGTGAAAATGACATAGAAAACAGAAATGAATAGAGAATAATCAATAAAACTCTAAATAATTCCAAAAGAGAAATGGATAGCCTTTTAGACAGATGGTTCTGGAGCAACTCAATATCCTATTAAAACAACAACAACAACAACTTCCTCAACCATACACAAAAATTAACCCAAAATGTATTATAGGTCTAAACGTAAAAGTTAAAACTCTAAAACTTCTAAAAGAAAATACTAGGAGGGGTGCCCCAGTGGCTCAATTTGTTAAGCATCTGACTTTGGCTCAGGTCATGATCTCACAGTTCATGGGTTCGAGCCCTGCATTGGCTCTGTGCTGACAGTTCAGAGTCTGGAACCTGCTTCGTATTCTGTGTATTCTGTGTCTCCCTCTCTCTATCCCGCTCAAACTCTGTCTCTCTGTCTCTCAAAAATAAATAAACATAAAAAAAAATTTTTTTAAGAAAATACTGGGAAAAATCTTCGTGAGTTTGGGGTAAGCAAAGATTTTGTAGATAGGACACAAACACTTATAAAAAATGAAAATATTAAAAAGTTGGACTTCATCAAAATTAAAAGCCTCTGCGCTTCTGGAGACACTAAAAAATGCAAAGGGTTGCCACAGAATGGGAGAAAATATTTGCAATAATGTATCTGATAAAAGTCTTTTATCTAGAACACATAAAGAACTCTTAGAACTCAGTAAAAAGACAACCCAGGTTGAAACTTGAGCAAAAAACCTACACAGAAATTATACCATATATATATGTATATGGTATATATGGTGTGTGTATATATATATATATACTATACTGGCTATATATATATATATACTATGTATAAATATATAGCCAATAAATGTGTGAAAACAAACTTAATGTCAGTTATCACATAAATGTAAATTAACCACAATGAGATACCGTTACACACTTATTAAAATAGCTAAAATTGAAAAGTTTGACATTAACAAGTGTTGACAAAGATGGGTAGTAACAGTTGGAATTCTAATACACTGCCAGTGAAAATATAAATTGGTGTGAGCCCTTTGGAAAACTAGTAGTTTCTTTTTTTTTTTAATTAAAAAATTTTTTTTAATGTTTGTTTATTTTTGAGAGACAGAGTGTGAGCAGGGGAGGGACAGAGAGAGAGAAACACAGAATCCGAAGCAGGCTCCAGGCTCTGAGCTGTTAGCACAGAGCCCAATGTGGATCTTGAACCCACGAACCGTGAGATCATGACCTGAGCCGAAGTTGGTGCTAAACCGACTGAGCCACTCAGGCGTTCTAACTAGCAGTTTCTTAAACATGCATTTACTATATGACTGAGCAAGTCCATTTCTAAGTATTTGCGCTAGAGGAATGAAACTATATCCAAATAAGGATTTGTACCTGAATGTTCATTGCAATTTAATTGGTAATATACGCCTAAATTTTGAAAAAGATCCAAAAGTCCATCTATAGATGTATAGATAAGTTATGGTATGTTCAAACAGTGGACTACTATCCAGCAATAAAAAGGGACAAACTATTGTTACTTGCAACAACCTAGATGAATCTCAAAACTTCATTGAGGGTAAGAGGCCAGAAATGAAAGTATATACTCTATGTACATATATATGAAATTCTAGAGTAGGCAAATTTAATTTATAGTAATGAGAGATCAATGGTTGCATGGGGTAAAGTGCTTTGAAAATTTTTATTTTATATATTTTGTTAATTGAATACAGAGGGGCACGAGGGAACTTTTTGAGGTAATGGAAATGTTCTATGTTTTGATTATGGTGGTGTTTATAAGATGTATAACAAATTCTGGAAAAACTTATCAAACTATATTTTATTCTGTGAAAATTATACCATATTTCAATAAAGATGGTTTAAAGAGATGAATTGGGTGACACTTTCTCTCTCTTGTCTGAAACTTATATAAGGTAGGGATTCCCATTCTTCAAAGTTACTGGATTTGGGGAAGGAGTAGAGAGTAGAGTTTTGACTACCAATTCAATTTATATTTTTGGTCATTAATTTGTTTAGGTTTTCAATTTCCTCTTTAAATTTTAAGAGAAAATCAGTGACAGATCAGTATTCTAGATTCCAATTTAAGATACTTTACTTTTTATTAAGAATTATGAGATATTATTGAGGGAAGAGGGTTCTCCTTTCATCCTGTGTCTCCACATACTTCAGATTCTAGTTAGGACTATTCTTACGAGTTACCCTGAGTTCTAGACTTGGTTACCCTCCCCTCTTCTTCTGTGTTTCCATATCACTTACAACATTGTATACTTTTTAAGTGGTTTTTATAACCATGCCAGGCTTTAGCCTGCTTCTTATGATGAGGGCAGAAGTAAAATATTTCTTAACTGAAGAAATCGATGCTTATATAACTTGTGAATCTTGAAAATCTTTGGATATATTTAGCCACATATCCCAAACGCAGATTTTTCTTTTTTAAGGTTTTTTTTTTTCTTGTTTGTTATTTAATACTTCTCCATTTAGCCAGGAATCACAATTTCAATTCAGAAGCCAGGCTTGTAATGAATAAAATGAGATAGACTGGATATTAAGACAATGGGGAATAGTGGGGGCTGTGCCAAACTGGAGAATGCATCCCTCTACCCAAAGCATTAAAATAACATAAGAAAAGTTAAAACAACTCGCCTGCCAAACAAATATGTCTGTAGGCCATATTAAACTGGTTGACCGCTATTATGAATCCATTGACTTGTGACTTATATAGCGCCACTTAAAAAAGTTTCTCAATTAGGAAGCAAGGAATATTGTGGGAAGCTTTTCAAACAATATATATTCCCCTTACCATTTGCCTAATTGAGAACCACTGGTACACTACCTTACTATGTAGTCTTAAATGACAATAATCAAGTTGATGGCACCATGTGGCTTTAGTTACTGGCCATTGCTAACAGTTTTCTTTTTGCCAGCAGAGAATGTTAATTTTGCTATGGGTTTGAGCAAAACTACATTTGTGCACAATTGCATTATTAGAGAAATGACAAGAGATAACCATATGTAGCTCTCAAATGACCCATATTACAATGTCGAGTACTTGGGCAAAAATTCTATTTTCTCATTTATTATTCATTCATCCATTCATTCCTCCATTCAATAAATATTTAAATGCATGCAAAAATGAGTTAGTGGTTTCTTTTCTCTGAAGATACTTAAAACTTAGTGTTGGGAGGGAGAAAATGGAGCACTGGTATTCAAATGGCGAATGTCGCTGAGTTGGGCTTAATGAAGCCTCTTAGGATCAGCTGGCCTGCTAGCAAACGCTTCATTTCCTGTGGATTTCTTTCCTCACAGGCTGAGCAGAGCTCCAACAGTCCTCACAACAATTATCGCCCACTTGTTCTGTAGGTCTCAAGTTTTTTTGCATTAGTCAGGTTGAAGGATTCATGGTATTAATCACGACTGAAGTTGTTATTTATCACCTGCTGGGTGAGAAATAATAATTTTGGCACTAGTGGGGCAGCAGGCCAGAGGTACCAAATTAAGTAAAACATCTAAACACTAGCAAGGATCATTTCTCTGATTAATGAATTGTTACAAAGAAAAAGTGCTACTCATTATCTGGTCTTACCAATACAAAGTGGGGCATGTAAGGAAAAAAAAGTACCAGCTTGCTCAGACCAATTTTTCTGTTTATTTCTTCTTTCTTTTTTGCTCTCTCTCTTTTTTCCCTGTGACTATGAACAGATTTGTATAGCCAGTCACGCTATTTTTGGATTTTTCTACCAAATAACACAAAGGGAGAAATACCTTATATTTTAATAGTATATCAGAAAATATTTCTGGCCACTGAAACAAAACAATGTTTTTTGTGACCTTTAAGAAATGAAAATGATTTCAAAAGGTACATCACCTTTAAAATGTTGCATTACCTCCTCATACATGTATTAATCAAGGATTTTACTCTAAAGAGTTGGTGCATTTTACCTTTTCTGTTCTGAACTGAATATCGTTGCTAAAGGGTTTATTTTAGAAAGGGTAAATTTCCATTTCTGTTGGGTTTTTTTGTTTGTTTTGTTTTTGAAAATTCCCCCCCAAAAAGCTCATTTTTACTCTGTACCCTAGATTAACCCTCACCTTTCATAATGCTATCTAAGAACCTTCACTTTTAGTCATGATAGGAGTAATGGGCACTGGATTTATTTTCCTGCCTTAAACAGCTTAAAAAAAAAAACAGACAAAATATAGGAAACAATGGTTTTCAGACACAAAACAGTAGTAAGTTCAGGACTGTGATCTTTGCGTGAGGGAAACAAAGTGAGCCCTCCCATTGCTCCAGCTTCTGCTTAGTGAGCATTTCTATCTAGGCTGCTTACTGAGGGGGAACCCAAACAGAGCCCACTAGATTCCCTGGGTTGAGAAGACAAGAGTTCAGAGTTCAAGAAGGCCAAGGTGGCCAGAATACACAAAGCAGAGTACCAGAGAGAGAACAACTGCAAAGAGAGCTCTATATGTCTGTAGAGAGTTTTGCTTCTGGTCTTGACTGTTGATCATCACATGCATACGAAAAAACTACCAAGACTCAGGAAAGAACTACTGGAAAAGAGCAAGAAGAATGATCCTTAAGACTCATGGTGGGTTGGAAATAGTTTGTGTTCCAACCAGACAAGAATGGAAAAATCACCTGATACATGTGACATCAAATTGAATGTCTTTCTTTAGAAAGGTTTTGGCTCAGAAGAGGATTAGGGCCAAAGTAGACCTAGACTGAAGGCTGTGTGGACCTTCCTCAGACAGCTTCAAAGCAAGCCTCAGAAGAATTTAATTAATTCCAAGTAAATTACTTTTATTTCAGAGCAAAACCTTAAACCATTTAAGGATAAAAATCTGTAGCACCTAATAATGGAAAATTCACAATGTCTGACATCCAAGAAAAAATTACCAGGCATGCAAAGTAACATGAGAAGAAAAATCAATCAGTAGAAATAGACCCAGAAATGACACAGTTGACAGAATTAGCACATAATAGTGTTACAACAGCTAGTATACATACTCCATATGTTCAGGAAGGTAGATGAGAGAACCCTATATAAAATAAATGTTATTCTACATTTATAGTTGATATTAAGATGTTGAAAGGTTTGCTAAGGACCCAATAAGTGCAGATAAGCCAGGATTCGTATGATTGGCTTCACAGAAGATACACTTCAATAATATAGAAAACGTTGAAAAAATTTGTTATTTGTATTTTCAAACAATAGGAAAAGAAAGTTATCCTTAATGGCAAATTGAAATGCTTAACTTTATCATATTTATGCTTGTGTTGAAATTAACTTAAGATGATTAATAATACATAAAGGAATAAAGTGTAGGCAAATGTCCACTTCATTCGGTATATTGTCAAAGCTTTACAATTTATACAATTAATAGTATTGATAAGTGACATTTCTGCTATAGAAGTTATTTCAAGTGACTCCTAATAGGAGTCAGTGAACACCATCTCTGTGTAAACTAATCAGAAAATAATGTGTCACATGAAAACTTGATTTCTAGAAGAGACTAAGAAAAAAAGTTACTTTATTTTAAACTCCTCATTTGGTGATTATTAATAATGTATATAGTATTTAAAGTAACTATAATTAAAAAATATATCAAGTCAAATGGAAAGTATCTAAGAGAGGGGAGTCAAGATGCCTGTATATGGCACCCTATTATAAGGCCAGAATGGAAATTCCAAATATAAAACCATCTAACAAAACTCAATCAAAATGAATTTAATTCAGTTAAACAAATATTTACTGAACATCTTTTATGTTGCATTTGTTAGCTTCTGAAGGAGATACAAAGACAGACACAGCCCATGCTCTCCAGCAAATTATAATCTATAGGGATAGATAAGGCAAAGATATGTGCAAAGGTAAATGAGATGGCAAAAAAGCAAGAATGTAAGAAGAGACAGAAGGTCATATATAAAGGAGTATTCCAAAAATGACAGTTTGAGCATGTGAAAAATTATTGACATTTAATGGAATGGTTGTAGAAAGCTTCAAGGAGAAGGCAAACTGAATTGTATTTTATTGACTGATTGATTGATTGATTGATGCTTATTTATTTTTGGGAGAGAGAGCACGGGCAGGGAAGGGGCAGGGAGAGAGGGACAGAAGACCTGGGGCTCAACTCATGAACGGCAAGATCATGATTCGAGCTGAAGTCGAAGTGGGATGCTCAGCTGACTAAGCCACCCAGGCACCCCTTGAATTGCATTTTAAAAGGTAGGAAGGTAGACTTTGAATCGGGGAGAAGACTTTTATTAAAGGGTCACAGTGTGAGTAAAAAGTGCCCAGCCAATTCATGGATGGTAGGTAAATCAGTGTGGTTGGATCAAAGGTTTCTGCAGGATAACCATGAAACGTGAAGTTACAAGTATGAATTTGGACTAGGTGACAAATGGCCCTGAGCATGCTTAAGCAGTTTTGACATTTAGGCAACGTGCCGTCGTTGGACAGTGTGGTGTAATGGAAACTGCTCTGGGCTTAGAGTCAAAAACCTTGCCTCGGACTCCTGGCTCCAATTGGTAACCATGTAAATGGTCTCAGGCAAGTTATACCCTCTGCAAGTTTTATCTTCCTCATCTACAAAACGGAAATGGAAATGTTAATGCCTGTTCTGTCCACCTCACAGGCTTGATGTGAAGACCAAGAAAATTAATTCACATGAAAGTGTTTTGTGGATGAAACTTAAATTTCATTCATTTAAGTTGAGGTAATGAGTCCTTGGATTAGGAAGGTTGCCAAGAAAAGGGAAATAAAGGGGCAGATCTGAGAAAAGTTTGGAAGGAAAAGGTTACAGGGCTGATAGCTAATGAGATGGGGTGTAGGAAAAAGTGGTAGCAAAGATTTTGAGGCTCAATGGCAGAAGTATAGTTGATAGAAAAGTACACGCATGGGGCGCCTGGGTGGCTCAGTCGTTTGAGCGTCCGACTTCGGCTCAGGTCATGATCTTGCGGTCCGTGAGTTCGAGCCCCACGTCGGGCTCTGTGTCGACAGCTCAGAGCCTGGAGCCTGTTTCAGATTCTGTATCTCCCTCTCTCTCTGACCCTCCCCTGTTCATGCTCTGTCTCTCTCTGTCTCAAAAATAAATAAACGTTAAAAAAAAATAAAAAAAAAAAAAGAAAAGTACACGCATGACACACTGACAGTCTGGAAGCCAGTTTGGGATGTGTGGAGCTGGACATCCAAATGGAAATGTCCAGTGGGCAATTTAAAAAGACGTTGATTTCTACAATTCTAATTGAACAAATCACCCGAAGAATCTTCCATACATAAAAGAGACTTTACTATCCATGCCCTTGGTATTTTGTAGGATATAGGAGAACAAAAAGCGGGGGGGGGGGGATGGAGGAGGGGTAAACTGGGTGTAATTTAGCTCTGCCAACTTTGACAATGCTCATTTTAAAACATGTAAATTAAACTTGTCAGAATAAGTTCCTAGGGGGCTGCTGGCCACATCTTAAAAACTCCCAAATGTAAATTCACAAAATCCATCTTGCTTGTTTTTCTATAATTTTATTATTAACATATGTATGTTTCCATTTTCTTCCCTCTTGTCATTAATTGAAAGAATTACAGGTAATCAAAAGTGGCAAATATTGATGGAAATTCTGTTAACTGGCTGTTATTTCCAATTGAGAGTATTCATTTTTCTGGAAATCATATCCTACTGAGTCACTACAAAGATGGCCTCGATGGCTTCTACTTCACTTACTCCCATAAGCATAACTGGTCCTAAGTGGGATTTTTTCATTTTGGTAAGTACACAGATATTTGATTTGTAAATTAAATTTGAGGAATGATTTCTTTTTATTTAAAAAAAATGGTACTTTTTAAAGGTACTTTTGCTCAAGTTTTCAAAGTCCATGTTTGACAGTTTTTTTGTTTATGTCCAAATATGGTAAATGATAGAGGACAAGAACTAAGTATCACATGTCTTTGTTTAGTGCCCCCACCCCGCCAATGAAAGAGGGGGGTCAGGGAGATATTTTATGTCCATGTGAATTTTATAGGAAAATAAATCCATATGTTTCTGATGAATTTACACTTAACTCATCAAAATGTGTGGTTTTGTAAAAAAACTATTTGATGTCTAAACAGATCCCTTTGGGACAATCTTTAAACTTCTTAGTTCTTCTCTGTTGCTCCCTCTCCCTCCCTGATAAAAACAGAGGATCATAGTAAGAAAAAAAAAAATACTGTATTCTGCCTTGAATCAAATGTCTGGATTCTGGAGAGCATTTGCAAGCAAAAAAAAAAAAAAAAAAAAGGTTTAGAAATTATGTGTTAGGACCTCACTTTTACCCTGTGCATGTGTGCACATGTGTGGACGTACATATACATAAAAGAAAATCTTACTGAAGTGTTCCTCAAATTTTAGATCTGCAGAATCATGTCATTGCACCGATGACAATTCCCCCCCACTGCTTCTGGTCCACAGTAATGGCAAATCCCTAAAACTAATGACACCTTCAGCTTGTAGGTGTAACCCTTTCTGTTTATGGCTAATGACAACAAGTACACCTCACACTACATCCTCTTCCAGAGGGGCAAAACACAGGCCGTTTCGAAGGCCTTTGGCACCGCCGGGGACCCGGGGACAGCGGGAGCGCCCTCTGCTTTCCCCTTTATCAAAATATATTCATTCCAGTTTTCAAACCGCTGTTTTGGCGTCCTAAATCTCTCCCCGCACTAATTTCTGCAGGTCAGACTTTGACCCTGATTGCAACAAAATCCGGAGGCAGATATTCACACCGGAGCGCCCCGCCTCCCCGCGTGTCAGAAGCCATATCGCCGCAAATGCCTCACACACCTCGGAGCGCAGCTTGTGGAACTGATGAGGTGAGAGCGCGGCACAGCGGCGCAGGCCTGGTAATCACAGGGCTGGGGAAACACATACATCATCTGCCACACAGGTTGGCATTTCAAGTAAAAAACCTTCACACTGTGTAAGATGTTGGACAAATGATGGCCATATGCATGTTTGTCTGGGTGCAGATGGCCCTGCGTTCTCAGAGAGGAGAAAGCTGAGCTCGGCTCTTTTTGCAGACAGTTTAATATTGGTGACACAGTTTATGTCCTCTGCAAAAACAATAATGGGGGAGAAGGTGACATAAATTATTTGCAAATCGTTTGACATATGCAGGGCATTGTCCTTGCAATAATCACCATCAGTCTGTCAGTTTAAGATATGAACCGTGCCACTGCCATTTTATATCACTGTGTTAAGCTTTCACATGTTGTAATTTTACAGATTTGTTCTTTGGAGAGCCACTGCAACACAAATCAAATTGGATTATGTTTAGTCATGTACTGTATCTTGCACATTGCTTAGATAAAAATAAAAACGCGCGGTCCGTGGGATGGGGATCTGGAGGCAGTCTTCCAGTCCCTATCTCTGTGAGGGGGTCGTTAAATAAACCTCTCCATCTGCAACCATTAGTCACCTTTCGTTCATCTTTCAAGTTGGCGGGGTTATTTTTGAGACTATGGACTTCCGTTTCCTCACTATAAAGATATCTAGAGTGTGTAGAAGATGAAAATGGCCCATCAGAAGGATTTTTGTTACGTTTTCCAGTAAATTGAAGAAGTTAATATGCAAGTGTCCAAGATATCTCATGGTCACCTTTCATTTTTTTACGTGGTATTATTGGATTTCTTGCTCAGCCCAAGAAAATGACTAACAATGGTGATTAAATAGATGCGTTGTCTGGGTTGCTATAGAAAGAACGTCACGCCACATGACACATTTTGTTTACCGAGTTCCCGATGCCAATTGATGTTGAAAACCTCGTGTGACAATTTAACCACACATAGCAAATGTTGTAAGCACTCCTAAGTCCTTGTTCTCTTGTATCTGTTTGGACTAATTGATGAATGAAACTTAGAGACAGTTCCTCTATTTCCCAGAGTTTCCAAGAAAACTATCAATTCCAAAACAGACATCGAGTACAAAGATTTCTAAAGAGAAATATGATTTGTTTTCATTTGGAAAAGTTACCTCCATTTACTTACATCAGCACAGCTGCACCTCCCTTCGCTCTCTCATTACGCAGCCCTTGAAACAAAGATTTATTGCATTTCCCTCTTTGAGATAACATTTTTTCTCACCGAAGGTAGCCATTATCACTATACCATTTTATATTTATCCTGGTAAGCACAGTGAGGCGAGCATTTGTAAATAAATTACTTTAATCTATCTTAAATGATGCCCTTAAATAGTGCATCAGGGAATTTGACATTAGGTCCAGACGATTTCACAGAGTCTTTATGGTAGCATTAAATTGGAATATTCTTTACTTAGCATTCAGGAAACGTTTAAAGACATAAAAATGTAAACTCGATGAAGATGCTGATAAAAGAAAATATGGTACTTGTAGGACCAAAGTGTAAAGATGGCAATTTTGGCTGTGTTCCAACAAACTTAACCAATCGTTTATTTTGGAAGTCGTTGCCTGTATGCTGATGTGACCTCCATCTAACCTCCTGTTGTCCCTGATGTCCCATGAGCACCTCAAATTCTCCAGTCCTTTCTAAACTGCTCTTCCTCCGGTGTTCCCACCATCTCAGTTAATCCCACCATCTATTCAGTTGCTCCTTAGTCCATGTTCTCTTACAATGTTCATGCTCATTTCTGCCATAAACGTTGTGTATATCTTATAGTTAATTATTTTAATTATTAATCTCTCCAATTAGACTGCCAGGTCTTTGAAGCCGTGTCAGGCACATAGCTGCTCGAGAAATATTTATTGAATCGACTCAAATCTTCTTTGGCTCCTCTTTCTTCCTCTTCTCAGTATCGGTTATTTCTGTGAACTGTCTCTAGAATTTATGGCACCATCTTCATTTCATTGCTTTGTTCCTGGTTTCAGATCCTCATTGTTCTGCTATTAGTTTTTGCTACCTATTCCCTCCAGGCTGAGGTTCCCCATTTCTGCCCCTGCTCTAGGTGGGGCACATGTTTCCTAGTGCTCTGGCTGCTCCAAGGATTCATGGCCTTATTATAGGATTTGTGTTTCAGCAATCAGGACTTTTCCAATATTATCTGACTGTTACATTTTTGCATAGTTGACTTTTATAATGTAATTCCATACATTCACCAAGTCGGATCTCTCTTCTTTGTGGCATGTATTTTTAGTTCACATGCCCTGATTAGATTTCTCTTTTCCTTTCAACTGTTTACTGGTGCTTAAAAAAATAAAAAAAAAAAAAACTTTTTTATTTTGACAAATTTTAAACATACAAAAGTCTAGAGAGTATAACATAATGAACTCCTTGTGCCCATTGTCCAGCTTCAAGAGTAATGAACTCATGGGCCATCTTCTTTTGTCTATACATCCATTCCCATTGTCTCTGTACGTCATTGTGCTGAGCCGGATCCTAGATGATCTGTATCACCTTTAAACATACGGTATCTTTTAAATGATGAGGACTCCCTTGAAAACTTATTAAACACCATTATAACACTTAGCAAAATTGACAGTGACACCTTACTATCATCTAACATGTAGTCAATGTTCATGTTCCTTGGTTGGCTTATAAAATGTATTTTATTTTATTTATTTTTTTTTTTTAAATTTTTTTTTCAACGTTTTATTTATTTTTGGGACAGAGAGAGACAGAGCATGAACGGGGGAGGGGCAGAGAGAGAGGGAGACACAGAATCGGAAACAGGCTCCAGGCTCTGAGCCATCAGCCCAGAGCCCGGCGCGGGGCTCGAACTCACGGACCGCGAGATCGTGACCTGGCTGAAGTCAGACGCTTAACCGACTGCGCCACCCAGGCGCCCCAAAGTTTCTATTTTTTTTTCAACGTTTATTTATTTTTGGGACAGAGAGAGACAGAGCATGAACGGGGGAGGGGCAGAGAGAGAGGGAGACACAGAATCGGAAACAGGCTCCAGGCTCTGAGCCATCAGCCCAGAGCCCAGCGCGGGGCTCGAACTCACGGACCGCGAGATCGTGACCTGGCTGAAGTCGGACGCCCAACCGACTGCGCCACCCAGGCGCCCCTAAAATGTATTTTAAAAATTATGTTTGTTCAAATAAAGATCGAAATAAGGTGCACACATTGCTATCAGGTTGATGAGTCACTTTATCTTGTATAATCTGTAGAGAACGTCTCCATCTCTTTATTTTTTCTTGGCATTTAGTTGTTGAAAAAACTAGGTATTTGTCCTACAGCCTTTCCTGCAGTCTGGATTTGCTGATGGCATCTTCTTTCCCTTTACTTACCAGTTTTCAAATGAATGGATTGGTTCCCTAACATTCTTCAATGACCAATGAGTGTATTTTTGTTAGTACCATTATGAACAAATGGACTTTTAAAGATTTGCTTTTCCAATATGCGTATTTATCAGCTTTATTGATGCTCAGATGGTCTCGTCTTTGGTCAGTGGGAGGGTCTCAAATTTGACTCTGAATCCTTTTGACTGGGGTAGTATTTGGTGGCATCCAATGTTTGTTTGGCTTTTATTGTGATCAATTTATACATTTCCTTTCCCGGGCCTAGGATTAGCTATCTCTCTTAAGAACTCTGGCTTTTTTCTTCCTTTCTTTCTTTCTTTCTTTCTTTCTTTCTTTCTTTCTTTCTTTCTTGTGGGAAATGGTATTTTGAGAACACAGTTGAAAAACTCATGGCTACTGGGTTGATCATTTGTTTAGGAATTTTCAGTGAATGGAAGTAGGAAACAAAATATAAGCATATTCATACATATAAATAAAACACAAGGCATATTCAGAGAAGTCTGGCCTGTATCTCTGTCCTGAATATATCATAGTCTCCAGGTATTTAGGTATTTTCCTATTCTGTTTTCCATTGCAGAACAAACCGTGCTTTAATGGAAAGTTGTGTATATATTTTTTCCATATTTTTGTTAATATATCTTTGGAATTGATTCCTAGAAGTCAGGTATATGGTCATTTGGTCATTACTGGCAAATTCCCTATGAATGATCTAATTTTGCATTGCTGCTAGTCGTGTATGTGTTTCTATTCCCTTTATATCAACAAAGTATGTTTTCTAACTCTTTGATTTTTACTAATCTGAGAGGTAAGAAATAATATCTCAATCTAGTTTTGTTTTTTTTTTAATTTTTTTTAACGTTTATTTATTTTTGAGACAGAGAGGGACAGAGCATGAACAGGGGAGGAGCAGAGAGAGAGGGAGACACAGAATCTGAAACAGGCTCCAGGCTCTGAGCTGTCAGCCCAGAGCCCGACGCGGGGCTCGAACTCACGGACCGTGAGATCATGACCTGAGCTGAAGTCGTACGCTTAACCGACCAAGCCACCCAGGCGCCCCTCAATCTAGTTTTTTAAAAATGTTTTTAAATATTTATTTATTTTTGAGAGAAAGAGAGAGAGAGAGAGAGAGAGAGAGAGAGTCAGAGAGCAAGGGAGACACAGAATCCAAAGTAGGGTCCGGGCTCTGAGTTGTCAGCGCAAAGCCTGACACGGGGCTCAAACTCACCAACAGTGAGACCATGACCTGAACTGAAGTTGGTCGCTTAACTGACTGAGCAACCCAGGTGCCCTTCAATCTAGTTTTTAAGATCAACTTTACTGAGGTATAGTTTACACATAGTAAATGTCAATTTTATGTGTACAGTATTTAGGTTTAGAAAAATGTACATTTCTGTGTGACTACCACCAACATGAACATCTAGAATGTTTCTGTCATCCACCCAAGTCCTTCATGACACTTTGTAGTCAATCCTCACTCCCTACACCACTCCTGGTCCCAGACAACCACTAATTTGCTTTGTACTTCTATAGATTAATTTTTCCTATTCTAGAATGTCATATAAATGGGATTACATGCATGTACTTTTGTGTCTGACTTCTTTAATATGAATTGAGGTTCTTTTTTTTAAATGTTTATTTATTTATTTTGAGAGAGAGAGAGAATGTGAGTGGGGGAGAGGCCGAGAGGAAGAGGGGGAGAGAGAGAATCCCAAGCAGTCTTCATGTTGTCAGCACAGAGCTCGACACGAGGCTCAAATCCATGAACCATGAGATCATGACCTGAGCCAAAATCAAGAGTTGGGCGCTTACCTGCCTGAGCCACCCTAGGCGCCCCAATATGAATTGAGATTTCATGTGAGATTCATTCATGTTGTTGCATGGAGCAGTTCATTTTTTAAATGCATTTTGTAAAAATATATGGTTAGAGTATAGTTTGTTTATCCATTCACCTCTTGATAGACATTTGTGTTAAGTGTTTGCTGTTTTGAGAAACGCTTTTGTGAATATTCATGATCATGTATAAGTTTTTGTGAGGACACGTGTTTTCATTTGGGTAAACCCCTAGGAGTGGGATCGCTCAGTAGTATGGTAAGTATATATTTAACTTTATAAGTAACTACAAAATGTTTTCCAAAGTGGTTGTACTATATGGCATTCCTACCAGCAGTATTTGAGAATTCTGGTTGTGCCACATCTTTGCTGTCACTTGGTATTGGCACTTAGTTACATTTTAGCCATTTTACTACATGAGTAGTAGTATCTCATTGTGATTTTATTTTGCATTGTCCTGATGACAGTGATGTTGGCATCTTTTGTAGGCTTACTGGCCAGTCATATGCCTTTGGTCTGTTTAAATCTTTTGCCCAACGTAAATTGAGTTCTAGGAGTTTATTTAAAAAAAAAATATCCTGGCTATAAATCCTTTGTCAATATTATTAATGTATTTTCCCGGGCTGTGGCTTGCTTTTTCAATTTTATAAAGAGTATTTTTGGAAGAGCAAAAGTTGTAAGTTTTGATGAAGTACAGTTTATTATTATTTTCTTCCTAGGCTTGTGCTTTCTGTGTCCCATTTAAAAAAAAACCCAAAAAACAAAAAAACTTTCCCTACCCCAAGGCCCAAAAGATTTTCTAAAGTCTTAGCTTTTACATTTATTTCTGTGTGTGGTGTGAGGGGTAGAGTCCATTTTTTTCCCCATATGGATATCCAGTTGTAGCAGCATCTGTTGAGAAGACTATTTTTTTCCACACTTAATTACTTTGGTACTTTTATTATAAATCCGTTGACCACATATGTATCTGTTTCTCAATGCTTTATTCTGTTCCGTTAACCTACATGTCTATTCTTATGCCAATACCACACTGTTGTGATTACTGTAGCTTTGGAGTAAGTCTTGAAATCAGGCAGAGTACATCCTCCTATGTTATTTTTCTTCAGCAAAAAAGTTTAAGTGATTGTAGCTCCTTTGAATTTCTATGTAAATTTTAGAATCCATTTGTCAATGTTGACACATACACACAAACTTGCTGTGATTTTTACTGGGATTTCTTTAAATTAAGGGAGAATTTACATCTAAACAATATTGTTTCCTCCGTCTAATTATCATAGTATTTATTTAGGTCTTCTTTAATTTTTCTCAGCAATACTTTACAGTTTTTAGCGTATAGTTCTTACTCATGTTTTGTTAACTTTATCCCTAAGTATTCCACATTTTGGATAATGTTACCGTTATTGCTTTTAAATTTCATTTTTGAATTCGTTGTTGTTAATATATAGACATTCAATTTTGTGTATTTCTCTTGTACCGTACAACTTTGCTAAGTTTACTTACAAATACTAGTAGCTTTTTGTCGATTAGTTAGGAGTTTTTACTTACACGGTCATGTTACATCTGCAAATAGAGACAGTTGACTTCTTCCTTTTCTATCTGTATGCCCCTTATTACTTTTTTCTTGCCGTATTGTACTGGTTTCGACTTCTAGTACTCTGTTGAATAGAAATGGTGAGATCAAACATCATTATCTTATTCTCAATATTAGGATCTCAGATGTTCACCATTACCTGAAATTATTTGCAGTTTTTTTTTCCCGTACCTTCTTTTTATCAGGCTGAGAAAGTTCCCTTCTATTAACTTGTTTGTTGTGTCAGATGAACTTTAATCAACTTACTTAACCCCAGAAGTGAGAGGAAGATATGTGGAAGGTAATTATTGTCCCAGAAGGTACAGATCTATAGATTAAGTTCCACTTCAGGAGCATGTTTTTTGAAGGTCAGATTTTCAGAAGCGGGTGTTGCATGGATGGGTAATTGAGATAAAGGTCATTTGGGAAGTTGGAACCTGACTGAGATATTAACCTTGATGTTTCAGCAAGCTAGTACAAAAAACCAAAGAACAGAAATCCAAAAATAACAAAGAAATAATGATGTATCTTATTCTTTTGGTACTAATTTGATTTTATGTGCCCCATTGCAGTTTTTAGTGACAGCTAATTTGGCCAAACTTTGGCATTTTTCATCCTGTAAAGGAACAGAATTGTCTACTGCCCTTTCAGATAGGAAAAGACACGGCCAATCCAGTCTTAGTCACATATATGCACCAAATTGACTAGCTACTAGCAGAGATGGTCTGCTGTAAGCCATCTGCCCTTGGGGTAGTGGGGGCATCATGATACTTGGCAAAAGCACAGCCTTTGGAATCAATCAGACCTGGGTTCAGATCTTACCACCTCTGCTTCCTAGTCATGTGACCTTGGGAAGTCAGTTTCCCTAATTGTAAAACGAGCACATAATACTTCTGTTATAGGTGCTGAGCTGGTTAAATGTGAAATGCATAGTAGTCTCCTTTCTCTCCTGTCTTTTATTAAGGTATCACTAATGCAGGTAAGTAGGAAGGGCTATGATTTATTTTCATATCCTGGTCTTTCTCTGTAGTCTGCTGATTGACATATCCAGGAATCAAAGTTGTAATCTTGGCTTTCTGATCACAGCGTTGGTACAGAAACTTGAAATTTATATTTCATTTCATTTGGAGTTAGAATGTTAGAACAAATAAAGAATGTGTTTCTCTTTGCTGGAATAGTGTTTGAAACAAAAGCTGGCAAAGTAGAGAATAGTAGGTAAGCCTTCTGGGCAGTCTCCTTGAAGATGTGAATAGATCCAGGAATATCTGCTGTTCTTTTTCCACAGACACAAATGGAATCTTTCCTGGATGCAGAAAAAAACAGTACACAATTTTGGAGAGAATCTAAAGCCAAACTAGGGCTTGACGTCAGTTTTCTTAGACTCCAACTATACAGAGTTTTCAAAAAACTCATTTCAAATCTTACTCAACGAAACCTATGCTAAAGGGCATTCGACACTTTTAAATATTGTAGGTACCATCTGAACTATTTTCCAAACAAATCTTTCTGGAATCATTGACTCATTCATTTAACACAACTTCCTGAGCACCTATGGTGAGTCAGTCACTGCTAGGTGATGTTCTTATGCTAAAGTGATTTCTAGATAAATAGAGGGAAACTAATGTGTGTAATAAAGAAGTTCAATTTCAGTTTTATTTTGAAATCAGTGTCTGATTTCCTGATGCGTAATGGGAAGTAACGGGATTCTATCTATACTAAAAAACAACAGAATACCAAAGAAGATAGGAGACAGCTGAATAATTTTCTTATTCTCTAAGACGTCCTTTGTATTTGGAAATGAATTATGTATGGTAATCTTTGATCTTTGAGTCACCTTGGTATTTTTATTACAATTAATTTCCTAATTTAAACAAATGTTTAATCAGAGGTGTTCTATGCCTTTTATAGGTACATGTTTATTAAAAGAGATATACATGTTCTACATTGTCCAAACTATTTATAATTTTATAATTTTTAATGCTGACTTTAACAAATCATCTGTTTCTATCAATGCAATCAGTGCTTTTCTGATTGTAAGGAGAAAACCCTCAAACACACACATATACACAGACACACCAAACCCCAAACAATAAATAAACCCACCCCAGGTTTGCCCATCTCAAAGCATAAGTGCCACATTGACAATCCCTTCTTTCTCTAATTTAAATATAACTGAGGTGTGTACTTAGCCCCTTGTCACTGTGGTCTTGTTGGCAATGCATGTAGACTCCTGTAGAGATGGCGATCTTCCTGTGTCACACAGCTCCTACAAAATGCAAAGTGTTATGGCTTTGTGTTGTATTAAGGGAATTTAACAAGAATAAAAGCATTATGATAGTATGCAATGTCCTTCTATGTTAGGCAAGAACAAGATTATCAGTGAGGATTTCCTTTGTATCAAATCTACTGCTTTCTGCCAAGTACTCATGGTGTTCAGGTAATATGGAACGAGGTAAATTAGTGCAAATTTTAGTTTCTTACCTGCAGACTCAAGTGTGGTGTCCTTTTGTGACAGTGAGCTCGTAGAGTATCAGTAAAATATAGGGTGTCCAGTTAAATTTGGAAATTTGGAGATTTACAAATTGGAAATTTAAAACTGGAAATTCATGCCTCATTGGAATGAATATATTTTTAGTATAAGTATGGCCCAGGTAGTACATGGGACCTACTTATACTAAAACAAATTATTTATCATTTTTCTGAAATCCAAATTTAATAGGTGTCCAGGATTTTGATTTGCTAAATCTGGCAATCCTAGTTGTTGGGCTTTTTGGAAAGAGACGATTCTTAAAAGATGCATATTTATATATCTCTGAAGTTTAGCACAGAAGTATGTCTAAAATAAGCCCAAAATATTTGTTCATTTTGTTTTTACCGACAACCGTCTGTAAACCCTGTCCAGAGGTCCTGGCACAACTCACCTGTTCCACAGTTAGAACTTTTAGAATGATTAAATAATAACGTAAAATATTCTGGGAATGAAAACGCCCCTGGGATGCTTGCCTTTCTCTCACCCCCAGTCCATAGGGAGTTACTCTCAGCTGGATTATACAGCCACTTTCTGTTGTCTAGCTCAACACGAGACTGGGTGTTTCCATTTCATTTCCAACAGGTCACAGTAGGAACAAAGTCTTCTTCCTCAAGTCCAAGTTCAATATTTGCCTTTTGTTACATATTTCACAACTACTGATGTTGCATGCCGGTGTTCCTTTTATTGGATTTTGATGTCTGATTCTGTCTCCATAGGAATTGAATCTGTTCACACAGAGATTCAATTTGAAACTTGTTATAAGGAATTCCCCCCGCCCTCCCCTTACATACGGGTATCTGGGGCCACCAGCAATGGTATTGTTCTTCTATGTTACGCCCATTGTAATGAGCTTACAATCCTGAATCTTTAGATCTACGACAAGTTTAGTTGAAAGAAACATTTCAGCATAAGATCTATTATTCAGTAAATTGAAGGGGAAATAAAAAAATAACATTGATATATGTCTGGGGTCCACAGACATACCAGATGAACAAATATATTGGCTCATAATTTATTTTGAAAAGGGTCTTGTAATACAAAATGTTGAATAATGAAAAGTGGTTGATAGGTGCCTATGACTAAGGCTGACATCTTTAGACAACTATCCCCTTTTCTAGCTAAGTCCACATCACAAGTGGCCAGTCCTTAATTATATGGAGAAACAAAAGTGACAGAGTGAGCACATCCCATTTCTGGGCAAGCATCTGAACAGGAGAATTACCATTATCAAAGGCATGTACATTGTCACATGAAGGCAATATGTGTTTTAAAAATAACAGGTTATGCATGGGAGTGCCTCGCTTGATGATGGATTCCAGTCCCTATGACATTCATGTAATTCTTTTAAGAAGTCACTTGGCTGTAGCAGGCTGATTCTGATCTTGGCTGGCACACTAGATTAAGTTGTAAACAGAATTTTTACGACGGTTGTGTTTGCTTACCATGTGAGAAATTTTTGCCCAGAAGAAACTTCTCTTGGTCCTCTACATTACCCAAGAAGAGGTCCTACCAGAATTTTCAAGAAGCACCCATGCACCATATTTACTAAGTAAGCTTCATATGTCTTCCACCTGCTGGTGGCTTATGCAAATCCAAGATAAGCATTATCCTTTCCTAGTGGTTCACAGGATGCAGAAGCCCCATAATTTTATTGATTTGGACTCATATTTCAAATGCTATCAAGCTGAAATTTGGCAAAACAATTTCTATTGTAAATTTTAATTTTAATTTGGGATACTATTTAAAATGATACTGGGGCGCCTGGGTGGCTCAGTCGGTTAAGCGTCCGACTTCAGCTCAGGTCATGGTCTCACGGTCCGTGAGTTCGAGCCCCGTGTCGGGCTCTGGGCTGATGGCTCAGAGCCTGGAGCCTGCTTCCGATTCTGTGTCTCCCTCTTTCTCTGCCCCTCCCCCATTCATGCTCTGTCTCTCTCTGTCTCAAAGATAAATAAACGTTAAAAAAATTTTTTTTAATGATAGTCATGAAAGTTAAAATCCACAGCAGGTGATTATCATGCCTTTTAAGGCAGATTGCCTTGTAGCTGCACAGTGCTGGGTAAGTTAAAGCCAGAGTGGAAATGCAGTGCAAATCCCCATTGCTTCCTCAGCCATATATGGTCATGAAGGTTGAAGGAACAGGGCTGTAGAGAAGGGCATCTGGAGGGAGACTGGAGGGGAACACAGGAGGACAGCTTCCAGGTAGAGCCTCCCTTGAATGGCCTGTGAATTTTCAGCTTCCATGATGATTCTTGAGAGGCAGACTTTGAATGGACTTGCTTCTGGGACAGAACTTGAGGAAACCACAAAGGACATCTTGAAGGAGGCTAAAGTTTTACATAAGCCCTTGTGATACAGTCAAACTTTGTTACTTGGACTCCAGAGGCTGGTGAGGCCGGTGAGATCTCAGGTCAGTTGAGTTATCCACAAATAGCCCCAATCATCATGGAATATCCCATATCACTGAGAACCTTCTTTACTTTTCATCAGTACCACCACTCAAGGGGATCCAAGCTATCTGATGTAGTGCTAATTGTTATATTTGAGATGAACCACTGGCCAGGTGAGAGAATTTTTGTAATTAATGTTATTGATCCTAGGAATTTCCAACCTATACTTTTAGAATAGAGTTTCTCAAATTTGCTATAGCATAAGAACCATCTAAGACATTTGTTAAAATATAAATCTCAAGGCACATCTTTTGGAGATTCTGTTTCAGGAGGTTGGTAGGAGGGTGAGGTGGGGTGGTGATCACTGGAATGAGGTCTGGGATATGTATTTTTTTAAATGCTTATTTATTTATTTATTTATTTATTTATTTATTTATTTTGAGAGAGAGAGACAGAGACAGAGAGACAGAGACAGAGATTGAGAATCCCAAGCAGGCTCCGCACTGCCAGCACAGAGCGTGACGTGGGGGCTCCAATCCACAAACCATGAGATCGTGACCTGAGCTGAAACCAAGAGTTGGCTGCTTCACCAACTGAGCCACCCAGGCACCCCTGGGGTGTGTATTTCTAACAAGCTCCTCAGGTAATCCTTATGATCAACAAGTTTAGGAGACATTGACTTTAGCTGGATTTATGTATGAAATGCCCTGGTTGACTAGATTTTATCTAGAATCTGATCTCTGGGATTTGATGAGCCAGCACATCGTGTTACCCTACTCATTATTTGTCTTAATTTCATAGACTTTGGTACATTTTTCCTTTTAGCCTTTATTGGACAGAGTCAGCTTTTTTAGTATTTCTTTCTATGAGAACTGTTTGACCCACATGATTATTTTAGTTGCCTTTTATCCAAGCCTCTGGCCATGCGTGGATATTGAATATGAGGGGCAGAATTGTATACACTTTCCCAGTTGTGCATGTGCCATTGTTCCCAAGAGGGTAAGAGCAAGTATTTACGTCTTGCCCCTCTTGGCTTCCAACCCCCATCTCTCCATCTCTATATTCCAGCCACTAAGAATAGCTTCATCAGCATCCCCATAGCTTCCGCATGGGCTTTATCTCTTGTAGTTTTTTCTTTCTGGGACACCAGATCCTTTTAACCCATCTACCTCCAGCTAACTCCCACCACTTCTTTTACCTTACTTGACCCCACCATCTAGGCTTTGTGTTCTTTTTCCATATTGCATTGTGTAGTGCATTTAAGAGAGAATCCATCACATTCCATCAATTTGTTACCCTGTAAGACCAGATGCTTTGCATATCCAATAGCAAGCATAATGCTTTGCATATAATGTATGTTCAGAACATGTTCATTGAAAGATATAGTGTTTATTTGTTATACCATATATTTGTTATATGGTTTCTGATACCATCCACATTTATTCACCTCTTTGCTTGCAGGTAATGGCAGGGGGCAGTATTTGTAGAGAAAGCCCTTAAACTCTTTGGCAAAAGACTGAAAGCCCAGATCGTGGAGTTTCATAGAAACTGACACTCATGTTTCAATTTTATAGCAAATCACAGACTTTTGAGAGATCCTTTTAGTATTTTGCTCCTATCAGCATTTCACTTTGTTTTGTTTTGTTTTGTTTTGTTTTGGAGCACTTCACATTTGAGCTGTCTTAGTATTGTCTATACTCTGGGAGCTTTCTCTTGTGCTCTCTTGCAGAACACTTATAAAACATCAGATGGTCCCAATTCTGATCTCTATGGAAACCAATTTTGTACTCAGAAAAATGTTTACTTTTACTTGCTTCTGTTTTTAGCCTTTATATAGAAGTGCTCCCCCCTTATCCACAGAAGATACTGTCCAAGACATTCTCAGTGGATACCTGAAACCATGGATAGTACTAAACTCTATATATGCTATTTTTATTAAATTTTTTTTTTTCAACGTTTATTTATTTTTGGGACAGAGAGAGACAGAGCATGAACGGGGGAGGGGCAGAGAGAGAGGGAGACACAGAATCGGAAACAGGCTCCAGGCTCTGAGCCATCAGCCCAGAGCCCGATGCGGGGCTCGAACTCACAGACCGCGAGATCGTGACCTGGCTGAAGTCGGACGCTTAACCGACTGCGCCACCCAGGCGCCCCTATATATGCTATTTTTAAATATATACATACTTATGATAAAATTTAATTTATAAACAAGGCACAGTAAGGTATTAACAGCAATAATAAAATAGAACAGTTCTAAAAATATACTGCAATATAAGCTATGCAAATGTGGTATCTCTCTCTCAAAATATCTTATTGTGCTCTACTCACCCTTCTTCACGTGCTGATACGAGATGATAAAATGCCTATGTGATGAGATGAAGTGGAGGGAAGTCATGAGACAGCGTTAGGCTACTACTGACCTTCTGACCTTTTGTCAGAAGGGGGATTTTTTCTTCCAGGCTGGTTGACTGAGTATCTGAAACAGGAAAACTAAGTTGCAGGTAAGGAGGGTTGGGGACTTCTGTACTTCTCTCTTCTTGACGAAACAACAAAGCTTTCAAGAATAAAGATCTTAAGCTCATGAAGCCATAAGGATAAGAATGAATCCAAAAGGACATATATTGGCAGATATGGGAAAAAGGCCTCTAAAAATACATCAACTAGAACTTACAGCAAATAATGTTATTTTGGGAACCATTCCTTAGAAAGGAGTGGATACTTTCAGAACGTGTATGGAAGGATCTTTTAGGAACTCATGTCTACCAACTCAACTCGAAGTCTTTACAAAGGCCTATTAGGCCAGACGTGATTTGGCCCCTGTGGCCTCTTCAAACACATCTCCAGTCACATCTTCCCTTCATTCACTTAGTTCCAGCCAATGGCCTTCGAGCTCTTTCTTGTTTACTCAGCCTGGACCACTTTCTCACCTCTTTTCTTCAATCTCTGCTCAAATATCATCTTTTAGTGAGTTATTCTTTGGCTACTCTATAAAAAAACAAACAGTGCTTCCATGGGTACTTTCTGGTAGTGCCTACTTCCTGTATGTACTACCTATCTCTGTCTCAAGGTTTCCTTAATAGCACTTATCAGCTTCTGATGTACCTTATGTTTACTTGTGCATTTGTTTTTCTGTCCTCCCTGTTAGGAGGTAAACTCCATGAAAGACTGAGGTTGTCTTTTTTTTTTTTTAAACCAAGGTATAGTTGACACACAATACGATATTAGTTTCAGGTGTACAACATAGTGATTAAGCAAGTGTATATGTTATGGTGTGCTCACCACAAGTGTAATTACTGTCTGAGGTTGGTCTCTCGTGTTCACTGCTATGTCCTCAGCACCTAGATCAATGTCTGGAAATACACCAGGAGGTCAAATCAACATTCACTGTTCACTATTGAATTAGATTCTATTGTACGGTATTTGTAAAATTTGCATCATTATTAATGACTAAGGAAGAATAGAGTAGTTACGGCATAATTACCTTCTAAACTATTGGACTTTAGACAGTTTTATTGAGTTATTAAAATCTTTCATGGAACATTTCAATCCAGTACTATTAAGTTCTTTTGGAAGATAGGAAAAAATAATTATCACAATTTATTATAGTGGAAAATGGAAACAATTTCCAGGTGTCCAACAATAAGGGGTTGCTTACTAAGCTAATGCATATTTGTATGTTATATTCTTTAAAATTTTTTTTAACTTTTATTTATTTTTGAGAGTGAGACAGAGAGACAGAGCACAAGCTGGGAAGGGGCAGGGAGAGAGGGAGACACAGAATCTGAAGCCGGCTCTAGGCTCTGGAGCACAGAGCCCAATGTGGGGCTCGAACTCAAGAACCATGTGATCATGACCTGAGCCGAAGTCGGATGCTTAACTGACTGAGCCACCCAGGCGCCCCTGTATGTTATATTCTTATACAGTCATGAGAAATAATATTGGCATGGAAAAATACTTCTGTTAGACTCTTAAGCATATAAAATAAGATATAAATACACAGAAGATAAGATTTCAACTTTGTGTGTGTGTGTGTGTGTGTGTGTGTCAGATCGCACACACTTACACACTCAGAGTACTGGAAGGAAACACATCAGTCATGAAACTGAGATACAGATGGGTTAAGTAGACTTCCCACGTTCATCCTCCACAATACATGGAGGAGCTGAGTCAACTCTAACCGGTCCAGCTCTGGCCTTAGCATCTTAGCATCTTCTGCAGCAAACAGTGCTGGTTCTGCACGCGTCATGCAGTTCCCCTTGGCCTTACTAGCACCTCTCCCTCTAGCTGTGAGCTTCCCCAGTGCAGGGCTGGTTGTTCAACCCCACACCCAGCACATGTGCCAGCTGACCCCAGGGTTGTAGAGTTGAATTACAGCCTAATATAACTTTGGGCCTTTATGTCTTCTTTCTGGGATAGTAGGGTTAGGTTTCGGCAGGCGTAAGTCAGTCTTGTAGCTTTATCTGGAAACTACTGTTGAATGGTAGGGCTTTGTGGGCTAATAAGTAGTGATTTCCATAATCACAGTGAAAAAGCCTACCAGTATTGAGTTGATTTTTTTTTTTCTTTTCCAGAACTGGTACTGTTGCTGTTGATCGACATGGTACGGGTTTAGCTAAAAAGCAGATCTATTAAAAATAGGCCTAAGTTGCTTGGTTGGAAGTATGCGAGTTAACACCTTGGACAACCCTTACATTATGATATTGGTGTGTTTGAGGGCAAGCTCAGGCAAAGCATATTCCAAGACTCATCCCTGGTAAAGTTTATTTGGATGTTTAATCAAAATACATTGTCAGTAGATACAGCCCTAGACTAGAGTAATCTCAGGGAAGTAGCTTACAAGATGGTCACCATTTGTTCTTCTGTTTCCTTAAGCAGCAATCATGATACCCAAGATGTCCTGTTTATAAACTGTCAGCTAGGAGGCCAGGGAGCAGAGAGCCATGTGATGAATCACTCTCAGCAGGCTGACTCCGCCTGTCGCTCTCGCTGGCTCTAATTAAAAGACGACTAAGTCAGGGGTCTACGGCAGGGATGACAATAGGGCAGCAGTCCCCAAAATAGCAGCAAAGGAAAATGGATGCCTTTGAGTGATTGCATGATGTCTGAATTAATGGCCAGGAAATGAGCGATTATTGCATACTTAAAGCTAGGCTGTTTTATAAAGCTTGTGGTGTGCTCGAAGCCGTATACTTGAACTTGGGAAATTTAAGAGAAGAATTTGTTCAGTTATTGCTTGGCTGGATATAATGCATATCCAAGCAGTGCTTAAACTAGGGGGAAAACACTTTCTGTTACTGCTGTTTTAGTATTGATGTTTCTAAAATAAGCATGATCTTATAAAACTCATTTTGTAGACAGAGTCTCCAGCCAGTTGTTGACTTAGAGAAACAGCTTTTATTGCCATGGCCTCTGTTTCTGACTTATAATAATATTAGTTGGTATTTAAATAGGTGTTTTTTTCTGTAGAAGGAAAGCATCTAAGATCTCTCTCCTTTCTTCTTCTTCTTCTTCTTCTTCTTCTTCTTCTTCTTCTTCTTCTTTTTAATATATTCTCATAGTGCTTCTATTTTGGCAAGTCAGTGATAAGCATCCTTATTTTTCTGTGGCTGATTAGTTCAGTAGGTTAAAGCACCACACAAAAGAGGCCAAGGTCCAGCGTTTGATTCCCCCATGGGGGTGAGCCTCTCTAGGCTGCACTCCTAACCCCAGTCGCCATTTTGTAATGGTGCCCATTCATCATGGGCGGAAGCAGGAGAAAGGGTGAGGGTGGATCAGAGCAAATCCATCACCACTACTGGAAACCCAACTGATCATGCTGGCCTCACAGATTGGGGGCGGGGAGGGGTCAGGGAAGTCATTTATGCAAACAGCAGCGCAGTATGCAAATGGGGAAATTGAGGTACAGATGCATTATATTGCTGCATTTTTTGAAAGTGCTCATTTAGCTAAATTTCAAATCTACATTATCTTCTTCTACTTTTCACTTTGAATTTTTTAGACATCATCCTAAAAACATTTGCCACTATCTAGCCTGTATCACATATGGGCACCTAATTATTTCTTAAACTATCTTTTGTTCTAAAAATAACCACCACAAATTTAATAGTTGGAAAACAGATGTCAAATGAAACCTTGCTCACATATATCTTCTCTCAGAGAATGGCCTACCTTAGAAGAGCCTATAGGGAATAGAGGAGAAAAAAATACCGGAACATAACACTGACTTCCAAAGGCAGGTGATTTTGGCTGAGGTAGGAGACGTTATATTTGGCCTGGTTTTGTTTTCGCAGGACAGTTATTCTTAGAGTGGCTGACCTTTCTATTGTGGATTTCTTTTATCTTGACTAACTTTGGCTTCCCTGTTTTCTCCCCCCTTTTATTTATTTATTTTTCCTCCAACTGGTGATGCTTCCGAGAAGCCCTGCTGCTCTCAGTTTGCAGACTGTGCTGCAGGGTTCAGACAGGTGCCCTTGGTGGCTGAGGTCCCCACCGAACGTCTCATGCATACCAAGCCCACAATCAAGTTAGATGTAAACACCTCGCTGAGATGAGAAAAATCTGGGCCAAGCTCCTTAATTCATTCTGTTGAATGTTATGCTTTCTTCATTGAAGGGCCTTATGAATGTTCATTGAGTTGAAAAGAAGCCAAAGTCTATAAATGCTATTTATGTGCTCTGATGAGAGTGATTCGGCTTCATTTTCCAATGTGCTACATCCACAGTTAGCCAGAATGTCCTTCTTACTGGTTCAGGCCGACTTTAACCTCCATTTCTGGTTTGTTTCTTATTGATGAGTGCCTCCAGGTCTAGAGTCACCTCCCCTACCTTGGCCCCCAGCATTATCCACTCCCATGCATGTTTTGGCCAAGGAGTGCCCGATTCTCACCATCTAAAGATCTTGTCTCCCAAGGCTCTCCTTTCCTGATCCCTATTCTAAGTTTCTGTCCTTCTACTTGGCTGGCAAGTTTCTCGACTTATCTGAAGCACTTTCCATACCCACACTCTTTATTCCTTCTGACAGAAAAAACAGCTTATTAATTATCCTGGGAATTAGAAAGGTAGAGTCTAGGCTTTCTATCTCAGGCTCAAGGAGCCACAGAGTTATAATTAAGAGCACAGACTCTGGGGCCAGTCTTGCTTGGATCAAATCCATCACTTTATAGCTGTGTGACCTTAGACAAGTTACTTAACCTCTCCGGCCTCCATCTTTTCATCTTTCAGTGTAAGTAATAGTATCTGTCTCACAGGTTAGTATTTGTAAAGCACTCAGAACAGACCTGGCAAAGAGTAAGTGCGATGTAAGTGTTATTCAACTGATGTGAATGTTTTCTCCCCCGGTCTCCCCTCTATCTTGCCTTTTCCTATCGCATTGTTATTCTGGGCAGCAGGGAGATTGGGGTTGTGTGTGTGGCCACCGGGAACCAGGCATCACCCGCGTGCAGCCCTAGTCTCTGGCAGAGGCATATAACCGCATGGTTAGTGTATTTTCTGTGAATAAGCCCATGTGAAGCCTTAACCCTGAGGCAGGACCGTGACCGCAGGTCTGGGCTTGCCCAGCACGGGAGGCTGCTGGCTATAGGAGCTGTCAGGCGCACACATGCGTGTGGTATATAACGTCAGGATGTATGTGTGTGGTCTGTGAGGTATGTGGGGTATGGTATAAACCAGGATCTCTGGATGAGCACCTGTTTTGTACTGAGGCATTTTTAGGAGGAGAGGACGCAACTCAAAAGGATTAGAAATTCTGGAAACGAAGGTGTATAAGAGAGAGAAAAAAATCAAGATCATTGGGAAAATTGCTTTTTGAGGAGAGTTTCGAGACTTTAGTTACTTTCTCCGTATTAACATGGACTTACTATATCTGTGACCTAAACATGCCCCTGATCTTGACTAATAAACTTAAGCCAGTCCTCAAGGATGACTGGTGTCAAGGGAGGGGGAACGACCAGCACCGTCAGCTTCTCGAGCTTCAAAAGGGCCGTGCCGTGCTTGGGCCTCTTTGGAACTCTCCATATTCCTAATTAAATCTGCATTTTACAAGTGCCCACAATCAAGCTAAAATCAACACACTTTCTAATCCATTTTATTGTTGCTTTTCATTTTTGTTTGATAACCAGCAACAGGATGCATAAGAGAACTACTATGTGTATGGTTTTAATACATTTGAAATGGTCTATATATTTAAAAAAATTGTTTTAACGTTTATTTATTTTTGAGAGAGAGAGAGAGACAGAGCATGAGGGGGGGAGGGGCAGAAAGCGAGGGAGACACAGAACCCGAAGCAGGCTCCAGACTCTGAGCTGTCAGTACAGAGCCTGACGTGGGGCTCGAACCCACGAACCGTGAGATCATGACCTGACCCGAAGTCAGTTGCTTAACCGACTGAGCCACCCGGGCACCGCAAAGCTGAAATGGTCCGTATATTTAAATATAACTTCTGAATTCTGAAAGATCAAGGTGGTTCTCCAATTCCCAAAGGCTACAAGCCATGTCTCTCTTGATTACAGTAACCAAAGGATTGCTCAGTGCCTTACCCCTTAAGAGATGTTTAATAAATATTTATTGAGTCTAAAAAACAAAACAAACGAATAAACAAAAAGCAGAATTAGACCTATAAATACAGAGAACAGACTGGTGGTTGCCAGAGGGAGGGGAGTGTGGGGTTGGGTAAAATGGGTGAAGGGGAGGGGGAGATACGGGCTTCCAGTTAGGGAATGAATAAGGCACAGGAATAAAAGGTGTGGCATAGAAATACAGTCAACAGTATCGCAATAGCACTGTATGGTGACGCTCGTGGTGAGCATAGCATAGTATAGCAAAGTTGAATCACCATACACGTGTACGGAATCAGATGTTGTACACCTAAAACTAATGTAACATTGTGTGTCAACTATACTCGAATAAAAATTAAAAAAAAAAATCAGCCAACTTGTAAACAAATGCTAACAGCAGCACTATTTCCAATTGTCCTAAGATGGAAACAACCCGTATGTCCATCAACGACAGAATGGATACGCAAAAGGCGATGTGTATGTACCGTATATTATTCAGCCTTAAGAAGGAATGAAGTACTCGTGCGTAGTATAATGCAGATCGACCTAGAAAACATATGAAGTGAAAGAAGTCAAGTACAAAAGGTCACGTCTTGTATGATTCCATTTATACGAAAGACAGAAGAGGCGAGTCCACAGAGGGCAAATGGTTGTCAGAGCCCAGGGTTTAGAGGGGGAAATGAGGAATGACTGCTTAATGGGCATGGCGTTTTCCTTTAGGGTGTTATGTTTGGAAGTAAATGGAATTGGTGGTGGTACAACAATGTGAATATTACTAAATGACACCTAACTGTACACTCTAAAAAAAAAAAAATCAGCCAACCCTCAAAAAATAGAGTGAACAAATACTACTAAAAATAAATAAATATATATTGCGTGTAACTGCTGGACATCTGGGCAAATGTGCCATCCGTTCTATCATCGGTTAAACAGGATTTGGGGTGAATATGTTTTTGTCTCCCATTGGGTTTTAGATACGTAGAGATGGGCTGATAATTTTTGGCTCGTGACACACTCTCATCAGTAGTCCTGGTTTTATTATTTACTTATTATAATTTAATGAAGTACTAAGTGTCCATAAATCCACCATCCGACACAGAAGCTCAGTCTTAACAATAACCCACGTCTGACTTATGGTTCCCCCCATCCCACTGACCCTAGAAAGCGACCATCCAGAATTCTGAGATGAGTAATCATCTGAAACATGTCTTACGGGATGGAGGTGGGGAAGAAAAAACACTCCTGTGTTCCAAACAACTGGCCCAGGAATTTCTGCAACAGATCCGTTTGCAAGTTAGAGACTGTTGCACATCTGTATTTTATTCAGGCCAGTAGAATGTCTAGTTTGAGCTAATTCATCTTGGTGGAGAAGGCTTTGCAGGTCTGTGATGAAGGGGTGGGATGGGAAGAATGTCTTTGCCCTTTGGATATCATACTTAACAAAGACTTGATAGTCTACTTTTTTGTTGTTGTTTATTTATTTTGAGAGAGACAGAGAGCACGAGCAAGGGAGGGGCAGAGGGAGGGAGACAGAGAATCCCAAGCAGGCTCCTCACTGTCAGTGCAGAACCCCATGCAGAGCTCAAACCCACAAACTGTAAGATCATGACCTGAGTCAAAATCAAAAGTTGGACCCTTAACCGAAGTGCCCCTTGATAGTCTACTTTTTAAAGTATAGAATTGAGGCTGAATTCTTGCAGGAGAATATCAGGACTGATGTTCGTCTTTAGGTAAAAGCTATAAATGTCTTCCATGTTGAGGAATGGTCTCATTTACTATGTAAGGAAGCTCTGGTCCCCATTCTTCAATTACTTTCGGCTCTTTTGCTGGTTTCTTCTGATAGGACTTACACATTTCTAGCTAAGTGTGCACTTCTCTCTGTTGAATCATCACTTCTACTCACCACTCTTGAGGACCTAGCTCCTTTACGCCACCCTCCAGTCTTTCCCCATTATTTTTTTTTATCAGATCAGCATTTCAGAATTTATAAAATTATGACGGTGAGCAGTGTCGTCTGAGCCAAGACTACTTGGCTCATTCGTGTACTTGGTTACATTTCTCCTACCGGGTAACTTTTCACTTCCCCTGGAGTTACTGACTCCCTTGATTTTCACTGGATTTGTTTTCTTTGTACCCATTTATAGATCTTCCGTTGTCTTTCACAGTCTCTCAGTCCAGTTGCCCTCAGGGTTAATCTATCTGAGACTCTGTCAGGTTCTCCCTATACCCTCCCTTATGACTTTTTCTCCTTGAAAACATCTTTCCTGGATCCTGGGTCTTCTTGCTGTACTCTGAACCAGTTGCTCTGAGACCTGTGTCTTGGGATTTTCTTTTGCTTTTTTCCTACATCGAATTCCCTATTTTCTTGAAGCACGTGTTTTCCTCTTCCTCGTTTTGGTCACTTGTTTCATGAGAGGAAAAGTTTCTGAGTAAAAGGGGCAGAAGAGGCAATCATTTTGATATGTTGCAGCTTACATGATCTTTATTCTGCCCTCACATTGGAATAATAGTTTGGTTATAGAATTCTAAACTGAAAAGGATCTGCACTGTTTCATCGTCCTCTGGGTTCTAATCCAGCCTTCAGACACCTGATGCCATTTTTAGTCCCAATCTTTTGTGTGTCCAGATGTAGCACTCTCCCATTTGGAAGCTACTAGGATGTTCTCTTTATCCTTAATGTTCTAAAATTTCCTGATGTGGACATTTTTCATTCATGACACTAGGCTCTCAGAAGGCCTTTCACTTTTCAGATTTATAAACTTAGTTCTGGAAGTGTTTCTTGTATTATTTGGTTGAGAATTTTTTCTTTTCTTTCTTTTTATTAGTGCTATTTATCAGCTGTTCAGTGTTCATTGATACTCCAGTTTTCTCATTTTTTTCTTTCATTGACTATTTCCTTAGAAGATTTTCTTGACTTTGTCTTCCAGGTTTTCTACTGGAGTTTTTCTTTTGGTGGCCGTATTTTTCTTTTCTTTTAAATTTTTTTTTTTTAACGTTTATTTATTTTGGGGACAGAGAGAGACAGAGCATGAATGGGGGAGGGGCAGAGAGAGAGAGAGAGACACAGAATCGGAAGCAGGCTCCAGGCTCTGAGCCATCAGCCCAGAGCCTGACGCGGGGCTCGAACTCACGGACTGCGAGATCGTGACCCGAGCTGAAGTCGGATGCTTAACCGACTGAGCCACCCAGGCGCCCCCGTATTTTTCTTTTCTAAAGTTCTTCCTTGAGGGGCACCTGGGTGGCTCAGTCGGTTAAGTGTCCGACTCTTGATTTTGGCTCAGGTCATGATCTCCCGGTTGGTGGGTTCCAGCCCCTGCTGACAGCTCAGGGCCTGCTTGGGATTCTCTCTCCCTCTCGCTCTCTGCCCCTCCCCACCCTTCTCAAAATAAATAAATAAACTTAAAAAAATAAAGCTCTTCCTTGTTATTTGTTCCCTTTTTAAGAGCCTCATCTTGTTCCATGAATGCAATATTTTTCTCTTTTCCCCCTCAGGACATTGATTGTAGCTTTGTGGATGTTTTCTTTTGTTCCCTGCATTGTTTCCCTCGCCTTAGAGGTCCTTTCTTTTTTCCATCATGTTTATTGGTTTACATTTCTGTTCAGTATGTTTGAGGATTGTCTGGTATTTCTTGACTGTAAGTTTATCATTGAGATCAAGGGCTATATTTAAAATTATTTATGGAGTGCCTAGGTGGCTCAGTCAGTTAATCTTCCAACTTTGGCTCAGGTCATGATCTCACCTTGAGTTTGAGCCCTATGTCGGGCTCGGTGCTGACAGCTCAGAGCCTGAAACCTGCTTCAGATTCTATGTCTCCCTTTCTCCCTGTCCCTCCCTGCCCCTCACTCTCTCTCTCTCAAAAACAAATCAACATTAAAAAATTTTTTTTAATTATTTGTAACAATTTATTTTCTAAATAGGAATTGTCTTTGATTATCTGATATGTTTGATAAAATATTCAAGTAATACAGAGAAGTGAGAGTTCTCTCATAATTCTGCCTCCTAGAGATAACCACTGCTTCAAAAAATCCTTCATGTTTTTATGCATACATAAACATATATTTATACAAATGGAATTATAAAATACAGTGTTTGAAACCTGCCTTTTATCACTATCACCAGGCCATTAGTATCTTTCTATGTCACTACATACACTGTACCCCTTTTAATGGCTACAGCTTTTATTTAACCAACCATCAATTGTTGGAAACATTTAGGTTTCTAATTTGTCTCTTATAAGTAATGTTGGGCTAGGCTTTGTTGCATACACATCTTTGTCCGCTTCTCTGACTGTTCCCTTAAGAAAAATTCCTAAGAGAAAATCACTGAGAACACAGGGAGGGACATTTAAGATTGGAGGCACTGTTGGTATGTGAGAAACTTAGCTGGTGAGATTCACTATAGAATAATTAGAGTGTGAACTGCCTTTTTCCTCGACAACCCCCAGATATAATTACCTGTTGGTCTGTTCTCTGGGGCTTTCCATTAAGGGGCTATAATCTCTGTTAAGGGTGTATAAATCTGTTGTGTTTGGAAGGAAGGTGAGAGAAGATCTTGGCATCTCGTGTTTCATCTGAAGATGAGTAGTCACAGCCATCTGAGTGCGTTTCTGTTTCTCCAGAGAATATACTTCCCATCTCCTGGCTTCGCAGTGTGGAGCTGAGCATCTAAGTCAGAAGAGGGAGTGAACAACCACTCTGTATGAAGATGTCAGCCAAACGCTCTGGTTTCACGGGGCATTTGAATCCCCAACTCGGGCCCCTGGTGCTTCCCATTCCTGAGGCTTTCCCAGTTTGGGGATTCTGTTGGCTGGGCTGGCTTCTCAGTAGGTGTCTCAGTGGGCACTCAGCTTTTACCCTTTTTGCTTGGTTGATTCAATTACCACCTTCCACCTGCTTTTCACGTGTTTCCACAGGGGTTGCAGATGATTTTTTGTCCCATCAGAGATGGAGCTTGTGTTTTTGTTTCTTGTTTATCCTATTGTTTTAGGGGTGGTTTTCAGTTGGAATGTGGGGGAACAGAAAAGTCAATCTGTAAAATCTTAAAACTGGAAGCATACAAGTGTTTAAATGCAATTATGATAAGGGTCTCCGAGAGATATGCTATGAGAGTTTTAAACAGTGGGACCTGCCAGGGTTTGGCCACCTGAGTAAGGAGGGAAAAAGGGTCCTGAGGAAAGAGTATAGTTGGTACACATGAAGCAAATGGGTCAGTTGGTCAGAATGATCATTTTCCTTGAGACTTGGAGGACTTTGTCAGGCATTTTATCTATAAAATTAAGTATCGTAAACCTTAAGAGGATGTAAACTTTTTAAAAGCAAAAACTGTTTAGATACAATGTCGATTGGCAATAATCATTGGAATCTTAAAGTGAAGGGGTATTTTATTGGAGGGTGGATATTTTTACTTTGAAATGTTAAGTCATTTGGCTATTTAAAAATATTTTTTCAAATCCTTAACTAGTAGTTTGCTTTACTTTTTCTTCCTTTGAACACTCTGGAACCTTAGAAACCGAATCTGTGTTTTTCAGAGACCACCCCATTCTCCTTTTCACTAAACAACCATTCAGGCAACTTAATACTCAAAGAAGGAAACGCTGGCACTTAATCAACAAAAGAAAGTTGTACTCTGTATCCTGTTTGTATAGAGACAAAAATAGCTCTTCAAAAATAGCAGATTGAAGTTGATAGTAAAAATGTCCATTGTGATAGTGAGCATTTCTCTATCCCTAAGATAATCTATGCTACCGTAAGAAAGAGGATGTTGAATGGAACACAGTCATGTCAGAGTTGCTCTGTTTTGCACTAACGCAGATACACATATTTTGCAGTGACAGTTGCTAATAAAGACTGGCCCAGGACCCAGCTCTTTGTACTTTTGTGATATTCCTGCTGTTAATGATGCACAGTGGCTTTTATTTATGTATTTTTTTTTAGTGAAAGGCAAAAGAGCATTAACAGTAACAAAATCCAATCGGTAGAGGTGTTGTCAGTCAGGTTCTTTGAGTTATGGTGACTGCACCCGCCGCATTCAATGGGTTCCTCCATGGACTAAGGTTTAGAACAACCACTGTCAGCCCGCCCTCAGCTCATGGGGCAGTTGAGGCTGTGCCTCAGGCATAGTGTCTAGAGGAATTGTTTCCAAATTTCCTTAATTGAGTACCCACCATAGGTACATTTACCTATTTGGAAGATGTCCCGTGGACTTTACGTATATCAAACAGAAAATTAAAGATGACCTAAGTAGTACACATAAATAAAATTTTTTATATGGAGATATCTCCCTATATCCCGGTATGTCATTCTTATTTTGGAGCCCACCGGTCTGGAAACAAGGGCCCCCCTGTTTTATCCATAAAATGAAAGGTCCTAGAATTTGTCTCTACAATAAGTGAATCACCTGGTGAGAAGGAGCAGGAGCAGGAGCAGAGTCTGGACAAGCTTATGTAGGTTGTTTTTCTTTTCTCAGTGTTCATCTAAACCTCTCTATTAGGTCACTCTGCACTAATGGAAAATTCCCTTAGTGAGGCATTGGTGTAGAAACTTAGCTCCCAGAAATCATATTCCCCTCTGTGTGATTTGAGAGTCTTCTGCTGGCTATTTTTATGTTCTCCAAGTCCAGGACCAGAAATGGAACTTTCAGATTAGTTGCAGATGCCGTCCCCTCCCCCTTTCGTAACTGGATGTGCTTTAATTCAAAAGGAAACTTTTCAGGCCATTAAGTTTCAATACAGTTTAATGCCTTTGGGCTGTGGGGCTTGAAATCATAGAGAAGCCTGAATAAATGTTTTAAAATAAAATCTGGAACACAAAGTACTCTTTTTTTTTTTTTTTTTTTATCTTACAACAAATTTGTTTTTAGTTTTGTGATTTTCTGCCTTGTTGAAATAAAAAAATCTTGGTCATGTCCAGACTGCAAAAGCCCCAGTGGATGGCCCAGCCCCACTCAGGAGTGGATGGGCCAAGACTGAGGGGGTTTGGCTTGTCTTAAGGGGAGGAGGGCAATGACCTCTGCCTCCTCCTGCTTGTAGTTTTAAAGTAGTCCCAAGTGACCAGTTTGCATTCTGGGCCATGGTAACTCTTTTACAGAATGAATAATATTTTCTTAAGCACTTTTAAGTTCTCATTCACAGCCTATTTTAAAAATGATTTAATGAATAAAAATAGGCTGTTTATAAGTCCCCAAGTGCATTTTTTTTTTTTTTTTTTTTTTTTAGAATGGCTAAAAGAGTAGCTTTGTTTACACACATTTAATACAATGGCCAAGTGGGATCTTATTGTGGTCAGGACTCCCTCAAAATGATTTATGGGGAAAATTGCTATCTGCCTGGTCATCTTTTTTCAGGATCAAATTTGACTCTAATACTTAATTCACTTGAACTTGCACAGACTCTCGGCCTCGCCACCCTTTTCAAGTGGGGACACTAAGGCTTGCAGCTACACAAATAGCTTGCTCCAGTTTAAGCCAAAGATAGTAAAGTATTCAGGAGCAAAGTTGGGCTATCTGAAAATCTACCCCACGTGCTGCTTAGGAACCTACAGTGAAACCTCCTTAGTCAAAAGAGCTCTGATAATCGAGATAAGAGCTGGGTTCTTACCTCTAGACTGCAGAAAGGATTTGTCAAGCAAATTAATAACCACAAAGGCCAGTTTCGTGTACATGCCGTTTTAAGTCTGGGGAAGCAGCCAGTCATGTACAATCAGAACGCTAATTATGAACTGTTTCTCTGTTTGTTAATCAGGTCCCTTAGGCTGTAACCTCTAATTAGCAGTGTCCTGTACGTTGTATCAGTTATTGTGTGTGATTTAAAGAAATAAAACGGCATTGATTTAAAATATTCTCTAATTCAGAAGAGACTGAATTAGAAAGTGTTGCAGTATCATAGCAAAGTGTTAGCTTTAGGGGCACCTGGGTGGCTCAGTCAGTTGAATGTCTGATTCCGGTTTAGGTCATGATGTCATGGTTCATGAGTTCAAGCCCCACATGGGGCTCACTGCTGTCAGCACAGAGACAGCTTCGGATCCTCTGTCCTCATCTGTCTCTGCCCTTACCCCGCTTGTGCTCTCTCTATCTCAAAAATAAATAAAACATTAAAAAAAACTTTCTTTTAAGTGTTAGCTTTAAGTGTCCTAATTTTTAAAATTAGCTTTATTCATAAAGTTTCTGTCATCTAATCTATTGGGGAAGGGGGTTCTGAATATTTTTCTCATTTAAATTTAACAATCATTCTCATTTTAAATATGAAATTGCTTTTAAAAAATCATTTCCCACCAAGAAAAAATGAACTTTATTTTTTAATTAAATATTTTATTTATTTATTTTTTTTTTACTTTTGGGAGGGGAGGGACAGAGAATCCGAAGCAGGCTCTGTGCTAACAGCACAGAGTCCAATGCGGGGCTCGAACGCAGACTGTGAGATCATGACCTGAGCTGAAGTTGAATGCTTAACTGACTGAGCCACCCCGGTGCCCCCAAGTTTACTTTTTTAAAACAGTATCTTCATGAGCCACTCCATTAGGACTGAGACAAAATGTAACTGAAAAGTAAATCTTGCAAGAGTATGTCATTTCAAATTTTTAAGTGACAGCATTAGCATTTTATTTCCTTTTTAGGTGGACTTTCTAGGAATAATCCATAACCCTTGAATAAACTACAAACGTACTCTTTGTTGTTTTAGTGGTGCTTTAGGACTAGCAGGAAGCCTATCATTCTGGTAAAATGAAAGAAATGGCTTAAATATTTCTCAGTAGAAAAGAAGGCCCCAGGGGCGCCTAGGTGGCTTAGTCGGTTAAGCATCTGACTCCAGCTCAGATCATGATCTGATCATGAGGTTCGTGGTTTGAGCCCTGCGTCAGGCTCTGTGCTAACAGCTCAGAGCCTGGAGCCTGGAGCCTGGAGCCTGCTTCAGATTCTGTCTCCCTCTCTCTCTGCCCCTCCCCCGTTCACACTCTCTGTCTCTCTGTCTCTCTCTCTCTCAAAAATAAACATTAAAAAAAATGCTTTAAAAAAATAAAAAGAGGACTCCATGATATACTTTATTATGATGCCCCCAAATAAAAAAGGAAAAATAGCTGTGGTTTATATATGTACACAATCCTGCAAATGCGAAGTCACCATTTGATTTGACTTGTTTAACAAATCCAGCCCGGATCAATCCAAGTTAATCAGATACAGGCCACCAAAAAGTACGCAGAGTGATTTAGGAGGTGTGCTGCACAGGTCAGTCATGAGCGAATCAGAATTATTTGAAGAGTTGAAGCTTTAAGTTGTTAAGTGTTTAAAGTGGGAAAATTCATCTTTTTTTTTTTTTTTGAAATTGGAAAACCGAGGTCAAGCTTGAGTGATACAGTACATCTTCTCAGCAGAGAATAATATTGAATTGATTTGAGGGTGGGAGTTCTTGATGATCAGCTTTCAAATAAAGACACCATTCTCTGGAATTCTGCATTAAACCCAGGTTCATCTTCACCTTGAGAAGTAGTTATTTTCACCCAGCAAAAAGCATTTCCTGTGCGGTGGTAATAACACAATGAAATTTTATCAGGTGCCTCTGTAATGTATAGTCATCAATGAATCTAACAAGGATACATTTTATAAGAAAATCAATAAGAGAAAATGATTATATTGTTGACTGGAGCCAGCATCCAGAAATGAAAAATAGAAAGGAAAATATCACTTTGCATTGGACGGGGTTTCAGTGTATGTAATGTGCTGGGACCTTCTCCTCAAAGTTATTAGGTCTCTCAAGAAACAACAGGCAGCAAAGGGATGAAAATACTTCAGCCCTTTTTAAATGTCAAAAACAACCTTAAAACCACTATTTCATCTCTAATCTATTGTTGGAATAAAGTGCAGTTTTCTGTCCCACTGAAATGTTTATATGTTTAAGTTGAAATGTGTTGTGAGCCACTGTTTGGAGATACTCATATTTACAAATGGGAAAAGCTATTCAAATAGCGAATTGAAGAAAAAAAAAATCAATGAAGGATTCTACCAGCTAGACCTCTGGAAAACATGGGAAATGAGTTTTTTAAGCCTCTGAGGACAGGAGATTTTGCACTTATATGTCATGTACCCAGTGTTGTTTCTGAACACTGGAAAGAATGCTCACATACCTGGGTAAGTGATATACAGTATAAAAAAGAATACAAAATACTTAAGATTTTGAAGTGTACTTAATGTGATTGAAACTATCTTAAGCACTTAAATAATTTTTTTTAAACATCTGTTCATTTTTGAGAGACAGAGACAGAGTGTGAGTGGGGGAGGGGCAGAGACAGAGGGAGACACAGAATCCGAAGCAGGCTCCAGGCCCGGGGCTCGAATTCACGAGCTGTGGGATCATGACCTGAGCCGAAATTGGATGCCCAACCAACTGAGCCACCCAGGTGCCCCGTAACCACTTTATAATACAATGACTATATAATTCTGTCATAATCCTCTCATTTTTCTTCCTTAAAAAAGTATATTAATTTAAAATCGTAAAACTTGACAGATTGTTTAACAGGTGCTGTCATTAAATTTGAAATATGCTTTCAGTATCATAAATGTGTTTGACTCCAGATTATGGATTTATTTTGATATCGTGATTCTACTTACTTTTATCCTTTTATTTTTAAAACTTTTATAAAGGTATATGTAGATACAATTTTTTAAAAGGCAAATTATTTTAAAGGCTTAAAATGAAAAACAGCAGCCCGTGACAGCTTTTCTCTCCCCAGTCCTCTTCACTGGCAACACGTTTTAAATCTTCTAACCTGTCCTTCTAGTAGTTGCGATCATGTTTCTGAATAACATCCTTACCCTGTTATTCAAACTTTTTTTCAGCCTTTAGGTATTATCTATGAGCTTCCTACGTTTAATAATGAGATGATGAGGTTTGGCTCTTACATCATTCCTCCCTGCCGACATCCTCACTCATTTTGGCTGGATCAATATTCTGAGTTTATGACTATGAACATCGTATTCACAGCCAAGCCCTACGATGATACCATTTCCTTTACTGTCTCTTGTGTTGTTTTCCCTCGAATCAATAGCTCTCTTTCTCTTTTTCATTTACTTCTCATTTCTGTTTTTGTTCTAGTGTATCCCCCAATCTTGGACAAAGGGGTAAGTTTTCTCTGATGACAATTCAACAAATCAGGTAGTCCTTTTCTAAGACATACCCTTCTGGAATCCTGTTTTTACCTTGCCCCTGTGTAGACTGGCTCCCAGCTGTTGCCTTGCAAGTTCCCTTTGCCATTATCGTGTAGAGTCTCTGTGCCTTTTTCTCTCTGGATCCATTATTTCTTGGATCCCAAATCTTCCTCTTGTTTTTATCATCCTTCCAGGTAGTAAGCCTCTAGTCTAACAGCTTCCTAATAAAAAATGCAGAGAAAATTAATTTTTTTGTTTTTGCATTTCCAAAAATGCTTTTACCCTGTCTTTACATTTGATCAATAGTTTGGCTGCAAATAGAATTCAAATAGAATTTATTCATGTTACTTCCCCTCAGTATTTTTGAGGCACCGTTCCATTGTCTTCTTGTTTCCAATTTTGCCATTATGATTTCCTATTCCATCCTTTGTATGTGGCCTTTACATCAGAGTTCCCGGATTTCCTTTTTGTTTCCGGAGTTCTGAAATTTCACGATTATGAGTTTTGATGTGGGCCTTTTTTTTTTTCATTTACTAGATTGGGTTAAATTTGAAATATGCATTCATTATCATAAGTGTGTCTGACTCCAGATTATGGATTTATTTTGATATCATGATTCTACTTACTTTTATCCTTCTATTTTTAGAGCTTTTATAAGGGGTATGTAGCCCTCTTCATATGGAAACTTACGTACTTCTCCACTGAAGGTTCTTTTTCTCGTGTTCTTTGATGATTTCCTTCTCACCGTATTCCCTGTTCTTTCTTTGTTAAACGGCTATAATCAGAAGTTAGACTTCCTGAATAGATTATCTAAACTTTTCATTTTATTTCCTCCACAGTCATATGTGTATCTTCTTTATTTGATTTGTGGGGAATTTCTTCAACTTTATCTTCCAGCCATACTACTGCTGTTTGTTTTCATTTCAGTGGTCACAGTTTGCAAGGATTCTGTCTTTTGAGTATGTCTTTTAAAATAACATGTTTTTGGGGCGCGTGGGTGGCTCAGTTGGTTAAGCGTCCGACTTCGGCTCAGGTCATGATCTCACGGTCCGTGAGTTCGAGCCCCGCGTCGGGCTCTGTGCTGACCGCTCAGAGCCTGGAGCCTGTTTCAGATTCTGTGTCTCCCTCTCTCTGTGCCCCTCCCCTGTTCATGCTCTGTCTCTCCCTGTCTCAAAAATAAATAAATGTTTAAAAAAAAATTAAAAATAAATAAATAAATAAAAAATAAATAAAATAACATGTTTTTGAGGATCTCACTTTTTAAATGTTTTCTTCTTTCCCTGCATTATTTCTATTTTCTCCAAGT
Source organism: Lynx rufus (assembly GCF_022079265.1). Taxonomy (NCBI): domain Eukaryota; kingdom Metazoa; phylum Chordata; class Mammalia; order Carnivora; family Felidae; genus Lynx; species Lynx rufus. The sequence continues at coordinate 57,280,692 of NW_025814834.1, read as the reverse complement.
CTGATCCACCTTTTCTTCCTTCCTTCCTTCCTTCCTTCCTTCCTTCCTTCCTTCCTTCCTTCTCCCTTTTCTGTCTTTCATGTTAGAAGTGTTTCCTGGTACGTGGGGCGCCTGGGTGGCTCACTCATGTTTTTATGCCTGCCTCCTCATCTAGATGGTAAGCACCTGAAAGGCAAGGTGTATGTGTGAACATGGCTTCTTGCTAAGTCTAAGCAAATAGAAGACCCTCACATTCTCCTTGATAAGTAAGAAAAGCTTCTCTAATATTTTATACAATAGTTATCCATGAGAAAGAAGGACTCATTTTCTGTTTATTTTTGAGACAGAAAGAGAGAGAGAGCACACACACGCAGGGAGGGACAGAGAGAGAGGGAGAGGGAGAATCCCAAGCAGGCTCCGTGCCCAGCGGGGAGCTCGACTCCCTGCTTGATCCCATAGCCATGAGATCCTGACCTGGGCCAATAACAAAAGTTGTACACTTAACTGCCTGAGCCACCCAGGTGCCCCAAGAAAGGACTAATTTATCTTCCTAGTAAAAGAATATCATTTCAAAAGAAAAAGCATGTTGCAGAGTTATCCCAAACCAATTTCAGAATCATCATGAATCATCATTAAGTATATATTTAAAAATATTTGTGTAATTAGATAAAATGTTCTAAAGTGAGTACTGAAATTGTAAAGCCTAAACTTTCGTCATTCAAAATCTATTTCTGGTTACTATGATTATTATGAAGGTAGAGCTTAATACAAGTTCATACGATGTAAGACAGCAAGACATTTTCTAAATACCACCAAACACAGCCCTCTAGAATGCACGGACTCCAATAAGGTCTCCATAGACTATGTCTACTTCCCAGCTTCTCTCCTGATGAATACCTATGGTTTAATCACTAATAACAGAGATTTTGAAGGCAAAGGAGAGGCAAACAATAATTGTAACGATTCGGTGATAAAATTTTCAACCTTTCCAGAATACTTCCCCTGGTATCTTGTTCAATCGTTTCAAACTTTCCCCAACAACAAATCTCTGCAAACTATCAAACTACCAGTTATTTGGGAAATGAGAAATTCAGTTAGGAACTGGTAATGGGGCTGAATGAGTGCTTCTTTGGGAATATGTGAGGGTTTGAATTTAGGACTGAATATCAGAGCTTACTACCCTTCATGACTATTATATGAGGGCAGAGTGTCCCAGATTATGGCAGTTTTCCTGGCTGTTCGGGCCTGGGCTCAACACTGCTCAGTTCTCCGGTGTGGTCTTGGGGTGTTTGTGGTAGTGATCCAGTCACTCATGTGATCCCTGTCGCCGTATAGTTTCCCCACTGTCATTAACAGGGGTCGGCTACTTGGCCCTACAGCTGCTCAAAATTCAATGTGCCCATGAACCACCTGGGATCTTAACATGCAAATGCTGATCAAGTGGGTCTGGGTGGGTTTGAGTCTACAGCAGCTCCTAGATGGTGCCAGGGCTGCTCGTCTGAAGAACACGCTGAGTAGGAAGGATGTAGGAATATTCAGAAGAATTTGTCATGCTCTTAGGTGTTATTTTTAAGTCAATGTACTACGGACATGCCAAACTTCCTTATGTTGAATTGTCTTGATCTCTTGCTGATAATCACAGACCCATGATTTTTTACTTTATTTCCATCTCCTAGCGTCCCAGCAGGTACATTGTTCTCACACGGGAGAAGGCAGGCAGTGCAGACAAGCATGTTTTCCATGAACTCACTGGGTCAGTCCTGATTAGATCTCTTTGGGAGCCAAGGGAACTCTTCACAACCCCTCAGGGTCCTGCTCACTTGGGGGACTTGGGGTATTTCTAATGCCATCCAGCTCTGAGTAACTGGATCTTTATTTTTAAGAGCACTGCTCCGAAGTACTTAGCTTTGAAGAATATTCAGGGGTCCCACTGCTGGCTGGGAAGGCTGCCTGTGGACTACAGGATTCTGATTTATGGCGCTTCTCCCCTGCCTGTTCAGCAGGGAGTCACTTGCCAGATACTCAAACAGAAATATGACTCTGGGTGGTGATAAACATTCTGAGAAGAGGGCATGAAATGTGACTGAGAAAGGAACTGAAAAAGAAAATAACATTTTATTCACAGAGCTACACTAGGCTTCTATCTCTGTGAGATGGTGAATGTCCTTCCGTTGGGTGGTAGATACAAACACATGAAGTTCTGGGTTACCAAGTGTAGGTTGAGCAGATTTTCACAGACTGTTTTTGCCTGGAATTTCAGAAGGATTGATTCATTTTAAGATACGGGTTAGATGGGGTTATCTCCGTTTACAAACTGATTTTGTTTAATTTTAATTTTAATTAATTAATTAATTAATTTATTTATTTATTTTCCAGGACCAGGTAGAGTAGCCATTTGTTTGAGTGAAAGACATTTTATCCGAATGATATTTGTCTATATTTGTCTATTTAAGACAAATGGCCTCTGTGAAATTTGACAGGATAGCTTGGATTAGTTTCTGCAACCATCTAATCACTAGATTAAGGAGCACTTTTAGATCAGACCAAACAAGGGAGGACTGAATTGGTTTACCATTGTCTTTAATCTGTGGTTCTCGGAGTGTGGGCTCCAGACCAACAGCATCAGCTTGCCTTGGAACCAATTAGAAATGCAAATTTTGGGGGTGCCTGGGTGGCTCAGTTGGTTAAGCATCTAACTCTTGATTTTGGCTCAGGTCATGATCTCAAGGTCTTGAGATCCGAAGACCCACATCAGGCTCCATACTGGGTGTAGGACCTGCACCCCTCCTCTCTCTCTGTTTTCCTCTGCCCCTTCCTCCTTCTCTGTCTCTCAAAAAAACAATCAGATTTTTTTTTTTAATGTTTATTTATTTTGGAGACAGACAGAGTGTGAGTCGGGGAGGGGTAGAGAGAGAGACACACACACACACACAGAATCCGAAGCAGGCTCCAGAGCTGTCAGCACAGAACCCGATGTGGGGCTCGACCCCACGAACCGCGAGATCATGACCTGAGCCAAAGTCAGACGCTCAACCGACTGGGCCACCCAGGTGCCCCCCAAAAAATCAGATTCTTAAGCTCCACTCCAGATCTACTGAATCAGAAATCTATGTGTTTATCCCATCTGAGATCCATCTACCTTTTTATTATGTATTTACCTCACCGTTTATAGAAGCATATGAAGTAGAAAGTGAAAGATCTCCCGAGTACCTCATCCTTTGTTAAAAAAAAAAAAAGCTGGCTTTATTTAACTTTCAATTTTGAAATAATTATAGATTCATAACAAGTTGCGTAAAGCAATGTACATGGAGGTCCTGTGTACCCCTCACCTAGTTTCTGCCAATGCTAATGTCTTTTATAACTAGAGTACAATGTCAAACCAGGAAATTGACACTGGTATAATCTACAGAGCTTATTCAGGGTTCACCAGTTTTACATGCACTCGATTGTGTGTGTGTGGGTGTAGCTCCAGCGAACTTTATCTCATGCATAGATTGTGTAACCACCGTCACAGTCAAGGTACACAATTGTTCCATCACCACAAAGTCCCTTGTGTGATCTCTTTGTAGCTATACCACTTCCTTCCCCTGTACTCTCATCCTTAACTGTTACCAACCATTAATCTGTTCATCTGTATAATTTTGTGATTTCAGTTTTCTTTGTTACTTGTTGTTATGTAAATGAAATCATATGGTATATAACCTTTTGGATTGGCTTTTTTAAATTTTAACTTCACATAATTCTCTGAGATTCATTCAAGTTGTCACGTGAATCGATAGTTTCTTCCTGTTTAGTGGCTAAGTAGTATTCCATGGTAAGCATGTCCCACAGTTGGCTTAGCCTCATGGAAGAATATGGTAGTTTCCGATTTTTGACTACTATGAATAATGCTGTTATAAACATTCCTGTACAGGTTTTTGTGTGAGCACAAGATTTTATTTCTCTGGGCTAAATGCCCAAGAGTACAATGAATTACTGGGTCATATTGTAGTTGTAGATTTCGTGAAAAAAAAAAAAAAAAACCTGTGAAACTGTTTTCCAGAATGGTTATATCATTTTATATTTATATCAGCAATGTATGAGACTGATCCAGTTTCCAGCTATTGCTTTTAATTTTATCCATCTATTCTGAAAGGTGTGGAATGATATCTTATTGTTGTTTTAATTTGCATTTTCCTCATAGTGAATTATTTCGAATGTCTTTCCATGTACTTCTATGTCATCTGTGTGTTTTCTAGTGAAATGTTGGTTTGTGTCTTTTCCTATTTTCCAGTTGGATCGTTTGATATTTACAATTGAGTTTTGAGAGTCCTTCAGATATATGATCCATAAATATTTTCTCCCAGTCTGTAGCTTATCTTCTTTTCCTTTTAACAGGATCTTTCACAGAGCAAAATTTTAAAGTTGTACTGAGGTGTTATTTAGCAACTTTCCCTGGATCATGCTCTTGATGCCAAGTCTAAGAGCTCGTCTTCTGGCTCTGCATCCCAAAGATTTCCTCTTATTTTTTTCTAAAAGTTTTTTAAAAAAAATTTCCACTTAAGATTGTGATCCTTTCTGAGTTAACTGTATTGAGTAAGAGCAGTAACAGAGGACATTTTTACCTTGTTCCCAGTCTTAGGGAGAAGGCATCCATTCAGTCTGTTACCATTAGTGTGATGTTAGCTGTGGAGTTTTTGTAGATGCTGTGATCAAGTGGAGAAAGTTCTCCTCTATTTGTAGCTTGCTGAGTGTTTATCTTGAGTGAGCGCTGAATTTTGTCAAATGCTTTTCCTTCATCAATCAATATGATTGTATGAGTTTTCTTCATTAGCCTGTTGATTTGTTGGATTCTATTGTTGATTTTTGAATAATGGACCCAATTTGCAAACCTGGAACAAATCTCACTTAGTAGTGGTGTGTAATTATTTTTATATATTACTGGATTCCATTTGCTAAACTTTTGTTGAGGATTCTCATGTCTAAGTTCGTGAGAGATATTTGTTTGTAGGGTTTTTGTGGGTGTGCTGTTTGATTTCCGTATGCAGCTAATAACTTGTCTCATAAAATGAGTTGTTCCCTCCTCTTCTTTTCTATGAGAAAGAGTGTGTAAAATTCATATTAGTTCTTCTTTAAGTGTCTGGTAGAATTCTCCAGTGAAACTATCCAAGCCCAGGATATTTTTGGGGAGGACTTTTAAATTATGAATTTAATTTCTCTAATGGTTATAGGACTATTCAGATGATCTATTTCATCTTGGTTAATAGTTGGTAGTTTGTGATTTTCTAGTGTGATTGGTCTGTTTCTTCTAAGTTATCAAATTCATGAGTGTAAAGTTGTTTGTAGTATCCCCTTATTATCATTATAATGACTGTAGCATATGTATTGAAATATATGTCATTCCCAATATTGGTGACTTGTGTCTACTCTGTCTTTTTCAGGCGTGTTAGAAGTTTGTTAACTTTATTGCTTTAAAAAAAGATTTATTTATTTTTAAGTTTATTTATTTTTGAGAGAGAGAGATTGAGCACAGGGGATAGGGTAGAGAGAGAGGGAGAGAGAGAGAGTCCCAAGCAGGCTCTACACTGTCAGCGTGGAGCCCAATGCGGGGCCCAAACCCATGAACCATAAGATCATGACCTGAGCCAAAGTTGGATGCTTAACTGACTGAGCCACACAGGAGCCCTAAAAAAAGAATTTTTAAAATTGATTTCCTTTTTTGTTTTCTTATTTTCAATTTCATTGATTTCTTTTCTTTATTATTTCCTTTCTTCTCTTTGCTTTGGGTTTATCTTGATCTTTTCCTAGTTTCTTGAGGCAGTAAATTAGGATATCAGTTTGAGATCTTTTTCTTTTCTAAAATAAACCTGTTTCTTTCTCAGCACTGCTTTACTTGTACCTACAAATTTGCCATGTTGTGTTTTCACTTTCAATTTAGTTCTGTGAATCTTTAACATTTCTTTTGAGATTTCCTCTTTTACTCATGGATTATTTGGAAGCGTGCTGCTTTATTTCCCAGTGTTTTGAGATTTACTTGTCTCTCTGTTGTTAATTTCTAGTTTGATTTCATTACGGCCAGAGAACATATATGTAAAATTTCAATTCTTTTAAATTTGTTCCAATTTGTTTTGTTAGCCAGCATATGGTCTACCTCCGTCTGTGTTCTGTGGTGATTTGAAAAGAATGTGTATTCTGCTCTTGTTGGGTGGAGTTCTATAGATATCATTTAGATCCTGTTGGTTGATGGCATTGTTCAGTTCTTCTGCATCTTTGCTGGTTTTCTGTCTAGCAGTTCTGTTAATTGCTGAGAGGAGTGTTGAAGCCCCCAGCTGTAATTACGGCCATCTGGGTTTGCACAAGCCTTCCAGATCTGATCATGCTGAAGTTTGGGGAGAGGTACCTGTAACTCTTTGTGAGTTTCATCTTCACGAAGGAGATCACCTTGAATGTAGAGAAAGTGTGAGTTATTTCATGAAGTTGAAACTCCATAGCTCTAGCCCTTTCTTCCAGTCCATCCTCCTGCTCATCACTAGGTATATTTTCCTGAAGAAAATGCCAATCCTGTCACTTCCAGGGGAAACCTTCAATGACTCTTTACTGCCTTTGAGTTAAGCCTACTATTTTTTTTTAATTTTTTTAACGTTTATTTATTTTTGAGACAGAGAGAGACAGAGCATGAACAGGGGAGGGGCAGAGAGAGAGGGAGACACAGAATCTGAAATGGGCTCCAGGCTCTGGAGCTGTCAGCACAGAGCCCGACACGGGGCTCGAACCCACGGACCATGAGATCATGACCTGAGCCGAAGTCGGACGCTTAACGGACTGAGCCACCCAGGCGCCCCAAGCCTACTATCTTAGTGTGAGTGGTGTTGCCTCTCTGCAAGAACCACTACTCACTACCATCCTCTATGGTCTCTAGTCTCTATCAAACTAGATTAGTCATAATATCCTTGTAATATCATGATTTATAATAAAAATATATATATTTGTTTTCATCCTTGCTTCTGGCACAGAGCTCCTGAAACCCTTGGAATTTCCTAAGTAATAAGAGTGGCAAAGGTGTCTTGTTATGTTAATGAGGTGACTTTTGGATGGCACCTAAGGTTGAGAGCTGGTTACCGGGAGAACTAACCATGTCATTTGAGGGTGGGAATTTTCAGTCCCACCCACCTGACTCCTTGTAGGGGGAGATAGTCTGGAGGTTGAATCCATCCCTAGTGGCCAGTGATTTAGTCAATCAATCACGCCTATGTAATGAAGCCTGCAAAACACACACACACATACACACACACACACACACACACACGCACACACACAAAGGAGGTTTGGAGAGCTTATGGGTAGGTGATCACATAGAGATTCAGAGAGAATGGTGTGCTGAAAGAGGGCTTGGAGACTCTGTGCCCCTTCCCACATGCCTTGCCTCATGCACGTCTTCCATCTGGTTTTTCCTGCATTATATCCTTTTGTAATAAACTGGTGATCTGGTAAGTAAAATGCTTCTCTGAGTTCTGTGAGCCACTTTCACAAATTAACTAAATGGAAGCAGGTGGTTTTGGAACATCCAATCTATTCCTGGTGGCTCAGAAGCACAGATGTGGCATCTGAAGTAGAGAATAGTCTTGTGGGACTGAGACCTTAAACTGTGGAATCCGATGCTATCTCCAGTACATAGTGACAGAATTGAGTTGAATTGTAGGACATCCAGCTGGTGTCTGAGAAGTGCTTGTTGGTGTAGGAACCCTGCACCCCTCCCCACCCTGGAATTGGATCCCAGAGCCCTTTTAATCCTACGCCCACGCTATGCTTTCCTTCCTCTGAGTTTTCTTCATACCGTTTGTTTTTATCTGGGATGTCCTCCATCCATCCTTAAATTGGTTAAACTTTTCCCTGTGTTTCTGACCATCCTTCATGAGGACTTTTCTCAGTATCTGAACAATATATGATCTCTCCCTTTTTGGAATCTACAAGGCACTACACTTCTCTCTTTTCCATTTTTTGCATTGTCCTTCTTTAAAGTTAGTTGGGATTTTATCTCCTCTCTCTTGCTAGGTTTAAAGTTTACTGAAATCAAGGACTCCATCCTTGTGTTTCCTGTAGTACCTCTTGCTTGTTTCCTTAAAAATACTTGAAAAGTATTTGCTTTTCAAGTATTGAATTGAATTTTCAAAAAATTCAATTGAATTTTCAAAAAATTGAATTTTCTGAACAATTAATGACACTTAATGTTCCATTGCTTTGTTCCTCTGAAATTAGAGAAGATTTCTTAAAAAGTGAAAAGAGGGGCGCCTGAGTGGCGCAGTCGGTTAAGCGTCCGACTTCAGCCAGGTCACGATCTCGCGGTCCATGAGTTCGAGCCCCGCGTCAGGCTCTGGGCTGACGGCTCGGAGCCTGGAGCCTGTTTCCGATTCTGTGTCCCCCTCTCTCTCTGCCCCTCCCCCGTTCATGCTCTGTCTCTCTCTGTCCCAAAAATAAATAAACGTTGAAAGAAAAAAAAAAGTGAAAAGAGTTTCCCCTTGTAAAACCTTAAAGTAAAATATTTTTCTTTTTCAATGAAGGAGAATTCATTGGAAATTTATAATGCATTTGAAGTGCACTTTATTTTTTTTTAAATTTTTTAACGTTTTTTATTTATTTTTGAGACAGGGAGAGACAGAGCATGAATGGGGGAGGGTCAGAGAGAGGGAGACACAGAATCTGAAACAGGCTCCAGGCTCTGAGCTGTCAGCACAGAGCCTGACGTGGGGCTCGAACTCACGGACCGCGAGATCATGACCTGAGCCGAAGTCGGCCACTTAACCGACTGAGCCACCCAGGCGCCCCTGAAGTGCACTTTAAACATATTTTAAGTAGTGGTACCATAATAAAACATATATAGAAATATGAATATTACAGTGTTTGTAGTGATTCTAAGTGTGTCTGTCTCTACCCTCCTCTTTTCCATTCCCACTGCCATTTTCAAGGGCTGGTTGTAGTGAGCTGGTCTCTGGATTATGCAGTGTTTCTCAAACCTGCCTGGCTATAAGGATAGTCTGGTATACTCATTAAAATACAGATTTCTTAGCCTCACTCTACAGCTCCAAAGAAAGATCAAGAATCTTTATTTTTACCAAGCATCCCATTTGATTCTAATCGTCAGGCCATTCATTGCCTTCTAATAGTTATAATTTCTCATCTCCCCGGTCCATGGCTTATCTGTCATGTTACTTAATTATCAATTAAATTGCCAACTACTTTCATAAAAGATTTGTAATTGAGGGGATAGTGTCTCTGAATGCTTGATTTTCTAAATGAAAGGAACCTTCACAGTGGTCTGGTATATTTATTAATCCCAGAATGCTTTAGTATCCTCAATATGAACATGAAAAATGCTACTACTTTCCCCTACCCAGGATAAAATATTGGATATTATGAGAGCAAAAGAAAAAAAATTTTTACAGCATAATATAGAAATACAGCAGAAAGCAATATGGTACTTACCTTATCTGTGTTTTAGGGCAAACTGAAGAACTGATACAAAATGATTTCAGGAGCTTCTGGGGATGTGACGGACAGAATGACTCAACACATTTGATTCTTTGTAGTATAAAACAGCTAACGAATTGTAAACAGTGTGAGGAAAAAGTATCACTTTTCTTTTGGGATGAAATATGTGTATGGACATAGGGAGGGAGTTTGGATGCCCAGCACATTTACTTCTCAGTCTTGTCATAAATATCAATACGTAAGATAAAAAACAGTCTTGCCAAACACCAACCACCAGAGAATTCCTCAAGTAGAGTTATACTGGGGCCAAGAGCTAGTTGTCAATTTTGATAGAATGTAAAATATTTTAGTGCCTTTAGATCTATAAAGCACTAGGAAGTGGCCAACATGACAACCATGATTAAAAAAAAAAAAAAAAAAGACGGGGCGCCTGGGTGGCGCAGTCGGTTAAGCGTCCGACTTCAGCCAGGTCACCATCTCGCGGTCCGTGAGTTCGAGCCCCGCATCGGGCTCTGGGTTGATGGCTCAGAGCCTGGAGCCTGTGTCCGATTCTGTGTCTCCCTCTCTCTCTGCCCCTCCCCCGTTCATGCTCTGTCTCTCTCTGTCCCAAAAATAAATAAACGTTGAAAAAAAAAATTAAAAAAAAAAATAAAAAAAAAATAAAAAAGAAAAACACCAATCCTGACATGTTCCAGGATTTCTAATTGTGTCAGACTTTAGAGTAGTTTTGGTGTCTTTAAATCCATAAAGTACTAGGAAGTGGTAAACAAAACAAAACAAAACAAAACAAAACGAACAAACCAAACCCAGCAAGAATAGTTAAAGAACAAGGACAAAATTTGAAATGATCCAGGAGTTCTAGTTGTGTCAGATTTTATACAATTTTTAGTTGCCTGTAGTAGATAGTACATACGATTCACTAAATATTTATGATCATATTTTGGTTGGATGGAAGACTAAAAAGGAAATGCGTATTTTTAAGTATATTACTACAGTTATCAATTTCCAGGGACATTCATGGAAGCGCAATATTATTCACCAAGCAAAAGTAAGATGATTTTGTTTTTATCAGTGAGTTTCCTATTGAACAATGTTGCTGGCAGCAATAATAATGTTGTGAACGGAAAACTTTCTTTGTCTAACATTCCTGAGAAATTCTCGCTTGTCCAGGAGAAGGCATCTGTATATTTCTGAAATCTTGTAGGATGCTGCGTCACTGTCGTTCACAAAGAATTGTCTCACTGGGCGGGTGGAGGTGTTCTTTAACGCATTTCTTCAGCTGCTGATTTCTCTGCAGATAATCAGCAGACCGATCCTCCAAATGAGCAAGGCAGCATTGAATCCTTAAACCAAAGCCTTGCCTGCTCGCTCTGGGTGGGTGAGCCGTGAAATAAAAGGCAGAGGGCAAAAGTGACAGACAACACGCTCAGGAGCTCCTTTCTCCCTCAGACTCAGTAATACTCTTCAATTGGTGGCTTAACATGTTGAAAAGGATGTGAAACTTTTAAGAGCAACAAGTGAAATAGATGGTGAGGCTTGGGGGATTTGTAAAGGGATACGGACCTTTCTAGGGCAGATTACCAGGTCATCAGTTCAAATGCAGCTGTGCTCAGCCATTACTAACATTATGGCACATGAGGGCTTCCTAGGCCAGCTGGCAGGTGCTCTTGGTTGCCTGGTAGACAGCTGGGCAGCTGAGACCCCGGCGAGGAGAGCCACTGTATCAGCGGGCATTCGGGAAATTCGAACTCTCCAGAACTCCACCAGTCTGCTCAGCCCTGCTGCCATCTGCTTTCTTAACACCTCCCCTGGGTTCTGCAGACCCATGACGTGTGCTGGGGGAAGCATGTCCTGCGACTGTGTGAACTGCACCAGTTCTGTCAGCCTAGAGGAAAACCTTTCATGCCTGAATGCAGCTGCCGAGAATCGTGCTGGTGTATAGGGCACTTGACTTCCCGGTTTGACTTAAGTCTGAAAAAGTCACGTAACTCTGACTTCCCTCCAGGCCCTTGTCCTACTGCAAAGTGCCAGGACATACCCCAGGGAGTTACCTCCAGGCGAATCATGGCACAGTCCTTGGATCTGGGTTGGTTGCAGTAAAATCTGTTGAAAGGTACATACCATGCTCACAGAAACTCCAATTCTAATACACAATATTCAGACTGCCACTGTGTTGGGACCAAGCACCCAGGACTCAGCTTCCGGTGAAATAAAGAACAGTTTTTCCAAGACAGAAAAATAATCGCATTCTGGGCAGTCAGGTTAGGATTCTGTTATTCCGACAAGCCCTATGCAGAGGCAGGTAGCAGCTGTCTGCTCCGCTTGAGTTGGAAAAACTGATAAGTAGGGTGTTATCTTTCTGTGACCTCCACTCCCCTCTACCCCCCACCCAGGACCAGACAGAGATGCTGGGGGCTGACAGGAGGCAGCTGTGGTTGGGTGTGGAATTCTGCAGACATGGGATTGCAATTCTGGATCTGCCAAGAATAATCCTGGCTGGTCCCATAAGCTCTTAAGAGCCTCAGTTTCCCCATCTATAAAAATGAAACCGTGCACTAGGAGGGCTTCTGAACTATGATGTGTTTCCAAGGTGCTATTTTGAAACAGTTTGAATTCCTCAGAAGACAGTGATGATCAAAATATAAACCATTGTGACTGAAGCCACTAATAGTAATTAGAGTACATGGGTTCACAGTGAATAAACAAAATGTGTTTGTTCTGTAGAAAACTGGGGATATGTTTAGAAGTTTACAAAGCAAAAACCACAATGGTGTTTAAGACTGATTTGTTAAATGCATGCCTGCAACAAAGCCTGTCCTGAAAATAGAGTTGCTGCACGAGGAGGAGAAATATGGGTGTGCCTTTTAAATAAATTTTTTTCTAACATTTTATTTACGGCATCCATTATTTTTTTCAACAACTAAAAACAGTCTTCCAAACAGCTTTTATCTTTAAATTTACTTTATGGAGGTAGTCACGCAGGCTTTAGAAAAACTTTATTAGGCTGCACTTACTACATTATCTAGAAAATAGTGCATTTATATGCCTACAGATCCACCTTCCCCCCAAACTGAACAAAACAAAAAATATAGATGTCTGGTTTTGTCAGTCCCTATAAATAAAGGAGGCAGAGACAGAAAATATAGAAAGGTAGCATGTTACATTACCATAACGCACCAGAAACCCAAGGTGAGGATAAAAGTGCTATTTATCAACCCACTGAGAGCTAGGATTCTATGGATTTTCATGTCTTCAGCATTACTGGAGTTTAGATAATTCCAGAATTTGATTTTTTATCTTAGAACTTCATTTTTGGAAAGCATTTTAGTAAAGCTAAGAAGTGGAGTCTAGAAGGCAGGAGCATGATGGGGAACAAAGATAAATGAGTAGACCAGGTGGAGTATCTACACTCCAAATAGCAGCAGAAGGTGGGGAAATGTTTGGATTCAAAGGAAATCCTAAGTGTGAAGATTCTTATTCCACCTCCATTGATTTGTTTGCAGCCCTTAGTCCTGGCAACACCGTGTAATCTCTGTCTATTATCTTTCCAAAAATGCCATTCCAGGTCAGGAACTCATTTGTCTGATTTTAAACTACAAATTCAGGGGCGCCTGGGTGGCGCAGTCGGTTAAGCGTCCGACTTCAGCCAGGTCACGATCTCGCGGTCCGTGAGTTCGAGCCCCGCGTCAGGCTCTGGGCTGATGGCTCGGAGCCTGGAGCCTGTTTCCGATTCTGTGTCTCCCTCTCTCTGCCCCTCCCCCGTTCATGCTCTGTCTCTCTCTCTCTCTGTCCCAAAAATAAATAAATGTTGAAAAAGAAATTTAAACTACAAATTCATTGCAAATAAAACAGAAGTCTGAGTGATGATATTTGCATTAACTGTATTTCTTTCACCTTCAAGGAGCATTTTTCTCACTCTCTGTTTCTGATATTTTCTTATGTGTGCATGTGTGTATTTGTTCCTAGGTACCTATCTTTGTAGGAAACATGATCATGGCTTCTTAGCATTAAAGTGAACCAGAGTATTATTGAATGTGAAGAATATAGCATGCCTTCCTCATCCCTTTCCTTTCCTTTCCTTTCCTTTCCTTTCCTTTCCTTTCCTTTCCTTTCCCTTCCCTTCCCTTCCCTTCCCTTCCCTTCCCTTCCCTTCCCTCCCTTCCCTTCCCTTCCCTTCCCTTCCCTTCCCTTCCCTTCCCTCCCCTCCCCTCCCCTGCCCTCCCCTCCCCTCCCCTCCTCTCCCCTGCCTTCCCCTCCCCTCCTCCTTTTCTTTCTTTCTTTCTTTCTTTCTTTCTTTCTTTCTTTCTCTAGTTGTAATTCAAAAGCTTTCAAAAAACAGTCTGGTTTCTAAGGTTAATGGGAGACAGAGAAGTACAACTGCCATTTACTGAAACCTGCCCCATTCTAGGCACTGTGCTATGTACTTGAAGTGTTTCATCTCATGACTCCTCATGCCAGCCTCTGAGATCAGTACTGTTCTTCCCAGAATGCAGATGAGGTGATTTGCTCAAGATCATAGAACTGGGAGTCAAGCTACACCTGAAATGGGTAGCGAGGTGGGGATTTTATACTCCACAGTTTAAAAGAAAAAAAGTTGCTTCTTTATTTAAGAAAAATGGATCTTTTATTGCTCTTGAGATACTACCCAGCTGCTAGTGGAAGAAAAGAAATATTTTGTCAATTAAGGGGAACTTGAGAGAGAACGAGTTAGTCTGGAAAAGACTGCTGGAAATGAGAAGAGACAAAACTACCTCGGCACATCAGGCTCACACATAATGAAGAGAGTTACAGTTCCTGCGCATCTGAATCCTGGTGTATGAATGCTGGCAATTGTGGATAGAGACCGTGGGCAGACTTCCTGGGAGGAGTCCCTACTCTCCTCCATGCACCCCCCACTCAGGCTCCCACCCCAGTGGAAGCCTCCAAAGCACCCTGTGCTTCTCACTGGCAGAGCCCTGCACCCTCTAATTGCTTCATCCATAGCTGTCTTCCCAGCTAGGGTGGAGGCTCTGGGAGTGCTGGGACCGTCTCTCTCCTTCCCGTCCAACACCCTGCATGCAGGACCTGAGGCCAGGCTGCAAGCTGAGGCCGTGGACTTTGGTTCACTGTCCCCAATTCTCTGCCAACCCTGAGCACCAGCCTCATACTCACACTCCATCCTCCTCTACCCCACCCTAGCTAGTTCGTTGCCTTCTCCCGGGGGCCATTGGGACAGGCAATTCTGGGGTCTTGGATAGCTGGAGCATGACTTAGAAAGGGGGGAATGTCCAGAACATTCTGGGTTGTGGGGCCCGGGACAGGGGTAGTGGTTGACGAGGTCTATGGGAAATGTTGCTGACACTTAAGAAACATGGATGAATGATTAACAATGAACATGCTGAAACAAAGCCACAGAGAGAAAGCATTAAGCTGACCTCTTGGGGGCCCTGAACAGCAAGAGGCTACCAGCGGGGTTCCCTGGAGGAGAGGGCAGTCTGAGGGGGGCGATTTTAGACCCTGGATGAAACACTCATTCTAGCTTGTTGAACTCTTGCTGTTAGTTTTCATTACTTTCCTGTAACCTTTAAGGGCATTCATTGCCAAGAAATTTCCATCTACCTGGGTGTCTAATAAAGAGATAGTCACATGCCTTCTCAGAAATGAGTCAAACCAATTGAAGTTGGACCCCCTGAGAAATAACCTGGATCCTCAGGTCCCTCTTTGTCACCAGTAATTTCTAGATCCCCATGGCACTTCTAACTCATTCCTGACAACGTATATAAAGTTCAGATTACAAGTGAAATTGCAAGCAGGGTAAGTTCCTGCCTGGGTCATGTTTACCCAGTGGAGTCTATGGGATAGAAGCCAATCGAACAGCACCATTCTAATAAAACAAATATAAAACCCACACAGAAAAGTTTGCCACATGAAAACAAAACAAAATCGCAACTAGACCAATGCTATCTACAGTTTTGATGGTAACATTCTGAGATAGTGTGAAAACATGGAATGGGGAGAGAATCTTCAGGAAGCAGCCGAGGCAGTGTGTGGAGATGAACCAGAGCTCCATTTGTTTGCCTCGATTCTTTTATCTTAAGAACACAGGAATGATTCTGAGAGATTCTGAATGTACAAAAGCAAAAAGGGAGTGTATATTCAGTAGGCAGGAACTCCATTAAAAAAAAGAATTGACAATTACTTAGAAGTCAGGAAGCCAATTTTAAAATCAATACATTGCTTCAGAAGGATAACATGATGTAGTGTCAAAGTAGGAAGCATTATCAAAGCTACATTTACTTTGCATTGGTCCTTAAGTAGCCCTGGTCAATGCTGAAACATCGAAGAAAGGAGAGTCAGAAAGCAGAGTTACAACCTGACCTAAATCTTTACACTGACTAACCAAACCTTACGATGGAAGACAAAGCTGAAAATCGGGTTTGAGCTGCTTTTATACTTATATTTGCTTGGTTTTAACCTAACTGTAGAAGAACGTCTCCTCCCAGCACCCCCCACCCCCACCCCTAGAATAAACAGCATAACTACAAACGGGAACAGCCACAGGACTGGGTCCCCTGTGTCCCACTCAGATTCTTGGTGGCATTGCAAAACACAATCTGAATGTTATTAAAGGGGAAGTGGAAAACAAAGGGAGATTTAAAGTAAATTACATGAAACGGATTTTCATCATCTCTGCTTTAGTTCGTGAGAAATTCAATGTCAACCACACATGTACATGACTGAAGAATAATTTCGGCTTATTCAGCTGAAGGGGCAGAAATGTATTTAGTTTGTAAAGAAGTCATTGCACTTTGCAGTATCGTCGTCGGGTTGAGGAGGTGCTCGGTAAAGTAACAGCGGCCGGCTGGAATGGAACCATGGAGGAGGAGCCAAGTTTCTTTTTTCAGTGTTTGGTAGAAAGGCTTTTCCCATTCGTTTTAAATTACTAAGAAAAGCAAACATTTTGGTAAATGCTTCAGAGAGATTTATAGGTGACCCTAAATGCAATCTACTTGGTGACTGACTCAATTTTAATTCCTTTGGTTCTTGGTTGCAGAAAGGCCAACATTGTTACCACTTGCCTGGTCAAAGGTTACGCTTCCTGCCCTCCATCAACCCTGCTGGGACATCTGAGTGTTTTTAGATACTAGTCAGGTCACCTTCCAAGGGGAATCACTCACGCTAACCATCTGATTAAAGGGGCCTCTGTAAGGAATCCGGCTACCAGGTATGCAATTAGCCAGGCTCTAGCTTTCCTGGTTTAATGAAATGCGTGTTAGATGCCCATCCGTGTAAGACCTCAGTAAGCAAAGGCACTTGGGAGCTAGGACATTCAATAGCCATCCTTCCCTTTTTAAATTTAAATTTTAATTACATTTTAATGACAGTTTGTGTGTGTGTGTGTGTGTGTGTGTGTGTAATACAATGTTTTTGTGCCCACGTCTCGGGGAATTAGGAAACCCAGAATGCCATTTTGGGTCATTGCTTCTCTGAAGAGGTTTCCACACACATAGCTTTAATCATCTGCTTGCAAGTTCAGCATTAATGCCCTCGGCAGTGTTGTGGGCGTGTTTTCCCTAAGGTCTCCATTAACAGAAGCTTTACTTCTTACAGTGCTTACAAGAGCCAAGCACTGTCCTAAGGTCTTTACTTGCTCAAGACCCATAATTATTTCTTTTTTAAAAGTTTATTTATTTTGAGAGAGAGAGAGAGAGGGAGAGAGAATCTCAAGCAGGCTCCAAGCTATCAGCCCATTGCTGGATGTGGAGCTCAATCCCTCAGACCGGAAGATCATGACCTGAGCTGAAATCAAGGATTGGAAGCTCAGCCAACTGAGTCACCCCAGCACCCCATAATTATTTCTTTTTCATTCACGAGCAAACAGAGGTGCAGAGAAGGGACTTGTCTAAGCCAGGGTATGGCAGAGCCAAAATTTAGATCCAGGCAGCCTAGAACCTATGCACTTAACCACATTCCATATGGACAAGATTGGGTCAAAACAAAATGGTGAAGCCCTGAAAAGTCGTTCTGGGAGCTCCAGAATCTTCTTTCTGCCTCTTTGTCAGAAGCACCCTTCTCCTGGCCCTCAGACATTAACATGCTGGACTCTAGCCACCACTCCAACTCAGAGCAGAGATCTGCCAGCTTAAACTCAGGACCATCTAAACTCACCACATGCATGGATATGGTACCACTCATAGGCTGGCCAATCTAGCTCATATCCCCCAGCTTCAGTAATTAGTTCAGGAACGGGTCATGACCCAAGCTTGTCCAAAAAAAAGTCTAGTTTTTTTTTTGTTTTTTTTTTTGAAGTCAAGAGAAAGGAGGCTGATTTTTCATGATGTACTTGAACCTGGGAGGCAGGAGCTGCTGTACCATCATGGATCTCATGGTGCCTGAGAAGGGAATCAACAATGGAAGGAGAGCAGAGCCTGCCCACAAGCCAGAGTGGGTTGGGTTCTGGATGCATCTTTAAGCCTCTGTCCAGCTGGGTCTGACATGGGTCATACCCTGGACTTCTCAGCTGTGACCCAATCAATTCCCTTTCTGCTCAGGTAGTTTCCACTGGGCTTTCTGACACTTGCCTCAAAAAGGAGCCCTCCTTTCTGCTTCTGGCCAATTTAAAAATTTTCATTGGAAAACAAAATTATTTTAGTCTTAATGGATGAAAATAAAAACATCGTCTAGTGGCAGCGAGAAGCCACTGTGACCCTACAAAGAAGCGAAGGGTGGGGTAGGTGCTATGGCAGGGTAGGTCGAGAGGCAAGGGAATCAATGTTGAAGAGCTACAACATTGGCATTTCCCCCCTCATTTAATGTCCCCAGTGATCCTGCGAAGAAGGTAACATTATCTTTAGTTCACAGGCGAGGAAGCCGAGGCACAGGGAGGGTGAGTGATGTCACCCATTTTACACTGTTTGTAAGTGGCTGATCTGGCCTTCAAACCCGGGCCTATTTGGCTCTGAAGGCCACAGCGGACTCTGCCACTCGTGATTGCCCCACTACGTGCTGTGTAAAGTGAGGGCATGGGGAGTGAAATTGTCCACGGTGCTCCACATTGGATGTGCCCTGTATATCTTCAAAGCCCTTAACACACCGTCTCATTTGCTGAGTCTGGCGGATAGGTGGTGGATGTTACCTCCAAATCTTAGAGGTGGGCTGCTGTCATTAGGGTGGGTAGGATTTGGGCAAATGCTTTGGTTGTGGAGAATGAGGAAAGATGAATATGAAAATGGGATGTATTCAAAGCATTTATTTGCTGTGGCCTTAGAGGACACAGAGGAGACACTGTAGGCTCAACGTGGTTTGTTTTGTTTTGTTTTTGACCTGGGATGAGTCTGAAATGCCACTATTACCATGGTAATGAGTGAGTAGAGCAATTTGGTCAATGAGGGAAGGAAAAGAAAAATGATAGTGGGGCAAATATTTGTTGAACAACCTTTTAAATGTACTATGGGTGCAGTTATGTGCTAAGTGCTTTTGAGAATATCAAATAAAGGGGAAGTTATTTAGGAAGCCAAGATACACAAAACCGTGGAGTAATTAAATAGCAATGAATGAGCAAGAGAATATAGAAGTGCATGTATGTATGCAGATGTTCAGTGTCCGTCATGGAGGACATGAACTAATTGGGGCTGGCCAAAAGCAGCTTTCTGGATCTCTTAAGTTTTGATCTGAGCTTTTAAGAATTAACCTGATCAGGGGCGCCTGGGTGGCTCAGTCGGTTAAGCGGCTGACTTCGGCTCAGGTCATGATCTCGTGGTCCGGAGTTCGAGCCCCGCGTGGGGCTCTGTGCTGACAGCTCAGAGCCTGGAGCCTGTTTCAGATTCTGTGTCTCCCTCTCTCTGACCCTCCCCCATTCATGCTTTGTCTCTCTCTGTCTCAAAAATAAACGTTAAAAAAAAAATTAAAAAAAAAAAAAAGAATTAACCTGATCAGTCGGAGTGGGTGGAGAAGAAACTATATTTTGGTGAAAGCAACATAATGGCCAAACTGAGGCGTCACTTTATTCTACTGAGCAAGAGGAGGGCATAGCTGATTCCCTGGGGGTAGGGGTGACAGCAACTGGCTTGGATTTACACTGATTTACACCGTATCCGTGTGAAGAGCTGGCGGGGAAACAAGGCCGGTCATGAGGTTGTGAAACACAGAGAGGGTGAACCCAAAGAAATGGGGATGATCTTCCTGGCTCTGTTGCCCAAGGAGAGTGTGTTACGTTGGGATGTGAATCAGACCCAGTCTTATTCATCTTCCCTTAGGGTCTGGCGCTCCAGGAGGATTGATACGTATTTATCGAATGCGTTCGTGAAGGAAGGAAGGAAGGAAGAGGCGAAGGAAGGCAGGCAGGCTGACTAAATTGAGAGGGTGCTTCAGAAGCAGGAGCAAGATAATAGGTATTGATCAATGGCTGGAAGCTATGGAGAGCTCAAGAAGATTGAATGGAGTAGAGCCATTTTTCTTTGCAAAAGTGAAGAAGTCATTCACTATGTGGGAATTGTGGTTTCTTTTTGCGGTGGCACAGGTGGAAATCCAACGGGAGCGGATGGATCTTTCTGACTGAATTGGATGGCCTGGCTACTGCTCGTCTTCCACTTGCCCACCAGTCGATACTCACGTCCTTCATGCTCCCTGGCTTCCCCTCTCACAGAAATAAGACACGTCAGAAGCTGAATTCCGGGGGCCTTATTCCCCACAGCCTGGCTTGCTTTGGTGTAAGAGATACTTGGTGTGGAATACCTAAGTCATTTCAAACCGCTTCCCAGCCCCAGCAGTCTCTCCCCTCACCTACTTGGAGTCTTTTGCAGACTCGCCTTCTCTCTTCAAAGGGCATTTTGCTTTTCTTCAAATATTTCTTAATACACCTGAACCAATCAATTAAAAGAAAAGGCCATCTTGTGGTTTCTGACAGAATCTGTTCGTATACCTATCCTAAATCAAAGACTCTCCCCTCATCGTTCCTTGTTCCTCCCAATGCAGGAAATTGTTCTGGTAAGTGGAGCCCCTCTCCCACGAATTCCCAGAGTGGCCTCAGCACCGGAGTCCTCTGATCCTTCCCCAGGCTGATGGCTCTGTGTGCGGGGTTCTGCACTGCTCCAGTGATCCCAGGAAATGAAATTCCTTTCCCAAGCTGGAGCCCCTGAACTTACCTCTTTCTTCTTGCATTACTTCATAGAGAGATAATCTGAGTTAATTCCTTCAGGGTTCATGTGCATTTAGCCTTTGCCTCTTAATTCTGCTGCTGTTGTCCAGTTAAATACCCGAGGCAAATTTCCTAAGCTCATTCCAGTGCTGATCTTTATGTTCTTGCACTAAGAGAATTGCATTAACCTACAATTTCCTTAGGGGAGGTTCTTATGAATATATATTTTCTTCTGTATTCAATGGATGACTGTAATTCTTTCATAATGCCAAATTCTTTCTAGTCGAGCTTTTCAAAATGAACCTTTGCTTTCTGTTTCTTCTACCTCATTTTGGGGAAAGAACTCTTCTCAGCGCTTAGGGGCAAGGATACTTAGACCAGGGAGTGAAAATATTAGTTTTCCATTTTCCTTGTCTTTTGGGAAATCAAACAATTTGTAGCCAAGTAGCCAAGAAGCAGCTACTATAAATCAGTTCATTAGGCCCTTAATTTCTGTGACATTTGTCTTCCTGACTTAATTGTAAACTTTGAAAGCGAGGACTGGTTCTTCTTTTCTTTTCCTTCTCCTCCACACTCTGAGCTAACTTCAGGAGCGGGTTTTCCCTGTTGTGAGGGGGCACTCCACACGTGTGGGGGGGTGCCCAGGTTGAGGTAGCTGCTAATTCCTGTGGGGTTGGTGTGTGTGTGTGTTGAAATTAACGTTTTAAAATTAAAGCATTTAAAAATGTATTTGTGCCAACATGTGGAATGTGTTGGCATGTTCACTGTAATTAGGATGTTTTTGACCACAAGTGTCAGAAAACCCAATTTACGGTAATGTAAACGGTAACTGATGTGTTCCCAGGACATTTGCAATTTTCTGTAGGTTAGAAGTCAGACACAAGTCTCACTGAGCTAAGGTGTTCAGCAGGCCTGCATTCCTTCTGGAGGCTCTAGGGGAGAATACATTTCCTTGCTTTTTTCCAGCTTCTAGAGGCTGCCTGCATTTCGTGGCTTGCGGCCCCTTCCTTCAGCAATGTCCTGCTGAGACCTCCTCACACTGCCATCTCCTGGTCCTCTCTCTGATTCCCTCTCCCATTTTTTTTTAACATTTATTTTTTTTTTGAGACAGAGACAAAGCATGAGCAGGGAGGGTCAGAGAGAGAGGGAGACACAGAATCTGAAACAGGCTCTGAGCTGTCAGCCCAGAGCCCGATGCGGGGCTCGAACTCACGGACCTCGAGATCATGACCTGAGCCGAAGTCGGATGTCCAACCGACTGAGCCACCCAGGCGCCCCCCTCTCCCATTTTTTAAAGACCCTTGTGAACACAGTGGGCCCACCCAGATAATCCAGGGTAATCTCCCTATTTTAAGGCTGTCAGTGGATTAGCAACATTGATTCCACGTTCGACCTTAATTTCCCCTTTGCCATGTAAACTAACACATTCTTAGGAGCCAGGGAGTAGGTTGTGGATGTCTTTGGGGGGCCATTGTCCAGCCTACCACAGCATTCTACCCATTAAGGGCTTTATTATCATATATATCAGGAAGTACAGAAGCAGAGTGGCTCCAGGAGGGTAAATTCACAGCTGTGCGACATGACTGTGGACCCAGGTTCTCATGTCTTTCTTCTGAATCACCTTCAGCATGAAAGCATGTCTTTTGGTTTTGGGTGTGAGATGGCTGCCATGTTCCCAGGCACCGTGCAGACACCATGGCATCCGGCTGAAGCAACCAAGGGCTGTTCAGAGGCTATTTCTTCTCATTCATCTCTTTACTACTGATGAAGAACTTTTGAGAAACCCCGTAATAGGATTCTTATGTCTCGCTGGGCAGCACTGTGGCACATCACAGGTCTCCTCAGAAGATATGGCTGAGGGAGAGCAGAAGCCAGGGCGAGTGGGGTTTCTCGAGGAGAGGACTGAGGCTAATGGCTTTGGGGCTGGCGACCAGCAGTGCCCGTGAACTTACAGAAAGGCAGGAGCCGTGTTCATGATTCACACATGCAGCCACTGGGTGCTGGAACTGGGGACTTTGAGCCTGTAAGGCCCTCTTCTGACACTTTCTAGTTTCTATTCATGCAGTTCTTTGGGATTGGTTAGAGTAGGTGCTCCAGAGATCTTGAGGCATGGTTAGAGTTTTCTGTTTTTTGCTAAGCAAAATGGCACTCACAGGAGGGTCTGGACCAAGCCCCGCGCGTCCATCTTTTGCTGGCACCTAAGCCTCACTGCGGCTGCTTTAGACGTCCCAGTCCTGCTTTATGATCCTGCCTGGGGTGGGGAGGTGTGTATAATTCTCAGGTACAAAAGCAGAGCTTGTCAGCATGTTTTTATATTTCGTAACAATCTTTCTGTGTTAGCCATGCTCTTAATTAAGTTCATTAACTGTAGGAGCTAATGACCTGGTGCACCTCTGTGAACTGATGAAACAATATTGATAGGTATAGCTGCCCCGGTGCACAGTAGTTCATTTCAGGGCATGAACGAACGGGCGTCACCACCCTATTATTAGTACTGGCAGCAGGACTGTAAGGTAAAGCACAAGAAGTCACAAGCAATCAAAAGCACATCGCTTCAGGCCCCGGTGACAGTCCAGGTGAAATGACACGCCAGCTTGGGTAAATACCCAAGAATAACACAGAGGAACTCTTCACCCCTTGAGGACACTGGCTGTTAAGAGCACAGAAAAATTGCCACTGAGATGGTTAGAATGGTTGTAGTGACAACTGGTATCGAAGAGTCCCCTCCTAGTTCTTCCCTTGCTGTGGATGAGAGTGTGGTTTTCTCAGATTGTTCTATGGAAACAACCGGTTTTAAAAATGAATACACTATTTCTTTATTACACCAAATTATTATCTTCATGTAAACTCATTCATTGAGTCAGTATGTGTTTATTGAGTTCCTACTATGTGCCACCCACCAATCCAGGCTCTTGGGATGATAGGTGAGTGCACCAAATACCCCTTCCATCGGGAACTTACATTCCCACGGGAGACTAACAAACGGTAAATACAGCAAATCAGTGAATTGCGTGGTATGTTAGAAGCTGAGAAAGTCCTGGGGAAAGAAAAGGTCAAGCAGATTCAAGGGGATCAGAAGTGTGAGAAGAGCAATTGGAGAGGACGGTTTGTGTTCACAATTTTAAATAAGATGGTCAGAGGAGGCATCGTGGGACAGGTGATGTTTAAGCAAACAGTTGGAGGTAAGGGAGATAGTCATGCAGACAAGAGAGGCAAAATCAGACTGGTCTCTCCCTGACATCCCTCTCATACTTAAAACCTTTTTAAAAATTTTTTTTTACTGTTTATTTATTTTTGAGAGAGACAGACAGAGAGAGAGAGAGAGAGAGAGAGAGAGAGCATGAGTGGGAGGGGCAGAGGGAGATGGAGACACAGAATCCGAAGCAGGCTCCAGGCTCTGAGCTGTCAGCACAGGGCCTGATGCAGGGCTCAAACTCACAAACCTTGAGATCATGACCTGAGCCAAAATTGGACACTCAACTGACTGAGCCATCCAGGTGCCCATATAAATGACACTTTAGGGAAGCTTTTATTTTATTTTATTTAAAAAAAAATTTTTTTTAACATTTATTTATTTTTGAGACAGAGAGAGACAGAGCATGAGTGGGGGAGGGTCACAGAGAGAGGGAGACACAGAATCCGAAGCAGGCTCCAGGCTCTGAGCTGTCAGCACAGAGCCGGATGCGGGGCTGGAACCCACGAACTGTGAGATCATGACCTGAGCCGAAGTCGGACACTTAACTGACTGAGCCACCCAGGAGCCCCTCATATTTAAGCCTTTTAAAGTCTTCCCTTAGCTCCTGCAGTAAGCTCCTGCAGTTTTCTCTTGAAACTTCTCTCCTTCTCTTTCCCCAGCCCTTACGGGAACTCCAGCCACACTGATCAACCTGTGCCTTCGAGAGCCCACTCTCTGCCACCTGAGACTTCCTTCCCTGGAGGTTCATCGTGGCTGAACTGGTGTTTTCTTACCCTTCATGTCTCAGTTGAAATGTCTTCTCAGAGAGTCCTTTCTGTACTCAGGAAGTGTAAAGTGGCCAGCCCCCAGTTACCCTACCATATCACCCTATTGCTTTTTATCATAATCTGACATTGTCTTGTTTTTAGAATTGTTTCCTTGTGTTAACTGTCTTTCTTCTTTAGAATATAAGGGCCATGCAAGGATCATACATATGAGAAGTGACATTATCCATTATATTCCTTATTTTGTCTCTAAAATTTAGCATATAGTAAGCACCCACTATATATGTTAAGTGAACAAATGCAAACAAGCTTGGGTGTATGAAGCCTGGAGGCTTATGGGTCTGTAGCAATTTAAGGCTCCCAGAATACTCACCAACCCGCCTATTCCTGCCATCACACACACACACACACACACACACACACACACACACACACAAGACACAAATAATGCATTTGTGATGTTGCAGGGGAAATGGTCATGGATGCGTGAGAATCAGCCTGAGCCAGTCTGATCTCTCCCACCAAGAGACACACAGTTAGTGAGGCCTATGGTGGGTAATGGGTTTATAGATAGATCGACCCCATGACATACTGATAAGTGACTGATATGATAGCTGTTTAATAGAGCGCTTGCTCCATAGCAGATTAAATTAGAAAGTGAAATGATCATTCTTTGTTACTTCAGAGACTATCTACCCATCATCTATCTATCTATCTATCTATCCGGAAGATTCTGAACTAGAATCTTGTCGAGGCACCACCTGCCTAATTTCCACTGTTTTCAAGACAGCTGTTCTTGGTAATGTTTTACTCTTCGGAAATGAGGTGAAAGAAACAAAGAAAAGCAAAAGATGGCGGCTATTTCCTTGGGTTTACCTTCCTCAAGTTTCTTTAGAAAACAAATCAAATGTGACTCGTCCACAGAAGACATTCTGCTGGAAGAGAGCCTGTGGGGTTAAAGGATGTGAATACTTTAAAGACTTTCTATAAAGGTTGTTTAAGGATTGCATGGATGGGTGGGTGAATAAATGAAATAAAGATGGCAGATATGCTTTATTTGAAGAGGCAGCATGTTGCAATAGAAAATTCAAGGGCTTATGATTGTTTCATGACATGTCTGAAACTGGAATAATTTAGGAGAATTAGCATAACCTCTGAAGAAGACCATTGCATTTTTTTTTAATTTTTTTTCAACGTTTTTTATTTTTATTTTTGGGACAGAGAGAGACAGAGCATGAACGGGGGAGGGGCAGAGAGAGAGGGAGACACAGAATCGGAAACAGGCTCCAGGCTCTGAGCCATCAGCCCAGAGCCCGACGCGGGGCTCGAACTCACGGACCGCGAGATCGTGACCTGGCTGAAGTCGGACGCTTAACCGACTGCGCCACCCAGGCGCCCCGACCATTGCATTTTTAAAAAAGATGTGAAAAAGCAACTTTCATCTGTAAGTTCAAACAAGAGTGGTATGTCTAATTTTTCACCTATCCACTAGCAAAGATTAAAAGTAACAGTGGGCATGGTCACGGTAAGGGTGTTGTGAGACAAACATTCTCAGTCACTGCTGGTGTGAATGGATACAACCTTCCAGGAAAGAGATTTGATGAAAGGTAACACGAGTCTTAAAAATGCCCACACCTTTTGTTAGAATTATTTGCCTTTTAATTTATTTTCTTGCTGAAGATTATTTGCATATAAAGAAGATTATTTGCATATAAAGATTATTTGCATTCACATAAAAGATTATTTGTTTTTGGCAGTGCTTTGTGTTATAGTGAAAAACTGGTAACATTCAAATGTGTATTAGTCGAATGGTTACCCAAATGCGTGGAATGTGTATATAATAGTATATTATGCTACCATTAACACTTATGAGTATGATGTGATGTTAACTAAAAAACCAAGATATGAAATTATGTATGGACTATGAATTCAACCATGAGAAAGAAAAGATACTGGAAAACCAGTGGGAAGAAGTTTGTGAAAATATTGAGTGATTGTCTCTGAGTGGCGAAATTATACATTTTTTTCCCTCTAAATAATATTTTTTCCCTACCTTTCCGTATCTTTCTCAACAAGTATGGACTATTTTGCTTCTCATAAAAAAAGGTTTTCATAAAAACTTCGGAGGCGGAAGTAAATCCTAATTTAGGCTCTATCATGTAATAGTTGTGTGATGTCTAGTAAATTATTTACTATCTCTGAGCCTCGATTTATACATCAGTATAATGGGGAAGATACCTTTCAGCTTGCAGGGTTGCTCTGACGCCTAACCAAGATGCTCTCTTTAAGGAGGTTGGCAGGGTTGCTGGCACACACGAGAAATCTAGTAAATGGTACTTATAATGATTGTTACTCTGGGCTTTGAGGTGATTGCAAGCTGGTTGAAGTTTTTTTTTTTTTACCTGACCAATTAATCTTTTATGTATCGATTTATTTATTTAGATGGGGATATCTTATTTATTTATGCATTTTTAATTTCTATTTTTTTAATTTTCAATGTTTATTTATTTTGAGAGAGAGAGAGAGAGCACACGTGTGCATGTGAGTGCGAGAGGGGCAGAGAGAGAGAAGGGGAGAGAGAATCCCAAGCAGGCTCCACGCCCAGCATGGAGCCTGGCATGGAGCTAGATCTCATGACCACAAGATCATGACCTGAACTGATATCAAGAGTTGGACACTTAACCAACTGAGCCAGTCGCCCCATAAGCTTTTATTGTTTATTGCGTACTTCAACATTTTACAGAAAAAGGATAAAGAATTGTTTAATGTTAAACTCCGGTTAATTCCATATATGTCTTTTTCTGGTACTTTCCAATGTAGAGACCTAAATTTCACATAATAGCATCAGTAAACAGAATAATTTATGTTCTGTTTAACATATGGGTCTTACTGAAACATTTTTTGCATGCAGTTTTACATAAATAAATATTATTTAATGGCTACTCAAAATCTATGATAGCAGTAAAACACCAAAATTTATTTATCCACTTCCTAATTGTTGGGATTTTTTTTTAGCTTATATGAATGGAACTTCTTGAAACATCTTTGTACAAGTAGATTTTTTTCTTTTAAATATTTTCTTGGGCATATGCTCCTCAAAGTGAATGATAGTGTCAAAAGATAGATTACAGAGGTCTTATATTCTTCGAAACAACTTTTTAAAAAGACTCATTCAATGTTAATGCTATGAGGATACATGAAATTAATAATTTTTTTGCTAATATGATAACATGAACTAGGTCGCAGTTGTTCAGTTTGCATTTTTAATATTAGGAAATCTGAATATGATTGTAAGCATTGACTTTTATGTGTATCTTCTCCTCTGTCTTCTGTCCTTTTGTAAACTTTTTGAGTAAAATGTAGAAAGCATTATGGATTTGCATCCACTGTAATAGTAAACATTTTATTCATGTGTAATCAAGAAAGTTGACTTATTACATCATTTCTTTTGTTTTCTTCCTATTTTGGATACATTTTTCATTTTCCCTTTAGTTGATCTCATGTACCTGGTCATCATGTCAATGATGTTTCTCAGTTGCTATAAAGTTCAGTTGGGATGAGAATTGTAGCCTTTTTATTTTTACTTTATTGTTTTTATCATGTGTAAAGTGAATTTAATTTCTTTTTCCATATGGATATCCAGCTAATCTTTCCACTAGCAGTTATTAAATATTAATTCCTTGCCAATTGATTTATTACTCTTAAAGTTTCTATTCAGCATCATGGACTATTTAGAAACATTTCTGAATAAGGCAAGAGTATTTTCATAAGAGGTTTTTTAGTACTGGGAAGGTAACTTGATCACTAGAAATGCCCATTTTATATGTGAAATTTCCCAAGGCTCTAAAGTGATCATTTGGATGGAGGAAGACAAGTTTGGATATAGCAGAAAAGCTACGAGTTCCAACCAGGATATTCTGGGAGATAGCAAGCATTGTATGTAATCTGTTGTATAGTGTTTGCATGTAATCTATTTTTATGTAGTTTTAAAAATGCATGATTTTGATTACGGATTATTTTCAGATAATTACATGGTTATTTGAGTGACAGAATTTGCACTACTGATTTGAAGGAATCTTTGATAGCTCCTAATTTCTTATTAGATAAGAAAAAGCTCCTCAATATGGCTTTACACCATTGAGTTCCAACTTCCCACTGTCTCATCTGATGCCTTCACTACATAGCCCCGTAGTGATCATTCCTGGCCCCTGGGCCTCTCCCTTTGGCACTTTGGTCAAGAACTCTTTCCACACAGGGCCCCAGTGTTACTTAAAATACCGGTGTGGATATTTTAACAGAGACCCTTTAACAGTGACTGAAACGAAGGGGGAGGTTTATTTCTATTTCACATAAAAGTCTGAGCTGGTGGGCAGGATTGAAGTGGGATGTGCTGTTCCACTGGGTCATCTAGGGCCCAGTACTTTCTATTTTGTTGCTCTGCCATCCCCTGGGGGTTGTCTTTGTCTACATGGTCTAAGTAGGCTACTAACACCTGCATCTCACCCCCCGGGAAGGGCTAAAGTAGGCAATAGCTAACAAGGAACTTCTTTTGAAGCATGTAATCCAGAAATTGCAAGCATTACATCTGCTCCCTTCGGAATTTAGTGACATGGACATGGGAGGCAGGAAAGAGAATCTCTAGAGACGTTGTGCCCGGTTAAAACCCAAAGCGGAGATAGGGTACAGGGAGTGCATCCTATTATGAAAAGATGGAGAGAATGGATGATGGCGTTTTCTCATCATCTGCTCCTTCTTCTCTGTGTTGTATTTCCTGAGCAACTTGGGCAGAATTATTTTTTCTGTCCTCTGGGTCCCCGATTTATGGTAAATAATGTTGTGTGTCTCTCTTCCCCTTGAGGCTCTGCTCTCCTTGAGGTCAAACGTAATGCTTCCTTCTCGAGATTTACTCTCTCATTTGATACTTACATAGATATCACTTTTATTTTTCAGTGTCAGACATTATCTATCACATTGACTTCTCATATGGAAGATGAAGGTGTAACTCTCTTTCACACACCCTTCCTATGTCCTCATCTGCTCCGTAGTATTATATAGTGATTCTATTAATGTCAACATTTGTGTTGTGCTTAAATAATTATGACTATATAAGTGCTATTTGTGCATCCAACCAGGTAGTATAATTTAGAAACAATATTTTTATAATTTACCATAGTATAATTTAGTATAATTTAGAAAGCGATATTTTGTTTTCCCTAGAGTTTATAATTGTCTGTTTCAAAAGATTATTGTCATTTATTAACTATGTCCCTATCACTGAATTCAATCCCAACTTTGCTGAAATTGCACAAATCCCTTTTCAATATGTTCAAACACCTTAAGCATAAATTGCATCTTCTTGAAGAAAATAAGCCTTCTGATGTGCTCCAGTTGGGACTGTTTTTTGTCTAGGCTTTTTTGTTGCTGAGTTCAAGTCTACCATACAGGTAAACACCTAACTGTTTTTGGTTATTCATCCATATTACTGAAAATTTTTTGAGCCTTCACGCTGCTATATACGTACCCAGTGTATTTGTACTAGAGTACGAGTATCTTTTACACATTATAGAATGAGACAAACGTCTAGAAGTTAAGAAAAGAGGGAAAATTAAATATAACTTATTTTCTTTTTGGGTACCAGCGCATCATCCTGATTGGTCTGGGTGTACACAACATTATATTAGGCCACTTGGATGTACATTTGCCACTTAGCTATACCTCATGATGTTTCCAAGGTCATTCATTATCTTTCCCCTAATTTCAGCTCCTCCTCCTGGCTTTCCTGTGCATTAAATCAATTTTTTTTTTCACTCAATTAGGCCAGGTTAGTAAGAATTAGCTTCACTCATTCCTTCCTTCCTTCCCTTCTTTCTTCCTTTCCTTCTTTCTTTCTTTCTTTCTTTCTTTCTTTCTTTCTTTCTATAAAAAATTTGTAAAGTTTATTTATTTTGAGGGAGGGGAAGGAGGGACAGAGAGAGGGAGAGAGAGAATCCCAAGTAGGCTCTGTGCTGTCAGCTCAGAGACCGACTCTGGGCTTGAACTCCCCAACCGTGAAATCATGACCTGAGCAGAAACCAAGAGTCAGACGCTTAACTGACTGAACCACCCAGGTGCCCCACGCTTGTCTCTTAATCCTTACAAACAACCTCCAATCCAAAAATATTTCTTGGATTCATCCAGGAGGTTGCCCATCATTACCTCTTTGTACCTGGTCTATTCATATTTACTAGTTTTTGAATCAACTATGAAAAATTGTATTTTTTTCCAGGAAGTCGTCTGTTTTCTTTAGGTTTTCAAATGTGTCACTGTAAGTTTTATGTAATATTTCTATGACAGTCCTTTCAGCCTCTCTGGATCTTGCTATTATGCCTCCTTTTTCACATTCCTAATTTTATTATTTTGCTCTTTTTTTTCTTAATCAAGATTGGGAGAAGATTTATCTATTTATTCATTCTATTAGTCTTTTCAAAGAACTCATTTTCAAATTTATGTCGTTTTGCTTTCTATTCTACTAATTTCAGCTTTAATCCCCCTAAGGTGTAGTTTAGGTCACGTCACTCCTTTCTTGGTAAGCCTTCAATGGCTCCCCATGGCCCTCTGAATTAAGTACACACTCTTCAGACAGGTTCTCCTGGCTGTAAGGAGATGTGTATTGAATGGGGCTCTTTCTCCATTGTCAGAAAAGGAGAGCTATAGTTGTGTGGGGAAGAAAACCGCATCTGCACACCAGCCCGTAATCTGTTTAGCTATGTTATACAACTCCTTTTATGTTTAACATCAGGGGCAGATCCCTGACCTTTGGCAAGGTTGTGAAATAGACCTTGCTTTCCTGAAAGTTGGGGATATAAATAATATTTATACATAAGGTCTGCAATACCATAGGATCAGTTTCATGAGCTGTAATTAAATAGGACTCTTGCTATAAATTCTTTAGTTCTTGATGGCATGCAACAGCTGGTGACCTTAGTTTTTAAACAGTGTTTTCAGGAGGGGAGGAAAGAAAAAGAGAGGGTTGTTAATATAGTCTAGCCTCTGAGATTTTGGGGAATATTTTGGTCTAGTACATGCCTCCACTCACTAAGTGAAAAACAGCTGTTTCTTCTGTCTGCAGCAATTGGTATTAGCATTGAAAGTCGCCTGACTGAATGGATCATCCTGCTGCCTCTTGACATAGCGGCAATATTGATCATTTTTGGTGGACTTAGCCAATATCTTTTTTTTTTTCCTCCCAGGGCAATATTCTCAAAAGTCGATGTTACTGATTGATCTGAGATCTCCTTTTACTTTCTATGAGAAAAACCTACCACCAGCTGCCAAAAAATTCCCATATTCAGGAGAGCATGGCTGGGAGCCTTGTGAGTTTTCCTGAAGGTGTTGAATGAGAAGGCCATGGCCATGATCACTTCCTCAATGGCGTCTTGCACTGATTGTGTTTTAAGGCTCATTATGAATTGCAGGCATGGCAGGTAAGCAGTGGTCTAAGACACTGAGGAGATTTATTGACATGATGTGATAGAAAGCATGTATGAATTCATGTGTAATTTGTACCTGAAGGTTTTATGTGTGATAGATTGCTCTGTGGTGATTTTGGAAGATGGATATGTGGGGGAAAGTTCCTAGCTGGTAAAGAAGGTGGGGATAAGATATTATTTAAGGATTCATTTCAAACTTTAAAAATTAAATGTTTTTATTTGATTTGTGTCTGATCACAAAATTTACAGAGATTCAGGATAGAAATTCGGGTAAAAAAAAAGATGAAAATAAAATTCATCCAAATTCCAGAAAAAAATCACTCTTCATATTTTATTTAAGTCCTTAATCTTCTTCTTCTAGCCACATGCCAACTTAACAAAAATGCAACTATGTTAGAAAAACTTTTTCTTTTAAATTTTTTTTAACGTTTATTTATTTTTGAGACAGAGAGAGACAGAGCATGAACGGGGGAGGGTCAGAGAGAGGGAGACACAGAATCAGAAACAGGCTCCAGGCTCTGAGCTGTCAGCACAGAGCCCGACACGGGGCTCGAACTCACAGACCGCGGGATCATGACCTGAGCCGAAGTCGGCCGCTTAACCGACTGAGCCACCCAGGCGCCCCTAGAAAAACTCTTTAATGACATGTTGTGGCAGGTTAAAAATGGCCGCAAACTTTTTGACATTCCTTTCATTGTTTTCTTGCCTTGTCCCTGAGCAGGCTTGTGACTCTCATGTAACTAAACATGGCCAAATTGACGCTATGTGACTTCCGAGGCTGGATGAGAAAAGGTATTCAGTCTTTGCCTTGTTCTTCCTATTGCTTGTGCTGGAGCCCCAAGCAACCACGCAAGAAATCCAACTGCCTGAAGCCCCTGTGCTATAAAGGAGCCCAAGCCATATGAAAAGGCCAGGCTCTGCAGCCAACAGCCCCCAAGCTGACCTCCCAGCTGCCCGCCATCTTGGATATCCAGTCTCGGTGAGCCTTCAGGTGACTGTGCTTTCATCCTACTTCAATTGCTTGAGAGACCTCAAAGCAGAACTGCTTGAGCCCATCTCAAGCTCCTGATATACACATTTTGGGGGGGAAAATGGTGTAATTGGGTCACTTTGTTATGTATGCAATAGTACTCAGAATACAAACTTAAAACAAAGCAATGAACTTAGCATACTGTGAACTCTTTAGGTTCATTCCATTTCCTTCTGCCTCATTTTAACGGTTCATATCATTTTTATTGTATGTAAATAACGTACTATTTTTAAATTAATCCCCCAGGGTTGAATATTAGCTTTTTACCTTCTAGCTAAACCTTTTAGCTACATCTTGGCACATATCTATTATTTCTTAAGATAACTTACTAAGATTCAACGAGCGGAAGTGCCAAAGTTATTATTTTTGGTGCTTTTAACAAATACCTTCAAATTATCCTTTACCAGTAGAGTCTGCACACCTGTACACACACACACACACACACACACACGCACACACAGAGAATAGAGGAGAGAGCATGGGTTTTAGAATCAGCAGTCTTGAGTTTCACCTCACAGTTCTACAACTTGCACGACCTTGAAAAATTACTTAAACTTTCTGAGCCTCGTTTTAACCACCTGTAAGCTGGAGGTAATAATACTAACCTCAAAGGAGTTTTTATGAAAATTAATTGAATTACAGGATTAAAGTGGCAAGTACAGGGTGGCCATTTAAAATGGTAACTGTTGTTCTTGTAATTCCTTCCTGAGAGTGAAGGAATCATCTTTAGACTTCTTTTTCCCACTCCTCTCCACCTACTGGGTGATTTTGCTTTCCTTCTGGTACTTAGCCTGGCTCCTGTCCTTTTAGGCCTTACACATAGCCAGTTGATCAATCATGTGAGTGGTAGCTGACAAATGTTAAAGGTGTTACTTCTGCCAGTTAGTGGATGCATTTTCAAAGGCAACTCTTGAAAGCAGAGGTATTTTGAAGAGCACTGGAATAAGTCCCTGACGCTAGGATTGCTGGTACCTGGAGCACAGAGGGAGCAGATGTTCCCAGAGAGGAAGGCTGCTCTGTCATCACACCCTTCAAACCACATGCCTCAGGCACTCGCAGCCATGCGACGGGCCCTGTTCTTAGGCAACTTGCGTGGGGCAGCTGGCCTTCCTTCTAAATGAGAGAGAAGTGCGAAAACAAAAACGTGCAGGCTGTTCTTTCACATTAAGTTTGAATTACTTTTGGGAGATACCACGTGAGCTCTGAAAAGGGCGTGAAAGGAAAAGTGGTCACAGATGTGGGGCAGGACCTGGGTGGCAGCTCTACTGGCTCTTTGGAGCATCGTTGGCCCTGGGTAGCTGAGAAAGGCTGCCGTTCATAAATGATATCTGCGGGTTATCAGCAGGTGGGTGGATGGGAATGAATGAGGTGAAGAGTTTCTGAGCCATTTCTGGTTCTCTGTTCATTTTTTTTATCCTCTGTCATTCCAGAATGAGTTGAGGACTAAAAAAGGAAAACTTTTCCGCATCTTTAACTGAAGCCTTTATGTGGGAACCAGGCCTTGGCCGCAAAGATGTTTACTTTCCACAAACGTAGACGTCTTATTGTAAATAGGTTATGATGCAGCAGCTGTAGAATCTTCTTCAGAGACAGGGACTAGGCAAGACGTTCTTGTTTTAAAACAATGTAAAAAAAAATGAAAATATAAATTATTTTCATTTTGGGTATTTCCTTTTAATCAGTGCCTACATACCCATGTAATAAGGTCACAAGTTTCCTCATAATATACCCAGATAGGCAAAAATATATAGCTTTTTGTTTACCTAAGACCAATTTGATCTTCTTCGTAAATCCTCATTTATGTCTTAGTAGCAGGAAGAACGTGTTAAAAACTAGATTTTTTGCTAACTGGTAAATTTAGCCTATAGTAAACCTATAGGCTATACTATTTAGCCTATAGTAAATGTCTTTACAGATGTTCATGTGCTTTAGACAAAATGGGCTCCACTCAGGTCTGCGCCTACCCTCCTCTCAGAAGGATCTCAGTGTGTGAAGATGCAGCGGAAGGGGATGTGGATCTTTTACCTTTAGACATTCCCTTGGGATCTGTATTCGTCCCTGTTGTAAAATGGTTGAAACGGTGACCACCGAGGTGAGATTGGCCTCAAAGTGAATGTTGGCCGGCAGCTGAGGCGGAGGCCCATTGCTGGTATAGCCGTCAGTCTGTGTGGGCAAGGCTGGAGGTCTCCCCTAGGGACTTGGAGTCCCTCACCTTGACTCTCATGGCACTGCAGGTTCTTTGAGTCTGTGCCACATGCTAACATCTGACCCCTGGACTAGTCCTTCCATTCTATTTCTCACCCTCATGGGCTCCGGGCTGCTACCATCTGTGTCTGCTTCAGGGGCATGAAAGAACTTCTGGGTCCTATCCAAGCCACATAGACTCCAGGGTAACTCAGGAAAGTTCTTCTTTCACTACCGGCACTGTACTCCAGGGTTTATGTGATGTGGCAGCTTCTGGTTTGGACTCCCCCCAGAGTCCAAATATGAGGTGGGCCCCCAATCCTTCTCCCTTTAGAAAAAAGATCTCCATAGCATGGGAGGAGTCCCTTGATCCCTGACCTCCTCCCCACCCTTGATGAACGTCACCCAGATCTCATTGACAAGGCCTCTGCCTCAAGGCCTGAATCTTACCTACATATGTGTCTGAAACCTGTAGGGGCATCTTTTCTGGCCTCTTCCTGGCTTCTGCTGGTTTGCTGGCAATCTTTGGCATTCCTTGGCTTACAGACATCATTCAAGTCCTTCCCCTTCACAGGGCATTCTCCCTGTGTCTCTTCATCTAGTCTTCTCTCTGTGCAGATCTGTGTCTGGGTCCAAATGTCTCCCTATTAAAAAGGAAACAGTCATATTGGATTAAGGCCCACCCTAAAGGCCTCCTCTTAACTTGCAGAGACCCTGTTTCTAAAGAAAGTCATATTCTGAGGTACCAGAAGTTAGAACTTCAACATATCTTTTTTTGTGTGTCTTGAGTTCAATACACAACAAATGTTTAGGTTGTTTCCAGGTTTTTGTTATTGGTGGAGGTATTGGTGATGGTGGTATACTGTTATAGGTAAAGCTGCTATAGATGTCTTCAAGGGCATAGCATTTTAATTCTAGTGCAACAGAATACCAAAATTTGAAAGCAATAAGAAGGGATTGGAAACAAAAATTTTAAACCTGACTTATTGATTTCTATTTTGCATTATTCACAAGTCTTGAATTGATACTGTAAAGAGAGGCAGAATAGAGATAGCTCAGAGCTTGGAAGAAGTTCATTCATAATATAGTTCAGAGCCTGGAATCAGTTCATTCATAAATAATAGGCTCAGAATGAGATGGATATTGTCCAATAGTTAAGAAGGCATCGTGGGCAAAATAAAATTTTAAGAACTGAAAGTCTTAACTGAACATTAATCTTGCTTTTTAAAGAGTTGTTTTGAGAATCATGTTGCCTTGCCATGTGTGGTAAAGTTTTTCCAGATATTTTTCCACGGAAAATAATTGGTAGTCATGTTTTCAACATGTTTTAAAGTTGTAACACTGCCACAGGCTTCCAAAAGGAAGAAACTTCTGTTTTGGAAAGATTTTCTGGAGAAATAAGATCTCTGTAATATGGAAGAAGTCCCTCGATCCTCAACCTTGCCCCCATCCTTGACAAACTCACCCAGATCTCATTTACTAGGCTCTGACTCAAGGTCTGAATCTTACCTGCATATGTGTTTCTGTGCTGGGACTCCTGATTGAATCCCAACTATGTGGTTGTCCTTCTCTTGGTTCAGTTTCACCAATAGCTAGAATTCAGGTAGACTGTTCTTTGTGGAGGCCTGAGATTTCCTGACAAAGCTTGGTCATAAAGTTCTCCAATATAGACCAGCTTTTTCACCTCTGAGTCTTCTGGATCTAGATCTATACTATAGCACCACCATATTTCCAGTGGTAAATGCTTCTTTTTTTCTAGTAGTGTTGGTACCATGATTAGTGGGAAGGATCAAAATAGGAGGGAGTTGGGGCACCTGGGTGGCTCAGTCGATTAAGCATCCAACTTCAGCTCAGGTCATGATCTCACGGTTGATGAGTTCAAAGCCCCGCATCGGGCTCTCTGCTATCAGCACAGAGCTTGCTTTGGATTCTCTATCTCCCTCTCTCTCTACCCCTATCCCACTCATGCTCTCTCTCTCTCTCTCTCTCTCTCTCTTTCTCTCTCAAAAATAAGTAAACATTTTAAAAAATAGGAGAGAGTTAACACCATTGTGCTTTTCTTAGGTGCCAGGCAATGAGTCATGGTTTTCACAGACTTTTAAGACCTTGGATGTAGGCACTGTCATTCCCATTTACAATTGAGGAAATGGGGATCTGAGAAATTAAAAATATTGTTCAAGTGAGCAGAGAAACTGGAATTTAAGCCTAACTCTGGCAGATGCTCAATTATATGTGCCCCCTCTATCTCCCCACAATTCCTTGTAAGAACAAAGCATGGACTTCTCACAAACGAACACTCCTTGAAGCAAGGCTGGGCATATCTGGAACTAGGTCTGGGCTAAGGAATCATTAGGCAAGTCAAGGTAGGTCTAGAGAAGTGGGATCTCAATTAGAGTGATTTTGTCCCCCAAGGGGCATTTGGCAAAGTCTGGAGATATTTTTGGTTGTCACAACTGGGGAGATAGATGCTATTGGCATCAAGTGGGTAGAGCCAGAGATGCTGATAATTATCCTACAAGGCACACACATTGATTGTATAAAGAGATGTAGAGCTTGGAATCAGTTCCTGCGTAAAAAAATGGGCTCAGGGTGAGAGTAATATTGCCCAGTGGATAACAAGACACAACAAAGCCCCTAGAATGAAGAATTATCTGGACTGAAATATTCGTAATGCTGAGGGTGGGAAACCTAGTCTACAGGACTGGCTTCTCATCTTGGCTTTTCCAAAGGGCTGTGAACTTGCACTTATCACTTTGCTTGTTTCTGCCTCAATGTTTCCAACTGTAGAGTTGGTTTGCAGAGGTACACAAACTCTACAATTCTAAGATTCATTAAAGAAGGTAAATAAAAATGTCCGTGTCTGAAAAAAAAAATAGTTGATTCTGTTCTTCATGAAATCTGGATAAGGATTAAAGTATATGACAATTGGGGCATCTGGGTCGCTCAGTCAGTTAAGTGTCTGACTTCGGCTCAGGTCAGGATCTCTCGGTTCATGGGTTCGAGCCCCACATCTGGCTCTGTGCTGACAGCTCAGAGCCTGGAGCCTGCTTCACGTTCTGTCTCCATCTCTCTCTGCCCCTCTCTTGCTCTTTCTCTCTCTTTCAAAAATAAGCATTAAAAAAATTAAATAAAAATTAAGTATGTGAGAATTGTAATTAAAAAGCTCTATTGACATTGCAATGAACTAATAGGAAATTACTACCTGTTCTTTGCCCAAATTATTACTGGGGTAGCTGTTCTCTCTTCCCAGCTAGATGCTTCAATTCAGCCTACTGTTGCTTGTCTGCTAGTAGTGGCCTGCATCTCCACATGCGTATCATTATTTTCTGCGAATAGTTTCTGTCTATCATTCAG
The DNA here is from genome assembly GCF_022079265.1 of Lynx rufus. Taxonomy (NCBI): domain Eukaryota; kingdom Metazoa; phylum Chordata; class Mammalia; order Carnivora; family Felidae; genus Lynx; species Lynx rufus. The sequence goes on along the minus strand of NW_025814834.1, from coordinate 57,242,135 downwards.
CATCAGTTTTCTGCTGTATCATTTGAAAGGTCTCGAATCTTCTCTTAGAGAGTGCAAAGGATTTTTACCTTTAAAAATGAGTCGGATTTCAATAAAAGTTTGACTATTCCAATAAGTTCTTTCAAATATGCAATGCAAAGTTGGCTGAGGTAAGAGTTTTGAAAGAGACTCAGAAGACGGAACTACCAGGTTTTTGTGCAGAGACACAAAATCCCAAATCAGCTCAGAGTTGTTGTGCTAGTCTAACATTGGTGCTCAGAATGGTATATATCATGTGGGTATGGCCAGGTGTTTTTTTTAATTCTCAGTAATATATTATATATTGTTTCCATAATAGCCCGTTGAACTTAGTGGCTAGAATATTAATACCAACTAAAAAACAGACCTAGTTACTTTTGCTTAGAATGGAAGATAGATGGTTCTCTTCTAAGAACACTAAATGGGAAATACTAGGTAATGTTCCCCCATGCCCCAATAATAAGGTATATAATAGGATTTGGTAAAAAGAAAATTTGCTTTTGGTATAACCACAACTAGCCAAACTAAATCACATAGCTGCCAGTCAACACAGAAATTGGTTTATGTGGGAAAAAAACACTTCCAACAATCATGGCCTTGGGTTTTTCTTCTCCGCCTTCTCCTCCCCCTTCTCCGTCGTCGTTGTCGTCTTCTTCTTCTTCTTCTTCTTCTTCTTCTTCTTTTCTCCTTCTCCTCCTCCTTCCTTTTCTCCTCCTTCTCCTTCCCCTTCTCCTTTTCCTCCTATTCCTCCTCCATCTCCTTTTTCTCCTTCTTTTTTTTTTTTTTGATTTGTTTTTTCTTAAGAACAGAAAGTGCAGAGCCCATGTTTCCCAGCAGGCTTGGTATTGATAATATATTGACATAATATTCTGGAGTCTTTAATTGCCAAAATTCTTTTTTAGATGTTATTACTTAAAGGTCATTTTATTTATTTATTTATTTATTTATTCTTTTATGCCATTTAATCATTATTTAATGGCCTTTGCTAAGGTAGTTAGTGTTCTACATGTTTATCTTGAACTGACTGATGTTTATACCGGGAGAAACCAGGCTGTGGTAGGTTTCCTTGTTATTAATCTAAACAAGGCCCAAGAAGAAAGGCCCAGTGAGACTATTTATTAACAAGGAGTAATCAAGTGTTTTATGTACTGTGAGGTAAAAGAAGAATGAGTAAGTATGGTATCTAAAACGTATATTGGTTTTGCAGTCCTCATTCGAATCCTCATTCACTCCACCGGTACAGGTATGTGAGTTTGGACAAACACCTTAAGCTTACTTATCTATCTATCTATCTATCTATCTATCTATCATCTATTTATTTAATGCCTCAGTTTTCTCCTCTGCAAAATGGGGATATTATCTTCCTCATCGAATTTTTGAAAATACGATTGAAATGAAACAATATATAAACTGCCTAACTTAAAACAGGTGCTTAATAAGCATCAGTGTCCTTTCCACATTCATACCTGCTCATATTTCATCCTCTCATCTTCCACCATTTAAATTACAGGAGAGGGGCGCCTGGGTGGCGCAGTCGGTTAAGCGTCCGACTTCAGCCAGGTCACGATCTCGCGGTCCGTGAGTTCGAGCCCCGCGTCAGGCTCTGGGCTGATGGCTCGGAGCCTGGAGCCTGTTTCCGATTCTGTGTCTCCCTCTCTCTCTGCCCCTCCCCCATTCATGCTCTGTCTCTCTCTGTCCCAAAAATAAATAAACGTTGAAAAAAAAAATTAAAAAAAAAAATAAATTACAGGAGAAAGATAAGGCTGATGCCAAGTGTCATGCATCAGTATGTGACTGGTGTCATGTGTACCCAGCATTCTGGAAGGGAGAGGTTGTGTCAGCCTGGTGAACAAGGAGAAAACTAATCTTTGTGGTGACTAACATTAAACATCCCTCCATCCTCCTTTGAGGTACCTTTACCTCTCCCAGCTAAGCATTATGTGTGTGCCCCCAGGACTCTACACATAACCCTGGCACAGCCATTCTCACCCTGTGCGCGCGCGCACACACACACACACACACACACACACACACGCTTCCTGTATCCTTGGGCCTACCTGCATGGAGCAAGCAGAAAATAAATGTTCCTGGAATTAATGAATGAATTAATTAACGAACATTTGAGCTGTGCTGAGAACTGTGCATGTCTAGAAATATATAATGAGGAAGCATGCATTCCAGGGTGGGGGGACACCTACACCAGCTTTCTCTTTTCCATTCAAGGTATATTTTTAGTAAGACTATGTTTGTCATACTTTATGATCTACTCTAGGCAAATGGTTAAGTGGCCATTTCAATGACAGATCATTTTTCTTTGAGCTCAGGCCCATGAGATGAAGCAGGTCAGAATACCTTTCACAAAAATTCCACCAGAATCTTCCGTACAGTGTAGGAGGCCTGAGCAGAATCCAGCTCTGTCCCTTATTTTGCAGATTTGGGACCTGGGGTTGGCAGAGGATACCTTCTCGACATCCTGGCCGGGCCATGATGCTGGTCAGGATGGACAGAAATGGGATCCAGCTCTTCTAGTTCAGCTTAAATGGAACAAACATCACCATTTGCTTTTGAGGAGTCACTGTTCTGGCCATGTTTATTTATGGTCAACAGACTAACTGGTCATAATAACTCACTAAAGGCCTCTCAACCACCAGATGGGCTTCCAGGATTCAGACTGACTGAACTGGTTACTATAAAAAATCCCACTGACTATCTCTTGTCATTGACGCCGCCATTTATTTCAGATACAAAGTCATAGCATTTATGTGTTCATAAGTCTGCTGGAATAGGGAGTTAGAGAAATCTACCTGTTATAGGTATAAACTGGTTTACCCTGAAGCTAATGAGGCCTAAGGTTCTAGGCCTCTCACTGTGGTCCATACTCAGGTCTATACAAGACACTAGGGCTTGTACAAGGGCATATGGCCCCAGGAGGGATGAGGATTGTGTTCCTAAGGTCATGTATTTTGGTAACATTTCCAAGAGTTCAATATTTTTGTGTTATTTTTCTTGAGAAAGATCTCCACACACCACGTCCTCCCAGATTGTATAAGCTTCAGGTCCCAGAAAACCTAGATCTGCTCCTGATTATGAGTAACTATTCTTTCAAATTCTGCTTGCTTAAAAAAAAGAACATGTAAAAATACTCCTTGTGTCAGAAATGGATAATTTCCCCTTCATTTCCCCTTCCCCTTCCCACTGTCAGTAACATTTTGCCCTAAATTTTAGGTGGGCGCATGTCCACTCGGCTAGAGATTACATTTCCCATCTTCCCTTGCAGTAGGTGTAGCCCTGTGACTAAATTAGGCCCAATAAGAGGTAAGCTGAAGTGAGAAGGTACAAATTCTGGGTCTTAAAGCCTAAGCTGCTTGCCCCAAACTTTCTTCTTTCTCATTCCTGGGAATGGTGGTTACCAGAAAGCACATATGGAGGACACTAGCAGTAAGTACTCTGGCTTCCCTGGCCTGCTCATTCCAGACTCGTAGGTATGAGAGAAATTAAGTCACATAACTTTTGAGTCTCTTAATTATGGCGCTTTAGACTATACTATAATTCATTCATCTCTCTCTCTTCTCTGTTAAAGAAACTAAAATATAAATCCAGTTCAGCAAGGATTTATCTTTGTAATTACTCCTGATCCTATGAACTAAACCTGAATTTGACCAAGATAGGCAAAGTCCTAGAAATATCCTTATCAGTAGATTCACTCAAGCTCTGTTGGCCTCCTATTGTAAAGAGCACTGGACAGGCAGTTAGGAGAGAATTCTACCAGCGATAGATATACAAGTATAGGGCAGAAACTCTTTCTGGGCCTTGGCATCTTCGTCTGTGGACTGTGAATAATTATGATTTCATCAGCATCTTGGGAAGGTCAAATAAGTCCATGTGTGAGATATCACTTTAGTTTTGGGTTTATTATTTTACTTTATTTATATCCTGTCTTAGTCCAGAAGTGATCTGACAAATTTGATAATAGTACAAACCTAGTTTTTTTTTTTATGTGTGTGAGCGTTAGAGATAATCTATGCAAGGTGCTTAGCATCAGCCTAGCACATTGTTAGCACACCACAAATGGTAATTTACCATCAGAAAGTTAGTAAGTGCTCAGTGAATGATGGCTTTTTGCAATTAACAAAAATGTACTATTGATAATAATAATGTATGCCAGGTGTTTTGAAACCGTAAAACTCTGCACAAATATCAGGTGTTATTGTTGTTGTTCAGTGTCTTCTCAAAAAAATGTAAGCGCTTACCATTGGCAGATATAGCACCACCAAGGTCATAGGAGATGTTTACAACATCCAGGTCCAAGGTGCGGTCGGGGTAAGGAAGGGTGGCCGCTCAGCTCACGGTGCCCTCAGCCACCCCACCTGTGATTTCCTCCCCCAGCTCCTGACCACATGTGATTGGTGCGAGGGTAACTAGATCCAACTGGGCCAATCAGATCCCCTATCCTGAGAGATTGAAGCTTGGTGGAGCCCAGCCAGGAGCTCTGATGGGGAGCCCTCCAGCACTGCCTGAGACCCACCGCTCAGTTCTTCCTCAACCTAAGCTTTTCCAGTCTCCTTCCCACCACCTGTTTCTTGACTTAGATTGGCCAGAGGCTGGTTCTTTGCCTTGCATCCGAGGAACCTCGACTGATGCTACAGGAAAACAGTGTTTGCTTGTCTCAAGTGCTTTTGTTTCACGTTTCTGAGATTTGTATGAAGGACGAAAAGTGTAAGGGTTTACTAATAAAGCTGAATGAAACTGGGGAGATAATATAAAACGGAACACTTTCGAAAATTGTATTCAGCTTCCTTCAAATTAACTGAGTGGGCAGGTACAAATGAAGGAAAAAATACTAAAGCCAGTTAGAAATGTTTTTCTTATCAAATCATAAAACTATCTGGGACTAAATAGAACCATACTAAAGCTAAATTAATTCATTTTGTGCAAAGAAGATACACAAAGAAATGCGTACATAGACCGTGTTTCACAGGATTTTTAATTAAGACCACGGTGCAAGGAAACCTTGACCCAGTTGTGGTGATGTATGGGCTAGCAGCACCTCGCTCTAACACTCTCCTGAGAGAGGCATTTGGTGAGCTGCAGGCTTGTCTTACCCTCCAAGGAGTGCTTTATTGCTAATGTACCCAGCGTGCTAATTATAAGGCAGTTTTCTCTTTCAGGCAGTCCCCGAGCACTAACTCCTGAGAATAGTCTATCTACGCTGCTTGTAAAACTGCCATCAAGTGGGTTTTGAAACATAAACAGTTACTTGGATAATATATGTGGGAACAGACTATTGTAAAAATAAAAATTACGTTTACCTTCCATAGAATAAAATGGGACATGTCCCCTGTCCAGGTCATGCTTTAGTCCAGTCGCCTTCATTTTATAGGGATTTTTCCCCCCAAAGAAATCCCTCCCGACCATAATAAAAACCTCATTGATCCTTTCTTTGGAGACATTCATAACCAGATCTTTGATGAAATACCCCATAATGGTTCTAAATGAGGTGTATTGAACTGGTTTGTCAATTCATCGCAAGAACAGTGGCAGTGCCAGTATTAAACGTGAGGTAGACAGTTCTTAGGACAAGTATTATGGAAGCACTGTAATCCCGGCCTTTTAAAGGCACAGTTGTATATTTTAGATCCTTTAAATTTAGTCTGAAAAATTCTTGGCACCCTAGTAAGTAATAGAACTAAAACTGCCACTCCATTTTAAGCCTAGCTAACAAGGTTTGGCTTTCTGTGAAGGATTCTGTTAGCTGCTGCTTCCCCGCTTTCCTTTTCACAGCTCCTCGGATGACATTCATTCATTCATTCATTCATTCATTCCCTCCCTCACTCATCCAACCACTGTTTATTAAATGCCTCTGTGAGCATATATGTGGATACGCGGACAACTTTACTTAATACCACAATGCAAACGTGCAAGTGCTTTCGGAAGGCTCACAGCAGGTATCTAATGAAACTGTTTCTACTGGATGGATCTCTTGTGCTTATCCACAGGGTAAGCTATGAACTGCCCTCCTTGTGAGGAAAAGTCTTACCAAAAAGAAAAGAAGATGTCATCTCTTCGTCAGGTTTAAACTCCGCTTCGACTATGTCTTTGTTTCCATGGGGTGCCCCTCCCAGGGGTGCTGCTCGTAGCTATTTATGACACCCATTGGCCTCTCCCTGTGTTGCTGAGAACCATCTTTAACCCTTGCTAAATAAAGAAATCCCTGCTGCTGCTCACCCTAGCGAATGTTATCATTGTAGCTTCATGAGAAAAAGCCCCGTTGAGAACGGATGCCTGCAGTGGGTGCCCTTAATGGTCTTAGTTAGGGCTCCCGTTGGAAACCCAGTTTTGTTTTCACCGGTCCCAGCATTTTAATTCCTGGCCATGTCTCTGATTGGTGGTCACAAGTGTCTTTCACATCTCATTTCTACCTGCCATCTGGGCCTCCCGAGGTGACTTTCATGCTTGCAAATCCTGGGGCTTATTTTTTTCAAGTCGGGACATCCCAAACACATCCTCTAAACTTGGTAAAAATCTGTCTAGCTGTTTTGGTATGATGTGGTGACAGCAGAAAGATAGAAACTTAACTTTAGATTTATGGAACAAAGATGAGGCATGGTAGTACGCTACACAGAATTCCTGAAGGTTCAAAATGAGTTCAAGTGTGTGGTAACAAGGCTCTTTCCCTTTTGATGTACATGCAGGAATTTAGATGCCGTGAATTTCATAACATCAACTCGGTTTCAAGTGCCTAGTTCAGTGCCCCTCCCCCATTACCCGCCATATGGAATCCAAGTGGCCCTAAATATCCAGTCACTCTGTCTTCTCCTTGTCTGTCCCCACTGTTCACATGAAAGCTACATTCTGCCGGAGGGGCATCCTGCCCCGATGAGAAAAAAAAATGACATCTCTGGCCAACTTTGGCTTTTCCACACATTTTCCCCAAATTCTGAGAGACTAGTTACTTCCAAGGGACTAAAGATAACTTTTTTTTTTTTTTTAAAGTCAGGATTTGAAGGAAAAGCTGCCTTTCCCGGCTATCTGCAGGAGCATTTCTTGAGATTTAAAGTTGTGATTACATGTGAAAATGTCTGACCCTCCTATGAATTATTAATTAATATTGCTGTCTCATCAATCAGGGCAGTGCATTTATAGTTAGATATAAGTTAGACAAAGTCAGGCACCCTAATTGGCACTCTGGAGGGAAGGATACTAAGACAGTGCTAGCAGAAACCTCTTCTCCACAAGGTATGGGGAGTATATTTACCCTCCAGACAGGATTAATTCCAGTGAAACTCTGGATAGCTTGTTGGTACAGTGCCAGTTTTCAGGAATTGCAAAACAGAGGAGGCCCGTTTATCTATTGTCGAGTAACTAACCGCTCTGAGACACAGTAGTGTAAGATGACGGCCATTAATTTGCCCTTGATTTTGTAACTTGTGCTGGGTTCAGCTGGACGGTTCTCTTGCTCGTCTTCCCTGGGGTCACTTCCGTGGCTACCATTGTTTGGTGGGTTGGTCAGAGGCTGGCTTGTTGGGGATGGTTTCATTCAGATGTGAGTGAACTGCTAGATGGCTTGATGTTTGGGCCTCTCTCCGCTGCTCTCTCATCCTCAAGGAGGCTGTTCTGGGCTTCTTATATGGTGATAGCAGTTGTCCAGGAGGGTGAAAGTGGAAGCTGTAAGATTTCTTGAGGCCTGGGCTTAGAAGTCTCACTATGTCACTTCTGCCACATTCCGTTGGTCAAAGTGAATCACGAGGCTAGCTCTCCTTCAAAGGGTAGGAAAAGGACTTTGCTTCTTGTTTTGAGAGAGAGAGAGAAAGAGAGAGACCTGGGGAAGAAGAGGGAGAGAGAGAATCTTAGCAGGCTCCACACCCAGCATGGGGACTGGCTTGGGTTCCATCTCACTACCGTGAGCTCATGACCTGAGCCAAAATCAAGAGTCCCGATGCTTAATGGACTGAGCCACCCAGGCATCCAGGATCCTACTTCTTAATGGGAAGAGCTGCAAATAACTTGCTGTCCTGTTTAATCTCCCACAAATAAGAGGGGTTAGGGTTTTAGGCATGGGCTTCTTCAAGTTTGGACTGTCAGGACACCTGCTTAATGGCAAGTACTCTCTTTGGAAAGGATTTGTAGAGTGAGCCAAGGTAACAGTCATCCTATCATGAGACTGACCCCTGAAAATGAACTTCTACCCCTGTATTGGAATGATATTTCTAGATTCGAATCTGATTATGTCACTGTCAAACTTACACCTTGGTGTGTTCCTTCTGCCTGGAGGATAAAAATACTCATTCTTTAGCATGGCCCATCTGGCCCTTGCCCACCTTTCCAGAGTTCTCTCTTGTGGTTTCTCCACAAATAAGCTTCACTTCTTGTAGTTTCCAATGGCCCCGAGTGCTTTCATGCTTCGGTGAGTTCCGATGCTTAAGCTAGAACCATCCCCTCCCTTTCCTACTCTGGGTCCGCTGGGTTTGCTAAGGGTCACATACCTTACAAAGCTTTCTCTGTGGGCAGCCTCAGCAGGTTAGTTGTCCATTTCTGAGCTCCCCTCTGGTCCACACAGCACCTTGATGTGCCTCCATTATTGTGCCCTTCATACTGTGGGAGGCTGGTCTCCTTGACCTTCCCTCCTGCCAGACCGCAGTCTCCTTGAAGGCAAGAATTGTACCTCACACCTCTCTGTAGCTCCTGGCCCAGTGCTGGGCACATAATGGAAGCTCAGAAAAAAATGTGAATGACCGAATGAATTATATAGTGAAATCTCTTTGGGATTTATTTCTTACCATTTAAAAAAAAATTTTTTTTAATGTTGATTCATTTTTGAGACAGAGGGAGACAGAGCACGAGTGGGGGAGGGGCAGAGAGAGAGGGAGACACAGAATCCGAAGCAGGCTCCAGGCTCTGAGCTGTCAGCCCAGAGCCCGATGCGGGGCTTGAACCCACAAACCGTGAGATCATAACCTGAGCCGAAATCGGACGCTTAATCGACTGAGCCACCCAGGCGCCCCTATTTCTTACCATTTTTGACAAAAGTTCCCCAGCTGTCCTCTGGGGGCCCCTGGGCTGTACAAATATAGGGACACATATTACAGAGCAGAGTCTCCAGGCTTGTTTGTGGACCATTAAGGGTTACTAGTGTTTTTCACTATTTCTAACTCCCACCAGCACCAGGGTGTCCTGTAGTCCTTCCTAGCCTTCATGTGTTCTGAAATTATGTGATTCTCATCAGTGCCAAGTCCTGTCTGGGTGAGAAGGAAATAGTCAAGGAATGGCACAGAGAATAGCAATGTTAAAACATCATCTTAAGAGTTCCTGTGGGGGGCGCCTGGGTGGCTCAGTCGGTTAAGCGGCCGACTTCAACTCAGGTCACGATCTCGCAGCCCGTGAGTTCGAGCCCCGCGTTGGGCTCTGGGCTGATGGCTCAGAGCCTGGAGCCTGCTTCCGATTCTGTGTCTCCCTCTCTCTCTGCCCCTCCCCCATTCATGCTCTGTCTCTGTCTCAAAAATAAATAAACGTTAAAAAAAAATTAAAAAAAAAAAAAGAGTTTCCTGTGGGTCCATGAGGACCCCAGGAGGACACGGTGCCCTTGCTGCTTCCCAGCCAGGCATCGACCACTGGGAAAATACTAGCTTAGGGTGATGTTGAGCCATCCATCGTGGTTCACGCAATGGTCTAAAATACAACTTTGAGGACTGAGCATTGTTTCATTTTCCTTACAGCAAAGACAACCGTTTGACAAAGGTGGCCACGGCCCTGACCCATCTATGGAGGCTCGAGGGAAATCACTTACCCCCCTCTGCAGGGCTTGAGCACCCCTGGTCACTCACTGAGGCCACCTGGCCCCTGTCACAGCCCCGTGGCAGCAAAGGCATCTTGTGATGCTCTTTCCCCACCGAGCAGCTGCTCCAGGAGGAGGTGTGGTGAGGGGGAGTGCAGCCAGCGGAAGCGGAGCAAAATGAGGAGCGGTTGTAGCAGGAGATGCAGCAAGGAGAGGGAAGGAGCGGGGAGGCCCGCCCCTCTCTGTGGCCTCTCTCGTGTCGTTATCCTTCTTTGCCTTCTGTCAAGGGCAGAGCTTCCAGCTTTCTCTCGCATAAAGTGTCGGCTACGGAGGAGGAGGAGTGGACTTGACGCTCTGCAAACCTTGCCAAACTTCAGTCCATAACTGACTTTCCAGTAGTGCTCTTTATCTTTTTTCCTTTCAAAACCCTCAATCGGTATCGATTACCAAATGCTTCTGTGTCTCTCCAGAAAGAGTTGAATGTGCTCCTTGACCGGCCTTATTTGAGGGAAAATTGCAGTAAATATTTACCCTAGGATAGGATGCTAGCCACTGATTCAATCCTTAAAAAAAAAAAACCAGAAAAAACAGGGGCGCCTGGGTGGCTCAGTTGGTTGAGCGTCCGACTTCGGCTCAGGTCATGATCTCGCGTTCCGTGAGTTCGAACCCCGCGTCGGGCTCTGTGCCGACAGCTCAGAGCCTGGAGCCTGTTTCAGATTCTGTGTCTCCCTGTCTCTCTGACCCTCCCCTGTTCATGCTCTGTCTCTCTGTCTCAAAAATAAATAAACATTAAAAAAATTAAAAAAAAAAAAACACACCGAGTCCAAAGGAAACTGAACGAAACAATGGCACCTGTGCCAGGCACTGTGCTAAGTTTTCACGTGCGTTACTTCATTTATCTTGATCTCAAGTCTGCGAGGTAGACTCTAGTATGTATCCGCAGGTGGGGAAACTGAATTTAGTGTGATTAAGCTGGTTGAAAAAGGCCACACAGATGGTGATTGAACGAGCTGGAAATATCCTAGTTCTGTTTAAGCCAGTGTTATCAACCACTTCACTAAATGAGTTCGGGGGGGTCAATGTACACATATACGTCTATCCTCTTCCCACATGCCCAGTTTTTGTCAAGCATCTACTATGAGCCAAGGAGTGGACTAGATTACCTCGGTTATTATATTTTGTTAAGTATAGCTGAGTTTGCATACAACTAAGGGCTCTTCGTTATTGGGAGACAACATTACGTGGTGGTTAAGTACTTGGACTTTGGCTCCAGATCTCTCGAGTTCGAATCCTGCCTGAGCTACTTGCCACCTCTGTCTATTCTAGCAAGTCATTAATTTCTCTGTGCCTCAGTTTACCCCTCTGTGACAGGAAATTTACCTCAAGAGGCTTAGATGAGTTAATATTTTAAGAATTAATTGGCTTTTGGGGCACCTGGGTGACTCATTCGATTAAGCGTCCGACTTCGGCTCAGGTTATGATCTCACGGTTCTTGAGTTTGAGCCCTGCATTGGGCTTTGTGCTGACACCTCAGAGCGTGGAGCCTGGAGCCTGCTTCGGATTCTGTGTCTCCCTCTCTCTCTGCCCCTCCCTTGCTCAGGCTCTGTCTGTCTCTTTCTCTCAAAAATAAATAAACATTAAAAAAATTTTTTTTAAAAAAGAATGAATTGGCTTTTAAAATGTGGCCGAGAAAAGAGCCAGTGGAAATAAGGAGAGCTTGCTAGACAAAACCTCCAGCAAGAAAATCCTTAGAAGAAAAATGAAAAAAATACCTATCAAACTCAAAATCCATACCAAGTTTAAAATGAGAATTTTGCCCAAATGTGTCTAAAGAGCTGTGAGGTGGGAGTGTAACGAACTAAAATTATTCAAAATTATTCATTGATTTATTCAACACAAATAAATGATCATTTGTTAGAAGGGCAAAAGTAGGTTATTTAAAATGCTTAAATAGTAACGGCTGGCAATCCCGGAGCCTGGTTTTCAGAGAAGGCTGTTGTCTATTGCTGAATTATTTGCTTCCAAGACATTTTAGGATTGCCTAAAATAGGCTGATTGTTTGGCTAATGAGTGGATTATTTATTGTGATTATTTACACACTGCCAGGAGAACATGGGTGTTTTCTGCACAGACACAAGCTGTCAAATAAGACAGCTGACCCTGGAGAAATGAAATACTGGGAGGTCCTTTTATACTGATGTGCACCATTGACTCAGATTTTTATGAGACAATCCAGGAATTCCTTGTGCTCTTTGGGCCCGTCATGAAAATCAGGCAAGACCATCTTTAAACTTTTGTGACTATGTATTCAACCTTCTTCATAATCTATTTAATTTCATTGACTGTCTTCCTTCTTCAGATTTTGCTTTTACTCCTCTCCACGAGAGCCACCTCCTATCAAAATGTCCATTTTCATGAGATGTGGGAGGAAAGCTTCTTAGAGAGGAGTGTCTGCTTTGAAGGAAGAAGCAGAGGGTTACAGAAATCAAAATGCCAATTATGTGTAAGGTCTGCAGACCCTAGCAAAGCTATAAAAAGGAGAGAGTTTACTGCAGCAGGGTGCCCCCTGCTGGGGACTCACTGAATCGCACGGCCGTCAGCTCCCCGACCCCTTAGCTCAGCTCAGCCTTGTAACCTAATGCAGCTGCTGGAGAGGGGCCTCCTTCCCCCAACACACACTACTCCTAGTCTCAGACTTGCTGCAGATGTTTCTTTATGACCCGTCAAAATGTTTGCTAAATATCATCTGTTAATTTCCCAAACATCCTGGCTCTGCTTCTTTTATGTGAAACCCGACTCAAGATGTTAAAATAGAGGATAGCAAAATAAAATAGAAAACAAAAGCAAAATAAAATAGAAAACAAAAGACAAACCACAAAGGTGGATTTGTCCTGAAACATCAACAGAACGTGCTGTTAAGTAGGAGTTCAATCGCAAAGGACATTTCTTCGTTTCTCTGTAGTTTCATGACGGCCAGACGGGTGAGGTGTTTGGTGACCATCTATAGTCTTCAGATTTTGATCCTGAGATTTTAAACATATCACCATGTGTAGGGAGAGCTACTGCTCCCAACCTCTGTTGTGGCCCCAGTCACTCCCCTGCCCACCCTCAGCAAGCACCTGTCAGCAGGACCTTGATACAACAGCGTGGGAGGCAAAGTTGCTGTTGTCAGCGTCCCTTCGTGGGGGAGGTCTGGCAATCTCCCCTCTGAGGCTGGTACCAGGCTCCATTTGATAGGGAATTCACACTCTTCCTTCCCGAGAACTGTTTGCATGATACGATGGGATTCCTGGGTGGAAAAGTGCTTAGTTCAAAAGGGAGAGTTCCTAGTGGTGACATCGTCATTTAAGGAAATGGAAATGGTGTAGCCCCCATCAAATCCCATGCCAGGGTCCTTCTACCCCTCTGCTGAGAGAGGATCAGTTGCTATGACAGTAAACCTCCAGCACTTGCCTCAAGACAGCGTAGACTGGTTCCCTGGTGAGAAGAGCTAATGTCAGGAGGTGGGAGGAAGTGGGGAGGAAGTCCCCCCGGGGGCCCAGCGCAGGTCCTCATCACACCCGCGGGTCCCCTGTACAGGGGGAAGTGGGGCCAGCTGCAGCTCTGCTCCAGGAAGCTGGGAGCAGGCAGCTGGGCTGGGAACCCTTTGTGCTAAGGGAGGTCTGTGGAGACAAGCAGCCGCTGATTATAGGACATTTCATCAGAGCAGCTGCAACCGATCAGCTCCTGACTCAGTGCCTCTCAGAAGGTCCACCCTCTAGAAACTTCCCAAGCTGTGTGCGTTGGACTTTATCCGAAAGGCTCTTCTGCTCTCAGAGTTCTTTTAAAGAGCAAGGCAGCCTTCAAAAAGTCTATTTTGCAAGTAGCTCTTTGTCAGGGTGGGTGACTGGTTCTCTAAGTGTGTTCCCCTCACCGGCAGCCTCACCTCGCCTGGGAAACCGATGGAACTGTGAATTCCAGTGCCTCGTGCTGGACCTGCTGAATAAGAAATTTCGGGGTGAGGGCCCAGGAGTCTGTGTTTTCACAAGGTCTCCGGGTCATTCTAATACACACTGACGTTTGAGAACCATGGAAACAGGTGAAGAATTCCTAATTGAGTTCATATGGGAATATATAATGGGAAAGATGAGAGGTGGGGAAATGGTGATCCAAACCCTCCAACGAAGATGAGACCAAAGTTCGGTTCTCGAAGCACGAAGCCTGTTGGTCTCCTCTCCTTCTGGAATCTAACGCACGTCTTTAGTGTCCCGTTGAATCCAAACACCTAGGAGTACTGCCCCCAACGTTGACACCATTGTTATGGAAGACTCTGGTATGTTCGATGATGATCAGCTTTCTAGTGGAGTTTCTGATAGCCCATTGAAGGGAAACACCGGACCGCTGAATGGCTAGAGAGCTTTCTAGTACCTTCTGTAAGGTATTCCAAACCAGCTAGAGAAAGGAAAACTTTGGAGTCGTACCTGTGATAGCTTTTGGAAGACCATTATGGAATGTAATCACAAGAATCTATTATTAGGAGGTTAATAATTTGCTTGCAGGGGGTTGTGGCACATGTGTCTCTCTGGCTGAAGGTTGTCCGACACCTTACCTCTTCACCCTTTCTGAAATGTGCTTGGCACAGCTCCCTCTTAAGGATCAGGATTGAGTAACCACTGCCCTTGGTGGAAAGCTTGCTATCTGCTGAACACATTGTAACATACCAATTTCTCGTTGAATTCTTGTCACAAATCCGCAAAGTAGGTGCTTTTAATTTCCCCATGTAATCGTGAAAGAAAATTATGTTGAGGCTTCACTCACCCAGATTCCTCAAGCTGGTAAGCGGTCGCCCTGAGATTAGAACCCCCAATGGTCTGACTCCAGAGACCATGGGGTTAAACAAACCTCCCCCTTCCTGAAGCCCTAAGCCGAAGGCTGCCTCCCTCCGGGGTCTCCGTAGAGACCACCTTTCGTCTTTATGCCACTGCTAATAGTACTACTGATAATTTGCAGAATATTTACATGCGTTGTCTCATATTATCAGCTCAGCAGCCCCGTGAGGTAGGCAATAGCGTCAAGATCCCTGAGTTACAGATGGGAAAACCAAGGCTCCAAATAGCTGAGCAGCCTATCTGAAATCATGCAGTTAATACGTGGCTGAGTCAAGGATCGGATCGGGAAGTGCAGTCATAGTTAATACACTCCATTCTGCCACTTTGCGTATCATGGCTTGTTCCCACATTATTAGGTTGATATCTGTGGTTGTCAGATATCAATGGCAGATCTTCTGAGCTGTCAAATATTTTCTTTCGAATATTCAAAAGAAACCAGGAGTTAGAACCTTTAAAATTTTTTTTACATGATTTTATTTTTACATGATTTTATTTTACAAAAGAAAACTAATACATGCTTGTAATAGGAGTCAAACAATTCAGAAGCCTGTTAACCTTTTTATAGCCCACATAGCATCCACCATGTTGTCTGACATAAAGTAGATATTTAATAAATAGAGTAGATGTAAATAGATATTGATTGATTTCACATACAGGCACTAAGTTCACAAGTGCTCAGTGAGCACCAAGAACGGTGCTGGCGGGTTTTGGGGATGCAGCTATGGCCTCTGTCCGCATAGAGAACACGTAATCACGTGAAATGAGTGGGATAAAGGGAGAAGGATGGGCACTGGCGGGGAGGCTGGACCAAGGGAGGGACCAGATTTTGAGCTTTCAGGGAAGACCTCTCAAGGCATGGTATATTGTAACCAGACCTAAGTTCTCTATCTGAAGTCTTCTTGCTCATTTCATGATCTTAATTTGATCTACAAATGAAAACGCCCCCTCGCTGACTCATTCATTCTTTCAACAAATATTTATTAAGCGCCCACTAAGTGCCAGGTTCTATAGTTGGCTCTGGAGGTTTTTTTTTTTTAAATATACAACTTCATGGGGCGCCTGGGTGGCTCAGTCGGTTAAGCGTCCAACTTCAGCTCAGGTCACGATCTCACGGTCCGTGAGTTCGAGCCCCGCGTCGGGCTCTGGGCTGATGGCTCAGAGCCTGGAGCCTGCTTCCGATTCTGTTGCCCTCTTTCTCTGCCCCTCCCCCATTCGTGCTCTGTCTCTCTCAGTCTCAAAAATGAATAAACATTTAAAAAAATGTAAAAAAAAATTTAAATATACAACTTCAGGGGCCACCTGGGTGGCTCCGTTGGTTAAGCGTCCAACTCTTGATTTCGGCTCAGGTCATGATCTCACAGTTTGTGGGATCAAGCCCTATGTTGGGCCCTGTGCTGAAAGTGAGAAGCCTGCTTGGGATTCTCTCTCTCTCTCTCTCTCTCTGCCCCTTCACCACTCCTTCCCCCCCAAAATAAAAAATAAACTCAAAACAAATTTAAAAATACATACAGCTTTATTGAGATAGAAGTCACATACCATATAATTCATTTGCTTAAAGTGTACAATTCAATAGCTTTTAGTATATTCACAGAATTGTGAAACCATCACCACAATCAACTTTAAAGCCTGTGCATCACCCCAACCAGAGACCCTGGAGCCATCAGCAGTCATTCCTCATTTTCCCCCCAAGCCCCTCTGCACTAGACAACACCGATCTACCTTCTTTCTCGATGGATTGCCTATTTGGGGCACTTTAATTGAGTGGCACTTCATAATACGTGATCTTCCGTGACTAGCTTCTTTTGCGTGTATGTTTTCAAGGGTCATCAGTGTCATGGTATGTGTCAGTATTTCATTTCTTTTTACTACCGAATAATATTCCCTGGTGCCACTTTTTATTTATCCATTCATCAGTTAACGAAAATTTGGATCGTTCCACTTTTTAGCTATTAGGCATAATGTTGCTGTAAACATTCATGAACAAATTTTTGTGTGGAAACATGTTTTCATTCCTATTTCTCAGAATTGCTGAGCCATATGTTTAACCTTCTGAGGAACTGTCAGATTGTTTTCCCAAATGGCACCATTTTACATTCCCACCAGCAATGTGTGAGGGTTCCTTCCAACTTTGCCACCTCTTAACCGACACATATTATTATTTGTCTTTTTGCTTGGAGCCATCCTGGTGGGCGTGAAATGGTATCTCATTGTGGTTTTGATTTGATGGCTAATCTGGAGAGTTTTGAGCATTGTGGTGACACAATCTGGCTTAGGATTTCAAACAATCTGTCTGGCTAAGAATAGCCTGTGGTGGGGGAAAGGGAGGGAGCAGAGAGGGGGAACCAGTTAGGAAGTTCCTGCTGTAATCTGAGTGGGAGATGGTGGTGGAAGTTGAGAGAAGTGATGCGGAGTCCTGGAATCCGTAGAGCCCCCCTGTAAGGAGTATGGGATTTCTGGGTTCTTTACAACACAAATATACCATCATTGTCCTCTGAGAAACTAAAGAATGCGTGAGCCTTAGTTTTTGTACTAAAGAAATGCAGTAGGGAACTGTAGTGTTAGTGATGAGCATGGCCATGGGGATCTGTCAGAGACCTGAAGATAGAGACTGGGCTCCCTCTATATGGGTTTGGGTGACTTTGAGGACATCATTGAAGATGTCTATGCCTCAATTCTTATCTGAAGAAAGGAAACAATTTCTAACCCTTCTGGGTTGTTGTCAAGGAGGTACCTGGGGAAGCCAACACATTACGGTGATTTTCATGGACCTCGAGAAGAGAGAAGAGTTTAAGAGGGAGTCAGTGGCAAAGAAAGAGAAGTGCTCTCTGTTTGGTTTAGAATCAACTTTGAGATTCAATTGTCATTCATATTCTTACATTCGAAGGTTTTTTCCCTTCAACCTTCTAGAAAATGCAAATTCTTCTGAAAATATTTTATGGGAAAATGTAACATTACTTTTTTGCAATCCTGGAACATATGACAGTCATATGATTTGGTCTAAATAAATTGGCTGGAGGCGTGTATCAGTGGATTAGGGGCTGTAACAATCAATGGTTTTCGGTCTAACTTTGTACAATGTCACTTAGAGGTTGTCATGTCTCTGGAAGATCTAGTTGATCAATCAAGTTAAGGCTGATGTTTGAAAGGCAAGGCACATTCCCATTCCATGTTGATAGAATTCTCCCTTACTGAGCGCCCTCTGTAGTCTGTAGAAGCCAAACACACAAATGGTTCCTGGGCAGGCAGGGGGACAAGATCCTACTCACCACATTCACATTTAGGTGGAATTTACCTTTGAATATGATATCCATTAAGTTCATAATGGCAATTTAAAAATGTCTACATAATGGATGACTCACCTTTTCAGCTAAAAGTTTGGTTGCTTTACCTTTGCTGTCTGCTTCTAATTTTTAAAGTAAAATGTATAGGGGCGCCTGGGTGGCTCAGTCGGTTGAGCGTCCGACTTCGGCTCAGATCATGATCTCACGGTCCGTGGGTTCGAGCCCCGCGTCGGGCTCTGTGCTGACCGCTCGGAGCCTGGAGCCTGTTTCAGATTCTGTGTCTCCCTCTCTCTCTGACACTCCCCATTCATGCTCTGTCTCTCTCTGTCTCAAAAATAAATAAACATTAAAAAAATTTAAAGTAAAATATATAATTTGGTTTCTGTGCTAGTTACACATTTGATTTATCAAATAACATAAAAATGTGAAAGTGGATATCACTTTACAGTTACAAAACTAACAATAGTACCTATAAATCCTTGTATGTATTCACCCAGCTTACAGAGTGAAAAGTATACACCTTCTGCTTTCTTTTTTTCTTTTTTTTAAGTTTATTTATTTTGAGAGAGAGAGAGAGAGAGAGAGAGAGAGCGCTGGGGAGGGGCAGAGAGAGAGGGAGAGAGAGAATCCCAAGCAAGCTCTGCACTGACAGTGCGAATGCAGGGCTTGAACTCAGGAACGGTGAGATCATGACCTGATCCAAAATCAAGAGTCAGACACTTAACCGACGAGCCACCCAGGTGCCACTAGACCTTCTGCTTTCTTGATATGAGTACAGAGTTTTGTGATGTGAGCACAAGAATTATTCTTATTTGGTGAGAAAATTTGACCAGCCCTACTTGCTCCAGATTTTCCCAATTTCTTGGCTATTTTGAGTTGGGGATGTAACAGAGAAGGGGAGTGATTTGCTCTTTTCTTTAGGAATGCCTCCTTGTGGCAAGGGTATTCTTACTGGTCTAGAGATGGCATGGCTGGTGTTGCAGAGGCTGGGTAGCTATTCACGAAGCTCACTTCCCTTTGTTTTGGAGCACACAGTCTACCTTGCCATGTCTTTTAGTTATATATGGTCATGTGGCTGAGTTTTGGCCAACTGCATGTGAATGGACCTATGTTTATTCCAAAAATGCATGTACGGTTTAACATTATGAAAGCGATTATGTTACTCATCATATTAACATAAGAGGGAAAAATGTGTGGTCTCTTGAGGGATGCCCCAAAAGGATTTGATACAATTCCATATTTATTTTCTGATCTTTAAAAAAGTAACTTAAGGGGCGCCTGGGTGGCGCAGTCGGTTAAGCATCCGACTTCAGCCAGGTCACGATCTATCGGTCCGTGAGTTCGAGCCCCGCGTCAGGCTCTGGGCTGATGGCTCGGAGCCTGGAGCCTGTTTCTGATTCTGTGTCTCCCTCTCTCTCTGCCCCTCCCCCGTTCATGCTCTGTCTCTCT
The DNA here is from genome assembly GCF_022079265.1 of Lynx rufus. Classification (NCBI taxonomy): domain Eukaryota; kingdom Metazoa; phylum Chordata; class Mammalia; order Carnivora; family Felidae; genus Lynx; species Lynx rufus. The sequence continues at coordinate 57,222,747 of NW_025814834.1, read as the reverse complement.
CTGTCCCAAAATAAATAAAAAACGTTGAAAAAAATTAAAAAAAAAAGTAACTTAAAATAGGAGAATTCCTTTAAGGTATTAAAGGGATCTTATTTCTTGGCAGCTGTTATTCTGCTCATTACATATCTTTTGATAGCCAATGGCAAGAATTCACCTTAAAGCAGCTTACTATTTAGTTACTTAAGAACAGTTCTGACCATTGCCATTTACTAAAGCGAAGATTCCAAAGAGGAAAATAGTTCGCTTATTTGAAGTTTGTTCTCTGTTGCGAGAATCTCTGTATGTTACCAGGGAGAAGAACCTTGATCCCAAATCATTTTTTGGTTTGACATTAGATATAGGGACCAAACCTTAAGCGTTGCTCAAGAGTCCCCATATTTCTTTCTTTCTTTTTTTATTTAATTTTTTTAACGTTTATTTTTAAGAGAGAGACAGAGCATGAGTCCCCATCTTTCATCATGACTCTAAAGCAGAGGTGGCTTTTGGGTGGGGCAAAGCCTGACGATTTTCAAGACACCAGTCCTGTGGTTCAGAGCTTCCCCACAGGAAGGAGCTTCGTGTGTCCAGCGTCTGTGAAGTGCGTCTCCTCCTTCACAATCTCACTCAAGCCAATTCATGAAAGTGCACTTTTCTGGGACTCATTTAACTTCCTCAATAAACTTTTCCTGCCAGGTTAACAAAAAAAAAAAAAAAAAAAAAAAGTCCAGGTTTCATGCCTGGTAATGGAATTATGCTTATTTTTAAACTTCTAAAAATGTTTCTGTCGTCCTCAAATTGGCTAGAATTTCAGTTTATTCAGGAATTGAACACTCAAAAAGGAGCTTGCTGTATTTGGCAAATGGTACGAAAAGAAACATTAAACTATTAGCACTTTAAAGTACCATTGAGGAATACTTTTATTCCCTGAATGCAAAGCTTTGCGCGAGAAATGTGTCTAATAATTAGCTGGTAGACCAGATTACTCAGGAGTCTCTTCTGGTCTCATAAGTAAATAGGATTTCTTTGTTGTAATTATTTATTTTCCCGAGAGCCCAGAATGGCTGTAATCTTAACTACAAGTTTATCTGTTTCCTCTTTCTATAATGATTTACTGTGTATACCTAAGAGACTAGGAAACCTCTTCGGGTTTCCCAGTCTAGGCTTCCAGGAGATATTTCTCTTTTAAAGGACCCAGGTGTTAAGCCAAATCCCCTGTTTATAGAATGTTAAGGTTATGACACAGTCAATAAAAGCCTGGAAGTGCTGTTACTGCTGACATTGCACCCCTAACGCACGCCATTGTGCCTTTTATTTCTCTTTCACAATGGCATGGAGTTAAGAAGGGAGTGTAAAACTTAACTTTGAATTTCCTGGCTTTTGTTGGTTTGTTGAGCAATCCTAATACTATTGAAAATGTTCCCCTTGCTGGGTGGTTGTTTTTCTGGTGTGCAGTTGTGCATTGTATTTTTCTAAGAATTACAATGGTTTGGACACGTCATATTGGTATGAATGTAAACCGTAGATTGACCTTTGGCATGATAAGTGGAAGCAGGGAAATATGTGTAAAATGTGTGAATTCATTTGAACCTGACCGTGATTTCCAGTAGGGGAGGTGATTTCGTGTTTGGACTTTATTGGGCATCTCTCTCTTATTTTCCCCCTTGGGTTGGACCAGCTCAACATGGAATTGCTGTCATTACTTGAAGGCAAACACCCAGGTGAAATGTGAAACCTTCTGCCCATCGTCATGGCACTTCCAGACTTTAGAGAGCCCATATGTATCCTTTAGGACAGCAGACACCCCGCCAGCCCACTCTTTCTAGTGGATTTCCTCCAGAAAAGTGGCTCTGAGCTTGTTCATGTGGCAAGATAAGGTGATGCCATTGGCTTTTTCTTTTTATTCCTTTCATGTATTAAAAATGGTTTATATTTATTTTCCTATTGCAAAAGCTACACATGTTCAGAGTCAGAAAGTTGTTAAGTAAAAAGAGGCAAAAAGAGGAAGGAAAAGCATTACGTAGTTAACCACCACTAACAACTCAGCATTATCTTTGTACGATTTTTCCAAGTTCAGTGATCTTCTATCTATAGCTGTTATTGGCCATGGTGGGACTGTTTACACCATAGAAATTGGCAAACACTACAGATCAGGACTTTTGCTTTGCTCTTCTCTTTTGTCTTTTCTCCCTTCCTTCCTTCCTTCCTTCCTTCCTTCCTTCCTTCCTTCCTCCCTTCCTCCCGCCTTTCTTCCTTTCTTCCTTTCCTCCTTCCCTCCTTCCCTCCCTTCCTCCTTTCCTTCTTTCTTGATTGCTGGTTTATAATCACACCATTGCCATGACCATAGGAAAATTACGTAACCCTTCCAGAGCTTAGCTTTCTCCTGTGTAAAATGGGAATATGAAAGTGCTACCTCACAGTCAGGGGGGTAGCCCTCACGGCCCTAGGAGGCGCCGTCCGCAGGGAAGTCTAGGTGAACTGTGCCTTCCGGAACTGCGAGTGCACAGCACTGCTCATAGGACACTTATGAAGATTAAATGGTTAATACATGCAACTACACAAGCACGTAGCCTGAGTACATACCAAGAACTCATTAAATGCAAGCAATTACTGTATTACGTGATTATAGACATATGTATTATTTTAGGTGTTTCCAAATGTTCTTCACAAGTGTTGTACCCATTTATGCTCTCCCTACCAGTTTCCTCACTCCCTTGCCATGAGTTAATATTATTGGTCTTTTCCCCAGTAGAATTGCTGAAAAATATGTAATTAGGCATTCATTTGCATTTCATTGATTGTTGGTGAAGCCAGGCATCTTTTTGTTTGTTTGTTTATTGGCCTTTGGGCTTCTGTGAATTATCTATTGGTGCTTCTTGACTATTTTTCTATTAGCATTCTTTTCTTTCCTTTGTCTTTCTTCTTAAATCAATCAAATAAAATGAAATCATGAGAGCTCCTAGCATCCTTTTTTTCAATATATACGTGTTGCAAGAATTTGACTTTGTTTATATCTGGTTTGTGTTTGTTTGCAGATTTGTATGCCATAAAAAATCATTAATGTTTTTTGGGTTTTATGTCTTGCTTACTGAGATACTCTAAAATTATAAACATAATCTCAAAAAATTTCAATAATTATGGCAGAGTCATGTTTGGACAGACGTCTAGGTTCTTTTCTTTTTAAAAAAAATTTTTTTTTCAACGTTTATTTATTTTTGGGACAGAGAGAGACAGAGCATGAACGGGGGAGGGGCAGAGAGAGAGGGAGACACAGAATCGGAAACAGGCTCCAGGCTCTGAGCCATCAGCCCAGAGCCTGATGCGGGGCTCGAACTCACGCACCGCAAGATCGTGACCTGGCTGAAGTCGGACGCTTAACTGACTGCGCCACCCAGGCGCCCCTCTTTTCTTTTTTTAAAAAAAATGTTTATTTATTTATTTTGAGAGAGAGAGAGAGCAAGCAAGGGAGGGGCAGAAAAAGAGGGAGAGAGAGAACCCAAAGTAGAATCTGTGCTGTCAGTGAAGAGCCTCACGTGGGGTTCGAACTCACAAACTGTGAGATCATGACCTGAGCCAAAATCAAGAGTCAGATGCTTAACTGACTGAGCCACCCAAGTGCCTCTAGGTTATTTTCATAACTTATCCCTTCTTTATCCATTTATTTATTGCCCTGTTATAATTATTGTAATTATAAACACATAAGTATATATAACAATGATAAATGCATATACTTATAAGTAGCTATTTTGCGATTATAAACACCTCTGATTTAACATTCTTATAACTCTTTTCGCACACATCTCAAATTATTCATCAAGGAGTGCCAAATTGTCCTCCAGAAAGGTTATACTATTCTCCACCCTCACTATCAGCATATGAAAATGTTACCATGTATTGGGAAAATAAGAAATCTTTAAGCCAAACGTTCACGTTGAGATTTTGGGACACACTTTGTAGTGTTTTTTCTTGTAGGTAATAAGATGTCTCAATATCCTTCCAATTCTGATTTTGTTATGTCTTCACCACATAAATTATCCAAACACAAAGACCGAGATGCCCCGCTAAGCTCTTTATCAGATTTGGGGAAGTAAGAACTGGAAAGGCAGTTCGCAACGCTGCCGAGTGTTCATCATGGAGTCCTGTGAAGAGACATCGCACAAATGCAAAGAGAGGCTAAGCAAATAAAGGTGCAGGCGATGTGCCTGTGAGGGAGCAAAGCCCACGCAGACTGGCATGTGAATGCGAGACAATAAGAATGTGAGTCCTGAGGTTCGTGGGAGGCTCAGGTTCCAGGATGGATTGTGGGAAGTGCAAATGTGGTCTGAAGACGTCCAATCTATTTCGGGGGTGAGCTGTCACACTGCAAATGCACCAAAGGGTGTAGGCATGATTTCACACAACAGTTCACTCGGTGATTTACGTGGGTGCAGGCAGTGGGATCACATGAGGCTGGCGAGCCAATAGACAACAGACCTGCTTTGCCACGGACAATCAAGCGACACTGAGCGATGTCAGCAGCCAATATGACTGAGAACTGGGAAGGCATAATAACGTTTACATTGATGTTTTCAGCCACAATTGCTACATGCTTTTTCTCTGCTATTGCAAAGATGCAGTATGTTGATCATACAATAAATTCCCCAGCCTTCATTCTTTAAGGATTTCTACCCCCAATTTGATAATTTCATAGCAGTGCTGTGGTTTGCTATTACTCCAAAATGGAATCAATATCTATCTGATATATATGGCTTTTCGGGGATCATTGTTTCTATTTCTCAAATACCAGTGCCATTTAATCAAAAGATGAAATTTTTCAAAAGGCAAGATTATATTGTCCTGAATGTTAAGTAATATTCTGTATGTATTAGACATTGATGAATATTTCAAGGAGCATCTAGGGGCCAATCCTTGTCTTTAAAATAAAGAAATTCAGCAGTTACACACACTCAAACTCTTATAACCGGACCAGAAAAAAAGATGATAATTTGGTAAGATAGAATTCAGCTCTTTAGATGTGCACTACCATGTTCTTCAGGGAGAAAGAGAAAATAAAGTTTAAAATAAAAAGGAAACAGGAGTTACATTCTAATTTTGATTTATCTTTAATTCTTAAAAAGATGCAAGTGTTTCCTGGACCTCAGTGTACTTTCTGGATGAAGCTGGCAAAGACAGCCATCCCCACCAACGATGACGATTGTAGAATTTTAAAGGGTGATTGGTTATGTTGCCTAGAAGGTAATAAAGACAACTGGCTATCCATGATGTTCATCAAGGACTGGTTTGCTAAAATTCCTCTCTGGGGCGGGATAAAGTGTATTTGCCCTTTCCTACTCCCCATTTGGACAGTAAGTCTAGGGGAGATGATGTGGCATAACAGAAATGCCATTAAAGCCCAAAGCAGGGCACTGGGCTTTACTTCTGGCTGGGCAATGACTACCTTTCTATCTTAAGAACACTGCTTCACTTTTTGGATCCCATGACTTCATCCCTCATCTCAGGGAGGTTTCAAATTCTGAGAAAATTCCAGAAATCTTTCTACTGACACCCTTGGGGAAGGCTGTCTTCTCTTTCAAGCTGGAGGAAATTTGAGAGAGCCACTGGGTATAGAAGAGTCTGGGTTATTTCCAGCATGGGGTAAGGAAGAAACAGGAAAAGGTGCTGGTGTTTAAGGACCTCCAACCGCGAGAAGGGCATGGACCACGCAGCTCTCTGGGGAGGTAAGAAAAGGCTCAGCATTGTCTGCAAGTTACTAGACTGCTGGATCCACGTGAGTGGGACCATGTCCACTGTGTTCGGGTCCGTATCCCCAGAACCTCACCTCGTGCCTGGCATGTGGTAGGTTATCGGAGGCAGATTTACCATAAGGCAAATAAACCTTAAGCTTCAGGGTCCCTTCCATTTGCATTCGAAGAAACATTCACTTTTATGCCTAACTTTGTATTTGCAGTTTTGTGTTCTTTTCCATAACGGGGTCTCCCAACCATTACAAACGTCAAGCCCCACACAACCTATGTATCTGCCTCCTGTCGGCATGCAATAAACACTTATTGACCTAATGAGAAAAAAAAATTTTTAAAAAGAAACGGAAGGAAGGAAGGATGAAAACGTAAACAAAAAAAAGAAGAAAAAAAAGAGCAATAGCAGCTGGGAGGATCAGATCCAACCTGGATCATCAGAGGCAGCCTTCTTAAACCATTCCCAAACATCAATAGACGATGATTTACCTCAATTAATTCAGACTGCTAAAAGCTTAGTTCTTATTTGACAACCAGAGGCTAGAGGCCAACGTATTTAAGCCTCTCCTAGAGCATTCTGAGAGATTGCAGTAAGGGTTGCAAGCATTTCCAGAGGCAGGAGAGGTGAGTATGGGGGAGTTTTGTGTTTGGCGCCATGCCAGGTACTTTCACATACCTCGTCCCACTTAATTTATTGTCCCCACTTCAAAGACGAGGAAACTGAAGGTCAGAAAGGTGGATCATTTTCCTTAAAGTCATGAGACTATTAACCTGTAAAGTTGGGATTTAAACTTTGATCTGTTGCGCCCCAAATCCTATGTGTTCTCCATGATTCCATGCTGTTCCACGGTGAGAAAATAGACGGTCTATTTGTAGGTTGTAAAAAAATCTTAAAAGAAAAAAATCACCCAGGAGAAAATAGGAGACTGAAGTGAATAGCGATTAGTGGACATTACGGATTAGTTGATGACTTTGTGACCAGTGGCATCCGTTATTCTGTTGCTTATTAGAACAAGACCCGTGCCATTCAGTGTAGACTGGGAAGAATCCATGCACTTGAGCCACAGGAACTTTAAGAAACAGTGCATTTGGAGGAGTGATTTGAAACAGAGCCTGAAGATGGTTCAAAGATCAAATCTGAGGAAGTCGTAATCAGAGGGATCAAAAAAAGATGTTGAGATTGAAGTGATAAAAAAATAACTTCTTGGTGGAATTTTAATTTCTTTGTAGTTCCGCAAAGCTCTTAGTTATTCATTCCTTGTAGTAGGAAGTCTTCAAAGAAGTCATCTTTTTTGGACACCGCAGTGTGTGCAGGGCAGTTGTGGGAATTGTGGTGCATTCAGGAAACACATGCTGTCATCTCTTCCCATGTCACTAACAGGATGGTTAGGGGCCTTGATACATACAGGCCTACAACACCAGCCAACAGTCGCTGCCATGATGGAGGGCACATTATGAACGGGTAGGAAATACATGGTTACTTTTATGGACTTCCTGACCTTTTTTCTGTGCCTCACCGTTTAGAACGTGGTTTCATGTGCATCTTCACAGCAATCCTGTGAAATAGGCAGAGAGGGTATTGCTACTCTCCCAGTATGCAGGTGAAGAAGGAAAGGAGGTTGCAAAGAGGGGAAGTGAATTGCCAGAGGCCATCCAGCTGCTGAGTGGGAGTCCCACTAATTTCCTCAGATTCCCAGGCCTGTGTACATTTTACCAATCATTCTTTACAGAGTTACATTTTACTGGGCAGCGTCTGAAGTACCCAAAGCATTTTTAACAATGCGGCATATTTCCTAGTCACTGAATTGAGAACTAATGCACTCTTTTGACTCATTATTAAAAAGCGTGAGAGTAGAAGTCTACGCCTTTGGAATTGGGATAAAGACTTGGCCACATCTCAGCAGTTGACCAGTGGTGTGCTAGTAAAGTGGCTCTGGGGGCAAGGGTGAGGGGTGGTTGGGTGAGTGTCTGGGAACAAATGTAGCATTTGCTCATTTCCATCGTGTAAATACTCCCACTGTAGCCAATTTTAAGCTACCAACAGTTAAAGATCTACTTCCGGGAATTCCTGAATATTTAACAAAAGGCTCTTAGCCGGTGAGAAGCTAGCCCGCTGCTGACAGTGGTCTCTTCTGTCTTTTCTACTCTTATTTTTGGACCTAAGAAGCATCTTGAGAGAAAATTCTGGACCTGACTTGAAAATCTTGAGTCCAGTACTGTGGTTATGCTTTCCCTTCTTTATTTGTGCCTGTCCATTAGGATACAAATTCATATTCTGTATCTCATTGATTTTTTAAAAGTGGCTTGACTTTATCTGTCTGACATACACAAGCTGACTACATTATTGATAATTACTTCTCCTTCTTAATTCTTAAAGAACAATGTACTCGTGGATCTGAAAGTCAGACTTCTAGGACCGATAAGAAAGACGTGCTTTCATTTAAATGTTCTTCCTTTCCTCGTCACCAGCAACATTTCTATATAGAACTAATCCATTTGAGATCTCCACCTTTGCTGAATTTAATGTAGCTCAGTGTCAATGAATGTCTAATTCCGGGTTTCTGACTTTCTGGCGTTGCTTGCCTTACTGGCACTACCTTACCATGATTAAGTCAAAAGACCTGCTTTATTCACGTTGCTCTGAAAATCTGAAGTGCAAGGTATCCATTCAGTTTTATTTCTCCCTGGTGGGTACAGCTCTCATTGGATACTAATGAGAATTACAAATGTGGCTTAAGGAGAAACTCGTGCCTTTGGACTTGAGGGGCTGGTTATTTAAAGATGTATGGCCATGGCACTTAAGGAAAATGATTTATCTGTTTTGTTTTGTCCTCCTATAAATCAAGAATACAGCACAGCATTAAACATTCCTCAATATTTATGCTAATATAAATTTGGGTTTACATACTTGACACTAATTCAGGAGGAGCAGTGGTGTTAGAATAATGGCTACCTGCGACAGGGCACGGGTGTTCCTGAACGGCCACTTTAACTCTTTATTAGGCTGTGGATGTTCCCTTGTGGAGCAGATACGGCAGGTATTCCCCGTCTCAGGCACAGTTTCTCTGGTGGGTGCATTCTGACCATGCTTTCGGTTTTTCATTTGGTTTAGTTCGGGGCATTAGGTCAGCAACTGTATTTATAAATGTCTTACTAAGGAGTCATCCGGAACAGAGTGAAGCGACAGGACGAGCTCTGTGGGAACTCGGAACCCAGGAGGTTTGGCTGTGTCTGTACATCTTGGAACAGTCTATGGATCCGGCGAGCCAACACATACAGTGCAGACATTTCTAAGGACAGTTTTCATGTCCACTAACCTAAAATTCTTTCCTGCCGTTGTGTTGGCATCACCTGGAGGTGACTGGCCCTCTCCAATTCCTCAGCGCCTTTGTGCTTCAGTTTCCTCACAAGTAAAGCAGGGATACTCACAGGACTCGCCTGGGGAGGATTGCTGTGACAGCGGGCGACACCAATGCAGCACATCGCACACGGCGGATGCATGCAGAGGTGGGCTCGACACAGGTCCTCGGGCTTGGCGCTCGCCACGTGCGGGTGGAATCCCGATTGTGTCTTTGCACTCTTGGTCCCACTGGAGTATTTGTGAAAGTCCGTCGGACCCCAACAGTCACAGGCAATCTTCTGAGATGTTTTGTTAGAGCTTCCCCCAATTAGTCCGGAGGAGGAGCTGAGAGCCCGGCTGGGGTTCACTGCGCTGCGAGTGTCTTCAGTGCCTACCTGCCCTGTGTGAATCGGGCCAGTCTCCCGACTGGCCTTTGCGGAGAGAGCCCCGCAACTCTACTTTCCACATTTCTTGGTGTCTGAGTGCATTTTTGATGTTACCTATCTGCATGCATCCCCCAAATGCACACATTTAATTTGGTAATAGGTTTCCTTTGAAGATATAACGGATGTGGACTGACCACCATATCGCCCATGAAAATTTGGGACTTCTTTGATTACTTTTGATGCAAAATACAATGAGAATTCAAGGCCTTATTATTATTCCTGCTAACCAGGAGACACGCCAGGTTTAAAGTCAGATTTGTTTCTGTGTTAATAATACATTTGTATTACCCTTCCTTGCAGTCCCCGTCTCTTCTCCTGCTATCTTCACTGTGAGTTTGCACTTGTCAAAATGAATAATATGCGGCATCAATTCAAACTCCACTTTTCCAGTGTGTTCAGCCGTAATAGTTTCACTTTGCCTTGATTCTGTTGATTGCTATTAAATCCTGGATTGCTTTAAATTCCGTGAGCTAGTCCTCAAAGTATCGCTTATAAATTGTGTGCATTTATTAGAATCTTGCTTAGAACAAAGAGCATCCAAGCTTCTGGAAACACTGCCTTCCACTTCTGCTCTCTGTGTAGAAGAGGCTATAGAAACACGTTTTATCTTTTGAGAAACAAATTGTTCAAGAAGTGAATATAATACATTGTTGGAGGTGGGATTTTTGTTTGTCTTGTTTTATTCTTTTATTTTCTTTTTTATCTGGTGGAGGAATAAAATAACCCAAACCCAACACACTTTAGAGAAGAGTGTGGACTGGGGCCAAGATTCATAATAAATTTCTTTGCGTCCATCTGTACAATATTGATGTAAATGAGGTGTTAGTTGAATTTATTATGGGGCATTGTTCCTAGGTAATTCATCTGGGTTTCAAAAGCCAACCTCCAGCTCTTTTATTCTTAGAAGTATGGTTGGTATAGACTACATTTTAAGAAATCCTGTCAAATAAGAGTGTTGCAAATACCAAGTCTATTTTTTTCTGTTTTAGAGAGTTGGACCTGCTTCAAACAACAGCTCATCCAAAGTGGAGTTAAGTCAAGCTGAGTGAGTATGGTAAATAAAATGTAGTGCCTGTCAGGTGTCGGATAATCACACTCTGCAAGTATAGCTGTATACTGGGTGCTGGGCATGTAGCCTTAGGAGGCATCATCCTAAAAAACACTATGTGGGAGGAAGAGAAGAACAATGAAGTTTGCCATGATGCTAATGAACTTTAAGCTTTAGGGTCCCTCATTGGTAAGCTGCTCCATCATCAGCTCCAAGACCCTGGGTAGCGTCCAGGTAATATGCTCACAGAGCCACATGTTTTGTAAAGTTTGGACAAGTAAGATATTTAAGTGCAATCGGTTAAGACCCCCGTCTTTGTCTACTCTGGCTTCCCCTCGATGCTTCCCCAGTCAGTAGCCAGTGTGCTTGGAATGGCCACCAGTATTTTGGAGATGTAGTTGAGGGAAATTGGGTTGGGATAACATTTAGTTTGGGTTTCCTAAGATACACTTATGCAGCCTTCAGTCACTTCCACGTTTCGTTCAGTAATTGCTAACCACCCCAGTGGAGAAACTGTCCCAGAATACGTTTACTGCCCACTGTACTGATTCATTCACTGAGCATCAGGACACAAAGATGCAGAGTCCAGAAGTCATATCACAGTGTCAACATGCTTTACAAGGCGTGGCGTTAAAAATAAGTGAGCGATGAAGGACACAAGAGGTTTGAAATCTATAGAACCAGAAACTAGTCTCATCAATGGCTAATGAAAATGAAAGTTCTTTTCTGTCAGGCATACAATATATCACTCTTCATAAAGCTATTGCTTTGAGTTGAATTTTTGTGTCCCCCCGCCCCAAATTCTTAAGTTGAAAACCTATTGCTCAGTGTGATGGTATTAGGAAGTGGGGCCTTTGTGATATGATTAGGTCATGAGGGTGGAGCCCTCACAAATGGAATTAGTACTTTTATAAGAGACCTTGGAGAGCCTCCTTGCCTCTTCTGCTATGTGAGATGTGAGATCGCAGTGAGAAGATGTCCTCAGTGAAGAAGTGAGCTCTCACCAGACACTGAATCTGCCTTGATCTTGGACTTCCCAGCCTCCAGAACTAAGAGAAATAAATGTTTGTTTTTTAAGCCATTCAGTCCATGATATTTTTGTTTCAGCAGCTCTAATGGGCTAAGATACCCCCCAATTTATTTTTTCTTTTCTGACAAGAATGTGTGAAATAGAACTAATCATGATTCTTGTATTTGTGCAAACGTCTAGCCATATAATAAACAGAGATATGTCTGTGTGTAATGCTTATTGAATCCTAGCTATCAATAATAAAAAGTAAATTTAGTTCAACCAAGGTAGAGCAAAGATTGAAAAGTCTTTTTAACCTTTCTATAAAAAAATATATCACAAAATCATTGCCATATAAAGAAGTTATCAAGACTGCAGCCAAATAATATAGGAAAAATATTATAGAGGTATGCCGGGCAATTAATTAATAAAAATATTGTGCTATTTTTCTGGATTTTATGATGCATGTGGCATTGGCAAGTTAAAAATGTGTAATCTGTGGTGATTTCTTTTCTCCTTCTACATACTCACTTTTATTTTGAATAATTTGTGAGCAAGCATTGAATCTTTACTGACTCTGCATTGTTCAAGAAAATAGGTGGCTCAGTGAGTTGAGCATCTGACTTCAGCTCAGCTCATGATCTCACCGGTTCATGAGTTCGAGCCCTGCATTGGGCTGGCTGCTGTCACCCTGTCAGAGCAGAGTCCACTTTGGATCCTGTGTCCCCTTCTCTGATGCTCCCCCACTCATGCTCTCTCTCTCTCTCTCTCTCTCTGAAAAAAAAAATTAAAACAAAGAAAGAAAGCAGGGAAAGATAACTAAGACATGGTCCTTTTTTGGCCAAATAAAGTGTGGCATGTGTATACTATAGGACCACATGCAGCCATTGAAAAGAACATGGTAGTTTTTAAAGGTACTATATGGAAAATCTCCATGTTTGAGTGTTAAGTGAAAAAAGCAAGGAGCAGAACAAACATATATGATGTGCTGTTTCTAAAGAAGAGGAGGAGACATGCATGTTTGTATTCATATAGGCAAACTCTGGATGAATACACAAAACACTGGTATTCTAGTCTTTAAAGATTGTTTCAACGACTGTAAGGATTCGAGTCCCCAGAAAATATGGATCTACCAGGCCCTGGCTATGTGATGTAAGCATATTAATCTCACTTAAGGTGCATCATAGCTGGGCATAATAGAATATATTCATCCCTTTTCCTAAGGAGCAAACTGAGCCTCAAAGAGGTTAAATCGCTTTCGTAAAGTGAATTGGCAAGGCCTGGATTCACACCCCGAATCACAAATCTTTCATGCTTTTGTGTGATTTCTTTTCTTACTCAAGGCTGCCTTTGATGTTTTTGACAGGTCCCCTCTGAGCTTTCTCCTACAGCCCTCACAGGAGATTTTCTGTAACTTATGACCTCTCCCTCATTTTCAGCAAACATTTTGTTGTTGTATTTTATTTCACATGGCAAGTAGAAGTGAGAATTTCTCCAACCCTTCCCCTCCGTCTGCCCCCTTCTCCTCATCTCCTGTCCCCTCATCTTAAGGGGGTCAGGACACCCTTCTGACCCTCCCACAAGCTAAGGGTCCTCCTGACTCCACCCACTCACTCACCTCTGTCAGTCAGCCCCAAGACTTGCAGAATTCAGCTCCCAACACCTCTCACCCCCTGTCTCTCCTCCCTTCCCCTCTGCTCCATCATCAGCTCAGGCCCTCACCCTACCTGGCCTCCTTGGTCTTATTCTTCTTTAATCTGTTCCCAACTGTGCTGCCATCTGAACAGTAATCTGATCCTGTTACTCTCCTGTTGAAAACTGTTCAAATTATTCATTCATTCATCTGTCTGATGAATCCTTACTTAGATGCTACTCTGACTTAGGCAATGAGGATCAGCAGAGAACAGAAAAAAGTTCCTGCCTCATGGAGCTCACGTTCCAGTCGGGGCTGGGGGAGACAATACGTAACATAAGTAAGTTAATATATATGGGTGAGTAGAAAATACAGAAATATCTATGTCAGAGAGTGATAAATGTTAGGGAGGACAATCAGCAGAGTAAGGGTGGTAAGAAAGGGTGGGGGGAAAGGGAGTTTGGCATTTTATACATAGTCTGGCTTTGGAAGACCTCACTGCTAAACAAAATTTGAGCAGGAATTTGAATGAAGTGAGGGTAGCAAGCCACGTGTATATGCAGAAGGGCATTGTAGGTGAGGAAACGTCGGTAAAGAACGTGGCTGCTATGTAGGGAAATGGCAAGAAGGGTAGAATAGTGTTGCCCAGTGAGAGGGGGGCACGGAGTAACGGCATGGTGTTGATGTAACATCACCGAGGGCCTTTGGGCCACTGAGATTACTCTGGTTTTTAGTCTGAGTGGTCAGGAGAGCTGCAGGGGGTTTTGAGCAGAGGCATGATATGATCTGAGTTATAGTTAGCAAGATCACTCTGGGTGGTGTGCTGAGAAGATTTTGGTGGGGCAAGAGTGGAAGCAGAAACAATCAGGAGGCCATCAAAATGGAGGCAAGAGACGACGGTGGCTTAGACCGGATAGTGAGAAGTAGACAGATACTGGATATCTTTTGCATGGTTCTCCGTATCCTTTAAGAGCAAATGCTGCCTGTGCACCATTTTATACAAGGTTCTTCATGATCTGCCTGCCCTGTACCCCTCAGGTGCCCCAGGGCTTTGCACCCGGAGTTGCCGGCTACTTTCTTCAAGGTGCAAACAAGTGACTCCTCCATTATGCCCCTTCTTCCTCCAAATCTAGGGTGACTATTCCCCCAGCTCCCTGTACTTAGCTCCACCCCCCTGTGTCACAACTGTCTCTTTAGTGATCTGTTTCCCTTCCCCACAGTGGACTGTGAGCCTATCGAGAGAAGGAACAGTGCTGTTCACCACCATCCCTGCCTTTTTAAACCAGTGCTTGGCACATAAGAGGTGCCCAGTAAATACTGTGTCATAGGTGAATATGTTCATTAACCTGGTTTGGCTTTAACTTTCTAATTCCCCAAGGAATAGTCCTCGAGCAGGCTCTCTCTGTGTAGGGACATACAGGGACAAAAGCCCTGGTGGGACTTACCTTTAGAACCTGCCACTTCGGGGAGCTTCTGGAGTAAGGCAGGGTTTAAGCAAATAAATTTTAAAGAATTAACTGTATAGGCAAAAGGAGCGAAGAGTTGGTTAAAAGAGCAAAAATAAAAAGAGTTACTATTTATAGAGTACCTACTGTGAGTCATAGCCTCTCCTAGTCTACAGAATCAGAGACTACAGTGGAGACTTATGGGGCCCTGTGAAGTCAGTTGACTGTGATAAGAACTCACCCATCCTGAATGGGCAGCGGTGACAAGCACGGTGACAATGGCATTTGAGAAAGAATGTGGAAAACGGTAGAAAGAGGTGGGGGCCCTTTGCCCGTGCTCCGTGTCACCATATGCAGGCACTACAAAAGCGCCCCATTCTTGGCCGACATGACTGCTGAGTGTCCTGAGCGGAGTTCACTTCTGTTAGTCTTCTCCTCAGGGTTTGTATCTCCTTGCCTCCAACGCTTCATCTGCATTGCCTCCTCCCTGGCGCACCTTTCTCTCTAGCTGCTGCTACTATAATTAGCTTCACGCTGGCCAGATCAGACAGCGCCTCACCTCAGCTACACCGCAGACATCTTGCTTCCTGCCCCCGCAGACATCTTGCTTCCTGCCCGGAGGCCCTTTTAACAACCACGGCGAGAGAGATGCCTGCGGAAACCTGTTCGCGAACACACAACCTGGAAGTGCCAGAGGGCAAGGCCTCACAGGCAGCTCCTGATCGGTGGTTACGGGAGCTGGCCCAGGCAGGTAATTCTTAGGTACCTTCTTGCGGTTTCTCTGAAGGTCCTGGTGAGGGTGAGCTCCAGTCACCCACTGGATTGACCAACTGGACAACATAAACTTTCCTCGGCTTTCCCTCCTGTCTTATTGCCTTCAGGGTCTCACTCCTGTTTCCTGGGTTTGCGTCTCCACCAAAAGCAACCCACTGCCTTAGGCTCTGCTTGGAAGTGGCAGTTTGGGGTAAAAGGTTGATGGGGAATCCTGGCTCGGAAACCCATGCTTAGTACATTCAGTCATCTGGCCATTAGGGCTCCGTCTTGAAGCCACATGACACATCAGCAGACAAAATTCAGAAAAGCCACAGGGCAGAGAAAGCAAAATCATCAGAATGGCTGCCCAAGCACCTTCTGTAACAGCATTTGTTTTCACTAGATATTCTAAAAGTTACCTTCCAGCATCAACAGGTCAATCCATTCCTTTTTTCTGTAATATGGACACAGACCCCACTGAGACCACCTTTTCTCAGAAACAAATGACCTCAAGCTGAGGATCCTTGTAAGGTGATCTGCCACCTTATTACCTGATAAATGGCCTTTCACATGAAGATATCACGGATTCTGCCACCAAGAATATTTTTAAAAGGAAATATTTCTCACTGTGAAATATCCTGTGAAGGCAGTTATCACAATTTTGCTATGAGCTGTTATAGCAAACAACTGTTTTAGAGTTGATGCAGCATTATTTTGTCCCGGCTTTTCATTTCTTAATTATTCAAATGAGGAGGGTTCCAATAGTATTAGTATTGTGTTTCTAAAATGTAGTATTTTCTCGTAGGAATTTTCCTAGGGGTCAGGAATCAGGAAAACATCTTCGAGTTTTGTATAAGATGGCTTTGTGTAAACAAAAAGAGAGATAGATTCCAGAACTCACAAATACAAGACTGCCTTATTATCTCGGTGTGTCCCTTTCATTAAAAAAAGCACACGGGAGCAAAAGTTACCATAACGTCAAAATGTTCATTAATGTTATTCATTTATTTATAAAATTAGCCATCACTTAAAGGTGTCTTTCCCATTTCATGCTAGACTTGCCAATTCCTTTGACAAAATAATATAAATCTACTGCAAAGTGAAGTTGCAAGTCTTGTAAAAGATGCGGGATTTCGTGAAGTTGATACAACGATGTTGACAATTGTGTGAATCACACACAAAGCTACTGACAGATGGGAATGGAAGAAATAGAAAAATTAGCTGTAAGTAAAAGGGAAAAAAAATCAAGAGGAATGTTGATGGGGTAGTAATTCATCAGAGATGTTTGAAAATCAAATGAGTCAGAGGGCCCCTGAGAAAATAATGAAGTTCTAAAATATTTTACTATTTTTATGAGAGTAATGAATATCACAATGTGGTATTATACTATCATAAATTTGGTAGAAAAATCATGTGAAGAAAATCTCCCGTGTGTTTCATTCTTGGTTCTAAAAAGTAATTTATGCAATTATAACTCCCAACTTAAAATATGATGAAGTTAACCTCTTTTAATAATTTTTAGTTTTGTTTTTCAAAGTCAAGTCTCATTCAAACCTTTACCCAGGCTCTGACATTTTTAGTTTCTGCCTTAAATGGATTCACTTGAAGATTTTCCCCATTACAAATGATTCAGTGTGTTAAATCATAGAAGCTTGGATCAGGTGTTTCAGAACGTGGAAGGCATTTTTGAGTAACCGCCTGCCTTTATATTCTGACTTTGCAGTTGAACATCTGAGAAATTGGATGACACAGCTGATGATTAGGGGCGTGGCAGGCAGAGAGGAAGGGACAGGGTTCTAAGACTCACGACACCCATACCGTTTCCTTACACTACGCATGTGCGACTTTGTCCAAACCACCTCGCTCCTCCGCATCTCAGATTAATCATACTTGACACGTGATGGCTGAGAAAAGGTGCCATCAAAAATTTAAATATGGTCAGTTACCCTTGATCATTTGGGTTTCTGGATTAGAATACAAGTGCAGATAATTGAAAATAAAAACTATGAAGGCTTAGAAATATTTTAGCTCTGTTCTGTTTAAAATACATGACTTATCCTCAAAATTACACTATACTTAATTTTTACTCTGAACATTTTGAAATGGCTTTTGGCCAAAAGCATTAAAAGTCTGACTCAATAATTTCAAACAACAGATAGCTCAGAAAGCATTTATGTTTAGCTTTCCAAAACTTTAGAGAATATTTCTGGTGGTGAATTAATCTTTTTAAAATATATTTCATTTGGGAAAAATGTTAAAATTAGTTTATCTTTCTTGAGTACAAATCACTAATAAGGGGTGGCTGAGGAAGTCAGTTTTAAATTAAAATTTTGTCTTAGACGATCTACCAAGCCAAGACTTTGCACATGGATGTTATGAGTTGCTTGTATTCCAAATTGTAAACCCATTTGTTTTCCAGAAACTTCTCAGGTGCTTAGTAAAATAGTGTGAGGTTTTCCCAAATTTAACATTTTTAGGACATCAAGAAAATACTCAAAATCTAGAGAGAAAATTTTAGACCATTAATAAGTAAAAAATACTTATTATCAATAGGGAATACAAATGGAAAAGAACTCATCTTGTTATTAAATTCATTATCCTTCATTCCCTCCCCTCTTTCCTTCCTGAAATTACAGCTGGTAAACAGATGGTAGGCACAAAAGTTGCAGAAATAAGCAGACACACACACACACACACACACACACACACACACACACACACATCCCCTCAATGGGGGGACCTATTTGTTGGCGTGACCAGTGAGGACTTCCGGCTGAGGGAGACCCAGTTGTCAGGCCTCAGTCAGAGCGCTTGTGGAGAGGGAAGTGTTGAAGATATATTAGCTCTGCACCTGTGTCTCCCAGCAAAAGACCTTGGTAAGTCACACATTCTAAGTCCCAGCATAGTGGAGGCTTCTTTCAATTCCTATGTCCTTGAATTTTTCTTCAGGTTCCTGGGAGGCAGAAACGCCTGAGTCGTTTGGAGCAGGAGAGTGACGGGATCAAATTTGAAAGACTGCTGTGGCAGCAGTGAGGTGAACAGACTCTGCAGGGGAGTGGGTGGGGAGAGATGGAAGAGGGAGGGCGTAGGGGTGGAGAGGAAACAGGGAGACTAATAGCTGCCTTTGGCAGTGGTTGAGGTGAGGGGGATAGAACCTGGGCTAGAGAAGTGCCCAAATTCCAGAAAAATGGAGCTGAATCAATAGGACATGGTGAATTGGCAGTAGGAGGCAGAGGGAGGCATCAGGGAAAACTCCCCAGCTTCTGGTTTCAACCTTTGCTTGGGTGGTGGGGTCATATGCAGAAATGAGAAGGTTGAAATCGGTGGAAATTTGTAGGAGAAGATCAAGAGATCCATTTTGGACATGTCAAGTGTGAGATACCAGTAGAACATTCAGGTAAAAGTGTCAGATAGGCCACTCAGAGCTCAGAAGAGAGGTGTGGAGTGCTGGAGGGTACTTTGTGTCGTTCAAAGCACCGATACACGTTTAATCTCATTTGATCATATAACAATCCCTTTATGAAATCAACAGAGCAGCCATTGTTATCCTATTATTTCACAGACGGGAAAATTGAAATAAAAAGATGTTCATAGACTTGGCCAAATTCATGTCCCCAAATTCCGGAGGCATCCTCTGAGACATAATCTTTTGGTCCTGTTTTTCCATCTCTAAGTTTTATCAAGATTTTTAGTCTGATTTAAGGCTTCTTTTCTAGTTTTTTATAGGTGGAGCAAGAAGCAAGTTTTTCTCCCTTTGCAGACAGTCCCAGACTCCACAAGTATTAATAGGGTACAAGTCAAGTTTATTGCTGTCTCTTGTCTTGAGGTCCAGTGAGAAAAGAAAGAGGATGATCGCTGGCTCAAAAGGGGACTTCAGGGCCATGGATTCCATCAATCCAGACCGAGGGGACACAGCAGAAATGGTGGCAGATGTATAGACTGTGGGCTTTAAAGAAAGCCGGTCCTTCTGTGTCCAATGTAGTGACAGCTGGTACAGCTGGTACATCCATTGGGTCCCAGAAGAGACAACAGCAGACCCATAGACTAAGAGCCTGTTCTGCTGCTGTAGGTAGTTCTAGAGAAGTCTCAGGCTCTCCCTCTTATATGGTAGCCCAATGTGGTCCTGACTTCCTGAGTGTCAGGGCATCCAAGAGTTCAACCACTCAGGCATAAAAACCCACCAGTTCTTTTAAGACATCTAGCTAAAAGCCAGTCACATTCAAACTTATCTTTGGTGCTTATAAGACACCTCTGTTATGATCAAGGTGCAATAGCTTCAACTTTTGGCGGAAAATCATATGACAAAAGAGAGTCTCATGAAAAACACTGTTTGCTAAGTGAACCCTATGTCCCCAGGGAGGTGCATGTGGCAGAAACAGTACTAAGGCTTCAGATCCCTTTGCCCGTTGTCTCTGGCCAAAGCCCCTCTAGCTTTAACAATTTTTTTTTCTGTGCATATTTGAACATTCCCTCCTCCTTTCAGCTCCAACATACCTTTTTCTCCTTTTATTAACTTGACATTAAACATGTCTCCTCTCAGCTGCTACACACACTCTGTTTTCAGTAGAAGGTGAACGTGGTTGCACTTTGGGTTCATCTAACATCTTGAACTATTTTTCAGATGTTGTGGGTAAAGCCAAACCCTAAATAACTTTAGCTGAACACTTTCCCCTTAATTTCTAGCCTCAAATGTATTTAAAGGGAAATATATTCCACATGTTTCTGATTTCATTTATCCCTAATTCCTCAAGAGGTTGAGACACGGTTAAGGTTCCAGAAGCCTCGTGAACCTTCTTTCCCCCACTCAGTCAAATGCATCTTTCTCAGGCTTAGAAGTCCACTTTGAACCAAGGGTCAGTGACTTGTCACAGTTTTCTTCTGAAATAGGTTTACTTCGGAAATTATGGTCCAAAAAATGTCCACAGTTTTCTTCCTATCTCCAATTTTCCAAGTCTTCTTTGGTCTATGTATTTAGGGCATTAAGAACTGCACACACATGCAAGATTTACTTTTGACTTAATCTTTCAGATTTTACTTAGTTTCCCCTCTAGATCCAGTGCTGAGAGAGGGGCTGGGGGATGTGGATTATAATAAAATTAATTTTGAACAAGATGCTTTCACAATGTCTGGACAGTTGAGGGAGGTATCTGTGGATAGAGGACAGGTGTGAGGACAAGAGGGCAAGTGAGAGGTCCTGAGACCAAGTGGCTCCAGGGGATCAGGGAGAGAGGGGGAGGAGTCTAAGGGGAGAGTGCTGGCCACACCAAGGGTTGGGAAGGATGGGGAATAAAACCTAGGAGACTGGTATAGTGGGAGCAGGAGTCCTGGCTCCCCAGATAGGAGCAACTGTCTTTTGAGATTACAGGTTACTGTGGCAATAGGAGGGGTCCACTGATGGAAGTCATTTTTCACCTATCAGCTTATTTTCCCAGCAAAGCAAAAAGCAGGCAGAGAATTTCTTCAGAACTCACATCCCCATAGGTCACTTGGGACTTGGGACACGCACTGCAAAAAAGTTAGACGAACTAGGTTTCTCTTTCAAAAAGATATTCCTGAAAGAATAAGCAAACTCAAGCAATAGCACTACATGCTCTAATGAGTCAGGTGGCAGCTATTTCAAACACACAAACACTTAAGAAACTTGGGGCGGTGGGGGGACTGAGGAAATTCCAGGAAAGAAAAGGAGAAGCCCTTGAAAATAGGTGGGGTTCATTTCCTCCATGCATAGAGTTTTTCCGAACCATTGCCTCAAGGCTCAGTGTTTCTGGTATTAATAATTCACAGGAAAAGGTAATGAAGTCACCCCAGCCTACTCAGGAATGGAGGTGATTTAGAGCCTGAATGAAGCCCGTACCTTACAGGGAGTTTCCCCCCTGGCGTTGTTATACTTTCCCCTAAAACACCCTATTGCATTTGTTCTGACTCAGGTGTGGTTTCATCGATGATACAGAATATATTAACGTTTTGCAAAAGAATTACCACCTCAAGCTTGGGACAGCTGCTTATAGATCAATTCCATTTCCACAGCCAATTTCTGTTAAGCGTGATTATCTGAAGGCAGCTCTTGGCCCATGTATACAATTAGCAGGGTGAAATGAAGATTTAATCACTCAGGGTTCAGTTGTTTAGTTTTCAGTATACCTACAATTCCAACTAATCATTCTAATGCACCCTACTTGGAAGGGACCAGTGTATGTGGGACCTGTTCTCATGGACATGATTCAGGTACTTGAGGGCCAGAGATGGTGTCCTTCTATAGGGAGTGACTCAGGCAATGTGAGAAGTCAGGGCTGTGGCCGTCTTACCCAGAATGGCCCTGACATAGTGAGTGTGGACTTGGAGCCATTGTTATTATTATTATTTCTAATGTTTATTTTTGAGGGAGAGAGAGAGAGAGAGAGAGAGTGAGCAGAGAGGGGCAAAGAGAAGGAGACACAGAATCTGAAGCAGGTTCCAGGCTCTGAGCTGTCAGCCCAGAGCCCGATGGGGGACTCGAACTCATGAACCACAAGTTCATGACCTGAGCCGAAGTCAGATGCTTAACTGACTGAGCCACCCAGGTGCCCCAGCATTATTAAAATTCTATATTTCTCTGTCCTTACCCTGGTCCCATATGGTAGAAAGAAGGGAACCAAGACCAAAGGCCAAATCAACGAAGTGAGTTCATGACCGGAAGGGATGAACGCTGTCAGCCCCTGCCTCTAGCATGCTGCTTATTTCACTGCCTTAGCCCCTTGCTTTGGGTCCTGATGTTCCCCGAGAAAACCTGCTGGCCTACCTTTGCGGTAACAGAGCCATCTTAGTAGAGGGTGACTGCTTTCTCCCATTTGCCCCCAACAATGACAGCACCCTGTGACAGCAAACAGAGACGCCCCCTCCCTCCCTGCCTCCCCGAGTCCCATGGCTGTAGAGCGGCCGGGGCTGACTCTGCTAAAGCCCATGCGGCCTCTGGGTAATGTTACTTGACTTATACATATTTTATTATGTTTGGCTGTTGGTGATGTTTAGATGAAAATTATTTCCAGATTATAATAAAGGCCGCCCTCTATTAAAGGAGTGTGGTTAGATCACTGACCATATTAACATCCTCAAAATTGGGAACTATATATCAAAGCATTGAGGAAGCAGGGGTTTCAAAGGTTGGGGGCGACACGGGGAATCCAACAACCCACATGCAGTGTTCTTGGCTCAAAAGAACTGCTGAACCTTGGAAAAGATTTATACCACATTTATTATGATGCTGCAGCATCACCAAGGATATAAACCAGTCATTGGCACTCTCTCAAAGAACACATCATTGTAACTCGTTATAACAATACTGCTGTGATATGTGCTCGTAATATTTATAAAGGCTAAGCTATGAAAACAGTACATGCCAACTGTCAGCAGTGATGTATCATTTTAAAAAAAAGAGAACGTACACGACATAATGGTTTAAATGAACTCTGTAAAAATATGCTGCTCTGCTGAAGCCGTTTGGCCGACTGGACCTCCGGTGTCAGGCACTGCTTTCCAGGATTCGCTGCAGCTTGGCCTCCGGGAGCTTTCTCCTCTTCCTGTAGCTATTTTCAGAAATTCTGCAGTTTTCTTAGCAAACCTTCCCCCCTCCAGTATCTGGTTCCTTAGTGCCTAGCAGAGTGCTCTGCTAAGAATGCTTGCAATCGACATCTGTGGGCTGATTTCATTTTTATGCAAATGCGGGATACTTGTTGGCCAGTCAGAAGGTGGGGCAGATGCTTTTGCTTCCTTGAGCAAAGAAAAGTGATTGAGGCCGGCTTGAAGGGGCAGTCACGTGGTCTGGCTGATGCTGTGGCTCCTGACTTTGGGCCTGCTGGTAAGATACTCATCGAGCTTTTCAGAAACCAGTGTGATGTGAGGAGCCAACAATTTCCCGGTGAGGTGGCTACCGCTCCACAGCGGCAACCACGGGAGCAAGGAAGAGAAGGGACATTTGATAGTCCACCCGGGAACTAACTATGGGGGATTGGCTTCTGAGGGGTGGGTAAGGCGCTTAGTCCATAGATTATTCTATTTGGTAAAAAGCCAACATAGTTGGTAAAATCCCTCCCACCACTGCAGAAAGGAGAGGGGGGGCGGTGCAGAGAGAGAAGAAAGAGTGACTGCTCTGTAAAATCTGAGCTCAGAACATGTCGGCACAGAGCTTCTTGTAATTAGTTGATCAGCAAAAAATGCGGAAGAAGACCATCCCTTAATGGTGAAGAAGGTGAACAAGACTGATATTGTTTCCTTTGACTAGTATGTGCTAGAGGGCCCAGATATGGAGGTAGTTAAGATACCAAGCATAGGAAAAACTCTAACTGGAGCTTTACATGCATGTATGAACACATGCATATATATGTAAATGATCTATTTAGAGAGCTATCCATAGTGCAGGTTTATTTGTCTCAGCTAAAACTTTGTTCTTTGTCTTAGCCATAAAAATCTTGAGTCAAAAGCAACCTATGGTATTTTGAAGAAGCAATACTTAAATGATTTGGGATCAATCAACACTTACAGTCAAAATACTTTGTCCAGAATTATTAGCTGCTCTTCTGGAATGATGACAGACCCTCTCCTGCTTTACAGAGCCACTAGCCTTAGGTGCACCAGTCACACAAATGAGGTGCAAATGTACCTAGAAGGGCGGTGAGGTAAGAGGATGGAGGAAGGCGGAACAGACTGAGTGGGACCATGAGGCCCTGCCATCGGGTGGGGCTATGGTCCACGTGAGAACCTGGCGGGACTGGGACGGAAACCACTTATGGAGGTGGTCGACCTAGGAGATCAGAGAGCTCAGAGAACGTATTTCACAGGCTTGTTCTGGAGGTTTTAGCTATGGTGATGGCCTTGCTGGCTTCTGGCTGATTAGAATGCAATGACCTGGTGACCCCTGGCTTCAGCAAGGTACCATTCCATTACAGAATTCCTAGAGAAATTTCCACTCCTGCGAGAGGCTTCTCAGCAGGGAAGGAAGCTGGGATTCGTGCTTTGAGGACTCTGCAAGTTAAGACGTTGTCTGGGAATGTCATGTCACTCCGGAGAAAGAAGGGCCCAGTTTCTCACGAAGCAATCATTCCTGGAAGCTGACTTGCTTTATCCATGCTCTATCAATCTGCCACCTTTGAGGAGACCTAAATCTAGTCCAAACATTTTTATAATGCTATTTGATAGTTTCAAACCAAGTCATATTTTATCAGACCCACATTGTCATAGTTCCAACAGAGAGGCTAAAGAACTGCCCTCTAAACATGAAGTTTAAAAAAAACCTGTGTTCCTCATTAGCCACAGACTTTAAATTTCATCACTGGAAACTTCTCAACTTAGACAAACATTAGGTGAAACAGCCTTAATCGCGGACATTCTCACAACTGTTAAAATTTGATGTGCGTAACTGAGAAGTGGTCTTGCCACAAAGTTGGGTTTGTGTCTGTCTGTTGTCCTCAAACTCCAAAACTAACACAACAGTGAAAAGAGGACAAAATACAAACAAAAAAATTAGAGGCTCAGAAAAATCAGCTACATCCTGGCAGGGTTTGTTACTGGAAAACCCAAGGATTCTAAAGTCTAAGAGCCTCTTCTTAGTGCAGGAAAATGGTTTCCTCTTGAGCAGCAAATGATCTCCCCCCATAGTTCTCCCTGGTTGATTTCCATGCTGGGTCTCAGAGGTGACATTGCCTTCTCACTTAGGGAGCATTAACTGTTTTAGATGTGACCTCATGTAACAGTGAATTATCAGCATTAGAAATACAAAATTTGGAAATGGAGATTCAGCTGGATTAAATGCTGTGTTACTTCACTCTCTTCCTTTAAAAATTTGTATTTCGTGTTCTTCACCCCATGATTACATCGTATGTTTAAATAAGGAATGTTCCTCTGCAAATTCCTGAACAGAGATACCTGTTCTAATTTTGGAACTGGAAGGTACCTTGATCCAATCCTTCAATTTTACGAATGAGGAAAAGAAGACCAAGTAACGCACCCATGCTCGTATGAAAGAAATGGTTTGTTTTAGGAGTTAAGGGGCTCAACGTAGGTAAAATGAAATGAACTAACCAGGTACCTGCACCATTTCCTACTGTTCCCTGAATGGAGTTTACAACTCAAAGCTAGTGTTTAAAACCCGAGTGACCAGACTCCTATTGCTTCTCCCCCACTTGCAGACTAAGGGAAGTAGGGCTGAAAATGTTCTTGGTGACCTTTATTCCCAGGGTCACGGTCAGTCTTTCCCTCTTGGTGTCATCAGCAAATGTCCAGAATTGGCTCTGACTGTAGAAGGGCACAGGCTTTACAATTCTATAGGAATACTGGGCAGTCTGGCTGAAACGGAGAGGAAGAAAGCATGACAAGTGAAGAAAGTGGCCATGGTCCCAGGAACTTGCTCAGCGTTGCTAGCTGGGAAAAAAACTGTGTTCTTATCACTTTTCCCAAGCCTTTGATCACGGAATCTCTTCTGGGATAGCCTGACACTCCACAGATAAGCTATTGCAACCCTCTGAGGGAAGTGTTGGCTCCTTTCCCCAGGAAGGAGGATCCGTGGGAAGACCAGCGCCTGCCTATCTGTCACGTTAGTTACACCTACAGACCCATCTGTCTGCTGCTGAAATGAGTGGCTCACTCTTCTTTACCAGTCCACAACCACCCAACGGCAGGGACCCTCCGAAGGACAGTGCCTCTCCCAAGGGACTGAGTTCAGCTTAGACTTGCTGCGTTGAGCTGCCCTTTCTCCCTCCTCTTGCTCTCTAGTTCTATTGTCTGTTTCTCTCTCTCTCTCCCCCTACCCCCCACCCCACCCGCACACACGCTGCCCCACCCCCTCTATAACCCCCTCTCGCTCGCGCTCTCCCCAGGCTTTGTTTGGCGTCTCCCGCCCGCTCCGTCTGCACCCCCGGTGTGTCCCCGTCCCCATCCCCTAGGCGCGCAGGGGGACGCCGCCGGCCAGGAGGGACGGGACCGCGTCGAAGGCCGGGCGTGCGGGAGCACACGGAGGCGCCCAGCCCCAGACAGCGAGAGTGCCCGCCGAAAAAGCCCGAACGCGACTCGGACTGCCAAAGACGCAGGTCCTTCCCACCGCCGAGGGCCCCGGCGCGTCCCCCCGCCCTTCCCGGCAGCCGCCCGCGCTCCCCCGGCGCCGCGGCGCGAACAAAGGCCGGCGGGCTCGCGGCGCTCCCCCTGGCGGCGGCTCCTCCCGCGGCCCGGCGCGGCCTTCCAGGGCTTTCTCTGCCGCCCCGAGGACGCCGCGGCGACCCCCGCCGCCCAGACGTGCGCCGGGCGCTGCGTTTTCGCTCGCCGCCCTCCCAGACGGTGCCCGTTCTGACGTACTTGTAATTCAGTCAGAAAAGAAGCCATTCACGAGCCCACATAGTTTCCTCAGTGAGACAAAGAAGTGAGTGATTCCCGTCACTTAGGGGATGGGAAGGGGTTCAGAGTTCGCGCTTCCGTCCTTGCGTTTGGGCGCTGCCGGCGGAGGGGTCACTTTGTCATTTATTTGCTGGAGCTGGAAGCGGGGGCTCAAAGGAAACCCTTGAAGATTTTTTTTTTTTCTGGAAGGGTGTCAGAATCTACCGGATCGGGGCACGCATGCCACTTGTCAGAGCGGGCTGTGAGAGCCCGAGAAAGAGTCATGGGGAAAAAAAAAAAAAAAATCGAAACACCAAACAGAAAACCCCTCCCACCCGGTAACCCCTTTGAAAATGCTGACCGCTGTTACCAACGCCCCTGCGGAGGGTTCTCGTGGCTAGCGAAGGGATGGCCCCGGGGACGGTTCAGAAACTGTCCCGAGCAGCCTGTGGGGGTCAGTGTCTGGGGGTATCGGAGGTGCCCCCCCCCAAGTAAGCACCGGCGGAGGAAGAGCAGAACCTCCCATCTGCGGGGTTCTGGCTTGTGAAAATGACTCCACTTGTTTTTTTGGGGGGGTGGTGGTGAACTTGAAAGTGTGCAGCCCAGATGGGAGGTTTAAGATCCCGCTCGGCCTAACACAGCTGTGGTCTCCAAGTTGCCTTTGGACTGAGCCGGGCCACACCCACAGCTGCAGCCAAGCAGTGCTATTTGAAACCCCCCCAGGGCCAACTGCTGTGAAAAGAACAGTTTATTACACAAAATAAAACAAAATGCCAGCTCATCTTTACAGTTTCACGGTCTGCCTTGGGGAGAAGAAAAGGAGTTTTAGTTTTCACCCCTTGTGCACCAAGTCTTGGGGCCAATTCTGGGAAGATCTGGAAAGTTCGCCCGTATGCTGTTGACTCACTGTCTGACCACGGGCTTGGCGTTTCACTCAACTGCTTCTCTTTTTTGGGAAACGAGGAGAATGACATTAGCCATTTACCTCACCGGGATGCTATAGAGTGCCCTGGCCAGGAGGCTAGATTCAGATGACAGGACTGATATATTCGAACCGTTTTTCTCCGTCATTTCGAGCAAAGATAGCTGAGATTGGGCCAATTTATTTGCCCCAGTACTAACTTTAGGAAGCCCATGCCACTGGACTCCTGTTTTTCAAGAGCAAGCTTTCAAAGAAACAGATGAACCTGCCTTTATAAAATTGAGACATTTGAAGCAAATATTAAAGTTTTTCTCCTCCGAATGCAACACAGATAAGAGACAGTGAAAGAATCTTGTCAAATGAAGCATCAGAACAATTGGACTAAAGATGAAAAGTTCTCTTCCCATAATATTTCGCTAAGTGGGCTAAATGTTATTTATTTAGTGTTAAGAGGAAAACAGCCCCCTTGTCCCTTTATTATCTCTCAGGCCTCCACTATACTGAATTGGACTCTTTGAGCCTAGAAAAACTAGTTTGCACTCTACAATGGAGAATCCAGCCTGTGAGTGGGTATGAGAGCATTTCTATGGTACTCAAGAATCTGAGAGAAACATGAACTAAGTTGATCAACCAGATGTTTTGTCTACACAATACTAAGCATTAAGATGTTTCCCCTATACGTGGGTAGTTGGTGTCATATAGATGAAACACTTGGATGGATAATTGAGTTTTTTTTCTTTGTTCAGATATTTATGATATGCTGAAACAGCTGAAGAAGTGTTCAGTTCAAAGCTTCAGAGGGAGGAAACAGAAACAGGAGAAACAGGAGACAAGAGGTAAATAAAAGCAAGGACCAGGACCTCCCCTGGCTTCTGTGGGGTCACAGCCCTCTGGGTGCACAAGCAGAGGGCACTTTGTGTGAGGAAAAAGGCACTGCTTCCTAATGACAGCAACTCCATGCCAGAGCATGTGACTTTGCTGTCAGAGCATGGACTGGATTTCGGCTGCATTCTTCCCTCAGCTCTAGGCTTTTGTGCAGTGCACTAACCATGTAACTGTACTTCGTAGCCCTGCCAAGTCATCAAAAAGAGTAGGAAGGATGTTCAGTATTAAGGGACAAGTGGACATGAAGAAAGAGGGATAGAGTTTTACTTTGCTCACAGGTTTTCCCAATGTGCACAATACAGAGGACACTCCTGCTAATGTCAGTTTTGGCCCAACCAGGAAAATATTTGCACCCCGCCCCCGTTGTTGGTATGTGTGAATGTTTGTTTGTTTGTTTGTTTATTATTTTTAAGTTAAGGAAAGGCTTGCAATTAATTCCAGCCATGTATTTACTGCCTTTTCTATGTGGTACCGTGTCTGTCAAGTTTTCACTTCCCTGGAATTTTAACTCCCATCTCCCTCCCCACCCCACTCTCATGTCTGTAACACAAATGCCTTTTTAAATTTTTGCTAGTTTAATTAGCGCATGAATTCGTTTTGATTGATGAATTGATGTGGCTTATTGGCATGAAGATTTTCCTTCCCTCCCAGCACTGTGTGTAATAGAAACGGCTTGTGTGGGGGGGTGACACCTGCTTTGATGCTGCAGGCATTCTGTTTGATGCGGAAAGGCCAGCCATTCAGCTGTGATTCTCTAGTCTCTGGAGAGATATTTTTTCATAGCTGTTGGTGGAGTGGGGGGAAGGTTGGTGGTGAGTAGGAGGAGAGAGTAGTGTGGAAAGTGATGGCTGAGAAACAACATAGCTAAGAATTTAATGTTTATATTTTATTGGACTGATTTTGAAATAGTCATTGTTCACACCCTGGACCCAGGAGGAAAGGAGACCTTGACTTTCTGCCATCAGTAGTAAGGCATTGTGAATTAGCACGGCGAGTTGAAAATTTCCAAAGCCTCTTGCCAAAGAATTAAGCTGAAATTAGCACACAGTTGGTAACAATTTGATTTCTGGTTTCACTTTAATCAGTGAGGATTAATGGTTAAAATTTTTATTTCTAATCTCACTTTAGCCTGACTAACAAAAGCTGTCATTTTCATGAAAACTGCTAAATGAAGAGGGATTTATAAGCTCTCTGAGAGAATAAAAGCTAAAGTGCTAAGGCCCACTTTTCAGACCATAAAATTTTCAAATTCCCCCAATAGTCCCTCACATACTGCTAGAAGAGCTGGCTGCTGCTGGGCTCAGTGATGTTTATTGCTGGACAAAGGTGGTGGAAGAATTTGAGTGCATTCTTAATGGCTTCAGAACTCCAGATGAAATGCACTAATCTTCTTGGGGAAAATGAATATTACAGAGCAGAGTAGGAAGTAGGATTTGAATTGTAAAGATATATATATATACATATACATATACATATACATATACATATACATATACATACGTACATATACGTATATACATATACATATACATATACATATACATATGTATCTTTTTCCTTTTCCTTTTCTCACCTGAGTAACACCTTTCTGTGACCTCCCCTGCCACTTGGGTTCACAACAAAGTTGTACAACTGGTGGAGTCTGTTCTCACTCTACCAAAATTTTCCCTGAGTCTCCTTTGAACAGTTTCTCATTGACTCCCATCCCCCTGGAGACCCGCGTTGTAGACCCTTGTTGAGACTTTACCCTGTTTTATCACCCCACTTTCCACGAAAACTGAGTGTTGTTACAAACGTTTATGCACTCATTTCTCACTTTTTCATTTTGAGGCTCTGCCCTCACATCCCGTTTGTGACACTGTACCCACATAGTGCCTTGTATGCTGAAGGCGTGCTCAAGTCAGAGTTCGAGGTGCAATGCTGGGATGCTGGGGAGAGGATTTTAGCATCACATGAGTAGTGGAGCAGATGATCTTCAAGAGTCCCTTCCACCCCCCAGTTTGATGATACTAAAGCCTTACCAGAAGGGGCAACTGGCTTCCTCACTCCTTTTCTCTAGTTTGATCAAAACCAAATATGAGCCTTTTCTCCAAGGTTTAATTATCTTCTGATAAATACAATCCTTAGTGACTGGGTTGCTCCCAATGATTATAATGTAGAACGAACAGCTCTTTAAACAATGGGCTGGGCAATAAGAATGAATTCTCCAACATGAAGCTCTAAGAACCATCAGCTCTCACAATTCTTTGTGGTTTTTTCCCCCCAGCCATATGAATTCTAAAGTTCTCTTTTTATCAAAATGAGTCCAGTATCGGTTATTTTGGATGGCTTCCTCTACCTCTAATGAATTAACAAGCATCTGAGAATTTAAGTGGTGCCAGGAAACCTTGAAACACCACAGTCCTAGCTCATGGTGGCCTTAATCTTTCCAATGAGGCTTCTACTAAGTGGGATGCTGTCCAGCATTGTCAAGCAGTGCTGGATAGGGTGACCCACAGAGCTGCCTTCACAGTTTTCCCTCACCCACCTCAGGCCACACATGGTTCACCCTGCTAACTGTCAAGGTCGTGGTCTTTACCACCTGTCCACTACGTGGTCTCCCTGTGGGAACACAGGTCTTAATCACTTGAGGAACTTGTCACATCCTCTGCCTCCCATCTTGCTTTGAGGGAACCCTTCTGTCCCCTGGATTGGGCCTCATCTACCTCCTCTAACTCTTGGGGTCCCTATCCATCTTGTACAATTGAACTCATCTTCCTTATGAACCTTGGACAAGAAAAACCTCCCTGTTCTTTGTTAATTCTTGCAGCAGAGAAAAAGCCACAACTGTGTTAACTTGTAGAGGATGAGGAGAAATTGGGTAGATTAGTGACACCCTTCATTTCTACTGAAATGAAATCTGTATCTATCTATCTACCATCTATCTCCATGTCTACATCTATATATTTAAGGTTGATTCAATATGGGACTGTAACTTCTTTGAAAAACACTATTCTAGTCCACCTTGTTCAGTGGTACCATACATGTGTTGCCTGGGGTTTCATGTGATTGTATGCAGTGGAAACTTGACTACAGTAGCTTAATACCAAATGCGGGTTCACTTTTCTTATGTAATAAGAAGTCTCAGGATAGGCAGTCCAGGGCTGGTGCTATTGCTCCCATGTCCTCACTTCCCATGCTTAGTGAGCTCCTTTCATCCATATAATTTAAAGTTGGCTGCTTCCAGACAGGAAGAAGGGAGTCAAGCAAAACCTTTCTCTTCGTGAAGCTTTGTCTTTTTATTTAGGAATAGGAGTCTTTCCTGGGGACCTTGCCTCTATCTGTGACCAGATCCATGAACCCTAGTTATATGGGAAGCTGAGTAGATATGTTAATTTCCCAGCCCTTCTGGTAGAGGGCAGAGGAAATCGAGGGAGGACATAAGGGATGGAGTGCGTACTGAGTAAGTCATTCTGCAGTACCTGTCAAAATGCATGACTTGTCCTACATTATTTTAAAAAAGAAAGAAAAATCACAATTTGTATCTGTGTGTGACTGTGACTACAAAGACACATGCCTACCCAAAGATTACAGTTGGTGTCATTTCTGAATTAAATGATGTCAGTGAAGATTGACAGCAGATGTTAGGTCATAGTCAAGGCACAGATAGTTGGGAGGGGGTCCTTCAAGGAAGATAGCTACAGTCAAAACCACTGTTTACAAAGGTGGGAGAGAAATGAGAGCTCTAAGCTTCAGTGAGTCTTGTTTATTGTCCTGGGTGTCACAGTGGGGGAGTGAAATGGGGAAGTGCCAGTGGGAGAAAGAAGGGAGAACATCCATCATAAAGGCCCCATGACCCTGGCTATATGCTGGAATCACTTGGGAAAACTGTTTTTAATTACGAACATTTTTTAAAGTATTTACTCTTGAGAGAGAGAGAGAGAGACAGGGAGAGCATAAGTGGGGAGGGTCAGAGAGAGGGAGACACAGGATTTGAAGCAGGCTCCAGGCTCTGAGCAGTCAGCACAGAGCCCCGACGTGGGGCTTGACTCACAAACTGCTAGATCATGACCTGAGCCGAAATCAGACGCTTAACCGACTGAACCACCCAGGTGGCCCAGGAAACTGTTGTTAAAAACTACTAACTCCTGGGACCCATCCCCAGAGATTCTGATTAAATTGGTCTAGGATGTGGTCTGGGGATTAGGATATTTCAAAGCTCCCCAGGTGAGATTCTGATACATAGCCAGGGTTGAAGCTCACCGTGCTATATAATTCTGAAACACAGTACCTGACCTGTCTTAGAATCATGCTTGCTCGGTCGGGCCTTGCCTGATGCCATAGCAAACAGTGAAGGATGAACCTGCCTGAAGGAACCCTGGTTGCCTATGCTGCAGGGATGCTGTTGGGCATCAGCCTGCATCCTCTTCATGAGATGCCACAAGAAAAATGCTCCCAGGTCTGTTTCAGGAAATGTGATTCTCCTGTACGTTTGGTTTGTTTCTGTCTTGTTGACATGCTGAATCTTATAAATGACTCTGTTTCCCTCTTTATTTTGGCTCTGAGGAAGCTTGGGAGCAACTCTATATTACCATATGGTCTACATTCCTCTCTGCTGATATCACTCTTGGAGTTGATATTTTCTCATTTAAAATTTTTATTTAGGCTCCTTCAATTTTCAGAAATCATTTCCTATTTCTCTAAGCTCTCTTCAAACTTTGGTAGAGTGGAGGCAAAGGATTAAAAATAAATAAATAAATAAAAAAGCCTAATCCCTCACCATCATCCCAAGCAAAACTTTTTTAATCCTTCTACTTGCAATTTTTCCAACATTTGAATCTCTAAAATTTTACTTCTTTTCAAAGTTGTGCTTAAAATTTATTTTAATCTGGTTTCATCTGTATAAAACTGTTCTTAGTTGGAACTTGGGTGGTAGTATCCCAGAGAGTAATTTATTTCTGGGTCTTCACCCTCAATGAATGGCCTTAATTCTTTATGGGAGTACTTTGCTTTTGGAAATTAAAAATATTAAAATTTAGGGAATTGGACATTCTGTTTACACTAACAGAGCTACTCAGCAGATAGTGTAATAGGTGTTGTTAGAGAATGGCTGTATTTGTATTTTTGCCTCCCATAGTTTTTTTCCTGGGTTTATTTTTCCAGGAGTTGTTTTTAATGAAAAGGAAAGCAGGATATGAAAAGGATAATGAAAAGGATAGCAGTCCACAGTGAGACAAAGAACCAGAAAGCAGTCCTTATTTCATTTCGCAAAGACAGCACTTAAGCTTTGATTTTCACTGTTGTCCAATATCAGTTATTTGTTTACCAGACATGCTTTAGATAGCTACAGCCCATTTGTAAGTCACTTATTTTGTACATTATGGCCTAATGTCTGGCAAAGTGTTTCCAAGTTGCCTATTATCATAAAAGTTAAGAACTCTGACAGAGATATTAGGAATCATAATGATACAATATTTATGAGGCAAACTACCAGGTAATTTCTAGTGATGGAAAAATAGCTAGCAAGCATTTTCAAAATAAGTTTGCTATTAGTCAGCCATTGTTAACTCATGTATAGTTAGAAACAAATCAGATGTCCGGGATTAATTTCTAAGCCCTTGCTATGTATCTTTGGGGAGCACACTTAACCTTTCTGGATTCCAGAGCTCAAGGAGGACAGTTTAAATAACATGGGTATTTTAAGGTTCAACTAAGAAGACAGAGTATTGAACTCACTGTTTAGTATTCTGAATTAAAAAAGGATAATTAAGAACAGATGCCAGATTCCTCTGCTGTTGACTTAGATGCTAATATGAATATGGCCCTGAGGGGAGGTAGCCTTCCTTGAGCAGACCACAGGATCCCTTGCATCTCTTACTTCTTTTTAAAGGCATTGGCTAGTAAGAAAGGACAGATGTGGGCAGAAGGGAGGCATTCTATCTTTTTCCCTCCCCACTTTCCAACCTCTCAGCTACCACCATTTATATGTATTTTGGGGAGGAGGGCACTAGGGGTGGAAAATTTGGTTCCTGCACTTCCTCCCCCAACTTTTTTTTTTTTTAATCATAGAAGATTCTGGAAAGTAGAAAACTGTAATAGTAAACATTAGTTTTCAAAGTATGAAATCATGCTATGAAAATTGTAGAAGTCTCCAAAGTATAGCACGGACCATGGCCTTTGTGTAAATTAGATTCCTAGCTTTCAGGGCAGGGACTGTTTCTTGCAGAGTTTTGTCCACCCCTATCGTCATCTCTGGTAAGCCACAATATTTGTTCCAAGCACTGCAGCTTCCCGTTGCCTGAGAGTTCTGTCAAGAGGAAAAACAGTAATTGTTACACTGAAGTTATTGCATTTTTGTGACACTAGCAAAATGACTTGCCTTATAACCAAAACTAAGAAGACAAAGAAACCCTTTAAATTCCCAAATCCTACCCAATTCCAAATAACATTTTTTTCAATTGCAGTGTGATGTCCTAGTAGTAATTTGGTAGCAAAATCTCTTTGAGATTTTTCCATTGCATTTTCCCCTACCATGTACCAAGGGAATGTAGAGAGACTTCAACTCAAGTAAAATAAGTCCTCTGCTCAGGCTCCATCCTCTTGCCTCTTATCTTGCCCAGAGCTTCAGGTTTCTGGGTTTTCTATATTAAAGAGCCCAGGAGCTCAGAGTTTCCAGTGGTGAGGCTGCCTAGACGGATAAATGTGGATAGAACGCCCCTCTCCTCTTCCCCCTCCCTGCTAGGTTAATTCTGTCTTGGGGCACATGTTGCTTTGCTAGTCACCGAGACATGACCCAGCCCCTGGCCAACCCAAGCCTAGTTTTGAACACATGGAACCAGAAGGGGGACAAGATGGCCACTTAGCTTCCCTGGCGTCATTAAGAAACACGCGGTATATATGGTGTGAGATTTGAAATGTACTCTGGGAGAACTGCAGGGTGTGGGGTGGTTCCTAAAGAGAGGAAAATTACACCACCCTCTGAAACAGACAAATGATTTCTCTTGTGCAGATTATTTGCACAGGATGCTTCCTGGAAATCTCTGATGGCATGAGAGTAGCAACTGCTAATGGACACATCCTAAAATCCACGGTCTCTTTGGATTTAGCTTTAATACCTTGGAGGTTTTTAGGTATAAAGAAGTGTCCTTTCTACGGCTGACAATGACCCCAACCACCAGTGTTGCTGGAGCATCTGAATCTATTTCCCAAGCACCATGGCATAGTAGTTATGAATTTGGGCTTGGAGCCAGATGTGGTAAAAATGTGAATCCTGGAACTGGGAGGTAGGGTCAAACTATACCAGAATGTGGAAGGAGCAGCTCCCCAAAGGAAAACTGAGGTTCCCAGAGAGGAAGGAGTAGCAGTTCTGGAATCAGTCAGTCTAGTTCTCTCATATTCTAGTGCTCTAAACTTGAACGTGTTATAGAGCCTCTGTACGCGTCAGCCACAACATAGGGTTAGTAATATCTTTTGGAGTGTGTTCTTGAAAGTACTCAATGAGATCAAATTGTCAAAATGTATATAAAGTACTTGGGACATAGCAGGCTCTCAAAAAAGGGCAATAGAAAAAAAAATAGATCTAGCCTATCTTTCTCTCTCTTCATATTAGACATTTTCTAAGGTTCTTTGGACTTAGTTCCCCCTTTCCATTTCTTTGAGCCACTGAGGTTTCCTAAACTCAACATAAAGAGCCCCTTCCAGTTATAGCTTTGAATCTGGCCAAGGAATGAAACAATTTTTTGTATGTGTTTATTGTTGTGGTTATGATTATTATTAATTTGCCATCAAAAGAAAGTGCGTCCTTAATGAGTCAGTCTGCATCTGACTGCATCTCCGCATTTCCAAATCAAAGCCCTGAAATGTACAACTCAGCTTGCTGGGGAAGCCTTTAGAGTTTTGTTCGTGTAACTCATGCAAAAAAATGTTCTCCACGATCTGCCTCCCTAATAATTCTTGAGGGTTGAACTTATACTCCGATAGTTACATCTGGTTCTATAGTTAACAAATAGGTCAGAAGGAAAGGGAGGAGTGAAAAAATCATCCAGGCCCCCGTCCCTCGTTTTTTTCTCAGTGTGAAGTCATTTGCTTTTCTTTCTAACCCGTACCAAGTCCTCAGAAGTTGAGCCAGGCAGATGGTGAGGTTATAGCTTGGGCAAAATGTGTTCTAATGTTATCAGCTTTAAAGGAGCACATGGAGCAGAGAGGAAAGATGGTTTGTGGTATTTTTGTTTATTAAATTTGATGGTTGGATTATGACATTTATATTTATTAAATGTACAGAATCTCATCCATCACTGTTGACAGTCAGAACATGTCCTCTGCGGTTGGCATAGCTGTCTTTCCCTGCAAAGAGATCTAACATTTATTCTTATTTGGGAGACTCAGAAGAGGTGGAGAAGAAAGGAGATCCACCCTTCAGTGCCACCACCCTGGGGAGATGGGAGTATGAGATAAGTGTTATTGTGTTTGATTCTGTCATGTTAAGACGCATTTTCCTTGTTTGGGTTGTGAGCCGGTTTTGATGGTGCTGTGGAGAAAACCTTTGGCAGCATGGGAGCAGCAGAGCCAGTGAACCCAGTGCAGGAAAAATACATAGAAAGAGGGCTCTCAGCTTTGCCCCATTAAAATCCTGGCATCAGCAACAGTTGAAGAAAATGTCGCGATGGCTTTGTCTGGTGGCTAGAGCACTTTAGCAGCCAGGCATCTTCATTCCACTCTGGATTTTATTACCTACCAGATGTGGGCTTCTTGGATATTTTATTAGAGCACCAGGTGAGCTGATGAAAGGACAGCACTCCAACTGCCTTCCAAATGACTCCCGGTTCGCTTGAGTTTTGTTTACACGTAAGAGGAGACAGGAGCTGGCAAGGCTTAGAAACAAGAAGGCACTGTCACCCACACAGTTTCTCAGTAGGTCTTGAGGTGAAGGAGATGGTGTGCTGGCTTAAGGTTTACGGATCTTTTCCAGAGTATAACTTAAAGATATTTTTACAGCCAATGTGCAAATGAATGAGACACATGGGTTCAATCTCTTTAGCCACATATGAGTTCACAAATAAAAGGTTCATTTAGGTTTGAGCAATCCCAGTACATTTGGAAACCAGTTAACTCAACATGTTGACTGCACAGCCTGGAAATCATGAATTATAATTATCTAAGATACTAACCTGGTGAAGAGATTAAGTCCTTTTCCTTTCTCCCTTCCCACCTCCCTGCCTCCCTTTTAGGAGTTCTAACTCTAATCAATAGTGTCCTAGTTGACATTTTCTAAAGCAGGCCCATGTGCAGTTGCTGTGTCTAAGAAAGATTTCAAGCAGTAGCAAGCATTTATGTAGGCTTCACACAGATTTTGACCGTCAGGTATTTCCCTTCTCTTCAGTTGATTTAGGACCTGGGAAATGGTTTATAAGAGTACCATATACTAATCTCATTCTTTTTTAAACCAGGAAAGTAACTGTTCATAAGTATTATAAGTCATTAGTAGAACATCTTTTGGGTACAGCTCTCGTCTATGCATTATGGGGGATATTAAACAAAGGTAAATGGCAGTTTATCTCTAGAGAGTTTAAACAAAACATACCAAAAGCCAGACCTCTACGAAGAAACATAATTTCCTGTTATATAGTGTGTATGTGGGTGTGCACGCACGCGTGCATGCGCGTGCACACATCTGATTACATAAACAGACTGTAAACATTTCCAGGGGTGGGAGAGAGTGCAGGTCCTGGGTGTTAACAAGGCAAAGGTCATGAGTGCACTCCCCACATGGACCACTTGGCTCTGCTCCATCCCACTGCTACAGAGGGCCCCTCAGAGCGGGAGCTGCAATCCCTCTGACTATTCTGCAGTTCACGTGAGTGAATCCAGAGTCCATTTATGGAGGGGGGTGGATACCCTAAGTCTTTTCTGTCTCTTTCTTGAATGAAAGCAATACTGTGCAAGATATGATTTTAATTGCACGTACAATATAATTCTAATTTGCTACTTGAAACAATGGAGTGAATATTTGTGAGCACATACTATTGCAACCTGTATATGCATATATATTTTTTTCTCATTTGATTCTCACAACAAGTCTCTGAAGTAGGGGTTTAGCATCACCACTTAACTGCTAAAAGATCTTAAAGATCAGGTATGTAGTAGGCTCAATAAATATGTGTCGAATGAATAGATGAATGAAACTCATATTAAAAATCTTGCTTTTGCTCATAGTCGTAAAGCAGGCAAGAGGCAATGGTAGGATTGCAGCGTAGTTCCTGTGGCTCCAAAGCTTGCTCTCATTTTGGCAGTGCACAGGAGAGAGAGTGCTGTTAGGTTACCGCACTGCCTAGGAATCAGAAGCACATCTGAGAAGATGTCTCCATCTCCCCACCTGAGTGAGTGTTGTGTTGAAGACGTAGCCATAGCTGTGGATCTCCCGGCAATTCCTTCTTCAACTGGAACCCTGGTTATGGAATAACAATCAAGAGAGTACTGTGCTTGGAGCTGGTCTTCTTCTTGGAAAGACTTGCAGCAATGCCAGGTGAGGGGAAGGAGGTACTGAGGGCGTGGCGGCGGAGGTAAGTGTTGTGGACCCAGGAGCAATCCTGAAATCTTTGATCTGTGTTTGGCTCTGCTAGGGACTAGACTTCTGACAAGCAGATTTCAGGGTTCTGTAGGTTGAAACACAGCGATTCCACACTTGGGAGGGAACTGCTATTTTATTGCCCCAATTAACTGCTTTATTTGTTTATAAATTCTTCCCTTTTCTGTTTTATGATGCAGTTGTGGTGTGTTTAATGGAACTGCAAGATTAAGACTGGCAAGATGACTGCATGTTATGTTTCCAAAGCTAATAAATGGTTTGAATCCAGAATGTTTGTGGCCCTTTCCAAAAATATTTGGTTTCTCTAAAAAGCAACAGCTGTTGGGAGATGGATGGAAGTTTTTACTGTAGTGTGTATAGCATTTTATTTAATGCTTTTATTCCTGTGGGGAATTTGACTGCCTGATAGCAGATGAAACAACAGGGACTTAGCAAAATATAAAAATTCATGATGTTAAAAATCAGCAAGTTGGATGTTAAATTTAAGAGTCACACAAGAAAACTAAGGATCTCTTTCTAAAAATACTTCTTGCTGAGTGGAAATTTTTGCTTCTGTGAGAATAAGTATACATTTAAAAAATTCATTTTCCACTAATATTTCTATCGTATTTTGTAGTTTACAAAGCACATATATATTTAAAATTTAGTTTTACTACAATTCTACTAAGCCGCTTAAGGGTAATGATTTTCCTTTTTATAAATGATACAGGTAAGGCCTGGAAGGAAGAAGAAACTTGCCTAAAGTCAGGCAATTCACCAGCAGTATAACCAGGGTTAGACAGAATTTTGCAATGACTTGTTCAGGAATCTTTGTCATATTATTGCCTAATTATCAAGTAGTACCATTATAAAGTGAATGATATTTGGACAATGTCATCTGGCCAAGATATCATTGCTCCTCCAGAATCTTGTGGCCACAGCTACAAACCCATCACTCTCCCTGCTCCCTTATCCCAGTGGTGGAAACATCAAATGGTAAAGTGTGGTCATGTGCTCAAGTCTGGCAACCAGAGGTGGGGCCAGAAGAGCTCTCTTATGCCTGAGCTGCCCATGGGATTCAGGCACTATGTCCCACTAATACAACACATAGGGAATGGTTCATCCCACACAAGAGAGAAAGTTAGATGCTGGATAGAGCAAAATGGAGTGATAGTGCACCTGCCCGATAGGGCAAGTACATACCAAATTGAACGAGGCAGACCAAAGTGATGAAAGACGTTTTTTGCTCTCTCCCCCGCTTCTTTCTTCCTTTCTTTTATTCTCCCCCAATTATCAACCAAAAGGATTATGAGAGAAAACTACAGGAAAGAGTTTTCCAATTTTTGTGACCCAAAGAATCACTGGGGAGCTTAATGAACATGCAAACCCCAAGGCCACAGCCCTGAGATTTCGATTTCATAAATGTTTTGTTTTTGTTTTTGTTTTTTTTTCATAAATGTTTTTAACACTTGTCAAAAGCAGAGGTGGTTCCCTAAACTAAAATAGCTTGGATATTCTACAATGTCCATCCCATTGCTTTTTTTTTTTTTTTCCTTTCCAAGGTTTTGTTTAAATTCAAGTTAGTTAACATATAGTGTAATAATGGTTTCAGGAATAGAATTTAGTGATACATCACTTACATATAACAGTGTTCATCCCAACAAATGCTCTCCTTAATGCTTGTCACCCATTTAGCACTACCCCCACCTCTCCTCCAGCAACCCTCAGTTTGTTCTCTGTATTTAAG
Organism: Lynx rufus; assembly: GCF_022079265.1. Taxonomy (NCBI): domain Eukaryota; kingdom Metazoa; phylum Chordata; class Mammalia; order Carnivora; family Felidae; genus Lynx; species Lynx rufus. Next base: position 57,181,928 of record NW_025814834.1, on the reverse strand, counting down.
AGTCTCTTATGGTGTGTCTCCCTATCTTGTTTTTATCTTATTTTATTTTTCGTTTCCTTCTCCTATGTGCATCTGTTTTGTTTCTTAAATTCCACATATGAGTGAAATCATATGGTATTGCTTTTTTAAAGACAAACACAACAAGCTGGTGTCCTAAAGGCAATCACTCCTGACTTGGGCAAGCTGCTAAAGTTGTAAGTCTGGAGTGGGGTTCAGCAATCTGAGTTTTTAACATGACCCGAGGTGATTATGACCCAGGTGGTCTACAGACTTCATTTTGAGAACCCCAACCTAATGAGTCAGAAGGTTCACATAAGGCAACTCTGCTTAATTGATAGCCAGACAAATAATTCAGCTCAGCTTTGACCCCTATTTCTGTGCTCTATTAAATGGGCTTAATCTCACCCCAGACTGGCAGGCTTTGCCTTCCCTTGTTGCTTCCTAGCTTCTGTAGGGAAGTAACCCCAGGCATCAACATCATCAGCTGCTGTGGCCCCCTGCCTTGGCCGCCAGTGGCATCGGTGACTCAGCAATGAGTCAGCTCAGGGGAATTGACAGATTCACTGTGCTCCAGTGGAGAGAACTGGACCCAAAGGAAAGAAGTTTAGTGCTTTGAGTTTTATGTGTGAAACCTGCCACTCTGCCATGTGAGGGGTTGAAGGATTGGTGAGAATAAACAAAGAAGAGTAAGATAATGTAATTCTATCTTTCGTTACTTTATGATTTATGTAGAGTTCTCTGTCCTTCAGAGAGTTTCTAGAAAATGATGGATGTACAGTGAAAGGTCCTGGGCAAAAAAAAAAATTAGATGAAGAGCAGAAGAGGAATGGATGAAACCATAAGAGACAAGAAAGCATGCTTGGGTTTTCACAACATGGTGTGTCCTCTTGTGAGATTCACTGTGGCAGCTCGAGGTCATGGTAATGCCCCCCAGCTCCCAAAAGAGGGAAATTATAATATCAGATAATGATATTATACAGTGGGTCCCCTGAGTTGATTATGAAGTGTGAGTCCAGAACTGTTTTATAAATTTAAAATCCTGCAAAATTGTTATTATCATGGAAAATAAGCACCAACAGCTACCATATACAGGTAACCTGTGATACCACCCTCTGCTCCCAATTCTCTTGATTCATATTGTGCCTTCCAATGTTGTTTCTCTAAAAATTGTTCTAGTTTTTCTGGCATGAGATGGAAAGCAGAGGGCCAGGGGTCCAGGCCCTGTGCCCATCTCCTGGGCTTGACTGGCAACTTGCAGTGTGACCTTGAAAGACTCACTCAACAGTTTTGGTTTCAGTTTCCTCATCTGTAAAAAGAAGTGGTTGAACTAGTAATTTCCATACCCCTTCTACATCTAACATTCTGGATTCCCTTAATATATTCAGGATACTTTCAAAAGAACTTGCTACCCTTTACACGAAAGACAGAATAAAAGGCCACTATTTAGAGCAAATGAGATCTTTATTAGACACGAGGAGAATTCTTCTAACAGTAAATGGGCTAATGGGTTTGCTCTCTGTATTAATTTGCTAGAGCTGTATAACAAAGTACCATAGACTGTGCAGACTGTATGGTTTAAAGAACAGAAATTTATTTTTTCATAATTCTGGAGCCTAAAAGTGTTAGTGGGGTGGTCCTTTCTGGTGCCTCTCTCCTTGGCTTGTAGATGGCTGTCTTCTTACTGTATCTTCACCTGGTCTTCCATCTCCGTGTATCTATTCTAATCTCACTTTCTTATAAGGACACTAGTTAGATTGGATTAGGGCCCACCCCAATGACCTCATTTTATCTTAATTGCCTTTTTTAAAGATCTCATCTTCAAATACAGTCACATTCTAGATACTGGGGCTGGGACTTCAGCATATGAATTTAGGGGAGCAAAATTAAGCCCATAATGGTTTCCAAACTGTGGGATCTTAAGGAGTATGGAGAACATTGCCTTCCTTGGCTGGCTTGGGTAAAGCCCTAGATTAGATGAACAAAGAGGAGGATTCGATGAACTCTTAAAGGTTTTTCCAATTCTAGGAATTTGTGATATTGTATAAAGCTCCTCAAAATCAACACCTCCTTACCAGGAGCATGAATTAAAAAAGGGGCACAAAGAGCAAGGCTGCAGGAAAATAAAATAAAACAGTGAATGATTTGTACTTCAGGGAAAGCAAAGATGGAAAAGAACTTTGAAGCATTTTCATTTGAGGCAGTTTCATTACATCATGAGGGCAGAGGTGCTTTATCACACAGCCATTATTGTTTGATCTGTACCTGTAGGTGAACTTTTAGAGAGAATAAGAGTCTATTTCTCATAAATCCCACTTGAAGCAAACACAAAAGCAGGATCCTGCTGAGGACAAAGGAAAAATTCATGATGCAATTGCGTGTATCCTCATGGGTACCTTTTATGGCTGAGAAGGGGGAAGAAGAATTCCTTTCCAACATCACTATGAAGGAATACTTACAGATTACTCTTTCTGATTATTTGGACAGTAAAAGCAAGTAATGAGTCTCACACCACAGATCTCTGGCTTTTATTGCTCCAGTAATCCATTTGTTTCCTTAGGTATGTTTTCAGCAGCACAGAGTACTGGAAAGAGAATAAATGCTTACTATGTTCTGGTGTTCAGGACTGCATCCAGGTCATTCCTCCCTATGGCTTCTTATGGCCAACAGTCTACCGATGATCAGCACCTTTGTTTTCCCATTGGGTGAAGATGTACATGGTATTCACAGTGAATTTCTCATTAGACTTTCGAGGTCAACTATCCTCATCTGCAGAAAATTATACATCTTCCTCAAGGAACTCTAACTACTCCCCAGTGAAAATGTATTTCTTTAATAAAAAAAATAGCCCGCTGTATCCAGCTTTAAACACACACACACACACACACACACACACACAGAGTTTGGATGATTATCTTTGACATTTGCTTGTTTGAATATCATTAACTTTTCTGGAAACCATTTTTTAACCATACTTTCAGCTCACTCTAGTAAGGAGCCATGGGCTCTATATCAGTTTTCTATCACTGCTATAACAAATGGCCACAAATTTAGTAGCTTAAACAACCCAGATTTATTCCCTTACAATTTTATAGGTCAAAGGTCCAAATCAGGTCTCACTGGGCTTAAATCAAAGTGATGGTAGGGTTAGGGGAGAATCCTTGCCTTTTCCAGCTTCTAGTAGATACCCACAATTCTTGGCTTATACCCTCTTTCTCCTTCTTTGAAGACAGAAAGGCTATATCTTTCTAACTCCTCTTCCATAATCACATCTGCCTCTGACTCTCTGATTTCCTCTTTTACTTTTCAGGGGACTGGGCCCACCTGGATAACCCAGGATACTTTCCCTATCTCAAGATCCTTAACCTTAATCATATCTGCAAAGTCCCTTGTGCCATGTGAGGTTACATAGTCACAGGTTCTGGAGTTTAGGATGTGGCTATCCTTGGAGGGCCATTATTCTGCTTACCACAGCCTCTGACCATTTTAGCTGTGCATTTCGACTTCTTCATTTGGAAAATCATGGTAAGGGGTGCAATTTCAAGGCAGATTCTTCTTCTTGAACAACTCATTTTCCCTCTTCTATTTGCTCAAGGTGCAGTGATGTTTCAAATGATGGAAGGAGAGGGAGAGGGGCTTACACTTAGAGCCCCACCAGATAGGGTGTGGAGTCTGTCAGAGATCTTTTCCTGCCCATCCAAACATGCAAGCCAGTGGAAATCTTGATGTCACTTTAGTCATGACCTCTGATGTGAACCAAATATATATGTGTTTATATATGTATATTTTATGTATTTAGGCAAAGCCTTGCCTGAGTCTCCTTGGCCCCCTGAAACTGGTCAGGTGTCTCTTGGGTCTCATATCACCCAGTCAGTACACCTCCATTAGAGTACTCATCCCACTCTATTGTATTTGCCTGTTTTCTCATCTGTTGAGCTGAGCAGCTGGAGGGCAAGAACTCTTGAACTCCCTGTGCCTGGCACAAGGCCTGGCACATGAGAAGTTTAATAAGCATTTGTTGAATTCATGAAAACTCTAGAAAAAAGTTCCTACTCAAAGTTTTTCAAGCCCAGCCTCTGAAGTAAGTGGGTGGCCTGGCAGACATATTAGAGATAGAGTAGAAATCTGAAGACAATTTGTTTTCCTAGAGTTTTAATATTGGATTAATTAAATTATAAAAATTCAGAATTGTTGCTGCTGCTGTTGTTGTTGTGAAACAATTAGGCAGACAAATTATATATATTCAACAATTAAATTTTCAACACAATATTAAAACTTACCAATGGTAAACCAGGGATGCAACGTAGTGTTCAGGAAAGCACTGTAATCTAGGACTTAGAATACTTGAGTTCTGGTTAAATAAGTAGCTGTGTGATTTGGAGTAAGTCATTTGCTATCTCTGAGATCCTGTCCTTATCACTAAATGATTCTGTTTGACACTTAAGAGATACTGTCCTTATTGCTAAATGATTCTGTTTGACCCTTAAGTGATGGCCAGGTGCTGAAATGCTGTCAGGGTCTCTTTTTTCTAATGTGATATGACTCAGTCTTTCCTAAAGTGTGGAATATGGAATGAGGACCACGAGGGGGGTGTAACATGATTTTATAGGTGCATGAATGAATATTTTAATTTTAACAACTGTTAATTGAATTCATTGAGCTGAATAAATGTACGAATTTATTGAGCTGAACACCGTAACATACAATTAGGAAATAGCATTGTTTTTATTCCCTTACTATCTTGCTGCTTGCTCTGTCAGAGCTTTCTTTTGTTTCTTTTGTTTCTTGTGCTGCTGGATGATATTCTAGACTAACTGCATATTTTTTTTTAAGTAGGCTTCATGCCCAGCATGGGCCCGAGCAGGACTTGAACTCACAACCCTGAGATCAAGACCTGAGCTGAGATCAAGAGTTGGATGCTTAACTGACTGAGCCAACCAGGCACCCCTTATAACTTTTTAAATTCCTTTCAGATTAGTTTTTTCATTAAGAAAACAGTCTCATGCTCACGTCTTAAAAATTCCAGTCACACAAAAATACAAATTTCAGTCTCTCATCCAATTCAGAGTTTTTATGCTCCACCATCTGACCCTTGATCCTGAAGACTATTAGTAGGAAAAAGGAGTGATGTTTTATTTTGCTCACTTTGACTCTCCGATTCCAATTCACAACATTGCTCTGGCTCCCAGAGTCAAGGCTAGAAGGAGGAGGAGGATTAGAGGAAAATAGAAAAACTGGCTTGTTTGGAGCTGTTGTAAGCTTGTGATCAGTGCCTTCCTAATGACAGGCCCAAGCTGGCCCCCACTGGGCATATTTTTGGAGATGTTTCCACCACCCTAATAAGACCATTCCTTGATGAGCTGATGGACTCTTTCTCCAACTTTGTCTGACACTCCTTTGGCTTCTGTCTTTTGGCAGTGTATCCCAATTAGCCTTTTTCCACTGGGGTTCTCTCATCTCAGCAGGTAGATCTTGGGCAGCAACCTTTCAAGAGAGCTCCAACTCCTGTACTTGGTGGCACATCAAACATGTGACTCATAGGCATTCACATATCTTGCTCTGTCTGTCATTGATAGAAGTGCAGTTTGCTCTGCTTGGCCCTCTCTCCTTGTACTGATGTTTGGGGCAGCACCAGCTAATCTCTTGCTTTCTGAATTCTTCAGTTTCTCCAAGTTCCAGGGAACACAATTTGGGGTTCTCCCAAGAATTTGCTAATGCTTTGGAGCTGCCCAAAGCTTGCATCCAGCTAGGGGTAAGAGGCCAGCCTGTATGTGTGACAAGTATCATCAGTCTCTATGAGTAGTTTTCTTGAAGCTCTGTTTCTTTGCTTAAAGTGGAGGGAAAGGAGTCTTGAGGAAAGAATCAAGATTCCATAACACTGTCTACTCTAATGGGGTATCTCCTCTTGATGAATCTTCAACCTTCTGTCGATAGTCTTAAAAAACCAGGTTGGCCACCTATTGACACCCTGCTTTAGATTGCTGGGGTCATTCTCATCAGTTTTTTAAAGCTTTGAAGCTTTAGCCAAAATTCTGAGGTGCCAGAAGATGTCCCCTTTTGTCATGTCTCTATTAAAAGTATATATAACTTATCAAGCCTGTGATGTTGTAGACATTATTGTTGAGGATTAGAATAGTTACAAAAAATAAGAATCTTTAAGAAAAATTAAATAATTAATAGCATAAGTGGCTCACAGATATGGCAAAATCCATCATGGTTATATTCTTAAGCCATCATGTTAAGCAGGAGAAAGGCTGAGGCAGCACATTCTGTCTCTTTCCAGCCCAACTGTGACAAAAACAATGCTTATTCAGTATTAAGACCAAATTTTTACTCCATTGTAGCTAATCTATGATGGAACATTTCCTTTATCAAATTCATAGTCAGTCCCTCGAAGGTTCTGAGTAAAAGTGAGAAGATGCTAATTTCTAAGAGAGCAATTTGTTTACTCTGTCAGAGTCAGAAATTATTGTAAAGTACAAAATAAGTGCTAAATAAAGCCCTCTATAAATAATTGAACTACAAAAGAAAATAATTGAATTTTTAAAAGTTTGATTTAAATGGTCTTTTTTCTTGATTACTTAAGATAGTATAAAGCGACATATTAAAAATATCAAGGAAAGATTTAAAAACCTAGATTTCCATGAAAAAGAGGCTTTGTAGGTGAAAGAGCACTGAATTTGGAATAAAAAAATTCCAACACTGCAATCTACCTACAGATAGTATGATCTTGAGAAGTCCCTTGACCTCCCTGAGCCATGTCTTTATGGAATCAGACCTCAACTCTACTGAGAATGTGCAAGGATCAAGTAAGATAATGTATGTGAAACAGAGAACAATCTAGAGTCCAGTATAGTGCTTCATCAGTCAGTAGATGCTAGATATTAATTAATTTTTTTTTTCATTTAAGTGTAACATACATACAATAAAATGTACCAGTTTTAAGGTACAATTGATGTGTTTTGACAAATATATATCCTCATATGTCTGACACCACAATGATGTTATAGAACATTTCCATCACTCCCCAAATTCTGTTGTGCCATGTTAACATCACTTCCCTCCCATTAAATCCTTGCTTTACTCTTTTGTACAATTTTATATAAGTGGAGTCATGCAGTATGTAGTCTTTTGTGTCTGGATTCTTTCACTTGGCATAATTCTTTTAATATTCATTCATAATGTTGCCCATATCAGTAGTTCCTTTTTATTACTGAGTAGTATTCCATTATGTGGATACATAACATTTTATCAGTGGACCAGTTGGTAAGCATTTGGCTTATTTCCAGTTTCTGGCTATTATGAAGAAAGTTACAATAATCATTTAATTACAAGTCTTTGTATGGGTATGTTTTCATTTTTGTTGGGTAAATACCTAAAAAGTAGGATTGCTGGGTTGTATAATAAGTCTGTGTTTAATCTGACTAAGAAACGGCTACCCTGCTCTGTAAAGTGGCTGCACCATTTTCCATTTCCACTATCCATGTATGAAATTTCTAGTTGTTTCATATCCTCAGCAATACTCAGTATTGTAGGTCACTGTAAATTTTTTTTAATATAGTGGCTGTGAAGTGATACCTGTTTTAATTTACATTTCCCTCTCGATGAATGATATTCAGCATCTTTTTGTATGACTATTTGTCATTTATATACCTTCTTCAATGAAGAGTCTGTTCAAATTTTTTGCCAATTTTTAAAATGGGACTGTTTTCTTACTATTGAGTTCTAAGAGTTCTTTTATATGTTCTGGATAAATGCCTCATTGAGAAACATGCTTGCAAATATTTTCTCCTGGTCTGTGGCTTGCCTTTTCATTTTCTTAACAGAGTCTTTTGAAGTGTAAAAGTTTTGGGTGGTTATCCCATAGAAATAGGATCGATTCCTGTCCACCAAATTTGATTTAGGTGTTGAGACCACGCCAGGAAGGTAGGAAAGGATTATTATGCAATAATGAGACTTTCTGGGGAGAGCAGGGCAGGCTCCTAAGGAGGAACAAAAATGGCTTGAGAGAGCAGGGAAAAGAGGCTGGTTTTGTTTGTACTGTGTTTAGGGAATGGCGCTGGAGTGAGGGTTCCTGTGCTTGAGAGGCAGGGCTTGCATGTTTTGAACTTCCTTTTGGCAACAAAGGTAGGAGCCCCTGGGCTTTCTTATCAGCTAGCCCAGATGTGGGGCAGAAGGAGAAGGTGGAATGGTGGGATTTGAAAGCTGTCAGCAGTCAAAATCAAACATCAAAATGGAGTCAAGCTCTTTATTACAGTTTAATTTTTTATGAAACCCAATTTATTGTAGCTTTTCTTCTGTGGTTCATTTATTTTTGTGTGTCTTAGCTAAGAAACATTTTCCTAATTCAAATTAAAATGTTTTCCCTATATTTTCTTTTAGAAGTTTTATCGTTTTAGATATTACATTTAAGTAATCTATTTCGAGTTAATTTTTGTATATGGTGTGAGGTACATTCTAAAAATTTTCCCCCCACAGGATCAATTCTTCCAGGATCTTTTTACTGAAAAAGACTATCCTTCATCCCACTGAATTGGCACCTTGACACATTTGTTGAAAGTCAATTGGCCGTGGATATGAGGATTCATTTCTGGATTCTGGGTTCTATTTCATTGATCTATATGTCTGTATTCATCGCAATACCACACCATGTTTACTACTATAGTTTTATAATAAGTCTTGATATTGGGTAGCATAATTACTCCAAATTTGTTCTTCTGTTCAGAACAATTCCATTTCCTAGATCTTCATTTGCATTTCCATATTAAGTTTTAAAATCATTTTGCCAATTTCTATTAAAAAAAAACCTGCTGGGATTTGGTTGAAATTGCACTGAGTCAATAGATCAATTTGGGGGAGATTGACATTTTATCAACACTGTGTTTTCTGATAAACATGGTTTATCTCTCCATTTATTTAGGTCCATTTTAAATTTCTCCCAGAAATGTTTTAGAATCTTGAGTATATAGATTTTATGCACACTACATTAATTTTTCCCTAAGACTTTTATATTTTTTGATGCTATTATAAATAGTGTATATTTTTAATTTTAGTTTCTAGTTGTGCCACTTTGTTTCCAGCCAAGATGGAGTAACAGGGCCTGGATCTGTCCTCTCAACTGAAACAACTAAAAAGCTGAACAAGATATATAAAACAATGGTTTTTAAGCCATGGGATGTCAGGCAATGGAAGACAGTGATTTCTGGGTGATAGAGAAAAAAATATAATAAGGCGAGCCCTATCACTGCTCAGCTCATCACCTGGAGAGTGTTTCTAGGCCACAGCAGAGGAGGCTGCAATTCAGACAGAGTCCTGAAGTCTTCTTGAGTTGAAGAAGTAGAAGTGGGAGTTCAGGGAGGCCAAGATAGAGTTTGTAGATCAGTGTATTGGAGAGACTAGAACTGCACTGAGAGACTATGTCAGAGGTCTACAGAGTCCCCATAACTCTACAATTGATCACTGCATGTTGCAAAGGAAACTATCAGAGGGCAGGGAAAGAGTCACTCAAAAAGTGTAGAGTAAACAATACTTAGAACTCACATAGTGTCGATAATACTTTTGTTCCTACTGGTCAGAGGAGAAAAACCTCATAAAATTCATAAGCCCTAAGCTAAATGCCGCTTTGGGCCTTCCTAACAAAGTTTAACAGCAAGACCCAAATGGATCGAAATGTTTCCTAGTAGTATAAATACATTAAAGAACTAAACTCAAGAATATTTGAGAGTGAAAAAAAAAATCCAGTACTCAAGAAGGTAAAACTCACACTGTCTGGAATCCAATAAAAAATTACCGGATATACCAAGGAGTAGAAAAAAACGTGACCTATAATTAAGAGAAAATTTACCCAATTGAAATTGACCCAGAAATGACCCAGACATTAGAATTGGTAGGATAAGGACATCAAAAGTTTTTATAACTCTATTTCATGTGTTCAAGAAACTAGAGGAAAGATGAAAAATGTTAAGTAGTGACATGAACAATATAAAATAAAATACCCAAATTGAACTTCTAGTGATAAAAATAATGCCAGGGTGGAGAAATTTATTAGAGGGAATTAATGGCAGATTGAACACTGAAGAGGAAAAGAAATTAATAAATTTGAAGCAATAAAAACTATCCTACATGAAACTCAGAGATAAAAAAACTGAAGAAAAAAAAAAAACACCTAAAACAAAAACAGAGCATCGGTGAGCTAATGAGTCCTAATAAATGTGTTATAGATTTCTTGAAGGAGAGGAGAGAGGGGAGAATATAAAAGTATTTGAAGAAATAATGGTTGAATACATTTTCAAGTTTGATCAAAATTATAAACCTACAAATCCAAGAAGTTCTAAGCACCCCCAGCAACAACATGGACGAACCTTAAAATAATGTTGAGTAAAAGAAGCTAGGCCAAAAAGGGTACATAGTCTATGATTCCATATATTTAAAAATCTAGAAAATACAGATTAATTTATAGTAACAGAAAACAGATGGGGGTGGAGAAAAGCCATGGAGGGGTGAGAGAGAGAGATTACAAAAGGACAAAGAAAATTTTTGAGAATGATGGATACATTCATTGTCTTGATTATGGTGGTAGTTGCATGTATATACACATACACACACATGTAAGACATATATGTATGTATAAAAACTTATGTAAAAACTATATGTATATGTAAAAACATATATATATGTAAAAACTTATAAAATTGTACACTTTATTTTTCACATTGTACACTTGAAATATATGCAGTTCATTATATATGAATTGTACCTCAAAAAGCTGTTTAAAAGGTCTAATAGTTTGTTGCTAGTGTATAGAACTACATTAGATTTTTATATATCTACCTTGTATCTTGCAACTTTGCTAATCTCACTTGTTCTAGTAATGCTTGTTATTGGTACTATTATCATCGCTGCTGTGGTTAAAATCAACAGCATATTAAAGGAAATATTTTATGCATGTGCTACAGCTTTGCAAACTGTGAATAAAACTATTTTAGCTGTAATAGAGAAATCAAGCTTTTAATTCAGTTGCCTAAGCAGAGGGAGTTTTTCTGTAGATGATTGAGGCCTGGATATGCTGAGATCCTGGTGATCACATGAGAATAGTAATGTACACAGGACTCTAAATACCCAAGGGCCAGGCCACCATCCTTCTCTAACAATTGCAGGAAACGGACTCAGATCCTTTTTCCTTAGAGCTCGTGTGCCAGCTCCTCTGGTGGGGAAGCCCCTGCATCCTGTCTGTTCAGTATTTGATGCTTGGTGATAACAAGCCTGTGCTCTCCAAGAGCTGGGAACTGCTCAGAACAGAAGTATTTATGGGTTCCCTGGAAATGCCTCCTGAACGCACCCTGGGGCCTGGCGGGAGAGCTTTCCCCTCACAGGCATGCTAGCTGCTGCTCAGCTCTTGGGCTCCTGTCAACACCAGCAGAGCAGGGGAGAGACTTTTCTACAGAACCCAGTTCATTTTCCTGGCTTGCTATCCATAACCTTCTACAAAAAACCTCCATCCACTGGGCCTGCCACCACAGTTCTGCTGTTCTATGTAACAGGAGTTAATGTTAGAATAACAAATCCTATTTATCCTTTATGAGGAATTAATTATTCAATGTTGGTAAATATATTAAGGGTTTTCCATGGGCTGCCAACAACAGAGGATTATGCTAGAGAGCAAATAGGATGGAGCTGAAATCCATACATTTTATGTTCCATTGTTTTCTTAGCATTATGAACAAGTAATATTTCATATGGACATCACATTTCTTTTTAGTCCTGTCAAACATTTGATGTGCATTTGAGCTTTTTCTTGCTCTGTGGATGGCAATGTGACAAGTTGGGCTTCCAGCTATTCCTCAGGGGCCCAAGCTAAATTCACATACCTCAGTTTCTTCTGCAGCTCTGATTTCCCCTCTTATGGAACTCATCTTTGCTCCAAATGTCTTCTTTAGCAACACAGAAACTTTAGTAATGGGTGAACTCATTTTCTCCAAGTTCAGAAATTATTCAGACTTCAAGGATTTTGGAATTTAAAGGGGATTCTTGGTTTCTGCATCAGGTCACCCATAACACAGTGCAACTTCTGTTTTTAAGTGGGATAAAAACCCTTTTAAGAAGCTTATTGAAAGGGCTCATATGATTTTGTGGACATCAAATAGTTTTTAAAGGACAATATTTTGATGGTTTAATTATAAGAAAATAGGAAACATGCAGATTAAATTGACCCTAAAACACACATGGTTTTAAAAATTAAGGGCAAAGAATTCTGGCAAAATACATTTTTTGAATCTAAAACACATGAACAAAATCAAAAGGCCTGATAAATTCAGATTATAGCAGTTGGACTAATGTGATATGCCATATAAAATCCCAAGGAGACCACAGGCCACTTCTCCATGCTGCTTCTTGTCACTTGGGATTCAGTTTCACACATCATTTTTTGCCTCTGAAAACATACTAAATCTTTTCCTCTTGTGTCTGATTTTTGTTTTTGTTTTTATTTTTTTAACGTTTATTTATTTCTGAGAGAGAGACACACACACACACACACAGTGTGAGTAGGGGAGGGGCAGAGAGAGAGAGAAAGACACAGAATCCGAAGCAGGCTCCAGTCTCTGAGCTGTCACTACAGAGCTTGATGCGGGGCTTGAACTCACAAATCTCGAGATCATGAGCTGAAGTCCAACACTTAACTGACTGAGCCACCCAGGTGCCCCTTGTGTGTGTGTTTTTAAGATTATAATGACGAATATGTGCTCTTTAAATTCCTCACACATATAAAGTTTTCTTCCAAGTAGTTAAGTTTCTCACCCAAAGGAATTTGCTGTTTGGCTTCTTAATTGTCAAAGATGGCCATGCTGAGTCACGTAATTAAGAAAACCCAGGGTTTATCTTCCCCCAAATACCTCAACAGGTATTTTAATCTTTTCTAGCCAAAGAAACTTTTCATCAAATATTCAGTGGATTAAAGGGCACCTGCTCTCGGGGGTGGGGCTGGTGTCTTCTCCTCTCCTAGTGATCCTTCTCTGGAGCAAAATTTTGGGATATGTGGCAGATAACAAATTTGCTCATGGTGTCTGTTTTAGTATGTTTGGTAACTTTTGTGTATGTACTTGTCATTGTCTTTAAAAAATTGCTGGTGGGAACGTTTGGGACTTTTCACAAAGGCACATTCTCCAGAGAGGTTTTGCTTCTGCCAGACACTTGTGGGCATTACCAGTCCTCTACCACTTTCAATCAAGTTCAGAGTTTGAGGTTCTTTGAAATTTCCAGGGAATGCAAATCCACACAAGGGTTGGCCTATGGGTGCGACATCTCTCCCCTCTCCCACTTTTCTTCCCTTCTCCACAAATCGGCACAGCAGAGGCTAGTTCACTTCTGATTGACATGTTCTTTGAGGGTGTAGTCTTTGGGCTCCATTTAATGTGGGGAAGGATTTTTCTTGGGCTCTGCTCTTGCACTGGCCCTGAGCCTTGCCTTTTGTCTCTCTCTGTATAAGGCCAACAAAACTCAGAAATGTCTTCTGGATAAAAGCATCTGTGATGCTCAGGTCTTGCTTTCTTCTGTAGCTTCCCTTTTCCCCTTAGATTTTGTTCTGGTGGTTCCTTGTCAGCTTATTGATACATTTATGAGACTTTTTATATTAGTATTTTATCCAATATTTTTGGTTCTTTTTCTGCAGGAAATCTGGTCTGAAAAAAGTCTATCCTACCATTTCTGGAAATAGAACTTCTTTAGATATAAAATTGAATTGAGTGCCTGGGTGGCTCAGTCGGTTAAGCATCCAACTCTTGATTTCGGCTCAGGTCATGATCTCACAGTTGTGAGATCCAGCCCTATGTAGGCCTCCGTGCTGGAGTGCTCCTCCCCCGCTCATTCTCTCTCTTTCTCTCTCAAAATAAATAAATACACTTAAAACTTGAATTGAAAGTTTCTAAGCATCTGATAGTTTAAAAATCCTACCTCAAGATACTGCATTAAGTCAGAGTTTCAAGGCTTAGAACAAGAAGACCACTTTTGGCTTCTATACTGGTTGGCAATGTATGTTCTACCATTTTACTTGAATAATATCCTGTGTCAGAGATTTCTTGAGAATCCTATTTATCTGAGCTCTACACCAGGTAGTACATATGGTGGTATAAAATGTGATTTATTTTCATACAGTTCTAAGGAATTTGGGATGTGGTCTATTTTTTTTTTAAGTTCATTCATTTTGGGGAGAGAGAGAGAGAGAGAGAGAGAGCGAGCAGGGGAGGAGCAGAGAGAGAGAGGGAGACATAGAATCTGAATCAGGCTCCAGGTTCTGAACTGTCAGTGCAGAGCCCAACGCTGGGCTCAAGCTTATGAACGATGAGATCACGATCTGAGCTGAAGTCAGATGCTTAACAGACTGATCCACCCAGGCGCCCTGGATGTGGTCTATTTTAAAGGCTAAATTTAATTGGCCTATCCTTTAGCTTGAAGGGAAAAAGCAATATATGTTGAAAGTGAGTTATATGACATCATTAACTTATCCTCAGTAGAAAACTAACTCTCTGATGAAAAAAATAGTATCAAATTCTCCAATACACAATTTCCCCACTTTGACTGAGCTGGTGTTAAACTTGGCTTCCATGCTCTACCTTCTGTCATAAAAATGAAGAGTCAGAAAGACAGATGCCATATGATCTCACTTGTATGTGGAATCTAAAAAAAAAACAAAATAGAAACTGAAATGGACTAGGGATATGATGTGCAACATGGTGACTAAAGAACAATACTGTATTATATATTTGAAAGTTCTAAGAGAGTAGATCTTTAAAAGTTCTCATCACAAGGAAAAAACTTTATGTGGTAATGAACGTCAACTAGACTTTGTGGCGGTAATTTTATGATTCTGATATATATATATCTGCTATGTATATCTATATATCTATATATATCAGATTGTTATCTTGTACACCTGAAATTAATGCAACGTTATATGTCAATTATATCTCAATTAAAAAAAAACAGAGAGAAAAAGGCAAAGATAGTCCAGCCTGATGTTGAGTGATGTGAGCACAAGCTCAAATGCCCACAAAGAAAGGAAAATTCAAATAGAAAAAGAATGCTCTTTTGCATGATGGTTCTTCATCTGATAATGGGCTTCTCTGTGGGCTCACCCCTGACTATGCCGGGAGTTCACAGAGCAGCTTCAGGGTCTGGCAAGCAAGTAAATGCTTTGTCATAGGTGCTCAGTGGAATATGAAGAATGAAGGAAGGAATGAGTAAATGAACAAATGAGCAGAATGTCCTACCCTTCCAGGTTGGCAGTGTTCCCTTCTGTGCTTAAGAGAGCATTTGTCACCCTATTACTTTGTGAAATGCTCTGGACTTATGGGAAATAAATCTTTCTTTCTTTACAATTCATGCCCCATGGCAGTATTTTTTTGAAGTGTGGCCCATGGACCATCTATACCTGGATTACCTGGGATATTGGTCAAAACTGCAGATTCCCAGGACCCACTTCACAGCTACCAAATCAGAATTTCTGGGGACAGACTCATGAATTCACACTTTTAACACAACCCCAGGTGATTCTCTTGTACAAAAAAAATTGAGGAGCTTTGTATTATGTGAACATTATCACATCAGTAATAATTTATTAAGCAATCACTATGTTCATTCCATATTTTAGCCTCTAACTCTATCAAAATGATCTATAGGAAGTCTGTAATCTATTTTATCAGGTTGTTTGATGCTTTCCAGTGTTGAATATATCTGTTTGCCTTATTGTCACAATTGTCTTTATTTTAAAAAATCCATACGCACATTGTGCCATGATGATGTTTCTATAGAATGAGAAAAATAGGTAAAAACATTTTCCTATAGACTCTGGACATTTAAAATCTGAAATATGATAGTATGGACATTGAAGATGGACAGTGCAGAATTTAAAGAGAGAGGAAGGGAGTTGTTCCTTTCAGTTTTCTATAGTTTGGAAATTCCTCCAAATAATAATTCATTTAAGCAAGTTTTGTCTTATCTTTGTCCAGTATGGCTTCATATAATATATGGAATTTCCTAATTAGCATTCCTTTCATGAATTGACACGGGATGAGTCCAAAGTATTTGGCTTGACTAATTCTCTTTGCTAAGGAAAATCCCATGGCTGAAAATAAACTGGTATTTTTGTTTTGAAAGGAAAAAAGAATTTCTGGAAATAGGTCCATGATCCTAAAAAGTAAGCTTGCGTAAATACTGCTCTTTTTGCCAGGTTCAGGAAATTTCTAATGCATGATAAAAAGGATCAGGTGACACACTGAAGGGAGGGATTTGAAGTTAACTGTTGCATGTGAACAGAAAGGCTCTCCCATTTCAACATAACATGCCATGTAAAAGAAATGTGGATTAAAAACGCAATGATTTAGTGCAGTACATCCTTTGTTGCAGACAATAGGTAGGCAATTGATCAGTTGTTTTTTTTTATAAAACGGGGCAAGTCTCAGCTGAATTTCAAACCTCATGTTAAAAGCAATAGAAATACAAAGCAGTACTCATATACAGATCCTGGCAAAGAACCACATTGTGGCGGATTTACTACTTCCTTGGTATAGGCCTTAGATTGGAAATCAGCTGAACTTGTAGGTTTTGAGTCCTCATTCGTCATGTATGGTGCTGGCCTGCCAAAGTGAACTGTGTTGCTGCACAAACATGAGGTCTCCAGGAAAACAGGGTTCTGACACAGGCACACCCACGCTGAGCCAGGGAAATGCTTCAGGCGTGCCTTGCCAGGGAAATATTAAAAGCTGATTAAAAGAAAGTCTTCCAGGAGCCATGTGAAGACGAGGATATAAAGGTGCACCATTCTGGATCATTTCAGGCTCTTTCACCCTTAGATGAGAAACACTGTAGCTTCCCAGGTGGTGGGTACTCCAAAGAGTTCATTACACTTCTAAAGATAAAAGCCAATTTTACGAGACAGAGGTGAAAGGATTAAAATAAAACATACTATCCCTCAGTGTATGAAGGTGCATTGGTGGATCATTGCCTGGTGTCACTGAGAATCTTGCACCCAGCTATGAGGAATATGTTCATTTGTCCAAAAAGAAAAAAAAATATATTTGGTGGTCATTTAATAATTGTTCATTGCTCTAAATACAAAGAGTCTGATTTAGCTTCAACTCTCCCCTCCCCAAAGGCAAATAGAAGATAGGTTTATAATCATTTAAAATGAAATCTCCAGGGCAAGTTATGCATACTGCACATTTTATTAATGAAGAGGAAAATCCAAGGCATTTCCTGCTGCAAGTTTCAATTGTGTGAAGGCCAAAGCAACTAGGAGTTGTGTATTATCAGGAGGAGTGTAGCTTGTGTACTCAAATCAACCAGGCATCCATAGGAAATGGGCTCCATTGATTAGGACTGTTCTCTCACCTGAAAGCATCTGGTGGTTGGAAAATTTAAACATAAAAAGTCCATCCACCAGCTGCCAATTCATCTGCAAAACACACAATCTACTTCACATGTAAAAAGGGCAAAAGGAGAAACAAATCTCACCATAGCTTCAAACAGGCCAAGTAGATCTTGCCTTTATCTCCTGGCCTGTCTTATACAAAGATGCTGCCCCTGGTTTATGTCTTTGGTATTCTCTTTCATCTAGCAGTATTTGTGCTGTGTCTTAAGAGCTCTTCCGAACCATAAGTAGCATATTAATTAATTATTGGGTTAGTGTAACAAATTGCACATCAGTGTATTTTATAATTATTCTCCAATTAGATTTGGTTTATTGAGTTAGAGGAGGAGGAGAATGGGATTTCTGGTTAGACTAGAGGGAACAGCATGCAGGGTTATGTTCTGAATTGGGAAACATTTTGAGCTTTCTTATTAAATAAAATCAAGCAGTATGTATACACACAGCAGCTGGAAGAGTATCGAAGGAGGGTGAGTCCAAAAATCGGATGCCATGTTCCTTCTTTGCAAGATTTCTCCAACTTTTGCAAAGTCTGGTGTTCAAGTATAAGGGCCAAATACTGTCTGGAGAAGATAATGCTTAAAGAGGAAAGAAAGGGAGTTGACATGTTATTGGCATGGGGTCAAAATGCAAGGGGTCAGGAATTTAGACTATTTCAGATGGCATAATAATTTGGGGTCTGGGGTATAAAGGAAGGGAAACAGAGAAATCACTGTGGACATCACCATGTCCAAACTGTAATGTGCCACAGAGATACCGTTGAAGAAAAAAACATCCCTTAAACATTTGGAAGTATCCCACTTTTGTAATTCCTGGTATATGTTCAGTATGTGTACTCCTTAAATCTCTAGATACTAATTTTGGACCTTTTCAATTATAAGCTTTTCTTCCCTACACCAGGGATCCTTCCTCAAACAACATCTTTTGCAATCCCTATAATGCTTTATCTAGGACATTTGTCAATGCCTTATATATTCTGGCCACTGACTCCTTTAAAATGTCACCCTCCCTGTGTCACTTCCAGGAGCCTCTTCTCAACCACTATCATCTGCCCTTTGAACACTCTTAACGCCTTCCTGGGCATTTGCTCAGAGCATAGACCACTCGCTGCTTGATCCTCTGGCTCCTCTCCACTTATCCAGATACTATCCAGCCTTCAAGGACCAGACAATCACTACTTCTCTCAGGAAGCCATCCCTGCTTTCTCTACCCCTAGAGCCCATGGTGCTTCTTTCTAAACCATTAGCTTGGCAATTTACTGACTGCCATTATATATATCATTGTCTTATATTGTCATTAACATTTCAAGGCTCTATGCCATGTCTCTCTTACTGGACTGCTAGTCCCTTGAGTGGAGAGGTTGGTTCTTCTAGGACAATTCCCACTATGTAGTTTGGACTCAATAAATGTATGATGATGAATTTGTAAACAACAACAAAGTTCTAAGAAATATTTATTTCACTCCTTTCTATTAATATTAGATACATTAAATTTAATTTTTTAGATGCTAAACTAAAAACAATAAATTATTAGCATTTAAAATGTATTTAATTTCTATTAAGGAGGATTCAAGACATGTGGAATATTTTATTTTTTTGGCATAATACTTGTGTTTTCTCATAAAATTAAATAGAATATTACCTTAAATAAATTACATACCTCATCACATTCATATATCTATTCTTTCCCAGTTACCTTCAGAGAATAACTGATAAACTTGCCATGTGACATAAATAAGAAAGGCAGAGGGAGACAAGGGTATCATATTGGCTTTCTGGGGTCTCCTGACGAAAAGGTCCCAGGTTTGACCTCTTTTCTTCAATTGACACTCACCTATTACTTCTCCTCTCCTTTTAACAGGTTAAGGCTAAGCAAGAAAGAGTCCAGTGTGATGTTTCATTAAGTCGCTGAGCCATTGGAATAGGCTGAGCACCTCTAGAGGGAACTAAGTGGTTAATTGCATTTCATGGACCCAGCCAAACTAAAATGCAGCTCGTTCACCAAACCATCCTTTTTCCCCCCTTTCTCTGGATCAGTCCCAACTCTAATTAAAATATAATATTCTCCTTATGTGATTCCTTGGAAAAGTTTGTGGAATGACCACATAATACAGAGCAGGTTTTCCAGATGTTCCCTGTCTTGGCTGGTATTCGCATGCACAGCATCTCCACCCCCAAATTTTTCTTTTCTATACTTACCATATGACCTCCTCTCCCCTCCCTCTTCTCCTCTGCTGTCCCTGATATACTGTGCATAACTTCCTGAGTCTTATTGTTGTGCCTTCAGTGTATAAGAGCCATTACTGAAGTGCAGTGGGCCAAGAAAAAAGTAATACTTGCCTCCACAGAGCACTTTAATGCTATTTACAATGGAAAAAACAACTTTGAACTGCTTCCAAAATAACAGGCATTAAAATCACTTCTGTTTGCAGTTGAGATGGATTTTGTAGTAACCTTTCCAAACCTGCTTCCTCTGAATGTTTTTCAGTCCATAGAGTGGCTTTCTCAGTGAGAATTTAAAATGGTGCCCACATAAACACTTGACATATGCCTCAAAAGCTTATTTTCCAACATTCACTCAAGCAGTTTCTTGTGAAATCAGGGTTTGCAGTCACACAATCTCAATGAATATTATACAAATGCGGTGATATTAGGAATCACTGTTCCAAACTGTGAGTTAATAAAAGGGACCAATATGACATAGCCATAAGGTTTAAGCCCACTTTTGATTATGTGATCACTTAGCACAGTTCCATACGTTCAATTTCCCACACTTTTTCCCACACATATTTTTCACAAACCTTATATACCCTCAGTCATTTGATCTGTGTTCATTAAATGTGAGGATTTCTCAGTGAAAGGTTACAAAATGGCATGCTGTAAGCAAAACCCATAGTTAAAAAAATCGGCATACTTCTTTCAAAATTCATGAATTAATAGCTAATGTTTTAGCTAAATAGCTAAAGTTGGAAATTTTCCCTCACAAGTTGGGATTCCTGGCTTTTCTTTAGTGAATTTAGAGATTTTTAAAAAACGTTTATTTATTTTTGAGAGAGAAAGACACAGAGCATGAGCGGGGGAGGGGCAGAGAGAGAGGGAGACACAGAATCCGAAGCAGGTTCCAGGCTCTGAGCTGTCAGCACAGAGCCTGACGTGGGGCTCGAACTCACGAACCGCAAGATCATGACCTGCGCTGAAGTCAGATGCTTAACTTCTTAACCGACTGAGCCACCCAGGTGCCCCTAGAGATCATTTTGATGTAGCATCATTCTGCTGGCATTTAGTCTAGTGGCTGCCTTGTCACATGGGACAGAAGCCATCTGCTCGCTGGACCTTCTGAGTCCAAGCATTCTTTCCCATCACCTACCTGATTTGACTTCAACACTTTGAGTCAGAATGTTTTCAGTTCAAGATTTTTAGAGACAGAAATTAAGCCAAGCAAGACATGTTTCAAGCCATATGTTATTATTATTATTATTATTATTATTTTAAATCTAAATTCTTTCTCTGGAGTATATTTCCCAATTTGTCTATATTCTTGACACTGTTTTCCTAAGTAAACTGAGTCCATCATGCAGCATAACCTCATAGTTGAGAGCAAGGGCTTTGGAGTCATGTAGTCTTGACTGGTTTTTCACTATGTGGTATTGGCAAAATTGCTTAAAGTCTTCGTGCCTCAGTTTTCTTAACTCTAGAATGAGAATACTCCATAGCCCGGTGATTCTCAACTGTCCTGTGTGTCAGAAGGCTTGTTAAAACATGGATGGCTAGTCCTATCCCTGGAGTTTCTGATTCAATAGGTCTGAGGTGAGGCCTCTGAATTTACATTTCTAACACGTTCCTGAGTAATGCTGCTGGTCGAGGAACCTCCAGGCACTTTGAGAACAACTGCCTATTCCATTGGGTGAAGATTAAATGTGATAGTTGTGTAAAACATGGTACAGTGAGCTAGCCATTTGATTGAAATAAAAAGTTATATTTAATTTGTTAGCGATCCATAGCTTAATTCTTTGTAAAACCTGATGAATTACTGCATTTTAATAAATACCATCAATTAATGGATTCTAGATATGAATGAACTGTTTCATTTCTGAAACCTATATATTTTCATACTGCAGAAGAGAAAATCCACACCTTACCTTATTTTGGTTTTGTTCTTTTACCACTGTAAGGGAAGAATTAATAGATTTGCCTAAGGCATTGGAAGGAAAGGTGAACAAGAAGGAAATCATTTTAGATTGCCATGAATAAATCACCTTCTGTTCTCACATTATCTTCTTTGTGCTCTTCCTGTGCTCTCCTGGAATCTAGACCCAGCAACGGAGCACAAAGCTATCCATGGTCCTGCATGGAACACAAAGCCATCTGTGGTCCACTGGCTGTTTGCTCCTTCCCCTGTCCCTGCATTGCCTCAGTGACGAGCAATGAGAAACAGGATGGCCCCACATCAGACTAAAAAAGTGCGGGAGTGAGTTCCATGCAGATCTAAAATCAATGGACAAATAATTTCCTCCCTCCCTCCCTCCCTCTCTTCCTTCCTTCCTTTCATCCTTCTTCCTCTCTCCCTCCTTCCCTCTTCCCCTTCCCTCTCTCTGTCTCTCCTTCTCTCCCTCTTTCTATCCTTCCCTCCTTCCCTCTTTCCCCTTCTTTTCTATATTTGGACATTAAACATCATAGGAATATGCTAGGAACATAGCATGTGTTTTGCAATACTGGCAACTAACTGACACCTATTTAAAAAAAAGACCCTAGAACTCAATCCAGCTTGCTGACTAAAAAAAAAAAAGTTCTAGCATGGTGTTCAGATATATTTCACTCATAAAAATAGCCTTGGTGCATATGCAACAAATAGACACTATACAAATAACACCTGGAGTGTAATGCATTATACCTAGTTAAATATTTAAGAACTCCTAATTTTTGAAAAGCTTGACCAATACATTATACTCCACTTTCTTCTGTGGTAGACGAGGTGGGATTTCACTGGCCCTCGATATGGGAGAAAAAGGAATGAGTGTGAAGTGCAGAGGCTTGGGGAGGTGTAGGGAAAGTTTCCTCTAGGATTAGGCTTGCATAATAAACTTTGTTATCAAGGAAGTCTGTGGAAACCTCTTTTCTGAAGTTTTAGTGAATGTACAAGTCTGTTGCCTCTGGTTGATCTCTGGAAGTTCCTTTCAAGACTCTGATTTTGTGAATATTTTTGGTGTACCGGACTGCTCATGCTTGCTGGCCCTCCAGATGCTTATAAAGCACTGCATGTTCTCTCCACTGCAGAGCTAACCGCCATGCAGTCTTTTATGGACAGTTCTCATAAAACACCTCCTCTAGAGAGGCAGACACCATCAGAGTCAAAAGTGGTTGTGACACAGAGCAACCTTTGAGGTACAAGCTCTCAAGTGGTGTTTAAATTTAATACTGCATCATAATTCAGGATGCTAAATCAGTATGTAAAAAAGGGATCAATACTTAGTAAAACTACAAGCAAGGCTGGCATGGACCACACAACTTCTTTTTCCATCTAAACCCTCCCAACTTGTCTCCAGGTCTTCTTGACACTGCGTCATTTGACATTACTTAGGCTATAAAACTTTATGCATTCATAATGGGCAACAATAAGACTGGGCAGTTATTGTGGCATAAAATGGAGAAAAAAGTTACCAGACCGTCAATATGGCCATCGTTTTCTAGCCAAATGCTTTATTAATGATAAGTTAGCAGTCACAAATTAACACAGATGTGATCAAATATCAACTCCATCGGTAAGTTTTCATTATGGGCTGTTCCTTCAGGCTCAAAATGAAAAGCCTCAAATACTCCAGAAATCACTTCCAAATTCTGAATAATGTTTCATTTGTAATACGTAAATAGGAGGCATTTTAGGAACATCTCAATAAATTTCATCTGGAGATTTTTCTTAAGTAGACCCAGCTGGGTTGGACGACTCATAAAAATAGATTGATTTTTCCTGGTGCCATTTACAGATAGGCCAGGAAAAAAAGCCACAAGAAGCACTTTACTGCTGACATTTTGAAGATCTTATATCCTATAGCTTATTTGACATCATCAGATGATGCAGAGTATTAGGAAAGTATGGGAGAGTGGTGAGAAAATGCAACTGGAGAAACAAGGGCGTATTTGTATCAAAAAATTGGAAGGAAGAGAACGAATTCTTGTTTTCATTGCACCGTTCACCCCCCTTTCTTCCTGCTTGGGAGCCAAGTCAGTGAACAGCTCTTTACAAGACATGGAAGCTTAGAATTACATTACTTTAAAGTATGAGGGCTTCAGAACTGTGGCCTACCGGCTAATCAGTATCTTTTTCACCCTGAGAACAAGCAGTTTGGCAGATCTCTTTTCTAAACTAACTGACCCAAAGAGTTCTCCCCTCAGTGGTTTAGGCCCCTCCAAAGAAAGAAATGGTGCAGTGCAACAGTGGTGATGCCGGTAGTGAGAAACACACCCAGACCTTAGTATAAGATGCTTCTAGGAGACTTGTCCTGTGTCCTGTAATGATAGTTCAAGTTATGTGTTTTGACCTGTTGTTGGATTCAAACGCGTGTAATGAGTCATAGAATAACGGGATTTTATTGTCTTGGAATTGGTTTGGAGCAATCTCTCCACCCTCTTCCCTCCTTTATTCAGAGACATACCCAGGCCCTCTCTGCCTCCCACACCAGTACTACCTCAGAGCATCCTTCTCTCAGGACCCGTGTGCGTGAGTACTGAGCATACTCCCACTGCGCTGCATGGGCGGGGTTTGTGGATAACCTTCCAGACATGGTTCTAGCCCTTTCTGATGAAGCAGTAACAGCCTTGCAAGAGTTTTGCCAGAAAAAAAGGAAAAATGGACTGGACTTCACAATCAACCAGACCCAAGCATGAACAGACCCGTTCTCAGACCAAATCAACCTTTCTATTCCCGTCCTGACAACTATAAATTCAGAAGTCGCCACCACATAAAGTGCTTCATGCACAAATACTTGAACTCTGACTTCCTTTCAACAGCCTTAATGGTGCTGCTTACCATATCATTGTAATGTGCCCTGGTGTTGTAATGTCATAAATGACAATCTCAACTACAATTGTAGCCCTAGCTGCCAAGCCCAACTCCACAACACTTTTGTCATATAACATGTGGCCCTGACGGGGCACACACAAGGGACCTCCCCTCAAAGCCTTCCGCTGTCCCAAGCTTTCTTTCTCTATTAAAATAAGGAGGCCTGCAAGCCACCACTGCAAAGTATAGACATAATTAACCATCTCTTCTGTTCAGCGGTAACTTATATTCCCAAAGAGGAGGAAAACAGAGGAAAAAAGAAAAACAACAAGGCCTAGAGACCCACGTTTCATTTGGAACACTAGGGGTTCTTGGTAGAGATCATTAAAGTGTGGTTTGAAATATTTTCCTTTTCTCATCAAGTCACTAGCCCTGTAATTGATGTCATAAAAAATATCTGTGTTCAGTTGCAGTGGGTTTCTTGGGTCCCTTCAAGTTATCAATTATTTACATCCCAGTGAAATGAAAGGGAGCTGTAAAGCAAGGTCCTGAAATGCCACCAAGGAGTCTGAGGGTGGCGTCGTTAATCTTGTGCATTGCACCCACGAAGAGGGTGTTAGTACTCTGTTTTGGAAAGTTCATTTCCCCCTCTCTGTCATACATTATCTGTGTGGATTTTATTGCTTCTCCTCATAAATAGTCTCATTGGGCTTTTTGTTTGTTCATATCTTCCACAATTTATACTCTTAAGGATGAGAGGAAAAACACCACCAGTTCCTTCAGCTAACACGGGCCTCTTTTCCCTGGATCCCCGGGGCTTTATCCATTTCCTCCCTTATCCTTGTAGCATCCAGGGGG
Organism: Lynx rufus; assembly: GCF_022079265.1. NCBI lineage: Eukaryota > Metazoa > Chordata > Mammalia > Carnivora > Felidae > Lynx > Lynx rufus. The sequence continues at coordinate 57,156,658 of NW_025814834.1, read as the reverse complement.
TTTTGTTCACTTACATAAGTTCGCCCAGTCCAGATTTGACAGAAAATTATATTTGCGAATGGCAGGAGTTTCATGGTATTAGGAATCTTTTTCCTTCTCTTATTTTCTCCTGCTTTAACTTCCCCTCCCCAAACTTTCTTTCCCAGGACCAAATTCCATACTGTTACTTGTCTTGGGGTGAAGCAACAGAAACATTTGGTGATAGGTCTGAAGACCCAAACTTGGGCCATCATCTCCTTTAGTGATATATAAAGGCATCATGGTTAACATACAACCTTCCCACATTTCAATAAAGGACTTCACAGGGATTGCAGGTAGAATCTGATGCTGCACTTTTTTGCCATCTCATTATTTTCAGGCTTCTTTGGGATCGTGCTTTTATAGACCCCACTGTAACAACTTGAGACAGTAGATGGGATCAGAGTTACTTCTAAACCCTAGAGTGCTTTAGCTTTTCCATCACTCAAAATGCAGATTTGAATCTACACAAATCTGTTCCTAATCAGCCCATTTCTCTGATCTACAGAGCATGAATTAGCTTGTTATAAATGAGGTGGCAGGAAAATGCCTGAACCCTTTTGAGAGTGGCAGCAAAGCCCTTTCCAGGATTGAGGAAGGTATTATATATATTATTATTCTCCATCTGGTCAAAAGGGAAGTTTTGAGGAATTAGGGGACATGCTGGTTAGACAGGACTGCAGCCACGGTTCCTTCTTAATGCTGTAGTTGTGTGTTCTATATTTACTGTTCCCTAGATATTTAAACATCTAAATTGGCATAGGAGTGTGAGGAAATTCTGCCAACATCCGGATCCTGAAAACCTCAGCAACTTGATTAACTTTGGAGACTTGCAGTGCAATTTGCCAAGAAGCATTATGCCATCCCAAGTTTCACAACGCACTGTAGCAACGTAGATACCTAATATTTCTCTTTCCTTAATTTCTTGAAAAGAAAAGACTGTTTAGAACATAAGGGAATCTGTTCACTTAATGCAGCTCTAAGGAAGGAGAGAGGGACATTTCTGCAAAGTGATGAAATGCAGCTTACACAGTTAGGTGCCTGGGATGAAGGACCCAGCGGTTATGTGGATTCTGCTCACTGGTCCAGGAAACTGGAGGGGCATCACAGGGCTGAGAGCTCTGTGTTTCCTGTTCAGAGGGAGCAGAAGGGAGCCACAAAAAGAGGGAGTGGGGAAAGAAACAGGTGGGTAGGAGTACAGGGAGGAAAGAAGTCCTCTCTAGCTTTCCCTTGATCCCAACCAAGGGCCAATACTTGACAGTTCTTTTAATAGAATGTGGTCTTGTCAAGGACAAAGCAAGTGTGCCTGAAAGAAGCCTCCACGCGTGATTTCAAAGCTGAAATAAACCACTAAGCGGATAAACCACTCAAAATGTTCTGAAATGTGAAGAGAGAGGGGCTTGAATTTATAAGGAAGAGAATGGGTGCAGATACACCCGAATTAACTTGATTTATTCTTAGCTCTACAGGACCAGTGTTTTCTATTATAGGTCATGATGGATGCTTTCATTTGTGTTGACCTTAATGTTTTCCAAAGGGTGTTCACACACACATTTTGTCTCTTGTTCTTCAGGTAGATGGCCTGGTGGGTGTCCTGCTTCCCAGTTTAAGGCTCAGAGGGGTAAGGGAGTTGTTTGATGTCATGCAGTCCCCTCTTGGCTCATATTTACATCTGCTCTGGAGCAGAGGCTCAGTTTTCATAGAGTTCTCCATCCTTCCCTCACTCAGCAGGGCTCAGTGCCGGTCCCTGTTCTCGGTGGCAGCTTGGTAAACACGGATTGATGAATTAATTGGCAACGGTGAAAATGACTGCTCTCAAGTACCTACAACAAAAGTTGTTGTTTTCCTCAGGGGTCTGCCCAGCCCTGATGTACCTAGGGTTGGCATTAGAAAAATCATGAACAATATCAGCGGATATTAGCGACTGAGGAAGCAGGCTCCCATTTAGCTCTAGACGCCACACTGAGATTCACACAATTAGAAGTTTATAGTCAACTGTGGGATGATACAGTCCATTAATCTTTCTAACAGTTACACGGTTCCATTTGGACCAGGCTCAGCTCTTATAAAATGCAGACTCATTACACTGACTCAGATGGGAGCCGGGGGAACATATTCAAGGGCAATGCCACCGTTTGCAAGCATATTTGAAGAACTATTTTGGTATCTTAAACATGAAATAGAAGTTAGGCAAGTTCAACAGAAAATCAGCCCTTGTCCTTTCCTGGCTTGTTCTTTGCTTTCCTGACCCGCTTGCCTTGTCCATTAGGATCGAGGGTTCAAATACAAAGAGAAGAGAAGGAGAACGTCTGTAATCACCTTCTCAGAGAACACAACCAAGGGATTTTACCAAAAAGAGTTTGAGATGGGAATTACCCTGTTTGTGATGCAGTGGAATAGGCAGCCTGTGTAAATATATTTACTCTTAGCATGAATTGGGTAGTTTAGCCTCTCAAATTCTCTTTGGAGTTTGAAATATCCAGATGGACTATATTAAGGAAATGAACGTACAGTATTTGAACCTGCAGACTTAGAATAATTAGCAGAACCCTATTCCATCTAACCCAAAGAAATGCCTCTTGGTATTAAAACATTTGTGAGTATAATTTCATTCCTTATCCCCATTTTTTTTTATGATTGGGCAACTACATCTGAGAAAAGTAAAATAACTCACCCAGAGCCACCCAGCTGTGAGGTGACCATTAAGGATATGTAAATGAAAGCCAAGCTTATTCTCACTAAAAGCCATGTTCTGAAAGTTACCTTGAATCTGGCTAGATGTCATGCGATAAGCTATTATTAGTCATTTTAACCTGGAGATTCAGAGGGAGAAGGGGGTTGAAGGAGACAAAATGGAAAAGTTGGGAGATGGAAATGACTCACCACCAACATCACCATCAGCCTGGACTGGTTGTGCTGTCAGAGATTAGGGGTGGGGTGGTTCTAGGATGCTTAGGGATGAGAATTAGGACTGATTTGAGGAGGTCATGTTAGCAAGTAAGCACCCTAATAATAATTAAGAATGCATGTGAGTCTGGAAAATATACTGGATCTAGAAGAGAATGTAGATGTGCTGTAGGGCTGTCCAGTCCCAGGCATTATTACTACCCTGCAGTGGTTTTCACCCACATGGAATTCAAATGCATGTGCTACTGGTCTTTCCACTTAAAATCACTTCCAGGATCTTTTATATTGTCTTCTTACGTTTTCACAAACTATAACCACTATGATCAATATTTCCTATCAGTATATTCTGATCATTGAACACTGAGTCTCGCCTAAAAAGATGATTCCTGAAATCCCTAACAGTGATGAAAGTTAATTCTTGATCATCAGCATACAGATTGTCCAAGGCCAGTTTTTATTACCAGGCTGACTTCTGTCTGCCACACAGATCCTTCCAAGCCAGCTCCTATTACATTCTGTCACTGGGTGCTCAGGGAGGGCACATTAATTTTAATATTGGCTTTAGTCAAACCTCATTAGGAAGGTCAATATACTGCCCAAACCCCATTAAATAACATGTTTAAAACACTAAATAAATAACACTGAGACTTTTCATAGTTTTGGATCATCAAGGCAGCTTTTTTCTTTCTTCCAGCATTGCTGCTAATTTAAGACTGCAAGGAAGAAGTTTTAAGCACATTATTTTTGGCTTAAGCCCAACAGTGTTGCAATGTGATATTTAGGGCTCATGAATCAAGAGACAAACATGTATGGCCAGGTGTGGTTTGACATAAAAATTTCTGCAAGACAATTGGTCTCTCTGTGTGATAAATGGTCAAAAATCTCATTCATTTCTAATGTCTTTGCTTTAAACAGTAAGGTAAATATATAGAAAGCTTCATTTTCTTTGTGTGACATTTATCTTCTCAAGTGTGGAGGTCTGTCTGATTAATGTCTAGTCATTCAAGGAAAAAGATGTCATCTCTAAGTTGCATGAAACGTGGAATGATTAGGTCATGCTTCTGGGGACTTTTTACATTCAATTACTTAAACTTTTTTTAAACTTTTTTTTTTAATTTTGTGTTGTGCCTGCTCCACGGAGACCCTTCTATTTCTGTGTAATTTAATAGATGAGGCTGTTTCCTGATATGGGTTCTTCTTTAGCAGGAGTCTCCATCTGCTGGCAGTGATGGCTCTGAATTCTGGCAGTACTCAAGTACTTGTGGGTAAGGGTCTCATCCAGTGGGCACCCACATACCAGCTTAGCACTCATTCATACTTGCATTATGAAATTATGAAAGAAAAATGTCCTAATTTGGAAATTACATTGTTGACTGTTTATAACATCAAGGCTGTTGCCTTTTATTATATTACTATGTAGCCTGGGTTTTGATTTTGGTGTGTGTGTGTGTGTGTGTGTGTGTGTGTGTGTGTGTGTGTTGCATTTTCCCCTAGTAGACTACGATAGTTTCAAACATCATATAAATAACCCAGTTCTATTTGCTAGTTTCCACAATTCTTTAAAATCAAGATACCAGATAAAATAACGTTTTGATGGCTAGAGTCTATTATCAGCATATGACACAAGCCTGGTCTTTGAAAAGACATAAATCAGATAACACAGTTCCAGTGATGCTGTGCTCTTTTGATTTTTTAAAGCCTTCTGTCAAGGCTGCCTTTACCGGCATCTTTTGATAGTGAGAGAATTAGATCATTGGCGTCATCACAAGATGCATCTGGCAGCAGCTTTTCTTCATCATTATCATTACCAGGGGCTTGTGGTGTTGGATTTCCTTCAGTTCCATTTGTTTTATGTCTGTATGTTTCTGGGTTCTCACAGCCTCTATGTGCGTGTGTGTGTGTGCGTGTGCGCGCGTGCAAGCATGCATGTGTGGTGTGTGTGGGGGTGTGTAAGGAGACAGAGAGACTGGGAGAGACTGAAAGAAGTTGGGGGAGAGCTGGCAGCAGTGTGTGGAGGACTTCTTCTGCCCTAGTCACATCTCCATTCTTTATCTAGTAGACAACAGGCTAAGTCACCTACTTCTGGCCTTATAATTCTTAGCAGAGGGGAACTGTGGCTTCCTTTGGAAATATTCTTCATTTTTCTATCCTTTCTCTGTCTATCTACTCACCTCTTTAAGGATCAGAAGCTCTGGGATGTGTGGCATAGTGGATATGTCACACAGGGAAGCACAGGTTTCTCTGCCTGTCTTTCAAACAGCACATTCTAGACTTAGTGGCACAAGAGGAAACACTTTCTCTTTGTTTCTGATTAAGTTGTCGCTCATTCTTCATGGTATCAAAGGTTCTGCTTTTGTTCAGCCGAGACAAGCAGCAGATAATTTCTCATATAAAAATCCTTAAAGAGGATCTGACATTTAAGCATCAATATTCCACTTGGTTATAGACTGGATGACTCATTCATTTCTGGACCTCATTAATTAATTAAGAAATTAAAATATTTGTTGAATGCTTGATATCTACTAAGTTCTGTGCTAGATACTCGGGATGCAACAATGAAGCTAAACAGAAGTGGCTTCTGCCCTCACAGAGTTGACAGTCTAATGTTAACTTTCCAGGTTTAAATGGAAGTAAGCTTAAGCAGGAAAGTGATCTGTCAAAGAACATTGGGTAACCAGTGGAAAGATGTAAACTGGGCTCAGGAAGCGCTGTGGGGGGGGGGTCTAAGTAGTAGGGTACAGAGAGTAGGAAACACTTGGTGGTCTACAATGGTACCCTCTCTGAAGTGACCATATGGGCACCAACCATTTTTCCCACTCTAGCATCACTCCCCTCAAGATGCAGAGTCCTAGAAGTGAAGGCCTTTATGGCATATGTGGGTCACTTGTCACCTTAGCCAGAAGGTCACATGACCCCTTGGCTAATGGTTCCACCAGAATGTGTGTAATGCTGAAGGCAGAGTATTTAATTTTCCTTAAGAAAAGCAGGGTATTGCCATCAGAAGAAAAGGGAAGGGATGATACACTGCCAGAAAGAGTTCTTTATCATCCCCTACTGTACTTGGGCCCAGATTGAACAGAACCAGTAGATGATTTTCACACATAGGCAGCACATAAATGGCAAAGAAGAGGTTAGGGGGAAGTAGAATCTTGCAGGAAAGCAAAGGCACAAGTCCTCTTCATTCTTGGTGACCTGTTAATGTGACACGTCACATTAATTTAACTCCATTGGGTGTTCACCTACTTCATAACTTTAGGTTTGATCCCTGTATAGAAAATATTATTTCAACTTCTAAAAATGTGCCTGCTATATTTGCTAGACCTGAAATTCATAACTGTAGCGATGTAACAGGATGAGTGCAGATGCGTGGGAATTGTGTGATGCCACATAAAAGGTGGGTAGCTTGGGACAAGTGATTTAACTTTTCTGAGACTTCACTTTCTCCTTTGCAAAATCTGCATAATAATGCTTTCTTATTGTTGTGAAGATTAGAGAATTAAAATTAAGAATATAAATGAAGAGGTCCCTCACATGTAGTAGATACTCAGTATATTGTAGATATTGTTGTATTGTTATGGAAACCTTCTCCCTACTCTTTTGTCAGCCTCTAACAATTCTATTGCCTTTAAGCCCTGTCTACTCCATTCAGGCAAAAGCAATGTAAACAATGAAATAATTTGTCATCTAAATAATAGCTTGGAATAAATAAATGAAGGTGGGAGTAGGATAATTGCACAGTTAATAAATTCAGCAATTGATTGATGTCATCAAGGCTCCAGGTTCTAACTTTCATTCTGCCATTCTGTGTTGGCTTTGTTTCTTCAGAGTTACAACATGGCTGCTCCACTCCAGCTATCACATCCTCAACCACGGTGGTCAACAGCAAAATAAGAAGTTTCTTTATGTGTGTTACTTTTTGTCAAGGAGTAAAAATTTTCCCAGAACCACCTCCCATATACCCCAGCTCCTCAACTGAAGAGTTTTCTTCAGGTCCTATTCACCAGGAGTGAATATATTCATACATGTGCTTTAATTACTAGAGAGATTGGGAAAGTGATTGGTCAGCATTTTCAGGCTCTGCCTGAAAGAAGAAGGGAAACGTTGCTAGATAGGAAACCAATAGTACCTTTCACAGTGGCCACATCACCTGTTTCCATAAGGACTTTGTGTTGCAAGTTACCAAAAACACTTTCAAACCGGCTTTACCAAGAATGAAGTTAGTTGGCACAAAACTAAAAAATCCAAAGGCATCTGGCTTCAGGAGAGGATTAATCTAGGGGCTTAAGCAATGTCACCACAGATATAATTTCTCGCAAGCTTTCCATTATGAATTTTATGGTGAAGCTTTATCCTTGGGCCCTATCTGGCAGCATCCCCACAGCTCTGAGATGTCTCCTTATGACAGCAAAGTGACATGGCAGTCCAAGATCTTACATCTTCACTCTCTTCTAGGAAAAGAAGGAGTATCTCTTGTAGTACCACCTGCTTCCAGATCCACTGTCTCTTTCTCTCTCTGTAACCTTGACAGGATCATGTGCCTAGACTTGCACCAATCTGTGTACAAGGAATTTTGATACAAGACAGTTGATGTTTGCCTCTGAAATTAGGTGTGGACAAACCACATGCCTAAGAATGGAGACATTTCCCCACCTTAGGACACCACTTGGTGAGAGATGGGGAATAATGGCTGTGCTGGGGAGACAGCAAATAAATGTCTATTATATCACCTTTGTAGTAATCACTGAGCTTAGAGGACTTAGTAATTAAGGTTAGTCAATGTACTTCTCTGTACTATCTGTTATAGTCCATTTAATTAAAGTCAACTACATGTATCTGTGCCAACTTATGCCATGATGTGTACCTAGTGTTGGGCTCCCCAAAGAAAGCCAAATCCCTGTCCTTAAAGCTCAGAGTAATATTGTCTCATATTATTAAATGGTGTCTGGGTATTTATCTTTCCATATATTATCTGTTTAACTCCTCTGTAATCATCTTGATGGCAACAACCTTGTCTGAGTCAGGAAGTGTTTACCCAAACCCTCCCTTCTCCCACAGCACCTGAACCACACACATAGGGGTCACTCTGAAGATTTGTGGACTGTTTGATTGCTGGCCAACATTCACATGTGTTGAGTGGCCCCCAGTGCAGAACCCTGCCTATTCTCCAGCTCTCTTCCAGCTTCTTTTTTTGGGGGGTGATTTCTGTATTGTGACAGAGATCACTAGTGTTCACCAGTCTTATTTCTTTCTCCTTCTGGAGCACACTGCTCAACTATTCTTCTTGCCCTTCTGGTGTCTCAGTGGGACCATGAGACTGAGTTGTGGCCAATGGCATGTAAGTAGAAGCTACTTGAGCTACCACCAGGCTTGGCCATAGAACCTTCTATGGAATCTTTCAAGCTCTCCCCCTGGCTCTCCTTAGGGCCGAGAGTGAGATCCTTTGAGATCGTAGGAGATAGAGGATCCTCATAATGGAAGGTTCTAGCCTCTTGACTCGCTGCTTGGAAGAGGTGTTCCTTGGAAGCTTCCTTGCCAGGGATGTTCACATTGTCTCTGAGTGAGCAAGTGCCTGAGGTTTAGGGTGGGTTTTTACAGCTCCTAGCATCACACCCTGACTTTTTGTTTTTTAAGAGAGCAAATATGGTTCTGATAATTTTCAGAAACATCTTTTGATTCACAAGAAATTCTAGAAAATTGCTATTTTTGAAAAGAGACATTTGAGCAAAACATTAATAACATCTTCAGATATAATATTCAACATTCTGAAGGATGGTCAATTTTCAAGCAAATGTATCTTTTCAGTAATAATCAAAACATTTGCATTATCTCCAAATTTGGGAAGAAATTATTATAAATGGTTTCATCTGTACATTAGCAAAATCCCTTAATCCCATTGTGTGTTTGTCACCTAACTGCTCATTTGCAGGTATTCAACATTTCCAATAAGAGTATTCCCTTACCTGCTTTTAAATCATTACTGTTTTTAAAATGGCTTCATTATTTCTTAATTTTCTTAATTTACTTTCTTACCTATTCTTGTTAAAAGCTGATTTTTGATGAATAATTTTAGCATCCCAGGATCTCTGGAAACAAAATGAATTTCAGGTTTACACTCATTTGTCAGTGAAAGCCAGAAGAGGAAGGCAGGATGGACAATTATAGATTAACCTCAACTGAATTTGATTATGCCCTTATGTCACATCCCATGGCACTCAGAATTTGGTAACATGAGAGCCAGGAGGGACTTTAGTGATCATTCAGTCCTCCATCCTCAGTCACTGATGAGGCAGCAGAGATCCACAGAGGGCTGCACAGTTGGCTAGTGATGAAGAGACGATTAATTCAGGGATAACGGTTTCCATTAAATGACTTGTGTGGAATTAAACCCGGGTATGTAAGTGAGTTTTCACTCTCTGTCATCTGTCCCTCTGGTTTCCCTCCTTTGTTCCCAACCTATGGGTACAAACTAAAGGCACTAACGAACACCACAGAATTACTAGGAGGTTGATGTCCCTAGATACTTCAGCCCAAACAGGGAGTCCAAATAATGCTTTTGATAATATATTTGTGGAAGTTTCTTTTTATCACCACTGTTCCATTCTCTGTTCCTCAGTTCACTGGCTGTTGTTGCTTGAACTGTCTCTGAGTAAAACAAGACAGGAAGGAACCTTTTATTTCCTGCAGTGATTGAAGTATCACTCTGTTCTGTGTGGCAGCCATCTTCTAATCAATTAGAAGAGTCACTATCATCCAGTGTACTTTTTCAGACACATGAGAAATTTCTTCCTCATCTCAGGAATATTGAACACTTGTCTTGGATGCTCCTCTAACTAGCTTTGTGACTTTGAACTAAACTCATCACCTTTCTGCCCCTTAGTTTCTCATTGGTAAAATTAGGGATAAGTTAAGAATGCCACTGTCACTTCCAGTTGGAATTAATTAACCAATGAATTCAGCAGTATTTGACAGCCTCTGTGGAAGGCCCTAGGAATTTCAAGGAGAAGGAGAAGGATGAGGAGGAGGAGAAGGAGGAGAAGGAGACAGAAGAGACAGAGAAGGAGGGGGAGGAAGAGGAGGAGGGGAAAGCAGAGTGGAAGGAGGAGAAGGAGGAGAAGGAGAAGAAGAAGAAATATCTCCTGCCCTTGAGAAGCTCACCATCTGGCTTGAATCCATGCTTTTCCTGGATGGGGTAAAGAAAATGGACGTGTAAGTGGTTCCCATAGTCACACTGGATGATGTGGAATCCAGGGACATCTGAACCTGTCTGAATTATTGTAATTTTATTTTATTTTATTTTATTTTATTTTATTTTATTTTATTTTATTTTATTTTATTTTATTTTATTTTATTTTATTTTATTTTATGTAAGAGAGAGAAAGAGAGAGCACACATGAGTAGGGGAGAGGGGAAGAGGGAGAGAGAGAATCTTAAGCAGGCTCCACGCTCAGCATGGAGCCAAACATGGGGCTTGAGCCCATGATTATGGGATCATGACCTGAGTTGAAATCAATAGTCAGATGCTCAACTGATTGAGCCACCCAGGCACCCCAACCTGTCTAAATTTTTAAGCTTCCACTGGCACTTCTTTTTTTCATCATCATTCTACATCATGTTCTTGAGACTTGAATTACCTCTCACCTATATTAAAAATCTTTCTTTTTTTAATTTCACCTGTTCCTATCTATTTTTCCAGTTTTCTTCTCTGTAGGTGGTCAACATTTAGGAATTAGGTTTTAGATTTTCTACACAGGTCACCCTTTGATGCACTTAACCTGGCCTCCAATTTTTCCCACACAAACCTTTGTTCTTTTGCATACACATGTATGATACACATGTATGAATTTAGTACACTAAAATTCTGCTTATATTTTTATTTTACAAAGCAATCCTTTCTTAACATGTTGTTACAAAACTGTGTGCGGTTGATCAAAGGAAAGTAGTTCTTTCTCTCTGCCTCTATTCAACTGTAAAATTCTGGATACTTGTGATTCATATCAGACAGGGGTCAGAAGGAGCTTGATGGAATGATGGAGGCAACCCAGGAAAGCCTGTCTATCAAAAGCTTCCTGGAAGTCTGTGCTTGGTCTACTGATACAGAACCTCTACAGTCCATTGTGTTCTTTCATTGCAGACGGCTCTGATGCTCTGCAAATCCAAAACATGTCCACTGGCTGGTCTCCATTTATGTCTTCTCTTTTCTTCATTTGCTGTTGGCAGTGGATAAATCAGATATTACTTGTTTCAATTTAGACTTTAGTTTCTTAATTGTGTCAAATCATCTTAGCCTGGAGATGGTTTCTCCCCAGTATGACCACTGTAATCTTTCATGGGACACTTCTACCTCTGGCTGACTCTGTCTTTGGCACATGGATTCAGCAAGTGAAGGGTCTTGGTTCATCTGGGGCACAGATGGGAGTTCTTCTATATCATCTGCCAGAATGACAGACTCAGACTTCATATTCACTGGCCCACTATAGTTCATGCTCATTATTTTAGAGTGTGTTACTCAGGAATATCTTGGTTATAAGAGCCCAGAAACTCACCCCTAAGCTGACTTATGTTAAAAGAAAAAGAATTTAATAGATAATATAGTAATTTAAAAATCTAGGTGCATTTAGGCATGGCTGGAACCTGGAGTTCAAATTTTTTGCACTCAGTCTCACTCTTACTTATTCTCCCATTTATTGGTTTCACTCTTGGATAGATCCTCTTCATATGATGGCCCCCAGCTACTTCAGACTTATATCCTCTTCGATTCGTGTTCAACTCAGCAAAGAGCTGTAAGGCCTGGTGATGACTGGTCAAACTGGAGTCCTGTGCCTATCCTTGAGACAATAATTATGGCCGGGGGGACGGAATATACTGATGGTAGAATCTCAGATAACATCTCTACCTCAGGAGTGGCAACGTACCCACTCTGCCCAACGTACCCAACGTGCCCAATCTCACTGTGCCCTGAGATTAGGGGAGGGTGGTTTCCTCACAGAAAATTCAAGGTATGGTTGTCAGAAAAAAAGGAAAGGAAGTTCTGGGCCGGCCAGAAGGACTACTGCATGAGGACAGTGTCTGACAACCTGTGTGCTTGATTCATGTCTTTTTATTGTTAAAATTATAGGTTGGGGTTATTGTCTCATAAACTTTCCTCTTGCTGGTTTTCCAGGTGTGTCATTCTCTCTGGTTCTAATTCGAAGGCTTGATACAGTGGAGGGTGCCCCATTTTTTTAGCACTTCTACTTAGATTAAAAAAAATCAGACATACCTTATGTTGTTTCCATTCTGTGAATCAGTGGAAGAAAGCCACTGCTGTGCAAGGTTTCAGCTGTTTCTCCAATCTAGTGTGCACACGGCAATGCCTTCAGTGTTTACTGGCTATTAACATTATATTGTACATGAGGCAAAGAACATATTTTGTACTTCAGTTTCATAAACTCTTTTCTAATTTATCAGTTAACTTATTCTGTGTTCATCAAGAGACTTTTAACATTTAACCCAGGGAAAAAGCAGGCATGCTGCATCATAAAATTAGTAAGTTTGGTAAAACATGGGAAGGAAGACATTCATTCCCCTTCGCAATTGTGTAAATAGTCTACAGATGCTTATGAGCTATTGCCAACTGTATTTATTTATTTACTTGATTAATAATATGGGCTCAATGCATGAAAACATCATCGCATACATACCATAAAATATATTCCTATGTTAATCTGTTGGTTCACAATATCATGTTTTTTTACTATACTTCAAAATTCCTTTAGCACATCTCTGATACTCAGTATATATTTATTAATAGTGACTCTTCCTTATGATTTCACATAAATACCAAACAAAAAAGAGCAATGGGAGGTGGGGGGATACCTATAGAACTAGAGCTATTATGTTATTCTTGGTTCTTCTCAATAGGCCAAATGGAAGTGAGTAGGTTCATCATTCCTTTTCCCTTTAAAGACATGATGTGATGTGTTCATCCATTCTAGGTAGGGTGTCTAATTTTTACTCACTGATCTTACTCTTTATCTAATCAAGGATTGAGTTTCTAGTTCCAGAAGTGGAACTTGAAACAGGTTATTCTCCCTCTTTTTTTTTTTAATGTTTATTTATTTTTGAGAGAGGAGGGGGGGAGGGGCAGAGAGAGAGAGGAGGACAGAGGATCCAAAGCAGGCTCTGCACTGATAGCAGTGAGCCTGGTGCAGGGCTAGAACTCACAAACCATGAGATCATGACCTGAGCTGAAGTTGAACACCCAGCCGACTGAGCCACCCAGGCGCCCCCAGGTTTTTCTCCCTCATAATGAACGGGCCTTTACCCAGAGTCACAGACTCACAGACATAAAGCACAAGACATAAAGCTCCCACTTCTCTCCCATGACCCATTGGAGAAGAGAGAATGTCTATTCAAAGAGAAACATGAAGGGTTTCTCACCATCTGGGCAGGGTACTGTGCATCCTGATGAGTTATTCCAACTACTTAGGTGCCCCCAGGAAACTGGGCCTTTCCTGTTTAGTCTAGGATGGATCACAGAAGGTATAACCATAGCAACACAGGCAGTGCACCTCCTGTTGCCTCATGCTATCCCTGAGTCAGCCACCAGTTCCTCTTTCATGGGACCAGCTGAGTGTAGCTCTGACTTATACAGTTACCAGTCTTTCAAGTGTTAGATGGCCTAGGCGCAAAATCTAGCAAACCCTTTTAAAAAACAGTTAAAACCCAATCATGTTCATACATTTCCAACATGGCATACTACATTGCCATATTAAAATTAGGTTGTGTCAGCCAGTTTTATATTTAAAGCCCATGGGATTCAATAGTTTATAAGATAATCTTGTAGCTAAAAGAATAGTCTCATTACAAATGGCCTTTGCTTGGCAGGTTTGGGTCCCATAAAAGGGATTGTTTTTACCAAGATAGTCTCTTAGACTGAAAGAAAAGGACCACTGCTACAAATGTTTGCCTCAATCCCGAGTCTTTGATTTTATTTCCTCAGCTATAGCATTGTTATGGCAATGCTTATGATGAAATGTATTTAACCTCACAGAATGCTCTGCCAGCTGATGAAACAACTCCCTAGGTCCCCTGAATTCTTTGGCACTTCCCTAAAAAGCACCCAGAAATGAAACAATGTCTGAACAGATATAAATTACACATATCCTCTCTTTGATTATATGAACAAATGTAAAAGACTCAGAAATACAGGAATATGGACAAAAACAGAATCTACTAATCTATGGGGAATGTTTCTAGGCAACAAGCATTGCACGATATAGAGATCATTAAATCTGTTCTATTATTATGTCTGGTGTTCCCAAGGGGTTCAGAGATCTCAAAGCATTCCAAACATTTTACTGAGTCTTCCTTTAGCCTCATTAATAGGAACTGAGGACATTTTGGATGCAGAGACATTGCTAGTGCAACTTCATTGAAAGATAAAAATCTTGGGGCGCCTGGGTGGCGCAGTCGGTTAAGCGTCCGACTTCAGCCAGGTCACGATCTCGCGGTCCGTGAGTTCGAGCCCCGCGTTGGGCTCTGGGCTGATGGCTCAGAGCCTGGAGCCTGCTTCCGATTCTGTGTCTCCCTCTCTCTCTGCGCCTCCCCCATTCATGCTCTGTCTCTCTCTGTCCCAAAAATAAATAAACGTTGAAAGATAAAAATCTTACACATTTTGGGCTTAACTAGTAAATTAGCATTGTGATACAGATGCTATGTCTCCCACATTCCTGGAATCTCCAAATGTGTGTATGGGTGTATGTGTGTTTTAATTTCAGTTGAGCATTAGAATTCTCTTAGCTTATGACTATAAATTATGAACGTCCCTTCCATATGGGTATTATTTCCTGCCAAGTAGCACAGGTTGTCATAACCACCACATAGGCCCAGGGATTCCCCCAAGTGGCCTCTGCATCCCTTCATTTCAGTGGCTGAAATTTGTGAATTCTGGCTTTAGAATTATAAGAATTCTCATTATGGGGTCCAGACTTCTTTTGGCTGAAATTTTGATTTCACACGATTTCTGTTGGAATGCAGGCAGATGTCAGTCTTGTTCATCACAGGAGGTCTGATGAGTTCAGAAATCCTTTGTATTTCATAGTTTTGGACTCTGATTTACTGCTCCCAGTGGGCCAGATGTCCAGTGCCTGCAATAAGTAAATGCACATTCTCCTGTTTCTCTGGAATATGGTCTACTGCAATTCTCTGGCTGTTTTAAATAAGAGACTAGCTGTCCCCAGCCAGGAGAATTTAAGCTATGGGCCAGGATGACCTCTTGAAGTCCTTTCCAACTCTGTGTCTTTGTGATTCTGATTTCCTCTCTGGAAAGAAGATATTAACATTTTACCAGGTTCCACACTTCTTCACTTTTTCAGCTTTTATATTTCAAGTGTCTATTGATCGTGCAGTTGCACACTGTTCCTTTGTTCTTTACATCTTTATTGATGCAAAGCAGTGCCAGAAACTGCTTTTTAACAGTTATTCAATCCCTGATGCCCTTCATGTATCAGATTTGGGATTTCATTTCTTAGAACTACTGGGCTGGCTACACAATTAATTGCTTCTTATTAATAAGCCATTAGACTCACTTGACCAACCATCAACAGCTGAAGAAAAGAACGCCTCCCCCTCCTTTGCCCATATCTTGCTCTCTTTTGATGTTGAAGCTGTTCTTCTATGTAATGGGAGTCTTGCTGGAGTGTCTGGAGGTCTTTGGCTCATTTAAGTGACAGGAAATGTAATCTCCTGATAATGAACAGGTTTCTGTGGCCATCACTGTGACCTTTATCACTTCACCCTTCAGAGAGATCCCAGAAGGCCATTGGCACTTAACTCTGGGTAATCACATGGCTATTAAGAAAAAGGAGTTGTATGTTTGTATTTGTGTGTGTGTGTGTGTGTGTGTGTGTGTGTGTGTAAATATCCAGCCACTGGCACCGGCAATCTATGTTCAGGAGGAAGCATAGCATACAGGGAGCAGGGCCACTCTGGGGACAGATAGATGTCAGTTTGAAATCCAGCTCCACCACTAATTAGGTTTGTAGGACCTTGGACAAGTTACTTCTCCGCAGTAAGCCTCAGTTTCTCCTTCTGAAAAATGGGATCAAAACACACCAACCCAGCTTGATTGTTTTGAGACTTAAACGAAGTGCCTGCATGTAGAATATATTCCATAGGAATTTGCTATAATTGACCTTTCTAGCCCTCAGCTTATTGACTTGTATTCAATGAGAGACTTCCATGTGTAATGGGCAATGAATGGGCTTTGGAGTCACACAGTTGGGATATGATCCCCAAATGTGCCATTGACTCTGTGATTCTTATTTTCCTCTTCTCAAGAGGTTGATGTGAGGAATAAAATGAGGTAATGTTGTGCCTGGCCTGCAGCAGCCCCTCAAAAAACATAGGTTTCTTGGCTGGAGACCATTAGGGACCCTTAAGCCTGCCTCTTACGAGAATACAGAGCTAGGTTCAGCCCCAGGCTGATCCATAACCCCCGATTGTGCCTGCAGACCCCATATGTGCTCCATGAAGGTGGATGTCTTACCCAGGCTGTGGTCTCTGTGTTAATCATCCTCATACAGTCAGGAATACAACCCTCTTGACCCCTCCCCATGTAGATCCACAGTGTTTTATCCAGATCCTTGGGGCCAGATGTGTTTCAGAATTCAAAATTTTCCATAATTTCAGGAAGATAGCTCAGTGCCATCTGTATTACAATGCCTAACACCCCAGTGGAGTGTGGGCAGCACTCTGTAATCAAACACATTAATATTTCTGCAATAAAGTATATGACTATTCACCTTGAAGTGAGATAATTGTGAATATTTTTACATCTTTTCAGATCAGGTTTTGCAGCCAAATGTGTTCAGGTCAAGTCAGAATTGACTGCCAAATAATTTAGGGAAAAAGGTTCAGTTTTCAGAGCTTTTTCAATTTTGGGATTTCTGACCAGTGGTTGCAGACCTGTACAAACCCTGAAGCTAGAATTGACTCCTCAGTCTCTGTTTCTGTCCCTCTAATATATAAGCCATTTCCAAGTATTCTACTCCCCTTGGCTGTAATTATCCTTCCTAATCTGTGCCAAACAACAGAGTTCTCACTTTAAAACCATTTCTCCAGAACCCTCTCCTTGGTAGATTCATTCCATTCACCCAGTTAATCACCCCTGTCTTTTATTGGTCCTTTCCCCCCAAGTCTGAGCTTTTATCTGTCTTAGGAATAGATTTGTATTAGTGACCTTGGGTGAAAGAGCACTTCCTTGATTTCTCCTTAATGTATACATTTGCTTTTCCTCTCCCTCTATGTCCGATAGCCTGCAGAGTAGGGGATCCTGTCATCTGATTCCTTATTCACTTGCTACCCACACCTGGAGATTTCCACTGCTGATGGGAACAGAACAAAGAGGGCCAGACATCAACCCCAAACAGATGCCTTAGTCACTTCCATGACCATGGGCTGCACTCCCAACCTATGTTTAACCTTCTTACAAAAGGGATTGAGAGTGAACAGACCAGTCTGTGCATCTGTCTTTGTTGCCATAAAAACCATTCAAACTCTTGTTCCATCACAGGCGAACATCATTTTAAAAATTTTTTTTAATGTTTATTTACTTTTGAGAGGGACAGAGAGAGAGAGAGAGAGAGCAGAGGAGGGGCAGAGAAAGAGGGAGACACAGAATCTGAAGCAGACTCCAGGTCCTGAGCTGTCAGCACAGAGCCTGACACGGGGCTCAAACCCACGAACCATGAGATCATGACCTAAGTCAAAGTCAGACGCTCAACCGACTGAGCCACCCAGGTGCCACAAAGTGAACATCATTTTAAAAAACAATGAAAAACAAAGTTTTCAATAGTGCCCTGAGTAGAGTTACTCTTGATGGTGATGGTGATCTTTATGTAGAAGAGTATACTGAGGGGAGCTTCTGACCACTGCTAATGAGAATGGCGACTGAGGAGGGGTAGTTGGCAAGGGAAATGAGGTGTTGCCTATACTTGCTGGCTCCATTTTACACATGCTGGTTGCTGTCCAACTTGGTTTAATTTGGCTTCCCTTGTCATTGGAAACAATTCTCAGAGTCACCAGTGGCCTCCATGTGGCTAAATTCAAGGGATATGTTTTAGTCTTCCTTGAACTTAAGCTCTCAGAAGCACTTTATGCCTTGAACTTGACCTCTCAGAAGCACTTTATGCCATCGACAGTCCTTCCTGCGTGAAATACTCTCTGCCCATGGCTTTTATGACACCACACTCTCCTAGTTTTCTCCTCTATTTTTTACTCTTTGTATTTAGTCTCTCTTGGAGGTTCATCCCTTACTACTTAATCAGGAAATATTGGTGTGCACAAGTTTATATTTCCAGTCCAGAGCCCTCATTTCAACTCCAGGCTTGTGTATTCAGCTGCCTCTTTCAGATCTCTTCATGAGTATCAGCATATCCAAAGTGGATCTCATGACTTCTAATCCCAAACCTGGTCTTCTCTCTGTGTGTCTGGAAACAGCATCATTATTTGCTCTCTTGCAAATGGGACGCCTGGGCATTGTCTTGGTCTCCTAGAGTGTCTCTCTCAGTCTCCATATTCATTGACCACTAACTCCTGCTGGTTTTACCTCTTAGGCAGCTCTCCAGTCCACCACACTGCTTCATCTCCATCACCACAAGGCTAATCCCAGCTTCTAGCAACCCACGTTAAGAACTGCAGTCCCAATGCTATGGAGGGAGGAAAGAATGGAAGTTAGAATGAAACCAACGGTCTCTGTTGAAATAGCTATAGATCTCTACCTGTGAGGGTAGTATAATAGTCAACATGTTCCTCAAATTTGCATGTTATTATTTAATAGTAGTCTATTTGGAAGAGCAAGGAGGGGTCTCACATCCTCAAGGCTTTTGGCAAAAGCATTCCTCATCCTATGTCTACCAGACCATAGTCGTGGTGGCACCAAGTCTATGGTGGGAGAAACAAGTGAAGCCTAATTCCCCTCTACAAGCCCCTTATGCCCAGGGATCCAGAGAAAACTGCTACCTCTTCCAGGTTTCTTGAGTGATGTATTGGCTCAGATTAAAGGATTCCCTCACCTCATCTGTGACCCTGCCCTTCAGTGTGGTGGTGAAGTTTGGACAAGTTTGTGAGCTGTTCTTTCCTGATATTCCCCTGATAGTTGCCCAGCAATGGATACTTACCCTGGAAGTAGATTACCAAGAGGATCCTAATCCAAGCCTGCAGTAGTAACCTACGTCCAAGAAGTCTGACTGGAACTGTGCTGGTCTTCGTGGTTTTTGTCATTTATCTTCATCACCTACTGAATATGGTATGCATGATATGTCTGAAATCTCACCTCAGAGAATAGTCTCATGGTCAGTCTCAAGATCAGTCTCACAGAAGCAAGTACAACAGCAGTTCTAGACAGTGGCTCTCACCTCCCAATTCTGTTCCTTTGCTAGCCTTCCCCATTTTGTAAATGCCATATCTGGGCATGAGTTATTCACACTGAAAGCCAGAGAGTCATCCTTAATAACTTCTGCTCTCTAACCACTTCCCTCCACCTTTAGTGTATCACCGAGTCCTTTTGTTTCCACCTACAAAGGACTCCTGGAATCTGTTTACTTCTAACCTATTTTCACAGACATCACCCTAGCTGAAGCCACTTGTCTTCCTGTCCCCTGTCTCCATGCTGGTCTTTTTGCATCAACTGTCACCCTCCCCCACCCCATTTATTATCTGTACAGAAGCTCCAGTGATATTTTATAAATAAGAATTATATTGTGTCCTTTTTCTTTGCTTATCATTCTGTAATTCCACTCACTTCTTTCAGTTACTTTAAAATCAACATCCTCTTTCCTGCCTCAGGGCCTTTGCACATACTACTGTTTCCTCTGTCCAGAACTTTCTATCCTTGTCCTCATCTGGTTAACTTTTTACTCATTTCTAAGACTTAGATTAAGTGTCATTTCCTTAACCTCCCAAACTAAATTGAATTCCTCTCAGTTTTTCAAATTACCCTCTTAACTGTTGTATTTCACTGTTACAAATAATAGCTATACTCTTATTTTTATGATTAATTGTTTAATGTCTGTCACCCCAACAAGACCATAAGCTTCAAGAGGGCAAGGACCACATCTGAGCCGAACAACATTGTACAGCAGCAAGCAGTAATATCTTTGGCACAAAGCAGGAGCCCATATTAGTCAGCTCAAGTTCCCATAATAAATTACCATAGACTGGGTGACTTAAACAACAGGTATTTCTCTTTCTCAAGGCTGGAAGTCCTAGACCAAGGTCTGGCAGCTGATGAGACTTCTTCCTAGCTTGCAAAAGGCCACCTTCTTGCTGTGTCCTCACATGGCCTTTCCTCAACACAGGCTCATGGAGAGTGAGAGAGAGGAGTATCTCTTTTAAGGCCACCAATATTATCATATTAGGACCCTCTTCTGACCTCATTTAACTTTAATGGCCTCCTAAAAGCCCTATTCTCAAATACAGTCATGTTGGGGGGTAAGATCTTCAATGTATACATTTTGAGGGGATACTATCCAGTCCCTAGCAGAACCCAAAAAATGTTTGTTGAAAATATGAATATACGATATAGTATATTGTATATTCTAGTGAAACATTTCACAACTAGTGAAAAATTACTTCTGATAAATTAACGGTTGCTTATTGTGTTATGTTTCATGAATATGGAAGAATTTATATTTTGGAACTTTGTATTTAAGTGCAATCATCTTAATAAACATTTTGTGTTTACTTCTTTAGTTTCTCCTTTTCTATGGTAGTTTCCCATCATGTGGAAGGGTATCTAGATATGTATGTGGCAAAGTAAAAAGGAAAACATTTTCCAAAAATTGATCAGATTTGAGAGGGGATTTTGAAAGTTAGGTTTCTTTGGTCACTTGAATTGAAGGCAGTTTAATTCTAAACTTCCCTTAGTTGCATAATTGGCTTCCTAGACATATCATGAAATAAAGCTGGCCCATTAAAAGTACGAAAGGAATGAGAAATCTGTTGGATGATTCCATTGTTCATGCTTAGTGTCTATCCTAAAATTAATACAATGAGAACATCCACAAAACATTTTGTGCTCTGATACTCGTTTTTACTTTACAGAGCCAATGATTCCTCTGGGTTTGTTTCCTGGGATTGCTTCTCCTCTTTTTTTTTTTTTTTTGGAGGGGGAGGGGGTTATCTACTAATAGTGGCTTCATTCCAACTAAGGAAACTGGCCTCCCCACATCCATTAATGACAAATTGCAATACTGTTGCTGGACTAGAAACTATCCATTAGAATCAGTGCAGCTCCCAGAGTTATTAGGGAGCACACGTGTTTTCTTTGTCTCTCCCCCACCCCACTCACACCCCTGCTCAGTGCCCACAAGCATTTTGTGAAGCTTCAGCTATTTTGTGTACAATTACACAACTGGTTTAAACTTATTTTGGCAAAAGCTTAGTATATATGTGTGTGGTGGAGAGTAGGCATTTAAAACCTCTTGGAAAAGATGTGTTTTCATACCAAGTACTGTTACGTAGACTTTCTGGAAGTCACTTTCAAGTAGATCACAATGAGAGGTCGATATATAGTCTCATAGAGCTAGGCGTTATGTGGAAATGAGACCGTAAGTGACAGAGATACGTCATGAGGGCTTACCTGAGGTAGTGTTTAAAGTGTCAGCCAAGAGAGAGGCATGATGGTCAAGGGCCAGCACCTCCCAGCACCTCCCACTCTAGTATGCCTTTCATCCTTCGCCACAGTATTTTGCTGGAATGTAGCTAGTGAGAAATCACTCTGGGCAAACATTTTGTGGGTCTCTGACTTTGAGGAAGACATTTCACAAGTCATAAGATGGCAAAAAGTAGTCCAATAAGGAGAGACTGGGTGATCAGGGTCAGAACTCAAGCTCCAGTCTTATGACTGCCTGGATGAGTGACCATGGAGGCAGACCGCCACTTAGAGGCTCTGTGACCTCGGGGAAGCTATTTGACCTCTCTCTGCCTTAGTTTCTTCATGTATCATGGGAATAATAATAGTACTTTCTTCATAGGGTTGTTGGATGATTAAATGAGTTAATACTTGGAAAGCACTGAGAGTAACACCTAGCATACAGTTAGCACTCAATGTTAGCTGCTTATTTTCCTCTTTTCTTCATTTATTAAATGATTATCTCACTAACTTGCCTCCAGTTAAGTGTGGTTAAGAATAAACCGCCAATACTGCCCTGAGAAATGTCTAAAGCAAAGGACAGAAATGATCACTTCATGCATTAGCTTATAACATAAATGAGTAAGGAAATATTTTCAAGTATGAAAAATCAGGGGCCATGCGGTCAACTTCTCTCTCCATTTAAAAAAAGTTCTCCTCTGGATGCTCATTAGGGATTTCTACCCTTCATTTGGGCTCTATTCTCCAACTTCACTTCTATCCCAACTCCTGGTTTTCTTAAACTTTTTTTTCCTCTTAGGAAAGTGAAAGAATAACAGCTCCAGCTAGAGACGCTTGCCTGAAATAGCACTGGCACATAGCAGCTTCCTTTGTGGGTTTCTGCCAATGAGCCCAGCAAGCCTGTAGATCCTGGGTATGCCACTGGGTCCCTAGGAACAGGCCCCTGACCTTGAGGCCTGGCAGCAGGCCCGGGCTGTTCTGAAGAAAAGGACGATCTCTCTCCCGAGACCAGACAGGCACCACCCATCTTGCTATCGCTGGAGTCCTGTGCCAAGCAAAACACCAGGAAAATCTCTTTTTCATTGTTTGATTTTCCATGGGCTTTGAAAAAGTTCCCATTTCTTGTAGCCAAGTCTAGAATTAAATTATACTTCACTGATAGCTGAGGGAAAAAAAATCCCATTCAACTTCCTGAGGCTCTTCCAACAGGCTTTGTTTGTGGCCTCGTGGATGATGTTTCTGACGTGCCTCAATAGCTTCTTCCTCGAATCCCCTTCACACACGCTGACCCTCACTCTGCTTTGTGATATAAATTATTCATCTAATTTCTTGAGCACCAGGCAGACATGACTGAGGAATGCTTCCCTTTCTGAACATGAAGTAATTGATGTTTTTCTGCTTTCCTGCCATGTGGCTAGGGAATTATTAAAATGGGCTTGTGTTTAATAGTCAATTTTTGTTGGGTATTCTAGCTCCATAGTTAAGCCACACACTTCCCATCTCCTAAAGTGATGTGATGGCCCGTGATTTTCTAAGAGCTCTATCTTCATACTTCTCTATTTCCTTTCCACCTCATCTCTCATAGCACAGATAAGCAAAATGGCAATAATATGAGCATTTTATGTTTAAAAACAATCTCACAATCCAAAAAAATCCCCTAAGAGATAGCTTTCAATTTCCCCTCCCCCTCCTTACAGCCCAGGCCACCACCAACAGTGACACCTAGTGGTCAAATATAAGTCAGTCCCTTCATTCTGCGTTGAGCCGCTTTTTACAAAAAATAGAATTTCCTTTGGAAGCAAATGGACTGAGCTTTATGTTTTTCTGTGACTGCACAGAAAGATAGGTTTCTTATAATGCATGGCTAAAATATATTACTTGGGGATGGGCAAGTGCATAATTTTCCTTAAGAACATTAGATCTTTTTATCACTTGTGTTTATGAAGTTCCTATAGACTTGTGCTTGTTTCTTCCCCCACCCCCACCCCCGCCTTAGGTAATGACCACTTGATTTTATTATAACTTTAATAGTTGGCAGCTGTTAGAAATATTTTAAATTTCAACACCTATAATGTATACTTAAAGATAAAGTATTTTTAAGTGAGTGGTATTATAAATCAGTTATTTGCATAAATCTATCTCAAACTCATGGAACCACATTTACTGACAAAAATGGTTTCCATTTAAATGATAGTAATTTCCAGGAAGAGATGAGAGTTTTTCCCTTAACCTTTTTTTAATAAGTGAGGAAACATAAAAACATCTATATTATTAATGAAATCTTTCAGAGTTTATAAAAGTATGGGAAAACCATGAATCTTTTTTTACAACCTTTTTATTTTTAAATAATTTAAAATAATTTCTAATTATTTCAAAATATTTTAAGATAACTTATTTCATTTTATAATAATAGATGCCGAGGCACTTGCAAAAATAGTGCTGAGAGGTCCTCTGTAACTTCCCCCCAGCTTTCCCTAGTGGTAACATCTTACATAGCTATAGTACAATGTCAAAACCAGGAAAATGACATTGGTACAATCAATTTAATTTATTCAGATTTCATCTGTTTTACTGGCACTCAGTTGTATATGTGTGTAATTCTATGCAATTTTATCCCGTGTGTAGATGCATGAACCACCACAAGATATAGAACTGCTCTATCACCACAAAGATATCCCATGTTACACCTTCATAATATTAAATAAATGATTGAGCCCAGACCTTGTCGATGGCAGGAAGAAGGCATTTGTATATCATTATTATCACCCACATTTATTAAACTCTATGGCCTGTGTTGTTTTAATTGCTTTATATAAATTATGTCATTTAGTTTTTGCAGTGATCTTAAGAGGTAAAGATTCTTTACCTTTTGTGTGTGTGTGTGTGTGTGTGTGTGTGTGCACGCGCGCAACTGCATTCATTTAAAAGGACAGCAAGGGTATAATTAAATCAAGAAAAATGATGGTTCTCTGATCTTTTGTCCCCTAACACACCAGATAAAGTTTGCTCCAAGCTCAGTTTTAAATTTGATACAGACTCAATTCAATAAATATGGGTACTGAGCTAGGTGGTGAAGGGATTACAGGTGTTGACAAAGTACATTGCTCAAGGCCAGTTCCCAGTTCCCCAGGTTGGCCTTCTGAGATCCTCCTATTGCCAAGGCCAGCTTCAGCTCTTGACAGAACCAAAGACAAGGCTGGTTTCTCCTGAATGGCTTGGCATAGAGTCACTTTTGACAGGAATGGAAGGGAAACTGGGTTCAGTCTTTTCAATTACTCCTTCCTGGTTATGTTTTTGACATTTTACATTTTCAAATGCTTGAGTATCTGTAGAGTCATAACATGCTGGGAAATAGAACATCATGGACACCAACATGGTTTGAATTAGCTACTTTGGAGTAAGAAAAGCTGAAAGGTAACTTAATGATTGTCTTCATCTGTCCAAGTAGGCTATCTGGAAGAAGAGGGGACCGAGAGGATCACTGGATGGGGGGTTAGAGGTTTGCAAACTTCAAGAGTCGTAGAGTTCTCAAGTAAAAATGCGGGGATTCTGCAGATTATGGCTAATATGGATTGAATGTTTGTGTCCCCCCAGATTCATATGTTGAAACTTAATCCCTTGTGTGATAGTATTTGGAGTTGGGCCTTTGGGAGGTGATGAGATCACAAGGGTAGAGCCCTCATGAATGGGATCAGTGCTCTTATGAAAGACACTCCAGGAGCTCTCCCTCACTCCTTCCACCTTGTGAGGACAATGAGAAGATAGCCCCCTATGAACGAGGAAGCAGGCCCTCACCAGGCACTGAATCTGCCGACACCTTGATCTTGGACTTTCTAGCCTCCAGGACTGTGAGAAATAAATATTTGCTATTTAAGCCACTCAGTCTGGTATTTTTGTAATAGGAGCCCGAATGGACAATGACCAAGGTCCCTTTCAATGCTATCTTTATAAAGTAAATGGTAAAAGGTTTCTTGATGGTACAGGCTTCTAATTATTGGGTAGGTGATAAAAGTTAATTAGAAATGTTCCGTGTGGCTTAAAATAGACTTCCATCTCAAATGGAATGCTTTAGAAGCTGTGGATTCTTATAAATCCTTGTAAATCCTTTAGGGTCTTGACTCAGTCTTTACTCAACTTTGAACATTGGAAATTTAATGAAATTTATTTACTAGTAAGCAATGTGCAAATGCATAGCACTATTCTAACACATTTGTGGCAAACGGAAACCTTACTAGTGAGGGGATTGTGATGCTGAATTCCTAATTTAAATATGTCTCTTTCCAGCTGCATGATCTTCCAGTAATTCTCCTGACTTGTGTGAGTCTCATTTCTCCTTCTCAGTTTTCTGTCTATATACCAAGTTTTTAAAGCAATCTTTCAGGAAACTTACTAGATAAAGCTGAGAATATAGGGAAACACTTTGTAGCTGAGGGCAAGTAGCATACTACCCCAATACTATCTATAAGGAAAACATAACTCAGATGTATAATATATTACATATGCAACAGAAAAACAGCCTTTAATAGACTTTGAAATATTTGTTCCTATCCACCAAAATTTAGCACTTACTTTATTAGTACTGGCCGTACCCTGCTTTGGGACATGATACATTTCAAAAACATGCATGAAATTGAAGTGTGTAAAGGTAGAACAACAGGCTTCCTATTTTGAGGGAGGGGAATATTCATTTCCAGAGCATTAGCATTTTTAATTAATTTAGTCAGTTGCTCAGTCAATATATTTTTGTTGAGCATATCCTATGTGCCAGACACTATTCTAGGCACTGGGGAAAAAGCAAAGAACAAACAAAACCTGTAAAAAATCTCTGCCTTCTCCTACATTATAGGGAATGAGTTGAGGAGAGAGAAGTAGACAAAGTAAAAGAGCAGAGTATTTAATTCATTAGAAGCTAATACTGAAAGGATCAAGTGTTGGAGGAGGATGGGGATGAGGGTATTTATGGAGGGTAAACAGACATGGAGCAGCTTGGGCAGGCCTCTGTGAGGAAGACATGCACAGGGGTCTGAAAGGCAAAGATGGCTGATGGATCCCAGTCACCTTATATGCAACTGTTGCAAGAAATACCAATTTCTGTACAAAGAAAGCCTCATACTGAGAAAGTCCCTAGAACTCAGACAGTCCCTACTCAGAAAGGAGCTGGTACTAAATCTAAGTGTTCTTTTTCATTCCTTGCCAAAGCTGGTTGGCCAAGCGAGGCTGCTAAAATGAGTTTCTCTTGTGGGGGAGCTCCAATGGATACCAGAGACCAAGGAATCCAAAAAAGGCTTGTAACTTAGTTAGCATAGGGGTGTTTTTGTAATACGGGGGAAATTAAATACTCGCTCCTCCAGTAATTTGTTTTCTCTTAGCTAGCCAGCTTGCTTGCTTGTTTGCACATATCCACCATTCTCAATACATGGCCTGTGGATCTCTGTCCAGTCAGGCAGTGGCCTGTGGTGCCTTCTGTTGTTTCCATCAGTCACCTCCCCTCAATTTCAGTAGATGTTGGGTTCCTGGCTCTGAATGATGACCAACCCATTGATGTTAAGAGGGAAAATGCATTATTAGAACTCTGGGTCACTCTCTCGTCTTCTTTTCCTTATTGCACAGTCAAATAATAATGCCATTGTGCAGTACAAGACATAAAAATATAAAAAATGGCATGAAGTTTCAGCTGGTAAGAGCTGTAATCACAGTACTGAATGGTTAGCTCCAGGTATAACTTTTTCGAAATATGAGATCTGCTTATCCACCTTTACCACCTGGGAGCCTAGCCAGTGGTGCAGAATTATTTAGTCCCCTGAATTTGCTCTCCTACTTAATGTCATAGCCAGGACTAGCATTCTGTAAAGGCAATCTTGTGGTTTTTAGCATGCAGGGAATAGAGCTCCCTAACCTACTTCCTGAGGCCACTCATTCCATTCCTAGTTACCTAATATTTTTTAAATGTCCCCAGAGAGGGTAAAAACTGACTTAAAATTATACTTATGTGTAAATGACTGATATCAAATAAGAGGAGGTTGTACAGAGAAAAAAGGCTAGATGAGGGTGGGAGGGAAGAGGCTCCAAAGGGGGAGGCTGGGGGATGGGACATAAGAAACAGTGGTGGCTGGAAGAACAGCATCGCTTCCTGAAGGTTTTGCCCCAATCCAGCTGTTTATGCAAGGCAGGTAGGAACTCCTAATTAGAGGGAGAAAGTGACAGATTTTGGAAGGGAATGTACAGGGGATAGGGAACGTTAGTTCTGCTTCTTTTTCTCCAGGCCTCCTGGAGTCTGTAAGCTCCTCAGGGCACCTCAGAGCCCCATCAAGGATGGAGGTTGCACAGGACATGTCTCCATCAGGAGCCTGGAAGTGAGGGGTGGGGTGGGGGGAAGACAGCTCTTTAGTGCAGCCACTGGATAATCAGTGCAAGTTTGCCTGCTGAAGGGACCAAAGGGGCTGAGCAGGGCCTCACGGAATGAGTCATGGCTCTGAAATCCTGTGTTGGGGAGCACAGGAGAGAGGGTTGTTCAAGCATGAGGAGTGCACCCAGGATTGTAATCTAGGAGGACCCAGTCAGGATGAGACAGAGTCAGTGTTGTCCCTGGGACAACTGACAGGATCTTCAATGTCAAAGAGTAAGGCTGAAAACAGGATGGAGCAGGGACAAGGAAGAGCCTGATGAAAAGATCAGAACTGAGTTGGTTATAAGAGACAACATGATAGGGTCTTTTGGAGAGTCAGGAAGAGGACAGAGAGTGAGTACCAGAATCTCTCCCAAAGAATTTTCACAGCATACTAGCCCAGTGAGATGAGGTGCTCCATCAAAAGCTTCCCATGGTCCCCCTGCTAAAAAGAAATTGAGAAGACCACAAGCTATACTCTTTTACACAGATTAATTAGCTTATTAAAAGCTTCAAGAAGTCCTACAACCTGTGTAGCTTTACTTAAGCCCCATTTTTTCCAACTAATCTGATCTTGGACTCCTTTTCATATGTTATACCTGATCTATTCCTAGGAACCCACTTTGGGAAATACTCTTCTATAGTTTTTTGCTCCAATCCAGTTACATTGGACACCACCCAAAGTCTCCCTGGCCACTGAAGTGATGTCCTGCAAAGCCCTTTCTGTAAAGCAGAAGTCTCTTCACCTCCTGACCCACAGTCCACTGGACACCATTCATATCCTCTCTGGCCCCATGCTGAGAATGTTTGGGCATCTGTTGAAAGGTAGTTCCGAGAACATTACCAACCTGTTATATTGACTTGAAAACTATTGTAACTATACCCTGAACATCTTCAATCCACTAGGTGTTTTTCTTCTAGCTGGAGAGAAATGCCCTTTGAACCGAACTTCCCCTACCTGTACATTTCAACTCTGGAAGGTTTTTATTGTTGTTTTACTGTGAGGCTACCTCAAGGCACAGCTGTCAGTTAGTGGCACTTTATTACAAGCCAGTGCTAGCTAACAGACCATGAACCATTCATTGATAGCTAATATCCTTAGTTACACCTCACCCCTACTGAATAAAGAAGCCAGATTGCTAAATTTGTTTTTTCAAAGACATTGAGTAAAAAAGTTGACAAAGCCACTTGAATGCAATTTCCAACCGTCTAAAATGAAAAGCTTTCTCGATCTTCATGTCATAGACTGGAGAGAAGGTTTATTTTCCTACTGTGTGTAAGTAATGGATTTCGCCTTTTCTGGGAATCCATCATTGAAGAGTATGTTGAATACTCAAACAATGGCAGTCTAAATTGTCTTGCAGTGACACTAACTAGCTGGAACTAATTCAGAAATGTGCACAGAGCATGATGAGGATAACTTCGTGTGCGGGATAAAAGCAGCCCATCTCACCTGCTTCCGTCATAGCTCATCTTAGGACAGATGCTGGCGGGCCCAGGCTGCCCAGAAAATATAGGAACCTTATTACAGATTACATCCAGCTTTTCTTTTTCTTTTCTTTTCTTTTTTTCTTTCCTTTAAAGAGGCTCTTTGTCAGAGAGAGAATGTAAAAGCTCAAATACTTTTTACTCATTTTCTTGCTGAGAGCTGCAGGCATAACCAGCAGCGACCACCAGTAATTAATCATAGCTCTGGATATGGGAGCACACGTTCAAAGACATTTTCAACCCACTGAAACACGTCATGGGTTTAAAATTTTGCCATAGAGCAGAATCTCTGGAATGAAGCTTTACATTCTTTCTGATTTCGATGTACCTACTGAGTGCAGCCAAAGGCCACTTTTGTAAAGTCATCAGGAATGGCAGAATTCCTTCCTCCCAAGGAATCTAGGGCAGGCAAGCATCTCCGGACCACCCTGGAGACACACAGCAAGATGGGCAGAGACAAGCCTGTGACACTGGGCAAAATATTAGGTGAGTGTTTGGGGAATGCTTTTTTTGTTGCCATGAACAGAGACTCAAATTACAGAGGCAATTTATTGCAAGGATGCTTGTGGAACAGCATTTGAAATAGAAAATGCTCAGGGCTAGAGATCGTTCTGGAAAACACCTATGCTCTCTGTTGCTCTCAGGAGCCACAGGGATGCCCTCTATTGGTTTATCTGCTTATTTTTGACATCTGTTCCATCCTATCCTCTCTGTGGACTGACTATTGCTTAGTCATTACTTCCTCTTCCCTATAACTTCAGCTTGCACATGTTCCCCCTTGCTTCATCCTTTTAAAAACTTCAGCTCTTATTACTAACTGACTCATTCTCTTGGCATTTTCATGGTTTATATTCTCAAGAGAGCAAATTTAATTGGTCCAGACTACAGTGATGGGCCAGACCACATCGCTGGATGCTGGCCAGCCTATGGATGGCCTGCCCTTGGGGCAGGTGCTTACCCCTGGTCTTATCAGCTGAGACCAGGTGGGGGTAGGGTTACCCTGTTTAACACAGGCTCCTGTAGACCTGTCCCTTCAGCAGGGGCTGTGATTGGGCAGACACCATGATTGACGTCGGAGGTCACTGTTGTATTCCTGTTCCATAATTAATGATTCCTCTCAGAGCAGCCCATGCTTTTCTCATACACCAGCCCACGCAGCTATCAGATGGCATTTCCACTTCTAAATAAGTCTCTACTCTGTTCAGATTTTTCATCCTCACTGCCACTACTCTTGTTCACATTGTAATTATTACCACCACTCACTGTCTCTTAAATGGTCTCCCCACTGACACTCCCATGTGCCCTTCAGTCTTGTACCCATCTTTCTACAGTTCAAATCTGATCACACCACCCCCTACTTATGACATTCAATGCCTCCCATTTGCCACAGGATAAAGTCTAATTCTTTGATGTGGTTTAGAAGGTCTTAAGGTTTCCATGACCTGGTCTCTGCCAGGCTCCTCTCCCATCATCTCTCACCATCCCTCCTCCGTTGTCTACGCTCTGGCTTTACTGTGCTCCTCTCAGTTTCTCTCGACATGCTGCGTTCTTTCTTGACTTGGGACCTTTGTACCTGCTTTTCCCTGTCTCCATCCCCAGCTCTCCCTCTTCTCAATGGACACTTCTCACCTCTGACTTCTCTGACTCCTTCAACAAGTGTGGTGGGGACAGAGCACATCTGCTGTTTGCAGCTGTACCCCAGCCCTGGCCCTGGGGTGGCACTCCGGAGGGGCTCTGTAAACATTTTTTGTTGGTGTGTTGCTGAATCCCAGAACACAGAGAGGTTATTTCTGTGTGGAGATCAAAAGTGAAAAGTAAATAAAAGAGTGATTTGGACAGAGGAAGAGAGAAAGAGAGTACAGGGAAATAAAGAAGGACATGGTATAAGGATTTTGAAAAACTCACGGAGTATAGATAAACCCCTGAAGGAGAAAGATCTATGGACTTCGATTAGTGAGAGAAATCTGCAGCCCCCAGAGGGCCAGTGAGATCAAAAGACTTGCCGAGGAATCCATCTCAAGGATATCTGGCCATTAACAATAAGCAGGATTTAGGATCTGGATTAATTTGTTTAGCAGAGAGAAGTTTAACTCCCTTCTATTCCTTTGGAATAGCTGTGGTACTTCAAATGGGATATGAACCTGGGCACACCTGTTTCCTGTGGTTTATCCTGGGACAGTCTGCATTCCAAGGCGTAGCCTTCAGCTCCCTATGTGTTCCCAGCATCAGAGCTCTCTAGTGCTTCCTGATAAACTTTCACAGATGCTGTGACATAGTTTATTTGCCCTTTGAGAAACCTGGGCTATGCTCTCCTCCTTGTGTCCTGCCCACACTGCCCCCACAGAGAGCTCAGGGGAGACAAAAGAGCTGGACAAACTTGTCACACTTCTGTGAAGGGTCATGTTCATCCCTCTCTGAAGTTAGCCTTCTTGGGGAGGGTCATGGAGTCAAGCAGCCACAGTTATCTCTACTCCACTGGCATCAGGTAGATGGTATGTTTTTATAGTGACTGCCAGAAGCATACAAGTGACACATGTCTCCACGTGTTTTAATGTGAGAGCTTAAATTTCAAGACACACTGAAAGCCAAAAAGAGAGTGGCCGCCTCCCTGTATTTAGCAAGTGAGAGATAGAGCTGGAAAGAGAACGGGCAAATGGCTAGTCAGCAATGTGGCATCAAGAAACTAGTTCCCTTCCAGCACACAGATTAGCTACAACCTCTCATGGAATCAGTTTCCGGCCAATAGCTGATGGTAACCAGGGAAGAACACAGGCTCGCCACAAACCTGAGGAAGGAAAGGATGGCCAAAGTCAATAGGCACTGCAATAACCTGAGGGCTCTCTTTCCCTCTGACAAGGGTCAAGGAGGGAAGAAATTGCTCTTGAAAGCTCACGGTAGTGTCATGGTCTGAATTAGAAAGGCTTGTAGATCACACCTTCACTACCATGTCTGTCCTAATGATCATGCAAATGTCCTGCCATGCCTGAGGCTTGGACCCAGATGTTGGTGGGAAGCAGCTCTTGTCCTCACATCCAAAGACAATGGGTGGCCCTATCAGAAAAGCAGGGATCTTAGTTATCTCTTTTCTTGATAGTTCAGTCTGAAGAGATGTAGGATTCTTACCTCCTGGCCATCCAGTCTGAGACCGATATAAGTAAACATTATCTGCATCATTTAAGAGTCCCCCTCCCCATTTTCTCCCTCTGCAAAAAGCAAGCAAGCAAGCAAACAAACAAACAAACAAAAAAACAAACAAAAAAAGCCCCAAACAGGCTGAGTTTTCTTGATCAAGGCACCTAACCTCTCTGAACCTGTTTTTTTCAGCTGTAAATTTAGGAGATTGGACTTTGTTGAAAAGCCCCTCTAATAAAAGTTATGACATTTCATATAAAATATTCAGAAGCCATAGGAAAGAGGGGAAAACACATTCTTTTCCTTGATGGGCCATCACATAAGAAGAATAATGAGTATTTGGGTGTAGGGTTCACAAGAAGCCTGACGTACAGACTTAAGATGCCTAATTAAATAGTGGCCTCCCCAAGGTCACAGCCTCCTTCCTGTTCGTGTGTCTCTCCACTCAGTGCCTTGTACTCCATAATGCTGTGCAGAGCATGGGCTCCCTGACAGCTGTTGCCTTAACTCTTAACAGACTTTCTCTCCAAGGTGGGTCCTAGACCCGTACCTAAGGCCCAAGGCGGTGGAGGCATAGTATTGCTGTAGACGTTTGCATTTGTTCTGTTCTCTTCCTCAGTGTTTGGACCAATGTGTCCGGTGGGATCTAGATTTATGAAGGACTGCTTTCGTTTCGGGTGCCTGGCTTCCTTGCTGACAGTCAGGCTGCCTTGGGATGTTGATTTTTGTTCTTTTGCTCATTGTTTCCCTGCTCCCTATTTCTAGTTTCTTTTTTTCAGAGGCTGACGCAGTTATTTCCACCCCAAGTGCTTGGCCCCACTCTCCAGCTCTGGGCTCCGTAACCCATGGCAACAAGAGAAGGGAAGCAGGTGATCACACACCACACACACATTATTTGCTCTCTCTCTCTCTCCCTCTCTCTCGTCTCTCTCTCTCTCTCTAGCTCTGGCAGCCTAGGGCACACAAAGGGAGGAGACTTAACTGGCTGCAGTGCCAATTAGAGACACAGGCCTCGTGGCTGGTGTTGAGCGCTCAGGGCTTCCGGGTCACGATGCAGCAGCTGCTGGGGAGCGGCGTGGCCTCTCCTTCTGTTTGCTGCAGCTCCTCGTATTTCTCCAGGGCAGCAAAGTAAAATCTGACCTTGCATACACAGTTAAAAATGTCTTCGCAGCAGTCCATTCCCTGCTAGCCCAGCCTGGAATCCTATTTTATGTCACTATGGAGACTGGCAGAATTGTGCCTATTAGTAATAAGTGAGCTTTACATACATTTGAAATGAGAAGAAAGTCTTTTCCAAGTGGAAATCATAATTAAGTCATTTAAAATCTAAACTCTCACTCCTGCCCTCTCTCATATTGGTGGGTTGTAGGACGTTTCAGCCCAGTGCAACAATTTCTTTGTTCCTTGCCAAATTTTCTAGTTGGTTTGACCTAAGGATCAGAAGAGTCAAGTGATTGACCTGTGCTCAAGTGGTAAAAATCCCCTTTCTGTTCAGGGGCTAGAAATACATGGTAGACACATTCTTATTCTACTTGCTCAGAACTAGTAGTTGTAGGTTAATAAAGAAGTCTTTTAAATAGGCATCATAAAAGTGATACATACAAACACATGTAACATTTTATTTTCACTTAAAATTACAAATATACCTTAATTTCCTCACTCTTTTAATGTAGGGCCAAGGTCTGATGCTTGAAGGCCAACTCAACATTCTTATAGTATAAGCTATAGTAATAATAATAATAATAATAATAATAATACATCATCTACAACTTCCAGTCTTGGTGATGTAAGAATTTAAAGACATTGGAAAATCCATCTGAGCCCAGGATCTGTCTAGATTTTTATGGTTTTCTGCAATATTGAACAATAATCTCATTTCCATTTCATTTGAAGGCAAAGAAACTTGTCTATTCTATCCAAATAATTCAACCAGTTTTTTAAGAAAAAACTTCATTTCCTTTTGCATTCATATTGCATTGGTTTACATATTGTTTAATAAAATTATGAACGATAAAAAAAAAAAAACAGATGCGACTGGCCAAAAATGGTTTGGGAATAAATCCAAGTGCTCTTGATAAATTGGATACCCAGCTGGTGGGAGCAGAGGTATGTAGAGCATACCTCAAGAGAGCAGCAACCAGCATCACAGAGAAACTAGGAACCTCTAGCCACTCTAGCACACGACAGTTGGATGTGATTACTAATATTAGAAATGTAAGAATGTCACTGGGTGTTGTATGGAAACCAATTTGTCAATAAATTTCATATATAAAAAAAAAAAAAGAAATGTAAGAATGTGATTACTTATACTAGAAAGCTGGTATTGCTAATACCAGCATGGAACGAGGGAACCCATTGCACTGATTCGCTCCATACACACTCTCCTTAATCTGTATCTTCATTTCTAAGCTCAGTTCTTCATATTTAACATTTGGACAACTTCACCTGTCCCGTTCGCTTCTTAAATCCAGTGTGTCCAAAAACAAGCCCTTCTCTTCTTTTGAGATGAAACAGGACATGCTGGTTTTGCTAGTAGGAAAACTCTTTTGCTAAAGGAAATCTTAAGCTAGGTGAAAGCCAAGAAGGGACCCCAGAGGTGTAATCTCCTTCATGCTCCTTCAGGAGATCCCAAGGAGCCTCCGAGGATTTCTAGAATTCTTTAGAGCACAGATGGAAAATCTCTGGAATAGAGTATAAACTTTGGAGCCAGACAGAATTGACTTCAAACCCTCACTCTTTCATATGCTGTCTATGTGACTTTGGGCAAATTGGTTATTACTGGAGTCCTAGTTTCCTCAGGAATAAAGTGGAAATAATATAGTTTCTAATAAAAATTGTGACTATGGGATAAAATGCTGCATGAAAAGCATTTGACGTGCTGAGATACTCCACAGAGTTTCCCATCAGTTCCTTTTCTCTGTGGTCTGGATTTTTTTTTAATGGCACCCAGTTCCCAAGGTTTGAAACCTCAGTTGCCCCTGGCCCTTCCTTCCTCCTTAACTACCACCCTCCAACCACATCACCCAATTATCTGGGAAGTTCTGCATTTTCTAGCCCCTTAACACCAAAGCCTCAGTTTAACTTCCATTTCATTTCATGTTACCATCTTCATTCATGCCTCCATTATCCCCTAACTTCCTGTTAAACTGTACCCACAAATTCAACCTACGCATTGATGATCAATGACCTTCTTGAATTATAGAACGGACTGGACAGACTGTGCTCAGATCCCCTGAATGGTGGGACACCCCTCAGGGTGTAGTCTACCACATAATATCTATATGGTAGAGCTTGGCATTCAAAGTGTTCCAAGCTTTAGGCTCTTTTCTCTTCCAGGCTTATCTTTGGGCTTGTCCAGCCCAAGCGACTTTTTTTTCTGTTCTCTCACTGCAAGAATTTCATTCTTCACCAAGTCTGTGCTTCTGCGCCTGCTATTTCCTTCACCTTTCCCTCACCATATCTCTGGCGGGGTAAGTTCCACTAAGATTTCAAGCAGAAGTGGCCTTTTAAAAATAATGTTGTCTCATCATTTCCTCTTTTAAACACCCTCTTTTGGCTTCATCCCCTAAAGTTTGTGTCAATCTTCCTATATTGTTAATATTTGTAACTTTATTCTACTTTCATTTATGACATTATCTCTTCTGTGACCTTGACTCAGAATTTTGCCATAGTAAGCTTCAGAAAATATATCTTGGCTGAATACTTTTGATAGATTAACATTTCAAGGTATAGATAAGATCCAAAAGAAAAACAAAAACAAAAGCAGAAACCAAGACTTACTGTAGGTTCATAGTGTATGTATGGTCGTCTCCTCAGTGGCCTCTCAAAAGAGGGCATTGCTACCCTTGAAGTTTTGATCTCCCTCCCAGGAGGTTGGGCATGAATGTAAAGACAGAAATTAATCCAAAGGAAACAGGGTTTTCCTTGACTCTATGTTTTATTGTTACAAGTTTATTCATTGTTTTTTGAAAAAAGAAAACAAAACTTCTGTAAACTACTACATTGCAAAGAAACAGAGGAAAACCCACATGTTCTTCCATGTGCTTTTTGCTGCCATTTTATTTTCTATCAAGCTTGTAGTGGGGTATCATTGGCCAAGATTTCCTGAACACTTCAACTATAGGAAATTCTTACAATTATAGGAAATTGTGATCCCAATAACAGTTTCTAACCTGTCTGCATCCAAACCCTTTTCTTTTTTCACCACCACAAATCTAAACCTTCATGTGATATTATTCCATATTATAACCATGAAAAATACAGAACAATGCAATGAAATAGTAGAAGGAGAACTCAATTGGCATTACAAACTGAGGAAGCTCAAGTTCTCAAGATCTCCCTTACCCCTTTTTGTTAAGCCGGACAGACTGTTAACAGAGTATGGGTATTGGGCTCTGACCACTGGAGGAAACTGCCATTATCAAACAAACATCTGCTTGCTTCCCTCTGTGGTCCCTACCAGCTGTAGCCGAGGCACACTAAATTACTCTGCTAATTCTATTGGCTCATTCCTGCACTTCTCTAACGTAGAATATTGATTTGTGCCAGGGATCCTGGGCTTGCACAGATTCTAAATATGCAATGGGAAAAATCTGATATTTTTAACACCAGAAAAACCTGTGATATGGAGAACTGGTGCTGGAGTTGAAAGACACCCAGTGACAAGCTAAGACTGAAAACAATGCATCAGTTCATTGAAGGGGTTCCCTTTAAAGGTAAAACACTGGGAACCATATAGGAGAGGACCACCCTTTAGTCATTAATGGAAGGCAGGGTGATGTTGGCCCATTTTGAGGGATAATGGGAATGAGCTGGAGGATGTGATGAGGAAAAATAGTCGTCTTTAGCTGATTATTTGATATAGAAATTCTACTCATAAGGAAGAAAAACCATCTATAGCATGCCTATTCTTAGGCTGTTCTTGATTTTCAGAAGAATCAGGGTATAATAACAGAGAAGTCCAACTCTGGAATTCTCTGGTACTTAGTGGTGTGACTTTGGTAAGGCTGAAGTTGTTTCCTCATTTCTAAATGGAAGTGATAACTCCCGTAGACCTGTGAGAATGAAGTGAAATATTACATGGAAATCATTCATCAGAGCCACAAGCTTATTGTTAATTGTTAGATGTACTTTCAGGGCTCTGTGTCCTTCCTCCAGAAAGCTGATAGGCAATGGAATTCACTCTGAAGGCTTATGTAGGAAGAGCACACTGGGTGTTGGAGACGAGGACTCCACTGAGAAGAAACCACCCACCAGCATCCTTCAGAGTTTGATAAGCACTTGCTTCTCTGGTTGGATGGGGTGTGAAAAAGCTTACCCCAAAGGAAATTAACCCAAATATGTAAGGCCAGTGGGATTAATACCATCAGGCATTGAGGAGTTATTAAATTGCTTATGAAATGTGAGGGGCTTGACATAAGCTCCCCACCCACTCCACTTTCCAATTTCATAGCTATTGAATTTCAAAGAATTATTCTCCGTGTTTTCCTGGTGATTTTAAATTCTACTGTCCCTGGCAGAGTGAGGTGTGGAAACAAGATTCAGGATATCTTTCAAAGATGAAGCTGACATTGATTCAAAGCAGATGTTTGGTGGGATGCCCTCACCTATATGGACAGCTGGCTTGTGTTAGGTGTGGCTTCTCTGGAAGGTGCCCAGAAGCCCAGAACACTTAAAATCGTGAAGCATCTCAGAAGATTCAGTAAAACCTTAGGGTCCCTCCTTTCTCATTTATAAACTATTGACTTTGATACAGACCTTTGGGGAACTACTTTCATTAGGTGGGGACAGAGCCCTATATGAAGAACTATATGTGGATTACTCATCTAATCTACACAACACTCTAAGAGTAGACACCACAGTGCCCTTTACCTAGGTGAGGATACTACAGGAGAGGTAAAAGCATGTAACTTGCCTAAGTGTTCATAGATAATCAAGTGGTAGAACTAAGATGACATCCAAACATGCCCATTTGACTTCAAAAACTATCTGAAATTATCTACATTACAACATGTATTAAGATACATGAACCACGTGGAATTGCTAAAGGTCAACCAATTTTGACCTACAAAATGGCAGTTTCATATGGTTTAACCAAATACTTCATTTGACTCACAGTATATATTTCATTTGACCTACAGCCTTAATCTAAACATAATGTTAACCAAAAAAGAATGCAAGTAAATGTGATTGGATTTGAATTTCATTTCCTCTTTTTTCTGCTTGCAAAATACAAGAGGAGCTGACTAATCCTACCTCAATGACTCATGTACTACTTGATGTTTTTCTAATAATTTTGAAATTAATCTTTGTATTGTATTTTTTTATTAGCTTTTTTGTATTCTGACCAACTAAGCTTATAATTGTGTTTCCCTCTTGTTGGTTGCTGAACTTCACACATTTTGCCATTATGACTTTTATATTTTTCAGTTCTTTCCATGCTCAGTAGATTTCCAGAATATTTATTGCTCTTTATACCCTCCAAACAAGACTACAGCTTTTTTGAAAAAAGCGTAAATTATATGAAACTTTATTAAATTGCCTGGGGTCTAGGAAATATTCTCAATGAGGACAAACCTGGCCAAAATTATATGTACCTAAGATGTACATGAATGGACATTTTATTTAAAAAACTATAACAGCATGAGAAGGTATGTTTTACATTTATATGTAATATATATGTGTAGAGATGAATGTTTGAAAATATAAACAATTTGCATAGTAATGTTTATTATCTATGTTCCAATTTTAGTTAATTAATATGTGGTGAATTAAAATTCATCAGCTTTTCCCTCTTCTTCCCCCAGAACTCTGTAACTTTACCTATCACTATGGCCAGATAGTCTTTTTAATTTTTTAAAAAATGTTTATTTATTTTTAAGAGAGAGATAAAGTATGTGAAGGCAGGGGAGGGGCAAAGAGAGAGGGAGACACAGAATCCAAAGCAGACTCCTGGCTCTGAGTTGTCCGCACAGAGCCCGACGTGGGGCTCAAACTCACAAACCATGAGATCATGACCTGAACTCCTGAACTGAAGTCTTATGCTTAACTGACTGAACCACCTAAGCACCCCAGATAGTCTTTTTTAAGGAAGTTCACCATCCTTCTGACGCATGTCTTTACCTCCCATTCTCCTCAATAAACCTTTTGCCCTTGTTTTCAGTGCTTTTGAAAGACATATTTTCTCAATATACACTTATTGAGACATTAATGAGATGAATCCAGTGATCTTTTTTCCAGCTCACCCAAGGAGAATGTTGGTGAAATGGTACTTTTCATTTGCTTAGCACTTTTTGCTTTTGCAGAGAATTTTCCACTGTCACTGGTATTTGTCATGAATATTGCGTGTATGTAGTAGCTATGCCTCTGTACATGCTTTTTAATTTAAAAAGTTGTCTGAGTGTTCAGCAATGTCTGGGTTAGACATTGATTTCTTATTAGGGGATAATTACTCAGTTTGGGGATCTTTTTGGTTTTCAGACTTTGAACCTGCTCATGAGAATGTTCTTTGTCATGTTTTGCTTGTTAATAACAACGCAATAGGATCTAGTACTCTTCCCCGCTTTATACCTATGATACTATGGAAATAAACTTGTTCTGACAGATGCAAACATTTTCCTGTATTGACAAAAACTCCTGCTACCGGGTATGCAGACCACATTGTAAGGAATGGTTACATGAGGAGCTGTAAATTTCCAAGAGGTCTGTCAAAGCTGAAATGTTTTCAGGTGGTCTAAAAGATCATTTAGATTTAGGTATTTGAGAAGAGTCTTCTAGAGAAAAAAATTGTTTTTTTTTAAAACAAGCAAATCTCACCAATGATGGAGAGGTAGCCAGAGAACTCTCAAAATCACCACCACTCCTGCAATAATTTTCACATCCTGTTTTTGTCTCTCTGCTCCAGCAGCCGCCTCGGTAGTTCCAAGGCGCGTTCCTGCATGCTTATTGCAGGATGTCACAGCCATTTCCTCATTTTGTGTAGATGTTTTTATTAGGTTGCGGACAATGTGCACACTGGTTTGTGAAGAGTTAACACTCAGCTGTGCTGTTGATGTGCCTTTACTCACAATATGTTTCCTTTGAAGCAAGGGTGCAGTGTTTCAAAAGACAATCACTATAATTCTATGCAGATTCTTCTTGATTAATGAATAGGAATTTTCAACTGAATCTTTAAATAAGTCAGAACAGTGTAAGAAATGGATATAATCCTTATTTCTTTTATTAAAAGTCATTTGAAATTTGAAAAAATTTAGGCATTGTATACATATCTGATTTATTGTCATATGTGTGTCTTGACTCGTAAAGCTGTTGTGGAAATTATATAATGCTTGCAAAAAATAGTGTGGTCTCTTTGTGAAGCTAAATGAAATAAAATATAAAGTTTGTGATACATTAAATCACAAACATAAATATGTACTTTATGGCCAGCTGTTATTTCTAAGTGTGCACATTTTAAAATAGAAACATTTACCCAACATGCTGATTAGCAGTTTCCCAGTTCCAAAAGACTCAATCGCATTTAAGATGCAAAAGATTAAAATGCCTAAATGGATAAAGTTAATAGTTCATCTTTGTAAATGTTTTTATATGTTTTAAGTCTTACAGTCCCTTCCAACCCTGTAGACTCAAGAGCTGGAGCTACTTTGATGTGGATTTGTGTTTTATGCACATGCTTTCATTGGAATAGAATCTGACTGCGTCCCAGACACCGGGAGAAATGTTCTGCATATGAACGGAGGTCATGTGGCTCCACGCTACTTCATACTGTGTGTGCAGGTTCTCGGAGAAAGTGAACTGCTTATCATCATATCACAAAGAGTCAGCCTTAATTTTGGCTAAAGATCATCTCAGTTGCGAATGTTCCACTTCTGAGTGATTTTACTCTTCCCCCGCATAAAAACTGGTCAAGGAAGACATGCAAGGTTATGTTGACTCTAAATGCAATTCCCTGGGAGACCTCATTGGCTCGTCCATGTGGCATCTCCGCCTCTGTAGGTAGATCAGAATTGTTAAATGCCTCTAGTCCTTTAGAACACATTGGCAATTGGCAGTTCAAAAGTTCACATGATGCCATATGTCCTAATAATTTTTATCTACATCTAAAACAATATGAGACTGTCAAATAAAATCCTGCATGCAAACAAATGATGGAATGCAGGGGAACCCTCTGCTTTAGCCTTTTCTCCTTTGTCCAACAAGCTAATGCAATAAGGCCAATAATAAAAGGTTGTGTACTAGGCCTAAAGCCTGTGACAGATAAAAAAGAAATGTTGGAAACCAATGAAGCTTTTGCACAATTAGATTTTTTGAGGCTGTGCTGTAAGGATTGCCCAGAGCCTGTTCAGTCCTGATTGATGGTAAAATCATAACTACATCATATTAGCTGTAGAGTTCACTGACAGGTTACTACAGATTAATATTGCCACTGCTGTTCACTTACCATCAAACCAGGGAAATATGAATTGAGCTGTTCTTCTAACAAACCCTGCATATTAAAAGGTAAGGTGTCCTACTGAACAGTCTCCCCTGTCACTGAGGAAAGACACAAACAATGTCTATTTGAGAGATATGCAGATATGCTGCAGCATACTAATTAGTCTGCCAGGAGAGCCCCATCACATCCGGCTGGCTAACAAGCCTTCATGTGTGCTTGTTCCTTCAGAGCTCTTGGCTACAGGACTGCAAACGACACCCTAAAACGTGGAGCTGCAAACCTTGGTGATTTAAATGCAGGCTGCCAGGCAAATTGCAGTGACATAAATTTGGCCCATGTGTTTTGCATCATGTGAATATGAAACAGGGGAAGCCATGGAGACGAGTTTTGTTGGCATTGGACTCAGGAGGTTTGGTGGGCTCTTTTCAGACATGCTGCCCACAGCAAGGTGAGGTCTTTTGCTTTACTTTGAAAGTGTTGAAAATGCAGGAAATAAACATGTGCTGATAATAATGAGATCCTAAAATGAAATCATTTTAGCCTTTTAGTGCCCCAAGCCTTGGGTAAGAAGTCCACCGTGAAACAAAAACAGGACTCACTCTACAGGATGGGAAATGGAAGGGTGAGTCAGTCCTGACATAAGGAATGTCGATAAGGAACGTCTGGAGTAACAGACACTTTCACAGCGTGTCTGATGTGCTAAGAAGAGCCAGCCTGGGATCAGGCAGGAGACCTGTGCTTTTAGCCCTCAGTCAAGGCATTTGTTCTTTTGTGAGTTGGAATGTTGTGAGGGGTTTGAACTAGGTGATGTCCAAGGTCCTTTTCAGCTTTATTACCCCATTCTGCAGGCCCAAATGTCTTATATCCTAGGCCATGTTTCGTGTTTCCTATCGATCTTTCTGTTGTTTTATAGAGAATATGCAAAGAGCTAGAGAGTCAGCCAGAACCTGGAGAAGAAGATAATAGTGTCTTTTTATTTTTTAAGAGAAAATGGTGACCTTGGCAACTGTAAACCATAAGCTTCATAAACAATGTTAATGGACAGCTGACAGACTGGGAGAAGAATTTGCAATGCTTGAAACTATCTCTTAAAAAAATGACATTGGATTATTACATAGAATATACAAAGAACTCTTGCAAATTGACAAGAAAAAAAGACAGGAAACCTCAAAGAAAAATGCATAAGGGATATGATGGGGTAGTTCACAGGAGAAGAAGCTCAAGTGGTGAACTGGTACCAGAAGGGGTACTCAAGTTCACTGGTCATGGAACAACACAGACCATTTCAGACACATTAGCATGTCACAACAGGAAAGTTGCATTATGCCAGGTGTTTACAAGTTATGGGGTTATGGGAACTCTTTGATTGTTGGGAGAAGAGTAAAGGAGTACGATCATTTTATTTTTTTATTTTATTTTTTTTAAGGTTTTATTTATTTATTTATTTATTTTTTTTTTATATGAAGTTTATTGACAAATTGGTTTCCATACAACACCCAGTGCTCATCCCAAAAGGTGCCCTCCTCAATACCCATCACCCACCCGCCCCTCCCTCCCACCCCCCATCAACCCTCAGTTTGTTCTCAGTTTTTAACAGTCTCTTATGCTTTGGCTCTCTCCTATTTTAGAAAGCAATCTGACAATCTTAATGGAATTAAGGCAAAGATGACAAGAGGTCCCGCTTAGCAGGAAGGCAGGGAAAACCTGAGGTTTGGGCATAATATACTACTAGTGCCCCCTTTACTTCCCAAAATGTTCCTCTTAGGAAAGACAATAAATTATATAGTCATCCTGCTTCTCCAAGCCCACTTCTGGACACATCCCAGAGACATTTTCGCAAAGGGATAACACACAAAGAGGTCTTTTTAGCACTGTTTGTGGTAATTTGGAGTTGGAACTAACATGTATGCCCTTCATAAGACAATAAATAAGTAAGTGGGGCAGTTGCATTCTATGGAAAAGTATGCAGCAAACAGAGGCAATATTTTCAATGTTTAGATATGCAATATTTTTTAGACATGCAATATTTTGATAATGCAACATGGATACATTTTAAAAGCAAAAATTTTGAGTGAACAAGTAAGAGAAAATGAGATGTACAGTGTAATGCCATTTGTCCAAATTTTAAAAAACAAAT
Source organism: Lynx rufus (assembly GCF_022079265.1). Classification (NCBI taxonomy): domain Eukaryota; kingdom Metazoa; phylum Chordata; class Mammalia; order Carnivora; family Felidae; genus Lynx; species Lynx rufus. The sequence continues at coordinate 57,112,524 of NW_025814834.1, read as the reverse complement.
TCAAATTTGTTAAGTACAAAACAACACTAGATCTACAAAGATACATGCACATATTAACAACATCAGAATGCCTCTGTGGGGACGAGAGAAATGGTGATGAGGGTTCTGGGGTGAGGAGGAGAAAATAATGAAATGAGAGATGGGCCTTGTGGGAATAATGTGGCGATGTGCTATAAAGTGAGGTGTAGGATTATTATAGGCCTCTGCCCTTGAGGTCAAAAATGAAGAATAAAAGATGATAATTGTAACATGTCTCTGGGAATGTGATGGAAGGACCTTCCTTCAAATCAAGTATGATTGTTAGCAGGAAGCAACAGTTCATAAATAGGAAGGCTTTTGAGTCTGTCCTATACAACCTGTTCACCAGATAATTCCACTAATAATCTCCTGACTGACAGTATAGAGTCTCTGGCATTGTCATCAATGAATGACTCAGATTTCACAGCAAGATGTGTGGTAAATGGCATCTGCAAAGCACATAATTGTAGCTCTCTCCCACAACTTTCAATGGCTCCCTATATAATATGAAGCCTAAACGCCTGAGCTTACAATAAAGGCTCTCCACCGTCTAATATCAAACTGCCTCTCCCATTTTATTCCTACTTTCTTTACATCCATCTTTCACTCTCCTGCAAGTCCTTCTGCCTCTGTCATTGCTCAGCCTGTGTGACCCGCCTGGTGGGTCCTTTCATTCCTCTTCTTGTCTAAGTCTTATCCACTTTCAGGACTAGTTTGAGGTGCAGCTCTTCTATAGAGGCTTCCTCTCCCATCTCAGACCCAAGGGACCTTGACTTTCTCCTTCATGGCAGCTGTTAGAGTGCACACTGCTTGGCATCATAAGTATCTCTTTATACATGTGCTTTCTCTGCAGGGATCATGTTATATACTCTCAACTCTCATGAATATAGGCATACCTCATATTATTGCGCTTCACTTTATTGTGCTTCCCAGATACTGTTTATTTTTCTTATTTTTATGAATTGAAGGTTTGTGGGAACCTTGTGTCAAGCAAGTCTATTGGCGCCATTTTTCCAACAGCATTTTCTCACTTCATGTTTCTGTGTCACATTTTGGTAATTCTTGCAATATTTCAAAATCTTTCGCTATTATTATGTTTGTTGTGGTGATCTGTGATCAGGATGAGACAGTATATTTAGTAGATACATGCTGTGTGTGTTCTGACTGCTCTGCTGACCAGCCATTCCCCTGTCTCCTTCCCCTTGGGTTTTCCTATTCTTTGAAACACAACAATATTGAAATTAGGCCAGTTAGTAATCCTACAATGGCTTCTAAGTATTCAAGTGAAATGAAGAGTCAATCGATGTAGCAAACTAATAAAGTTTCCTATTTTAAAATAGGGATCCTATTTTAAGAAACTGCCATAGCCACCCCCACCTTCAGCAACCACCACCCTGACCAGTGAGCAGCTGTCACCATTCAGGCAAGACCCTCCACCAGCAAAAAGATTACAGCTTGCTGAAAACTCAGATGATAGTTAGCACTTTTTAGTAATATTCTTAAGGTATGTACATGCCTGGTTTTTTTTTTTTAGTTATAATGCTATTCCTCACTTGATAGACTACAGTATAGGGTAAACATAACTTTTATTTGCACTGGGAAACCAAAAAAATTCTTTTGATTCAGTTTATTGCAATAGTCACTTTATTGTGGTGGTCTGGAACTGAACCCCCAATATATACGAAGTATGCCTGTAGGCCTAAACCTTTTATAAAGTATCATAAAATAAACATTTATTGACTCCCTGCTTGGATACTGAAGGAGGATACAATAACCCCTGGATACTGTCCCTGACTTCAAAAGAGCTTACAGTCCATTGGAAAGGTGTGTCAATCCCCAGAGAGAATTAGAAAGTGAGCGATGTCAGGAGGTACAGGAGGAGATGGGCTGGAACTGGGGAAAGTGATGCCTGGAGCTGGTGTGAATCAAAGCAGTTTCTAATTTCAGAGCAGAACTTAGCCTCTTCTGTATGCTGTTTTCAGTCCAGGCCTGGCATGTTAGGTCAGGACACAGGAGAGTTAGGTATATAGAAATGTTTCAGCAAGGTCTGCTGGTGATGGTGATTATAGGATCATGAAGTCATTTCCCTATAAGAGAACCAATGCTCCTCTTTCTTTCTGGTGTATTTTAGGGCTAAAATAATTATTGGATGAATCTGATCTTTGCAGGGGGAAATACTACACAAAGAATGATGTGCTTAGCTAGTTAAGGTCTGCAGCCCTAAGCCTTATGGCAGCCAAATTTGTCAGTAGGTTGTGTTGCTGTATGAGATGGGAAGACATTGAGTCATAGGAGACCCACCAAAAAACGGGCTCAATAATAATGATATTTAACAATCTTATAAATAAAAATGTTTGGGATAGGGTGCTGCCATGAATGATTTAATGATAATCCTATTAGTGAGGACCCAGGTTCCTCCTCCACTTCAATCTGCCATCCTTAGCAAGTTTTTGTCTCATCCTCAAATTTATTGCCTCGTTGACATACAATGGCCGCCATACTTCTAGACTGTACACCTTCACAAAGCTATGCTCAAAGGTAGGGTGGTAAGAAAGCTTCTCTCCAAGATCACTGCCAAAGAAGTACTTATTTTCCAGAAACTCCTAGAGACTTCCCCTTACATCTTATTGTCTAGAACTGGGCCATGGCCAGAACTAACCACAAAGGAATATTGGGCTGGTTTAGCACTATTATAGTAGATAAGCTTTGCTAGCATGGAAGAAAGGGGAGGGGATTAGTGGTAGTGTAGGCAAAGGAGAGTTTTCCACAGGCCACAAATACATTGGGTATTCAATAAACTTTGAACTTTTTCTAAAATTTCATGAAGAAAAGGTCCATCTTGTGGAATAAAAATATGTTCATGGGCAGCAAGTTCTCACAACTCCCAGACCTGGAGCCTTCTTTCTTTGCTGGATCATAGGGAATTTTCTTTCATTTAATTTATTTTCTTTCATCCATTTAACTTTCCAACTAATCATTCATCATACACTTATTGAGTATTCAGCAGAAGTTCTTAAAATTTCTTATGCTACAAGGGCGCCTGGGTGGCTCAGTTGGTTCAGCGACTGACTTCGGCTCAGGTCATAATCTCACAGTTTGTGAGTTTGAGTCCTGCATCAGGCTCTGTGCTGACAGCTCAGAGCCTGGAGCCTGCTTTGGATTCTGTGTCTCCCTCTCTCTCTCTGCCCCTTCCCCACTCACACTCTGTCTCTCTCTCAAAAATAAATAAACATTAAAAAAAATTTAAAAATTTCTTACGCCACAGACTCCTTCAACAGCCAGATGAAACCTAAAGATGCCTTCTTAAAGTAATGTTTTTAAGATCATTCCAAAAAATAGAATTACAAAGGAAACCAATTAAATTGAAATGCAGTTTACCTTTGGACTTTGTGGCCAGAACCCATGCTGGTGCTGGTATATAAAATAATAGGAACTAAGCAGGGACATTATCCTTATGGGTAATGTCTATCCATTAGAACCCAGTGGAAGTGACAGCCAAGCAAAAGGCAATTTAAAGCTCTGATAGGAGAGGTACCTGGTGCCATGGCAACACACGATGGGGCCCAGGTCAGTTAGAGATGGTGTTGGAGGAAAAGACAAAGATTCCTGGCTATCTAAGAAGAGAGCCAAAGGAATTAATAATGAAAGAGTTAGTGGGAAGATAATTTTAGTGAGAAAGAAAAGTAAGTGCAAAGATGTACACATGAGGGGGATTGTGGAGGTTTTGGAGAACAGTTACTATTTCACTATTGCTGGACACAGAGGTCAAAGGGGATAGACAGTTCTGGGGAGTTGAGCAGAGATGAGCTCATGACAAAACACTCCTAAAAGAGTCTGATGCTGTGCTGAAATCCACTCTGAATGAGTTTATTATATGAGGCAGCTTTGACCAGTAAAGACATGTGACCAGACTATAGTGACCTTGTTGGGTTTTTGCTCATTGTAGAGTCTGCAGGACTCAGCACAGTGCTGTATTAAATGAGGGTGAAATTAAAGGAACTCTAGTTCTTTGGGTTGCTAATTCTTAATGCAGCATGTTACAGCACTTTCTGTGAGGCACCCACTGCCTTGAGAACATGCTCAGTCAACCCCTGAAGCAGAGTCTTCTATGACTCTTATCCGTCTCCACCACCATGTTCCTGGCCAAGAGTGGCTGCCTAATTTTCTATCTGCAGCCAAAAAAGTCACATCCTGGCTGCATCTGTGGCGACTAAGATCTACAGGTATGGCTGGAGCTGGAATGGTAAGGGTCACCCAGGACAAGTGGGAGACTGAGTGTGGGCACTTGCCTCCCAGCCAGGGCCACCACGCAGTCAGCCAGGCTCTCTCTCACCTGTCACCCACGCTCTACAGCACCATCCAGTGGCCGCTCCTTTGGACCAGTCCTTGGCCCTCTTGTTTCCTGGAAAGATATCAAAGCCACGATCTATATTTCTAGGATGACCTTGACCCTTCTATCCACAATCCCCACCAATAAACCCAAGAGTTCACAATAATGTGGCTTGTGATGTACCTTACACATCAGTCTTCATGTGTCTCCCAATGTTCAAAAAATGAAATAAGGATGAATAGAGCATCAAATGGGAAACAGGGGACCTGGATATTCTCTGATAAGAGGTAATGACTAGTTGGACATTATAGTTAGAAGGGAACTCAGAATATAGCTAGTAGAAACTTTTCTCCTTACTGAGGCCCAATTTATAGTTGAAATGATACAGATGAACTTGACCATGTCAACTGTGACCCTAATTAGGATTAAAGAAGTTAAGTTGTCTAACCTGTCAGAATTTAGCCTACTCATCCCTAAGGTGAATGGTTGGAAGTACATCTTTAAAAGTCCTGGCTAAATATAACTTCTGTGATTTTGAATCATACCAAATTTTTTCCCTGTATATGGGTCTAATTCTCACTAAAAATGTAGCCTTCTCACTTATTTCTAAGATAGATTGACATATAGCTGAAATTTAAAAATTGACCTACTTTTTGTCATTCTTTAATGGTTACTCTATGATTCATGAGTCAGTCTGCCACACAAATCTCAGATAATGTGAGTGAATTATTCACATTTTGTAGCAGCAACATAGTAGTTTTTCACTTCCCATATCATTTAAACTATCTTGTAGATTCTACGTTTGCATTAAAAAAAAATCTAAAGAGCATTCACATTTTTTTTTCTGTTCTGGAGTGTGCTTGAGAACTTTGCACTGTGTGCAGTGTGTTTAAGCGAAATTAACTGAACTGGGTAGAATTCACATAACTTGGCATTCTCTGTCCCAGGAGATAAGAAGTGGCATTCTGAATGATGGAAAGATCCTGATGTCAGTAGCCTCTTGATTTAGTTTTGTTGGAGTCTTAGCTCATCAGTTAACTTCATCATGTCTGATACTTCATTAGTAAAATGAGAGATAACCTATCTGACAACCAGATAAAGAGGAATAAAGTTTGCAAAGCACTTAAGACATCTACAGGATGATCTAAAGAGAAAAAGATAATAATCCACTTGGATTTTTTTTTTTTTTTGATGACATGGCAGATGGTCCTGATGACACAGTTTATAGGCCCCTTTCTTTGTCCACAAAGGGTTCTCAGGACCTGGGACAGTGTTTTCCTGGAACTGTACTAAATTTTGGTACACATCAGGCATTGGCCATAACCTAGATTTTGAACACAAAATCAAGTGAGACCACCAAAGTTCTCCTCTTCATTTATCTTCTGATAAATGCCACAGCACACAAACATTCAAGAACAAAACCATAAGAAGGTGTCTTTAAAGCAAACTGACATTTTGAAAACTTCATCCAAGAACTCTTGCAGATGGACACTGAATACAGGCAAGGTGAGCTATTCTTTTGTAGCGCGGTTTATAAAACATCAATGAGAATATGTGTATATTGAAATTACAAAGAGGGATTTTACAAAATCAGGCACATAAGTATGGGTTTCCAAAATATAAAAGTCATTGAGTACAATAGTGCAAAAATTCTACAAGTTTCTATTTAAGTTTTTCGACTGTAGAATTTGCGTTTGCCTGAAGCAAGAAGCCCAGCTGTTTTACAATGGGGTCTCTTGCCTCCTAGCGAGAGACAACACAGCAGACAATGTGTGCCTTAAACAGCAAATCTGTTCTCAAGAGCTACTTCTCTTGGTTGTCTATGGTTTCAATAAAATATATTCTGGACTTATTAATTAATGTTGCGCAGCATTTATTTCTTTTATTGTTTATTCAAAAATTTTGACCAGTATTAAGTTCTTATGGTTTTTATTTTTTGATGCATTACATTTAATTGGAACACAGGACTCCCATTTTGAGGATTGGGTATTTAAAAAAAAAAAGCATTGGTTTTTAAACTGAAAGGTTTGATGGAGTATTAAATTTGATGAATCATAGCAAGTGTCTGTGTTTGTTAGCTTTTATAGACCACATTAAAGCATTCATTAATAAAGTCACACTACATTGCTTTGAGTAGGTCCTAAAAGGTTAATGACTTGATGCAGGCTGGTGTTCTTAAGCCTTACAGTTTGAGAGCGTCATGTGTGAAACTTAGTTCACTTTGAAATTGAAATACAAAAGAGATTTTTATTTTCTCTCAAAGGAATTTCTTATTCCTCTTTCTCTTTTCCGTTTCTTCTTCTTTTCTTCAGCCATCACCCCAAATCTTGCTCACTCAGGTGTATGTAGGAAGCCTGTGGCTTGTTAGCTGCAGGATGACCCTGAGGCGTCGCAGGAGAAAGTCGCCCTCCCTCTTGGCTGCTCCTACGGTGACCTTCCATCAGGGAGAAGCTGACTCAATTATGAATCACCCATTTTGGAAAAGGAGTTGTTACTTGAGAAGTATATTTTTAACTGTTTGATTTCTTTCCCTCGGAGAGTCTGTTTTGGAAGATAGGATATAGAAATATTTGCAGTGTTTGAACTAGAATAGCTCATACAACCACCTATTATAATATTATGCATCCAGAGGACACAGATACTTATTTGTTGACTGACTGGATAACCACAAGACAAGGGTCAGGGACCCACATCCTCCTGTTCTGAGGCTAGGAGCACTTGGAGTAATATTACATTTGAATTGTTTACCCTGGATAATTTCTGAGTCAAATCTTTATTTTACATGTCAGAAACAGCGTCAAATCAAACTAGATTGGAATTGTGAGCCTCCTGTGAGAAAATTGCCAAATTAAGGAATTGTGCAAATCCTTAATATTAAGTATAAGCTCTATAGACACTTCATGAAAGTGCATGAAATCTGTGTCTTTTCCAGAGGAAACTTTCTTGGCAAAGTCACATTTTGTGAGGGTAAATTTTTCTTAAAAGGGGACTTTGTGCAGTGTCTTGATTCTGTGGGGAGTTGTTAGTAAAATAAATGACTCAAATTGGTTTTGTGTGGGAGACAAATCAAAGCATTTCCATGAGGCTGCAGGGCTGACCTGTAGTAGTTTAACCATTTCCTGAGCAAATAGAACCTGCTGGATTGAATGGATGATAGTTCCCGTGTTAGTCATTGTGGAGAGAAAAATAACAGTTCATATAAAAGAGGCCACCAAGGGTTATATGGCTGCAATTGTTTCCAGGCTGAAACAACTTTGTATCTGTTTATTATTGTCAGTATCTTGTTATATTGTTCTTTCAGAATCAATAAAAGCTAAACTCCTTCCATGATTTTACTACTAGACTCTCCTGGAAGGATGTATAGTACTAAAAGTCAAGAATGCCAGAACAGGGGAGGAGACAGAGCTAATGATGAGTCAAAGTTAAATCCACTTTATTTAACAATCTTTTTTTTTTTTCAGAGAGGAAATTGTTTCATTAATGTAAAACATATGGGAAGATTCTTGTTTTTTTTAACATATGAGGAAAATTTTTTCTTTAGAAGGAAAAAGGAACAAACACACATACAGAGATATTTTTATTTTGATTAAAAAAGTTGTTTTCATTACTCTCAAGTAATGATTCATTACTCTCAAGTTTTCCACACTTCTACAAAATCCTAGTTGTCAGTCATCACCACGTGAGGATCAATTTATCCTCCCTAATAGTAGTTTTTATATTTAATAAATTTAAAAAACCTTTTTTAAAGAAAAAAACTGGATTAGCAAGCATAATCATTTGAATTTTTCCTCCTTGGTATCATATCATCCATTCCTGTCTATTTAAGGCATGAGCATAACAGATACTATTCAAATATCTAATGATTGGTGTCCACAGAAATAACCTTCTCCAGCTTTAGGGCCCAGGGATGAATCCATGGCCCTGTTAAACCCATGGTACTTGATAAATACATAGCAACCAGCTCCTGGGAAGGTAGGAGGAAGAAGCATTTTCACAGTGTTCGAAGTGTAAAAGTGCCATGCCTAATTTGATGCCACCAAAGTGGGAGGAGATAGGACCAGCTGACTCTGCCACCAGTCACACATCGGCTTCAGCACATTACCATAGACCCCTCTAAATTACATGATTCTGATTCTAGGATTGTTTAATAGATTGGGAAAGGAGGGCTCCATTTGGTTTAAAATTTTTTCTTTACCCCAAAGCCCTGAGAGCAATTTTATCTAAGGCCCCTAGTTCTTGATAGGTGCTAACCTTATTCAAGCACTGCCAGAAACCAGTGCCAACATATTTCTTTGTCCGGAAGCTCTTGGTTAAAACCACTTTGTTTAACACAATGTTGTAGGGGGGAAAAATCCCCACGTGAGGAAAAATAGAATGGTAGATTATAATGCATAATCCAGTTGTGTAATTTTTTTTGAAGTTTATTATTATTTTTTTAAGATATGGCTTCATTATTGGAATCTGAATCTCTGTAGAATGAGGCAGCTTTGCAGGACTCATTGTAGAGTCAGTAAACAATGGAGTGAGTCACTGAAATCTCTGGACCTTCCACACTGAAACGGGGAAAATAGGGTCCATCACATGTATATATACGGTTAATCATATCGCTAAGGTACTTTGAAGAAAATTATGTAGAGTAAGGCTTATCATTTGCAGCTGCTTAGGAGGAATGTCAGCAATGCAAGCAGGCCAGTTTTGAAGATAATAGATTTATGCCTTGCAGAAAGCCAAATGTGTGATCACTCAGACCAGAATCTGTTAAGTATCATGTTGCTATTTCTCCTCTTTCTTCCCCATTTCAGGTCACATCTCAAATATGAACGTCACCCAGAGGTTACCCAGGTGATCCTAGGCCATCCTGAGCATGCAGCTGTGCAGGGCTTGACCTTGAAGGACAGATGGCATCAGGGGGAATTCTTTTATACCTTGTATTGGCCAGGGCTCAGCTTCTGACATTTCTGTCTACAGACGACAAAAGGCTTTCATTGTAAGCTGCTTTCTGATGCGTGCTTAAAACCAAGTTGAACACATTAAAAGGGAGAAGAAGCAGAAACTTGCTCACTGTGCTCTGTGAAGAATTAAAAAAATTTTATGGAAGTCGATGAAAGGGAAATAGATTTTTGAAATCTTTATGCCCTCTCCCCTCAAAATTGGGCTTAATATTTATTTCAGGTTAATTATAATTCTTCATTCATTCCAATATACATTTATATTATGTTCCGTAATATATTTCCTTTAAAAAATTGACATTTAAAATGTTCCACATAAATTATATTTAGCTGAGTTTGCTTTCTATTTCTGATCTGAATAATATCAGGATTCTTGCAAACCTAAACCTTCCCTTAGTAAAATTTACTGTCACTGGGGTATGATTTGCTTTCATGGGTTCCCCTCTAATTTTTTTCCTTTTTCAACTATAATACTTTCTCAGACCTCCTTCTCTATAATGTTACCAAGATTCTTTGAAGTATTATCTGATTTCAGAACTAAGGCTTAACCATTCTTCTTCAGGAGACTTTAAATAACTCTCTATCCTTCTAATTTAGTACTTCAGTCCACCATGTACCCACTTTAGTCCTCTTGACCCAGCATATTTCTGGAAAGTGCAAGGCAAAGTTTCTGAAATTTGGCTGTTGATCTGATTACATAGCGGCTATGTGCTTGAATGAAAAAATAATAATAGCTAACATTTATTGAGTGGTTTTAAAGTCCCTGGCATTGTTCTAAATGTTCTTTCTACACGCATTCCTCACTTAATCTTCACAATGACCTGAGGAAATAGATCATATTATCATACCCATTTTCCAGATGAACAAAATAAGGCACAGAGACACATCAGTTGAATCAGGATTCTAATTTAGGCAGTCTAACTCAGGAGTCCTCATTTTTATCCACTATGCCGTCCTTCACAGAGCAGTCTTACAGTCTGTTTTGAAAGCTGTATTCACGGCTGCGTGTGTGGTAGAAAGAACACTGCACTAAGGGCCAGAAGATGGACCTTTAATGCAGTTTTGCCACTAATTAGTTGTATAAACTTGGACACGTTGGCCTCTCTGGAAAAAGCTAGGCAGAAATCCATTACATTAAGTCCTTTTATAAGCAGCTTATTTATTTTAAATAAATACTATGGCTCTCAGTGGGAGGCCATTTAAGCAGAGCCATTAAGGCCAACATAGAATAGTTTCTGGGGCCAGACTGTGAGGTTGACACAGGGCTCCATGCAGGACTTCCTGGATTGAGTCCCTTTTCTACCTCTTACCAAATGTGAGATGGTGGCCAGTTTTTCAGCCTTCCAGAACCTCCATTTCTTCATCTGTAAAATGCAGATAGTAAATGGTTGTCCACCTAAGAGGGTCACTATGGGTAGGTGAAGAGTGCACATAAAGCATTTAGTGTAGCATTTTATGTGATTCTCTATATGGTCCTATGAGGTTACCATTATTATCCCCATTACACAGACGAATAAAGCGAGGCCTGCAGAAGTTAATTAATTTGTCCAAGAGTATTTATATTGTAAGTGGTAGAGTCAGGATTCTAACCCAGGCAGATGGGTATTTAACCAAACACCATCTTTTTCCCAGTCTAAGAGGATTCTCTGTGTCTGATACTGTATGTTATCTATTACCTGAGCTAACAGTCCCTCTCCAGTATATCCTCCACCCTCCCACGGTTCAGCAGCCAAAGCATTTTAACTGGTACTTAAGGCAGAGTTTTGGGATACTGCTGCAGCACTAGACCCACAGTTCATTCTGATTGGTCAGGGCCTGTCTCTGTTCTGATTGGTTAGCATCCCTCAACCCTCCTCCCCCACACACATACATACTCTATCACCAAACATTGGTCTCTTTTCTGGAAGACAAAGAGGGAAAGCTGGAATGCCCTCTCAAGTATTTTCTCTAGATGTCAAGTTCTATAGGCTTATTAGGCATCCACTCTCCCTGGTCCATCCCACTCCCCACGTGCTCACATAAACTTGTTTTGCTAAGAGCTAATTTCCAACTTAACACAAAGTATTGAGAATTAAAGTTTCACAGAAAAACTATTGGTAGAAATAGATTTCAGATGTGTTGAAATTTGCTTATGTCATATGTCAATTGATTAAGAAAATTAAATGTTGTACCCAGGAAAATATAACAATGGACAGGCAAGAATAGCATGTATCTTTAGGACACATGTTAGAATACAAGATAGTGCCCAGATTTTGCTATATGTTACAGGTGCATTTATTAAAGGCTTTGGAACTTTCTAACCTTGAACTACCACGCCCCATCCATAGAGAGATGCAAAGCCACTTGTGACATGTAGTGGTTGCATCGGTTTCTCTGAAAATGCCTTTTCTTCTGGATTGATAGCTAAGATACTCATTTTCTCTGAATAGTAGGATTCCTATATTCTGATACTTGCCTGATTTCTCAAAGCCCCCCCAAAGTGCCTTATCACTAATTGATTCTGAAAAACTTTGGTCTATTTGGGTTCTCCTTTGTTGAAGAATACCGGCAAGAAAAGTTACTGGTTAGCACTTTCGGGTGGACACCTTCCACCCAAGAAGCCATGTTGGTTTTGGGTTTTCCCAGTGATGCTGACCTGAGTCTGGGCTACTGAAAACATGGCTCTTTTGTCAAATGCCCTAGAGACCTAGTCATCCCCACTGCTATCTCTTCTGCCCTGAACGTCTCTGGAGAAAACTGAGAGCTTTGTGTGGTGGGTCGGGTCCACAGAGTAGCAACACTCAGGTTTCCCCTCATGACCTATGCAGTTTATTTCTAACTGGAGCTCTCTTCTTAACTCCCTGTTATCTTGCATTTCGAGAACGCTGCTCTTTCCTCTGTGCTGTGTGCCCTGGAGCTCGTTGGGGGGAGCACCCAGAGAGGACATCTTGAGCATCTGTTCTTCTCCATGAGCTAAAGATTCCCATCTTGACTGAGGTCTTCCAGTTTTCAATCTGGTGATGCTGGATAAAAAAATAGCAAAACAATATGAGTTGGTAAATAAATGTTAATATATGCTTCAAATACAAAAGCAGTTTCTTCTGCAGTAGATAATGTAGGAAAATATACAATGTTAGTATTTGATTTGCATCAGTAGGTGAGAGCCCTGAATCCTTCATTACGAGGTTAAATCTGATTTTTGTTTGTGACCAGCATGAACGCTGACCTCTGCCCTTTGAATGATCTTTCCGTCTCCCAGAAAGTTCATGAAAAGGTCATGGAGCTGCACTGACTTCCTCTGTGTGTGCATGGACGTGTCTTTGCTATTGATCTGGGAAAAGACCTTGCTTTGTCCATTCAGTGGTTTTGTTCACTTTATTTTTAATGGAAACCTGATCAGTGATTATAGAATTTTTCCACAGGAATTCACACCTGAGTAAGTGCAGAAAGCTAACCTCTTTTCATGTTGGTTATTTAGTCTGTGTTTTACCTTGGCCATAACTCCCAATTAAATGCATTTCTTGAACTCTTAGCAAAGCAAAATATGGCACTTACTGGTCACAAGTTCAAAGCAGGAGAGAGAGGGAAAAAAAATGGCTTAGTAGCTGGAAATAAAAACACCAGTGAATTCCTCTTACGGATTCCTTCATGTCAAATTCATATCATGAGTGACTTTCAGTTTTCCCTCTAGATCATCTTGGCATGATCGAGGAGTAAAAATAAAAATGATTTCTAGTATATTCCTGAAGTGATTCCTTCTTTTGATGCTGCCTGTCAACGTAAAAGGGGTTATGAATCTCTGGAAACCTGCTCTACTGACACCATCTGCAGCATAGGCACCAGTTTTCAAATCAGCCTGCAGTAAGTGGGACAGTTGGAGGGTTTTAAATCTCCACTAGAAAACTATTGCCATTTACAAACAACAAGCTTTGTACTGAAATGGTGAAAAATGCACTTGCGTCATATTTAGAATGATTGTGGAGGGGGATATAACAATACTTTTCAAGACTGTAAGCAATACGTATATTCATATCTTGCGCTATTTATCTTGTAGATATACAGCACTGAAGTTCTTGGCTGCTAGCTGTTAGGTTAGCATCGAGAAGGAAAGATCCTGAGGTTTGTCACTGCTGTATATCACCGCAGCTGTGCCCTTTGATTACACTGGGGCACCACCAGTCATTAATAACGGGGAAAGCTTTTTGTCTGGCAAATGCATCGTCGTACAGTCCTTTCTTAACACCTAAGCATCTTGGTGTGGTAGTGAACGTAAATTAAAGGTGAAGATTGTTTATTTTATAGCCACACTTGTAAATAGAGGTGGCCTTTCCAGAGCCGTTCAAGAAAGTGTATTTTTCCTTGCTTTAAGACTTGAAATGTTCTCATATTTGGCAATTCGCTCAAGGGAACTCAGTCATTAAGTCTCACTCGAACAAACAATATGAGCACAATGTAATTACAATTTTAATTTCATCACTGTCACACTCGTGTGGCTACCAGAGGGTTACAAAACAAGCTATCATCCAAGACAACAATTGCTGTACAGACTTAAAAACCCAAGTGTGCCCACGGTTGAAGATTTCTTGAAGAGCATGATGTGAAGGGAATATGCAAATAGAAAGCTTTCCAACATAAAAAAAATGCTCAGATTTGAATCTGATCGAATGTGTTGCTTTGCAAGGTTGATGCCACCAGCCAATTTTCCCAGAAGTGCTAGTTTCCCATCAAAAGTCACCCCAAAGTTGACCAATTGCTAGAGAGCTCGATCACATTAAACTAACTCGCAATAAATGGATTTATAAATTCCACCGCCCTATGGGAAATGTTACAATGTTTTAAATTTTTTTTTTCAACGTTTATTTATTTTTGGGACAGAGAGAGACAGAGCATGAACGGGGGAGGGTCAGAGAAAGAGGGAGACACAGAATCGGAAACAGGCTCCAGGCTCCGAGCCATCAGCCCAGAGCCTGACGCGGGGCTCGAACTCACAGACCGCGAGATCGTGACCTGGCTGAAGTCGGACGCTTAACCGACTGCGCCACCCAGGCGCCCCTGTTACAATGTTTTAAAGGCGAGTGTAATCACACTGTCAATTTTATCTCTGTTTCGTTTCTATTGCCACTAGCATCCAGTAGGACCCATCATTTCTTGCTGGGATGATTACAATAGCCTCTTTTGTTGTTTCCTTACCACCAGTCCTTCTTCCCTTAATTCAGAAATATTCAAAGTATGAGTTTTTCACAAGCCAGTTCTGGGGGGGGGGGTGTTGAAATCAATTTAGCATTCCACGATCAACATTTTAAAAAAGAAAAAAAGGAAAGACAACAACATGGGATAAAGCATACTGCAGCACGGTATACAGAGTAAGGGTGACTATTATTGCCTAAATTATCTTTTCTTTAGTTGTGTGTGTGTGTATGCTCTTATTCTCATTGGCTCCAGATATAAAATGTGTTTCTTCTATAGGTCCTGATCAAAGAAGTTTTAAAACTCCTGCTCTAATCCGTGTTTCCCAAAGTGTAAGATGCTGCCAGGCAATGTGGACTCATAACTGGGTCATTTGATCAGAAACTTATTGCCTTTTCTGTTCTTTACCCAGTTTATCTAACTGGATCAAGAAGAAAGTCTCATGCTGGTGCTAGTATATCCTTAACATCCATCTGACACGTGCTGAACTAATTTTTGTTCTTGTCATTTTTTTTTTCAACTGAACACTCACTGTAGGCAACTGCTAAGTTCTCAAAAATACAAAGCTTGCAACACGCAACTTCACTGGCAAGGACTACAGAGACATATCAGCTATAAAAACAATTTTGTGTAAACACGTGGGAGAGAACAGTAATTTGGATGAAAGAAAGAAGACACTGGAGGGTTTGGGATGACTATTTCAGCAGAAGCAAAGGTTCAGAGGTGTGAAAATATAGTCCATGTGGAAACCTCCTATCCGTTAGCTCCCATGCCTTGAACTGTCTTTTTGCCTCCTCTATTTCTATTTTTCCCACTTCGTACTTTTAGCTTCTTCAACTCCCTCGCCTCTATGTCACCCATCTTTCTGCCCACTACAACTTTTCTGGGGAGCATTTTAGCGAAGCTACTTTGCAAGCGTTAAAAGACAAAATTAGAACAGTCTTCAGACTCAACACTTTTGAAAAGTATCTGGATCAAATTTTATAATATTATTTGGTTAATATGACTACCACTGTGTTCACTTTTAAGGCAAATGACACTGACTTCTCACTTATGCCTGTGATATAAAGCTTATTTTAAAATAATTTTGAGGGGGGAAAAAGGCACCTAATTAAAAGAAAAATATTAAGGAATTTAGAGTACAGGAGATACATGTTTAAGGACAAAGGTTGTGATTGGCATATGCAAATCACTAAAGTTGTTACTGAAGTTGAGATGACACTATTAATCAATTTTTAAAACTATTGCCAAAATAATCTTTCTAAAATGCAAATTAAATTAAATCTAACATGAGATAATTAAATTAAATCAAATTAAAACTACATAAAGTCCCTCAGCACTGTTCTACTGTCTACAGGATCTGACCCCTGCCTCCTTTTCCAAATTCATTTCCTGCTACAATCCTACTCACAACCATGCCAAATAATTTGTTCCTTTTCACTTCTATGCTTTTGCTCATTCTGTGCCTTCCTTGGGAATGCCAGCCACTCCCTTCCCCTGCCACCTATGAGGTCCTGCTCACCCCTCAACACTGAGTTCAAATATGAAGATCCCAAGCCCCTCCCATCAGCTGGCACTCTATTCTCCATTATTCTGTGGTGACTCATTTATACCACTGGGATACCATTTATTACAATGACCTCTAAGTCTTTTTTTTTTTTTGCATTTTTATTTACCCTAAAGCACAAAGTGCTTTATTCATCTTTGTCTCTTAAGCATCAAAGATAGTTCTTGGCGCATACACACAGTAAGCACACACAAAAAATTTGAGAATGAACAAATTCCTCATAATGAAGATATACTTGGCCCAAGGCCAGGACGAGACATACTGTAGGAGCCAATTACAAATTTTAAATTTGCTACATCAGCTCAGACAAGGCCAAAGGGGATTTGAAATGAGTAACAACAGTAATAATAATATAAACCAAAAGTGCTTACTAAGTTGAGGGCTTCTACAATGCATTATCTCATTTAGTCCTTAGAACAATCCCTCAGGGTAGAAACTGAGGCTCCGTGAGGCTAAGTAACTTGTCCAAGGTCAACAGCTGTTCAGCAGTGGAATTGGGATCCAGAGCTCGGGCTGTCTGCCCCCAGAGCCTGCCCCTAGCCACCAAACAGTGTGAGAAGGATGGGTCAGTTGCTTTCTGTTCTCTAAGGACAGTGAGATTGGCATTAAGAACCTACTTCCGTTGGCTTTGTCCCTATTGGTCCCCGCTGCACCTGTGTTTGGTGAGAACAGTCTGCATCTTTGCTCCATCAAGCTCTGTGTGTCCCAGGCTTCCCTAGCACTCTGCCTCCCGGGCTCCTGGTCCAGAAGTCATTCCCCAAACTTGAATCTGCCCCATTGGCCTGACTGCCGGCTTCCCTCATAAGTGTTTGGTTCACAAAAACAGCAGCAGGTCCTGGTCAACAGCAGGAGTCTGCTGCCACACTGTTTGGTTTGTGCAGTTCAGCTGTTGACTGCAGGCAAGTTATTCAACCTATTTGTTTCCTCAAGATTAAATATGACTTATTATTTTAGAAGTGCATAGAATCACGCCTGGTACATAGTAAATATTATTGAGTGCTAATTAAATAAAGTGAAACCCCTCTGGATTATGCCATTTCCTACTCTTCCAGGTAGACATTTTGCTGCTGCTATTTCCTTGTTCCTTTTAGGTGCCCCGTAGAGGCTGTCAGAACACTTGACTGTCTTCTGATATGGCATAATTTCTTTTATTCTCAGACAATCCCCGCTTTGGGGCCGGCACTGTGCTAAAGGCAACAGGACAAGAACAGATGAAAAATGTAGTATTTGCCCTCAAAGAGCTTAAGATTGGTCACAAAACAAAACAAAACAAAGCAGAAAACATTGTTTCTGTCATATGGCATGCTGAGAGTCCCCAGTAGGGGCAGGAGAACAAGTTTGGGCATGTGGGATGGGGTGGGCACTTGGGGGGGGAGGCATGGGAGGCCTACAGACAGGCCCCTTCCTGGGGAGAAGTCAACAGTTTAATCTGCCTAATGCTAGAGGCACAGAAAGCTCAGATATGACCTGTATAGGGTCCCATTTGAGGGGTCTGAGCCAAAGGAAGGTGAGGAGGCAGATCCTGCCGGTGGGGACTCCTGAAGGGAGCAGTTCTTGGGTAAGGTAAGATCCCAGAGGTCTGATGAGGTTGGGAAAAGGCCAATCATTACACAGCATCCCTCCTGTTTATTGGTTAGTGTAATGGTTAATTTTATTTGTCAATTTGACTGGGCCACAGGATGCCCAGTTATCTGGTTAAACATTATTTCTGGGTGTGTATGCAAAGGTGTTTAGAAAGGAGATTAGTATTTGAATCCTTAAACTGAGTAAAGCGGATTGACCTCCTTAATGTGACTGGGCCTCATCCAACCCACAGAAGGACTGAATAAAACACAAAGAGGGAAGAAGGGAAATTTTCTTCTTTCTGACTGACTGTTTGAGCTGGGACATTGGTCTTCTGCCTTCAGACTGGAACTTAAACACCATTGACAGGATTTTCACTCCCAGGCATTTCAATTTGGACTAGAACTTATGCCACAGGTTCTCCTGGTTCTCGGGGCTTTGGGCTTGGACTGGAACTCTACCACTGGCTTTTCTGGATCTCCAGCTTGCAGAAGACAGATCATGGGTTTTCTCAGCTTCCATAATCATGTCAGTCCCTTATAATAAAGACATAAATATGTAAAGTATATAATATTTTTTAAAGTGAGAAATATTTTGTTTAACTAGAAGAGAAGCTACCACTATGTTTTTCATCTTATAATAGTATTAAGTATGTAAGTATTTTCACCTCATAATTGATATTAGCTACTTTGGCAATGAATTATGAATCATTCCAACAACTGTGTATTGCATACTTACTGTGGAAAAGAAGGCAATGTGCCCAGAAAGCATGAGATGTAAATGAGTATGACATAGTCCCTTGCCTGGAGGAACTCACAATCTAGTGGGAAAAATGTTTACGCAAATAGGCGAGGCAGTGTGGTGTAATGGTTGAGAGGGCAAGCTTTAGGCAGTGGTGTACTGGTAGATGTCTAACAACTGATGGTCTGGAATAAAATGAGGGCTGTAATGGTTTGTGGCTCATGCCTTTTCCATGGTGTAGATATTCTCACTACAGCCTATGTTAAGCTACCAGTACGACATCACCCAATGCAGAGCTGGAAGGAGATACTGTTGGCTCTCTCAAGCTGGTCCAAGCTGGCACCTGCACATCACTGGTTCTAGAGGTCATATGTCTATTCTTGAGTCAACCGTGGCATGTACTAGCTATGTAGTAGTTCATAACTCCTTTTGACTCCAGCATCTTCATCTGGAAAGCGGAATTACAGTAGTACTTATGGAGTTATCTGAAGGCTGTAGGATAAGCTATGGACAATATTTAGAACAGTGTTTGGTGCATAATCTCAATAAATGCAACTTGTAATTATTATAATTAAATACAAAGATGATGGAGAGATGGCTTCCAAGAGGAAGACTGTAGGATTTAAGAAGGAGGTAATTTTTTTGTATAGTAGGGATGATGGGGGTTGTAGAAGGGGAATCTCGAGTTGGGGACTGCATGACAGAGCCAGGCAGGTGAGAGAGTATCAGACATATTCTGAAAATTCAATTCACTTTGGCTGGAATATAGTGGTTACACATAGGAACAGAGACATCATGTGCTTAGGAATTAGGCTGAGCCATGTTGTGGTGTCCTGAGGGCCAGAAGATAGGGGCTGGGGGAGCCACTGGCTATTTAGATGTAGAGAGTGACATGAGGCCTGGTATTCCTAACAAAGTCCTCTGATGAATGTTCTAATGAGCGTTCAAGTGAAATGAGGTGACTGGCACAAATCAGTGCTTGGGAATCATTACACACTTGTTCTATCATTAAGATAAGTATTGACTGGCTCCTGCTAAGTCTGGCAGACCACTAAAGAACATCTAGGCAGACTCTCAGGTTCCATTTCTTGTCCAGTACTCCATCTGGAAACACAATTGGGCCAATGAAAGTTTTTAAATGGGTATGTCTTCTATAATCTTGAACTCACATCAATGCAGTTTCATATCTGGCAGATATTACAGAGATTTATGATCTCACAGAGTGGGATCTGCAGTTCACAGAATCACTAATACAAAATAAATTGCTGCCCTTTAGAAATGACTTGCAAATAGAACTACCTCAAATATTATAGGGTAGGGGAAGAATATTACTTTCAACAGAGCCGATTGAGGGAAAAATTACTCTGTTGGTATTGTTTTCCAGAATATCACCTTTTTAGAAAACACTTTGTTTCAAAATGGTTCATTTGCTCTGGATCTAATTTTTATTATCTCCAGCTTTGTTTTGTAAACAATGTTCAAAGAGCCGAATTTTGTTTAACAGTTTACAAATTGCCCTATATCACACTATTTTTAAAATAGCCTTGGGGCGCCTGGGTGGCGCAGTCGGTTAAGCGTCCGACTTCAGCCAGGTCACGATCTCGCGGTCCGTGAGTTCGAGCCCCGCGTCAGGCTCTGGGCTGATGGCTCGGAGCCTGGAGCCTGTTTCCGATTCTGTGTCTCCCTCTCTCTCTGCCCCTCCCCCGTTCATGCTCTGTCTCTCTCTGTCCCAAAAATAAATAAAAAGGGTTGAAAAAAAAAATTTTAAAATAGCCTTAACATTAGTTTACTGTTTACTAGCTTAAACGCTTACATATATTACCTCATTTCATGCACATAGTCACCCTATGAGACAGAAGTCATAGGGTTTTAGAGTTGGAAGGGAACTGTGAGATCAAATTTGAGATTTTCATTCTTCATTCATTCACTCAACAATATTTGTTGTATGTGGACTTGACAGAAACCATGCCAGAATTACCCATGGCGAATAACAGAGAAGAAGTCCCTGTGCTTAAGAAATTTACATTCTCAGTGGGAGTCAGACAATAAACAAATAAATAAATTATCAAGATAATTAAGGGCCTGTGATATATGCTCTGAAGGGAATAAACAAGGTTCTATAATAAATGGGGTGATAGAGAAGGTTTGGGTGGAAGATTGTAGTTTAGATATCATTGCTAAGAGGTGACATCTGAACTGAGAAATGAACAATAAGAAGAAGCCTGTCACTGAAGACGTTGGGGCAGAACATTCTGAAGAGGGGGGCAAGTGCAAAGGCCAACAGTGAGCCTGAAGTAGTTAGGGAAACAAAGGAGGCCAGTGTGGCAGAGTGAAGGAACAAAGGGAAGAGTGGTACCAGATGATGTGGGAGACATAGACAAGGATAGATCCAGAAGACTTTGGTTTCAACCCAAGCCACTGAAGGTTTGTGAGCAGTGGAGAGATATGTATCTGTTAGATGGAGAATGGACTTGAAGAAGTAGCAAGACTGTAGGCAGTGAGACCAGTTAGGAAACTGAGGCCCAGAGAGGGAAAATAACATCATTGGTACCAGAATCAGTTCCAGAACCCAGGTTTTCTCCTCAAGGTCCAGTGTGCTTGTCATTTTTCAAATAAGAAAATGTCCAAGGAACTTTAAATTTTTTTAATGTTTATTTATTTTTGAGAGACAGAGAGTGTGAGCAGGGAAATGGCAGAGAGAAAGAGAAAGACACAGAATCTGAAGAGGCTCCAGGCTCTAAGCTGTCAGCACAAAGCCCAATGTGGGGCTCGAACTCACAAGCTGTGAGATCATGACCTGAGCCGAAGTCGGCTGCTTAGCTGACTGAGCCACCCAGGTGCCCCTGTCCAAGGAACTTTAATTACTGTTTATACGGGAGCATCTGGAAAGTTTATCATCTTCGTAGTCTTCAGAAAAAACATTATGGAGAGCTTTGCTGTGTGTGTGTGTGTGTGTGTGTGTGTGTGTGTGTGTGTGTGTTAGAAAAATTGAGAGCATCATCTTTGCATCATCTATAACTCATTTCAACAAACACATATGGCAGAGTTACCAGGTACATGGCTGTGGCATACAATGCACCATCTACCTAATCTCTGGTCCTTTCCTTTCTCCTTGCCCACAGAACCTTATTTTGTTCATGATGGCATTATACCCTTATAACATCTCTGTTTTCTACTCTCCTTTGCGGTTAAGGATAACCTAGTTTTGACGAAGTAGAATTTTGCTAAGGATTTCTGGGAAAGGTTTCCTTTTCCGAAAAAGGCTCCACTTCTTCCTACATCTCTGTCATTTTCTCCTTCCTTGATGAAACCCTGTGGATGAAAGCCACATGTTAAGATAGTGGAGCAAAGAGCTGGAAGGGGCCTGGCCCTTGATGGTTTAAAGTGAACATACCAATTGTGCAGATACTACTTGTGAACTTTGTGACATATGAGAAGATATTGATCAAACCACTGTATTTATATATTTTTTAATGTAGCTGAACACATCCTAACAAAGTCACTGTCTCGGTGGGAGACAGAGATAAATCAATATATGGTGGCTGCAACCCAATATCAATAGCTCATGAAAATGACATGGGATGTTAATTAAGTGCTAGGGTGAGGCAAAGGAAGAGTTGATTTTCCTAAACAAAGGGACTGTTTTTCTAAATAAAGAAATGTGGTACTTTCTTCAGGAGTAATTAAGCCATCAACTTATACAATAAAATTTCCCACCCACATAAGCCCTGAAAATCAAGGAGACACGTGACAATGGGCATTTGAATTACACCAAGAGAGGGAGCTCTAGAGGGTGTCCAATTAACTTGCAGTCAATCACCCGCAAATTAATTTGAAGAAGTGTCAGGAGATTGAGGCAAGTTGGAGCTTTCTTTGTGGATTGTGGATTTCTCTCTAAGGTTGCATCTAGAGTCAGCTCCAGGGGCTCTTGGTCCCTTTTTTTGGATTAGGTTCACAGCACATCTTCCTTCCAGCTTCTTACACCCAAAAGGGTGATTGGTCTTTGAAGTTCACCCCACTCTCAATCGTGGCATCTCCATGGCTAACCAAAGTAGATGTAAAGGAGAGCTTTCTGTGTCATTTTTTTTTTCATGTCTACCTGAAAATACTGTCTGGCCCCATGAGAGGCTTTTAACAGCTTATTCAAAGGCATAATTTGAATCAGGAGCAAAGAATGTATTCATGTGCTCATTTTCCACATTAACATTGCTCTTAGAATCAGTATTTTCTCTCTTACACATAGACACACGGGGACATTGGACTGTCAACTTGAGGGAAAAGTCTATTTGTAATGATGACTATGTAATTTTAAAGCCCAGTGCAGCATAAGTATTATGTGTTATTCCATAAATACTCATTGTATTTCTGACTCATGGACTTAGATGGTGTTCTCTCACCTTCCATAGAAAAGGCTGGGTAACAGCCAACTTATTAAGTGACTTTATAGGGACAAGAGGAACCCTAAGCTCTCCATCCTCTTAAAATTGCCCCTAATGTATAACCACTGTATACCATCCATAACATCTAGTCTAACCTTGGACTAGATTGAGAAATCCAAGTGGGCATTATCCATAGTAATAAGTTCTGACGTGGAAAAGCATTTTACTTCATACGCTTCTGTTCTTCTTTTGTTATCCAGCCATCAATGCATCCAGGTGTAGCCCACATTTATTGTGTCCTGATTTCAGTTATTCTGAAGTGCTTTTAGCTTGCAAAGTATCTGGGAAAATACATTAGGAAGGTTACAAAGAAAGCCTGACTATGAATGAGCAGTCTCATACAGACACAGTCCTGTTGTTCTGAGACCAGGCATGGGGGTGGCTGAGTTACAATGCTGATGATGAAACACCTTTATAGGTTCTGGTGGTTACAGTATTCCCTCTCAAGCCACAATGCTGATGATGAAACACCTTTATAGGTTCTGGTGGTTACAGTATTCCCTGTCAAGCCACTTACATTTTGATGTTAAAACATTGTTTGTCAGAGATGTGAAAACTGGTCATGGCTCATGTTAGGGAATATAATCTTGGCTTCTTGTCCAAATGATGTCCTGAGGAACACTGGCTTTGTGGTCATTGCTGGTTCCAGGGTAGGGACTTGCAATGATTTCCAAGCTGGGTGGGAAGAGAGGAAGAAGAGATCAGTGAGTTTGTTACCAGGCAGCAGGGATATACTTTTCACAAACGCACAGTGTCTTGAAAGTTTGGTTTCCCATCACCATTTATATTCCTGAGGAATAGATGTGTCTCTCACTCCGCAGCAGTGTTTCGTGACATTTGGATTTACAATGTTCAAGTTGAAGTCTCTAGCCCCTTGCAGTCTGTCAAAAACAGCTTCTTTGTCCATTTATTTTTGTCTTCCACACCCAGTCTGAATATCTTTTGTAAATTTATACTTGACAACCCTCGTATTTCAGTAGCTGGCTTTGGTTTCACAATCTACCTTGCTTGCTCAGTTACATTAGCTGAAACAACAAATTTAATCCATGATGTCAATAGTAAATTATAGCAGAGAAGTAATATATGTCTGACATCATAAAGGTCAAGGCCATGGTAAAAACACTGCAAATTCTGGAGCCATTGTGTTTGAGCAAGCAGTGGGCTCTTACTAAACACTAACATCATGAAAATCAGATTAGCACTAAAAGCTTCATTTGGCTAATCTTATTTTTTTTTAATATCTCCTTTTTTAAATGGAAAATTTCTAAAAGCAGAAAGCTCTTCTGCTCTACACTGGGCTGTGGATTTGTTCCCATGGACATTGGCTGTGTAATTATATTTTATATTTGGTAGTGGATAAATAATTAAAACTAGAATTACTTTTCTGAAAAGATTCATTTAGAGCACACGTTTTCTATTACCATAGCAGTCGGATGGGGGAGGGGACATCGCCTCCTACCTACCTAAACTACCTTGCCATTAAAGTATCTAAATTACCTCGGTGAATTCTGAGCGCAGAAGTGGTTGATGAATTGCTTTTGCATAAATGCACTTTCCCTTTGCTAGAATCTAATTTTATGAAACACACTTGTGTGTGTGTGTGTGCGTGCACACACGTACACACACACACACACACACACACACACACACACACACTCACCAAGAGACACACATATACCAAAGCAGCCGCTGAACCCTCTCAAGAAGAAAAATTGAAGGCTGGAATTTTCTCTATATAATGAAGTTTTTTTAAACGTTGCCAGTAATATAAGCATCTCTGAGGAAAGCCCAAATGGCTTCATCTCCTATAGGGAAGAGCAGCTCATGAATCACTGTTTCCATGAAGAAGTGTTTCATTCCTTAAACTGGTGCTATCAATTGTACTGGCTGATTTTTTTTATCAGTATCAAAATTTGATTTTGGCTTAAACTCATTTATTACAAGTAAGGAAAAAATTCTTCTACAGAGTGAACTAAAAAGCCATTCCGTGGATACGAGTCTGAAAATCCCATGCCTTTTGTGGTTATAATGTGTTTAGATGGTTTGATCTGTCATGGGCAGCCCCAGCAGCCAAGGAGGCCTCTTAAACAGCTGACAGCTCTCACTTGGCTCAGATGTATTTTCATTTGTTAATTAGGAGCATTTATTTTAGTTTCCATGTGTTCTTGCTGTGTGTTAGACATAAGAAAGATCACATATCTGAGTTCCAAGATACAATAATGTGGCACTAGGTATTATCTCCTGACAGAGTCGTTGCTGTTTGCGTCAGTGACAAGGGAGAAAATGTCATCACGCCCCATCTGTGCCCAGTGACAACCAGCACTTTATGAGACTATTTCTTGTGGGTCTGGAGCAATGGCTCTAAAGAATCGGAAGAAGACAAGCTGAAAAGGAAGTGGCCTCCAGTGAGGTCTGAAGATGCCCAGCCTCTCCTCTAGTCAGGCCTCTCTGTTTTGCCTGCCTCCATTACTACCTGGAGTGATGAGTTGGCCTTGGGCCAGGGGGGAGAAAGAGTGTGGAGGCCAAGGTGCCCAAATCCCCTATTTCTAGTCCAGTTTGTTT
The DNA here is from genome assembly GCF_022079265.1 of Lynx rufus. NCBI lineage: Eukaryota > Metazoa > Chordata > Mammalia > Carnivora > Felidae > Lynx > Lynx rufus. The sequence continues at coordinate 57,087,189 of NW_025814834.1, read as the reverse complement.
GCCTCACTTGTAATCACCACAAGCAAGCTGAAAAAACCTAGCCCTCAAATTGACCTTGGACTATATGAACACCTGGCTCAAGATCATATAGCACTTCGAAGAAAGAAAATGTCTCCTGAAAACTAAGGTTATTGCAGTGAAGAGCTGTACATTTTTTATTTCCAAGATTTCTTTAATTTGGTAATTGATACCCATAAATATACCCTGGAGAACATGAATGAGATACAGTTCCTGCCTGCGAGAACCTTAAAATTGAAAATCATAACAAAAACACATAGCCTCTAAGTAATCTCTCAGCCTTTAATCCCTCTTTATGTCACACTGTTGCAAGGGAGATGGGAGCGTGGGGAACAGGTGCGCGTCATTCACAATGGGCTTGGGAAATCTCTCACGGTGCCCGTCGATACACTGGCGGCATTGTCGGCATTAACTTACAAGGACTTCCACATCAGTGCAAGATTGTTGGTGTATGTTATGCATCTTGCCTTATATCATCAACATGTGATTGTGATATTTTCCCTTCATAATCAAATAGAAAAATGATTTTCTTTCTCTAATTTTTGTTACAAAATAAAATATTATCCTACAAACTAAGTTTTGATAATTTCTGAACAGTGATTAGGTTTTTCTCTATTAAAATTTTTTTATTTTATAGGTTTTTAAAGTTTATTTATTTTAAGAGAGACAGAAAGAGAGCATGAGCAGGAGAGGGGCAGAGAGAGAGAGAGAGGAAGAGAGAGAGGGAATCCCAAGCAGACTCCTCAGGGTCAGAGCAGAGCCGACATGGGGCTCAAACTCACGAAACTTGAGATCATGCATGACCTGAGCTAAAATGAAGAGTTGGATACTTAACCAACAGAGCCACCCAGGCACCCCTTTAATTTTTATTTTAGAGAGAGAGCGAGAGTGGGGGGAGAGGGAGAGAGAGAAAGAATCTCAAGCAGGCTCCACGCTCATCCTGACACAGGGCTCCATCCCACCACCCTAGCCAAAATCAAGATTCAGATGCTCAACTGACTGAGCCACCCAGTTGTCCATTTCTCTACTTTAATCCAAGAGTGTATTTTGTTTCCTGAATGACTGAATAAGTGAATTGTGATCTGCCCACATAAACTAATGGACTTCTCTTTCACTCTAATAGTGACTAGAATTTGGAAAAATCTGCCCTCCTAGTTTGGCTTTAAAGACATGGCTTTTTGGCTTCTGGGCTATGTCACTGCGTCTTTGGCCACATGTTAGTGGTAACTAAGAGTTGTTGAGTGTTCGTGTCCTAGGCACTGTGCTTGGCACTTCGCTTGCTGGATCTCAGACAGTACCTAGTCCTTTGAGTTAGGTATTGTTATTTTCTCATTTTACAAAAGAGAAAGTGGGACTTAGCAAGACTAGGAAGGCTACCCACACAATAGGTCAGTTGCTAGCCTATGGACTAATTTCCTTTGGGTTAGGGACCCAACCCTGCTCCAAAAATCTGTTCATGAATCCAAACCCAACTGCCTCCAAATGTCACATCCCTAACTTCTACTAATCCTGCCTTAGTGTGGGTTCACATTACAAAGGCCCCTTGTGTGGATTATTCTCCCTGTTGCTCCTCTCAGTCCTAGAATGACAACCGCACTTCCTTTAAAATTTAGAAAACAGTAGTTTCCTGGGCTCGCCTCATCACCCCAAGCAAGCCTGTTAGCTGCTGCTCTTGGCAGGGGAACTGGGAACATGACGAATGATAGCGGTCTGCTCCAGGAATAAACAAACTCTTCATTATTCCATTAGCTATTTTCCATTTCCTGCTAAGCCTAACAATTTATTAGCACTATTTAAGTTAATGTATGGCTGTATTATTTTACGTATTTACTTTATATTCTTCACATGATGACATATTTAGGTGTTCAGATCCTCTGTGTGGTTTTTTTGAAGACTAAATTGGATGAGTTTGAGAGGGTAACTCTCCCAGTACTGGTAGGACCACCACTAATTCCTCTTTATGGAGCACATTTTTTTTAAAGGGCTGAAAAGAGATTATCTCAAGGCCACTGGGAACCAAGTACGTTTGGAATGTAATGCCATACGAGGAGAACACATGTACCCTTGCTTCTCAGTTATCCTATGCTGCAGGTAAATATTGTGTGTGTGCTGAGAGCAGCATTAGACAAGACTCAAGAAGCCCTGATTTCCAGCCTTCTACTATTTGGGGTTTTGTGAAAATCAAAAGGGTATGTAGGTGGTTTCTGTTAGGCTCTTTGGATGAGGAAGAAGAATCTCTGACTCTAGCAGAAAAGACATTTATTGCAGGATCACATGTGGACGGATAGATTGGGAGGGAAAACAGAGTCCCAAAAGACAGAGGGCACTGTAGGGTCACTTCTGGCCATTTCTTTCTTGCTCTTCTCTCACACGCAGGTGACATGGTCTTGCCCTCATGGTATCCGTTCTCTGTGACCTTACTGTTCTCTTGGTGTACCCACTGCTCTTTCCACACCAACTGGCTTCTTCCTTCCCTGTCCTCCAAGGCTTAGAAAATGGAGGCCAAGAAGCCAAATACAGAGTGAAGAAGTGCTTTATTTGACTACCTCAAACATTTAAATTTTTTAACACTTATTTATTTTTGAGAGAGAGAGAGAGACAGCATGAGCAGGGGAGGGACAGAGAAAGAGGGAGACACAGACTCTGAAGCAGGTTCCAGGCTCTGAGCTGTCAGCACAGAGCCCAACGCAGAGCTTGAACTCATGAACTGCGAGATCATGACCTGAGCCATAGTCTGATGTGTAACCGACTAAGCCATCCAGGCGTCCCTGACTACCTCAACATTTAGATCAAATTTTGAATATGAATGTTTTTTGGCAAAGCATGTGCTATTGTCATATAGTTACAAGTTCACACAGTTACTTCATTCAGATGAAAACATTTGAGTTTGCAGCCACTGTCCTCTGTATATATTTTCTGTACTTCCTTCTGCTTATTCATAATTTTTTTCTGTCTCTTAACTTTAACTTGGTTTTCTATGACTACTCATGCCCTTGACCCCTATCCAAATAATATGCTCTGCAATTTTTTTAGCATTTACTGTTTACCTTCATATGATCTGTTTATCTCCATTTACAGTCTTGAGAAAGAAACTTCCTATACCATACTACATTAATAGGTCAGTCCAAGGTACCTCTACTGACATGTTTATTATAAGTGAGAAAGTACTTTGTAATATGGACAGTGGTATACAAATGCAAGGTGTCCATTATTATTATTGTTATTTTGTGACAGTATATATAAGGGTCATATAGATAGATCAAACTATCACAAAAAATTCTCTCCTGGCACATGTGATGATTTATTGCTTTGGAGTTTATCCAAAGACCTTAGCTAAGAAACACAGCAGTTAAGCTATGGACCAATTTTCTTACTGAAGTGAGCATACCCATGGGTCTTCTCTAAGCATCTATGGGGGAATAATTTCAGATTCAGACAAATGGCTCAGAGTCTTGGTTGAGTTGTGTAATGTGTAGGCACAGTCAAGGCACCCTGGAGAGACGTGGGCAGGAATGGGTCATTCAGGGGCACCTTAAAAAGAATTTGTCATTTTTGGGTACTACAAAACCATCAATGTTGAAAAACGTCAGGTGGCCTTCACTTATGCTTACAAATTTGGTCCTTTCCTTATCTTTGATACACTCAACACCTCTAATGCCATGGCAATTTACCTGTTTCACTCTGTTCCAATGTCTGTCGCCCACAGAGGTTCCAATTAAAAATAAATAACAGAAGACAAAATAAGGAGAAGAAGCTCTTCTGTTTCCCGCAAGCTTTGGGATTAAGGCCGGATCTCTCTCTCTCTCTCTCTCTCTCTCTCTCTCTCTCTCTCTCTCAATGTCTCCTTTTAGAAAGAGATAAAAATAGTCATTATCAAGGAAGCCAAACTAATAGATTAGAAGATTTTGTAAATATTTAGACTTAGCTAATAAAGTAGCATATATTAACAAAGAATATACTCTTAGAGATCTCATAACTAGAACTAATTAAGGTTGGTAATTAACTTTGGAAAGAACCCAAAAACAAAGAAAACAATTAGACAAATGATCTGTTAGTTTAGAAGATGCAAAACTTTGAAAGTGCCAATGACTCAGTCGAATGTCTCTTAAACTTTCTACCAGAAACATTGGAAACCTGATGGGCTACATACTGGTGTGTGTGCTCTCTGCTTTAGCCCTTTCCACAGGGATGTTGTGAGGATAGGGACCATAGATGTGAAGACACATCAAGCATTAGAAACAGAGATGCAAAATATACCCAAGTTATTATTATCATTCTTCAGATTGATTGTTCTAGCAGGACTTCTTCATAAAGGATACTATGGCATTGGATCCATTCATAAAAAGCCCAATAAGCAAAAGACAGAAAACAAAAATCAAAACAAAAACAACACAAACAAAGCAAATGGCAAACACCTGGAGTAAGTTCTGGAGTGCCCAGCTAAGCATCTTTCAATGGGTGGGGGAGCTCTGGCCTGTGAAGGGTGCTCAGGGCTGGACACAGAGCTGAAGAATAGCATTGCAAGGGGACTAAATCACTGGGCTCATGAAGTTGTGTGTTGTGTGTCTGGAGGGTTGTCAATCAAACCGTTCTGGTACTCACAAAATGATTCAAAGAGCCCTGACATGAGAAGGACTGAGTCTCTGTGGATGCTGAGAATTGTAGGTAATACTGCCAACTGATGTCTCCCAGGTCTTCAGATGGTAATGCTTTTATGCCAACTCCTACACCTTTCCCTCCTTCTTTTCTTTCTCTCTCCTCTCCTTTTTTTCTTTCTACCATATCATGTTCCTGTCTTCAGCTGAATTTGTCATCTATTACCATCTAATGTTTACATGATTTACTGCCAGGCCACTGTCTTCACCTGGTGCAATAGATTGAGCATTAAGGCCTCCCTGAAACCACCATGTTGAAACCTAATCTCCAGTGTGATGGTATTTGGAGGTAGGGTCTTTGGGATGTGATTAGGCCATGAGGGTGGCACCCTCATGAATGGGATTTGTGTCCTTATTGAAAAGATTTCAGACTTAAGTCTGATAAGATTCCCTTATCCCCTCCACCATGTGAGGATACAGTGAGAAGACAGTTTTCTACGAACCAAGAAGGGGGCTCTCACCAGACACTGAATCTGCCAGTGCCTTGATCTTGGTCTTCCTAGCTTCCAGGAATGTTAGAGATAAATGTTTGCTGTTTAAGGCACCCAGTCTAGGGACTCCTGGCTGGCTCAGTTGGAAAAGCGTGTGACTCTTGATCTTGGGGTTGTGGATTCAAGCCCCATGTTGGATGTAGAGATTACTTAAATAAATAAAACTTTTAAAAAAATAAGTCACCCAGTCTATAGTATTTTTCTCAAAGCAGCCTGAACCGAGACACTTGGATTTTTCCAAAAGTAGAGTCTGGGACAGGAACTTGTGTGCAGAACTTGTGTGGCTGGGATCAGAAGTGAGAACCAGGGAGCATGAAACGGAGAGGAAAGAAAAGCCAATCAACGGTGGTTTATGGAGTGGTCCAGGCAGCAGGCAGCTGGGACTGCATCTTACTAGGACCATCTGAGACTGTAGAATGCTGACCAGAATTGCTCACAATGAAAGTACTGACAAGCAAATTTGTCCATCAGCTCTTATTTCCAGTTTGTTAAGAGTTTCTCCAGTTGCTATTGCATGTAACCTGAGCAGTCTTCTCCCAGTGTGGTTCCTAAGCATCGCAGGGCAGAAAGGTGGGTTCTTTACATTACGTGGTGTTGGCAGAAGTGGTCTGCAGTGTCTCTAAGGACATGTGCTGCAGTAGTAGATGGTATTAGAGATGAAGCTGGAAGGATATGAGGTGATCCCAAGGGACTCTGATGTGCCAGGTCCTCCTCAACCATCTTTTCTATAATTGACTCATGTTAATCTATCTGATAGAGTGCATAACTTGTTCTGGGAACATGCTTGTAATCCAAAGCACTTGTATATCAAAGTGAATTTCAAGAACCATTGGCTCAGTGATCATGTGATGTTGGGCGTCACGTACTACTGGTATGGCAAGACATCGTTCGTTTATCAAGTTAAAATTTATTAGAAATGTTTGTTCATCTTGTGGAACACTCACAGAATAAGCTACTCACAACCCAAGGTTTTACTGTAATTGACATTTATTCCTCTTAAATTTCATAGTATTGATTTTTTACTAGCAAATTTGCCTAGAGAATACTTTAAATATTCTGTTTCTTTCACTTACAATTGTGCCAGTCATGGTGAGTTGGAAGGTCTGGATATGGAGTGGGCTGGCTTGAACTCAAATCCCAACTCCACACTAAGTAGTGCTAAGTAGTAACTTCCTTGAAGAAGTTACTATAAACCATAAATTGGGGATGATTGCAGTACCTACCCAACAAAATTATTGTTCTAAAATTTAAATAAAAGAGGGATGTCTAGCTGGCTCAGTCAGAAGAGTGTGTGACTCCTCATTTTGAGTTATGTGTTCAAGTCCCATGTTAGGTGTACAGATTACTAAAAAAATAAATAAAAATTTTAAAAAAAGACTGAATAAAATACTAATCGTAAAACAGTTACCTTGGTATATGGATCACACAAACTAGTGCTTATTATTTTAAAATATATATGTACACATATGTACATAAGTCAGATGAGTATAACTTCATACCTTCATCTAAGTCATTGGTAAAAATGAATTAAAAAGGTTCAAATGAAGAATGCAACAGCAATTTTCTGAGCCTTCCCTTTAGGTTAACATCAATGCATGGGATCATAAAATCTCAGGGTTCTTTATCATTTTTTTGTTTTTTTCTTTCAAGTTTTATTGAAATTCCAGTTAGTTTACATATAGTGTAGTGTTAATTTCAGGATTAGAATTTAGTGACTCATCACTTAACATATAACACCCAGGGTTCATCACAACAAGTGCCCTCTTCAATGCCCACCCCCCCATCTAGCCCATCCCCCCACTCACATCCATTCCAGCAATGCTCAGTTTGTTCTCTATAATTGAGAGTCTATTTTATGGTTTGCCTCTCTCTCTCTTTCTTTTCTTTTTGCCCCTATGTTCATCTGTTTCATTTCTTAAATTCCACATATGAAATCATAATGTATTTGTCTTTCTCTGATATAATACACCCTAGCTTCATCTGTGTCATTGCAATTGGCAAGATTTCATTCTTTTTATGGCTTAGTAATAATATTCCATAGTGTGTGTGTGTGTGTGTGTGTGACATTTTATTTATCCATTCATCAGTTGATGGACATTTGGACTCTTTCCATATTTGGCTATTGTTGATAATAATACATCAACCCCTGACACATCAGGGTGCATGTGTCCCTTCAAATCAGTATTTTTTTATCCTTTGGGTAAATACCTAGTTGTGTAATTGCTGGATCATAGGGTAGTTCTATTTTTAACTTTCTGTGGATCTCCATACTGTTTTCCACAGTGGCTGCACCAGTTTGCATTCCCACCAATAGTGTAAGAGGATTCTCCTTTCTCTGCATAATCACCAATATCTGTTGTTTCCTGTGTTGTTAATTTTAGCCATTTTGATAGGTGTGAGGTGATATCTCATTGTAGTTTTGATTTGTATTTCCCTGATGATGAGTGATATTGAGCATCTTTTCATGTGTTTGTTAGCGCTCTGTATATATTCCTTGGAAAAGTGTCTATTCATGTCTTCTACCTATTTTTTAACTGGATTATTTATTTTTTGGGTGTTGAGTTTGATAAGTTCTTTACAGATTTTGAATATTAACCCTTTATCAGATAGGTCATTTGCAAATATCTTCTCTCATTCCAAAGGTTCCCCTTTAGTTTTGTTGATTCTTTCCTTTGCTGTGCGGAAGGAAGCTTTTTATCTTGATGAAGTCCCAATAGTTCATTTTTGCTTTTTGTTTTCCTTGCCTCCAGAGATGTATCTAGTAAGAAGTTGATATGGCCAACGTCAAAGAAGTTGATGCCTGTGTTCTCCTCTAGTGTTGATAGTTTCCTGTCTCACATTTAGGCCTTTCATCCATTTCAATTTATTTTTGTGTATGGTGTAAAAAAAGGGGGGGGGAGGATCCAGTTTCATTCTTTTGCACATTGCTGTCCAGTTTTCTCAACACCATTTGTTAAAGAGACTATCTGTTTTCCATTGGATATCCTTTCCTGCTTTGTCAAAGATTGGTTGACCATATAGTTGTGAGTCCATTTCTGGGTTTTTAAAATCTGTTCCACTGATCTATGTGTCTGTGTTTATGACAGTACTGTACTGTCGTCTTAATTACTACAGCTTTGTAATGTATCTTGAAGTCTGGAATTATGATGCCTCCAGGTTTATTTTCCATTTTCAAGATTGCTTTGGCTATTTGGGGTTTTTGTGGTTCTATACAAATATTAGGATTGTTCATTCTAGCGCTGTGAAAAATGGTGGGGCGCCTGGGTGGCTCAGTTGGTTAAGCGTCCAACTTCGGCTCAGGTCATGATCTCACAATTCGTGGGTTCAAGCCCCGCATCAGGCTCTGTGCTGACAGCTCAGAGCCTGGAGCCTGCTTCAGATTCTGTGTGTGTCTCTCTCTCTGCTCCTCCCTTGCTCACGCTCTGTCTCTCTCTGTCTCTCAAAAATAAATAAATGTAAAAAAAAAAAGAAAAAAAAAAAAGAAAAATGCTGGTGGTATTTTGATAGGGATTGCATTAAATCTGTAGATTACTGTGAGTAATGTAGACACATAACAATTTTTAAAAATATTTTAACTATATTTGTTTTTCCAATCCTTGAGCATGGAATATTTCTCCATTTCTTTGTGTCATCTTCAATTTCTTTCATAAGTGTTCTAAAGTTTTCAGAGTGCAAATCTTTTACCTCTTTGGTTAGGTTTATTCCTAGGTATCTTATATTTTTTGGTGTAATTGTAAATGGGATTGATTCTTTGATTTCTCTTTTTGCTCCTTCATTATTGGTGTATAGAAATGCAACAGATTTCTGTATGTTGATTATATCCTGCAACTTTACTGAATTTGTGTTATCAGTTCTAGCAGTTTTTTGGTGGAATCTTATGTGTTACCTACATACAGTATCATGTTGTCTGTGAATAGTGAAAGTTTGACTTCTTCCTTGCTGATTTGGATGCCTTTTATTTCTTTTTGTTGTCTGATTGCTGAGGCTAGGACTTCCAGTACTCTGTTAAATAGTAATGGATAAATAGTAATGGTAATAGTAACATTACTATGTTAAATAGTAAGACATTCCTGTCTTATTCCCGACCATAGAGGAAAAGCTCTTAGTTTTTCCCCCATTGAGAATGGTATTAGCTGTGGCTCTTCTGGATACGACCTTTATGATGTTGAAGTCTGTTTTCTCTTATCCTTAATTTGTTGAGGGTTTTTATCAAGAATGGTTGCTGTATTTTCTTAAATGCTTTTTCTGCATTTATTGAGAGGAACTTATAGTTCTTATCCTTTTTTTTAAATTATTATTAATGTGGTATAATATGTTGATTGATTTGAGAATACTGAACCACACTTGGAGCCCAGGAATAAATCCCACCTTATCGTCATGAGTTATTCTTTTAATGTACTGTTGGATTCGATTTGCAAGTATTTTGTTGAGAGTTTTTGCATCCATGTTCATTAGGGATATTGGCCTGTAATTCTCTTTTTTAGTGGGGTCTTTGTCTGGTTTTGGAATCAAGGTAATGCTGGCCTTATAGAATGAATTTCTATTTTTCTAGAACGGTTTGAGAAGAATAGGTATTAACTCTTTGAATGGTTGATAGAATTCTCCTGGGAAGCCATCTGGTCTAGGACTTTTGTTTGTTGGAAGATTTTTGATTACTGATCTAATTTCTTTGCTGGTTATTGGTCTATTAAAGTTCTCTATTTCTTCCTGTTTCAGTTTTGGTAGTTTATGTTTTAAGTTTCTAAGAATTTATCCATTTCTTCCAGATTGCCCAATTTGTTGGCATATAATTTTTTATAATATTCTCTTACTAATTGTTCGTATTTCTGTGGTGTTGGTTGTGATCTCTCTTATCTCATGTGTGGTTTCATTTATTTGGGTCCTTTCTCTTTTCTTTTTGTTAAGTCTGAATAGGTGTTTATCAATTTTATTAATTTTTTCAAAGAACCAGCTCCTGGTTTCATTGATGTGTTCTAGTGGTGTTTTGTTTCTTTGTTTGTTTCTATATCATTTATTTCTGCTCTAATCTTTATCATTTCCCTTTTTCTTCTGGATTTAGGTTTCATTTGTTGTTCTTTTTCTAGCTCCTTAAGTGTAAACTTAGGTTGCATATTTGAGATTTTTCTTGCTTCTTGAAGTGGACCAGTGTTGCAATATACTTCCCTCTTATGACTGCTTTTGCTGCATTCCAGAGGGTTTTGGACTGTTGTGTTTTGTCACTTGTTTCCATGTGTTTTATTTTATTTCTTCTTTAATTTCCTGCTTGACCCATTCATTCTTTAGTTGGATACTCTTTAACCTCCATACATTTGTGGTCATTTACATTTTTTCTTGTGGTTGACTTCAAGGTTCATAGTTTTGTGGTTGGAAAATATGCATGGTATCATCTCAACCTTATTGAGGTCTGATTTGTGGCCTAGTATATGTGATCTATTCTGGAGAATGTCCCATCTGCACTTGAAAAGACTGTGTATTCTGCTGCTTTAGGATGAAATGTTCTGGATATATCTGTTAAGTCCATCCGTCGCAGTATGTCATTCAAAGCCATTGTTTCCTTGTAGATTTTCTGCTTAGGTCATCTGTCCATTGATGTAAGTGGGATGTTAAAGTCCCCTAACATTATTGTATTACTATCAGTGAGTTCCTTTATGTTTGTTATAATTGTTTTATATATTTGGGTGCTTTCAAGTTAGGGCATAAATATTTATAATTGTTAGATCTTCTTGTTGGATAGACTCTTTTATTATGATACAGTGCCCTTCTTCATCTCTTCTTATAGTCTTTGGTATAAAATCTAGTTTATCTGACATAAGTATTGCCACTCTGGCTTTCTTTTGATGTCCATTAGTATGATAAATGGTTCTCCATCCCACTTTCAATCTGCAGGTGTCTTTATGCCTAAAAAGCAACATATATATAGGTCTTGTTTTGTTTTCTTTATCCATTCTAACACCCTATGTCTTTTGATTGGAGCAGTTAGTCCATTTACATTCAGAGTAATTATTGATAGATATTAATTTAGCGCCATTTTATTACTTTTGTTGTTGTTTCTGTATACTCTTTCTGTTCCTTTCTAGTCTTTGTCACTTTTTGGTCTTTCTTTCCTACATAAAGAGTCCCCTTTAATATTTCTTGCAGGACTGGTTTAGTGATCATGAACTCCTTGAGTTTTGGTCTGAGAAACTATTTTTCCTTCTATTCTGAATGACAGCCTTGCTGGATAGATTATTCTTGGCTGCATATTTTTCTCATTCAGCATGTTGAATATAACACACCACTCCCTTCTTGCCTGCCAAGTTTCTGTGGAAAGATCTGCTGCTAACTTTATTTGTCTTCCTTTGTAAGTTAGGGACTTCTTTTGTCTTGTTGCTTTTACGATTTTCTCTTTTTCTCTATATTTTGCAAATTTAACTGCAATATGTCTTGATGCTAGCCTGCTTTTGTTGATTTTGATGAAAGTTCCCTGTGCCTCCTGGATTTGGATGTCTGTTTCCTTCCCTAGGTTATAGAAGTTTTAAGTTACAAATTCCTCAAATAAATTTTCTACCCCTTTTCCCTCTCTTCTTCTGGGACTCCTATGATATGAATGTTATTATGCTTTATGAAGTCACTGAGTTCTCTGAGTCTACATTTGTGATCTAATTTTTCTTTCCCTCTTCTTTTTAGCTTCATTATTTTTCCATGGTTTTATTTATTTTTTAAATTATTTTCCATAGTTTTATCTTCTATATCACTTATTTGTTCCTCTGCTTCTTCCATTCCTGTCATTACATCCAGTCAGTTTCAAATCTCGGTTATTCCATTTTTCATTTCAGACCGACTAGTTTTTAGGTCTTTTATCTCTGTTGTAAGGGACTACCTGATGTCTTCTATGCTTTTCCCAAGCCCAGCTACTATCCATATGATTGTTGCTTTAAATTCTGGATCAGCCATATTACTTATATCTGTTACAATTAGATCCTTGGCTGTGACCTTTTCTTGTTCTTTCTTTTGGATTGAATTCCTCCATGTTGGCATTTTGTCTAGGTCTCTTATTCTCTGTGTTGAGAAAGCTTATTATGTTTCTTGCTCCAGAGAGTAATGGTTTTATGAAGAAGAGGTCATATACTGTCTAGGGCCTGGCACTTCAGGAAGTGTCTCTAGCGTATGCTGTGTGCACTCTGCTGTTGTGTTTTGGCTGCTCTTTCCCTCAGGTCAGTTCTCTGCAGAATTTTTCCTTGCCTGCTGTGGGGAGTGCTGGACCTTGGCCAGAGTGTGGTGAATTTTAAGTAGGTGTGCTCTGGTCTGCTTGTTAAAAGAGACCCGATGCTATTTCCACTAGAGCTGAAGCTTTGCAGCACTCTATGGTCAGTATATGTAGTGTGTGTGTGTGTGTGTGTGTGTGTGTGTGTGTATGTGTGTGTGTAGTGGCCGGGGGGAGTTGTGCTGGTCTTCTGGGGGAGGGGCCTGCTGCTCTGGATCTCAGGCACACTTGCTGAAGGAAAGCAGCACGTGCAGAGCACAGGTGGGTGGGGCTTGGTGCAAGCTGTTTAGGCACACTGTTGGCATTGTGCTGCTTACTGGAGTTAGTAAGGGAGGGGCAAGGGAGAGAAATGGCACCAGCTCCCCTCTCTCATCCCTGGAGAGGGGAGTTTGCACCCTCCGCTGTCTAGGAAGCCTACCTGGAAGAGTGAAAAATCTCTCTTCACCTGTTCCAGGCTTCTCTCAGATCCCTGCCTCCACCTTGTTTGTGTCTGAGCTGTCTGCCCGTCCAGTAGCACAGTACACCTGTGGTCTATCCCAGGCAGGCCAGATGAGTTTTAAAACACCAAATTTTAGAGACCTGGCATGGTGCGAACTTGCTCCGGTCCTCTGGGGGAGGGTCTCACTGCACTGGGATTGATGCAGGTTTGTCCCAGAAGGGCATTTGCACCAAAGTGCGGGGGCATGGAGTTTGGAGTAAAGCACAGTGAAGAACCAGTGTCCAGGTTAGCCACCCTCAGCAGGTGTCTCTGCACCTATGCTGAGAGGCATGGGAGTGCAATGGTGCCCACCAACTCTTTTGTTCACTGAGAAGCAATGCCGTTTCTCCCAGATACACTCCAGAAAGGGGGAACCGTCTCTCCTAGTGCATCCCAAGGGATCCTCAGATCATGCTGTCTGCTCCCAGGCTCTGCCTTCCTTTACCACAGGAGCATTGCAGCACCCTCAGGGCTTTACACCAGCCATGACACAGACCTGTAAAACTCCAGTCTTTGAGCCCTGCTGCTTCTAAAAACTACAAAAATCTGTGCCTCTCATTTTCCTAAAGGCTTTAGGCAAGTGTTTTCCTTGTGTGATCACCCGTGTGTTCCTCTCTCTCTCTCTTCTCTTTCCATGACCAGGGCTCCCTCCCCTCCACAGCACCCACAATCTGTTTCTCCCCCAAACCACATCTCCGCATCTCCTGCCTTCCATGATGTAGCCTCTTCTCCCCTCTAGTTATACAGTTTGTTCTATTAGTCCTCAGGTAGATTTCTTGGGTATTCAGAATGATTTGATGTTTCTCTAGCTGTGTTTGAGTGACAAAGCAAGCGTAGGGTCCTCCTACTACTCTGCCATCTTAGCTCCTCTCTAAAATCTGTTTTTAAAGTCCAAACACCCATCTTATGCTAGTGTTCATCTCAAGAGATTATTTCAATTGGTTTGATAAGTTAAGGAATGCTATATCTACATAGTAGTGTTACTCAAAATGTGGTCTAAGAATCAGTGCTGGTCCCTCAACTGTTACTGGTCCACAATGAGATATGTACAGAAATTGAGAGTAAGTGGGCACAAATTTGTATAACAATTTGGCATTGCCTTGACATTCAAATGCACTTGCCAATGAACTATTTCATTGAACAGCACATAGGCCAGATCAGAAAGTATTGAACTTGAGGGGCACCTGGGTGGCTCAGTCAGTTGAGCATCTGATTTTGGCTCAGATCTGATTTCTGCTGACAGCTCAGAGCCTGGAGCCTGCTTCAGATTCTGTGTCTCCCTCTCTCTCTGCCTCTCCCTTGCTTGTGCTGTCTCTCTCTCTCTCTCTCTCTAAAATAAATAAATATTAGAAAAAAATTTTTAAGAAAGTGTTGAACTTGTGAGGTAAGTCATATGTGGTGAGAAGTAGGGCTGTCTAAAACACGATATTCTAAAGTTAATTTGCCAACTACAACCCCAAAGTATATAAAGACAGAATCCCTATCTTTCTTCAAAAGTTAACTTAAATGTAACTAATTTTACAGAATAAGTAGCTGGAACTCACTGCTGATAAAGAATTGAGAAAGTTTACAAATAGAGTATCACTAATTCATTTTGGAAAAAGTTAAAAATGAATATCCTGTTTTGTCCTTGTTTCCATGTATACATCCCTGCAAGACTGGTTTCTCTATTTTAAGTATTATGAAGACACAGAAAGAGTTTTGATATACATTTTCTCCTATGAAAAGCATTGTCATCAATCTAACCTAGATGAGGTAAGTTAAGAAGCAAGAGGCAAATTCATCCATTACATTAACATTAAATATTAATATAAAAATTGGCCGCTAAAAGTGTGAATATAGGTGTTTAATATGGGAATGTATTCCACTAGTGATTTTGTGTTACGATGGCACAATCATCAAAATTATGAGTGTAACAGAAATTTTCTCCACTATTTACCTCTACAGATGTTTTCAATGAATGATGTATATAGTTTTTAAAAAATTCAATCTATATTTGTTTTGATATTTAATGAAATATAATTTAATGTCTATTGAACCTAATATTAAAAAGGGAGCATGTATTTTGTATGCCTTTGTTTTTTTACTGGTAATTTATTTTTATTGGTTTCATAAAATTTACCCATCTGTTGGAAATTTTGTAAGATTAGATCTTCCACAAAAGTTTGAGAAGCATTGCTCTTTGCTTTCACTTGATTTATCAACCCATCAGAAAAAAAAAGAGAGAGAAAGAGAGATGAATAGCTCCTATGCAACTGAGGAATATAAACCCTTTAAGATTTTATCATCTATTATAACAACAACTACAATTACAACAGCAATTATACCACCCATGACTGTGTACAGCTGAATTATTGCATATGAACTGACTCTGAAGACAGGTTTTAAAATAACCACAAAACTAGACTTTTATGGTGACCATTTTACAATATATATTAACATTGAATCGCTATGCTGTACACCTAAAACCAATATGATATTGTATTTCAGTTATGCTTCAATAAAAAACACCACCACCAGTTTTGACATTCTCAACAACTTCCACCAATCTCATCCACATAATCCACATCATAGCATGTTAGAAGAAGGTATCACTGGGGCGCCTGGGCGGCTCAGTCGGTTGGGCATCCGACTTCAGCTCAGGTCATGATCTCGCGGTCCGTGAGTTCGGGCCCCGCATCTGGCCCTGTGCTGACGGCTCAGAGCCTGGAGCCTTTTCCCGATTCTGTGTCTCCCTCTCTCTCTCTCTGCCCCTCCCTTGCTCATGCTCTGTCTCTCTCTGTCTCAAAAATAAATAAAAACATTTAAAAAATTTTTTAAAAAAAGAAGAAGGTATCACTGAAAGAAAACATCATCTTTCACCTGGTGGTGCCTGAGACCACAATAAACATCCACACCCTTAGAGGCAATGAGGAGTGGGAAGGTTGGTGGGCAGGAGTGCCACACATGTAGATCACCACTCTGGGTCACTTTCATCTTTGGTACAGTTTTTCTGGCTGACCCCATCGCATGGACCTCGCCTGGCAGCTTTAAAATTGGAATAAAGCTATAGTCCATCAGCCAGCATTTACCGATCCTGGCGTATACCCTGGGATTACCAAGACTGCGAGAAGTGGAAAAAAAAAGAAAAAGAAAGGAAAGCATAGAAGGAAGGAAGTTAATAATAATGACAGAGCCCAGTGTATGATTTTTTATGTGTAGAAAAATAAAGGGATGAATATGTTCATTTTAGAAAAACATCTTCAGTGAGATGCAATTCACAGATACAATTTATCCATTTAAACTTACAATTTAAGGGGCATTAGCATTTTCAGAGTTGTGCAACCATCACCACCATCTAAGATTAGAGTGTTGTAATTCAGGGGCACCTGTGTGGCTCAGCTGGTTCAGCATCCAACTCTTGATTTCAGCTCAGGTCATGATTTCATGGGCATGAGATTAAGCCCCACACTGGGCTCTGTGCCGGCTGTGGAGCCTGTTTAAGATACTCTCTTCCTCTCCCTCTGCCTCTGTGAATGCTTTAATTCATTCACATTTATATAAATAATAATCATGCAGGTACATATATATGCATATATAGGCCTATATATAGGTCATGCAGGTACATATATAGGCATATATAGGCCTATATATGCATGTACAAATACTTAAACTCTAAGTCATTACTGAATAAAAAAAATACATCTTTGAATCTATGGTTATCTTAGAAGATTAACTAAAGGAGCGTAACCTTTTGCCATTTCTTTATTGCTCCAGAGAGGAGTTGAATGTGTAGCCCAGGAGTGGATGTCTCAGCGTGGTGCCCCATTACGTGAGCATAAATGGCACTGGACCTTTTTGGGCAGGTTTCGGCCATAGTTGTGCTGTGCAGCCCGTCAGTGGTGCTGGTGATTTTTCAATGTTGACTCTGGCTGAAATTACCAACATATTTCTGAGGTGGCCACAAGATGCCAGATAATGATTTTACTTCCCACTAAGATTAGGTTCAAACTGGATATCTACAGAGGAGATGACCCATGTGTTCCCCCTTTATTTTCCTCTATTTCAAATCCTTAGTTCCTTGACCTACTCTTGCTTCCAAATATAGTTTGTCCCTCTGGTCTGCCCCTCCTCACAGTTCTCATCCTCTTCTTGGACTCTAGGAAATCTGATTGCCACTCTTGGAAGGCTATCTGGGATAACTGAGTTTTCATGAACTGTTATTTTAGTGGCTAGACATTCAGCCCACTAAGTATTTTTCTTAAATGCAAATAACACATTCTTTTCCAAGTGCACCACTCCAGAGCATCCCAACCACCAACCACAGTCCCATGTAGAACCCTTCATGATTAAAACAATAAATGTGTTCATCTGGGAAGAGGGAAGAAAATGAGAATGTTATTTCATTGGAAAACTCAAATGATTTCAAAATAAATATAAGGAAAATACAGCTCCCTAATGTAAACTTGACTGTGGAAGGCAAACATCATAAAAATGTGGTCTCTGTTTCAGGTGTTCTGGAAACAAACTCACTTTTAGGGTTCGAGGAGCTATTCCAAGCATTGATAGAATGAATCTGGTGTTTGAAGGATTATGTAGACCCTTCCTTCCTTCCTCAAGCAGTCTTCTTAAACTTTCAGTGGTTCTGAGGCTAATTTTGGTTCTGATAAACAGCTGAACTCTAAAACCATACTGGTTTACCTTTTCATTGCCAACAGTGAAAACAGATCATCTGTGTGAAGGATTTTAATTACATAAAATCACAACTTAATCAGAGCTCTTCGATATTTTCTAAGTATTCATCATGTGCCAGCCCTGGCCCAGGAACACCATGAGCCTTCACTCATAGGGTGGGTATACATCTTAGAGTGGAGACAACCATGGGGAACAGTAATAATACCTAAGAATGCTCTGCTGGTTCCAGGGGAGTTCAGGGCAGATGCACTGGCAAGAAAGTAATATTCATGGCACATGGAAATCACAGGCTTCCTCGAAGTGGCATATTATCCTCACTACTTGATTCCTAGATCAGCAGACACTATGCCGAATACAAGCCTACTCCTTAGAAGCAGTTTCCCAAATCCAGGAAACCACCACGATAGAAACGTTTGCCTCGGTGCATTTAAAAGTTTTTCAACAATAAAGGATATCACTTGCGTATCTTCTAAACAGGAGCAAACTGGCAATCTTTTTCATGTTTCTTTTTTCTCTAGGATGCTGGCATCTGTTTCTGCTCTGTTTGCTAGGGTTTTCATTTAAAAAGTACAATATATACAACTTCTCTATGATTAAAACGTATTGCCTTTTGTGAATGATGAATTCAGGCAAGTATCCCTGTCTTTATTTTCCATCACAGTTGGTCATAAATCCTGCAACCCAGAAGTGATAATGTTCTTTGGCTTCATGTAATTGTGCTGGCTGGGGCTCTGGATGCTCATGTCTCCATTTTTATTGTGTTGGGAAGTCAGACAACTCTTCCAACTTGCTGATGGAGATGTTGGCGGTGGCCCAGCTCTCTAGGGTGATGATAGTTGGATTGCTTTCTCTAAGGGATTGCTTTCCTCTGGCCAGCGATTTCTCTCGTGGTTCTGTGTCCATTCTTTGGAAGGCCATGAAGAAAAGAAAAATATTTCCCTGCTTTACAACTTAATGGAGGGTGGGGGAGGGATGGGCATGTTGAGCTGGAAAGCTTAAAGGAAAATAAGTGAGTCACCTTAAATGCGTCCACATTGATTCAATCGCTCCTCCCCCCTCCCTGTCTCCCTTCCTTCCTTCCTCCCCCCTCCCTCCTTTCCTTTCTTTCTTCTTTCCTTCCTCCTTCCCTTCCTGTCTCCCTTTCTTCTTACTTACCTTCTACCCTCCCTCCTTCCCTCCTTTCTTCCTTCTTTCCCCCCATTTCACATGCATTTATTAAAATATCTTATATGCTCTGAACTATACTGGGTGTCATCAAAGTCCTAAAGAAATTTTGTGGTCTGGCAGACATGCAAAAGACAACTATAATAGGAAATTTGGGGAAGAGTGTCAGCTTTGGCAGTGTATGTGTTAGGGTTACATTAGTTGTTGTAACAATAAACTAAAAAAAAAATGGCTTAACACAACAGAAGAGTGTTTCTTACTCAGATAATAATACAAAGCAGATGTTCCTTATCTATGGGTTAAAGGATTCAGGTTTCTGTCTACGTCTCAGAATGATTTTCAGCCCTCCGAGACAGTGAAGAGGCACATTCACTTCTTAGAAGCCCTCCTTCTCCTCATTTTCCACTGGTGAAAACTTGTCGCATGACCCCAGTGAGATGCAAAGGAGACTGGGAAGCACAGTCCCAGCTGGGCAGCTGCGTTTCCACAGGATGGAAGGAAACAGAAAGGTGAGTGGACAGTTACTCACAAGGAGAGTAGGAGCGAACTCTCTTTTTTTGAACAATTAGTCTTCAGATGACAATAGAACCCTTAGTAAGAGAAGTCTGGTGGGCATAATTTCTAGCATAAACTAACATAGAGACTAGAAAGACAAAGTGATCTGAAGATCTAAAAGTTGGGATACAAGCAAGTGTCAAGAAAACACGATAGTGTTTATACCACTTCGTATGGAAGAAGGGGAAGTTTCCATTTTCAAATCCACCATCACAGTGTGATTTGGCTCATTTTCTTTTTTTTTTTTTCTTTTTTTTTTCTTGAAGGGATCATAAAAATTAAATCTAAAACGAATGTAATTCTTCAGAAAGCAGATTCGGTTGTCCTTTGAGATACCTAATTTACCAAGCTCCGTTAATGGGTGCCATCTTGCAGTTGGGGAAATGAGCCACTACCTTTGGAAGTCAGGTTTGTTAGCTTTTTTGCCTGAATCCCCTCCAATTTTCTCACAGCCTCAGTGAGCACAGTTTCTTTTCATCCTAATGTGATGGGGGATAAAATGAAAGGAAGTTTTCTTTAATTCAATAGTGAAACTTGCCAGTTGGGAAGCACTTTGAAATACAAACTAATTAATAAGCACAACTCTCTTCTAGAGCAGGAAGGATTGCTGTTCTCATTTTTCACAGCTGAGAAGGCTGCAGTTAACATAGTGGGCCCCAGGCTGTGTACCTCATCTGCCTAAGAACTTTGAGGCACCAGCCCCGCATTCTCTCAGAATGGCATTTGGCCTCTCTAGAGAATAATCCGTTTTTATACGGGTTGTAGCTAACAGTGATTTCCTCCATGACTCCACACTGTCACTGGCACTGGGTATGCAATTAGTAACGTTCTTGTCACAAACTGTGAGTGACCCATTAAAGAGAATTAAGAAAAAGTGACTCACTGGATGACTCTGTATCTCACAGACACTTAAAATTTTTTTTTTAAATGTCTTTATTCTTTTTTGACAGAGAGAGAGAGAGAGAGAGAGAGAACACAAGTGGGAGAGGGGCAGAGAGAGAGACACACACAGAATCCAAAGCAGGTTCCAGGCTCTGAGCTGTCAGCACAGAGCCTGATGCAGGGCTCGAACCCACAAACCATGGGATCATGACCTGAGCCAAATTTGGACGCTTAACCGACTGAGCCACCCAGGCACCCCTCACGGACACTTTTAGAGATGGAGAAATTTGTTCTGACATCAGCACTGTGCTAAACTGAGAATAAGAAAGATAAGAGGTATCTGTTCCTGCCTTCATGGTACTAAGACCTTGGGCCCCAAATTATGACTGCCATTGTACAGGTACAGAAGTGGAGATCCAGAGATCACTGCCTTCCCAAGGGGACTCATTAGCAGGACTTTCATCCTGATATCGTTCTTCTGTCTTGGCCCACAAAATGTAGTCAGTCATATACAGATAGCAATGCAACTATTTCAGAAAGAAAAACACTTACCATAAGTGATGTTACGCGTGAAGGGTTGCCTAGAGCACATCTTTTGTGATGGAATAATTGGTTCTGAATTGTATCATACTCACAAACTGGCCCCTGTGGCAGTGGACTCTATAATTAACCTGTGAAGCCCAAAATGCTTTGTACCCACAATGAAAACATTTATATTTTGAGGTATAGGGCTTATTGCCATAAACTGCTGGTAGTCAAATATAAGGGAATACTTAGGAAAAAACACAGATCTTTGTGGAATCTTTGTTTATCCCTTCTTGAAGAAGTATATGCTCCTCATATATGTGAGAGAATTAATATTCAGGAATAAACCAAGTCAGGGTACTTTGGGTTCATTTTTACTTGTGACCACAGTGAGCTCTGATGCTATAAAACCACACTGTGCAATACGAGAGCCACTAGCCCTCACGTATGACTACTATGAACTGAAATGTGTTCTAGGTGTAAAATACATGCTGGATTTTGAAATGTTAATGTGGAAATGAGATTGCAAAAATAGTTCAATGAATTACATGATAAGATAATATCTCTGGATATATTGGGTTAAATACAACATATTATCAAAATGAGTTTCACCTGTTTCTTCTTACTTTCGTAATATGATTACTGGAAAATTTGAAATTCCATATGTGGATCACAACTTTGTACTGGAAGGTGATTTCATAGAATTCTAGCTTCTTAAGGGTCTTCTAACTGTGAAAGCTTATTCAACCATTGAGTCCTCCAGACTACCGGAAGCCTCTGCTGGTAACAAGAGCTTCCTTTAGAATCAACAGGAAGACGTCAGTATGTGAGCAAAGAAATGTTTCCTGATTTTTGAATTTTCTTCCTTATTTTATTTCCTAATAATAGAAACAATCTGGGGGCACCTGGGTGGCTCAGTTGGTTAAGCGTCCAACTCTTGGTTTTGCCTCAGGTCATGATCTCATGGTTTGTGGGAAACGGCCCTGGGTTGGGCTCCCTGCTGACAGCTCAGAGCCTTGGGATTCTCTTTCCCTCTCTCTCTGCCCCTCCTCTACTCTCTCCTTCTTCTCTCAAAATAAATAAACTTTTAAAAACTTTTTAAAAAGATCTGGAAGAAAATACTTTTCATATCTTTCTTCCTTGGCCAACTCTTACACGCCCTTTGAGACACTCCATGTCTCTTGGAAGCCATCCCTCACCAGCATCCTGCACCTCCGTAATGTGGCCTAAAGCTGAGTTGGATCCTTCTGTTCTGTGCTACCATAGCCAGACTGTCTTCACGAGCTTGTCTCTTTATCCCATTTTTCTATCAATTCCTTATGGTCAGAGATTGTCTTTCATTTTTGTATTTCCAGGAAATAGAGCCAGGAAACATTACACAAATATTTGTTGACTAATTGCTTAATTGAAAGGGGAGTGAATAAAAATAATTCTTTAGTTGGAATTGTTACTTCAGAATTATTAATAATTCTTACAGCTTACATTTTATTGACATGCCACAGAAGTTATTAGTTTATTTTCACCAAAGGATTTGGGGGAAAATCTTTCCTCATTGGAAGCATTATATTGTAGTAATTACAATTCTTCATAATGATTCTCCCCATCCAGTCAGGAGTACCTTGAAAATTATATTGCTGAATACAGATTGCCACGTGAAAATTATAAAGTAACAATTTATATGTATTTGCATGTCATAAACAAAGATGATGGCAGAGAGGATATTAGTGACATACATGAGGCATTCCTTGGGGGTGGAGAAGGTTCCTACAGAAAAATTAATCTGTTGTATTTGGGGTGTCATGTAATTTTCTCTCCAAACCCAAACATTTTGAAAGTTAATGAGAGTGTTATAATATTTATTCTGGCACAAAAAAGGGCTGTTAAGGACAAATCAGGATATACATTCACCCTAGTTATATTAAATAAGAACAATTTGTCAAGATAAAGGGCCTGTGGTACAGAAAGGATGGACGAGCTGTCCCTACAGGTTGATGGGATGGAAGCGACTCTCATTGTGAATGGAAAACCTAAGAGGAGACAAGTAGTTCAAGATCCCGACTGTGTCCCTTGATGGCTGGACTATGCTCTACTAAGTGGATGAAACTTTACAGCTGTTCCCTGCAGATAAAGCAACTTCATGCACTCTGTGAGTAGAGGTCTGATCACCTACTCCTCAGCTCACAAACCCATAACATTGCTTGGAAGGACCTATCCTGTCAGTTGTGGGAAGATGGCTTCCTTGACCAATGCTAACTGAGCTAACATCTTTCTCTTGCTTTCTATGCTCCTCATCAAAGTGGTTGGAAAGAGGGAGGGGCCATAGAGCTGCAACTCATTAACGCCACAAGCCTCTGTCATTGTTTCCAATGTGTTCCTACTAGCCTTCGAGAAAACCCAAAAACTATGTTATCTTGGTAAAAGCTTTCAATTAAAACCACTGCATATACTATTATTTGTTTCAGAGATGAAGAAATTGAGTCTTAGAGATAGGAAAAAATCTGCCCATAGTGAGAACCAGGGAGTAGATTTCTGAATCCCTGTCTGGGGCACTTCCCACTACCACACACAACTTTGGGGAAACACCCCATGAAGATTGCCCTGCCTTCAGTTAGTTTGCAAATAAACTTGAAATTTTCGAGACAAAGGTATGACATTGGTTCTTTGTTTCCTGGAGTTGTGGTTACCTTGGTCCATTTTTTAGGCTGCTTCTCTCTCTCTTTCTCTCTCTCTCTTTTAATGTTTATTTCTTTTTGAGAGAAAGAGGGAGACAGAGAGCAAGCAGGGGAGGGGCAGAGAGAGAGGGAGACACAGAATCCGAAGCAGGCTCCAGGCTCTGAGCTGTCAGCACAGAGCCCGACACCGGGCTCGAACTCACGAGCCGTGAGATCATGACCTGAGCTGAAGTTGGCCGCTTAACCCCCTGAGCCACCCAGGCACCCCCAAGGCTGGTTCTCTTTGAGTAAATGGGACTCTGTGCGCCAAACTACCACAGCAAGTCTCACAGATGGCCTGTGTTGCTCCAGAGCTCCACGGATGCCGACCAGCATTAAGTTTTCATTCAAAATCTCCTTTAGGGTGACTTCTGTGCACCTGAAGTGCCTGTTCAAGAAGATCAACAAATGGCTGAAGACAGATTTTTCAGCCAGAGGAAAGAATTATTACCTTACCATCAGTCTAATGAAAACAGAGGTGAAATACCAACCTGCACCAGATAAACAGCATACCAAGCCATCCATCACACTCAGCCGCACTGAGCAGAACACCCTAACTGATTTCACCTGACTTTTCTGCTTCACTCAGACGGGCATTCACAGCATCAGAGAGCTGGGACCTTTTCCCACAAGTTTCTGTCAGAATAAAGACCTGGACAGGAATCCTTTAGGCTATTCCCTCTCCCAATCTAAACTTTCTTTTCTCTATAGTCCCAGACAGCAATAGCTTCTTAGAGGCCCACTTCTCCCATGCATGCTCCAAGCTAGTGTTCCCTTCTGGGACCTGCTTTCTACTACTGTTCTACTCAACACCTCCAATGGCATCATTCTTTTTCAGGGTCAACAGTCAACAATTAGTATATCCAATCATTTAACATAAGTGCCTTCTGGGTATACAGATGTAAGACCCTGTGTTCTAAGAGCTCCGAGTCTAGGAGAGAAGATAGAAGTCTTGCATATATAGATATCCTTTCACTTTTTGTATATATCATCACTCATTTTGCCTCAACAGTATCATGCGAAGTAGAGGAGGTGCTATTAAACTCGCCTTCAAGAAGAGGAAGCTGTGACTTAGATACACGGTGTCACCCAAAGTCATAGATGGAAGAAACCTAGAGCTCAATATTTTCTGAATGTGTGATTAGATTCCAGTCTACCAACCCCAGCTCTGTGATTTCCCTTCACTACGCGAGACTTCTTTGGTTCTGTTTTCAGATTGCCCCTTTTCTTCTAGAAATCTAAAAACCCAATCTTTTGTAGCACCTCCCAGGTCAGCTCCCACAGGAGACCCTCCACCCAACCGTTACTCTGCTATCATTGTTTTCCAGAAGTTAGTGCTGTGATAGTCTTAGGGAATCTTAACAACTTTCAACAGGTGTACAAATTTGGTAGCAGCTGCTGGGTGTGGCTACTCTGACACAGCGTGAGGCAAGTACAAAGAATATGGCTCCTGGTTCAAGACACAGCTATATTTTGTTCAGGATTCACATTCCATGCCATGGGGTCGTGAGTCTTCGCTGGGCCCAAAGATCTGGCTCTCCTAGCAGCAGTGGTCCTGGCAGGAAAAGCATCTTTCCTGCTGGTGATGGGGCTGTGATGATGTTGGGACCAGGTGATGGTGAAACTCTTATAAGTCAGCCAAACAGAAAAGAACCCCATGAAAATAGGATCAGTGTTGTAACCAGTCACAGTCACCGGTCACTTCCGTACCCAGAGCGGCGATGCAGAGAATTTCTGGGTGGCAAGAGAGTATATAAGCCATCCTTGATACATGGTTCCTCATTTCTTTCTATTGCACACGACTTGCATCCGAAAATTTGTTTGCTGGCCTTCCAACGTTTGTATGCTAAATGCCACCAAGTCAGACTTAAATGTCGATTTTTCACTTTCTGAGTCTGTTTATTAGAAAGCATAATGCATGTTAATAAAGAAAAAGCTTCAACAGATTTTTAAACGTATAACAAATAAATTAAAAACCATCAACTTGCTCAAATGCCACTATATGTTTGTGGCTGACAGGGCCAAGGAAGGCCAGGAAGCCGATTTTCTATGTTCCCAGCTTAGCATCACTCACAAATATTTGGTCTTGTAAAAGAGAAGATGTGACAGCCTAACTAGCCAAATCCTTACCTATGCCCTTATGACCTTCACCGGCTGGAAAATCACAGACCCACAACAAAAAGAAGTAAAATTCTTTTTAAAAAATTTTTTTATGTTTATTTATTTAAATTAATTAATTAATGTATTTATTTATTTTTCAATATATGAAGTTTATTGTCAAATTGGTTTCCATACAACACCCAGTGCTCACCCCAAAAGGTGCCCTCCTCAATACCCATCACCCACCCTCCCCTCCCTCCCACCCCCCATCAACCCTCAGTTTGTTCTCAGTTTTTAAGAATCTCTTATGCTTTGGCTCTCTCCCACTCTAACCTCTTTTTTTTTTTCCTTCCCCTCCCGCATGGGTTTCTGTTAAGTTTCTCAGGATCCACATAAGAGTGAAAACATATGGTATCTGTCTTTCACTGTATGACTTATTTCACTTAGCATCACACTCTCCAGTTCCATCCACATTGCTACAAAGGGCCATATTTCGTTCTTTCTCATTGCCATGTAGTACTCCATTGTGTATATAAACCACAATTTCTTTATCCATTCATCAGTTGATGGACATTTAGGCTCTTTCCATAATTTGGCTATTGTTGAGAGTGCTGCTATAAACATTGGGGTACAAGTGCCCCTATGCATCAGCACTCCTGCATCCCTTGGGTAAATTCCTAGCAGTGCTATTGCTGGGTCATAGGGTAGGTCTATTTTTAATTTTTTGAGGAACCTCCACACTGTTTTCCAGACTGGCTGCACCAATGTGCATTCCCACCAATAGTGCAAGAGGGTTCCCGTTTCTCCACATCCTCTCCAGCATCTATAGTCTCCTGATTTTGTTTATTTATTTTTGAGAGAGAGACAGAGCATGAGAAGGGGAGGGGCAGAGACAGAGGCAGACACAGAATCAGAAACAGGCTCCAGGCTCTGAGCTGTCAGCACAAAGCCCGATGTGGGCCTTGAACTCAGAATGGCGAGATCATGACCTAGGCTGAAGTTGGATGCTTAACTGACTGAACCACCCAAGTGCCCCCAGGAAGTAAAATTCTTAAAGTAGGGACTCTATTTATAAACCTCTTTGGCTTTTGCAAGATGAGAGCCACTTGTGAGTGGCGGCTTTGAATGCTTGGCTATATCTCTGCAATGGTGAATAAAAGAAACAATGCACATTTTGTTAACAATGGCCTTTTGGGGAACTTGTTTAGAGAGTTCTAGTGTGTTATAAAAATCATGTTGACATCTGCTGATCTCTGAAATAAGGAATCATAATAGAAACAAAACAATATGAAATATATTTGTGGCAGGCACTAAGCATATGTTGGCTTGTTTAATACTTACAGCCATTCCAAAATATTTTCATAACCCCAGTATACAAGTGAAGAAACCGAGCCACAGAACCAGGACGAAAACTACACATCTAGTAAGTGGCAAAGGTATTACCTGGACCCACATCTTTCAAAGCTGGTCATGGTCTCGCGTTAACTCACGAGAAACTGATAAATATGTGAAGGTGTTGACTACCTGTAGTGAAGGATATCCCTTTCCAGGGTAGAGAAATACCTTTTCTCCTACCCTTAACAACACTTTCCTGGTATGACACTAGCTGAGAAGCTGTCATTATCTAGAAATCTGCAAAGGGAGAGTGAATAGTATCGGAAGATGCTCCATGTGGACCATGATAAGGACAGATAACACTTCAAGACACACACACATACACACACACACACACATACACACACAGAGTCTCTGACTACCGGAGTGATTCCTCTCCTTGTGTTTTGGGCCATGCTAGAGTCCCAGAGCAGGTATGTTTTGCAAATGAGTTTCTCAGTATGCTAATGAGCATGATTTAAAAAACAAAGTTTGGGAGTGGTGATGAGGTTTCATGGTTTAAAAAAAAAAAAAAGGTTGAGAGAAATGGAAATGTAACCAAAGGAAAAGGGGCGTGTGACTATCTATCAAAGATTGCCTCAAACTGACTAGAGAAGCGTCTTGCAGGACTTGCGCTCCTCAGGACACTGTCCTCCTTTTTCATCTGAACACTCTTCCCGAAAGGTAATGAAACATGTTGTCTCCTTCAATTATATTCATTTATTTAAGTAGCTTAATGCTTGGCGACAATCACTTGCCCTCTTTCCAAGCTTCTCAGAGACGCCTCGCCGTCACCCCCAACTACATTCATTTATTTCCCTTGCCTCTAACACTTACACTTAGTAGATGCATAAACTTTTAAGCGGTAAGTTCATTTTGCTGGAAGCGTGTCTAACCATATTAACATCTCACCCACTGCGGCTGCTCCATAAAATGCCAAATGATAAGAAGAGCTGGGATTTGGGACTTTTCTTCTGTAGTTGTGAAACTTGGAAGTAATCCAGCTGTCAAGTCAAAGACAAACTTCACCTGTGCCGTTTCAGATCCATCATGCGTACGAAATGGAAAGATAAGGTTACACCCAGTGAGGTGCTGAAACATGGGAAATCGAACCAACCCGAGGGCCATGTTAATTAAAGCAGAGCTCTGCCAAGCAGGGCTTATCAACAAGGGACCTGAGACTCCCCAAATGCGCACAGTTCGAGATCAAACCCAGTCAGCCCCTCGCCCGTGGCTGAGAGGTGCCCGAAGCTCTGTTTGAAGCACAACCTGAACTTTGTTGGCACCACCCCAAATGCCTACAACAGACTTTGATCATGTAGCTCTAAGTGCCACGGGATTTCAGGCCAACCTGAAGCTCAGCTACTTTCACGAACAATGACAAAAGGGGGAGATCAGAGAAAAGCAAGAAAGACCCCCCGAACTCCAATCACATGCTAAGGGCATAACATTATGTGGAGAAGCAGCTAATGTCTGCCTCACAAACCCTGTCTGAGCCTTACTTAGGTCAGAACAGAAGCAGCAACACCTCCCTCACGGATATCGTGTCTTTTTGCATTTCCTTCTTGTTACGTAGTTCTTGAGCACCAACAGCTTTCTCTATAGTGCTGTTTCTTTGGTGCATTTATGTTCTCCATGCCATGTCCTGTGTGCTACGGCAGTCAGAGGGCTTGGATGTGTTCTAGACTCTGGACAAACACAGAGATTTGTTTTTCTTTGTTGCGAGAGAGCTGAACCCAAGCCTTAAGGCTTGGAAGGCTGTTCTCATGACCAGTTTGCCAGTTTTGAAAAAGACGTGGTATGCATTCAGCCCGTTTCTTGTGTACCTTTTGCTCGGGAGGCTCCGGTCATGGGGGCCAGATGGCTGGCAGCCAAGTGTTGAGAGAAGGAAGGCTGGTGTGCAGGCTGTGCTGGCGGAGCGCGGGCGGCGAGGGAGCCCCTCGGGCGTGCTGAGTGACGTTCCACACGACCGGCTGGGCCAGGTGTCCTGCACAGAAGGCACTGCCATGACCCCCACACGTTACGAACCCTGCAGTCTGCAGCCATGGAGAGGTATTTCGAAAAAGGAATTTCTTCCCCTTCCATTCCCTTTCTGGAATGTCTGAAACTCCTGTCCTGGGCTCAGAGTGACTAGGTATTTCATTCCTTATGGTGCTGAGTGTCACCTGATAAAATGAGTTGCTTAATTGCTAAGTAAAGGAGGAGAAGACAAAGAACAAGGCTTCCAAAAACTGAGTTCTTGGAACTCAAACCACAACTATTTTCTATATTGTTATCATTAGATAATCGCACACTCCTCTGCCTTCTGCTGTAAAGGGAGGACTCTAAACCCAAACCCTTTGGTAACTGAAGTTACCAACTTTCATGCTCTTTCGCCTCCAGGCATAAATCTCCAACCAAAACACGAGTTGGGGGCAGGTGCCCCTTAATGTCACATAGGGTCCTTCTGCATTTTGCTCAAGACCCTCAGGGGGTGCTTAGGTTGGTATCTTTTTACTCAACTGGGTTATGATAGCAGAGCTTTGTTCCATATTATAAATCATCAAAATTGTCACTTGAAATAGTCTTTAAAGCAGAAAAGGCACAGCCTGGTTTCTCTGGGTCTCCCAATCCAAAGTGCTTATAGGAAGTAATAGCAGCAACAAGCAACAATCCTATACCCATGATTAATGTCTTTCCCACACTGTCCTCGTGCTCTGACCTCACGTTCTACTTTCCTTGCTCTCTTTCCAGCCCACTGACCTGTGGATGCTCTTGGGGCACACCAGTCCTGGCCTTTGCACCTACTCCTTCCCCAGTCCGCCTGTTCCTCCCCAGTATCTGCACATCTCACCACCTCCCCTCCTCTAGGTCTTTGTTCAAACGTCACGGTCTTCAGGAGGCCTTCCCTGGCCACTCCACTTAAAGCTCCTTGCGCACCTGACACTTCTGTTTTCCTTTCCTGCCTTATTTTCTCTTACGCATTTATGCTAGCCTATAAATACATACATTGTATGTATTTTATGTTTAGCTAGTTTTGGCATTTGTTCTCCCAAGCAGAATATAAAAACAGAGGGTTTTTGCTTATTTTGCTCCCCGTTGCATTGGGGCCTGGCGTATGGTGTTTAATAGGGATTTTTGACTGAATGAATAAATGATGGGGGGGGTGGGCAGGCTCTGTGCTGGCCACTCATGATCAACCCGACATGGTTTCTCATTGCAAGGAGTTTATAGTCTTGTGGGAAAGATAGATATCAGGTAAGAAATCAAGACAAAATATGCTTCCTGCACGGAGCTGTGAGAGCAAATGGTGGGGGAGCCTTCACCTGGTCTCCCTGCAGAAGGGACAATGTGAAGTCAGAGACAAAAGAGAATATGGTGGGTCCCAGGTGGCTTAAAGCTGGGTTGGGAGGAGCAAGAAGGGGCCAGAGGTGCAACGAAGTTCAAGGTAGGGAGGGAGTGGGTCGTGAAGGCCTTGCTAGCAATCTAAGGGAGACTGAACAATGGACAGCCAAGTCCGGGTCTTAAGCGGGGAAAGGACATGATCCAGAATAGCATTTTAACCGGATCTGAGAGAAGCAAGACACAAACCTAAAATGAAGTCGACCTCTGTGTGTGCAGACTGTCAAATCTGTCCCTGGGAAAACTAGCAGTCTCTGGACAAAAAGACTAGTAAGCACGGCACACTTGGAATCCTTACAAGTCTAGGAACATACTGAGCTCGTTCCTGCCTCAGCACTTTCACCCACTATGTCCCCCTTACTGGATATGTTCTTTTCATCCACCCAAAGCCACCCACCTTCCCCAAACATAGTTGCAAACCCATCTCTTCTGGAGAATCCCTTCCTAGCTTTTCCTGTCCTCGTTGCTATTTCTTTCCTTTGATCTCCTAAAGCACTGAGGTAGGCACCACAAAATTTAGCTCTTAATGCTCTACTTTCTTGAATAACCTGATCCTTTATTACTCCAAGTAGGATGTTCTCTCCTTGCAAACGAGGACCCCACATCCCACCCGCCTTCCCCCCACCGACCTACAAAAGGATGAGAACAAACTAGAGTCTTCCAAAAGGTACCATTTGATTTAGGTCCCAGGTGATTGAATATATATTTTAATTTGTAATCTTAGAATGACTCTTTATGGAGTCATACTTTAGATGTGAGGACATCTAGGCATATGGATGTAGGTCAACAGGGAAAACCAGAGAGGAAAAACTAAGCTTTAGAGGTACTATTTGCCTATAATTTAGTTGAGTGTAATCAAGAAAAAAAAATTGGAAAGTCCTCTTAGACAACTGGGCACTTGTAAAGAGCAAAGACAGACTATCCAGAATTTAAAAGCAAATCTCAAATCCCAACTAGGCAGTTGCCACAAGGATATCCAGTAAGATCTCAAGCCCAAAATTCAGTGAAGTGTGGCCAAAAACATAATGACCACAAACCTCAATACAGTTGGTTTTGCTATCCAAGGATAGCAATGGAATGACATGTGGAGGAACAGCTCTATTTCTGGAGATCAAACGGTTTGTCAGACTGTTACAATACACTCAGACATAACAGTTATTGTAGGTCTTCTGTTGCCTAAACGACGCAGCAATTATCCTAAATTTATTTTGTGTGTCAGTGACAACATGATGGGGATGCCAATCATACCACGCTAGCTGCAGGTGTGTGAGTATTTCTATTCCAGGTCCTTACATTCAGGAGTTCATGAAGTGCCCATAGAAACTAACCACAGAAGGAAACTTGGCATGTAAAAGCCACTTCCCGCAAGAATTTGTGTAAAATGCAAATCAGAAAAAAGCTGCACGGGCTTTGCCATTCTTGGGTTATCCATAGACCCCGAACACTTTTCCCGTACTTGTTTTTTCCTTTCTCTAGGTACATAGTGTACTTCAAGGCCTGTGGGTCAGTTTTTAACCTGAGTTGCCTAGTAAAGGTTATCACTTGGAGTAAAAAGAATTAATTTCTTTTGTGTTCAAAAATTTTTTTTCTCCTTCAGATTATGATGGGATTTCACACTGAAATCTCAAGTTTGAGGTCGGGGCTATGTCTCTGGGTGGAAAGCAGATGCTAGTGTTATACCTGTGCATTTAGTTGCCCTTTTTTTCTTGAACAATCTCTAAAATTTTAGGTAACGAAAAGGCGAGATCAAAGATTCAATTGTGTTTTTTTCCTTGCAACTCCTATAATATGTATTTACTGACTGCAAGCTGTGTTCCAGATTTACAAATATTAGGTCACTTAATACACTGATACTGCAAAGAGGTGTCACTGCCTTCACTTTATAAGTGAGGAAACCAAGGCTCAGACCGGTTAAGTAACCTGCCAGAGGTCACACAATGGAGCTGGAACAAAACCCAGGCCCGTGGGCAGAGGTTAAATCTTTGGCTATTTTCTATCATCATAACAGAGGCAGGTCATGCTAAAAAGTACTAATACTTCAGTGGTACAAGCCACTTACAGCTACATGTATACTCGAAAGGGCTTAACTCTGCTAACATAGAATACGTGTCTGAGGAACAAGTGCTGGGGTTCTGCAGGGCTGGGCTTAAGACAAATTCGGATACCCGCAGCCCCTCCACTTAGCATGCCTATTCTCGCCCACATCGTGGAAATCTGGCAATTTCCCTAGCGGTCTTAAATTCATTCAAAAAGTTTACTGTGAGAGGGGCGCCTGGGGGGCTCAGTCCGTCGAGCGTCCGATTTCAGCTCAGGTCACGACCTCACAGTCTGTGGGTTCGAGCCCCACATCGGGCTCTGGGCTGACAGCTCAGGGCCCAGAGCCTGCTTCAGATTCTGTGCCTCCCTCTCTGTCTGCCCCTCCTCTGCTCACACACACACACTCTCTCTCTCTCTCTCAAAAATAAATATAAATGTTAAAAAAAAGAAAAGGGTTATTGTGAGAATTAATGTATCAGGAGGGCTGGCAGCAAGCACTGACTCAAAGCTAGACATGCTCCTACCCTCAGAGAGGACTCTCATCCTGGGGCCTGGCTGAAGCTGGGCTAAGTGTGGTGGTTTACCCTCACCTGGGGATTCACGTTCACATGAGCCGAACTCATCCTCAGCTGCTCAGCTGCTAGATGTAAACTTTCATTTTGTCCAGATCCACTCCCAAATTTAGTAGTCAGACTCCGATTCACCAATGTTTCATGTTTTCCAAAAATCACTTTTCCTTCTCATGGTTGGTAATTTTAACTGGAGGAGAGAAGAAAAAAAGAAAGAAAGAAAGAGAAGAGAACAGGAGGGGGAGAAGGGGAAACGATATGATGTGCTAAAAGCATTTGTAAAACAGTCATCGACCAAAAGGGGATCTCGGATACACAAAATCTGTTACCGTCTTTGACCTCTTTTATTGTATATCTAGTTTTATCAGAAGCCCAAGGGGCAAAGACCAAGTCAGCTTCAGTCTTTGGTGAGGAGCCCCACTGCAATATTGATGACATCATCTCAATCATGATTGTAAGTTACCCTGTTGTCATTATGTGAATATTATTTTATAAGCTTTAATAAGTTGCTGGAGCATTTAAGATGAATGATTTCGAAGTCTAAATTCACATCACGCCAAATATGTAGGACATGTTTTTCATAATTGTTCTTGTCCCTTGGGTCAGTCATACAGTTTATAATCATCATAAAATTTCATTCTTAAACCCTTTTATCAGAAGGAAAATATGGATGGTTATTACCCAATTAAAATACTCCTGATGCTTTTAAGGTACACATTGTGGGGTTTTTGGAGTTTTACTGAAAACAATTAAAAAAAGAGAGAGCAGCTGTGTGTCTTCAAAGTATTTTTAAGTGCTCCGAGTTTGCAGAGATATTCAGCTGCTCTGTACCCTGTTTCCACCCGCTGGTTCTCATATGATCTGTGATGTAATCAAGGAATAATTGGAACATTTTCCCGATGTGAAAGGTGCAGGAGTGTGTGACTAAAGACAGAATTTTCATTTGGGAGCTAGAGAATCCATCTGATACACACACACTTGGCTTACAGTTACCAAGAGCAGGGACCAGGGAGAAGATCACCAAAAACATGAGACAAGTGCATGAATCTGAGCCTACTTCCTCTGCTGGACAGCCTACCACTTGCTTTGTGAGAGATGAGAGAGGTGTGCCCCTTGGGTGGATGCTTTGTGCACGTGATGTTTCTTTCTAGATGATTCCTATGCCACTCGTGAGAAAGCAACCCAGTAGGATGGACTCAGTTACAATGGCTACAATTTCTTCCCGAGAAATCAAATGGATCAAAGTGATTAATACCCACCAAAAGAAAAATGTCTAGACATCAAAACTGCATTTCCATTCATTATGAAAAAATCAGATACATATTTAGCCCCATACTCCTTCCTTTAGGCACGCTCA
Organism: Lynx rufus; assembly: GCF_022079265.1. Lineage (NCBI taxonomy): Eukaryota > Metazoa > Chordata > Mammalia > Carnivora > Felidae > Lynx > Lynx rufus. The sequence goes on along the minus strand of NW_025814834.1, from coordinate 57,052,975 downwards.
GTTTCTTCTCTGATCATGACCTTAAACCGGAACTGTGTAGAAATCTATCTTGATTTTCTCCCTCTTACTTAACCAAAAGGTCTTAATTTCATGTATACGAGCATCCAGTTCTCTGAAAAGAAAGCACCCCAAATGTGTAAACTTCTGATAGTTTACTTAATATTCACATGAAAACACTCTTGGTGAGGGATACTGTGAAGATGCCTGATTTGTGCCCAAGCTTTCAAACAAGTAGTGAACCTCTCCAAAAGAGAACAAGTTGAGTCTTTGTAGTGATTCGTTGGCGGAGGTGCCTAACAGATCAGTTGGTGGACATACTAAGGCTAAATGGTCATTTAAATCTACACAAATACCTTTTCCTTCGCAGGGTGTGTTATAGTTTATAAAGAGGTTTGGCACATGTTGCATCATTTGGCAAAAATAAGCATACCTGCAGTTCCTACAATCAATTCATGGCCGTCTCCTAACACGTTATTCAACGGGAATCGCATTTTCCTCGTAAATATGCAAATTTTCACTAAGAATACTTAACTGTAGGATCCATATACTAAAAGGTGATGAAGTAATATGCATTCTTAGGTAAAAATAATACATTTTTAAAAGCACATTTGAACGTGGGTCGTTACTTAAATGGGTGTCGCCCACTGTGGCACATTTATCCCCAGTTGTTGTGTTTTGCTCTAGCAAGAGACTCTAATGCCTAAGCACTAGTTATTCCGGTTCTCAGAAGCTATGAATTTTGATAGATGGCTCCTCATTATGAAAGCTTACCTCTTTATGGCCTCACCCAGGTGAGTGGATGGCTCCGGGCTTTTCTCGTAGGCTCTGACCTAGAGGAATGAAGTCTGGAATATGGGATCTGCAGGCGCCGACTTGTAAAGGAAAGACCCACACCTGCAGTGCGCGGCCCTCAGTGATCTGGGAAACTCCAGCCAGGGAACATGGAGTCACTAAGTCTTGCAAAGTAGGAACAGAGCCCTTACTTTTAGGGAGCCTATCCAAACAGGTGACAAAGTGCTACACTTCAAAGACAGGAAATCCCTTCGGACGTTAAATTGTAAGGACACGAAATGACCTACATTCAGGAAAACGGGGAGCCGGTGATTCAGAGTCATGTTTGTTCCAGTTTAATGAAGCGTGTCTGGTGGATATTAACGGGTCTCGAGGATCCCTACTCCAAGGAGACCGCAGCCTTTCCACCAGAAACCCACCTTTTCAAGACCTTATTTTTAAAAAGTCGCTGGAGTTCACATCAGATTGAGGTTACTATGTAAAGACTCTCTCTGGGCCAGTTTTCACTCTTAAAATTCGTCTGGTTTAAGATTACAGTAGCTCAGAATGTTTAAGAAACTCTGAAAATGTCTTAATGTCTTCCTGAACATGAAAACTTGGGGAAGGCATTGGCCTATGGTGCAGCCTTGGAAAATGAGCAATGATTGCTTCAGTTTGAAGGTCAGCCCAGAAGCTCCCCATTATCAAGGCACAGGACTCCCCAGTAGCTCCCCACCCCCACGGAGAACGCAAAGTCTCCAGGGATTTCTTGCCAATCCCCAAAAGGACTTATGGCCGCAGATGCAGCAGTTTGAACCATGTTAATAGGAGTACTAAATTCGCGTCCAGTTCTCTCAGAATAAAAGGGCTGGGGATAGGCATGGCTGAAGGGGACAGAGCTACGGTGCATGCTGTTTTCTCCTTGCAGGGCCTCTCGCTCTCCCAGTACTCAGAAGTATTACTGAACAAATGTGCAAGCGGGAAGGAAATGGGTGGGTGAAAGTCAATCCCATTTCAGAGCACAAAAGTTGTCCTTCCCTGTTTACATTTTCAAAAAGTGAAAATCAAAAAAAGGGTGAGATTGGAAAATTCCTGCGTAACCGAAAAGCTTAACCTACATTCCATAGTTTTATCAACTTAAGCCTCTCTGAACAAGGAGGTCAAAGTTGACCCTGCTTCCCCGCTTACAAAGCAAGTCAACCGATTTCGTATGTATAGCTATAAACTGTTTGCAAGTTTCTTAAGTCAGGCACTCGGGATGAATTATGAATGGAATTAGCCAACTTGACTTGGAATTTCCTCACTTTTACTGGTCTTTAAACAAGATTTTTATACATTCGTATGTAATCAATGGGACCAACACATGAACGGTCCTTAACATAAAACACTCTGTTTCAGAGTGATTTTGCAGCTAAGGAAACTTAAATATGAACTTCTAATGTGGAAAAGGTAGTTTTTACATGCTGCTTTAAAACTGATCTGGAAAACTGATGAGCTGGCCACAAGATTTCTGTCAGAAACTAAAATTAAGTTTATATTTTAAAATATAATTTTAAATGCTCGCTTTCTTTCTTGGAGCCAATCTGCTCCTCATAGCCTTGGCCTTAGTTACCTTCAAAATACATAAATTTGCTATCTGGTTATTGAGTTTTTACATTGCAGGGTAGCATACTTTAGATATACATAAATACAGAGCACAAGGAAATCCTTCCTGAGTGCAAAACTACCTTTAAAAGTTATCATCCAAATGAGTGAATGCTACAAGCACACCTCCTGATTTAATTTTGGTTATTAGCTAGTTCCTGCCTTAATATATATTCTTCCATGGACAACTTGCACTGTCTTAAAATTTCCCTACAAACTGGAATGTCCAAATTGATTTCAAAAGCAGATTGTGTACATAAAAACTGTGAGATCAGGATCAATGTCAGGTTTTGGAGAGAAAAATGAACTTGGGTTGATCTTTACCCCAACAGAGTACATGTTCAAATTTATCCCATGGTACATATAAGAGAAGATTTAAATAAAACATTTCTTAACTGTTCATGTACAAAGGAAAACCACAAAGTCCAATAATAGTTTCATCATACAGCTCATATAACAAAATATTTGGAACATTTAACAAAGGTACTAATTAAAGTACACACAAAATTTTTCAAGTTTAAAAAGCAGTTGGAAAAAATACTTCTCAGCCACTTAGAATATAATTGCACATTTTAATGGTCTTGTCGATTTCAGTAGTAAAATATTTCTACAAACTTCTTGCCTTTTCAAGTACCTCCAACATACCAAAGGCCAAGATGCTCTTTTTCCTTCGTAATACATTCAAAGTATCCACCATCTTGACAGACCTGTTGTTATGTAATAATTTTTCTTATACCTGATTATAGTAGATCTATAGAATGGAAAACAGCCTCTGATTTTTTTTTTTCTGGAAGACAGAAATAGTGGGGAAGAACCCCTCTCAAAAATGTTTTTATATTCATTTAAAATGTGTTAATTCCCAAGTTTCCTTACAAAAATCTTTGATTTTACCATTTTACACAGATGCACTTACAGGTTTGGAAACCTTGTTCACTCCCCTAAACTCCTTGAGTAGGGCTGTACTAATCTTGTTTTAAAAAAAAAAAAATTACTTACACCAGTCATATATCTATCTGAAGAGAATTAAAAATACTAGTCATGATGGTGTTTTTAGTAGTTATGAAAATACTTTTTCTGAAGGACAGATGAACTTCAATCTGAAATGTGAACACAGAAAGTTTCCTTTTGGACTTCATAAATGAACGAAAAAATGTGTATCATAAAATTTTAAATACAAAACTTTTAGTCTGAACTGAGAAAATCTTATGCAGTAAAATATTTGTTTCCGTACTTCCATAAACATACTTGGCCTTCGTTTTCAAAGGTAACACTGACTGACCACATTACAATTGCTGTTTGCAGGGAATGGCTCAATTCCTCTTCTAATTCTGTTTTTAGTAGCTCTCAAAGCCTTGGCTAGCAAATGTCAAACCGTAGTTAAATGGACTTGTTTGCTTTTTTAACTCCAAGGATCCCATCCAGGCTATTTTGAATTCAATACTTCGCACATGACAATAGACAGTGTTTAAAAAAAATTATTAAAAGACCGCTTTTTTTTTTTCATGTGTGTTATAACAAAAAAAAAATCTAAAACATGGGGCTATAACTACCACTATAAATGAGTTACATTTCTTTCGGGCTAGAAGTGAACACTACTTTATCAGAAAGATCCTTGGGTGCTCCGTTTGCTTTAAACATTACCTTGCCACATCAAAATCAAACGTTCTTGCCATCTGTCAAATCACAAATATCAGGTATCCTCATCCCAGTAACCCGTGCAAGCCTCAACAGGAAACTGGAAGGTCTTATATGGGAAGCTGCACTTACCTCTTCTGAGCTTCGGCAACCAGTTTACTTAATATTTACTTTCTGGCAGAATGTAGCTAATTGTTAAGTGCAGCTTAAAACCTTGAACATCCGGGAGGAAAAACGATGCCACGAAATGTCACTCGCATTTATTTCCTATTTCACTAACTTCTCATCAATACGGTCCTAATATTGACTCCGCAGCTGGCCGCGTTTACATCATTTTGGAGCTGCAAAACAAGATGTGGCCCACTGATCATCTCTACCTAAAAAGCACCCCATCTTTCATTGGGCTCCGTCACCAACATCTTTCTCCCTAGAAGACAAATACTTTTCAGATCTCGCACCCTTCTTTACAAACCTGCGCGGGTCTTTCGTGGGGGAGGGGGCGGTAAGACTTTGGTGGGAGCTGCTTCCCTTCAGCAAAGCGAGGGCTGACTGCAAAGGCGCGGGACGGGTGTCCGAGCCATTTCCTGCCGATTCCAGATCGCACCAGAGCAGCGCGGAGAGGAAGTCGGACTTCTTTTCCAGGCGGAGCCTCCACGTTGCTCTTGAGGAGCCCGCGCCGTGGGCTGGGGCCCGGGGAGGAGCGCGCCCGGGTTCGCGCCCCAGGCCGGCGGCTCATCGCGACTGGGAGGGCTGGGAGAGGGGGTCCCGGGAGCAGCGGGGCACACTGAACTCCGGAGAGCGGGCCGAGCAGGAGAGAACTCGCTCGCCGAGCCGCTGGCGCCAACCCCGGGCGTGCACTTGAACCCGCCGCGAGGCCGGCCACCCGTCGTGCTCGGAGCGCACCAGTGCCCCGGCCCGAGACGGGCGTGGGCCTCACACGTGGGCTCCTCGGCCTCACTTGGTGGAACGGCCGGGCCCACGGCGCTCGGCTGGGTGGGGGTGTGTGGGGGGTGATCCCACCCGGTCCCCTGGGTTAGCAGCGCCGGGGCAGCGCACCCCACTCAGGGACCCTGAGTCTGAAGGCGGAGACCCAGGGTTGCCTGCGGCGAAGCTCGACTTACACTTCACTATCCGATTTGGAGAAAATGTCACAGGAGGGGGGTATGAAGAAAGAAAGAAAAAAACCCTCTAAATATGATTTCGGGGGAGGGGGCGAGGGCCGAGGCGTGCGCGCGCGGCTGGGGCGGCGCGGCCCCGCGGGCGCCGGGCGGGGATTCCCGGTCTCGCAGCGCGCCCTAGTGGACGCCCTGCCCGTAGCCCGCTCCGCGACGCGCTCGCTCGGGCTCCCCCGCTCATTACAATCTGCAATACATTATTTCTCCCAAAGTATTGACAATGTGTGAGACTCCAATAACCTCGGAGCTCTTGTCTGTAATCAGCACATTTATTCACATTTAGGGAGAAGAATCCGAATTAAATCCCCGTGACCCAGATTGGGTTACAGTGTCATTTTCCCTGGATCCTCTTTTAAATCCACTCCACACTGCTTCTCTGTCTATTACATGCTAATTTAATTTTACTGTGGACGATATTTTCAGCATTTGCTGAGGACAGTAAATTTTGTAGTTTATGTTATTTCACTTTTTATGACTTTTTAACACTTAATAAAATTTTATTAGAGCACTTTTGTGTTTACAAGGCCACAAAACTCTTGGCAGGTTGTCAGAAGTCCTTTTTATTATGATCCTACTGATATACTGCGAGTAATGAAATAATCATGTCCAGAAATGTATCAAAGGCCAGAGGGATTATCCCACTTAATAGCTCCACAGATGCGCCCAGAAGAATGCGGACACGCGGCGGGACCGGCTGAGAGGCGGCGGGAGGAAGGAGGCAGCCCCCACGCCTTTCTTTACCATTTCGGTTGCTTTCCTAAAAGGCTACATGCAGGGTCATGTGACTTTCCGCGGTCTCAATAAAAAAAAAAAAAAGAATTTATTCTATTGCAAAATGTGCTTTTCTTTTTATTCTCCTTGTGTGGGCATTTAAGGCTGTTCTAGTGGCAGTGGGGCTGGCTCAGCAAATCCGTGTCAGTCACTTTCCTCTCATTTCTAAGTGTACTTTTGTGGCATTTAAGCAGCCGATGGTGACATTGGTGTTGATCTTTGCGGCTGCTACAGCCCTTACGGAGAGGAGGCACTGGGAGGGACCCAGGAGGGCAAGAGATGTTTGAAGGTCCTTCCCCGCATCTTCTGCCGTTGCTTTTTGTTCGGTTTTGCAAAACAGGGAAATAGTGACTTGAAGACGCCGCTGTCTGCCTTGTGCCAAAGAACTACAGTATGCTGCTTTTATTTTATTTTTATTTTTTTGGTAAGACTTGCTAAGAGGACTGAGATGTTGCAGTTTTTTTTTAAAGAACCATTTCCTTTTCCTTTAAATATATACGTGATTATTTAACACACTGGTGTTAAGTTCATTCTTGCTGCAAAAGAAGGCCATTGTACTTCCTGACCCCGAAAGCAAGGTGGGTGGCTTTGTTTTATAATCAAATTTTCTGTCTCCAGCTTCATATTTCTTTTTCTGTTATTTCCTGAATAGTGTGCCAAAGTGATCAAAGAGATGAGGAATAGAGTCATAAATGGAGTGATTTTGAAATTACTGTTACTATGTCCAGAGCACGTGTTCTTTTAAACTTTGGCTCTGAGGGACTTTGGTGATCTTTTTTACAAGTGTGTGTGTGTGTGTGTGTGTGTACATGCGTGCGTGTGTGTTTCATGTTCCAACACATCACTTTCAGATTTTGCAGTCTGTCATTGTTTAAAACAACCCCTGGGAGGCATGCCCCTCTCTGGATTGCCTCCATCACCCACATGTGTGTGCTCTCCCGTCCTGATGGACATACGGCTGCTCACCAGGGCTCTTTGATTTCAACTTCAAGGGAGCAATTTTGTTCTTTGTATGTCATTTGCTAACCAGGGATGAAACTTAGTGCCTGGTCTAATAGTCTACTGTGTGTGCAGGACGGTCTAGGTTCTGAAAAGAGCATACGAAGGATAGCACCCACCCCTTAAGAAAAATTTACGTCTTGGGATTATTTGGGCAGCCATTTTTCTCTTTTTTATAGTGTTTTCCATTTGCAAATATGAGAGGGGTTTTTTTTCCCTCTTTTTCAAGTGATGTTTTTTAACATAGCTGAAAGAAAGTGACATTTGGCTCTGAATAAACATTCTTCCTTCACTCTGGTTGTTACTGACAGTTTGTATTCTTTCCCTTTTACCAAGAGACACAAGAGTGGACAGAGAAATGGGTGCAGATTTTGAGCTTTCCAAATTTCAGAGCATTTTACATAAGGGAATTTATACCCAAGTACGGGAATCAAGAGGAGCATATTAATTTTAATTCTGCTATAAAGTGACAGTTCAATTTTATAAGTAATTTGTGTCTAGGACAATTTAAATAATACTTCAAAGGCTGTAATAACCTGCAAGTTAGAAATCTGTCTTATTAGATTATGAAGCAAACCTCCCCTAAGGTAGATATTTTTAATGCATCAAAGTATGTTTATAATTCTTATTCGAAAGAGCAAGAGATTGTCTTGAACACAGTAACCGATGACACACAGCTTGATCAATGGAGGGCCTAACCAGCGTCCAGGGGGATTTTACAGCCCCTTCTGAGGTATTCAGAGCAGAGAGGAAAGAGTGAAGCCCCAATCCTATCATCTAGGGAATCCAGCTTCGAAAAGGGGAGTAAAGAAACCAAGCTGGAGGCATGACATTGGCCGCTCAGATGAACAAATGCAGTTAGCAGTAAGACATGGGGATGATGAGGAAAGACCCTACAACTACTTTGCTGGGTCTTGATCCAATTCTGCATAATACTTGTGTGGCCTTGGACATGTTACCTCTCTGTGCTCAGTTTCTTCATCTGTAAAATGGGACCAATGCTAGTACCTCCCACCTTTGGTTGAAGGGTGAAAAGAGCTCATTTAGGGTCGCCTGGATGGCTCAGTCAGTTAAGCGTCTGACTTCAGCTCAGGTCATGATCTCACAGCTTGTGGGTTTGAGCCCCACATCGGGCTCTGGCTCTGACAGCTCAGAGCCTGGAGCCTGTTTCTCCCTCTCTCTCTGCCCCTCCCCTGCTCACACTCTGTCTCTGTCTCCGTCTCTCTCTCTCTGTCAAATAAATGAACATTACAACAATTTATAAAAGAGTTAATTTATATGAAAATGTTTAAAACAGACCTTGAGCGCTGCTTAAAACAAACCCCAGGGAGATTGACATATCCATCACCTGGCACATAGTCGATGTCAGTAAATGCTTGTTGGATGAGTGTTGAATGTTATTTCATTGACTGCACTGGTTGTTCAGGTGTGACCCATGGGGACACATGTTATCAGCCTCAGGTCTCGACCTGACGCTACTGAGAATAGATAGAGCCCCAGGAAAAGTTGTGCCCAACTGCTCTTTTACTTTTCCTGTGGAATTCTATATTGTTTCTCAATTAACAATTAGCTTATAGTTTTTAGGGAAAGAGAGAGTTCAAATTGCAGGGTCGGGGTGAGGGGTGGGGAGGAAGTCCTTATACTAAGCACAGTGGCTTGTATCGAAGTAACAGAAAACTGGTAAGTCAATGTACCAATACATATCAAAGCATTCTCCGGTATCATTTATGATTTAATAAGCAACAATTGCAGGCACTATGCTGAATTCTTCTATATGTCATTTTACTTCCTCCTCACGCTGACCTTCATACAGGGAGTTATCAATGTGTGTTTTACAGGTAAGGCAGATGAAGCTCAGAGAAGTCAAGGGACTTTCCCAAGGTCACACAGCTAGGAAATGACAGACGTGGAAGTTTAACCCAGGGCCATGGGAATGTAAAAGCTATGCAGTCAGTTGACTACTATTCTACACTGCCTCCCAGTCTGCTTGGCTTTATAGAACCCCTAAGCAATCTGGTCATTTACGATTGTATAAACCCTGGTGAAAATGGAAAATGATTAAGGCTGAAACCTAGGCCCACTGTTCTTGAATCATCTGTGTCTTGTGCAGTGATCTGAATGCTGGGCTCAAGGGAGTGAGATACAGTGCTGCCTCCCAGGGGCTATCCCCAACTGGTGCTTAAAAAGGGCCTGCAGAGAAGTCAGGATTACTTTTCCCCCTTTGAAAAGCCATGACGATGCTGAACTTAGCTGACTTAGTCCTCACGCAACACGTGAATGGAGTTGCATGGAAAAGAGAGTGAGGAACCAGACCTTAGACAAGTGCGGGACAGCACAGGTTTTCCTTTTCACCGGGGGACTTTGAGGATACCCACTCTCCAAAGATAGTTGGTGGGTGTCCTAACCATTTCAGGGAAAGAAGAACAACCTGAGACAATAAGAAAAGCCTCGATTCACAAATAAGGTCTCTCAACGAGCAAGCCGTGGGTAACGCAGGGGTGCATGGCTTTAACCACGTGATGAATTCTGCACCCTTAAAACGAACTGCACAGAGCCCCAGAAGAGCGTATCAAAGAGCTCGTTAAGTTGTTCTAGGGAATATTCAACACTGCTTTAGTACAAACCCATCCCTCAAAGTCTCGATTTTAGGTTTAGTGAGACTCCTTCCCCACCACTGAAATAGTTAGAATGAATCTTCAACTTGAGACTTTGTGACTGTTCTTGCTGGGGGAAGGGGAGGGAAAGGGAGAGGAAACGGAGAGATACCTCCAAAGGACTCATAACTCGACAGAGACCAAGCTCACTGTGCGAATGGAGAAGCAGGGGCTCTGCAAGCCTGGGGTTGCTCCTCGCGAATCAAAGGCAATTTCAGGCAGCGGTGGTTCGGGGTTGGCTCGGGTATCAGGGGGTACCAGTCCTCTGAGAACATGACGCAGGCACTTCATTCACCTTTCAGTCTCCGAGTTGTTATTTTTGAAAGAGAAAAGTCATCCGAATTTTCACGCGCATTTATGGGGCTTGGGGAATTAAGGCTATATTTAGAGTTGGTTTTGAGCTCCTCACCATGAAGTCTGAACTACATTTAAAAAAAAAATGGATGAGTAACTGACTGTGTCTTGATGAATGTTTGATTAGAACAAGAGAAAACAAAAAAGGCAACGTTAGCTGCTAAATTTCATCCTGCTAGTTTAAAAACGCAGCACTACCTACAACAGAGCTGAGGCTGGAAATCTCTAGAAAGAACCCTGAAAGAATTGATGCTGAGGCCATATATTGCAGCAGACATAATTTTATCAGCCATCCAAACTTTTAAGGACCTTGAGTCATTTTCTTCAAATTCGACTTGCCTTTCCTTCTGCATCTGTGAATTTGCCAAGTTAAAGTTTATTGCTGAAACAGGTTTTGAATGACAGTGTATCTTTTTTGAAAATGTCTGAGTACTTTTTGATTATTTGATGGAAAGAATGTATGCTCTTCCCTTTTTATGTATCTTTCAAACCAGCTGCTCTGATATAAATAACGATCTTGGGGGAAAATGTATTCACCCTTTTTAAGCTAAGAGCAAACATTCTGTTCCTTGAAAGTTCTAGCATTACCGAAAGGATGTCATGAATGAAATGGTTCTCAGAGCTAGTCCAGTCAGCTAGCTTGGGGATCAGACATTCTTCCTCAAGTTTTGGAATCAAGAATGAATGCCATGGTCAGCAAACGCCAAAATGCAAACCCAGAGGCAACAAAGCAGTGAGCAGGGGCAAACTCTGGAGGCCAGGAAGCCACTGGAATCTGGTTGCTAGGAGACACTCGTCTTTCGCTGGCGGCAGGAACATGTCCTTGAGCGTGGCTTCCCCTGTGGTTGGCTTTGGACAAGCCATGAATCAGTCTGTCCTCGCTGGTGCTGCCCTTCCCAAGGAGCCAACCAGCCCATCGTGCATGTGACACAGAGTGGCCATGGGGGGTTCTGTTCCCTCAGAAAGTTTCTCCCACATGCCCCGCCTTTCTGGTGTACTCTTCTGAAATCAATAGGCATTTCGTGCGTCTCCTTGGGGTTGTGAGGATGTGGAAAAATAGATTCCTGCACGGTGCTTTCAATCTGTGGGAATTTTATGAAATAAAATGACACACATCGAATTGTATGAAACAGCCTTCAGGTGCCGTAGGGAAAAAAGACGGACAAGATCATGAGTTAATAGGAATTCAGAAAGGCTTCATAGAGGAGAGGGAACTGGAAGCTGGGAGGACTTGCCCAGGGAGGGACGATTCCGGCAAGAGAGCACCAGGTAGACTGCAGAGGGCCCTCTCGGAGGTCCTTGAGGACAGCAGACTTGTCTTGCTGGCTCGCAGAAGCACCCCCAGGGCCTGGATCAGTGCTTGGCAGGCAGTCTGTGCTCAGTCAAGGGCTGAATGAATGCAGGACTATGAAGGTGTTGGCCCATGAGTGGTGGGAGCTTGGAGTTTATGGTAGTGTTCCAGGGAAAAGCCAGCTGAAAGAATGTGAAATGAGGAAGGTTAGTCTTATTGTATCAGAGTGACCGCATCAGGAAGGGGTGAGAAATGAGGTTGACCAGCTAAGGTGCAGCCTGGTTATGAAAGCTCTTAAAAATTAAGCAGATTAAAAAAAAAAAAAGAATGAAGGAAGGAAGGAAGGAAGGAAGGAAGGGGCGCCTGGGTGGCTCAGTTGGTCAGGCATCTGACTTGATTTCGGCTCAGGTCATGATCTCACGGTTTGTGAGTTCAAGCTTCATGTCGGGCTCTGCACTGACAGTGTGGAGCCTGCTTGGGATTCTCTCCTTCCCTCCTCTCTCTGCCCCTCCCCCTCCTTCCTTCCCTTCTTCTCTCTGTCTCAACACTTAAAAAAATAAAAATAAATAAATAAATAATAAAGGGGTGCTGGGAGTCCACTTTGGATCCTCTGTCTCCCTCTCTCTCCCTCTCTCTGCCCCTTCCTTGCTTGTGCTTTGTCTCAAACAAACAAACAAACAAACCAACATCAAAAAGATTAAGCAGAAACTGTCTTCAAAAATTCAGGCACTACTGAGAGATTTTAAGCCTGGTGGAGAAGAAAATTCTATGGTTTACAAATGCTCTTTTAAATGTGCTGTCTCTTAAATATATGCAGTTTATCATGTATCAATTATAACTCACTGAAACTATTGAAAATGCACAATCTCATTAGATGTTCACTATTTGGTGAAGTGCACCTTATTATTTTTACAGATGAGGAAACAGACCCAGAGAGGCTCATGGTTTGCCTGGGTTCAAAAGCTTCAGATGACAAGCCAAGATTTCTGGGTCTTCTGCCCCCACACACCTCTTTTGCTCATTTCTGAAAGCAGCCTGGGTGAGGGGGGAGGCCACCTGGAAGATGGTGACAAATGGCCGGCTGTTGGTGATGTGACCACAGAACTGGCTACAAGGATGCGAGAGGAAGACAGGAGAGCGGTTTTCTCTCTCCTTCTGCCTTGCTTCTCCCTCTGCTTTGCTAGCTTTGCTTTTCCTCCCCTCCTCTTTCCTCTTCCCTACCAGCACCTCAGACCCCTGAGGGACATTCCCTGTCAGGCATCACGTATGTGGGCTCCTTGACCATCACAGCTGCCGTAGGAACATAGGCAAGACTGTGCTGTCGGGGAGAGGAAAAGGCAACACCTTCCCCCTCCTCATTTTTATTGAGGTAGAATTAACATATGGTATTGTGTATGTTTAAGATGCACACCAGAATGATTTGATATTTGTCTAGATTGCAACATGACTACCACAATAAGATTAGTTAATATTTATCACCACACATAGGGGCCCCATCCAATCATGTAGTTCTTACATATGAGGAGAACGTTTAAGATCTACCCTCCAGGAGCCTGGGTGGTTCAGTCAGTTAAGCACCTGACTCTTGATTTTGGTGGAAGTCATGCTCTCACAGTCATGAGATCAAGTTCCTTATTGGGCTCTGCGCTAGGCATGGAACCTGCTTAAGATTCTCCCTCTGTCTCTGCACCCCACCTCAAACACACACACACACACACACACACACACACACACCTCTTAGCAACTCTCAAATATACAATACAGCATTGCTAACCATAGCTGTCACATTGTACATCACGTCCCCGGGACTTATCTTACAACTGGAAGTTTGTACCATTTGGCCCCCTTTACCTAAATCACCCTCCTGCCCCACTCCCACCAACTACAAATCTGATCCCCGTTTCCACCATATCTGATTTTTAAAAATTCCACATGTAAGTGAGATTGCGCTGCATTCCTCTTTCTTTGTCTGGCATATTTCACTTAGCAAAATGCCCTCAATATCAACAACTTTTGATCTGAAACGTTGTATCTATAGCCCCTCTGAGAGAGGTCTGATGTAAAAGAGAACACAAAGAATGAGATTTGGAGCTCATAAAATATTACTAACATTTTTGGACCATACCTGTGAATGTTGCATTTAACATATGCATTTAAAAGACACTCACTCAACTCTCACATGTGTGAGATGTGTTAGTGACAATCGCCTAAAGTTTCGACTTGAATATTAATTGGCCTCAAATGTGAGCAGTAGAGCATGTGAGAGAAGCCGGGGAGTCCTGTGGGCTTTGGAGGGAGGTTTGCAGAGACTGAAAGTGCAAACCACATCTTCCCACTTACTAGATGTTACTGAACCTCTTTGGCCGTCAGTTTCTTCATCTATAAGATGAGAATAATGAGTCCTACTTAACAGATTCGTTGTAGCCATTAAACAACAAAATGAAAGGAAGGAATGGAGCGCAGTGCGGTCTTGTGGCGAGCAATCACCTTGTGAATGGTAGCCACACGCAGCAACTTTTCCCCCAACTCTGTCCCCAAGCCTGAAGATTTGATTTGTAATGCTATAATTTTAATGTTTTCCCCTAATAGCTTCTTTAGCAGCTCTTTGTTTCCTGCCAAGTTGCCCAGGTAGAGTTACTCGGCAAATGACACTGAAGAGTTTCTTAGTAAGTGTTTGTTGAGTGAATGCATGAAATAAATCACACCACATCCAAAGCGAGTTTGTTTTCTCCCACCGGTCGCCGTAAGGATTCTTTGTGAAGGGTGGTGGTGGTGGTTGGTGAGTCATGTTGACAAACGGAGTGACTTGGCACAGGTGTTTCTGTGGGGTCCGGTGCTGGCCCATCAACCCAATAACTTGGAAATTCTCTCTCATCATACTGCCAAGCAACCAGCAACCATCCAGTTAACTAGTCGTTTTACAGAAAACACCTAGGCAGGAGTTTTCCCCCTGAATCCCTTCCCCCACCTCCCCCACGGCCAGGCTAGGTTGACTCATAGTTTCCCACCAACAAGTTTTACCCGATGCTTTCTGTGACAGGGCCCACGTCCCCAAAGCACTCAGCCAACTGCCCTGGGGAGCGGGTGTGATGGTCTCCTGTCCCTCTGGTCTTACTGGTTCCAAACAGTCGTTTTGCTCCTGGACGCCAGTTTGCATCATGAAGCCTGCGTCTACAAGCTGTGGAACATCAGCATTAAGCAGCTGAATAATGGCAAATGGGAATCGAATTTTTTAAGAAAAACAAAACAGCAAAGAGATCAAGAAGCCTGCCAGAGTGAAAAGCATTTGGGGGCTGTCAAGACACGTCTTCCAGAGGGGGATTACACACATAGCTAGAAACAAGAGGTCTTTTCTGAATCATACATTCGGACACACACTTACCTTTTAGTCTTTTAGTTATATTTTGAAGGTGAAAATCTTTTTTCTGAGTGTTAGGCCTGCGTTTTCCTTTATTACCAGAAGCGCGTCTTCAGATCCTATTAAGAACGCTAGTGCTAATAAGCAATCTTGAACGGGTTCTAAGATCCTTTAAACTTCATTTCACACTAGTAGCTCCTTCGTCTGAAACTCAGATTGCCATGGAAGCGTCTATTTCCAAGCCCATGCTGAAGCCAATCACTGCCACGGGGATTGTCTTGAGCCATCTCTCTTGGGAACCTGGCTCTACGTTTCTTTGAATGAGCTCAGCCCAAGGCTCCTATCCCTAAAGGAAAGTCAGAAGTGCGTCTGAGAAATACTTTTATTAGATCATTTATCCATCCATCCATCCATCCATCCCTCTAACAAACATCTTCACACAGGCTATCTATTCTAAAAGGTAGGTGCCTTATCTGTCTTCTCGTTTACTTTATTTCCAAAGCTTCGCCCGTGCCTGCACAGGGTAACCACTAAAGGAATATTTGTCCAATAAATGAATGAGCACTTACCACATGCCCACTATGTGTTGGAACTTGAGGTATTGATATGATAACACACAGTTCCTGCCTTTTTGGTACTGGCGATCCTTTTTCATGATAACTTTGGCCCCCGACAGAAAACTAGATTTCAAGGCTGCTAATACTCTTTGTATATTCAATTGACTAGCTCTTTCAATAATTGACTGTGTAATGCATTAACACAGATGCAAAGTTCCCTTCGGAGACAAATGGTGGTGGTGGGCGGGGGGGGGGGGCACTTCACATCAGACAGACTCTCATCATTTCTTCCTAAAGTGCACAGCACCTCCAGTCACTAATGGTTGTAGGAGACTTTGGGGACACTAATCTTAATGACTGCACCATTTCCTATGGGTCTTGTTAGTTCCTAAAACCATCTGTAAGAAGTTATTGTATTTGGCTTTCTTAAGCCATATTTTTAAAGAAAGACATTTAATTAGTGCTTGTTAAGATGTTGTGAGTGCTTTGGCCACCTCTCTCACCCCTGCTGTTTCTTCTTGGTCAGCACATTTCTGGAAGTGTTGTTTCCGGAAAAGGGCATTCGATGCGTCTCTGTTGGGAAAACTGCTATGCGTGTCCACACGCAGCAGGTCTCTGATGGAGACTGAAGACACAGTCAGGCCGGCTGTGAAGAAAGGGCTCGTGTTCATAGCAGCTACTCTGAAAGGCCCCTGGTTTTGACATTTTTATTGAGAAAGCCGAGTTTCAAAATGGGTTTGGGACAGATAACTACAGGAGTGTGCACCGCAGCCCTTGGGGAGAACGTCACAAAAGGGAGACGTATCTGAAATGGGAACTCGAAACACCTTTGTGAAGACTTCATAGAAAGGAATTTGCTCGAGAAGGCATATGTGTAGTTACTTTAAGAGACACGAGTGAAAACGGCAAAACCGGTCACGGCACTGAAAAATCCACCACTGCTTACTGGAAGAACCTAGTTCGTTCAGTTTCGCAAATATTTGATGCCATCGTGAAAAATTCAAACCACTTTACAAACCAAGACAATGTTACCGAGTTTTCCCCAGAATCCTTTAGTCGTATTTGGAGGAGAGTGGTTTGATATTTGTAATAGTTTATGAATCGCAAGTACATGTCAAGTCTAGTTATGCCCAAAGAAGTATTTCAAGACAACACAATGTGCAGCCAGTGAAAATGAAGAAATGAAGAAATACGTGCACCTGGATAGGTATAGAACTTATTCGTGCTTTGTCCCAGAAACACGCATTTAAGGAACGAAAAGTTTCATGCTGGTAGTTGCTTAAAGGATAATTCAAGCCAATTCCCTTTCTCTTTGAATTAGAATGTGCTCCTTTAAGGTAATCCTAAATTGAGGAGGAAGTCCACTGAATGTAATATAGACTTAACCAACTTATGAAATCTCCATATCCCACATGTCAAGTGATTTCTACTGGAATCCGTTTTTTGCCTCCTTCATCTAAACATTTAAATATATTAAAAGCTTCAGTGAAGGATTAGCATTTGGCCCTGGGTGTAAAAACATTTCCTGCTGGGCCCTCCACCACTAACAAGCTTTTTGTTTGGGAGAGGGGTCAGGCGTGGGGGAGGGGGAGAAGAAGGGAGAGAAGGTGGCCAACTCTTGACATCTGAAATCTTGATCAGTCCCAGCAGCATTTTTGGTTTGCGCTGATGATTTGTGGTATTGTTGTTTATCATTCACTGGGACTCACTGTTTGGATGCAGAGGTCTCAAGACCATCTGCAGTCTTGATGGGTATTAAAGCAGCCAGGCCAGACATCTGGCTGTCAGTTATAATTGCCTCCCTGCCCCTGAAGTTGTTGTTGGATAGTTCTGATTCCCTTTGAACATACTACTGTGATGCAACAGTTTTAAGCCATTGATGTGAGAGACAGAGTCAATTTCTGGCCTCCGTCTAGTTGGAATCAAGATTTATGAAAGGAGGAGGGTAGTTATTTTGCTGGAAGAGTGGCTGTTTTCGTCGCACTGGGTTTAACGATACAACAGTTTCCTCTGCAGCTTGCACAACTCACTCTGAACACGGAGAGAAATAACGCACTCGAAAATTATTTTCATGGTGTAGCCACGTTTACGATTTCCTGTTGCCTTGGCCTGAAAGTGTTTTAACAAAAATTAGGGTTGCACACGCAAACATTTGAGCCAGGGGATAAAAGGAGTTGCTATCATGATTCCCTTTCAGGTTAACATGGGTGCCTTTGATAGAAGCACTATAGACTTGGGACAGGATATGACACCAATTAAAAACACGAAACTTAATTTTTGGACTAAACAATCACATACTCCTTGTTCTGATACCTGGTTGAGAGTTACTGACGTGACATTTGTTTCCCAACCACAATCGTAAATTTATTGGATTGGCTTTACTTAAGGTACAGGGGGCAACTAGTATTAGCACATGCGAGAGCTTAGCAATGTCTCTGAAATTGTAAAGCAGCTATTATAAAGAGAACATATTCTTCCCAGTGACTGTCAGTACAAGGTCAAGAACTTAAGCAAACCCACTCCGTGAACCCTAGACTTACCCATCTTGGTTGGAGGCAGATTTTAACTTAAAACCCAAATTTCAAAACCAATCAATTAATTTTGCCTCATAAAGTACAACAGGGAAAATTTTAAAAATAACCTCCCCTTAGCCTTAAATCTAAATTGGCATTTTCACAAGATTGTTAGTATCTATTGAAAACCGGCCATAAATAGTAACCACAGAATAATACATTATGAATCGTTTAACAACATGAAAAGCGGCGTATTGTCTTTGGGTAACAACGTGTTTAAATGATAAAATGGAATATTAGTGTTTAATTTTAATGCAAAAAATAATTAAAGTGAAGGCACGCAAAGGTAAGGAGCCAGGTCAACCTCCCCATCTTTTCACTCGGACACCTTGTTTCACTCTAGCTAATGATCCTATGAAAAAAGTATTAGTGGTTTCGTTTCAGCCCCTGGTGGCCTGTGTCACATACTGCATGACCGGCTGGTGGGTCCTCCAGGGTTATTTCTCATTTATAGACAGTAGCCTTTTATAATTCTGTCGGGGGTGGCGGGGAGAAGGGAGGGGATCCTCTTCTAACCTATTTATTATGCACTCGGAAACAGTGACAATGTTTATAAAGATGGGTCTAGTTAAATTTTGTAAGAACTTCCCACGTGTTCAAATGTTCAAATTCGAACCTACAACTCTATATACCAAGTGCTTGAGTAAAGTCATTATGTTTAAAAGAAAAAAGTCACTGCTGACTCGTACTCCATGTGGAAAATTACCAAACGCTGCAGTTTTCCTAACCACGAAAATTCTCATTTCCCATGTGCACTTGGTTAGCTCCTCACTATGTCCCCAAGGAGTCTATGAGCGTCTGAGGCACTGCAGAAAAATGAGAATTTCCACACTTAAACAGAGCGAAGGCGGCATTTTTTAATGACTAAAACTAAGAGCAGAAGAAATGGAAGAAGAGGGGACGATGGGTCTTTGTTTTGTTTGGTTTTGTTTTTTTCTCCTATAAAAAATGAGCGTGGGGTTCCCAGGTGAGAGTCAAATATGGGCTTGCTCTTAATTTTTACAGGACATTTACTCTAAAAAAAAAAAAAAAGAAGATGAAGATAAAGAAAGAATTTCCTCTTAAATTTCCTAACTCTAAATTGCACCGAGTGGATGCTGAAATGAAAGGAGGCATCGAGGCCAAATTCACCACAAGGCTTTTGTGAGCTGTGAGAAGTAATTTCAGGATCTGCGTTTTTTATTTAGGTTTGCTTTTCCCTCTGAGCTCTAGTGTTTATTTTTCACCAGTTCTTTCTATTCTTTGGTGGAATGTATACTGCCGATTCTTCCAGCATCACACACACACACACACACACACACACACACAGAGTTTCTATATATTAAAGAAAAATGAATACCTTTAGTCCCTTGGTAACAATATTTTAAAAAAGCAGCTCGATATTTGGATCAGAGAGTAGAATACTTTCAAAGACAACTCTCGCGGGCACAATGTGTTAACTGTTTTCTGTCCCACCATTTTATGGTGTGCGAGCGGACAGCAAAATGGTGGTTCCAGCATTTTGTTGTATGAGGGCTCCTACGCAGCTAGCTTCTGATGGCAGATTGCAGAACCAGTTTGGATACCAAAAGAAAAGCCACCTTTCTCAGGCCCAGAGACCGATTCAGTAAAGCATACCCACAAATTCTCCTCCGCTCTCTGCTTTGCAGATGCTTAAGCAAAATTTTATATATACGCACATATATACAAAACAAAGAAAATCCTGATTAAAGTAAAAAAATGCAACAGAAATGATAGTTCAATCAAACACAGAACGCCCTAGTGTTGTTAAATGCATACGTTATTAATAGACCTAGACCCGGGAACGTCACAGTTAGTAATCTACCTTGAGAAAAGATCCAAGACAGAGTTAGCGTAGAGAATGTGAATGTTTTACTCGTGACTAAATGATCTTTCCAGATCAAGGTTGAGGTCATTGGCAAACTAGTTTAGGTGAACTCATTCCATAGTTATTTGTGCATGCAAATCAGGGCTCTAATTTTTTCTTATATTACTGCCTTTTGTTCATGAGAAGATCTTTAACTGATTCTTTAAAATAAGGATATCAAAATAATTGAACAATGTAAGAATTAAACATTGCTGATAGCATTCATTTTTTTATTAGCTGCTAAATAGAACCAAAGGTAAGATAGATTTTGACTTACCCTTAACTGGATCTCAAATAGAAGAGAGATGAATTTGAATAAGAGAAGAATTTGACATTGCCCTCTATTACCTACGGCTGAATTACCACTCTCTTTTGTCTGAAGGAAAACATTTTCTTCTTAATGAGGTGTATATTTTTTAAGACTGAAGAAAACTGAGGCTCATAGCATATAGGTTTGCAGGTTGTTGTTTTTTTTTTTTGCCTTTTGATCGCAGTTGCTAAACATTTGAGATTATAAAAACGATGATGCTACATAAAACAGACCTGCAGCAACACTGTTTATGGCACACACAATAGTATTATTTTCTGCTGTTTGGTGTGCAGAAGTTGTAAATAGGAAAATGTGTATGCTATTAAATCTAGTAGCAATAGGACTCTTAAGGCAAGGTTTATTATACCAGCGCCTGGAAAAGCTTTACTTTTTTATCTGTGGGTGTTAAATTTTCGTGTTTGCAACAGTATTTTAGCTTTGGAGCTATTTATCTGGTAGCATCTTCGAGAAAAAGGAAATGGACAGATGTCCATAAACAAAGGGCTCCACCTGGCGGCCAAGAGAAGGTATGAAATGTTGAAGAGAACTAACGCTGCAAAGGGAAACAGATGGGAAAGGCAGTGTTTAGTGTGTTTCCTGTAACGAATACGTTTGAAGGAAAGAGAATGACACAGTTCCCAAATTTGGACTTCAATGTTTATATAGCTTTACAGCTAACTTCATTTGATTATTTTCTTCAAATTCAACCCTCCCAATACATTTCCAAATTGTTGTATTCCAAATGCATCCATCGGAACAGCCATTAACATGTGACCCAGACAGATATTAAGCACAATAGAGAAACTATCCATATCATGTGACCATCTTACTTTTAAGTACAATACTAACTAGTAGACAAATTTAAACAAAGGAAGCATTTGCTCCCACGCAAAGGTGTTCTGTGGGTGGCTTTGCGGTGAACCTAATTAGTTGGAACTGGAAAGGATGTGATCCAGAATTCAATCAGCGGAGGGAAGAAATAATTTCAAATCCAGGACTGAGAAACAGAAAATTGCTCGTTTTTCAATGGCATTTGTGGCTAAAATGTTGGAGAATTTGAATCGACATATTGTGACTCTTCCACCTTTTCAAACTCTAAAATTAGACCAGAAATTACATATATCAAATGCTATGCAAAATGTAAAATAGGCATATGACGTTTATGGCTCTCTACGTAAGGTGGAAATTAAATCTTCAGCCTCCAATAAAATTGTATTTCTGTAATAAAACTGCTGCACCTTGACTCTAGACTACATTGAATCCCAAATTAAACACCCCATTTACTGTACTGTAACAAGCAAAAGGGTTTGCTACACTGAACAATATTACAGATAGAGAAAGGTATTATATTTTGCTTTAACCTCTGTGTGGAGTCCACCAAAACAGGCTCATTCCCCCATGCCTTCTTTTTTAGAACATATTTTGACGAGGGAAAATTTGGCGGTTTTTCTTTCACTGGTAACATTTCTGTTTCTTCCTCCGTTATATAAATCCGCATAGGTGGCTGGGTCTAAGAAAGTCCATTAAGTAGGATATTCACTACAAAATGTCCTACTGCATTTCATGGATAACTCGGTCCTATGAAGCAGAACTGGCCGGCGTGCTAAAGGTTAGGTACATTTCTTTACGCATTGTCTGTAATGTAACTGCCCTGCCCTATAACGTACATGCATGGTTCACCCCATAGCCACGTCCGCAGCACACGCGTACTGCTGCATAACGTATGAAGGTCTTAAACTTAGGTTCTGCTAATACATGTTATGTATTTCTCTTACCCAGTGTTGATGGAGAAGAATTAGACGGGATGTCATTTTAGGCAGTCTAATACCGTAGGTGGATATTTTTTCCCCCGTCGCGCTTTGGCCCAGCCAACAATGACTTCTGGCATTTGTGAAGGGGCTTATTAGAAATTAAAACCTACGGAGAGTGAAGCACAGAGAACGATGAATACTAATGTTGTTCATCTTACCAAGTCAAGGCAGGCGAGCCAGACAGGGAGCCGTGCCTCCCTCGGTCTCAGGCGTCCTGCCTGCCGAGCCACCCTCTAGTGGACTGAAAGGGAAATTCCCTCTCCCGCCGCCTCCGCGGCTCCTCTTTTCCTGCTTACGCTCCCCTCCTCGCCCCCCTCCCCCCCCCCATTCTCCGGAGATGGTGGGTATTATTAACCTTCAAGCGCGATACAGCGAGATGAATGTTAATCGTGAAGGGATTTCTAATCGAGTTTAATGGTGTAGGACATAAGAAGTTGTGTTAGCAGTTTTAGTCCTGCTAAAATGCTAATTGTTATGTTGCCTATGATAGGTGAGGAGAGTATGAAAATGGCAACAGCTTCAGTGTTCCAATTTGGAAATTGTTGCCTATAATTTTGAGGCAAGTATGGAGGCAGGGGATAGAGTCCTTAGTATGAAGGACTTGTCGAGAGGCTAACTTCTTCAAAGACACGGGGGATTTGGAGCTTGAGGTCTACTCAGTTCAAGAAAAGAGAATTCTCTGCGGTGAGAAATCCTAGTATCCGAAGCCATGGAGAGGCATTTTGGATCCGCAAACAACACGTGTTTACACAAAAGGATGCAGAGGTCATAATGTTGAGTACCGATCTTTGGAGCACTTTCTAATGTTCATGTTTCCCTCTGTGGTTCGTTGCCACTTTCGCCAACATGCAAAGGTAATTTCTTTTAAAGCGGCTGCACATAGTAAGAATGGGGGGGAGTCCTAGATGAGAACCCAGGGAATCCCCATTTTTGTCTTCCGTCTCTCTCCTTGACGCGGAGCACAGTCATTATCTGCGCTCTTGTGTAAGGACCCCCTACTGTACCCAGCTTCAATGCTCCCTCCCATGCTTGTAGAGGTGGCACCTCATGTACCCCTGTCCTCTGTCCTGGCTGTTTGAGCTGGGGTTCTTGCAAGGCAGATGATGCACAAGGAAGTAGAGAGTATTGATGGTGTAAGAGCAAGGTCTTCAGTGTATATTTTTACTTGACTTCACTTACCCTAATTTCTATAGTTCAAGCCAAAACCACTATAGTACTGGCATCATGTCGCCTACCAACGAGCTGGAGAGCATTTCGCAGCAGGTGCACGTTACCTGTTGAATGGGTATCTTGTGGGGTTTCCTTGTATTTTTGTAGTTTACATAATTAGTCTGAGTGTAGAAAACATCTAAGTGAGAAATACAGATGACCAAAACATAATCCACCTTAATGGATACATGCCTATGTGAGTATGGACCATTGTAATTGTATTGTCCCAGCCTCCATATGTGGCTTTTGTCATCATTTTTTTTTTTTTACAGACTTCTTAAAAAAGTGATTCAGTGTAGAGGAGATAGAAATGATCTTGGATGTTGACATGAGATGTGAAATCAGTGGTCAACCTTATTTTCCCGTCAATAATGCTAATTATAGTAATTAGTCCAGGCGTCACACCTGTGCTAAAACCCTTATCCCTATTTTACAGATGAAGTAACTGAGACACCAAAGGTTAATTGCTTGCCCGAAGCCATGTAGCAACTCAGTCTATACCACAATTTTAATCTCCTACTCTTGCTTCTTTGGCAATGGAACAATTATGCCTCTCTTTAAAGAAGGAAAATTTATCGTGTGTATCACAGGAAATTAGAGCTGATGAACAATGGAACAAAAAGGTCACATATTATTTGTTTTAAAGTTGCGGGATCTTTCTCATGTTAGAGAGTCTTTTACTATGTTTTCTAGGTTGGTGCTACGTTAATGTGTTAAAGCTACACATATATTTTAACAGAATCGATAGTTACCCATGCAGGTGAGGAGATGGTACTTAGAGATGGGACAGACGTGTCCCTCGTTTGAAGGTGAATTTAGTGAGATATCAAATTTTCTTTTCATTTTCTTTCCCAGAAGAATATGTGTTTCTTTTTTCCCCTACCCAAATGTTTCAGTGAACATTGCAGCTGTGCAGCAAGAGGCAGTTTTGCATGCATATATTTGGAGAACAATGTGGAGTATTTATCCCTTGGGATAAAAAAACCCCCAGCAACCAACAAACTTGAAAACAGATGGTTCTGATACAGTCTGATAAGAATGTAAACAGGAAAATATCTTTGTTGACTTATTTCTTAGTAATCAGTAATAATTAGGTATTGTCTAGAGACAAATTACAGTTTTGATTTTGCAAGCATGGCCACGAGCAGCTTCTGAAAAGTGAAACTAAATTTCTGACATTGGTGAGGAATTAGTGACTCCTGCTGAAACTTCCTTATTAACATTCTTCTTGATTGATAGAAACAAATGGAAATTTTAGAGAGGGGAATTTCTGCATTCTTTGTTGTTTCTTTTGCCATCATTTGGTTTAGAGACATTATACCTCTCTGGCCAATCCGTGAATGGGTTCACTTGAAAAATAACTTACAATTTCTCTACAACTTAAAGAACTAAAACTCCCCATCCTTCCTCCCTCCCTCCCTCCCTCCCTCTTTTCCTTCTTTTCTTTTTTGGTCTTATTATTTTAAATGAAGATGAAATCTCTCCTTAGAGTCTGGACTAGTGTTTCTATGAACTCATTCTATTTCTTTGTTAAAGACTTTCTTGCTTGATGGTGATTCAGAGTCAATGAACATTTAAACATACTTCCTACTTTCAAGTTCTGTGATAGGCACTGGCGATATAAAGATGAATCTGACATACTTTCTTCTGTTAACAGGACTCATAGTTTAGCTGTAGAGGCAGGTACATAAACAAATAACTCTCACTGAATTTGTTACGAACTGGGAAAAGTGGCACACAGGGGAGTGGGGGAGAAGGATTGATTCCTTGGGAAGGCAAGGAGATTTACAGAGGAGATAGTAGATCAGGTCTTAAATATTACTTTATCAAATCCAGCTGCAGAGGTCCAGAGGCTGTTGCATCCTGAATGCATAATGAAAATTCAAATTACCGACCAGTTCTTTGCATCAGGTAATTGTATACTATTAGTTGTTTGGAAGTAGACAAGATCGGGGGATCCTGCCATGGTCTAGAGGTTTTGAGAGGTGATTTTATTTTAAAATACAACACTTATAATAGAAAACTTTGGAAAGAGTATTTCCTACTTTAATATGTAATTCAGCCATCTGAAAGTATTTGTTATTAAAATAAAGGAATACAGGGGCGCCTGGGTGGCGCAGTCGGTTGAGCGTCCGACTTCAGCCAGGTCACGATCTCGCGGTCCGGGAGTTCGAGCCCCGCGTCAGGCTCTGGGCTGATGGCTCGGAGCCTGGAGCCTGTTTCTGATTCTGTGTCTCCCTCTCTCTCTGCCCCTCCCCCGTTCATGCTCTGTCTCTCTCTGTCCCAAAAATAAATAAACGTTGAAAAAAAAATTAAAAAAATAAAATAAAATAAAATAAAGGAATACAGATAGTCTATGCAGCCTATGCCAGAAACCCTTGGCATTTCTTTTTTTAAAACAATATTCAACAAATATTTAGTAAGTGCTTATATATGCTGTATACTGTGCTAAGCATGTGGATTTTATGTTCCCTGTGGAACATCAAACCTGATGGGGAAGGACAGTATCAAACAATTAACTATGTAAATTATTAATTAAAATGCAACAAGTGTTATTGTCCATAATAAATGTTACTCTTTTGCTTACTCTGCTTCTATTCTTTCTGGTTCTGATGATATCAACTTGCTTTTATTTTATTTGTTCTATTAAATTAAAAAAATTTTTTTTAATCTTTATTTATTTTTGAGACAGAGAGAGACAGAGACAGACTGCCAGCAGGGGAGAGGTAGAGAGAGAAGGGGAGATATGAAGCAGGTTCCAGGCTCTGAGCTGTCAGCCCAGAGCCCAGTGAGGGGCTGAAACCCATGATCCAGGAGATCACGACGTGAGCTGAAGTTGGATGCTCAACTGACTGAGCCACCAGGTGCCCCAGCTTTTATTTTTGAGAACCACTCTTCACCACTGCATGTAACCTTGACGGGACTGTCAGTCAAGGTGCTCTGCCCCTAGCTTGTGATCCAAAGCAGGCCAATCAGGTGCTCTTTTCCAGGAATTGGTGAGCTCTCTCTGTAGTTTCATAATCTAGTATCTTGGAAACCTGTAGTTGCTTCATCCCTAGCTTTTCTTTTCATTTTGAGAGTTACACTGTATTCTTTCAACAAATTCATTGTTGATCAGTTTCAACTGCTTGCAACCAGTCATGATATTTCTAAAACTGCCAAAAAGCCAGGACTCAAATAAGAAGTAAACTAAATTGTGGCATGGTTTTAAGGGTTTGGTGGCATTTAAGGATAGAGAATCCATTTGATGGTGATGCTTAGAGCACTATATCTTGAACAGTATGGGTTTGGTGACCTAGGATTAATTTCCCTTTTCTTGCATCTGCAATAAATAATATTTATATAATAATAGTATCAGAAGTCATAATATTTATAAAACAGAATGTAAATATTATAAACTTTGGCAGTCTAAAAGCTGTACCCTAACAGATGTCCGGAGGTAGAGTGTTGTATTAACTTCCTTATTTTAGAGTACCAAGGTCAATAAATATTTTGTAAAGCTGCTGGATCCAGGAACGGAGGGATAATCATATCATTTAAGAGTATACATTTAAAAGTATAATTATATCACTTAAAAGTATGCAGCTCCTCAACTGAAGAAGTAAAATATCATGAACTAACCTAAACTGGGGAGAATATAGAGAAGGAAGGCATATAAATGAGTGAACGTTTTCATCGTTCATGTAGAGAAGTCAATAGCTACTGACTGCCTAAGGTTGAAAAACCAAGAGAAAGAGGTGTAGATATATTATTTACTTGACGTTTCAGTGAAAACCACTAAAAGAACTAACATCTAAATTTATTAACAGTGACTTTCTTTGGGGGAGTAGTAGGTGGTAGGAGAAAGGGCTATAGGGGGAGTATAATTTGACATAAACTTGGCTGGAAAAGACCTGGTATTCCAGAAATACACGAGTCATTAACCTAGTGATGGCATTAAGAAAGCAATATTATCCTGAACTGTGTTAAGACGAGTACCATGTGTAGCTAGGAAATAATCCTTGTGTAAATTCATCGTAGGTTGGGTTCTTATTTGAACACTACACTTTGCGTCTGTAACTTAAAACATATGTATGAAAATTGCATAGAATTCATGTAGAGAAAGAGGAAAATGACGACAGGGCTTGGAGACTATGTACACAAGGAAAGGAGGTGGGTTATTTATCCTGGAGAAGAGGAGGCTGAAGAGAGACAAAATTAACCTCTGGGCAACTAGCCTTCTTCACCTCACTGGACAGAGCAGAAGAAAGTGAGTTTCACTAAACGGCACCAGGAAAGAGTCTGTTTTTAGACACAGGAAGACTTAATGGTCTGTAAATATGACTGAACTCGTGAATGGGCTATCCCAAGAATTTTTGGAGTGCTTTCGGTATAAGAACCATTCATTTTCAAAATAAGAGCTTGTACCAGACTTCAGGTCCCTTGGGAGAAGTAGCAAGTGTATTTTATAGTCTGATGTCTGTGAATTTACATGTGAAGAAAGGTTAAGAATAAAGTAGTCTAAATAGTCCTACCTTGGCTGTGGTTCCCAGGTAATATCTCATCAGGAAAAAGAAATCAATATTCACAATTTTTTTCCTCTGAAATACTATGCTAACTACTGGTTCCTTTAAAATATATATGCACACTCATATATATATTACTTTATATATCATGTTTTAAAAGAAATTCATGTATTCTTAGGAATAGTAGTTATCAAATTCATACTTTGCACTGCTAGCTGGATATTTATGGGTTAGTGTTCTAACAATGAAAGTAATACATTTTTAATTCTGAAAAACCACAAAAACATAGAAATCACAGAAAATACCACTTTTTTGTTTTCATTAAGAAGTGAGCAAGTAGGGGTGCCTGCATGGCTCAGGCGGTTAAGCATCCGTCTCTTGATTTCAACTCAGGTCACGAGCTCACGGTTCCAGGGATCGAGCCCCGCCTTGGGGGGGGGGGGGCTCTGTGCCGGGGGCTCTGTGCTGACACGGCATGGAGTCTGCTTAAGATTCTCTCTCCGCCCCTCCCACCCCCCATGTAAATAAATGAACATGAAAAAAATTTTTTTTAAGTGAGCAAACCATCAAACTCCATAAACAAACCGGCCCTGCATCTCCAGCCTGCCACGTCTGGGTGGTATAGCAAGGTTTCTGCTACCCTAGGCTCCTCCTTTCACGAATGAGGTAGGAGTGTGTGGCTAGCTGTGTCTCCGTCTTTCTTCCTCATTGCAAGTGGATCTCATTTTCCCGTCCTCTGTCATTTCTGTCATTTCTGTCATTTCTGTGTCATTCTGTGTCCCGTCCTCTGTCATTTCTACGATGAGTAGAAGGGCAGTCATGGAGTGTTGGTTTACCCAGCACCGACATCACCCAGTTACTCCCTTTTGAAAGCCAGCTGTATAATCTGTGTCGAGGTAGCTGTGGCCCTGGACAAAACACTAAAATTAACATCTGGGTGTTAAATACAACATGGGATTCTTCGATTTTGGACTTTGGGTCTGAGAAGGAACCCCATATACCTGCAGCTGATGCTGGCCTGAGATTTGGTGTAGGGGGACAGGAAGCAGGGAGAGAAGGAAATGGCCATGGGTTCTTTTAACAATAGTGGCTGCCACAAGAGAATTCCAGAGCCAGAAGTTTGAAAATTCTCTGACCATGCCGGTAGTAGATGACAGAGGCATGACTGTATTGGGCCGATCTCTCTATTCGTGCGTACCCCTTGAGTTATGTCTTTGTGTGGTCCCATATCACTGTCATCCTCACCCTGCCCATCTCCTCTCTCCAATCTTCTTGAACTCTTGAGTCGGATACCTTGGTTTCTATTGATTTCGCCTGGAAAACTGACACGCCTTTCTCTATAACCGCTCCTGTCACTAAAATGGCTACATGAAATACACAGGAGCTGGGGCCCTCCTATGTTCAGCTGCTGTTCCAACATGCTTACCTCCTTAACCCCTTCCTGCCCTCTTAATTCTGTGTTTGGACCAAACATTTGCCCTGAGCACACACATGGCGATTATGAGATCACTCCCTAGCTCTGCATAGTGAATTTACAGAATTTCAGAGCTGGAAGGAAGTGTTTAGGGGTTTTAAAGTTTTTAATTTGCACATAAAAATCAAGACTGAGAGACTGGATGTCTTGCCCAAGACCATACAGTTGCTTAGTGGCAGATCTAAAACTGGACCGAGGCTGCTTCTTTCCTAGGATTCTGTTGCTTCCTCCAGAAAAGACTGTCAGAGAAGGCAATAGAGGCTCTATGTTCTTATCAGCCCTCCCAGTTTAGTCCTGCTCTGAAGTTGTCAGGAGGCCTGGGCACCTTCTCTGCTGAGACACTTGTCCTTAAAAACCGACAGTTTAGGAGTGCCTGGGTGGTTCAGTCGGTTAAGCATCCGACTTTGGCTCAGGCCACGATCTCACAGTTTGTGAGCTCGAGCCTCGCTTTGGACTCCGTGCTATCAATGTGTGTTCTCTTTTTCTCCGTCTCTCTCTGCCCCTCATGCGATTCTCTCTCCCTCTCTCTCTCCCCCTCACTAACACGTGCCCTCTCTCCCTCAAAAAATAAATAATTAATAAATTTAAAAAAAAAACTTAAAAGCTGACAGTTTAGTATTTAAGAAAAGTCAGCATTACTAGATATTCTCTGTAACTTAGCATGGTTATTTTCCTGAATAGATCCATGGCATTACTATTTATACAATAACTAGAAATTGGCTTGTATAAGAAGATCTATGCAGACAAAAGGTTACTTTTTAAAATGGCACGAATTAATGCTTCCTCTTTCTCATTTTAATCTCTTAAAAATCTCAGAGAACTAATGATCCTCGCCCTTTCAGTTGACAATATTATTATCTGTCAAATAGAGCAACATGTGGTGGTCACAAAATCCTTCAGAACCCCAAATCTCAGATCTTTGCATTTGCATTTTCTGAAGAGTTTAAGATTTGGGGACTTTACCTTAGTTTTGGATACTTCATGATGAAGCCTTTATAAAATGTATTCTTTCTCACCTGCTGTTACAAACCTATAGCACAACACTTTGCATCTCCCCTTGATGAGCCAGGATTGGGGGTATGGGAATTGAGTTACGCACCAACAGCTGTATCCTCAGGGCCTAATGAAAACCTTTCAGACCATTTCGAGTTCTTTTTGTCAGAACTGATATGATTCCTGAAAAAAGTAGAAAAACAATGGAAGAGAAATAAGGAAGGCTCAGTGGTCACTACTGAATGGAGAAATTGGCCAATGGCAGAAAGCCAAATGCCTTTTTACAACCAAAATGTCTTCATTACTTTTTCTATCTCTGGCATTGATACTTAACTCTTGAACAACTTCCTTGCGGGCTGGTTTTGATCTAACACTTGACTGGTTTAACCAAAGGAATGAGAAGGGGCAGACGCACGTGAGGCTTTTGGGTAGGCGCAATCAAGAGCATTGCGGGTCACTTCCAGGGTTAAGAAGCACCTAAAGCTGAACAGATTGTTATCTGGTTATAGTATCATCCTGGACGTTTTGACTGCTTGGTTCATTTATATAGAATTGTATACATGGTATAATTAGCAGGACTCTAAGAGTTCATAAATATCCTCTGACACGAACAGTAGATTCTAATCTTTTTCATTACAGAAGGGAGATGCTTGAACATCTTCCATCATAACTGATGTCACTAGTAGGAGGAAATAACTTTAATAACTTAAATATGCCCTCTGTTAATCTGGCGGGGATGGGGCGGGGAGGTGGACACTGAGGACCAGGACAGGGAAAGATTATCCTCTCTCTAGTCCAGTCGAAAAATCTTTCCATGACACAGCCAACCCATTTATTCTAGTTACTGTCACAGTTGACATCGGCTCTAGTTATAGAAGCTTGAAAATATATAAAAATATTCTTTTTATTTATATGACTCAAGATTAGAAAGGTAGCAAGGATGGATCACACACACATACCCGTGCACCCACACACACGCACACTCACACACACACACACACACACACACACAAAGTAGAAATGTAGATTTGAGAAGCCCAGAGAAGAACTGCCTATTTCATATAAGCAACATAGTTGGGCAGGGTTCAAGAGCAGAAGCATCCCTGGGAGAGTGGATAAATGCCTCGAAGGAGTTTTAGAGGGAGGAGAGAGAATTTGGAGAAACACTCATAGGTTGTGAGACTTGGTAATAACCAGGAAGAGGAGTTGGGGGGCATTGGTTGTGTGTTAATCCCTCTTCACGGTTCCCCACAAATCATGATCTATAGGTACATGGCTTTTTCTTGGTTTTGGAGTCAGAATTTAGAGACTCTCATTATGAGGGGGCTAACCTTGAGTTCAACAGTTTTTATTCAGGCTGCAGGTATTTTCATTAACAACAACATAAAGGTACCCCCATTAACTTCTGAAACCAAAGTTGAGCACACTGTTATTCGCTCTGCCCCCACCTGCCTGGCTGCAATCATCACTTGTGGTCTAATTTACTTCGTAGCTGTAAAACCAGTAAAGTTGATGAAGTCTCATCCAAAAAAAAAAAAAAAAATGCCTGTAAAGAAAAGCAGGAGCATTCTAGCTAGCTGTCAAATTTTGGAAAATCATTTAACTTCTCTGTGTCTTATTTTCTGTGTCTGTAAAAGAAGGACCTTGGAATTTTGATGATTCCAAGCCACTGGGCATCAAGCTTATTGAATACTACACCTGTAGCAAAAATGCCTTTTTGGAACAGTAGTGGGTTTTGGGTTTGTCAGAACTGTTTGCATAAGAAATTGATAGGATAGCATCTGCTTGTCAACCTACAAAAGCTATTCTGACTTTTGTCGCTTCCAGGCACCTGACTAGTGGATCAGAGACCAAGCGTGCCGTCCCAGTTTTGCATTTCAATCAATCCCATTCTGGGGCACAGTCCAGATTATGCCACGGAAATGGTAAGGAAGTAGGGCTGCACGTTTGCCAAAGGGAACCCAGAGCAGTTTTATGCTTCCCTCAGTGGGAAGGTGGAAAATTCCATTCCTGTGAGCAAGACCACTCCAGGGCTCGGGATGCGCTTTGTGTGTTAAATGTAAGATTTCCAGTTAACCCTCCTTTGTTTGAGTCAGGGTTCATCAAGGAGCCATTCCTTATGACTTGGCTGGCTGGTTGGATCCGCCTACAGGGAGAAAAGAAGCTGGAGTATTTTGGTTCCTGTGACAGCTATAGTTCCTTGTAAATGCTTTTAAAAGAAGAGTAGTAACAATATTAATGTGGAGAGGGAATTTAAAGCGATAGAACATACTAGGGAGACAGGGAAGGGCGGAGGAGTGGCAGAGAGCTGAGCCAAAAGAAAGACGTTCTGTGACCCTTGAGGACATTTTGTGCAGCGTGGGAAACCGATAGGTCCATGCTGCCAAGCACGTCAATTCCCACTTGGTGCAAATGTCAGCGGTGGATTTGCTTCGTGGTGAAAGTGGCGTATTGCAATTCATCTCTATTAAAGAGTGTGAATTGTTTATTAAAAGCCGATTTGCATTGTGAATAGTATTTATTACAAATAAATAAATAAATAGCATCGTGGTCGCACAATAAATGAGGAAAGGTCAATTTAAAAATTGAACTAGCATGAATTCGCTGAAAAGACAGGAGCCTTATAAAATCTCTTCTATATGGAAAGATCTCTGTATTTATAGATTGACATACTTTCATATACTTCTCGTTGGACTAATATTAATGATGAAAAAACTCGAACATTTCAAAAACTGAACAGTTTTACAGAGACTTCTGTCAAGATATGAAGTATTAATAAAGGGGGATGTATACTTCTTATATGTCATTTAAGATGTATTACAACATCTATTAAGTAAGCACCAAATTAATAGCTGTCTCTTAAAACCTCAAACTAAACCTCTTCAAGAACCATAAACACAAACGCCTTTAATCAAAAAAGGGCTGCTTAGCAGTCTAAGAAGAATATAATTAAAGAAGCCCATTTTCGGCATCTATGCAATTATTTTAAGATATGTTTAGAATTTGCATTTAGTAGCAGGATTGGGTTATTAACCATACAACGTATCACCCTTAGTAATCATATTAACAGAAATAAAATGTCCAGAAACTTTAGGAAGTTGATTGGTAATCTACATTTCATACTAATTATGGGAGGCACATTATAGATTATAAACACACAAGATAAAAATCCCAGGTTACCGAGTGCAAAAAAATAAACTTCCACGTATTTTGACAAGCATTGCCTGGTCTGAACTATTTATAATATTTTAGAGTGTACTAGCACTTTTTGTGTAATATAAAAAGTAATAGAATCTTAGTAATACGAGGTCCCACTAGAGATATTTGCTATTAAATTGTTGCTGAGTGTGCTGAGGTTTGGGGTAGAATTATCGAGTTTGCAGATTAGCAAAGCAGGTTTTGGCAATGTTTTAAAATTGAGTCAGTGATGCTTTAAAATGGGGCATATTTTAAGGATTCACAATAAGAATTTAAAAATAGATGAAAAGATGGGTTTGTTATCCTCCAGCGGTGTATGTTAATTAGCGTTTTTATGTAAACTAATTTTATGGTCATCTGCAGGTTTCAGCATATACAAGCACGGGTGTGGGAGTGAGGCAAAGTTCATGAGAGACTAATTGAAAATGAGGTGTGACATTAATTTTAAGTAAGCCTTTTCCCATTGTACTTCTTTCTTTTTATTTTTTAAAATCTTTCCCTTTCTAGCCATTATCAGAGCTGCAGATCTGGGACGGCTCAATTATGTGAAATTAGCCTTTTGTCTCTGTTTCTATTTCTAAATTTGACACACTTTAAGTTCCACCCTGAAAACGGCCAGTGGGAGTTCTGCTGTCGCGTTTGGGGAACACTGCAAGGAGGGGACACCCACTCATCTCTCTGCCACTTGCCAGGCAGAAGGTTGTGTTTGCGTCCTTATCAAATTTCTAGGTGCCCAACATAACAAAGCTGCTTTATGAGAACTGTAAAATCAACTCTTCTCCCTATCCACCAGTTTAAAAACAAAAAGGTTGGTGGCATGGCGAGAGAGGACTTCTTTATGGTTGCCAAATAGCTGTTTTAATTTTTTTTTTAAATTTTTTAAGTTTATTTACTTACTTTGAGAGAGACAGAGAGAGCGTGAGCGGGGTAGGGGGAGGTGGAGAGGGAGAGAGGGAGAGATTCTAAGCAGGCTCCACACTGTCAGTGCAGAGCCAGTCGCAGGGCTTGAACTCATGAAACTGTGAGATCACGACATGAGCCAAGATCAAGACTCAGACGCTTACCCCACTGAGCCACCCAGGCACCCCCTGTTTTAATTCTTTTTAATTGCCCGTGTGCCACCCCAGAATGACCAATGGTGAGAAGATGGTTACTGGAAGGTCAAGAAATAACATTCTAATGGTTTAGCAGCAATAGTTTTCAGCAATCATCTTCAATTTATTTGTAAACAATTATGTAAACCAGAATTAGTTATTGAGTCACATATAAGGCAGTTAGCCCGTATGATACAATTAGTCAAATGAATTTGTAATTAACTATCCTGAAATATCTGTACTAGAAACACAAGTCCTTTATAAATTCTACTAATATTCATGGTACAAATAATTATAGTTATACCTATTAGAGTGGAGCCTTTATGTACCATGAACATTAATTGTCTCTGATTCGTTCTAATCTTAGGATTCTAAGGATCCCAAGAACTGGTCCAATCTAGCTTCTTACCTTCAAAGAAGATTTTTTTAAGTTATTTATTTATTTATTTTGAGAGAGAGAATGAGCAGGGGACAGAGAGGAGAGAGAGAGAGAGAGAGAGAGAGAGAGAGAGAGAATCTCAAGCAGACTCTGCACTGTCCCTGAAGAGTCCCATACAGGGCTCGAACCCATGAGCCCATGAGATCATAACCTGAGCTGAAATCAAGAGTCAGACGCTTAATCAACTGAGCCACCCAGGCCCCCCAGCCTTCAAGGAAGATTAGGCTAGAGCTCTGCCTCTCTTGAAAATAATTCTTTCTGCCCCAAACGTTGGCACAGCTTTCCTTCCTTTGATTCCGTGCAGTACCTGTGCTAAGCATTGGCACTTTGCAGTTGATGCATGTGTCATATCTCCTACACCAGAATGTCAGACCCTTCCTAGGTGAAGATTGGATTTAAACTTTTGGGCCCACTTCCCCCAGACCCTTGGGCTGTGTTCTACCGTAGAAGATGATCATCACAGATCGAGGAAGATGATGTAAATTGATCTTGAAAACCATGCTAGTCCTTAACAGTCCTCTCTTGACATTTGGTTAACAACTTGAATCAGAAAATGTTAGAGATGCTTGAGACCCTGGAGATGTTCTAGTCCAAGCTCTGTTTTACATATAATGAAACGAGTAAGGCTCAAAGAGGCAAAATCACTTGCCTGAGACACACTGCTAATTAATGATAGAATTTGGGCCAGAATTCCAATTTCACTACTTCTAAGTCCAGAACTCTCTCTTTTTTTTTTTTTTAGTTTTTTTTTTTTTAACATTTATTTATTTTTGAGACAGAGAGAGACAGAGCATGAACGGGGGAGGGGCAGAGAGAGAGGGAGACACAGAATCTGAAACAGGCTCCAGGCTCTGAGCTGTCAGCCCAGAGCCCGACGCGGGGCTCGAACTCACGGACCGCGAGATTGTGACCTGAGCCGAAGTCGGACGCTCAACCGACTGAGCCACCCAGGCGCCCTGCAGAACTCTCTTTTTAGCATGCCATCTGATGTTAACATCAGCGTACATGTGCTGGTATCAGTCAGTGGCTCTGGACCTTCCTGTACAACATCTGGGTGTTCTGCCTTCTCTTGAACATGTGATTCTTTCCCCCAGAAGCCATGGTTTGTAGGCTGCTTAGAGAAGGTCAAAGCGGAAGACTTGGGAAATAAGTCATCATCCACTACCATTCCGGTTTGGGAAAACCGAGTCAGTGAATCGTACATTTGGTCCGGAGGACCGTCCTGAGCATTCTCAGACACACAGCTCAGCGAGTCCGGGGCTCTCTGCCATTACGGAATTTCTCTGCTGAACCAAAGTTCTCCCTGAGTTCACCGAGAATGATGAGCTCTGTTGGATGAGGGGTATATAGGTTCACAGCCCAGTGTCACTTCTGGTCCAGCCTCACGGTCTTGTCCAGCCTCACTTCCAGGCCTCGCCCGCCCTCCAGACCCTGCCAGAAGAGCTTTCAGTGAACGAGTACAATATAGAGTTTCCAGTTGTGACAGATGTTATCTCGTTTCTAGCTTTTGTTCCAGTTCTTTTAAGGAAAAGCACCACCCATTTTCTCTGACCAACTTAAAAAAAAAAAAAAAGATGAAAAGGTCTTCTCAGCACGAATAACAGCAAAAAAGCACATGACAATCTAAGCTTTTGAATGTTCAGGCAGCTGGGGTGCCCAGAATTGGCGTGATTTTTCTTTAATGATTTCAGAGCCCCATGTGTGTGTGATCAGAGTAATAGACTGTGTGATCTTAAACAGCCCCAGTGTCACATGGGGAGTTTCTGTTTTTTGACTCAAGAGACTTTCTGGTTTGAAATTAGCATCCCGTCATGAAAAGCAGGACCGTGGATGAGGAGGTTGGTGGCAGCCTCCACTGTCGTTTGAAGCATTCCCTCTTCTGCCTCGCCTGATCCCAGCGCATTGGAATGCTTTTTTGGATCCGGGAAACAAGTGATTCTGAAGTCCCTCCAATCACGGGGAATCCAACGAAGCATTTAGTAGGAAAAACATGGTTGAAAATGTAGCCTGTGTCAGCGTAGGAATGAATTCAAAACAGACTGGGAAAAACCTCACGTGCAGTCAGTAACACGCCCAGAAATTTGTAGACACCAGGAGGAGAGGATGGTCCGGGTGTCGCCACCTTTGCTGCAGGCAGTCGTGAGAGTGATAGGGGGTCATTGTGGCTTGTGGTCACAGGCTTTATTGACTTTCATGAGAGCAGGCAGACAGGTGAAGTTCTGTGGCTCATTGGTTACCTCACCATAGCATTTCATGAATTAGCCAAGTTTCCAGAAAGAATTCTCGGACTCACAAAGAATTGCCAACTCCCTCCCACTTGCAGACCAGTGAAAACATTGAAGCTACCCAGTCTCCTCACATTCATGTTTCATACAAAAAAGGGGAATTTTAGTACTGCAGTATAAGACCATAATCTGACAATGAAGCCCTTCAAATTGCCTACATTTAATTTTAGGAAGGAGTCCCTATGTTGTCTCCCTTTTAAAAAAATGCTCTCATTTTGCTACGGACCTCTGAAAATCTTTGCACAGACCTGCCTTTGGGAAGTCACTGCTGTATACTGAGCAGCATCACAAAATTCTCACTGCTTATGACCTTGGTATAGCTTTGTTCCTAGCTCAGGCTAACTTTCTGTGTGCTTGATCTTTAAAATTCTGGTGGCTTGTCAATTAGTACTGGCTGGAGCCTTGTTCGCTTGCTCTGGTGGAGGCTGCTGGTGTTAACATGATTCAGTTATTCACAAATACATAATAAGACTGCTCTAATTCAGGGTAATACTTGCAAAGACCCAGCTTCTGATTCAACACCCAGTTCCATATCACAAGAGCGGAGCCCTGGATGGCCCCACTGTTTCTAGAAGCTCCTACTTGCCATCTAGTGTACAAGGCCTGAGTTTCTAAAGGCCTACGGTTGGGCTGGCATATTGAGATGTCACAAAAACTCTCTGCAAGGGATTAGGTACCTCGGCTACCATCTGACATTCTATCATTTAGCTAGGAGATTCTGAGAAAATAATTTAAACTCTCTGGATCTCAGTTCTCTAGTATATAAAATGGGGATAACACCACCAGCCACATTCTGGAAACTGTAATTTACTGGATACTCCTAGACCCTCAGTTTATTTTATTTTATTTTGTTTTCTTTTATTTTATTTTATTTATTCTTTTAAAATGTTTTATTTATTTAAAAATTTTTTTAACGTTTATTTATTTTTGAGACAGAGAGAGACAGAGCATGAATGGGGGAGGGGCAGAGAGAGAGGGAGACACAGAATCGGAAGCAGGCTCCAGGCTCTGAGCCATCAGCCCAGAGCCCGACACGGGGCTCGAACTCACGGACCGCGAGATCGTGACCTGAGCTGAAGTCGGACGCTTAACCGACTGAGCCATCCAGGTGCCCCAATGTTTTATTTATTTTTGAGAGGGAGAAAGAGACAGGTACACATGGGGGAGGCGCAGAGAGAGAGGGAGACACAGAATCCGAAGCAGAGTCCAGGCTCTGAGCTGTCAGCACAGAG
Organism: Lynx rufus; assembly: GCF_022079265.1. Taxonomy (NCBI): domain Eukaryota; kingdom Metazoa; phylum Chordata; class Mammalia; order Carnivora; family Felidae; genus Lynx; species Lynx rufus. Next base: position 57,014,776 of record NW_025814834.1, on the reverse strand, counting down.
CCCGATGCAGGGCTCGAACCCACGAACCGCGAGATCATGACCTGAGTCAAAGTCGGGTGCTCAACCGACTGAGCCACTCAGGCGCCCCTCAGTGTTCTTAATCTGAGTGAATGTGTGATTGAATAAGGTTTTTGTTTCATTCTTTGCTTACAAAGGTTGCTAGCGTTTGCCAATGGAATTCACCACATACCAAACACTTGTTGGAAATATAGTATGGATCGAACACTGTGCTGTATCTCAAGACATGAGGAAAATACTACATTATTATTATTCATCAAATTGTGTTTAGAAGGTCATGCTTCCCTTATTTGTCTTTGGTTTGTTCATTCACTCATTTGTTTATTTAGCAAACCTGGATGCACCCAAGCTGTGTGCTAGAGAGATAAAATAAACTTGCTAACCTCAGGGAACTTGAAACTGCTTTTAAAGAGCCTGTTATTTAAAAAATGTGTATCCCCCTTTTGATGCCATGAGGCACAAAAGGCACATTATATAGAACACAGGCAGAAATTGCAGAATGAGTGTTTGTCTATAGATCCCAAATGCAGGCTTATTGGGGAACGATTCTCTTTCTTTGCTCACCATATCTCTGCCTTTCTTTTTTCCTCTGTATTAATCAGAGAAACCCTGTTTTTGATAAAGTTAGGTTGAAGTTACTCAATTTGATAAAATTGACCATGAAATCCAAATAACAAAATCTACTGTGACTTAGGGGCATCAAACCCCAAACAACATTTAGAGTGCCCAGCCCATGGAATCTGTTCACTTGATCAACGCAGTTCACCAAGATAATCAGTGATCCCCTCTTCTCAAAATACCCCACCCACTAACAACAACAATATAGAAAAAGAAAGGGAGAAAGGAAGAAAAATCCCCTTAAGGGCATAAGTTATTCTAATTTGCTTTCTGTAATAATAAAATTAAGTAAACACTTACCAAATAGCTATATTATTTTGCACTGTGTGGACCTAGCCTTTGTTTACCAGATAAAATTTGTTGCAGCTGTTGAGACTAAGAAATTACTCGTCTTTGGGGGCTCCTGGTGACTCAGTCTGTTAAATGTTTGACTTCAGCGCAGGTCATGATCTCACAGTTTGTGGGTTCAAGCCCCACGTCGGGCTCTGCGCTGACATCTCAAGAGCCTGGAGGCTGCTTCAGATTCTGTGTCTCCCTTTCTCCCTGCCCCTCCCCTACTTGTGCTCTCTCTCTCTCTCTCTCTCTGTCTCAAAAATAAATAAACAGACATAAAAAAAAAAAGAAATTACTCATGCTTTGAATAGAATAGTGTGTTTTCAAAGTCTTAGTCGAATTCAATTGTTTGCAAATTTAAAATTGAAAGCTTTTGCCTATGGCAAAATAAGCTTTTGATTTAGGAATAATGCCAAAGGCATATTACCCACTGATAAATTATTGTCCACACACCAGGATCATAGGGGTCTTCAGGCAACCCTGACAGCATCAAACACTTGGCATTATACTGCTTCACCATGGACACTGCATAAATATTTGTTTAATAAATGAATATGTGAATTCAGTCAAGGAATTAAATTTGTGATTATATCATCTTGCATTTGTATATTGCTTTACAATTTGTTAAGCGTTTTCACATTTACTCTTATAATAACACTTCAAATAAAGAAGAAATTAATTTAGCATGTTAAATTCTACTTGGAAGCTTTGAGGTCACTGAATATGTTCTTGGCCTGAAGTGAAAACTAGAAACTAGAGTAGAAATATGCGAGAAGTGTGAATACTTAGAAAAACAAAGCAGAAATGATGAAATTAAAAAAAAAAAAAAAAGCTTAAAGAACAACACAAAGATAAACTAGAAAGGAAGATAATGGTTTAAAAGATTATGCTACTATTATTTTTATGCAATCCGGGGCAGAGTCGATCCCGGAACCAGATTCCAACTCTAAGTCATGTTTACTTCACATGCGTGAGTACATGTGTGTGCATACACATGCGCAGGCATGTATCTCGTAGCTTTTCTCTTCTAGAAACATGACCAGAAAAACTAGAGAACCACAAATATTTACACCAGAGCTTCACTGCAGGGAGTCAATATGGCCACCATTCATGCAGTTGGACAGTTGAGTCTTATTTTTTCCTCATTGGAGCTATGGCCGTGACCCAGCTGAACGTTAGTAAAAGTAGTGGCGGACAGTGCTCCCAGATAATCTCCGTCTAAGGACCCCAAAGTGGCCCTTTTCATGCAGCTCTCCTTCTCTGCTAAAGCTGTGGGTGACAGAAAGACTTCCTTGAAGCATGAGAGGCAGAAAACACAGCTCACTTCAAGTTCTCAGACACTCCAGCTCCCGATTTTCTCCCAAGAGCTCCGCCATCAGGCCTGGTCGTAAATTGCATTCTAAGGCATCTCCTGGAGAAGAACATTTGGGCAACCCAAGCTGATAGATGTTCCCTGAAGTACACTGATGTTTTAAGTGAGTAGTAGGTAAATTGCTGAATTCCTCAGGGGTTTTGTTGTGGTTGCTCTTACTGATTTGTGTCCTTGGACAATTGTATTTGTTCAACATACTTACAGTAAAAGGGGGTTACCGTGAATTCACAAGATGGTAAAATTTTTTTAAAAAATTTTTTTTAACGTTTATTTATTTTTGAGACAGAGAGAGACAGAGCATGAACAGGGGAGGGGCAGAGAGAGAGGGAGATACAGAATCTGAAACAGGCTCCAGGCTCTGAGCTGTCAGCACAGAGCCCGACGTGGGGCTCGAACTCACAGACTGTGAGATCATGACCTGATCCGAAGTCGGACGCTTAACCAACCAAGCCACCCAGGCGCCCTGCAAGATGGTAAAATTTAAAGTGTGCAGATAAAGTGCTTGAGGCCTAAAAAGATGTGCTCCTGGTAGGCACGTAGCTTTTAAGTCCTGCCTCGGGCGGGGTCCCCGAGTGTGGGCTTCCTGGCTTCCAGTCCTCACGTGTCTGTGTCTCCTGGACACAGTCGGGCTCCTCGGGGCCTTATTCTCTCAAAATTAAGTTCAAAAGCGTAAAAAGAGGACGTTAAAAAGAGGATGAGAAGCCAGACAGTAGCTAGAAAACACATTTGGGCCTCTCGGAGACCGGGGTTCAGCAAGAGGCTCACGAAAACTTGTAAAGAGGACATTTTAAAGCTCATGTCAAGGGGGATTGTGATTTAGGATCAGAGGACTTGGGTTTTACGTTTTTGTTCTGCCTCCTAGTGGCTAAGTATCTTTAGGCAGATCTCCTAATTCCTCTGAACCTCAGCTTCCTCATCTGGAAAATGGGGACACTGTGACTACGTTACAGTTTTTGCGAGGAATCTCACAGTTTTGTGAGTTTAACTACATGAAAAGTCTTCATAAACTATAAAGGGATATCAAACAGGTGTTATTATCAGTGATGATATTTTTATAATGTTTAGTGTTTTTTATTAAAAAGATAATACAAGGGCGCCTGGGTGGTTCAGTCGGTTAAGTGTCAGACTTCGGCTCAGGTCACGATCTTACCACTTCTGAGTTGGAGTCCCACATCGGGCTCTGTGCCTACAGCTCGGAGCCTGGAGCCTGGTTCAGATTCTGTGCCTCCGTCTCTCTCTGTCCCTCCCTGACTCGCACTCTGTCTCTCTCTCTCAAAAATAAACATTAAAAAAAAATTTTAAAATAGTACCTGTTCATGGCAGAGCATTTGACAATTGTGTGAGTTGTTTGTAATGTACTGACAACATGCCTGAAGGATTCTGGGATTATGTGCAGAAATCCTAGTAAGTCTGAAGCATCTGCCTTATGTTATTGGGGTTTGCCCACCTGCCTGTTCAGAAGCTGCTTGGGAGCTCTGGATGACCACAGACTACCCATAATGCCTACATGCTTAGGGCCACTTACACAATTTCCACCAAAGGCTCCTATTCGAGCAAAACCACAGGGGCCCACAAAAGCCATGGGGTAGCCTATGTCCTGAAAAGAGACCTCTGGGATGGAGACCGGGGCAGGAGATTAGTCCCAGTTGTCTGTTAACTTTTTACTTTCATAGGCCTCAGTTTTCTCATCTGCAAAAGGACCTATTTGAAAAGATATTCTTTGAGGTAGATTCCAGGTCTGGCTTTTATGGATCTGTGCTCAATCTATGTTTCAGCGGGCTCTTTGAACACCAAAAGGGACCAGTCAGGAAGGTGAGGCCTGCTTGACGTCAGCTCAGGGCACTTCCCACAGTATTTCTGGGGGGCCTTCAAGAATCTTGAACAACACTGTCACTCCATGTCACCCATAAGATGCTGGAAGGGGACCAAGTCAATAAAGATTATAAGGAACAGTTTGTTGCCCAGTTTACAGTGTCTCCATTTCCCTCTTATTTTTGGGGTGTGTGTGGGTGGATTAAACCTCAAATATGGCTAGAAAGTGAGAAATGTGAATTCTTTTTCGGGAAGATATGAAGCAGATAGATCAAATGGCAAAGATGAGACTAAATGAGAGGGAGCAAAGACAGAGAAGCAGCTGTTGAGAAAGACCAGAATTCCTTATGCCTCTAAAGGGAACAATAATATATTACAGGGCATTTAAATGCTGCTCCAGACTGTGGATTTCAGCCTAGATGGAGCCCTTGGAGTGTTCTGGAATGAAAAGTTCTTAAGTGGAGTGTTTAAATGCTAACATACAGATTTAATGTGGGGGTTCTTTGACCCGAAATCAGCACCAGCTTCTGCCCTGATTAAAGCAGCTTTTCTAGGGGATTTGGACCTTGCTAACATGTGCCCATTCAAGGCAGCTTACTGAAAATTTGGGTCAGACCTTGTAAGAACACAGTAAAGAATAGAGCCCTTCTTATTCTTCCAAATTTCCATCAAGAATATCTGCTGTGAGAATGTTGTGTTAAATATTAAAATGTGGTCCATCAATAAAATCGCTTGGCTTTAACTAGTGTGAGAACAGTAGATATTAAGCTCCGAAAGACCTGAGGGCCAAAAAAAAAAAGCAATAATTAAAAATGAATTCTTAAAAGCCTAAGAAATCTGAAAAGTAGGTTTCTTTAGAATGTAATGAAATATCAGTTGAAAAGGTAACTTGCCAAAGTGACATTGCTCTTGTAATATTACTGGAATAGTCTTCCGGACTGAATCAGTAATACACTACTTAAAAAAAAAAAATTACAGGGAGCCTGATGTACTGACATTAAATTACACACAAATATCCTGGTTATTTAATAATAGTAATTTATTGTAGTTTTACCAGAAATTTTCTCCTCTTAGTTCTTAAAAGATTTAACAGCCTCAATTAGCACTTTTATGCCTAATAATCAATATTGATTTTACTGTATTCATTTTAGATCTTAAAATTTTTACCTAGAATTCTAATCCTAATTGTTTTTAAAGTAACATATCTCATTTAAACAAATCAGACGTGTTGGATCGACCTGTGTTGCCATCTGGAAAATGACAAATTTTCATTTATTTGAGGTGGGTTCTGAAAGAAGTGATAGTCCCGGGTCATATGGACTTGGAATGGTTGAAAAATATTAAACAAGCACGTGTGTGCTGTTTCCCAAGACCTTCTCAAAAGTAGGTAGCAGTTGTCATTTTTAATCATGTTGCAGATTCTGTTTTTAGCCTCGCGATTTGCCTCTGTATTTCAGTATGCCTGATGTGTCGAGGAGCGGATTCTTCTGCTCACAACTTACATTAATTTTACAGGGCACACTGCCTGCTTGGAATCCACACAGGTGGCCCCCGATGTGTTATGATATGTCCTCAGGAGAACAATGGACAGTTAGGGATGATTCCTGTTCACTCTGTGTGTTCTGACAGCGACCCGGAATTTCTCATTTTTTACATTAATAGCTTTTCCCCCTCATATTCTAGGCTCTCTCTGATAACACGCCATCCATTACATCTGGAACACAAATGCTTCCCCCCAAACCCTTCAATTAAATTCTACAAATTGTTTCGTTTCGGTATCTCCTGTGATCTTTTATGTATTCAACTTTTTTTTTTTTTTTTGAAATTTAAAAGATCAGTTCTTTGGTTGTGTTTAGCATTTAGGGACACTGGTTAAAAAAAAAATAGAGAGGGTTTCTTAGGACTACCTCTTCCAGTTACGCATTTCGCCAACATTTGAGCTACCTTGGGTTGGCCAGGAAATGTCTGCTGCCACGTTAGTGATGTGATAATGGGCTTCACATATCACCTGGACATTAATAGAATGAAATCACTTGCTGCTTCTGAAAGCAGCTTTGTTCTCAGCTGGTGTCCTGAAGGCACTGTATGAGCACAAGGGACTTTCTATTATGGAGGTGAAAGTCAGAAATAAGCTAGAGTCATCTTTATTACGGGTGTGTGTATGTGTGTGTGTGTGTGTGTGTGTGTGTGTGGTTCATCTCTGTTTAACAAGTCCATTGATATTTGATGGGAATGACCAAAAATTCAGCGAGTTGCATAAAGTATTTCTGGGTCTCCAATCTGCTCCGCTGCGTGACATGCAAAACTTCTAATAACTGGGGACCTCTAACTCAGCCACTATGGCCCATCAAAGGTGCAACTTTATTCTCTCATAACAGCCCCGTAATGTGATCACCAGACATATCTGCAAACTTCTCCCTGAGCTGTGCAGATGTGGCCGTAAAAGAGGCACGTATGCCATTGTGTATTTCCTCCTTTCCTCTGAAAATGAATTTGGTTTCTGATTATGGCAGTGTGGCCGCCTGCTGTATAAAATTTCCTACAGGTGCACACCCTCTTAAAGAAATGCAATCTATGAAAATTGGCAACTGAGAATGGGACTGATTCAGGGCTATTATTAATTTGATAAAGTGCCCTTTGCTTTGTAAAGATACTTGCTGAAGAAGGCTGTAAATAAAAGGCTTCTCTAGTGCATTTATGATATTCTTCAATTAATCAAAAGCAGATGTATAGGGATTGTTCAGATAGACACCTGTCACATAAATTAAAATGTGGACATCATTAAATAATTTGCTTTGTGCTTTTTGTTGTTGTTGGGATAAAGTATAAACCATGGATTGATTTGCTGTATGATATGTTTATTTAAAAATTGGGCCTATATATTTTACCTGGAAAAAAAAATCAGGTTTTGAGTTATTGTTCCCCAAAATGAAATGTATGGTTTCTAAAACTTAATTTTGTGTTTTTAACCTATTTCTCCTCTGGGGAATAGGGGCTTGTGAATAGCATACATTCTTTATATCACATTCAAAGTCTAATCTGGTTTTCTTAGCAATCACATGGATAGGTGTAAACAGATAAATAGTCACCATACACTATTGACTGCCATGGCTCATTTTTCATCTCTTGAAATAAAAACCCAAGAGAATTTTTGTCGGGATAAATTGGACATAAAAAAAAGTTCTCTTTTGAAGTGGATACTTTGAACGTGGCAGATTTGTAGGGAATTTTCTTTTGCCTTTGACTTCTTTTAAGACCGAGAAGGCTCTATAAAATTAGAATTTTGATTACTATACACAGTGTTTATCTGACCCCGAATTAAAGAACTGCTTTTGAGCCAACACTGGAGTTGTTTTGGTTTTTGTAATTTCAGATATATTATCAGGTTTAACACTAAATTTAAACATTGTGAATTAGTTGACTTTCCCCTTAATTAGCCACAGCTACATTCCTATATAAAAGCTAAAAATACGAATACTTACATTTCCCTCTAACGGAATCTAATTACATTATTATCTGAAATAATATCTCCTTAATGATTCTTTGAACAATACTGCCTATGTTTTCTTCCTCCATGCAGACCTTTCATAAATAACACAGTCTGCATCAAGACAAACAGTACATTCAGCATGTTTCACAAAAAAGAAAAAAAGGCAAGCTGGAAAAAGCAAATGAACCAAACCTCTATGTTCCCAACACGCTTCTACACCACTTTAATGTAGAATTCACAATGGACACGTACATTGTTCGTAGGAGTATTTTAATATTTTTTTCCTACAATGCCATCTATCAAATATCCAAAGAAGGCAAATTACTCACAGGAAAGAATCCGGAAAAGCCCAGAAATACCAAGCTACCCACGGTGACATCATGAGAACAAAATACTAAGTGAATAATAACAATGCCAACTACTAATAAAGGAAACATGGTTGCCAGATTCGTGCTCACATTAAAATGGACCTTCTTATTTATTTAGGTGGAAAAAAACCCCTATCAATTCTGATCCATCTTCCTTGTTTAAAACAAAATAAAGCAACACTTGCTTAAAATAAATAAAACAATGCTTCCAGCAAATCCCCCACGGCATTTTAAATCCTATGTAGGATACATCGGAATTAAGGAGCATTACGTGGACTTTTGAATTATTATCCATTGAGTTATAAGGAATGGCTTCTCCTCTAGTGCGGGTTTGTTTTTCTTTCCCAGCGGGCAACAGTTTAACCCATCTTAATAGTTTAGTGAAGCCAGGTGCATACATTTCACTTTTCCAAAGGAATTCCGTTCAGAGAATTGCACTGCAGCATGGTCACATACATTACTCTTTAATACAAGTTTCTTTCTTTTCCAAAATCCAATTTCATGCAATACTCATTCATTTCATGAAGCACGACTTGAGTTCACTAAAATAAATAAATAAATAAATACTCCTCGTACGTGCTCCATGCCATCGTCCATGGGCATAAATAACACGACGTGAATTCAAATACACATCCTTTTCCCATTTGTTTCCATTCTCAGTGCCAACTTTGACTCAATAAACAATGACCTTCAGCTTCAGCTTCGTATGAAGGAAGCATCCAGTACATAATGCACAGAGTGGTGCCCCTTCAAAGAATGAAACCCTTCAGCGTGGCCAAGGGCAAGAATAAAACAGAAGCTTGTGAGAGCAGGATACCGAAGGAGGTAGTTTCAGACTCACCTAAGGGTGACAGCAACAACCGTGTTTGAGTCGGAGAACCGTTTTTCAAGCACAGTTTGCTGATCACTTTTAAAAAACATGACCCGGGAACAAACCTAGAAGGCACTCATGAAATGAGGAGTTTAGATGGTCATAGAATTGAACGAGATCTGAGATCTGATTCACTCCTTATTGCACGTTCCTCAGCTTCTCCAGCAGGAAAATGGAGGCATTAATCCTCTCCACATTTCTCAAAAGCATGTTTCGAGGACTCAAGAATTCAAGGTGGCAAAGGATCAAATTGCTGTTTATCTAGGACTCTTGCGAACCGGTGGGGCATCATGTGCTACGCTGAAAGAGCTTATTTATTGAATCCCCAATTGCATTGGCCTTAGAGAGTTAATACAACATCCACAGTGACAAATTTACTCACTAGGAATAAATTGCATTAGTTCCATTATTTGTAAAGCACTTTCCCATCTGGGAAGAAAGTTACAGCATAAATCCTGTTCTGTTCAGTAGCATGGCTAGAAGGTATCAGCCTTTTATGAGCTAGGAAATTCAGGTTTTTTCTTCTATTAATTTGCTAAGTATTCTCTGCCCCATGAGTTTTAACACACCAGAAGTACAGCAGCTGGCAGGTGATGAGGAGAAGAGGAAAGAGGGGGACCTTTTGCCCCACCGGGCGGTGTCACCTTTTTAATTCTGTGGAGGCTTGTTTCACAGGATTTGCGGTTGACTTTGGCTCCAAACGGGGCCCTTGAGTTAACAACCAGGAGAATCACTTTAGTTGAGACTTAACGTCCTGGTAAGTCTCAAAATTTGAGCATCTCAAGATTTTAGTAGATAGAGCATGGTCTCAGGAGTTCCCGGATCTTGAAGTCATATCCCTAAGTATTTCCACAGAGGCAGTATTAGATTATGTCAGACCAATGATCAGAGTTCAAGCCCTCCTACCATCTTTGGTCACTGTCTGACTTTGGTCAAATTAATTTCACCTCCGTGAGCCTCAGTGACATCCTTCATAAAATAAGAATAAGAATAGTCGCAAGGTAGGGGGCTATGGTAAGGTGAAATACGATAATGCATGTAAGGCTCTTAGCATGGTACCTGGTACATTGTAAACCATCACTAAGTGTTTGTTCTTACTGTTATTATTGCATGGGACTCTTCAGGTGTGTTACACAAAGTTTTTGTTTGGCTCGAGATGGATCCTCAGTGGTTTGGACGGTCCAGTAGACACTGGTTCAATTATACAACATGTAACCAGTGGGCTATAGACACTTTCTCTGGCTCCTGATGACACATCCTCTCCATTAATTCTGGAGCTCTGATTCTAGATACTGACCTGGATTCATTCATCCTTCCGTTCAAAGGACACCAAGAAAGGACCTCTGTGGGCAACTTGTACCAGTCCTTTCAAGAATGGAAGGCAGAGCTCTTATTTTTTGGAGAGACAAAAATACATACAATTCCTTAAAAAGTAACACGAAGCTTGTCTATACATACAGATGAGCTAATTTTGAATTTTATACAGTTTTATTCTTTGATAATAGCTAACATTTATTGAAGGCTCACCAAAGGCCAAGGACTATGTTGAGGACTTCATGTAAATCATCCTCACAAGGACCCTAAAGGTAGACACTGTTATTATTCTAAGCTTTGAACCCAAGGATTCTAACTCCAGAGTCTATGCCTTTAACTACTACCCTAAACCACCATCCACAGGTCATATTGATTGCTAACCCATTTTTTAAATTACCAGATGCTACTCTACTGTCCTCTTTGAAGAATGAGTCCTTATGTGTTACCACCATGTTGTGTTGAATGAAACACAGTTTGATCAGATGTACTGGTAGTCATAATCCTTTACACTTTTATTTGTAATTTCCAGTTCACAATGGGGTGTTACGTGCTTTGTTATTTAGACCTCCCCGCCTTTGTTATTTAGTTTTACCAAAAATACTGCAGGGTTTTTGTTTACATAACCCTAGCCAGGGGGTCACTGTTCTCCCCACTTTGCTGCTAAAGAAGCGAAACCTTGGATACAGCAATGACTAGGCCATGACCACTCCACCGATGAGCAAATCACGTAGAGTTTGAACCCAGATCTTTGGATCCAAATAAATGAAAAACCATGGTTATCTTTTAAAATTAGAACAATGTATTTCCTGTATCCAAAGGAAAAGTGACTTTGAACTTGGTGGGTGAACTACTGCATCATCCCTCTAGAGCTAGCTCATTTCTAGTTCATTCTGTCAACATCAGGGATCGCCTCCCAAATGCTAGGCATAATCAGACACAGAGCCTGACCACAAGGAACCCATTTGCAAGGGGAAATTAGAATCTTCCATCAAAGGTAGAGGAATAGTAATAGCCATAAAAGAGGGATTGGAGTCAGGGGGTTGAGGAGGTTTTTCAGCTGGGCTTGCAGCCCTGTTGGGGGGAGGGAACGGCTGCTTTGGCAGGGGAGGGAGCTCATGTCAAAGAAGTGAGAAACTGGTTTACTCAGTAGAGAGCTGGTTAGATAGCAAGGGGGCTAAAAAAAACTCGATCTGGCACTAAAATGACAAACGTTTTTGTGTATTAATTCTATCTTTTCTACCAGTTGTTTTGTTCCCCTAGCTACAATGTGAAATATTGTATGAACTCAAATGAAAGGGTTCGTACACCAAATGAAAATTTGAAGTTTGCAATTTCCAGTTATTTCCTATTGTGCGTTTCATTCATTTTAATGTTATTCAATGCCGTTCAACCACTGCATGGAAAACATCTCCAGCATGCAGTTTCCCTTTAAGAAAAGATTCTGGCCCTGTTTTTCAGATGGTCATTCAGTGATACAAACCTGTAGGACTGAGATAAATTGCTCCTGGAAACATTTTCCTCTTGGAAAATCACAGATGAGACTAAATGAGACATTTTATATATATAGTAGCAAACAGTCATAGGTACATTTCATTTTGAAGGTCCCATCTGTCTTGCAACCCAAACAGGTTTTGACACTGCAGAGTGATTGCAACGCTTCAGGACGTAGGAAGAGCCAGGGATGCACGACAGGACATTGAAGAAGTCACTATATTTTTTACTGCTTGGGGATTTTTAAAAAGCAAAAATATAATGAGAACTGTAATTATGCCTCTTGACATATGTGACCGCTGTATTTTGCAAAGTATAGCTTGAATACCCCAGCCCAGCATTGAAATGTAACGGCAGCTTTTATAACAAAAGAAAACCAGAAAAGCTTTTTCGCTAGGATTAGAGTTTTAATTGACATCATTATAGCTCAAAGTTTGAACATGATGGGAATAATGACTCTGGTGTTTTTCAGCACCTTATTATTCATTTTACATCTTTATGTCAGCTATGTGCTCAAGTCCACAGAGTCTGTAATATTTAAATTAATAATGTAAATTTAACTATTGCCATTAAAGCAAAGAGCTAATTAGGTCCCTGCTTGCTGACTGGCAGTATGATGCAATGAGCAAAATGGTTTGAGTTGATAGCTAACACTGCCAGGAAAATGTGAATTGAGTTCACTTGAGATTAAACAACCTCTAAGACTACAAAGGAGGGGAAAATTAAAAGTGTCTCATCTCATTTTTCTTAAAAAAAAAAAAATCCACGAAGAGACACAAATAGCTCGTCAAGCAGCTCAGAGCAAGGTTTCTGAGATGTTACGCGATTATTTTGTGCCTTCATTCCGTGGCTTTGCTTCCAAGCGCCTGGTGGAGAGGCGATTTTTCTCGGGCACCAGTTAGAGTATTGGCCTTTTTCCATAGTTTTCACCTTCTATGCCAGAGAGGCCAACCAGCTGAACTTTACTTGTTTTATAAACAACTCTTCTAAGTAAGCCCTAGCAAAAAAAAAAAAAAAAAAAAAAAAAAAAAAAAAAAAAAAAAGCTTGATACTTCTCTCATTTTTTTTTTTTTTTGCCGTTATTCTCATGTCAAAAAGACAGCCAAAAACAAACAGCAAGAATAAAGAGGAGAAGCAAAATAATGCTTATTTCCAGTTTAGGTAAGGAAAGTCTGTCCTGGAACTTGCAGAAGCAGAAAGATGGTACAAAAGGCATAAGCACATAGAGGTCTCCCCACTGTCTGAAAGTCGAGCATTCCTATGAAATCTTTTCCTAAGCCAAAACAATATAGAGCAAAGAAGCAATTACCATTAATGAATATGGAAAAGCTGTTGAGCGTTCCTAGACCCCAAAAATAACCTCTCATAGGCTTTTCTGATACCTTAGGACACATCTTGCTAATGGATGCACAAAATAAATTGAGATAAAGCACAGATGCTCTCAGACACAGTTCAAAGCTGCGGTGCCTGGATGCTGAGTTGCTGAGTGTGGTCCCCGGGAAGGGAGTTTGGCCGGGTTACTCTTGGCGCTCAAGGTGTGTGTTGCCGCTATAATGGCTCGCTGTAAAACGCGATTTTTGCTTTTGGCTTTTTTTCAAAGAAATGAAAATCCTCTTCAGATTTCTTTCAGTTAGTGAAAGCAGGTACTAATTAGGTGTTTCATAAAAGCAAAGTGGCGTAGTGTGAACTTTTGAAAAGCAGGGAATACCTGTACTCCATGTAATAAAGACTTTATGATTGTCAGAAGCAAAGCAAGGGCTTTCTCAGCACTGGGTTATCCTCTAGAAATTAGTATGTGCTTACTCCCTGCTGCAGACTGGTTCAGTGAGAGTGCTTCCAGAACCCTGGGACCGCCCAGCCTCTGCCCACTCTCTCTCTTTCTCCCGCTCAGATATAGCTTTATAGTAAAGGCTATTTGCACATCTACGGGGAAGCCAGGGTGATCTGCCTGAAGATCCAAGGGGGCAATAATTGGATGTGAGGTAGAATAAGGGGACTTGGCTCAACATGCTTTAAAAAAATAAGTTTGAATGTAATAAATGGGGAATATGTTCACTGAGGGATAGTTTCATATGCTGTGTGAAAAGACTGTTTTTAAGAACAACACTCTTACTCTAAGAAAACCAATCATTTAATTGGATTGCTCCAACCTAACTCCATTAAATATTTGCCTCATTTAATTTTATCAAATGACAGTTCATACATCTGTGCTGATGAATTCATTTGCTAAGAATACTTTCTCATAGCAAATTAACTCATGCTCTTCTATATTCTTAACCTCCGCCCTCCCTTTCTGCCTGTTTTTAAAGTGTCTTAGCATGATTCGCCAGGGATAAGCTGTTCTGGTTGTCCGTCTTTGTGGGAAGGCTCTGCCATGGCCAATAGTGAAGAAACCCGTTGACCAACACCATTATTTGCCTTTATCTCTAGCTTAGCAAGGAACTGGCACTAAAGTGACAGACAAAAGACGAGTTTTAATTACTGAAAAGCTATGCTGGGGCGCCTGGGTGGCGCAGTCGGTTGAGCGCCCGACTTCAGCCAGGTCACGATCTCACGGTCCGTGAGTTCGAGCCCCGCGTCGGGCTCTGGGCTGATGGCTCGGAGCCTGGAGCCTGTTTCCGATTCTGTGTCTCCGTCTCTCTCTGCCCTTCCCCCGTTCATTCTCTGTCTCTCTCTGTCCCAAAAATAAATAAACGTTGAAAAAAAAAATTAAAAAAAAAAAAAAAAGCTATGCTGGCTAAAGGTACTGGCCAAATTATTCTTCTGGAACTTGTCCACATGGCAAGAATATTTTCTGTTGCAGACCAAGAATTACTTTTTATTTAAAAAAAAATTGGATTGTTTAGCGCTTCTAGAAGCAATGTTGCATAGTGGTTTACAAAACTAGCAGCTGCTATGTATTGAGAGGCTACTATGGCTCCATACGCACCATGGCATTGAATTTTCAGGACAATTTCGTGACTGGCTTTCACGTCAGGCAGATCGGTTACACTGCTTTGGAACTGAGTTTCCTTATCTGCAAAATGGGATAAAAATACCTCCTTGACTTTTTTGTGAGGATAAAACGAAATCATGGATGTAAATTGACTAAAAGTCATAGCCTGTAGCCTCCCTAAACAGTATGTTGAAGGGGGAGGAGCAGAGAGAGGAGGAGAGAGAGCATCTTACACAGAGCCCAGTCTTACAACTGTGAGATCACAACCTGAGCCGAAATCGAGAGTCCGAAGCTTAACTGACTGACCACCCACGTGCCCCAAACCGTGTTTATTCTAACCATTTACTAGGAAGCATGAGGCTTTCATTCATGTGCTACTGGGATTTGGTAGCTATAGTCAAAGAGCCACTACCCATTTTGCTCATTTTTGAAGAGCAAATTGGCCGGCAACTTTGGAAATAACCCCTTTCAAAAGAAGGCTGTATTAAAAAGGGCCCATTAAGTTTCTTCTTTCAAACCTTCCTCCCACGTGAATGCCATTTCAGAATCCTTTTGAAAATTCCCAGTGGACCCTCAGAATTAATCTAACATTCCATTGATTGGATATGCCAATATGAATTAAACCACAAACCTATTGGTAGATATTTTGGTTGTTGTAAATTTTAAGATACTTTCAATCATATTGTGGTTAATATATTTATAATCATATTTTTTTTCTTACATTCTGGCTGACTTCCTCAGAAAAGATTCCCAGAAATAAAAGATAAATGACTGGGTTAAAAAGTTGAGCGTTTTTATGGAACTTGATATATATTTCCAAATTTCATTCCAACTGATCATGCATTGTGCAAATAGAGTTTTATTAAACTCCAGCATAAGCTTGAATTCTTTTCTCTTACAGAAAATCTCCACCTCAAAACTATTTGGTAAAAGAGCACTGCATTGAATGATGTAAGTGCCTATCAGATGACACAATAACGAAATATGTTACCCAAACTTCCAAGACTCCTTGGAAGTTGGAAGACAAGGAAGAATCGCCATGTTGGATGCAGGACCTGTAGGCTGTTGTGAAGAACTATATGATAATTCACAGGAACCACAGGAAGACAAGAATAGCTAACATTGATTAAGGTCTTCTTATAAGCCAGGTCCATGCTTAGCTCTTTACATGGATTGTCTTATCGAATCCTCCCCAAATCTTCATTTTACAGTTGAGAGAACGTTACTAGCATGTAAAAGAACAATTTCAAAGGGGAAAGGAGAGTTCATAATAATCAGTATAATTTTGTTGTTTTCATTCAGGCTAATAGCCACCGTACTTTCTCCAAAAGTCATGTGAGGCGTTGGAGGCGGGAATGGGGTGGGGGGAGAATCACCGATGGGGTTCGACATGGAAAAAAAAGAGGAAGAGGAAAGGCACTTGAACTGTTCCCTCTCCAGAAGCTTTCAGAAGTGTTCATGCCACCATGATCTTGAACCTTTGGGCCAGCAGGTCCCCTTGAAACTTTGCAGTGTGGAAATAGCCAACATTCTGCAAACATTGTCAGGCACCATGAGAGGAGTTAACAGTGCCAATGGGCTGGCCTTTCGTGAAGCATTTCTCCATCTGTGAACTACAAACACGTATGCATTCCTCTCCAGATCAGACTCCTGAGCTTTCTAGTTCACCTTTTCTTTCCTGAACAAACATATTTATCACAGTCAATGTGAGAGAAATGCCCTTTTTTTGTGCAATTCTCCTTTGTCCCTCTTCCCATGCCTTGGTCCATCTAAAGAGCACAAGACTAGGTGACATTTTGTAGGATTTACCTCTGAGACTGGTGTCAGAAAAGCTGCTGGGAGTATTGAATGCATCCAGGTATGAACCACTGTATTGGGGGTCTTTCCATTGATTTTACTTCTGAGTCGCAAGAAGACCCGGTGTGCTAACTTTGACTCAATGCTGAGGTGTAGGTATCCTGGAACAGTTTGTGTGGAGATAAGAAAAAGGAAATCAAGTGGGGGTGGGGGGTGGGGTGGGGAGGAGAGACTGCAGGCTAGCTTCAAAAGTACAACTATGAGGCAGAGTAAGCTGAAATATCTTACCTGCTATATTTCAAAATAGAAACAGTCTTATCCCATTAAAATACTAGTTTGTTAAGTCCCACTGCTCTCAGGATAAAGCCCAAGATCCTTAGAGGGGCACACCCCGCCCATCAATGTTCTCCTTCTTCCTCCAGTGGACACTATTTGCCCCTCACGAGATACACCCCGGTCTTACCCATTTTCAGTGCTAGGATTGTGCAGCTCTCTTTGCCTTGAGGACTCTGTACCTGTTGATTCCTCTTCCTTTAGAGGAGTTCCTTCCTTCTTTGCCTGCTTGGCTACCTTAAATGCCATCTCTTCCAGGAAGCACTCCCTGACCACCCAAGATCTGGTCACGCTCCTTGCCTATGGGCTCCTCGAAATGCCTGTGTACTCTGTTTTTATCCAAGTGCTTTTCCCACTGATTGGAATTCCTTTTTACTTAACGTTCCTCACTAGGCTGCAAGCTGCTGCATGCTAGATACTATGCCTTATTCGGTGTTTTTATGCCCATTCAGTGTTTGACCCAGAGAAGGCACTTCATAAATGGTTGTTATTGTGGAAGTCTTGGCTTGACAGCTTCTTTAGATGACATGAGCTTCTAGTAAAACTCACTAACTGTATAGAGAATGTATTATCCCATTCCTATGTTTGTCCCACTCAATGTAGGCTGACTGACTGAATACCTATTGCCACTACATAGCTCTGTCTTTCTTACACACACACACACACACACACACACACACACACGATTATTAAGTTACATTGTTGAACTAGAATCTTGACTACAACACTGCCCCACACCTAAAAGGCATTCTTTACACATCCACACAGTATTTATCTGTAAAACATGGCTACTTACTCTCCTAACTGTTCTATGCAATTTGGTAAGGAATTGGTATAAGCCTAAATGATTATAATGTTCCATCTTCCTTCCATCCTAAATAGCTGGGTTTGGGTTCCCAAGCTAGATATGGGAACCCACAGAAAGGCACTCCAGAACCATCCGGTTGGTTGGGGGAAAGCAGGGAGAAGGTGTGCATTTTTGTTGCCCCCGTTGTTTCCAAAATTCAGCTAAGACCTAAATAGAGATGCACAAAATGTTTTCTAGAAGCAGCCTAGTATTCTTGAGGTTACTGTGACTCTCCCCGGGGCCTTGCAAATCATCAGTGCAAACCACAACATACTCTCGAAGAATTCAAATGGCTCCACTTGAAAGAGTGGCTTTGTTTAGAGCCACCTGGTGACACTCCTTTAGTCCTCCTGTCTGGCTGGAGAGTGGGGGCCCTACTTACCACCTAGCTCCTGGCCTCTTAACCCATAGCTTGTTACATTAAGGGAGGAAAGTTTTATGTGTATAATTTGTGAAGTTCTCTTAAGCAGACAGTGCTATATAAATGTGATATGCTGTTATTAATAATAAAGGTTGGCTCACCTAAGAATACTGTAGAATTAAAGTAATGAGATTCTATTTTTAGGCAGACTTGCCAATAACATGCAAGTATGATAAGGCTGTGATTTAAAGCTCGCTTTAACCTTCCACCGCTCCAAAGAGTACATTTTCTGGGCTGACTCCACAGCAGTGAGCCGCCCGGAGCTCTATTAAGGCTAATGGTGGATCCACACTTGAATCTCAGCATGTCCAGCTAAAAATAGGCTTCGGTCTTTGAGACACGGGAGCACATCTCACCAGATAACTTGCTTTCACAAAATGCAGATTGGCCTCTTCAGCCACCTCCCGTACCCTGATCACTGTCTTGGAAACGATCAAAAAGCTTCTAGAATGTGGTTTGACATTTTCACACATCTACAATTATGTAAAGATACAGGATGAGTATGGGAGGCTTAGTTATGTTTATTTTCAGATGTGAAAAGACACTTAACAAAGGCCCGGGTTCAAAGTGATTCACAACGAGAAAAGAAGTCTCACTCCTCGGGAAAAAAAAATAATTAGCTCTTCCTCCACTAATGTTCAGGTCAATGCTTTGTCAATAACAGTAACTCTTCTTCACCAATTTAGTGCAGCCTATAAAGATCGTTATGACTCATAATTACAGATGCAGATTTATGTCAAAATGCATATATAAATCTCTGGTTCTGGCTATGGGTCACCTCTTATCAGAAAAAAGATTTGTGTAAGGAGACACTCTCCTTGATCCCTGTGGGCATTTTTCTACTTCGACTTGGGGGCAGAATTATAAGAGTTTGCTACCAATGACACAAATATGACCCAAGGCACGTTACAGATTCACAGCTGGAGGGAGTGAGGAGCTGGCTGGCTTTGATGGTGGGTAATGGGGGAAGGGTGATGTAGCTGTGGAAATATACTTGCTGGGATTATTGCTCTCTGGCTAAATGAAGACCACCTTTTCAACACCTGCAGGCTAGCCACTATAAATCAGGGAAGATGATTATCTGAACAGAGGGAGATGGGTTTTAAAATGACTGAAACTTCCTGAGGCTGAAGTCTACTGTGTTCAGGGACACAGGCAAGTCTTAGATGTGAGGGGTTATCAAATTCTGTGGAAGCCTGAATGGTCAAATGAGATGTCAGGTTGGCCTTGCCCAGGATTCTCACATGCTAGGATTTGTTTGGTGACACATTTCCTGGTAGGAAATCTGAGTTTGGAAATACCACCTGGTCTCCAGAGAATGATCTCCCTGTGGTACAGGGGCAGGATTTCCCCAGCATCCATGAAGGTTGTAAAAGGTGCATTCACCTTCTATATATGAGCAGGTAACTCTGGAAAAACTGTTGGATCGGCTATTTAGTCACTGTCCAAATGCTGGATCTAGGAGATTACTATGAGTGTGCCCAGAAATTCCACTTTTTTCCTACCTGCAGATCTCAGCTACATACACCTGCACAATAGATGTTTAATGTGGCAATTCTCCAATGGTATTCATAAAATGCACAGAAAGTTAAACATATACCTATCCTCCCAGGCCTGGCAGGAGCCCTAATACCCATTAGCAGGTGAATGGATAAACAAATTCTTATATTCCTGCATCAGCAATAAAAGGAATGAACTACTGATACCCACACAACACAGAAGAATCTAAAAAAAGTTCCAGTGAGTGAGAGCAGTCAGGCACAAAAGGGTCTGTAACATATGATCCCATTTATATGAATTTCAAGGACAGGCACAACGAGTCTATGGAAATGGAAATCAGCATGTGAACTACTTCAGTGGGGTAAGCGTTATTGGCTAGCAAGGTATGCAAGGAAACTCTCTGGGTGATGAAAATGTCTTCTATCCTAATCTGGGCAGTGGTTAGCACGGTACATAATATGGAAAAAAAATCATTGGGCTGTATACTTAAGATTTGTGCCTTTTGCTGTTTGTAAATTGTAGCTTAATGCATAACAAATTTAAAAAGCTATCCAAAAAAAAAAAAATACACAGAGCAAAACTACACGTTCATACTTTGTAAGAACAATCATGAACAGAGATAAAATTATGACTCTATTCTAAGGAGTAAATGAAAAAAGGATAAAGGAAAACACATGAACCTTTCACCCGTTCTCACTTCTGCCACAGGACATGAAAATGCTGGGGCTAGGGAAATTCAAATCATTATATGATATGCTTGGGAGTTCACGGAGAGAGACCTTCCAGGACAAGTTTTCAGAATGTTCCCGTTAAATGAGGAAGGGCTTCATTTGCAAGTTTCTCCTTCGGAAATGGTGGCATTTAAACGTAAACAGTCAGGAAATAGATATTTTAGGGTTGATTCATCACTTGGCCAAGCAAGAGATCAATTAGTTAATGATACTGTTGGCCTCAAGCATACTTCAGTAAAACATATTTCATTCTCTTGAATATTTAGATTAATTGAGGTATGAGGCTATGGTGATTTTACGACCCAAAAAAATTGATATTAAATACACATTTCCCATTTTTCATACAACCCACCTCAGCTCTTCTGCATTTGTCTTTTTAGAAAGACTTTCAAGTTGTTAAAGGAAGTCTTTGGGGTACTTGCCTTCCTGTGTCGCTAATGAAACAAAGAAGGCTTATTTTTCAAGAACGATCATGACAGAATTTCCACATGGCGCCTGCTACTCATTATTCAGTTGACATTTCCATTTCTGGAATTCTAATGTTTGTCTGAAATTGTTAGTGACATTTATAAAATACTTGCAGAATTTCAAAACAGACCCTAGAGATCGCCAAGTCCTTACCCCTCATTTAGGATGAGGGAACTGAGATCAAGAAAGGTTAAGTGACTGGCCCAGGGTTTGGCTTCTTTGGCTGACTTCTTGTGTAGAATTTGGATGCCTTTCTTGAACTGCATGATAACAGCAGATTCTGTGATCAAAGAGATATCACCACTGCATTGTTTGTGAGCGCGTGCACATTTTATAGAATGAGGAATCCATTTAAAGATCATTCTCAGCATCTAGGGTATTACACAGTCTTGGAAATTATGTTTCCAATCTCTAAATAGTTTCCCTACAGTGATGCTTGTATCACTAACATTAAGCCTGTCTAGCTTTCTTTCTAGTAATATTGCATGTAGAACTCCATGGATCAATGGAATGTATAAAAGATGACTTAGGAGCCACACTGCCTGGGTTCACTTCTGCTTGCACTGCTTATGAGCTGTGTGGCTGAGTTACCTGCACCTCAGAAGTTCATGTTCCTCATCTGGAGAATGGGGATAATAATAGTACCTTATCTCATTTGTTTTTAGGTTTAAATTAAATGATGGAAGTCAAGTCAGCCTGGTCCTTAATAAATATTCAATGAAGGTTAGCTATTAGATCATTTTGAAATTCCCCAAAAGAAAATTATACTCCATTTTATTTTGCCTGATTTTCCTGCTGGCACATTTTTGCACCTGCCAGTTCAGTACCCCAGTTACCCCCTTCCCCCTCTGTCAGCCTCTTCTCAGCTCCACTTCCCTCCACAGCACCTGCTTTGTCCTCCGTCATCTGCCTGATTTTCCATGGCACGCACAGCTCATAGTACACATTTCACCACTTGACTTTTGGCCCAGTACAACTTCATCTGATGTAAGCTTTCAGAAGGCTAGGGCTATTTAATGCATTTCTTTTGCATCTTTAACAGGACCCAGTGTGGTGTGAGGCGTTTAACGGGTGCTTGAAAATCATCGTTATCAAAGAATTGAAATAGACAAACTTCAAAATATTAAGCTTTGATTCCTGTGATGGTTGGCAAACTGTTTCAGTGGAGATATTCTATAAAATTGTATAAAAATATTTTATATAGCAGGAGTACTACAGCCAAAAACAAACAAAAATGAAACAAAACAAACACACATTAAAAACCAAAACTTTGCCTGGAGTGGAATTATGACTTTCATTATAATCCAAATTATGAAAATCTGGTGCTTTCTTTTGGTTCTGTTACAGTGCATGCACTCTAGTAGCAAAACTGAATTCCTGCTTTTCATTTATGCATCAAATAATGACCCAAGGCTAAAAAGGACATATAAAACCATATCTCCAACTCTTGTTCATAGCCATACTCTTTAAATATCAGGAAGTAACAGAGGCGGCCAGAATATACAACAGCAGTGATAAAACTTATGGCTAACCTTGTGCGTATTCACAAATATATATATTTATGTATCTCAGAAATAGAGATTACTTTGTTGAAAGTTTCCAAGAAAGCACCTCAAATACTTGGGTTTTACGGTGATATTGTACCAAGTCCTTTTATTCCCTTTTTGATACTATGATTCCCTAGTGTCCATTTCACAAAAGATCTTTCTGAAGTATACTTAAGAATGTAAAATTGTTTGGACAGTTGCCATTTATACGGAAACTTCAGCCTTTTCAAGGCCTTAGTCCAACTTTGTGATTTATTTAAACAATAAATATTTTTTCCTGTTTACATAAAGTCATTGCTAACGTAGGCATCAGAATTTTACTTTCTGCGTAATTCCTAGGTAGTAGCCAAGATGTCCCAAGTGCCAGAAGAAACAAAACCAGGGAATGCATAGTTCCTCCACTTTCTGTTGCTAAGTGATGGTGTTTGGCAGGAATAAGAATTATTGGGATACCATGCTGCAAAGAGTTTTGCTTACCAGGTTTGCTTACTCTGGGTGCCAGTGTTCGCCTGCAATTATCAGAATAATGCACGTGCATGCATACAACCACACACTGTAAGTAACATACAGGGCATTTATGATACTGTCTTCTAATTTTTTTTTTCATTCGCCCATCTATTCAACAGGTATTGAATGCCTACTGTGTACCATTGTGGGACACAGCACAAAAGAAAACACAGCCTCCCCCCCTGCCCTTATGGAGCCTAATTCTAAGAACTTCTTTTTCTTTGAACCTCCCAGACCTTGGTCCTTTGAGCAAAGGAGAGCCTTCACCTCCGTTCCACCATTTGGTTTTGACAACCGTAGCAAATAACTCTCTGCGTTCCTGTGGCCAGTAAGTGTTTGCGTTTTAGCGTTACTTGTCTTATGCTATATTGACTACACAAATCTCAGACTTAAAATACAGTCTGAACATACATGAATTACTTTTTAAAATCTGGTATCATTTCTTTCTTTAGAGCCTTTGCAGTGGAGGTGTTTTCTTAACAAAGTGTGTAATGGGAATATTTTTTTTTGAATGAAGAAAATTGGAATGATTTTAAAGCACCTATGTGCCTAAGTATCTGTGATACTTGGACATTTAGTTAATGGATCAATGGGCCATTAATGTTTTACAGGGGCTAGTGGTAAATTTGCAGAGGCAAGTGTCCGTGGTTAACTGTCTTTTACCTTTTTTGTGTTGAAAAATACAATCCATTTATTGTGTTATGTGGCCCACTGATGTTCCTCTTTGCTATGATAATATATGTTACGATAGTATTTGGAGTCTGATGGTCATGACATGGACCTCCATGTTCAAATATGAATGATGAGAATATTATAAAGATCACTACATTTTTGACTCTCAGTAGGGATGGCTACATGAGTGAATGGTTTAGCTTGCACACAAAAATTGGTAGCAACCTGTACTGTGCTCAGTGGAACAGAGCTGAGGACATCCTAAGGTGTTAATTTTTCCTTTAGGTGATGGTGATTTGTTGAAGTAATGGCAAAGGTGGGTATAGTGACTAAGATTAAGTAGGATTCCTCTGCAGCATAGAAGTTATTTTCAGAATAGTTAATGATATGTCCGTTCCTGTGACCACAATGAGATTAACAGGAAGTGAAGAAATCATTGCTGATTGACATTGTTCAAAAACTAGAGGAACACACAAACCCTTTTGTGTTTTAAAAGGCAGTTGTTTTTTTTTTTAAGCACTGCTCATGACTGCCCACAATTTCCCACTCTAAAGAGGCAGTCAGTTGTTTTTATCACGTATATGCATGTCAGAATAGAGAGCTATGTAGGAATGTAACTTGAAGCAAAGAGGAGTTGGGAAGTTATGAATTGCAATTATGAGTGGAAGCTATGGATTGTAGCCAAAAATCGGTTGGGTCTATATTTATGAATCTGAAATCGATTTTGGAATATTCCTCTGTTTTCTGAACATTTCTAAAGAATTTCTTTTATTGCTTGGAAGTCACAAGAAGATGAGTCCCTTTCTTGGTGATGGACTGAACCAAATAAATATAATAAAAATGATCCTAAAATTAAAAAATAAAAGGAGTAACATTTGCAGATTATTTTCCATTTGTCAAATATATGCAAAATATAAAAATTGTTTTATTTAACTTCTATTTTAACCCGATAAGGCTAAGCACATTTTAATATCCCTTTGACACCTGAGGAAATTGAGGCATGGACAGACTAAAACTCCCCCAAGCGCAAACAGATAGGACTTGGACAGGGGCTCTATTGCCTGTGTCTTTAACCATCTCTTTACAATGCCTATCAGGTTTTGGCAAGAGAAAATAAGATTATGTATTATTCTTTTTTTCTCTCAGGTTGTTTATTCAAAGGTCAAGTTCACATCTCTCCAGATGGACAGTTGTGGGTCTACGTGGAGGATGGCTCATGATTCTTTTCAAAGACCTCTTTCACCGAAGGGGCTTGTATCCAACTTCAAAAGTTGCCCAGTTAGAGTAGCTTGAAATTATCTGCTGCTTACTTGCAACCTTTTTAGTAAATGCCCTCTGGCTTGGGGTGGCTCTGGTATTTCATATTTAGTAAAAGCGTCTGCTACCTGCCCTTAGAAAGTATCTTGGTTTTATGTCTCCCAGACTGTTTGTGGCTGAGGGCAAATCGTGGAATGGAGACTGGTGGAATTTCGCTGTGCTACAGAAATTAGGAGCAACCACAACATTAAAAGCAACAGCAGGTACCATAAATCTGAACTTTGTTTGGGAGGAAAAAAAGAATAAAAGTAAAACATGTGGATGTATAGGCTGCTACGTTGCCAAGTTGAAGACAGTTTTCCTAAAAAACAACAAACAAGCCTTTCTACAAAGAAATCATATTTTATTTTGGATTGCATTTAAAATGTGAAGGTACAGGGGCGCCTGGGTGGCGCAGTCGGTTAAGCGTCCGACTTCAGCCAGGTCACGATCTCGCGGTCCGTGAGTTCGAGCCCCGCGTCGGGCTCTGGGCTGATGGCTCAGAGCCTGGAGCCTGTTTCCGATTCTGTGTCTCCCTCTCTCTCTGCCCCTCCCCCGTTCATGCTCTGTCTCTCTCTGTCCCAAAAATAAATAAACGTTGAAAAAAAAAATTTAAAATGTGAAGGTACAAAGAAGATTTCTAAACAATTAATCACTCAGTCAATTTCTACAAAGCTATTTCATCTCTTCAGGGCACTTCTTTTTTTTACCACTATTAAAAAAAATACTTTCTTGGGGCTCTTGGGTGGCTCAGTCGGTTAAGTGTCCGACTTTGGCTCAGGTCATGATCTCGTGGTTTGTGAGTTCAAGCCCCACATCGGGCTCTGTGCTCACAGCTCAGAGCCTGGAGCCTGCTTCAGATTCTGTGTCTCCTCCCCTCTCTGCCTGTCCCATGCTCATGCTCTGTCTCTCTCTGTCTCTCAATAATAAATCAACATTAAAAAATACATACATACATACTTTCTTGTTATCAGTCATTCATATTTCTTGTAGAGCATCTAGAAATAGATGAGTAACCCCAAATATCATAATACAGAGATATATACTGCTAAAATTTTAGTATAGAGCCTTCCAATATTTATTTTACACACAGACATCATTTTTAATGTTATCTGTTCTTGTCACTTATCAATATATCACAAAATTATTAAATTATTAAATATTCTTTGATGGCATCATTGAATGGTGATTATGTCGTAGCTTACCCAAACCATTATGCTGGAAATTGAAATTGTTTCCAGTTTTACGCCGTTATAAATAATGCTGCAATGAACATATTTGTAGTTAAACTCTTCGGTATGCATTCCCGATTATTGTCCTTAAGAGAAATTCCTATCACTGGACACGTTGACAGCAAGCGTCTGTGAAATATACTGCCCAATACTCCTCCAGAAAGGCACCAGTTTACATTCACACAGTATGGTACTTCTGATTTTTTTTTTTTTTTGATTTTTGGTGAACTCCTCTTTCTATCCCAGAAAAGCGGGGGCCTTCTTTATCTGTATATCTAGCAGACAGTGGATGATCTGAGACCGTCACCTTTCCATTCATGTCCTTTTCTACCCCAGGCTTTATATTTTGCTCTATGGCACTTTGGTAAGGTCGTCGTAAAGGAGAGAGAGTGGTAGGGGAGCAGGGAGAGGAAGGAAGTAAATACACTATCCTCAACCTGGTTCTTTAGGATATAGTGCTTTCCTTGTGACAGACTTATAATAGGAGGGGATGCTCTTTATTTTTATTCATTTTCTGCAGTAACTAGCGCTTAGAGCACTGTATTATAGTATGTGAAAGGACCCTAACAAATTAAAAAAATCCTGTTGAGGTGTTTCATAGTACTGCCCTGCTAAGTGTGTGTGTCCTTTGCATGGTGGCCTGGGGTCCCCCCTTGGCAAGAATCCGCTCCTTGTCTGTGGTCAAAAATGGCTTACTCTTGTGAGCTAGAATGGCTCTGGTCCTTAAAACCACAGAGTAAATCTTTAGAAATTGGGCTGGCTTCTTGGAAGAATGGTATCTGCCCTAAACTCTTAAGGGACTACTTCATCTTTAAGCAGAGATTTGAAAAATGAAATCCCAGCTTTTTATTTTTAGAAGCATTTGGAATGATCAATCATTTTTCTTTCCCACATATATCATGTATGAATAAAATAGGGAAACATAAACTAGTAGGGATCTGTCTCAAATATACCAAAGCAAAGCAAAACCACTTCTTCAAATAAGATAAGTCTAATTTGGATATAAATAGTGTTGTTTTATGGCACCAGCCCTTCACTATCTAATTATGTCTATGTAAGAAACCAAAGGGCAAATTGCTTTAATTCTATGTAATTTACTTGTAGAGTCAGACAGAGTGGAAATACTGTTTTCCTTTCTTTTCTTCTTGTGAACAAGCAAAATAAATAATTTAGTGTGGAAAAATCCTGAGGATTAGATCAGTTGATGTGGTTTATTGACCACAAAGAAAAAACTGGAGCTTTAATAATAAAAATCTAGCAAACACGTATCGTTACTGCAAAAATATGTTTCATAACCCCAAGAAGAATGTAAATGTTGGCTCTCTGCCTCCAGATTATTTGACAGAAATGGGCTTAGTCCAAGGCTTGTGGAAACCAGTTGTCATGCATTAATCCTAGAGACAAATGAAAGTTATTTCGCCTATGGATTACCTGAAAATGTGCAAAAAAGTAGATTGGCTTGATGGAAATTCCAAACTCAATTATTTAAAGGAAGGTTTTCTTCTATTATATCCATTCTTTATAAAAGAAACTGATGTCACTAAATTTTACTGTGTTCTAAATGTAACCTTTTGCCAAAACTGCTCAATTCAAAATAATCAATTTATTGCATGTCATATACCTCTTCTTAATCTAGACAAATATAGGGGTGCCTGGTTGGCTCAGTCGGTTAAGTGTCCAACTTCAGCTTATATCATGATTTCATGGTTTGTGAGTTCAAGTTTCGTGTAGGGCTCTGTGCCGGTGACTCGGAGTCTGGAGCCTGCTTCAGATTCTCTGTCTCCATCTTTCTCCGCCCCTCATCCGCTTGTGTGTGCTCTCTCTCTCTCTCTCTCCCTCAAAAATAAATAAAGCATTTAAAAAAACTTAATCTAGACAAACACAGTGGTTTCAGATTTCATAAGAAAGTTATTAATACATTTTGTTTTGTTTTGTTTTTGTATTTTGACTTGCTCACCATAATTAGTTCATGTGTGTTCCTAATTCAGTAGTCTTCACTGACAGCGTATTTTTAGTGATGAAGAACTATCAAAACATCAGTCCCAGGACCCATGCTCCTGGGAGAAAAGAAGGCTTTGGAGCTATAAAAATACACTGTGATGATGAGTTTGTTAACATCACTGGAGTATTATTACAGACTATAACCAAGCCAACGAACAACTTCACTCATTTGGAGTTAGAATAGTCTTTTTTCTTTTTTAATTTTTAATGTTTATTTATTTCTGAGAGACACAGAGAGACAGAACATGAGCGGGGGAGGGGCAGAGAGACAGGGAGACACAGAATCCAAAGCAGGCTCCAGACTCTGAGCTGTCAGCACAGAGCCTGACACGGGGCTCGAACCCATGAACTGAGAGATCACGACCTGAGCTGAAGTCAGTCCCTTAACCAACTGAGCCACCCAGGCGCCCCTGGAGTTAGAATAGTCTTAACAGGCCTGTTTATTTCATAGAATGGTAGCCAGTCAGAGCCAAAGTAACATACGATACCTAAAGGAAGCATCTTCCTAAACAAGGAAATGTACATTTCTTACCCCTCTATCTCAAGGATGTAGGCATAATGTTGGAAAGAAAGCAGATTAACTTTTTTGAGGCGATCTAAGCTTCTCTGGCTTCTTGAAATAATAATAAATACTTCTATACTCTATCTAGAGATGAAACCACTCGGTCAAGCTCCTCCCCCCCACCACACACACACCCAAAAGAGAATCATGCAAAGCCATGGTGTTTAGACTCTGATACCATTGAACCTCTAGGAGTTTGGCTAAGGTGCCTCAGAAGTTCTGGAGTAGAAGTACTCCTGCCTCACCTGGAACAAGCCTGCTTCTATCCGAGCTCTACCTTGGACCTCTTTCTCAGTGCCCACCTAGAAGAAGGCTTCCTTAGCAGTATTAACAGTGACAACAATAACAGTCATAGAAAAGTACCAGTATGACTGTAAAATTGTGACTTAATGATGATTAAATTATGACCAGAATCTTAACTCCGCCATAGACACCAGCATTGAAAGATGGTATAATACTTTAAAAAAAAAATTTTTTTTTACATTTATTTATTTTTGAGAAACAGAGTGAGACAAAGCATGAGCGGAGGGAGGGGCAGAGAGAGAAGGAGACACAGAACCTGAAGCAGGCTCCAGGCTCTGAGCAAGCAGTCAGCACAGAGTCTGATGCGGGGTTCGAACCCACGAACTGTGAGATCATGACCTGAGCTGAAGTCGGATGCTCAACTGACTGAGCCACCCAGGCGCCCCAAAAGATGGTATAATACTTTCACAGACTACATTTTTGGAGAGAGATTAGGATAGTCTTGTGGCTAGCACATAATAGGTACTCAGTAAATGTTTATGGAATGAATAAATCAGTTAATAAAAGAGAGAAGAGAATTACACCAGTGGTATAAAGACCCTCAATTCAAATCCTGATTCCTTGAGGGATTCTGGCTTCTTCTCCGGGCCTTGGTTTCTCTAACTGATCAGCTTTGAGATTAGTTTTGAGATCCCATCCAACTCTGCCTGGAATTATGATCAGAAAAATGTGTGTTGTGTTGGAAAGGAAGTTTTAAGGGGAAAGAGCAAGTTTCAAATGCTAAAGGTCAGACAGGTCAATACAGATCAAGCTACCAATAGTATCTACAGGATCCAGCACAGCTTACCTAGACAGCTGAATACCACTTTACTGGTCACAAGCAATTGCACACACATCGTAAGAATACCTTGAGCCTCATTTTAAACATGGGAAAATGGAACTTAGGCAAGGCAGTTGATTTTCTTTATGTCACCCAAGTGGCAAAGCTGACATCAGAAACTGAGTCTTTGGATTCCATCGTTCCACAAACTCAAAAATATAAAAGGCTTTTATAACCTAGCCACCCACGTGGGAGGCCATCCATGTGGCAAAAGGGTGCCACAGAATTGGGGTGGCCTGGTTCTCCTCTTCCAAGAAGGAAGCCCATAACCTAAATCTCATAATTTCTCATCCAGGGTTTCATGCATGAAACTTTATGGCCTCTTGAAAGGTGAATGAGTAGGTTTGATTCATTGGAAGTCAGAACAGCTTTTTTAAACATTTGAGAATCAAGATAGGTAGTTAGTCTGCCTTATAAAATTTTCTTATGGATGTCACCATCAGAAAAATTTATTTCAGCTTAGTATACTGCAAAGCTTATTCATATCCATCACATCTTCAGTTTCAGCCATTGCTAGCTGTGGTTTTTAGCAGAAATTCTAGCTGCATCTTAATTGATGTGATCTTGGAAAGTAGTGATTTGTTTTGCTATCGCCAAATTTCCTCCATTTAAAATAGGTCACCAAGACACCACGTTTTTATGAGGTTATTTATACTGCCTCCCTTTTCTGGGGCTGCAGTTTTGCAGGTTATTTTTCTTCTGTGTATTAATGAGAGGAGTTCAGGGTACTGAATTTTGTTCATCGAAAAAATTGACATATTTGAATCCTGAGTAAATAAAAAATACAAAATGCAAAATAACGAAATACTGTATCTAGTCAAGAAAAGGTAAATTCTAATTTTATCATATTAATCAAGAAAATCTTTAAGTGAAAAAAGTTCTTCATTTCCTAGTTTATAAGTTTGTATGATTTATACATGTAACCTTTAAAAATCACCCAATTACTTTAATAGTCCTTTACATGTGAGTGTATCTCTGTGTGTAAATATGCATACATATTCCACACATATTCTAGCATAAAATTGAATTCTTGATGGCTTTTTTAGAAAAAGGTCTTATCCAATAACTACAATTTGTAGAAACAAACAAGATAATTTTCTGTAAGTTAAATATAGTAAACAAAAAACAACTATATGTCCATTAACAAACTGATAATTGTAAGCTCTAACTTGTTCTAATTATTTCTAATAATCTCTGTAGAGACCAATATCTCAAAAAGTATGTATGTGTTGATGATAGAAAGCAGGTTGAAAGTACTGATTTATTACAACCCTTCATTAAGGTTAAAAGCATTCCAGTGAGATGAAGACATCTGCCTTGTATTTTCACATTGCAGAAGAGAAGTTAAGGACAGGAAGAACAAAAAAGAAAAAGAACAATGTGTCAAGTTGAATTCAAGCCAGGTTTGAAGAAAACAATGCTAGCTTCATCTCTGTAAAAGTTTTCAAGAAAGAAACTTCCCCATGCCCATGACTATCACTTATTATGCTATCAAACACATTTAATAGTGTATATTAACAACAAAAATTATGATAGATGTCCCTAAATTAGTTTTCAAGTTTTTACGTACAGTTAATCAACACATGTATCTTTTGATGGCTTTTATTTCTTTAAAAAAATTAACAAAGAAAGCTATTATCAGAAAGAACCACGATAGGTTAATTATGCAATGTACTGGAAAAAATATTTTTTAAATGGGCTGTTTCTTTCCTCTTCTTTCAGAGGTAGGACTGGCTAAGGTTGGCAATTATAGGGCTTAGTGAATAGTCACTTGATATCTTGGAAATCAAAGGAAAGGGCCACTGGAGAGAGGCTGAACTTAGCTGTTGCAGGATTTTTATCTCTCTGAATGAGTGGTACTGACAGGAACCATATGTGTTACATAATATAGCTGAGGAAGAGAACATGGGTGGTTTTCCAAGGAGCCGTGACCTGCCTGTGTATGCATGTCTATCTGTGAGCACAGGTACAAATCTGATGTATTTATGATATTTCATAAACACTTAGAGCCTCATGTGAGCTTGAGGATTATGTGTGTTTCTCTCATTTAAAAGATTATATGTGAATATTCAGATTGATTTTGCCTTAGAATTAAAATCAATCTTTGGATTTTGCGGTGCTTGTTGCTACACAAAAACATTTGTGAGGGGCGCCTGGGTGGCGCAGTCGGTTGGGCGTCCGACTTCAGCCAGGTCACGATCTCGCGGTCCGGGAGTTCGAGCCCCGCGTCGGGCTCTGGGCTGATGGCTCGGAGCCTGGAGCCTGTTTCCGATTCTGTGTCTCCCTCTCTCTCTGCCCCTCCCCCGTTCATGCTCTGTCTCTCTCTGACCCAAAAATAAAATAAACGTTGAAAAAAAAAATTAAAAAAAAAAAAATAAAAATTAAAAAAAAACATTTGTGAAAGTGTGAGGAAATGACACTTCCTTGGAAATGACAGAAGAAAGCTTAATTCGTTCCTCATTAAGCTTGTATTTAGCCCACTTAAAAATAAAAAATGCAGCTTAAGCAGAGCTGGTGATCATTCAACACAATCTCGAGTAATAAAATGAGTTTACTTCATATTATAGTATCAGGGTTCTTCA
Source organism: Lynx rufus (assembly GCF_022079265.1). Taxonomy (NCBI): domain Eukaryota; kingdom Metazoa; phylum Chordata; class Mammalia; order Carnivora; family Felidae; genus Lynx; species Lynx rufus. The sequence goes on along the minus strand of NW_025814834.1, from coordinate 56,982,535 downwards.
ATGGCAGATATTTTCCCAGGAAGAGCAAATGGAAGCAATATTTTAATTCATGTTTTTGTGGCATGTCCTTTTTTATTTATTATTTTATTTTTCTCATTTATTATTTATATGGGGCATATCCTTGTACTTTTAACTTACCTATACCACTATACATTAATTGTGCTTCTTATAGAAGGCACATGTGGAGGGCATGATTTTTTTAATCCATTCTGGTAATCCCTATTTTTTGATTGAGTGTGTAGACCATTTACATTTAATGTAATTATTGGGCTATTTAGATTTAAGCCTATCCTTTTATTTTTTTCTTTTGGATTACTTGAACTATTTTTTACTATTCCATTCTTAACTTATTGTGTTTTTATTATACCTCTTTTTATAAGTTTTTAGTGGTTGCTCTAAGGATTATAATGTATACACTTTTCATAATCTATGTAGACTCAGTACCATTTCAAATAGAATGTAGAAACCTTATCACCATATCGATCCTTTTATACTCCTCTCTTTGGATATTATAGTTGTCACGTATTACATCTACACACATTGAAACCCTATAAGAAAATGCTATAATGTTCCTTTTCAATTATCAGTTTTTAAGAATTCAAGAGGAGAATAGTTGATTATACATATGTTGATGTTCCAAGTTTCCTTTTAATATCTTTCCCCTTCTTTCTGAACAATTTCTTTAGCAATAAATTATCTTAGTTTTGATTCATCTAAGAATGTTTATTTTACCTTCATTCCTAAAGGATATTTTCTTTAGATAAAGAATTCTGTGTTGATAGTTCTTTGCTCTCAGCACTTGAAAATTCTTGTGCCACTTCCCACTGGTCTCCTTGGTTTCTGATGAGAAATCTGCAGTCATTAGAATCCTTCTTCTCCTACAGATAATAGGCTGTTTTTTCTCTGGCTGCTTTCAAGATTTTTCCTTGCTTTTAGTTTTCAACAGTTTGATTATGATGTGTCAGGCATGGATTTCTTTGAGTTTGTCCCATTGGGGTTCAGTAAGATTCTTGAATCTTTAGGCTTATGGCTTACCAAATTTGGGAAATTTTCAGTCATTATCGTTTCAATTTTTTTTAAGCATCATTCCCTTTCTCTTCTTTTGGAACTGACTTGACATGAATATTAGTCCTTTATTATTTTCCCACTGACACCTGAGTTTCTATTAATTTTTTTAATCTTAGTTTCTCTGTGTTTTTTAGTTTGCATAATTTCTTCACTCAGCATAATTTCTACATTCAGACTTTACTTTGTCATCTCCATTCTGCTATTGAGCCCATCCAGTGAGCTTTTTTATTTCAGTTATTATATTTTTAGTACTAAAATTTCCATTAGGTTCTTCTTCATATTTTCTGTTTTTCTGTTGAGACTTTTTTCCCTTTGCTTTAAGAGAATTTGTCACTGCTTATCAGAGCATTTTTATAATAGCTGCTTTAAATTCTATCAGATAATTTGAACTTACATGTCATCTTGGCATTGATGTTTATTGATTGCCTTTTCCCATATGAGTTGAATTATCCTGGTTCTTCATATGCCAAGTATTGTTGATTGGAGTATGGAAATTGTGACTATTATATTACAAGACTCTGGATTTTATTTAAAGCTTATGAAGAATATTGATATTTTGTTTCAGTAGTCAATTGACCTGATTATTTTCAGCCCACAAGTTTCAACTTGCTTTCTGTGGACTGTGGTCCCAATGTAACTTCAGGTTTTAAGCCCTTTGCTATTCAGATCTGTGCCGTGAGTGTACCACCCAGTCTGAGACCTGGATGAAAATCTATTCACTTTTCAAAATCTTGTATATACTGATTAGGATGAGGATCATTCATGTGCAAATCTTGGAGTCTCAGAGTTAGTAAATAACTTTATGGGGTTGTTTTTGTGAGCCCTTCCCTTTCTACAATCTCCTTCTGGTTTCCAGGGACTCCCTTTTGAGGCTGTCAGAAAGCTGGGGTTCTGTCATGCATTTCTACAGCTGCGTCTGCCTCCAGGGTCATGTGACAGGGAAACAACAGTGGTAAACTCACACCAGTTCAATGGTACTTTGAAGTTGGGTCCTCTTCTGCAACTTTCTATTTACTGCTTACTTTTCAAAGTCCTCAAGCAACTGGGCCACACATTCTGTCCAAGTTTTACACCTGTATTCAAATGGAGAGCACAGAAGAGTGTGCTTTCTCCATTTCCCCCAGAACCTAAATCTTGAGAGTGACATTTTAAAATGACACATTTTGTTACAATAAACTTGTCAATTAAAGTTTCAGGGACAGTGTCCTCAATAATTGAGGACATTCAATTTAAAAAGAAGTTTTCAGATATTTAAATCTTAAATCCCTTAATGTTATAAAGGAAGACATGCTTAGGTAATGAGCCAGGAAATAGCTGTGACAAAATCAATACAGTGTCATATAACAAGATAGGTGTGACAGTATAGATTTATTCATATTCCTGCCTAAGAGACACATGCAACCCTAAAATTTGCTCATTTTCATTCTTGTGTCTTATCTACATGGCGGTTCCATGATATATCATAATATGGCATAATACGAGATACTTTTAGCTCACAAATAGTCCTTTTATTTGTGTGTATATCTGTGTGCCTGTGTGCACACACACAGAGCTTTGTTCTCAAAAAAATTTGTTTGGAACTAAATTTCTCCAAAACAGTGATTCTCAAACTTTTAATATGCTTTACCTCCAGAGTTTTTGATTTCTGGAATGGGATGCAAGAATTTGTATTTCTAACAAAGACAAAGCCAAACGATGCCAATGCTGCTGGTTTCAGGGCCACAATTTGAGAACCGCTACCATCAAAGAATGAACAGAACACACTAGAATTTTATGTGGTCCATCCAAAAGCATACATTGATTATTAAATGTATAAATTTGTGACTTTCTATCAACTTTGTGAGATTAACCAAGAACAAATTCATTTTGTCCTTAAGTCAAATCACAATTCCTTTAAATTTTAGGTTTCAATGAAAACTTAAATATTTTCAATCAGTTCAACTGCTGTTAGAAATATGTATACACAAACAAATGCTTATGCAGTATATTCATAATACTAACATTACAAGCTGAAGTAAGAATAATTAATCCAATCAAATCAATTATTTGGCTTCATTAGTGTCAAATTTTTTGAAATTAATTATCTTAATTGCTACTCACACAATTAGGTTTTATTCAATAGCATGGGGCCAAATCTGCCCTGTGGCCTGTTTTCATATGGCCAGTAAACTAAAAATGGTTTTTACATTTTTAAAATGTTGGGTTTTTTTTTTTTTAAGAGAGAGAGAAAAAAGAAGAATATGACACAGAAACTGTATTTGGACCACAAAGTCTAGATATTTACTATTGGGCCCTTAGCAAAGAAAGTTTCCTGACTTTGATCAAGGGCATTGTCTGGTTAAGTTGAGGTGATGCCTCAAGAGATGACCTAGTAGAATAACTGAAAACAGTTTTTGTTGTTGGATTGTCCTTGTTCAACTAACCACTGTATGTAGCCTTGGAGAAATTAATGTACTCTTTCCGCGTATCAGTATCCACACCTACAAAATGCAGATGATGAAAGTATTGGATTCATAGGGCTATTATTGATTTAATTTGTTAACACAAGCAAAGCCTATAGAATAGCATCTGACACACAGTCAGCACAAGATAGGTATTAGCTACTATTATTGTACCTGATAGAATACTGTGTCAACATGAAACGTGATACTTATACTGAGCAGTTATGAATATAAATAAATGTTTCTATTTAATATCAAATGAAAAAAAAAGTCAAATACAAAATGGCCTGCAACAATTCCTGGAATAAGCAAAACAGAGAAACTGTGCACTGGAAATAAACACACACACACACACACACACACACACACACACACACACACACAGAGGAAGGAAATATTCCATCTTGTTAGCAGTGGTCCCAACTTATTACCCAACTTATTAGCAATGGTACTATGGATAATTTTCTCCCTTCTGCTCTTTTACAATTTCCAAATTTTCTAAAATTCACTATGAGTCTCAGCTTAATGGCTGTACCTCAGAAGTAGCTTATGACTCTGCCAAGATTCTTATCCTCAAGACAGGATAAAAAGATGAGCGAAGGCTGCAGTGGTCACCATAATTCTGCCAGTATTTATTTTGGTCTCTGTAAGTCAGGCTGTTCACATTCTTTGTACATAGTTGTATTTAATTAGGACTTAGAACTCGCCATAAAGTGTGCATTAATTGTCTTTTATTTCATAAATGATGGCCAAACTAACAACCCTTGATAGGAACAGTTTGGGGGTAAGCACTATTTGGTCTGTTCATCTTCCAAGGCTTCCTGCCCCAAGCAAGAGATTTCTACTTGTTATCTCCTTTTATCCTGGAGAATTACTAATCCTGTACTACCATATTAAGTACCAATTAAGCAGAGATTTGTCATTCCTGCTCGAGAACATGGAGCTGGGCTGTGGCTGCATATTTCACAGACTTCTGACAGAAATTATTTTAATTAGACTGCTGCTAGCAGCATTTAAAATAGTCTGTATGGCCAGAGAGAGGAAGAATGGCTCCTCAGACAGATAATTTACTTATTTTTCTTTGTCACTCACCATAAATCTTAGGATTGTGGTTATTAAGCCTTTGGAGGGGGAAGTGGATAGTCAGGCAAAGAGATCAGCCAAACTTTATCTTACTTTAAATCCCAGAAAAAGAAAAATCTCCCACAGCTTTACTGAAAAAGGCACTTTTAAAAGAAAAATGTGTTCAAACAAAAACTGACACTAATAGGATATTTTTACATTATCTAACATGTTTAAACAATAAAAAGGACTTATATATATAACCAATAGGGTGGGGATCTTTCCTTTTCATCTTTATTATGCCCCCAGAATTGAAGTTATTATTTGGTACTTGTTAGGTTAGTCTGACACTGAAAAGCAAACTAAATGAGTAACAACTAATCTGAACTCCACATTTAGCTGATCTTCGTTAACTAGACACAAGTTTTACAATTGTGAATGGATACATTTGATTCTATGAACCCCATTTGCTAAAATGAGAAGTTGGGTGAGTACAGTTTTTTTCTCTCTTAAAAATTTTTCAATAAGGATTTCTTCTCCCCACCTCCCTGCAAATTCTGATTAATACTCAGTTAATTAGAATATTAATCAGAGTGTCTTATTTCCAAACATTCTGATTTATTTGATCAGACCAAATATATTTGAGTACATAGTTTTAAAATATGCTATAATATTTAGTAATCAAAATGCATATTTCTCCTTTGCGTTCTTCACCCACACATATGGTTCAATCTCCCCTCTATGAAGCAGCCACAACCCCATCATTTTACCTTTAATTGGAGTTTTAATGCTACATGGCTCACTTGACAGGTTTCCTGCATGAAAGCCAACAAACTTCCAAAATACAGGATGAATCCAAAGACTGTAGGTACTATCAGTGCTTGAAAGCAAGTTAAGTGACCCTCTCTATGCCCACCACTTACCACTGAAAATGAGAAACGTAAAAATCACATGATCGGATTTTAATATGAAGATTCAAAGACTAGACAGAGCTGCTTGGATGTGACACCCCCAGAGAGCTGCCCCTGGACACCCAACAAACCTCAGTAAATCATGAATGAGCTTACAGTCTCCTTTCAGCCTGGCTGACTACTGCACTATTTTCATTAATCATTTAAAAATATTTTTTAAAAGAGAAAACAGGAAGAGAGGGCTGCATTTCTTAAGGCAGAGCTTTAGAAATGGTAGCCTTTGTAACTGCACTGGAGAATTTGTATTTTTTTAAAAATGTGGTTGGAACTGCCATGGAATTGGGAGAACCTAAAGATGACTAGAAGTGAAGGTAAAGTGTTAAGGAAGAAGGGCTGGTGGCCACATCCACTGGAGGACCAGAGATGGTTACTCATGCCATAGCTGTGTAATGGTTCCATGAGCTACATTTGCATCTGTCAGCAGTGAAAAGATGGGCATGTGGCCAGGGAGAGAAGGGGATGGAAGTGAAACCTGGCTCTTCCTTGAAACAATTATTGGCTAGGAATTAATGGTAATTGGTACAGTAATTAATTCACAGTCTTTCTCTGACTTACCAACTCCTCAAAGTCACATTCTTAAAGCCCAATTTTCTCTCATGTAATTTTGAATGGTTTTCATTTATAATTTGCATGGTTTTATACTTAAAGTGCTTATCACAATTTTACTGTTACAAACATAGCAAATACTCATTGGCTAATATAGAAGTTCCAGATGAATGCTTTAAAGTTCGTTTGTTGGTGGGGCGCCTGGGTGGCGCAGTCGGTTAAGCTTCCGACTTCAGCCAGGTCACGATCTCACGTTCCGTGAGTTCGAGCCCCGCGTCGGGCTCTGGGCTGATGGCTCGGAGCCTGGAGCCTGTTTCCAATTCTGTGTCTCCCTCTCTCTCTGCCCCTCCCCCGTTCATGCTCTGTCTCTCTCTGTCCCAAAAAATAAATAAACATTGAAAAAAAAAAATTTAAAGTTCGTTTGTTGGTAAAATCTGGTGGAGGAAGGGTATGAACTTGCAGCCCCAAGGTGAATTTCTGAGATGCTTTATACCCCACCATTCTCTTTTCGTTGCTGATATATGTTTTACCTGGGGTCTTCTAAGACACAGTAGGTCTATCTATGCTGAGACTGGCCACATTCCTTGATCTAGCCAAGCGTTGAGGAAACAATTTAGCAGCTGCATTGTCTCACACTCCACTCGAGCACTTACTTTCATCATGTGTAGATTCATATGGCCCTTGAAACTGAAGAATGAACCATATTCTGCAGGAAAAAAAAAAAAAAAAACTTTTCCCTAGTTGCATTATCGCCATAAAGTCAAGAAGAAACCATCAGGTTAAACAGCAGCAGCATCAACTAGAAACGTGGTAGAAATACAAATTCCTAGCCTTTGCCCCAAACCTGGTGAATGAAAAACTCTGGTGAGAATGAGAAAACTGTAGCTTCATAAGCCCTCCAGGTGATCCTGATACTAAAACCTGAGCGCTATGGCTGTGGCCCACTTTGATTACACAGCAGATCATGTGGGGAGATTTAAAAAGTCATGATGTCTGTGCTCCACCACTAGGGGTTCTGATTTCATTGGTCTATGGTGTAGGCCCCCCAAGGCAGTTTCTAAAAGCTCCTTGGATGATTCAAAGGTGAAGGGAGGGTTGGAAACCACTGTAATAGCCCAGACAAGAATGTCTCCTATTTCATCAATCTCTTGGCTACAATTGTCGATCCTCTAGGTAGGTACCTTTCCACAAGTTGGAAAACTACTCTTTGTCCTTCTGCGTTATTCTTACTGTCAAAGTTACACTCCATACCTATGAGCAAGGTTTGGTTTTCCTCAGCACTTTTACATTTTTAGGCCTTTTGCCTTTATAAAAAAAGTTTACTGTTTCCATCATAATCATATACTTAGCGTCTCTAGTATTCTCAGTGCTTTTGTAGTTATCAACTGTGATGGGATTGATGATGTTTATCAAATGCCTCAAAATGAAGTACAGATACACCAGACAGAACCTTTCCCACCATCTATTGGTGGCAGGTATCTTGAACGGCTTCTGCTTTGGAGGATCAATTTGTTCTCATCTCGAATTTTTTCCATCAGACAAGCTACTTTACATGATTTATTTCTACATTTCCATGGGGAATTAAATTTCGGCAGGACTATCTTGCATTTGGGCACGTCTATACACATAGACCAATTCTCACCATAAGGCTCCCCACACAAACTTATTTGGCACTTATACAAATATCACCCTTACTGATCCATCTATTTACAAAATACTCTTTGAGAAGATATGCACGTTGAATGAAACATCTAAGTAATAATACTGTATTACCCATGCCATAAGTTGTAGTTTAACAAATATCAGATAAAACTACCCAATCTGGTAGGCCAATCTGGTAGAAATTTCATCAAGGAAAAGTTGCCCACATTCTAGAACTCTTACTATTTAGCTATGGTGGTAGGTGGTGTTGACCCCCAAGAGAGTGGCAACATATAGGGGTGCTACCTGGAAGCACCCACTTTCCATTACCACAAAACTGGGTGGCAGCTTAGCATTCCATCCTCTCAATTCATCAGATATTTATTGAACATCTAGCAAATATTCATTACACGTCTTCTAAGCAGAGGGCCTGGTACCATTTCCAAGTTGCCAAACTGTACAACAGAAAAAAGCTGTGAGTGATGCATGGCTACAGACAGGCATTGGTGGCCCCACCGAGGTCTGGCCTAAAGCATTCCAATTTCCTGGGTAGCCATATCTGCTTGACCAGGCCTGGATTATTTGGTAGGGGGCTGCTGAGTACCATGTGAATAAATGCATTGTCTATTATATCCAGGTTTCACTCTGTGTGGAATAAAGAAATGGAGACATTTTTTTATGAAAGGAGTTATTCACTTGCTAACGGTCCAATGAGATTTGGGGAATGTCTGCTCTCTGACGCTCTTTTCTGGTGAAAAGTCAAGAAAATGTATGTGGGAAGATTGCAGTCTGGATTAATATTGTGACTCACTTCAGCACCCTCCCCTCTCCCCCCCAACTCACTGGTTTTCCAGCGAAGTGGTGCCCCTTGGTGTTCTCTGCAGGTTAGGGTTCACGCTGTGGTTCTGACCCATCTCTCCGCTTTCGGAAGTTACAGGTTGATTGCGTTGGGTGCCCAGAGTTTCCACACCCCCCCCCCGCCCCTCTGGAGCCCCTGATCCCTGTGTTTTGAAGTTACCACCACTGTACTGTAGGGCATAGGGCCAGTGCTGAGCTGGGGAGGCAGGGGTGGAGGTGGGGAATTGTGGCCAGGAGGAAATAAGAGCAAATTCCTCCAAAATGATCTGACAGGAAATGACAGAGTATCGGCCTCATACCGCCCCACTCGGCCTCCGCTCGCTCGGAGAGGGAGCAAGCCGGCCGGGGAGAAGTCCTCCCGATCACAGAGCCGTGCCAGAGCGCAGTAGGTGAGGCTGATGAAGTAATAAAGCATTTCCCGTGTGTGTTTTTCATTAGGCCTGTTTTGTTTTTCTTCCAAGTGCTGGGGAAACAGAACAGAAGCCCCGCTTCAACCAGCACCACAGCGGCCGCCTCCCCCGGGAACAGCAGCTGCGCAAATAGGAGGGGAGCCCTCTGTGGAATCGGTTCCAACACCTTCCTAATGGAAATAATGATTTGTAAAGCCCTCTTTATACCCTTAGCTACATAATTAGTAGCCCAAAGAGCAAAAGATTAAAAATGCTGTTCCTACTCCCAGCATTTTTGAAAATTTGGCAAAACATTAAATGTTCTGTTCTGAGAGCCAAACAGGTAGAGGTCTTTGTATAGACCCAGCCTTGGCGGGTGGGGAAGGCCCCTGAATCACTCAACACTTATTACGTAGAAATTAACTGGCTTGATGTCAATTAGTGAGAATTTGTTAGCAGACATATCCAATGGGACCTACCCCTCATCCAGTTTGGTAGTTTTTGTGGAAAATATCTAAATACCCGTCATCCAAGCTAACTTACATAGTGTTAGGTGCCACACGTGTGTCGGCCTCTTTTACGGTGTCTGTGTGTGTGCACTTTCACGTGCGTGTGCAGGACCAGGGCTAAACATCAATTTTTACCCATCTCCGGAGAAGATAATTAAGAGGAAGCTCAAAAGGAGGCTGGCTGGAACATTCTCTCCAGCCCTAAGAAAAAACCAATCCAAAATGCCTGTTGTTAAATGGGTCATAAAAGCACTGGGAAATCAATATTTGACTTTCTGTTTCAGGAATGGTGGCTGCTACATGCAGTTTTAGATCAATCTGCTATCGTCATTGAGCCCCGGGACCCAAATAATTTCTGTGTTAACTCGGGACACCTTGAACGTGGAAATCTCACTTGTTTATCTTTTTATAAGTAATTGCCCGTTTCACTCCATCCCAGTCCTGGGTAGCCCATGTAAAATACACTGTGTGATAAATAAAATAAGGACTCATTTTATTAAATATCTTGGAGAAGCGCTCGGGTGACCTGAAAATGTAATTAAGCCTCTAAATAAGCAGATTACTGGCTGAAAATCGAGATTGATAGATGAATCCCTTCAGCTAAAAGGGATTGCTTAATGGACTGAGCAACAATCTTGGACTCTTTCCACCTTGGAATCACAGGTCCGGAGTCAGGCAGGCTCCACTCCACCATTTCCCTTCCTAAGATAAATGAAGCTCCGCCAAGCCTCTGTGAGGAGACCCCAGAGGTGAGACCCCAGGCTACGTGTGGACACACAGATGTGCAACACTCCTTGTAAAAATAGCCAAAGACGCCCAGAGCAATGTTTCTAAGGGCTCCGCCTGACTTACTATTTAAAAGACCTGAGGAACCTATTAGTCTCAAAAGGTTAAATTTATTTCTGGTTTTTTAAAAGAAGATATTAATTGCAAAATGAAGAGTTGAAAATGAAGTTAAAGTCTCACTAGGACAGAATAAGCTAAAACAATGAATAACTACCTGTTGTAATTGTTTTCATAACACCCCTTCTAAAAAAGAGGCCAGATTCTACTTTCCTCATTGGGAAGCATGACAAACGTTCCGCCTCTGAGCATTTTAACCTTCTTTTTTTTTTTTCTGAAGGTGGTCTTGGTGAAGTTTTGGTAGTATCAATTTTGGCCCCAGTTCCATGAAGTTGATCTATTCTAAGTTTAAATATTTGGAACATTTCAGATTTATCATCTTGGTTTTCTGCTTTGTTTAATTTATAAACTGAAATTAAATGAGCCATTCCCCGCGGTGCTGTGTGACACTTCCAGAAATTGACAATGTCAAAACCTAATGTCTTTTCTTTGATACTGATAGGGGTTCTGTAACCTACATGATCAATGCAATTTATCATAAGATAGAAGCAGCAGCTCTGACTCCCGAGAAGATTGACCAGGGTATAGCTGTCTTAGTTTGCTACTGTTGGACATCTAGGTCTCTGCTGTCATGACTAAATATTGGTCCTTAAGCCAGCATCTCACTGGTACATCCACTCTCAGTATGAGTGGGTCCACAGCATTCACTGTCAACCCAGAGATGATAACCTCGTGGATACCCCTTGATGAAGCCTAATTTTCTAATCTACTTTTGCAGAACACAGCATCACTGTCTCTCAAACTATGAAAGGTAGAATTTTGTCCTCTTCTCACTTTTGGAAGAGAGCAAGGGTGGAGTCCTTATTCCCATCTAAATCCATGAAAGACACATGCCAGAGGTCATGACCACTTGTGGAGCTGGTGAATAAACTGTAGTGAATAAAATTCTTGGTGATGACATATGAGGTGAAAAAATAGATCTAAGACATACAGATCATTTTATAGTCACATGCTAATGCTGGAATACAGCAAAGGCTTACTTTAATTCCTAAGTCAATCCTCCCAGAGCTCATCATCAGTTAGATTAACATTTTCTAGAGCCCCTCAATCTTTTTTGATTGGAGTAACTCAGCCTTCATGTAGGTCCCCAAAGACCTATCTTATTCATCTTGGTTCTATGTTCTTATTCTATTATGAACTATGGGGGAATGACCTGGGTATAGAATTAACTAAAGAATGATATTTCCAGAGTCTGTGATCTCAACTTCAATAAGTATTCCAGTAGCTAATGTACTTTTCTCCCTGTGATTTGTCTTGCTCTACACCTAGCATGGCTGGTGGTGAAGTTACCCTTAAAAATAAATGATATGAGTGTCATTCAAAGCCATTGTTTCCTTGTTGACTTTCTGCCTAGATGATCTGTCCATTGCTGTAAGTGGGGTAGTAAAGTTCCCTACTATTGTTGCATTGTTATCAGTGAGTTTCTTTATGTTTGTTATTAATTGATTTATATATTTGGGTGTTTTCAAGTTGGGGGCATAAATATTTATAATTATTAGATCTTCTTGTTGGGTAGATCCCTTTATTATGATATAGTGCCCTTCTTCATTTCTTGTTATAGTCTTTCTTTTAAAATCTAGTTTGTCTGACGGAAGTATGGCTACTATGGCTTTCTTTGGATATCCATTATCATGATAGATGGTTCTCCATCTCCTCAATTCCAATCTGGAGGTGTCTCTAGGTCTAAAATGAGTCTCTTGTAGGCAGCATAGATATAGATGAATATAGATGGGTCTTGTTTTTTTAATCCTTTCTGACACCCTATGTCTTGATTGGAGCATTTAATCCATTTACATTCACAGTAATTATTGATAGATATGAATTTAGTGCCATTGTATCACCTACGAAGTCATTATTTCTGGAGGTTTACTTGGTTCCTTTCTAGTCTGTGTTACTTTTGGTCTTTCTTTCCCACTCAAAGAGTACCCTTCAATATTTCTTGCAGGGCTGGTTTAGTGGTCATAAACTCCTTTAGTTTTTGTTTGGGAAACTCAAATCAATCAACATGATACACCACATTAATAAGAGAAAAGATAAGAAGTATTTGATCCTCTCAATAGACGCAGAAAAATCATTTGACAAAATACAGCAACTATTCTTGAAAAAAAAAAAAAAAACCAACAAAGTATGGATAGAGGGAACATACCTTAATATCATAAAGGCCATATACAAAAGATCCATAGCTAATATCATCCTCAATGGGGAAAAACTGAGAGATTAAAAAAAATTTTTTTTAACATTTATTTAGTTTTGAGAGAGAGAGGGAGACACAGAATTTGAAGCAGGCTCCAGGCTCTGAGCTGTCAGTACAGAGCCTGATGTGGGGTTGAACTCATGAACCATGAGATCATGACCTGAGCTGAAGTCAGATGCTTAACCAACTGAGCAACCAAGGCGCCCCAAAACTGAGAGATTTTATTTTTGGTCAGGAACAGGACAGGGATTCCACTCTCACCATTGTTATGTAACATAGTACTGGAAGTTCTAGCCTCAACAATCAGACAACAAAAAGAAACAAAAGGGACCCAAACTGGCAAGGAAGAAGTCAAACTTTCACTATTTGCAGATGACATGATACTCTATGTAGAAAACCCAAAGACTCCATAAAAAAAATGGCTAGAACTAAAAATGATTTCAGCAAGTTTCAGGATAAAAAATCAACATAAAAAATCTGTTGTATGTCAATACATTACTAATGAAGCAGCAGAAAGAGAAATCAAGGGATCGATCCCATTTACAATTGCACCAAAACCTAACAAAGATACCTAGGAATAAACCTAACCAAAGAGATAAAAATCTGTACTCTTAAAACAATAGAACACTTATGAAAGAAATTGAAGAGGACACAAATAAATGGGAAAACATTCCATGCTCATGGGTTGGAAGAATAAATATTGTTAAAATGTCTATACTACCCAAAGCAATCTACACATTTAATCCAATCCCTGTCAAAATACCAACAGCATTTTTCATAGAGGTAGAACAAACAATCCTAAAATTTGTATGGAACCACAAAAGACCCCAAATAGCTAAAACAATTTTGAAAAGGAAAACCAGATCTGGAGGTATCACAATTCTGGACTTCAAGCTATATTACAAAGCAGAAGTGATCAAGACAGCATGGTACCAGCACAAACACAAACCTGTAGATCAGTGGAACAGAATAGAAAACCCAGAAATGGACCCACAACTATATGGTCAGCTAATCTTTGACAAAGCAGGAAAGAATATTCAATGGAAAAAAAGATAGTCTCTTTAACAAATGGTGTTGGGAAAATTGGGCAGCAACATGCAGAAAAAGGAAACTAGAACACTTTCTTACACCATACACAAAAATAAATTCAAATGGATGGAAGACCTATATGACAGGAAACCATAAAAATTCTAGAGGAGAATATAGGCAGCAACCTCTTTGACCTCAGCTGTAGCAACTTCTTATTAGAGGGCAAGAGGGTATTGAGGAGGGCACCTTTTGGGATGAGCACTGGGTGTTGTATGGAAACCAATTTGACAATAAATTTCATATATTGAAAAAAAAATAAAAATAAAAGGAACTTCAGAAATGTTAAAAAAAAAAGAAGGCAAGAGAAGCAAAAGCAAAAATGAACTATTGGGACCTCATCAAGATAAAAAGCTTTTGCACAGCGAAGGAAACAATCAACAAAAAGACAGAATGGGAGAAGATATTTGCAAATGGCATATTGGATAAAAGGTTAGTATCCAAAATCTATAAAGAACTTACCAAACTCAACACCCAAAAAACAAATAATCCAAGAAATGGGCAGAAGACACGAATAGACATTTTTCCCAAGAAGACATCAAGATGGCTAACGGGCACATGAAAAGATACTCAACATCACTCATCATCAGGGAAATACAAATCAAAACCACAAGGAAATACCACCTCACACCTGTCAGAATGGCTAAAATTAACAACTCAGGAAACAATAGATATTGGTGAGGACGCAGAGAAAGGGGAACCCTTTTGCATTGTTGGTGGGAATGCAAACTGGTGCAGCCACTCTGGAAAACAGTACAGAGGTCCTCAAAAAGTTAAAAATAGAACTGCCCCACTACCCAGCAATCACACTACTAGGAATTTATCCAAAGGATACAAAAATTCTGACTCGAAGGGGCACATGCACCCTAATGTTTATAGCAACACTATCAACACTAGCCAAATTATGGATACAGCCCAATGTCCATAGACTGATGAATGGATAAAGAAGATGTGGTGTGTGTGTGTGTGTGTGTGTGTGTGATTATATATATATATATATATATATATATATATATATATATATATACTGCAATACTCCTAGGCAATGAAAAAGAATGAAATCTTGCCATTTGCAACAGTGTGGATGGAACTAGAGTGTATTATGCCAAATGAAATAAGTGAGTCATAAAAAGGCAGATATCATATGATTTCGCTCATATGTGGAATTTGAGAAACTCAACAGGTGAACGTAGGGCAAAAATAATATAAAAACAGAGAGGGAGGCAAACCATAAGAGACTCTTAAATACAGAGAACAAACTGAGGATTGCTGGAGGGGAAGTGGGTAGGGTGATGTGCATTAAGGAAGGCATTTGTTTGGATAAGCACTGGGTATTATATGTAAGTGAGTAAATTTACATATGAATTACTAAATTGAACTCCTGAAAACCAATATTACACTATATGTTAATGAACTAGGATTTAAATAAAAATTCGAAGCAAAAAAACTTTTTAAAAGTAAAGCTTCAAAACAAATAAATAAATAAAGCTTCAAACACTTCCATATGCAAAAATAATTAAAGAGGTAGATAGATAAACAGGTAGATAAATAAATGGGACCTGAAAAGACCAAGAACCGGACAAGTAAGAGTCTCTGGTTTCCTATGAATTAGTTCCAATGCCAGTCAAAATGGAGCCTTTACAGTCAAGAGACTCTGAGTGTTGCATCGATCTTTTATAACATTATTCAGTTATTACCAAAGTCATATAAGCCTAGAAAACAGGCCAGAGACAAATCAAATTTGGAAAAAGAGTAATTCCTTATGCCTTTGTTTTCTCAGTCTTATTTCCTAAAATTTAGTAAATAAGCAACTTTCAATATTGTGAGCATGTAAACAACTTGGCATTTGGGCACCTACAATTACACGCTATTCTCTCGAAGGGATGTTCGCCTGGGAGTACTGTAAGCGAAACTGAACACCATCGACTTGGAGTTTAGTCCAGATTTCAGGTGTTCTTATGACATAAGGCTTACGTATTGCCTATATTGATTTTGCAACAGCCTGGGAGGTGAGTATCAGGGCGCAGCCCACAGGCTCAGGAACGAGACTGCCTGGGCCTAAATCCCAGCTCTACTACTTGTTAGCTGGTGCATCCTGAGAGAGTTAAGTAGCCCTTCTGTGCCTCAGTTGTCTCTTCTGTAAAAGAAGGTTAGTAAGAGTGTTACTTTCTACTGTCACCTCATAAAGTTGTAAAGATTAAAAGATTAGTGTAGATAAGTTTAGCTTGCTGTTTGGCACGTAGGAAGTGTGCTTATGTAAGCATTAGCTATAATCATTACTATCTTAATCTGCTAGGCTATGTTCTCCACAGCGCAGGCCAGCAGTGGAGGGAGTTCAGGTAAGGTCCCCTCTAGCAGCAATAGCTGTGGGAGCTACTCCGTGTAGCATGAGTTAAGATTTCTTTCTTTCTCTTTCTTTCTTTCTTTCTTTCTTTCTTTCTTTCTTCTTCTTTTCTTTCTTTCTTTCTTTCATGTTTATTTATTTTTGAGAGAGAGAGAGAGCAAGCGTGCAAGCAAGCAGGGAAGGGGCAGAGAGAGAGAGAGGGAGTCACAGAACCTGAAGCAGGCTCCAGGCTCTTAGTTGTCAGCACAGAGCCCCATGTGGGATCATGACCTGAGCCAAAGTTGGACACTCAACCAGCTGAACCACCCAGGTGCCCTGCATGAGTTAAGACTTCTGAAGGCTCCTTTTTACCTGAACTCTCTCCCCATGGTCCCCTCCTCATGGTAACTGCCCAGTTGAGCTTCCAAAAATTCTCAGTTCTTCCCTCTCTGGCCAAGATCTGTCCACCTTCTTTCCACTCTCAGCTCTTTCGGTTTTCTCTGGACATTCTTATGTTCACACATATGTCAAGCCAGTAAGCCTCTCAACTTCTCTAAGTCTGTGTCTCTCCCCATTACCCTACCCTATCCATTACTCCTGCTACAAAAGGACCCTCCTTGGGAGGCAGGAGGGGAAGAAAGATTGTCAATAATTAAACTCTTAATATTTTTACTTCTGTCGGAATAAATAATTTTCTAAAATAAGTGAAAATGATCTTATGAATCTTTCTCATCTGAAGACGATGCCTGGAGTCTATTCATTGGCATATGTTGCACTGGCAAATTTATTTTTTTAAATATACTATTTTCTGTCAAGCACCCTGGCAGCATGATAGAATTATTACTTTTATTATTTGTTGTTTTTAAATTACTATAACAATCTACATTAAGAAACCTACCAAAGCTTATATTTCTCTTTTTTACTGAACCATCAGAATGGATTGAAATTAATTTCAAATCAGTTCTTAAAAAGGACATTCAGTATTTCCTTATTGTTCACTATTTGGCTGACAAAGACAAACGCTATTTTGAAATATTGTGTGACATTACCTGATACTGTTTTCCTATAAATAAAAAAAAATTACACCTATTTTTCCGTTTAATGAACTAAGATAACTGAAGGCTGTGGCACTCGATACATCTTGTGGCTTTTATGCTATTGCCCAATTTTGCATGATTTATAATTTACAGCCCAAAAGGAGAAGGCAGGGGTGGGCGTGAATGGAAATTGCTAACCTCTTGGGTAGTGCTTTTGAGGGTAGAGGCTTGATAATAATTAAGATGAGAGGTTCCAAGTTCTCCTCCATGTGTGCATCAAACTGGCAGCAAAGACAGGTTTGCCCCGTCTCCATCACTAGTAAAGAGGGAAAGTCCACAAAATCCTCTAAGGCTGCCAAAGTTGGCATTTTCTGCCCTGCCTCCACTGTTTCCTTTCAATTTCCATCCTTCTCTAAGCGGTAGCCCAGATTCCTGTCTCCCATTTCTTCCCTGTCCCCCTCTTTTCTCATCATGGTTGTGATGGCTAGCGGCCCACCAAAACTTTGTGCTTCCCCTTCTGCAGTGCCCTTGGCTGCCCAGGGTCTGCATTTCTCAGCCCCACATGCATCCGAGCAGAGCTGTGGTCTAGTTCTCATCAACAGTCTGTGAGCAGTGAGGTGTGACCATTCTTGGCCACAGTGTTTAAGAAACCTTCTTCGTGTTCTCTCTTCCCTCTTCTGGCACTAAAAGCAGAGGACTGGAGCCTCTAGGATTCTCGAGTCAAAATGTGCAAGGAGTCTGCATTTCTGAAGTTCCAGTATGGAGCAAAGCTGCCCATTCACCAAGATGCCTATCTGGTATGTTGCATGATTAAATGATTAAGAAATAAGCAGTTATTGTGTTAACCCACTGAAATGTTATGGTTTGTCGGGGCAGCAAGCATTACCCTAACACAGATAATCAACTTTGGTCCCTATTTCATTCTCAGTTGGCTGAACACTAATGCCCAGGGGTAAGGTAGAAGATTATCATCAATCTTCCTCCTGCCAGAAGGATTTGAATCTTATTTGGGTGAACCACCCACTCCTCTCCCCTGCAGAGGACACTATGGCTGTACCCACCAAGGACATGGGCTTGACTCTGCCACCTGTCAGCATAAGGAGCAGGAAATAGTGTGAGTCAAAGTCAGGGTTCCTGGGTCTGAACTCTAATAACTTAATGCTTAGCTGGTCCTGAGCAGGTCACTTCCCAAACCATAATTTTCTCATCAGAAAAATGAGAAGGGAGGGTGTATACATTGTTATCTTAAGGACTTTGAAACCTTCAAGTCCTTGGTTTGTGATCTACAAGATCTTGGCAAACTCCTTATCCTTTTTAAGGCTTGGTTTTCTCATCTGCAAAATGTGGATAAACACACCTTTCTCATAGGTTTGCTGACTCATTCACTCATTCATTCTTTTATCCACTCATTCATTTATTCATTCATTCAATAAGCATTTACTGAGAACCTAGTCTGTGCCAAACAAAATTTTCAGTGTGTTCACAGAGGATATAGATGTGAACAAAATAAGGTCCTGCCCTTACAAAGCTTGTGTTTGTGTATGATGGGCAATAAATAATCAATAGATCTGTATTCAGCTGGTGTGGTGAGGATGAAATACGCTAATATCTATAAATTGCTTATGCAGTGGCTAAGACATGGAATCTATACCAATACTAACCATAAATACGAAAATGTGTAGAATAGTGATTACGATAGCATCCAACAGGGCTACTGTGAGGATTAGATGAAGCATGTGTTTATAATTTACTTATAATTATCTACTTACTTGATGATCAGGAAGCAAATATAAAGAAGAATATGTTGAGGCCCCCTCACCATTTCGGTGAGGTTGGGATATTTTCTGTTGGCAGCAGTTGTTTGCATCTGGAGAGTAGAAAAACCACAGTTACGATCTGTTCCCAATCCTCCCGTGCCAATCTGAGTAATTTTGCTGAAGAGCCTCAGGGGGGATATATCTTCCCTCAGGCAGAAAGCAGTCAGCTTTGGTTGAAATGGAATGAGAGAAACCAGGGATCTCCAAACAGCCTCCATATTCTGTCACTGGTGCAAAGGAGAAGACAGGTCACTGGGACGGGAGTAGAGGATCTGACCCGGCTTGCACTGGTGTCCACCTGCTGGAGAGTAGCCCTTAAAACCCTGGTGTGGAATAACTTTGTGCATTGGCCCTGAGTAAAAAAAAATGTGTGTGCATTTGCGTGCAAGAGCAGGCAGGTAAAAATATCTGCAAGGTACACTCTCCTTTTGAAATTCTTATCATGTGACTTTCCTACAAATAGGTAAGCAGAGCATATTGTTAGCTAATGGTTTGAGTTGTGTAAGTAGGATGACCATAAAATTTATCATCCAATCTGGGACACTTTTGAAAGTGAAAGAAGATGGTATTAATAATTATATCAAGACAGCAGGAATAAATTGGGGCTGTCCTGGGGGCAAAACAGGACACATGTTCGTGCTGGGCACAGATTCTTAGGAATATAGTTTTTATTGATTTTTAATGTTCATGTTTCTTTTGGAGAAGGACAGGACTGTGTTTATAAAAGTGTCTCAGCAGCAGCAATATGCTAGTATTTCTTTGTAACAGTAACAGCAGTATACTAAATATTTTGAATCCTCTCTGCATTAGGTGAAAGGACTTGCACTGGGTCTTATGGGGGCTTCAAAGTTGTCCAAGGCATGACCCCAGGCCTCAAGGAACTTGTAATTTAGCAGAAGAGAGAAGCCATGTACAGTCAACCTCAAGGCAGAGAGTGATGATACTGTGAGACAGGTGCAGGGGACTGTGGGGCTCAGAGCTGGCGTACGTTACTTTTACATGGGAATCCAAGAAGGCTTCATGGAGGAAATGGCACTTGAGTTGGCCTTTCAATTTGGGCGAGATGAAGCTGGTGCAGAACGGGTACAACGATGGTCCATGTGGTGGCAGATATGGACAAAGGCTCATAGAACAAAAACCTTGGTTGAGATTGGGGAACAATGAACTATTGAGTGTTGTCAGATAAAGGTGTTTGAAGATGAGAATGAAGGTGATGTGTGAGTCCAGCCTGGATGGTGGAAGAGTTAAGAATGCTGCTGCATCTTTGCTTGGAAAGGGTTGGGATTTCAGAGAAGAGGTGAGGAAAGCTCTGATACATAGCCCACGGCAGGTCTTATGCCCAAGCAGATGTGGCCAGGTTTTCAGGACAGTACTCATCTCAGTAGGACTAAGGACAAATTTTTAAACCCCAGGCATGACGTTAAAAGCAGATCCGTTTTGCTCCAAACGAGTTGGCCTTTACACAGGGATGCAAACATCGTGAGTGGGGAAAACTACTTTTCCTTTTGATGCTTTGGGTCCTCCAAAGACCTAGTGCTTTGAGCCTTTTGATGCTTTGGGTCCTCCAAAGACCTAGTGGGGAGGAAGGGGATGTTCCAACCTCCGAGGGGAGTTAATGGTCATAGTTTGTGATTTCTCACCATGTGCAGGGATTATTACTGTGCTGTGGTGGCAGAGAAGGGGTTTGGACAGAATATTTTCAATAAGGTCCTCTGGAAGGTGGGTTGGAAGATATATAGAACTTTTATCCATGGGCCTCAAAGAGAGGAACCAAAACAGCAGGGAAGTGGCAGGGTCCTGTTGCCTTGGGCATTTGCAGGGTGGGGACTATGGTGCCCTCTCTTTTATGGGACTGGCTGTGCATGGTCCTAACTCTTATCAGGAGGGGCCAGGTATCTAAGGTTGTTTGTCCTGGAAACAGACTTGGAGGTGGTGATTTGCATGCATGAAGTTTATTGGGGCATGTCCTTAGATCAACAGCTGTGAAGGACCAAGTGTAGCAGATTGGGTAGGGGGAGGAGTTGAACAGTGATGTAGTCACAACAAAGGCCTCCTTGGATCCCTTGGGAAGCTCTGGACTGGGATGGCCCTTCACAATCGTCCCAGGTTGAGCAAAGGGTGTCAAGCCTTCAGATCCCCGCTCTCTACCTCCGTAGACCAGTCATGCACGCAGGAAGTTCCAGAGAGAAAGTGTGACCTTGGATGAGGTAACTCTCTTTAGCTGACTGCAAAGCCAGGAGAGGACTCAGTTGAGAGCTGGAAGCCGCCAAATCCCCAAGGTCCTGGTGAATAAGCACCACAGTCCTGAAGAGGAAATCTGGGCCAGCTACAACAGCATGCTCTTATCCAGGGGTTCTCAAACTTTAGTGCACATCAGAATCATCTGGAGGGCTCATTAAAATGCAGACTCTGGGCTCATCTCTAGGGTTTCTGATCCATGAATTCTGGTGTGAGGTGCAAGAATTTGTACTTCCAGCTAGTTCCCAGGCAATGTTGACCTGGAACACCACTTTAAGAACCACCGCACTATACTGGGCATTCAGAGACTCCTGCTCAGGCACAAATAGCTCATCATTGCTTTTAAAACTTGTAGCTAACAGCTACTCAAATGTACACATTTCAAAGTGGAATCAAGCAGCTTTTATCATCTGAAAGATCTTGGTTTTCTACTTCTATAGTGACAATACGGTGACCAAAAAAATTTGGTGACTATTGCAGTGAGCCATTTCTCTGGAGGGCCCTACATCTCGGTGCCATAAATTATCTCCATTCTCCATAGGCCAGCTATTTGAAGCGGTGCTTCAGGTGCTATTTGAAGCGGTCATTAGCAATTAATTCTTCTACCTTAAGCACAGTCACCTAGAAAAGAGACAGAGCTTGGCTGCCTAGTTTACAGTGATTCTTCCCACAGCTGGGTCAGTGCTACCCCCACCCATTCTTCTGGAAACCACTCCTTTTGACCCTGCTTTCACCATGTAGTCCAATTCAGAGGGATCAAGGTCTCACTATCCTGGCCACCACAACTGGTTGATGGGTGGACGTGGGACCCAAATGAATCCACCCAAGTCCTTTCCCAGGACTTCTCTTCCGAGTTAGCCCTTTCCTCTCTGAGAATGAAGAAATGAGCCTGGAGGTACCAGTGACATGGCTTCTGTGCAGTGAGGAAGCCTGTAGGCAGTGGGGTAAATGAGACCTCCCCCATTTGTGGGGGAGGAGAGAAACAGAGAAACAGACAAGCAGTCCTCTCTAGCTATGTCCCTGCCCTTCTTGGTTAGGGGAGCCAGTAAATCCCTCCTTTCTTTAGCTTGCTCAGTTAGGTTGCTACCACTTGCAATCAGATAAATCCTATCTAGTGCTCCCTTTAAATGTTTACCATGGGAAACAGAATACATGGGCCCAATCCTAACAACTTCCAAGAAAAGAGTAGGGAGAGGAGCCCTGTGAGAAGAGTCTGGTCATGTCTGGGTAGCACATGCAGTAGAAATCCTTTGGAGCTAAGTTTGCTCAGAAAACATTGGAGCCTGGGATGGGAGCTGGGATGGGAGACAAATACAATCACAGTGTTGTATATAGTGAATGCTCATTATGTACCAAGCATTCTGCTATATGTATAACCCGCTTCATTCCATTCCAGTCTGGCATGATAGGTGACAAAGATAAGGAAAGTGAGGTACAGAGAGGTTAAGTGCATTTCCTGAGGTCACATAGCGAGTAAGTGGCAAAGCCATGATTCAAACAACTGCTTTCTGATTGTAAGCCACACATACTTAACCACTCCCCTATGTATGACCTTCCCATAGGTCATATGGGACATTAATCTGAGTGCAAGGAGGCAACATTCACCCATTTCACAGCTTTGCCAAGGATTATCCCACAGACTGAGATCTGGGACCCCTCCAAGCAAGCAATTTTGAGGGGTTGGGTAGTTTCCTAAATGTCACAAAATCCAAGAATCCAAGTTCGCTACTTAAGAATATTAGAGTAAAGCATACTGAATTGAGGTGATATTCATATTGAAAGTTATAGTTATATTCTTTTGAGCAGTTCACCCAGAGATCACAGATTTCATTATCTTTATTGTAGATGTTACCAAGATGTCCCCCACTACCATGGCCAAGATACCCTGCAGAATTCTTTCAGTCAAACACCATTAATTCAAGTTCCATTAATCTGGACTCTTCTTATAACTCATGTGATGTCTGTGCAATATTTATTTAACAAAAAGTTTGAAATGTGTTATTTTATAAATTCCTGAACCTTCCTCTCAAGCAAATAGAATGCAGTCTTAAAAATTGTAGCTTTTCAAACAAGGACTCAGAAATTATGAATCTCTTCCTGAGGCTTTCACTGTTGTGTCCAGTAACCAAGTCTTGAATATTATAAAAGTTTTATATTTAGGAGGCATTAATATGTAGGACAGGCCTGTTGTGAATAATAACTTTTTCATGAATGCTCCTTATTAAATCTATTAATGCTCATTTATGTCTTAATTTATAATATATACAGTATTTAAAAATATTAAAACCAATTTCTTGAAAAGCATTTTTTTAAGTTTATTTATTTTTGAGAGAGAGAGAGAGAGAGAGAGAGAGAGAGAGAGAGAGAGAGAACAAACAGGGGAGGCACAGAGAGAGAATCCCAAACAGGCTCCATGCTATCAGCACAGAGCCTGACATGGGGCTCGAACTCATGAACATTGAGATCATGACCCAAGCCCAAATTAAGAGTCTGATGCTTAACTAACTGAGCCACCCAGGCACCCCTAAGAAGCATTTTGTAATTGATGGTTTTTTCCAAGTCACACAAGCCTTTTCACCATCAATGAATTTGTCACTCAATGTCACTGTACTGAGGTTCTGAAACCAATCGTATGGTTTGTAAATAAATCGTGCCTAAATTAGTTAGACAAGTGTTTCCCTAACTTGCCTCATTATAAGATTTGCCTCTGAGATTCTGAGTCAACAGGTCTTGATTACAACCTAGAAAGCTGTGTTTCCAACAAGTATCCCAGTGGATTCTAACATAGGCTGTCCATGAGCCATACTTTGAGGAACACACAAATTAAATGATGCCAAAGGTTTTTATTTCCCTTTGACATTAATCTGAATTAGGCCCAAAGAATAGCATGGGTAAAAATGTATACTTATATCAATCCATATGTGAACGTAATCATATACTATGATGAGAGGCTTAGAGAAACATGCCTTTATAAAAAGGTACACTTCCTTTATACAGACAGAATTTATGGTGATTTTTCTCATTGTTACTCATTTCTTTCAAGGTGAGATTTAATTTTCTATGACAATCATTTCATCAAGAGACACACATTCACAAACACATAATTTTCCTTTGAAAAATTCAATATACTGTTCACCTCCAGGGTCTTTTCTTTGCAATAGAATGATTTGTATAATTTCACACCTTAGCAGCATTCTCTGAATTCTTATTGATAATTGTGCCTGATTTGTTATGAAGACAAACACACATCAATAGGAGCATTGAGTGCTACAAATTATAAACATAAACAAAATAAAACAATTGTCTATCTCCGCTAGCTTGTCTGGCAAGCACATTTTATACACTCCTTCTTTGACCTTGAAGATGAAACTAGGTTTTAATCAATTATTCCATTATTTTGAGACATATTTGAATGTGGCCTTTGTTCAACTTATTAATTTTGAAATTATTATATTCCAATTAACTAAACATTTTAAAAGACTACTGCATCTTGCACTCTGCTTTTCAAAGGATACAACTGCTACCATAGGAGGCGATTAATCCCTTTTTGCTAGTTCACCAACTCTCTCATTTTTTCCTGACAGCCAATAACCTCTTGGTTTGTAGCGAAGGTTTAATGAACAAATTTGGGAGTACCGTGGTGTGCTAAGATGAAAGGTTTACAAAATACACCACAAGACATTCACTAGTAGGCAATATATATTATCATTAGTAATTAAAACTGCATTATCCTTGTCAAAGTGAATGAAAAAGTGAGTCTTGCAGTGTGGTACTCTTGTATTTTATCATGTTTGTTTCCCATCTGCCTATTGAGGTGCTTTGTGAGGTCTCCCACTGCAGTTTCTGTGTGGTCTCGTAGCAATATTAGAGAGTAACGTGAAAGAGTGTGATAAATTCACCCCTTGTTTATGCATAAGGGATCAACTATGCAAAATCTCGTAATCTGAAGTGGGTCTCCCCACTGTCATTAGTGAATAAGCAAAGTTCTGCTTTCCTTATGCCTTCATTAAAATGTTCTCATTTCTATTCTTCGCTTTCTCCTTCAATTCCTGATACATGTATACCAGTGAATTGTTTTTCCCGAAATAGATGGTGATGAAATGGACGCAAAGACTATGGTAATCAGCCTTCCTTTTTTATAATCATGCTGCCTTTTTATCCAACCAATACTTATTCAGTACCTACCATGTGCCAAATGTAGGCAATAGGGACAAAAGATTAAAGTCAATGACAGGTCTTGCCCTGTAAGAATTCACATTCTATTTGGAAGATCAATGCATAAACTAATTAAAATGGAATGTGGCAAATGCAATGATATATATACATGGTCCACACACAGGATACACACATAACACACATTCATGGTGGTGCTAAAAGAGCACATGGAAAGCATCTTACTCAGAGGAAGTCCATCCATAAGCTTTCACAGTGTAACAACCATTGAGTTGGGACTTGATGCACAAGCAGAAAACAAAGACCAGAGTACATTGCAAGGGGAGAGAATCTAAAAGGGCAAGACTTGTGGGATTGGGGTGAAGTAAGTCTAGGGGCTGAAGGTAAAGTAAATGGGGAAGATAGAGACTGTGTTGAAGAGTGGGACAAGCTCCATGTTATGGAATGAATGGTGTTCCCCCCAAATTTATGTCGAAGCCCCAAACCCCCAAGTAACCATATCTGAAAAAGGGTCTTTCTATAGGTAGTTAAGGTTAAATGAGATTATAAAGATGGGGCCCTAGGACAACAGGGGTTGTGTCCTTATAAAAAGAAGGGACACCAGGGTTCTCTCTCTCCTTGAGCACTCAAAGAGGTCATGTGAACACAGTGAGATTCCTAATACCTACTAGCCAAAAGACAGTGTTTCAGAATAAAGCCCACCTTGCTGTCACCATGAGCTTGAACTTCCCAACCACCAGCACCACGAGAAAACTTTCGTGGCTTAAGCCATCCGGTCTATGGTATTTTGTAATGGCAGCCCAAACAGACTAATATACTCCATAAGGCTTTGCCTGCAGTGCTAAGGAGTTTGGACTAGAAGTGATAGATGACTACTTAGCAGAGAAGCATCACGATCAGATCTGGGCTATCAGAAGACTTCTGTGTCAGCAATGGGGAGAGTGAGTGGGAGGAAAGATAGATTAAAGCTATGAAATATGCAAGAGACAAAAGTGGAAGGACAGGTCAAAGTTCATTGTCTGGGGGTTAAGAGGGCCTGTATTTTTATTCCAGCTCTTCTACTACCAAGTACTTGGCCTTAGGGCAGTCACTTCAACTTTCTAGGCCTCTGTTTCCACTCCTGTAATGAAAAGAATTGACTCGAAGGCAGTCACAATGGCCTCCTAGTAGAAATGTTTCTTTGTAAACTCTTCTCCTCACTTCATGTATGGTATGGACCTCATGATCCTCACAGGCTAGAGCTCATTGGCTCAAATGACCACCTGACTCACACTGGCTCGGTCTGACTCCTTCTTTCAACACATTGGGCTGAGAGTTGGTCTGGGTATTGGGAACCAAGTCACGTTAATAGTAAGACAAAGTTTTTGAACTCCTACATCTATCTGCATCCTGCAAACAGCCTCTGTTCTCCTTTGTTCTGAGACCAAATTATCCAAATTATTATTTCCTTGGTTCTTCTCCGGTTCTCACATCTATATACACAAACTAATTTTTTCCCTTTAGGCTACCTGAAGTGAGTTTCTGGTTTTTTTAACCAAATATGTGTCATATGTATCTCTGATCTAACATCTGATAAGTCCGAGACAAGGGCATGTCGCACATGTGTAGGTACTCTGAGGCCAGCCATGTCCACTCCAGGATGTGGTCCCATTCAGGAATGATTGTTGGGGGCACTATAAGATCGTGAATCCTCCTAGATTTCTCCACTCATTTGCTGATGTGTCTGAAATTTCCACTCTAGCCATCATGCCTGTGGATAGGAATGTCTCCACAGGGTCACTGTCAAAAACAGGCTTGGCTTATCAGATTCACTATTCATTTATTGGTAGCTATAGATGTTTTTGAAGAGGGAAGATTTTGAGGATGGAGAGAGTTAGAAAATAGTTGGATCAAAAAAGTCAACAGGCCATGGGAAGCCTGGGTGGCTCAGTCGGTCAAGCATCCAACACTTGATTTTGGCTCAGGTCACGATCTCACAGCTAGTGAGTGGAGCGCTACGTCAGACTCCACGATGACAGTGTAGAGCCTGCTTGGGATTCTCCCTCTGTCCCTCCTCCACTCGCATGTGAGCACTCTCTCTCCCTCTCTCAAAAAATAAATGAATAAATAAGCATTTAAAAAAAAAGGCACCAGGCCAGAAATGAGATTCCAGGGCTGCTAGTGATAGTGATGGAATCCAAGTGAGCCTGGAGGAGGGGAATCCTGCACTGTTAGCTAAATGACCCAATGTACACTTGACCATTTTATTGTAGATCAACCTTGGCCTGTACAAAATTTTGTGATGGTCTAGCGTGGGTTGTCTTCATGTTCTTCATGTCCTTTCCCAATTGTATGAGTAAGAGACCCCTCAGGAAGCCTAATGGAGCAGGTTCTGGCAGTCTTGGGAAGAGCATGTGCTTTAGGCCAGACACTTGACTCCCAGTGCTGGTTCTACCACTTACTAACCCCGGGGCTTTAGCCAAGTCACTTAACCCTCGGAACCTCAGTTCCATTTCTCATAATGTGGCTTTGAGCAGAAATTAAGTAAGGTGCCATATAGAAACATGGTTAGTAAAAACATTGAGAGAAAAGAAAAATATCTATAGCTACCAAAATGAGGTATTTTTCAAAGGCAAAAACTTTCATCAGGATGCTGTTAAATGAATGCACGTGAAGAAGACGTTTGCATAGCACTAATTTGTTAGATTTTATGTTTTGTTACAAACTCTAATTTCAAGAATTCATCTGGGAACAGTTAAACATTCTGTGCTATTACACTACCATTTGTGCCTACTGACATTTTATTGGTCATGTAAGCAAGTTGGCTCTGGCGGGAAACCCAGAGCATGTGTTAGAACTCATCACCTGCTGTGGACTCTGAAACAGATGGTTGACCTCTCTGAGCTGTAGCTTCTTCATGTCTGAAAACAAACTCAAGGCTACTGCCCAATCTTATGGGTTCTCCATGGGAAATAATAAAAGTGATAACCTCGGACTTTTCTGCCAACCAAGTGCTAAGTAATTCAGTTATATACGCATATTAACTGCAGAATTATATACACATATAACTATACGGTATTTTTAATCACCATGGCAAACAGACACTCACCTTTTCAGCCAAGTTGATTAAAACGTACTGATTTTTGTTCATTTCACCCATTAACTATGTTCCACAAGCAAGAGAGTGGACTGTTTGCAAATGTGTCATTTGAATGGTGTAGACGCTTATTTTCATTTAAAGTTAGTAGGTAGGCAGTGAATAACCTGAAAACCATGGTCAGCTTGGTGTTTCTGACTTATACTTTTGTGTAATTTTTAAGTGTTGAAGGAAGAATTCACTGATGAATATGGGAGTCATTTATTTGTAATGGCGCGGCCGCACGCTGACGCTGCTGTTGGACGATGCTCATGAACACTTCTGTGCTCTCTCAGTCGGACAGACATGGTCACGTCCATCTAGAGCCTTAAAGGCCCCACCTGGCACTGTGTTGGTCAGAAGCACTAATGGCCACTACCACCCAGGCTCTTCAAGGCTGCTGAGTTGGCCTGGGGTGCCTGCACCTGTCCCTTATCAAACCCTCGAGCACACCCAGCAGCCATCCCTCCTTGTTCACGTTCACGTTCACAGAGCTGCGTGTCAACGATTCATGGGTCCTCCTTAGAACAGAGAGACAGCCCTGAGTAACTCATGCCACACTGAGATGGAGAAGCAGAGTTATGAATCAGTGATTCTGTGTCTCTGTTGATCCAAAAAACGTCTTAGAGTTTAGTAGAAAAACCTGGGTCTCACTTCTCCAATGGACCTGAGTACAAATCCTAACTCAGTCACTAACTCCGCTGATACACTCTGTGATCATGAGCAGATTGCTTAATCTTTCAGAGTCTGTGCTTCTTCACCGGTAGGGTAGATATTTGGAAACAGAGTTGCATTAAATAAAACGCCTGGATCAAATCAAGCGACTCCATAAGTGTTTGTTTTCTCCTTAGTTACAAAATCATTGGATTTATTCAGGATTAGGTACAGTTGCTTAAGTGAGTTATTTCCACGAAACAAGTGGCATTAACCACAGTAAAACATTCTCCTCTATTGACTGGACAGAGATTCACTGACACAGATAATGAAAGCATATTTGGGGGATGATCCTTGCCAAGTCTGCTTTGATGTTTTTGTTATACAAGAGCAAAACCAGATGGAAGTGATGAGATGCCTAAGCTGGGTGCAAAACTATGAGACAGAGGTATGGTTTCCACTAGTTTCTACCCACTGAAATATTCTGCACCCTCCCCACGTTACAGAAGAACTGAACGCTTCTCCTTAAATTCTACAGATCACAGAGCCCTTATCCAGGCCCCAAAAAGTCCTTTAGCAAAATCTGACTTTGAGTTAAAAGTAGAAATGGGTTCAGAGCATCTGCTTTGGAGGCCTCAGATAACACTCCTGCTTATCAAGTCTTGATCAGAGAGAATGCCAGAAACACATGGAAAGGTCTTGCCCTTCTGACCTTCCCATCATAATATTTGGAAGCGAGAGGACTGGAGGTGCTTTAGGAGGGCCTGGAAGAGAGGTTGGTGTGCCTAAGTTCAGTTCCACACACATTTATCAAACCCATCCCTAGCGCCAGACGTGCTGGGAGTCAGGGTGGAATTAGGAACATCACAGAGACCAGAAGGCACTCAACCTCTGGAGCCAGCATCTTGGTAAATTCACATTCACGCATTTGGTTTGCACATTACATTCTAAGTTACAAAACTGACCCAGCAAAATACAGGCATTAGTATTTTTTGTTATCTAACATTCATGAGCTCACGGTGTTCTAGATATTGTACAGAACACGATCATGGTAGTTTAAAATTCAGTTTTGCATCAGATCTGAGACCTCGGGTGCCCAATTTAAAAATAGTCCAAGGTATACGGTAAATCATGCCATGGAGGAAGATGCATGGTATAAACCCATAATATCTGAATCAAGGGATTTATTTGAGGATTAAATGGAACGATTCATAAACAACACCTAATTCAGTGCCTGGCCCATTACGGTTCCCTTGAGTCCAACTAGGCATCATCAAGAATTGTGTCAAGTCAGGGAAGAGTTGGTTCAAACAGGCCAGCAGGATCATCAGTATAATTAGGCAATAACTGATAAAACTGTGGAATTGCTGGGTTAAAGGAGCTTGTGAAAATTCATCTAATCTCTCCTTATAGTTAGCCTAAACCTGTCTATCTTACTTGTAAGCCGTTTTCTTACCCTGTTTAAGCATATTCAGGATGAGTCACCTTTTGAGTTTACTCTTAATGAGTGTCTAAAATCAGAATTATACCTGGTAACTTTAAAAAACAAAAAACAAGATGCATGTGCTATCCAGGGAAAGATGTTTTTCCTCTAACTTCACAGCCAAACTTCAAACAGAAAGCGTCCTTATTGAAAGACTGGCCAGATGCAGGTATATATCTCTGGGAGTTGTCCTGGTTTCTTTTTAAATTAGGCAATGAATATACTTCTTGACATGCACACACAAGATTTGTGGCAAAAACACCTTTCTTTCATGTAACTGATTTTCCTTTAATCCCAACCTTAATGTATATCATTCTTGATGCACAATCTCAAACGGGCTTTGAACTAGTGAATGCTAACTTTGAATAATGAAGAAAGAAATGACAGTTTACTTTATAGCTGGGTTCAGGATACATGAGGTTGAGGGGCAATAGAGGTATAACTGCTCACCTTTCACCCCGCCATAGCAGGTAGAGTACTAAAGGGAAGTGATTAGTAAGAGGTGGCAATAAGTTAAAACCCCAAGGCCGAGTGTTCCCGAGGCATTTGCATTCCTTGGTTTAGAAGGCAGTGTTGAAAATAAAAAACCATCACAAGACAGAAAAACTGCTATAGTTATATCACAGCACACTGAGTTGCAAACCTTTTAATGAAAGTCATAATTCTTCGGTTGTCTACATCATACTATATTCTCATGCAAAACACTTTAATGCCTGGTGTAAATTACTTTAGACTTTCTTAGCATGTATTGCATTTTTTAATCATGGGTGTTCAGTCCTATTTTCCATTTGGAGTCCCAGAGAGCAATATCCAAATGAAGCCAGATGAGTTCCACACCTGCAGCCTCCCCTTCTGTGGTCCTGCTCTCCCCGGGCCCCCTTCTTTTCCTCCTCCCCTCCCCACTGCCTTCCCTGCAACCACAGTTCCTGGTGCATCCTCAGTTAGAGGGTATAATCTGGTGCTCGTTCGGACAGGTGAACAATTGCGGCTTGTCCCTGGTCAGGATGTCAGGCAGAGGTCCCGAGAAACGCAGCAGCCCACGCTGCACCAGCTGCCGGTTGCCAGCCTCCTCATGGCCGGATACGTTCGAACGGTCACAGGGAACCTCTCTGTCCTCATCTGCCTTCTGAGAAACACAGCCCTGAAGAAACTTTTAAATATTCGCATAATATGCGAGGGCCCAGAGTGGATACACAGAGGGTACATGTTGCCTGCCAGTGGCCTCTGCGCTATCGATAGACCCATCTCTCTGAAACACCGAGCAGACTGAACCTTTCTTGGAACATGCTCCCCTGTCTTCCACTTCTCCCCCAGAGGCAGAATTAATCATGCGGCTACACTCCTCTAACGTTGCTTATCCGCCTTTATTATAGCAAGTGACACAGTGGGCCGTAGCCGGGGCACAAGTGTCTTCCTTGGCAATCTGTGAGCACCTCTGGGGTGCAGATTCATTCACCTAAGAGTCAAGGCGCGTAGCACTGTGCTGGTATGTCATAGTAGGTGCTCAGCCAAAGTTTGCTGAAGAAATAAATGATACGTCTTATAGAGAAAGATGTCAGATTTACGCACTGCTATTTAAATCATGTGTATTTTCATTTCACAGCCTCCAAATTGTGTAATGAAAGTAGGAAATACTCCGTGGTGGTGACAGAATTCTGCATTCTGTAGTCTGGAAAATACGTAATGATAGTAAAACATTGACTGCGTTTGTCCATTTTTAATTCATGAGGTTGGCAACAGGGCTGCATTTGCGATTTTTTTGGGGGGGAGGGGAGTAAAAATTTAATATATCCTTTGCAGGATTCTCCCTTTTTTTTCCCTGATTGGAAAAAAAAAAAAAAACCCAACAACTCAGTTTTTACTTATTTATCTATAAGCTTTGTAAGGCTCTATTTTTTCAGCTGGTTCTTCCCATCCAGGTTCAGGGTCTAAATAGGGGCTTGGTCCAAGGTTAGCTAAAACACTGGATAAAATGAGTGTTGGCATCTGTCCCTGTGACTATTGATTCTGGGGCTATGCCAGGTCCCTGGGGATTGGAAAGATTCCCTATCTGAGGCTACTTGGCTCTAAAAACCCTTCCTCCAGCCCTTGCCAACTAAAACACAGTAGGAGCAAATGTTGTGTGGCAACTGGGTATAAACACAACAGTTGGAATGCTTCAGAAAGAAGTTTGAATTTCCTGGTTAAGTGTATTCAATGTTAAAACAACAATAACAGTGTTAAAAACACATTTGGGGATTGTTAGAGCGCCTTACCCACTGATTCTCATTATTACTCTTCGAGACTTGTTGGATACACTGGTGTCTCCGAGAAGTATTTCTTAGGGATCGTCTTAGAAGCTATGTCTACAGAGATTGGGTAAGGTGAAGACACGGTTCAAAATAGGACCCCAAAGAAGCCAAATGCAATGTTGGTTAAACTAACGCCTTACCTGTGAGAGTGGGACAGAAAAGGAGCAAAGAAGCGCGGGACCTACTTGTAGCTGCCGTTCTTACAAGCTCTGAGATCTCAAGTGAATCCTGTCCCTAGGCCTCCACTTTCCTCATCTGTAAAGTGGGCAGGTCTCTCATAGAAACCTTGGAAAGGCCTTCCAGCACTGAAGCTCAGTGAGCACTGTTGCTCTCTGACATTGACCACATGTCCTTAGCCCAGCATGCTTTGTGTCTGAATAGAGAACAGAGGCTCTTAGTTTTTGAATCGTGGCTTTGGTGTTGGCACAAGAGCAGAGAACCTCATGAATTTTTCACCCAAGGGCTACCTCACGGGGAAGGGCCACAGTTATAGGTTGAATCGTCTCTCCTCAAGAAAGATATGTTAAGTTCTAACCCGCATTCAGAAGAATGTCACCTTATTTGGAAACAGGGTCTTTGCAGATTTTAGCAAGTTAAGATGAGACGGTCATCAGGGGGCACACTACCCCAATATGACTGGTGCCCTTATATAATGGGGCAATTGGACAGAAATTTAGAAGGAAGATATGTTTGGAGACCCAGGGAAAACACTCTGAAGACAGAGGCTGAGATTATGCTGCCACAAGCCACGGGATGTCCGGGGCTATTGGAAACTGGAAAAAGCAAGGAAAGATGCTTTCTCTGTGGGCTTCCGAGGGGCATGGCCCTGCCAACACTTGGACCCCAGACTTCCAGCCTCTGGAACTGTGAGATGCTTCGTTACAGCAGCCCTGGGGAACCAGCACAGACCAGCCCTGCCCCTCAACTCTCCTGAGTCCACGTCCACCTGCCTTATTCACAGGACGGAATGGATCTCTTGCCTGCTGTGTATGATGTGACATTTTCCAGTTGAAACAGTGGACAACAGACAAGCAGAGAAGGGGAGAAAGGGGGAAAGAAGGAAAATGAAAGGGTAACTTAAAAAAAAAATTACATCCAAGTTATTTAACATATAGTGTAATAATGACTTCAGGAATAGAATTTAGTGATTCATCACTTACATATAACACTCAGCACTCATCCCTACAAGTGCCCTCCTTAATACCTATCACCCATTTAGCCCATCCCCCACCCCACCTCCGTTCCAGCAACCCTCAGTTAGTTCTCTATATTTAGGAGTTTCTTATGGGTTGTCTCCCTCTCTGTTTTTATCTTATTTTTGCTCCCCTTTCCCTGTTCATCTGTTTTGTTTCTTAATGGAACATTACTTGGCAATCAAAAAGAATGAAATCTTGCCATTTGCAACAACATGGATGGAACTAGAGAGTGTTATGCTAAGTGAAATAGAGAAAGACAAATATCATATGATTTCTCTCACATGTGGAATCAAAGAAAGGATAACTTGTTAAGAACACCAAGAAGTCTGGGATCAGTTCTGGTATTTCACTTGTACACTTGGGAACAGCTTAACAGCTAAAGGATTTTGTGTAAATAGCCATTGCCCTGAGTCCCCCAAGCACCCCACCGCCAAGCCTGCTGTACCTGCTACCAGCCTACTCTGTCCCTTTCCAGGGGCTCTCCAGGATCTCCCCGCAGAATCCAGCCAATGAAGGATTGACTCCTGGGCCTGCATGGGGTCTTTGGATTCTGGCCCAGGGCTACCTCTGCCACAGTCCCTTCTGATGGGTCAGCACTCATTGTTAATAATATCATTTCCAATTGAGAACCTTGTGCATTTGGATTATGGTAGTGGACTTCCACCATGATGGGAGAACATGCAGTAGAAGGAGGTGAAACCAGAGGTTGCTGGAGAGAGTTGAAGAGAAACAGGCATATAAGAGATCAGAGCAGCAGGAGGGAAGACAGAGCCATAAAGAGAGGTCTCTCTGCAGCTGTTACTGTACAGTTGAGATACTGCTTTCCTTAAAAATGCCTCTGGCCTTCTGGTTCTTTCCCTAGCAACCCACCACCAATCCAGGAGTAGGAGAGAGGGGTGGAAAGAGGGTACAGAGGAGTAAGGCAGGGAAGGTCCAGTCGTTCACTTGCCCACTGGGCCAGAGCAGGTGTCAGGGGCAGGTGACCGCCTGGTGATACTAAGCATGGAGGCTCAGGTGGGCTGGCGAAGCTTGGTTACGGGAAACTCTTGGGCAGTGGAGTGGGTAGAGGCCTCATTCCTAACATCAGTCACCCTCTCACCTCCGCATCCTCACCCCACTTAATCCTCACAAGACCTCTAATGAGCGGGTGTTATCATTAATTCTCATTTTGCAGGTAAAGAATCCGAAATGCAGCAAAATGAAATAATTTAGCTAAAGGCCAGTGGCCTCTAAGGAGTGGAGCCAAATATCAAACTCAGGAATATTTGCTTCCAACTCCTGTACTCTTAGCCACTAGCCATCAGTCATCTGTGGAGAGGTTATCTGGCCATGTGTAATTCAGCAGCCACTCCGATCTAAAAGTGTAGCATACGTGCCATCGCCAATCCGAACCTCCAAGCAAGTAGAATCCTTTGACCAAGTCAGGGTGACTCATGTAGAGATAAAACCTTATATACTCGGATGTGAGGGATATCTTGTTGTAAACATGGGAGAGGGTGAGCTTAGGGTCCTCCTACTCTGCCATCTTCCCAAGCTTCTCTCATCGAGATAAAATCTTATAACAGTGAACATTGATTCCCACATTATCAGAGACTTCTGTTCAAGCGACATCATTTAATACTTATTGGATGTCCATTGAGAGTTGAGCATAAGATGCACTCTTGTCACACGCTGGCATTTCTCAAGATTTCTGTATTAAAAAACAAGATAGCAACTATTCACCATGGTCAAGAAGTGATCTTGGGAGATTAGATGTTATTCTTCCTCTAACCCTACCTATAGACTGATTGGATATAAAGGAGCATTTCCCAGATACAATTCAGATTTATGGGTAACATAAATCAGCTATTCTTAAATAAGATTTGCCTTTATCATCTGGCCAACTCTAGAGTGTTCTTAACTCTTTATCTGTGTTTACCCCGTCAACCCCATTTGGTAAACACCACCAAGCATGCTGTCAAACACACCGCCCTTTAGAAATCAATGTAAATGTAATTCTACCAACTTCAACTAAACTAATAAGATCTGAAAGGTCATAATGGTACCAGACATGCAATGAATAATAGCTATGGATGCAGCTCAATGATTGATTCAACCAATGGCAATGAAGGTCTTAGGGAAAATGAGCTATTTAATTTTCTCATATACCCTAGTATGTTCTGAAGCATCTTAAATTTGGGATTGGATCTCAGGCGCACTGTGTTATCACTACATGCTTTATTGGAGCCTGCAGAAGGAAAAAAAAACTGAAAAAGTAGAGAAAGTTGATTTCATTGTTGGATCCAGTATGGTCTCACTCTTGTCATGGAAAGGCCTTAAATCATCAACGTGCATATTTAATCTACTTCCCTCAAACACATCTGTATTACTTTCAAAAGGCTGCCGTAACAAATTTCTGCAAACTGGGTGGCTGAAAGCAAGAGAAATGTACTGTCTCACAGTCCTGGAGACCACAAGTCAAAAATCAAGGAGTTGGTTGGACTGATTCCTTCTGAGAGTTTTAAGGCAGAATCGTTTTTTTTTCTTTATTTCTTTCTTTTCTTTATTTTGTTTGTTATTGAGAGAGAGAGAGAAGAGAGAGAGCACAAACAGGGGAGAGGGGCAGAGTGGCACAGGGAGAGAGAGAGAATCTTAAGCAGACTCCATGCGCAGCATGGAGGCCTACTTGGGGCTTGATCCCAAGACCATGGGATCATGACCTGAGCCGAAATCAAGAGTCAGATGCTTCACCAACTGAGTCACCCAGGTGCTCCAAGACAGAATCTGTTCTATGCTTCTGTCATAGCATCTGGTAGCTCCAGGCATTCCTACTGAGTGTAAATGCATCACTCAAATCTTCCTGTCTCTGTCTGCATGTGACCATCTTCTTATAAGAACACGAGTCATATTGGATTAGGGGCCCACCCTTCTCCAGTATGATTTCATCCTAACTTGTCACATCTGTTTCTAAATAAGTTCACATTCTGAGATGCAGGAGGTTAGGATTTCAAAATATCTTTTTGCGGAACACAGTTCAACCATTTGCAATATCCAAGTAGAAAACAAGAGTTCATGGCATTATATGCTGTTAGGTTACAAATCAGGGAACGTATTTACCAAAACTATAGTACAGAACATGGAAGCTTTAGTTACAAGTAAATAACTTAACTTTTTATATTTTTACTGTTTAAGTTATAAAATAGTTAATATAATTATGAAATATACAAAAAAGAATACATATAATGTATGTATACTGTAGAAAGAGTAATAGAATGAATATCAATGTACCTGTCAGCTTAAGAAACAGGACATTGTGAATAAAATTAAAGCCTCCATATGTCCCTACTGAATCTCATTCTATTTCTTTCTTGGTGAGCAACACAGACTAGGTCCCTGCCCTCATGAACTTACATTTCAGTTGAAGCAGGCAGACACAAAATAGACACAAAAATGAGAAATAAAATGTCAGGTAAGGAAAGTGCTACCCACAGCACTAAAATATGGTGATGTGACAGAAAGTAACTGGATGGCTATTTGAGATTGGAAGCTCAGGCAAGGCTTCTTTGAGGTGGTGACCGATTGAAAAGAAGGAGTCAGTTGTGTGAAGATAAGGAAGAAAAGCATCGAGGACAAGGCATGAGGAAGTACCAAGGCCAAAAGACAAGACAAGCGTGGCAAATAAAAGGCCAGATAGCTGGAACTTAGTAAGGACAGAATAAACCCACAGTTAAGAATATGCTGTAAAAACTGGAGTAAAGAATCTAGATTTTGTTGTAAGAACAATGAGAGACTCTATGAGGGTTTTCAGGGATCTATGTTTCAGAAGCTATCTGTTGTTGCTGTTTGCGAGGGGCAGACTCAAAGCAAGGAAACTATCAGGACTAGGTGGATAGTGGTGGAGATAGACCACATACAGACTTGGGATGTGCTCTTGAGATGGAGTCTGTAGGGCTCAATGCACTGGATATGGGGAAAAGGGGAAAGAGAAAATGTTGCCGAATGCAACTGAATGGATTGAGGTACATTTTAATGAGATGGGAAAGATTTGTGGAGGGAGCAGATCTGGGGAGGTGTAAGTTACAAGTTTTCTTTGATTAAGTTTGACTAATGCCTATAAGACAATCTTGTGAAGATTTTACAAGGCAGTTTACCATATAAGTCCTTGAGTCTTTGTTAAAAACCAGTCTCGTTCCTCATGAAACACAATCAACTCTGCATTAGTCAAGACACGTTCTCTCTTTGGTCAATTTCCTCAGCTGTTTTCTTGTGGCCTTCTTTCCCTTTGCTTCCTGCTTATTAAACCCTCAATCATTCATCAAATGTTTTCTAGTACTTGTTATGTGGATGAGCATACTGCTGACATCTGTCATACTGCAGACATAAGTGGCTGTTTTTGAATATTTGTAGAATGAATGGATGAATGAATGAATGAATGAATGAATGAATATACTGCTTAGGTTCTCTTGAGGCTTAAGTTTTCAAGGGTTGGATAAGTCTAGTATAGGAAATAATACATATACTTCAGTGATACAATGCAAAGCAAAAAGTGATTAGTTGAATAGGAAAGTTACTAATAAAGGATTGTGGAAGTTCAGAAGAAGATATGCAATTCAGGAAATGCAGTATATGCACATGATGGAATACCATCCCGTAATGAGAAAGAAGAAACTACAACTATATGCAATAGAATGAATAAATTCCACATAGTTTTGAACAAAATAAGCCATATAAAAGAATACACACTGTATTATTTCATTTATATAAAGTTCAAGAAAGACAGAACTAAGCTATGGTGTTAGAAATGGCTGGTTACAGTGTGTAGGCGGGCTGTGACCCGTAGGAAGTGTGAAGGGAATCCTGGGATTCTGGTTACATTCTGGGTTTTTTTTGGGGGGGGGGTGGTTTGCTTATATGTGTTCATGTCACTAACATTCACCTACTTGTACACTTAGGATTTGCGTACCTTAGGATTTGTGTATCATATGTCGAGAACTGTAAAGTGTCTGAGACTTACTCTGCCAGCAAGCCTGCCACAATTTTATGCACGCTGGCAGAAGACATGATACTCCTGGGTCAGAGACAAAGGAATTGATTACTCAGAGCGCAGCAAGCAGCATAAGTTATACGTTTGTTCTTGTTCCTCTTGCTCCCCTTCCTCAAAGTTGCACAGGGGGAGCTCAGATAGAATGCTGTACATGCCATGGCTTTGTGTCAACTGAGGAACCCCAAGCTTAGAGAACCCAAATCTTTCATAATGGGATACAAGCAAATCTGCCCCACCTCCGTGGAAGGAGACAATATCTTTGTTATACTAGGTAGTAAACAAACCCGTCCTCTGCTTGGGAGGGAGACACTATCTTCCAAGGCTGTTCTCTATATATTCATCCTTGGAAAGATAGTCATGAACAAAAGCTACCAGTGCCTCTCTGCTCACAAGGCTTGCAGAAACGTGAAAGACCCCCGGAGGATTATCTTACAACATGGTGTACTTCAATAAAAAGTTTAAATTTAAAATTATGTGGTATTTTAGCTAGATCTTATTTGGGCATGATCAGATTGAGAGAAAATGACTTTAATGTTAGGAACAGTGAGTGGGTGAGTTTTAGTAGAGCGTAGTGTTTTTCCCACCTAAAAAGTCTTCCAACATGGGAAGGTAAGGTAAATGAAACTCAAATGGCCAATTTGACTGTCTTTTTTATTGCTCAGATAAAGGTTTGTGGAAGGGAAGAAAATCACATTAAAGAATGAAACAAGACTTTAAGGAATCATCTGTGTATTTCATTTATCCTTTTCCCTATTCCCCCAACTGTGCATGCGTTTGGATTATTTAGAGTTGAGATTTAGAAAATATTTCCATCATAATATGTGCACAGTTCAGTAGATTTTATTTTGAAAATAAAATAAGAAATACAGAAAATAATAAACTCAAATGCCTTTAAAAGTTTTTTATTTCCATAATTGAAAATTTTAAACCAAAATTATATTGGCCCTAATTAACTTTACTTTGAAAGACAAATCTCTAAATTTCTCTTGTCTTATTTACAATAAATCTCGATGACCCAATAGCATTTAAGCAGAAATGTGATGTACTTAATGCTTAATATTTTCTTAACATTCTCTCTCGGAAACATCCATTTTTATGCTACCTAGGTAAAAGTGTGGAAGTGAATATTAAAATCCCATAACCATATTTTGGTGCTGATGCTGCATTTTCACGTTTTATGATCTATCTTGAGCTGTTTGACTGAATGGCAGTCTGCTGTTTAATCAAGAGCCATGTGTTATTCTATATAAGTGTACTGTATTATAAAAGTGAATGTAAAATTAATTTCAGGATATATATGTTTAATTACATAGTCTCGTGTTACATATCTGAGTCAAATTGTGCATTGCCTGTTAATAGCTTGAAAAAGTTTGGAATTAATTTAAGCAGTGAAGCTTGAGATCTTTTTAAGGAGGCTTTTCTTAGATCATAACTCAGTTCTGGAAGTTCAGTCCTTTGTGGTTTTTCCAGGTTAGCCCTTCGAGTGGAGAAGTAAAGGATATGATATTTATTGAATGCTTGTTTTGCACCAGGCAATGGAATATATGGTTTACATGTATCACCTTGTTTTAAATTCCATGAGGTGACTGTAATTATTCCCATTTTAGACATGAACAAAAAAAATCAAGAGTGGACTACTTGAACTCACACCAGGAGTAAGTGGTGGACCCAGGATTTGAATACAAAGCTGTATGTCTCCATGGTAAAATCATTTTTTAAAATAGTACTTGCAGGGTGCCTGGGTGGCTCAGTCAGTTGAGCATCGACTTTGGCTCAGGTCATGATCTCACAGTTTGTTTGTGGGTTTAAGCCCTGCCTCAGGCTCTGTGCTGACACCTCGGAGCCTGGAGCCTGCTGTGGATTCTGTGTCTCCCTTCTCTCTGCCCCTCCCCTGCTCGTGCTCTGTCTCTCTCTCTCAAAAATGAATAAACATTAAAAAAATTAAAAACAAATAAAAATAAATAAAATAGTACTTGCACATGGGTAGGAAGAAAAGACTAGAAGAATGAATGTTTACCATTATGTTAGCCATGGTGGGATTAAAGTTAATTTTTAATTCTTTATTTCATCATTGTGTATTGTCTGAATTTCTGATAATGTGTATGTATATATATTTATTTAAATATAGCATAGGACTTGAAATGACCTTGAGAAGTCATTAAGGTTGAAACCATTAACAGCAAGGTCTCCCATGGGCTTTATTCATTTAATGTCTCTTGACATGGGAGGTTTCAATCAGGTAGGTTTCTGAAAACCCAAGGGATGAAGTTGTGTCTGGGGACCGGATGATCATGGGGTGATAGTGTGTCCCTCCACCTCTCGAAGGTCAAGCGTGGTCTGAAAGATAACCAATTCCAGCTCTACTCCAAGCCAGAAAGATTCTCATGGGTGGACTAGGTCATGTAAACAAGAACTTCTGCCTACTCACCACTACCATTTTCTTAAATTTAAGAAAAATTTCTCTAATAGCCATTGAGAATCATGGAATCATTTCACCCACTCCTCTAATAAATAGTCCTTTACTTTGTATATATCCTTAAAACAATTTGGGTCAAGATGCAAGTGATTATCCGCCCCCACCCACACCCCTTAAATATATCATTCCCTTTAATATATTTCTGAAGCTAATTGTCTATATGTAGGTACTGGGATAGAAAATCAGCTAGTTGAGGCGCCCGGGTGGCTCAGTTAGTTAAGTGCCTGACTCTTGATTTCAGCTCAGGTCATGATTTGATGGCCGTGAGATGGAGCCCTGCATTGGGCTCCACGTTGGGCTCTGTGCTGGGTGTGGAGCCTGCTTAAGATTCTCTCTCTTCCTCTTCCTCTACCCTTCCCCCGTCCTCTCCCTTTCCCCATCTCCCCCCACAAAAAAGTCACCTAGTTGTGTGGTATGCCACCCAGTTTCCTCCTTTTGGACCAAGGTCCAAAAAGGTCAATGTCATTCCCCCTCCTACTTCCAGAAGTGTCATTTGCTCATAGCTCATAGTTGAGACCCTCGTCAGAAACTTCCCCTGGCCAAAGGAAGCTGCCTTGCCTAAATTAGCTGCTTCCTCAGGGGTAGCCCACATGTAATGCCTAGACTATACGTGGGCACAAAGCCCAGCACCTTTGCTGCAATTTGGGGGCATCTCTGAAAGGCCATCCCAGCTCCAGACCTCCCTGTAAAATCGTCTGAGACTCCTGTTGCAACCTATCACAGTTCAACTTCGCTTCTGCCCAGTCTTCCTTCCCTCAACTCCTTACAGGCTTTGCTCCTAGGAGCACTCACCAGCAAGCCCTCTCCATATGACTTGTTGTCTGAATCTTCTTCCCCAGGAAGAGAAGGTAAAACTCACCTACATTTCCTATGGCCTCCAAACCACCATTCTCTCCCAGGTGA
This sequence comes from Lynx rufus, assembly GCF_022079265.1. NCBI lineage: Eukaryota > Metazoa > Chordata > Mammalia > Carnivora > Felidae > Lynx > Lynx rufus. The sequence continues at coordinate 56,940,138 of NW_025814834.1, read as the reverse complement.
GCTCTTGAAAGAGTAGCATCCATTGTGAATATCACAATAACTGTACCAGGCAGATCCCAGGGTAGATCTCCCTTTTTCTTGGAGGACCTGAGTAAGGAGTTAGCCACACAGACTCACACAACAAGTTTGCTCAGAAAGGGTCTCTACACTCTGCTCTGTAAGCCCTAGTGTCAAAGAGCTTGTACTGCTGGTTAGCTTCTCACTGCAGACAGTCTCTATGGGTTGCCAGTAAAGTGAGCACCGGTGTTAAACCAAACTCCAAGAGCATCTGCCTTCCTGCACTTTGGAGGACATAGGTGCACTGATAGGTCAGAGCCAAGAGTTTTCTGTAGTAGTAGCCAACGGCAGTAGCCATCGTAAAACAAAGGTCTCTAGTTTGGAATGGAGCAAGGACACCAGTTCATAGGTGACCCTCTGGGATCCAATACCTGTCTCTTGGGCTGGGCTTCCCTATTAAGAAATCACGGAATTGAAACAGACCCTGCCTTCTCTGGGTTTGGTGACTGGGTAACTGGCATCCTCTTTTGATTTGCAAATACTACCGTGAAGCCCACAAAAGCCAGCAAAGTTAGAAAGATAAGATGGCTTCAGGAGACACGACAAAGAAATGTGTTACCTCTTTGGAACAACTCTTTTTTTTGTGTGTTTATTTATTTATTTTGAGAGAGAGAGAGAGAGAGAGAGAGAAGGGAGAGGGGCAGAGAGAGAGAAGGAATCCCAGGCAGGCTCTGTGCTGTCAGTGCAGAGCCCGACACAGGGCTTATACTCACAAACCGTGAGATCATGACCTGAGCTGAAATCAAGAGTCAGACATTTAACCAACTGAGCCACCCAGGCGCCCCTGGAACAACTCTTTCTATGAAAAATATACTGGAACAGATTGCAGCTGGACAACCTGGTCAATAAAGACTTCAGGATTTAATTGCTCGTATAGGGGAACATTTTCTTTAACATCAGAGTGAGCTATTTTCCCCAGTACTATAATGATTGTTACACATTTTGTAGAGTCTCCCAGAACTCTCTCTAGATGGGATCTGCTAACTACCATCCACACTAATGCAGGGGATTAATTGACTTTCGGAGAAAAATCTTTAAAAATCATTGTGAATGGTGGGTCTCTATCCTGCTCAACTTGTTTCTCTACTTCTCAGATATAATCTCCTCACTTAAGCATTCAAAAAGAATTTGCAGTATGAAATAATTTCATTCAACCGGTAAATTAATTTAGTTTCCTGAAGATAAACTTTGTAGAGAATTCCTCTAGTTAGGCAGGACCAAGTGCTGCTTGAAATCAGACCATCAAAATAGTTTTTTAAATGATCTGTATAGTCAACCAGTAACCCTTGCCGTTAACATTATTTTTTGCCAAAATTGAAACGAGGCTATAAAACTTTTCAGGTTGCCCTCTTGCTTTGACTACTAGGAAACTCAGAGCCAAATTTAATGTTTAATCTCAATAATAATTCTTAGCTTAGATTTTCTGACACAATCCCTTTTCTTTTCCCACCTTATCTTCATTCTAGCTCCCCAGTACACAATTTTTAAAAATCGTTTTTTGAAAGTTTATCCTGTTAAAAAACAGAAAAGCAAGAAACATTCTTGAAACTGTAACTACTTCTGTCTTGTTGGCTCAATATTTTGAAGCCGAAATGGGGGAGGCAAGTAAATCATAAGCAATTAATAAGTGGGCCACAAGGAGAAGGTGTCCAAGTTCAACATCTTTCCAAAGACCAAGAATTTGATATGAGTGGCTTCATACAGATTATATATCCACCATGGGAGAGAAAGCGGTCTCTTCAGTATGGAATTCATTTTCCAAAACCGAACAGACCTGCGTCTCAAACAGTTCCATTGGACAAATTATGCCTTAAATCTTCTTTGAACTGCTGAGCCTAAATCAGATTAGATAGAAAAGGTTTCATTTTACATAACCAATATTTAAAGCTTCTAGTGAGTCTTTAAAATGATTTGCTACAATGTACGTGTTTTTGGTATGCATCCAACTTCTTAACTTGTTTAAGTTTTGGTGATAAAAGTTCACATTAACGCAGATAACACACCAGCACCGAAAGCTCTCAGACTAGTTATCACTGTTCTCCATATCCTCAGCATATTCAGATAAGATGAACGGAATCTTCATAAAAATGGACATTAATTGGCATGCTTCCCTATATCAATACCTCAATCAATTTTAAAGTAACTTGCCATGTTCTGTGTATGTCAGAATCTGAGATAATGGAGTATGTATGTCAAGATAGCGTGGGCTCTGATGTCATAAAAATATAACCCTAGAGTCCCAGTTACTTAGCACAATAAAGGCTTATTTCTTTTTTTTTTTTTTTAATTTTTTTTTTTCAACGTTTATTTATTTTTGGGACAGAGAGAGACAGAGCATGAACGGGGGAGGGGCAGAGAGAGAGGGAGACACAGAATCGGAAACAGGCTCCAGGCTCTGAGCCATCAGCCCAGAGCCCGACGCGGGGCTCGAACCCACGGACCGCGAGATCGTGACCTGGCTGAAGTCGGACGCTTAACCGACTGCGCCACCCAGGCGCCCCAAGGCTTATTTCTTTAAAAAAAATTTTAATGTTTATTTATTTCTGACAAAGAGACAAAGCATGAGAGGGGGAGGGGCAGAGAGAGAGAGAGAGAGAGAGAGAGACAGAATCCGAAGCAGGCTCTAGGCTCTGAGCTTTCAGCACAGAGCACGACACCGGGCTTGAACTCATGGACCATGAGATCATGACCTGAGCCGAAGTCGGACACTTAACCTACTGAGCCACCCAGGTGCGCCCCAAGGTTTATTTCTTATTTGTGCTGAGTCCCAACGTGAGTCAGCTAACTCTTCAGAGTAGCTGTCCACCATGCTATGACATACAGATCCAAGCTATTTGTACCTTACAGCTCCACCATCTCAATGCATACTCATCTTTGTGTCATGGCAGGAGAAAAGAGAGTCAGAGAGCTGCACATTGACTCTTGAATGCTTCAGCCCAGGAGTGACTCTTGTTCATGGCCCACTGAGCACATGGGAGCACATGAATATTCAGTGAATAGCACATGACTGATTCAGGGAGTGCACAGCATTCTGAAGAAATGTGCAAATTTTTTGCATCTGTTTCTGTGAAAATGTAGGTTCTATCAATGCCAGTATTTTTTAATTTTCATTTTGTTTTATTTTATTAATAGTTATTTTTGAGAGAGAGGGGGAGAGAGAGAGAGAGAAGGGGAGGAGGGGCAGAGAGAGAGGGAGACACAGAATTCGAAGCAGGTTCCAGGCTCTGAGCTGTCAGCACTGAGCCCAACACGGGGCTCAAACCCACAGACCACAAGATCATGACCTGAGCCAAAGTCAGATGCCTAACTGACTGAGCCATCTAGGTGCCCCAGCACCATTGTTTTTAAATAAGGTCTTATTTAATGGGGCATATTTGAGTGAATACATAATATCCATGCTTATAATTATACACATAAAAGCAGAATATAATTCTGTTTCAACAAATAACTCCTTTGTTTTTTATAAGTGATTCTTGTGTGGATACTAGGATATTTTTTTGATGAAGGCAGTGTTTTATTGTTTGAGTGATAAGGATCAAAGACATACCCCACATAGGCAGGAAGTAGGGTTTCACTCAAATAAGAGGCTATTAATGCTGCCAGACCCCAAAATCCTAGCAATCATCTGGAAACAAAAAACAAAAACAAAAAAAAACCCCAAAAAACCAAAACCAAAAACAAAAACAAATATCTTTTCTCCAAAGGGAAACCCTGGTTGAAAGCCATTGCTCAGGAAGGTAGTAGAGTGATAATGCTCTTTTCCAAGTTGGTGAGACTATCAGGAGACCATCTGCTGTGTTTTGGAAGGAAGCACAACAATAAGCAGACTAAGGGGTGGGGAGTAAGGTTCCTAGGCAAGGGACTGTTAGTGCATACTGACTTTTTTAAAGTTTTTTTTAATGTTTTATTATTTATTTTTGGGAGAGAGAGAGAGAGAGACAGAGTGTGAGTGGGGAAGGCACAGAGAGAGAGGGAGACACAGAACCCAGAGCCTGATGCGGGGCTCGAACTCACAAGCTGTGAGACCATGACCCAAAATCGGACACTTAACCGACTGAGCCACCCAGGTGCCTCATGTGTACTGACCTTTTAGAAGAAGAATATAAGAGCAAACGAGAAGACCAGTGTCGGCCCTAGGACCTTGCTCACTACCTCAGTACTTGGAGAAGTCAATCTCAATTCTTGGGGAATCAAGGGCTTGTTTTATCCTTTGGACCAACTTCTAGAAAGGAAGTAGAAAATCTTGTCAATCCAGATGAGATTGCAATGAAGGAAGTGAGAAGACTCCAATGGAAGGCTACACTCGGAAAGACAAAGGCAGAATTCAAATTGTTGAGCGTGACTGTGATGTTTGATACCCCAGGGGGTGAGGGGAGAAAGGATGAGGCTGGGGAAATGAACAGTGGCCGAATCATAGATTTGCTTCCAAAGGTCAATGTAGAGTCACTGAGGGATTCATAATCACAACACCTGGTAAAATTTCATCTTTGAAACAGGCTCTGGGACTGTTCTATGTGCAATGAATTTGAGCTATTTGTGACATACAACAGATACCCAATAGCTATTCCTTGAATCTGTGAATTCCTTACTCCTTCAGAAAAAAAAAAAAAAGGAATGACTATTTCCCAATATCTGGACCCCACAGAGAAAGAGTGCTGAGATCTTTTGAGAAGTGGCATGTATCTTTTAGAAACTAAGATAATAAAGGCTCAATTTTTATTCAGAGTTGTCCTCCACTAAGAGTTGGGGCCTCTCATTATTACTCAGATCTTGATGCAGTATTCTTCCCATTGAGTTAGACCTCCTGCTTCCAGCTGCCTGAATCATAGTTGACGTTCTTAGATCTTCTGAACTCTGTGCCTATATGAGCATCTACAAGCTGGCTTTAGTACCTACAACGCTCACCCAGTGAGCAGGTCTTTTCCCTACCCTCAGCCAGCGTCTCATCTGTCCCACCCAAGATCTTACAGCCCTGATGTTCATCTGACTGGCTTCCTATAGCAGTGATACAGACAATAATGCTGGGTGTTCATAGGCAATCACCATGTGGTTGCAAATCACTCTTACTAAAAGGAATGTCCATCAACTACATTAGGAGTATCCAAATCTATTATTGTTCTCCTCCCCCAAATTTCAAGAAGACACCTTATTCATGCTTGATACATGAAAAGTACACTCAATGATGTTGAATGAATGAATGGTAGATAAATAAATTAAATGGGAGGCCTTTAGAAAAAATAAGCCTCTTGCTATTCTGTTAATACACTTTACGCTCACGCACATGTGATTTCTCAATAGTCCCCACTCCAATAGTATATGTGCCTTATCATAGATTAGTGGTGAAGACAATTTTCACTAGTAACTAACTAGAAATTGCCAAATTCATCATATATGGAGTCTGAGTTCCACATACATATGTCAAAGGAGAAGGGTAAGCAGGTCAACAGCCTTTGTGACGCAACTTCCCCAAAGCAGAGCGAAGCATCTTTTTTTGCAAACAGAAAACACAGCAAAAAAGGAAGAACACATTTTTAATTGGAAAGATTCAGATTTACTCTTAATTTAATTCAGCTGCCCAACAACCATAATTAGATTTGCATCATGATATATCTTCAATACTATTTATTTTCATAAATGCAAACTTTCCTGAACATGTTTCTGATGGATCCTGACATTTTAAAATATGTCCTATTGTCCTTTTCTGTGCAGTAGACCAAGCATAGAGTGTTCACTCCTATATCATTGTCACTGTACTATCAGACCAGATGGCTACTTCATCACAGAATCAAGAATTAGGGATAATTTATGCTGTTCCTTGCTCTAGAATGTGAAAATAGAAAGCATTTGCTGCACACATGCTCAGGGAGAACAGCTCGACCCCGCAGTAGCCACCTCATCAGAGGGCATTTGGTGCTGTGGCTGCACTGCCTTCAGGAGTGAGATTTCATGCCATGGAGCCCTAAGCTCTCAGGTCACAGAGAAAATCGTCACAGCACGTGAGTTGATGCTTCATCCAGTAACCAAATTAAGCCTGGAGTGCCTCTTTGTTAAGGAACACAATTTGCAATATAACAGTTCTAAAATGGGAAAGATTATATCTGAATCTGCCATTGTTTCGTATTCAAGGATTTCTCCCCTTCATAGGAAAAACAACATACGAATGTTGGCTTAATATTCAGAGCAGTTGTTTTTGTATCTGTGAACATTAAATGTTAGAAGCGGAAGAGCTATTTATCCTCAGCCTGCTGAAGAGAACAGTGGAAATTTCTTTTTATTGGTCTATAAATAAGCAAAGTCTGAACACACCCTTTATTGGGAGAAGAGCCACGGCAACTCGTTACACATACCAACAGGCTCCTCAGGATTCTTCCTCTGATGTTGACATAAGAGTGCAGATGGAGACGTAGACAAAAGATCGTCCTCTCCAACTACCACACATATTTAATCTGAGGACCAACTAATATTCCCTAGGTAAAAAAGAAAATGCCTATGAAATCAGAAACATTTCTGCTTAACAGGTGTTACTGTTTAGGAAAATCTAGGTGAATCAGTGAAGTATCATTTAACACAAGCTTGGATGTGACAAATCAAACGGCCCTTGGCTCCTTTATTTTATAACCGTGTATTATCCACAAAGAAATGTAGGACTTTGGGGTTCTGTCTACATAGTACCAGAATCAACTGGCTTATTCAGTTACAAAAAGACTCCCCCAAATAACAGTTAAGACGCCTATTTGAATTATACAAATCTGGTTGCATTGATTTTTTTTATATGTCAATTATTTGTGGTTGTGAACATGCAGACAAGCCATTGAAAATGTCTCAATTATATGGGTAATATAATCCATCCCTTTTATTTGAATCTGTTTAATTTGTTCATGTGTATTAACTTTTTCAGATTAGATATCCTGCAAAAACAGACAGCTACACTAGGGGGATTCGATTGTGTAGGCAAAATTAAAAGGCTATCAGTGTAAAAAGTGAGAGCAGACAGAAAGCTTAACAAATTGGAAAGAACAACAGACAGCTGGCAATAATCATGTCCCCTTTCCAAGGAAGGAACTGTATCTGCCTGTTCTCTGTACATGATTTGAGGCTTATACTCATATTAATGACGATACCTCTTCCATCAATATCTTGGATTATTACCAGTGTCTGGGAGAAATTTTATTGGCTGCTGCAGTTCATTGAGAATTAATTGATATGACACACTTACTCTACATGAACTTGGAAAAAAAGTCTATCGAGTGAGTGATTTAACTCATTTTATGTTAATTATAAATTATGCCAGGAAACACTGTTACGGGTGGACTTGTATCCACCTCTGGGACCGCATATGTGAGCAGTTTGTACTTCCCACATTCTGGATACCCTGACTTTGATTGACTGGCTAACACCTTAGGAAAGGCATTAATTCGGCACCCTCACCAGCGTTTGCAATGTGGCATGTTCTTAAACAAATTAGGAGGCAACAAAATGGCCCACGTATCTTTATTTGTAATTTAACCAACATGATGAAAGACAACCTCCAAATTGGCTAATTAAAATTTTTTTTACTCACCCTCGGTATATTTTAAACAATCTCCTAAGCGTTTCATAAAATTGACAAGGAAGAGGGAGAGGGGAGACCTGCTGCCAAATCAAACAGAAAATGAAAGATTACTTTAGAAAGAGAATGTAAGAATTACTGGCTGCACGTTAAGGCGGCATGCCCAGGAACTCTTTATTTTCATTTCCTGTTCAGTACTGCTGATGAGCAGATTCCTCTGGTTCTCCCTCTCAGTGAGCGCACACTAGTGCCGTTATTAAAAGAAGCCCATCCGAATGCGGTCGTTGTTATGCAGGAGCGGTAACTCACATAATGGGGGATGGCATTTCTTTCCACTCGTGCTGCTCCGCTGGTTCTAATAGCAACCTGGAGCTCAATTTCCTCCTCAAGAACATTGCATTTCATGTGGAATGTCAATTATTAAAATGCAGTGTCCCGTGTCTTACTTCTCACTAGATGAATTCATTTGCAAAACTTGCTAATTTATGCAAATGATTCTTAACCTGTAACTGCCCGGAATCTGTTTTACCCTTTTGGCAGCTTGGAGCCTAGATGAGGGAAGGAAACCCATTAATGCAGTGTTTGTCAGTTCTGTCATCGTTATATTGGCTATTGAGTTGTTAAAAAACAAAAATAAAAACAAAACCACCCCCTCCACCACGACCAGATGAAAATATGTTAAGTGGAAGCCAGGCGACAGCTAGAGCTGAAAAATCTAGAGATTGAATTAAAGATAAACCAGAATGAGAGGATCTGGTACCTGCACATCCTGACAACCTGAGTGATGTTAGAAGCTAATGACCTCTTTTCTGGGAGAAACTAACTGGTTAATAACCCAAGGAAGGTCTATCAGCCACCGACTGAGACAGATACAGATAGTCATCAGGTAAGATATTTATTCCCAGGAATGAAAATTGAACTGGCCAGGATTTTAGTATATACAAAGTACAAAAGGAAGTGCATACAATTTTTAATTTTTGGCCATGGTTACAAGTAAGACAAAGCAGGAAAAAAAAGGGATGCTTGTCAAGAAGAGGATTGCCGTGTGTGCATGTCCAAATATGGGGGCGGGGGGGATTCAATCAGGCTTGCATGATATTTCTGTGTCTGAATGTGTGTTCCCCCAGGTACCCCATACCTCAGATCTTGAGGGCTTCCTCTGAATGAGTTGGGTTTTACATTCTTACATCAGTGGCATTATATTTTAATCAACTCTTCTGAAAAGACATTGCAATTTTTGCCCCCACTGGTCCTGACTGTTACACAGATCTTTTTATGAATGGTGTTATAAAAGCGCTTTCTGGAAACCTCAAAGCTGCTCTTCCTTGTCCTTTTTTGAGGTCCAGGGAAGGATTCCGATTCTGGGCCTGGCTTCTGAATCCACAGGAAATGGATACATCACATCGTTTTTATTCAGTGTTCTTCATTCTGGCAAGCTTCTGAAGGCCATTGAGCTGTTGAACAACCTGGAATGGCTTAGCCAGGGAGATTCAACCAGGGAAGCAGACAGTCACAGTGTGTGTGTGTGTGTGTGTGTGTGTGTGTGTGAGAGAGAGAGAGAGAGAGAGAGAGAGAGAGAGAGAGAGAGACAGAGACAGAGACAGATAGGGAGAGAGAGACAGAGAGTTGCACAGCTGAGCTCTAGTCTGGACACCCACCCCTAGCCATTGATGCTACATCATACACTGCCCTGGTTGCTCCTGTTGCCTGGCCTCCTTCTGACTTTTCTGAATCTGTGCTACATATACATGGTCACAAACTGTCCTTGTGACCTGCTTTCATGACTGCTGGACTGCATTTTCCTTTTTCAAGTGTACCAATAGTTGCAAAGTGGGTAGGGGCATTTGTTGTGGGTTTGGAATGGATTCTTTCAACTCCACGATAGATTCCGATTAAAGAGAAAAAAAAGAATCTACCCTGGTAAAATGGACAATCACCACTTCAAGCAACTTGCCCAAACCTCAGAAGAATAATACCCCAGGAGAGTACCTATTTAATCACTCACTTCGCCCCTCTTTCTTTCGGAACCATGTCTCTTTAAATCTACTGAAGAAGATAATCCTTCTGGCCCACAGGATGCCAAAATGACTTGATGATTTATTTATGCAGCATTTGGCAGCCCATAGTCCAGATTGTGGCTGAGGCTGAATGTTATGAGCCCCCCGCTAGTGAGCGTATTTTAAAATTATATTTAAAATACATTTTTTGAAAACCTCACCACGTTTGGCCCAGCCTCAGACCCTGAGAAACACAGCGATACGGGTAAGAAGTTAACATGGCTAAGGACCTAGCTGGTGAAATTTTATTGTGAGAGGTTAGAAAAATGGTAAGTTTTCATCTGGGGAAGGAAAAAAATGGTGTTTACACCTCAATGCTTTAGTGATATCGAATGTGACCTTCCCTATTGACAGCAACTCATCTGGTCATTCAGCAATTTATTGGGCTTCTCCTACGTTCCGGGGAATATTGTAGGCCCAGAAGACGGTGGTGAAGAGAACACCACCACCCCTCCTCTTCAGGAACAGCCATATCAGAGGAGGGACACGGATGACACACAGGTAAATAAACGCTGCAGGTGAACAGAAGGCTTTGAATCACACTAAGAGTAATTCTCATGTAATAAAGAGGGATGTTGAGCTGAGGCTTACTTGAGGTACAGTGAGCTTACATGTTCACCTCAGAGGATAAATTCTCTAACATCAAATAGAAAAGTAGAGCATCTGACAAAGCCGTTCCCTGGACAATTTCACTTTTGCAAATTCTTGGTCAAAAGATACGGTCAAAAAGGAAAGGGTTTAGACCAAGAACAGGGTGTTGAGGAGACCAAGGTGATCAGACAGAATTGTTCTAGAAGTGGTTTTGTAGTTTGGCACCATGGATTCAAACTTTATGTGATCAGTGATTAAGTGTTGTAAGGAGACCCAAGTGTACAAGGTCTGAAACAAGGCCAGGGTGGGAGGGTTTTAATCAATGGGTAATAAAAAAACAACATGGCCAAGGATAAGAACTTAAAATCCTGGCTGGCCAGTCTTTACTGAGAATTATTAATAGCAATATCTCATACTTGCGTATCATTTTATGGGTTTTTTAGAGTAAAAGTCACACTTTTTATGTCTTTTGATTGCCACACAATCCCGTAAGGTGTTACAATCCTCATATTAGGTGAAGAAACTAAGTCACAGAAAAATCAACTTAAAAATGGTGATGTTGTTCTGTCTACCGTGGTTAGCCATTCACTCATAAATGCAGACACTTCACAATTTTAAAGCAAGCATTCTCTGTGATCATTTTACACACTGCTGCTGTAACTAGTTGAAAAGGAAAACTTCTGGTAGTCCATTATTTTGTTCCTGGTTTTATCCCTCTTTACGTGGATTTTTTAAACTGAAGTTGTGTCTTCAAAGCGCAAAAGTAACCAGTTAACTAAGCAAATTGGCTTAGTTAACTAGCAAGTAAGCTATTTGAAGCCATAGCTTGCTGTGGAGTCAAGTGGACTAGAAGTCAAGTTCAAAGACAGTCTATCTTTTATTGCTGACACTGTAGAGGTAGATTTCACTTCACTTAAATTAATACTGAAAAACAAAGCTCAAAGGGAAGCCTAGGATTGTATCTAAGTCTAGGCCGTAAGATATCAAGGGCCCTGTTATTAATCTTAAAAACCAGAGCCAAGAACAATCACAAAAGCTGAGACTCACATGTGAACTATTACAACCTAACCTTTGCTTAGGAACTGCTGGCCAAGGAATGAAAAATTAATCATTCAAATTCAATGTGCTGAAATCATATTGATATCTCTTTTTTGTAAACAAAGATCTTTTCTCAAAACATAAAGTTTCAGAGAATTTATCACTTATAAAGGAATAGATGTAATTATTACCATGTAACATTAATTGAGTGTCAAAAGCATTTTAATTAATTTATTAGGTACTAAAAATTACAAGGATATTGTATAGAACATGAAATTAAACACTTTCCTACCTATTGAATGCCCAGACACAGTTCAACAGATAGACACAACTCAACACTCTCAAGTGGCAGTAAATCTATCACCAGTAAACTTACTAGTGATCATCTTTTAAAAAATGTTTCTTGTTATTGTAACTTCTCCACAATCTCAATGCCCAGGTGAACTCAGGTGCCTCAATGAGAATGCTTTAAGAGACAATTATGTGAATGTTAGTGTGCATTTCACTGCAGGTACTCAAGCATCATTTTGAGTTAGGATTACAGTAATTTTGTTGTCAGAAAGGATTGAAGGGGAGAAGGCTTGATCTAAGAGGTGTCCCTTTCTAATTGTCTTGTACACAACTACATGCTATGTTGATTGAGCTGATGGTTAGGGGAAACTTTGGTTTGGTCAGACCTCATTTTCTTAAGAATGTGGAGGAATCCTTCTGCTGTATTTCAGTCGGGACTCACGGTGCTCCTTCAGGTGATGATAGGTAGATTCTGGATGTCACTTACACCATGACTCACACTCTGAAGCAATCTTGGATAGGCAGATTCATCTACATTCCAGGGGAGAGCTCCACAATTGGTTGAATGTCTGTTCTCCTACATGGCCAAAACCCTTTTGTTCTTTTTTCTACCCTTTGGACACTATATGGGATCAGCTTCATTCCTCCTCTACATAATGGATGGCTTCTTGCGTTGTTGGAGAAGTTTTCTGTACCAAAGCCGGGAGTCTTAAGCAGGTGATACCATAGTATTGCTAGAAAGGTCATGCTTTGGGATCAGCTAGAACTGGATCTGAATCTCAACCTTACCACCTTCTGTGTGAGTTTGGGCAGTTATTACATCCCTCTTTGACCTCCAGTTTCCTTATTTGTAAAATGGGAATGACGGATGCCCACTTGTTAGGACGCTGTGAGGGTTAAATGAGAAAAGAGCCCAGCATGAAGTTACATCTAGTAAGTGCTCAAATCTTTAAGCTCCCTTACCTCATAACCCTCAAGGACCTTGCTTTATAAGTAAATATCCCTTGATCTCATATGTCAGTTCAGGTCACAGACATACAGAGTTGAATTTATGCTGCATATTTCATCTGAAGTTTCCTAAGTGCTTCATTGGTATAGTCACGTCTTCTTCTATATCAGCCTTGGATTTCTTACTCTAGAGCCACTGTATATACATGGAAATGTGTAGAACAGCAATAACTTCCCTCAAACATGGTTTAAGGTGAACTCAGGTGCCTTTTCATACAACATATGACACAGTGGGAAAAGGAGCCACTAAGTATAACCCTCTAAGGTGATACTAAGTTCCATTTTGCAGGTAGGACTTAGGATCTCTCTTAGGCTGAAGCCACTGTTCAAAAAGTGAAAATACTGGACTAACAGTGGCTGAGTTCTGTTGTTAATACCAAGGAAAGTAATCAAGTCGATTTACTTAATTCATTCTTTCCCCATCAAGGACAGCCTTGTCACTTTCACAGGGATGGGGATTTGGTCCCCTTTAATTAACATGACTTCTTGGAGGTAAAATGCTGGATAGACTCCGTGACTCCCACAGCACAGTCTATTTTCCTAACAGCTATCTAGACAGGATCAGTGTTGTTACTTCAACAGTTATACAATGGAATAGGGGGGAGTTATAGGTAATCCCCTCTTCTGAACTAGCTTGAAATAAAAATTAAATGGGCCTTGAGCGTTTGTGAATTGCAGTGTTTCACTGGGGCCATGGAACACTAAGTGAGGCTCAGAAACAGGGTGTTAATTCAAGCCTAATCATTTAATTCCACTCTGTTATGTGCCGTATTTATTGCCCTCCTGGATCTGTTTTCTATGGCCTGATAAAGAGACAGTGATGCTCTGAAGCTCAATCAGGGACCATTTTATTTATATCGTTAGTTAGTCCAATAAAAGCACTGGCTTCAGATTCCTGCTGTTATTTTCTGTTTTGTAGCCCTGCCATTAACTATGAAAATGCCATGGGGGTTTTTATCTCCTGGGCTGGGGTTGCTTTGCAGTTGAATGGGGGCTTGCAAGGAGAGGGCATGGTCAGGGCCACACTGGCTGTAGAAAATTGAGGTTTGGTGTAACTAGATGAAAACTGGGAGTCAACTCAGGGGTTAGCAGCAAACATGAAACTTTCCTTCGTTAAAGTGTCTTGGTGTTGTGAAAACTTGATTGGCATTTTTTTAGGGTGAACCAGACCCTTTTAGGCTGTGATTCTGCTTGTGAACCAGACAAGTCTTCGCATTTATTTTAAACCAAATCTTGCTGCAACTCTCTCCAAAGTGAAAATAGCTGGAATTTCATACGAAAGGAAATCGAATGTAGCTGTAGAGTTGATCGTATATGTCACACAAAGGAGAAGTGATGAAAAACAAAAAATGCAATAGGATCACCCTTCAGATCATTTCTTTTTTACGAATAGTTTGAACTGTATAGTTTAATTGATTAATTGATTGTTTTCCTAATAGTCTGTGAAGTGTTATGAAGAGGCCCAGAATGAGAAAACGGTGGCGGGAAACAGATTTATAGAGGTCACTTGAATTAATGATATGGCAATCAGAAGATAACACAGGTGCATTAATGTAACATACTGTGTAATTACCAGTGTTTCCAATGGTGTTAATGTGTAGTTGCCCACATAATAACGGACATTATTTCATAGAAGATATGCAATTAGCTCATGTCATTTGTGTGTAGTACACAAATGAAGCAAATCATTATTGTTGTTTTAACACTAAAAGATGAGGACGTTTTGAGGGCCAATGGGGCTCCTTATCACACAGATCATCTTTTTAACTTTGTCTAACTCATAAACTCAGCAAGTAATTGTGAACAATACTAACAGTCCAAGGCTTCTGTATCTATGCAGGTACTGAGATGTTCGGAGCAATTAGCATTGAAGAAAGTTGTACTTGAGGAATGCGATTGAAATCATATGAACAAATTTGTTTGGAAGTGCAAACATCAATAACCAAAAGTTATCGTGCTATCATTGAAAGGTGAGGAATGAGGGGTGCCTGGGTGGCTCGGCTGGTTCAGCATATGACTTCGGCTCAGGTCATGATCTCACGGTTTGTGGGTTCGAGCCCCGCATCAGGCTCTGTGCTGACAGCCTGGGCCCTGGAACCTGCTTCAGATTCTGTGTCTCCCTCCTTCTCTCTGCCTTTCCCCCACTCACACTCTGTCAATCTCTCAAAAATAAACATTATTTAAAAATTTTTTTAAAAGAAAGATAAGGAATGAATATTTATTCATTTGGCCCACAAAGATTTGTTGACCACGTTCTAGGTCACACCTCTAAGCACTGGATAGAAACTGAACACCCCAGAAATCTTGCCGATTATAATATGGCAGAAGGAGATGGCCGAAATTTCCACAACCCAAAGAGCCATCCGAAGTGAATAAAATAGTCTGTCTAAATACAGAGAGATATATCCTTGAATTGTGGAACATTATCATGAGAATATTTGCTAAGTCCCTGTCTGCTCCACCCTAATACAGTGTTCTTTAGCACTGGGTGTGTGGGGCGGGGAAGACAGGAGGATTGTGCTATGTATGGGAACATCTGAAATACAGGAACAATTTATTTAGAATTTATTAAGCCCTGTTTTACACATTATCACATTTGATGTGCAAATCCAATTTGTGGAGTGGGGTAGGCCAGGTGCCCCTATTTTACAGATAAGGTAACTGAATCTCCAAGGGCTCACATAGCTGGCCCAAGGTCACCTCTTGCGAAAATAAGTAGCATCTGGTCTCCTCACCCTTAATCCAGTGCGATTTCACAAAATGAAGATAGCGAAAAGCTCTATAAGAATAAGCTATTGTATAAGAATAACAAATGGCCCCACTCCCTGCCAGTTTTAACTTTTTATTGTTCTGTGACAAGTGTCCACTTGTGGATTCTGGAGAGGAAAGGAGCTAAGATCATCAGACAAAGGTGTCAAGAAATGTGGGGACTGTGTGGGGGGAGTTCTGTAGAAGAATGGTAGGGATGCTGCTGGCTGGTGGGATGGTGGAAGGGGAGGATGGGGAGGACGGCGGGGGTGGGCAGACGGAGGGTGCAGCACCCGGGTCCGAGTCCACCAGGCAGAGGGAAGCATAGGAAGCATGGGAAATATGCACTGAATGGCAGTCGGTACCCAGATGGTGGAGGCCTCGAACACCAGCTGGGGGGTTTATTTAGAAGAAAGTGAAGAACCACCGAAAGTTTTGAGTAGGAGGATGATGTCATAAAAATGACTTTTGAGAGGATTAGCCTGGTGGTGTGCAAGAAAAAGTAGCTGTCATTGGCAGAGGCACAGTTATGAGACCACAGCAATTGTCCAAACATGAGGGAGAAACTAATACTGCTCAAGAGAGTATACGACCACAAGGATTTAATCATTCTCTGGTGAATTAGAAAAAAATGATTTTCAAATGTTCTAAAAGTATTTAGATAAATCAGTCACAGCTGCTCCCCCATCTTGAGAAACAGCTCCAAATTAAACTTGGCTTTCAGCAGACATGAAAAGCAAAAATTAGGCAATCATCTAAAACCCAGGACAATGCCCTAGACTTAATAGGTGCTCGATAAATTTTTCTTATAATTTTGATGAAAATATTATCCAGTTCAGTCAAGAAAGATCATATTTCTCTAGACAACCAGCTTTTTCAGATATCAATACTCTTGTTAAAATATGATTTGTAAGACTGCTTGGACTCTGTTATGTATTTTAAATGTATATAGTAAATGAATGCTGAATTTGGAGGCAAATACAAGATTTTCTTTTCTTCATGAGCTAAGTGACATTGAATAGGAGAGTAGGAAGAATAAAGGAATACATTTAGTGTTTTCAGTCTAGAATCTTTATTAGAGAGAATTCCATTAAACTTTGGTATTTGCTAAGGGCCATGGTTTCAACTGGTTGAACCTAATGGCCTTAACATAAGTAAGCTTTATTATTCCTGGAGAACCTTGGGCTAGATTATGAACTAAGGTAAATGAGCTTTTAGAGATGCCCGATTTGCCAGTGTAAATTGTCATTGGCTGGTTAAACTTGATGAGCAGATTCCTTAATATCTCCGGGCCTCAGTTTTCTCATCTGGGAAATGGGAGTGATAATAGCAGTACTTACCCTCACAAGTAAACTATACAGATATTAGTCACTCTTGAGACTCATTCCCTAATTCCCTGAGTGTGCCCCTGCCCAACGCCTTCATCACGTCTTCTGGGAAACGTTTCATTCTCCCCTCACTCCTATTAAAGGTTACCTGTCCTAAGTTTCACCTCATACTATTTGGTGCCTTAATTTTGGCTGATAACCTGTTGCTTGCCAAAATGTTAATGAATGTTAATAGATCTGTTTACCAGCCATTCCAAGACACCTTGTTTGCATTTTAACAGTGCTAAAAAGGCTTAAGCGAAACAGTGAAAACGGTGTTAGTTTTTAGGTTCTTCAGCTGGCTAATGAGGAAGATTCTGGAGAGAGAGACGGAAGGTGGGCCTAAGTCATACCTCCACCATACGGCACACTCTGGGGAGAGCCTGACTTCCTGGCAGTCCCCTGGTGGCTCCGTAATTAACACCTGATTGTGTTGCGGGCATCTACAGCCCTAAGCCAGTTTCCCCACTGAGGTCAGTCCTGTATGCCAGGAGCTGCTTTCTGGTTAGGAAAATAAGCTGCCATCCCTCTCCCATTCAGCAAATGGGAAAGTCGCCCTCTCTGGGTTCAGTACGTATGCTTCCTACAGGTTTTATAGCTCAGGGCTCTGTTCTGGCATCTCATGTTCCAGCTACAATAAGGGCCCACTGGGATCTCCTCCCGCATCTACACACACAAGCGTTTAATCCACAGCCGTGTTTCCCGTGGCTGGAGAGGAGAGCTCCCCTGCCTCCCTGCGTGATGGGCTCTTTCCACTCAACCAACTGTGGTCCTCGCTTCCCTCGGCCCTGGCGCCCACCTACAGCTGTGCTCACCGAAGTGAGACTGTAATTTGCTACAGCATGCCAGAGTATTAATAGACAATTATTTATTGCAAATCTGAACCATTTATACTGTTTACTGGCTGACACAATGTAAAATTTTGATCCAAATGTTAATGTGTCCATGACATTGCATAATTCTGTTCCATGCCATGGTTTTTCTCTTCCAAATGAATCGAATTTTCAGTACAAGGAAATGGCATTTTTAATGGATGAGTGATTTACAGCCTCAAACTTATAAGGCTATTATTTGTGTAACTAAGGGAGAATTGACTAATTGCAATAACACAGCAAATTAGACAAATTTAGGATTGTACTGGGAATAAATTCGTAGGGAGAAAACGAAAATAACTCACTAAGTTCTTAAAGGGTAACTGATAAATCTCACTTGAGCTTTACAGGTCAGTTGTATTTGGGGGTGGGGGCAAGGGGTGGGGGAGATCAGGTACCTTTGAGGCCAAAGAGACTTATAAATATTCAATTGAGTAGAACATAGATAAAAATTACCTCTTCATAAAGAACCATATGTGTAGGAGAGAGTACTTCCAATTCTCCAAATGTTTACTGAAATTGCCTACACAAATGTTTTCAGCAGTTGGGTGAAAACAAAGAGCTTTATAGTTATGTGGTTTCCATGAAAAAGGCACCGATTTTAGCATATTTACCTTCTATTTGTTGAGCATGCAACACAATGTCAGGGAAGAATGATTTCCTAATGGAGATCTTCATGATTTTTCAAAATAAAAAATGTGTATCAGCAAAAATAATATTTCTTTCTTTCTGAGGTCTTCTTCTTAGGTTGTTTATATCGATTCCTGTTATTTTGTTACTTCTGCCTGCAGAGAGATTGTTAAGATAAAAAGTGCCTCAAGGCAGCTCTAATTAAATCTCTGAGAAGCGAGCTGGGATATCTGAACACAAGGACATTTGAAGTGAAGATTCCTTCAATATTTTAGTCCAGGTGGCTCCCACAAATTCATGATGAGAGAAAACAGATTTTGGGGGTGCTCTAAGGATCATAATAAAATATTTGTGTGTCCTTCCCAGTTATATACAAAATGGCCTTCTCTTCTCCAAAGGTGAGCCCCTCCCTCTCGCTGGCTCACTCCTCTCCCGTCTGTTCTCCACATCTTTCTAAACTGTGTGTTTGCCATTTTTCTCCCCTGCTGAAGCCCGTCCCCTGAGTGGTTGGGATAAAACACAAACACTTGAACCTGGTGCGCTCTGAGTCTCACACTTGATGTCTCTGCACCACCTCCATTGCTGTCCCCTTCTGTCCCCCTACTCCTCTTCCTCAGCGCCCCCTTCCCCCTGCCCCCCCTGCCTGTTTACCAGAAGCTCCAGGTGACTCATAATCCTTGGAACAGGCCATGTGCTTATCTCCCACTGGAGGGACCTTTGCACATCCCTATTCCCTCTGCTTTTACTGCCCTCCTCCCTCTGCTTGGCTGTCACTGATGCTCCCAGAGTGGGTTCAGACAACACGTCTGGAAAGACTTTGCTGAGCCCCGAGCTGGTCGGCCACCCCAGCTCCCCCTGTCACAGCACTGACACACCCAGTTGGGAGTCTTGGTTCTTTAACCACCTCCCCGGGGCTGGAAGCTCCTGGAGGGCATGCCTTGTCTTCTTTACTGGACTTGGCCACTGAGTAAGCACTTGGTAAATGTATGGGGAATAAATGAAATGCCTGTCGAATATCCACTTTGTCTCAGGCACCACACGAGGCCCTGTGAAGAACACCAAAGTTGTTTGCACGTGCTGTCTTCTCACAAATAGAAGGGCTTACAACAAAGGAGGATGATGGGAGAAACCCAGAAAGGACAGAGCGGACTCTGTGAAAGACCACGAGAAAGGCGAGACTTGCTAGAGTGTGTCAGAAAAATTGAAATTCGTTCTTTAAAACTCATGATCTTCTCTGTGTTTCTCCCTCACTGACTCTGAAACCAAGCAGACCTGGAATTCAATCCTCATTCAACCACTTTTTAACGATCTGACCTTGGCCAATTTACTTTACCTGAGCCTGAGTTTCCTTATTTATAAGATGAAGATAATAATAGTTACTCTGCAGGATGCTGTGAAGATTAAGTGAGATAGTGCAAAGGGCCAAATGCACAGAAACGACTCTGCAAACGATGCCAGGAATATCGTGTCGAGAGGATGAACTGTCTGTTGTCTCACATACGTGTCTCTGCACCACGGCTCTTAATAATCAGCATCTTCTATTTCACCCGTTGGGAAGGTATCTTAGAGTAGGAGCCTTAACTGCATATGGCCAACAGCTTCTTGAATAAATTAATGCTTGGAAAGGCCTCGGTACTAGTAGCCTTTCATTTGGGTCTTTCTGAATTGTTAAGGAGCCAAGGACAAAAACCAGAGCTTACACTCTGCAGGTACTTGGAGACTTTTTGCTGAATTTTAATTGGAGAACTTTAAAAAAATCTGATTGATTTGCCCAGCACATATTTATTGCATTCTTGTATAGACCTTCCTGCTCTATCCACCTTTCCTTCCACACACCTCTATCTAGAATGGGAAAATGTCAGGGGGAAATGGAAAGCAGTAGCCAACCACAGCAATATAGAAAATAGTGATGTAATCACTGGTTGAAATGGGTTCCGACTTTAATATTAATTGCACTGCCTGTGTCAGATCGAAAGACCAAACACCATTGCCATAACTTACATGACAAATGAGGCCAAGGCCACTGTCCACCATATTAATAATGGACCCATGTGTATACCACAGTCAAGAATTTGGAATGTAAAATTAGACCTATATACCTGTGTGATTTCCTACAAATTACTGAATCTTTTTAAACTTCAGATTCTTCAGCCATTTCATGGGGATTATAAAACCTACTTTGGGAGATTGTTTTATGGGTCAATTAAGATCATGCATACAAAACACTGGACCCAGGAAGGACGCGATATTTTGTTATCATTTTGCGGATAAATCATGGAATGCATAGCATTTGAAAATACATTAAGGACACCTGTTTGAGAGAGAAGATTTTTTTTACATTATTCTGACTCAACTGAATGCCCAGCCCGTAATCACTGGCAAGTGCAACCAGGTCCCCCTCCAGACCATCAAAGAATGGGGCACGTATTCAACACATATGCAAGAAACAAGGTCAGTAGATCCCAAGGTCCTAACTACACCAATGAAAAGAGAAATTTCACCTTACTTATAAATAATCAGCAACCACCCTCAGTACTTGTGACTTAGTCTGGCTTTCTTTGCTATCAAGCAAAATTGGAATGTGGGAATATTTTTTTAAAAAAGAAAAAGGAAAGACATTTTTTAGGCTTTAGGAGCACAATTTGGCTCAGGCCTCTGCCTTCAGGAAGTTAATTGTTGAGCATGTTCTCCAATCTATAACCAAGAGGACAAACTGACAGAGTTGAAAGAAAACCCCCATCAGGCAAATGTCGGCCTGGGTCCCCGTATTGGAGACTGTAGCACACTGTGCAGAAATTCACTTCAGCATCTTTGCAATAACACAATCATCTTGTCTGAAGTATTTCATGTTCAAGGCATTAAATTTGCTAATTTTATTAATTGGAAATATGCCTCAAGTTCTGTGACTCTGTCTGGATGCCTCTTCAATTTTTTTTAGGATGCGGAACCTCTAAAAATGGAAGTAGCCTGGGCCACCGTCCTGACATGTAAGGGATTATGCCCTTTCTAACTCATTTATGTGGTTAATGCCTGGTTTTGATCAGCAGAGGGGAAACTACCCCCTGTTCATATTAAATGTATTTATTTTACTTTTGCATCCCATTCAAGAAGAGAAACCATAAGCAGGGATACATTGGTGAAGGGCCAGTTTTTAATTGTGTCCGATGGAAGAATTTCTTGGGGGTTGCATAGGGCTGTATCACTGATGTACATCAAGAGGAATTCAGATTTTATATTATTTGTTCTAAACCAGAACATTTTACTTATTATTCATAATACATGTTGAAAGCAGACACCAAAATGGCTCATTTGGAGCCTTTTTGTGCTTGCCTGCTAATGCACATTAATGCCAGTACACATTCTGTATTACAGATCCATAAAATGCATTTGCATAATATTGAAATTATAATCCCAAATGTGTAGTAAAAACCTTTATGAAAAATTGTTACTGCTCAGCTACTATACAGTGGCTAATTTTTAATCGTCAGCCTCTCAGCTGCGAGTAAAGATGGGGTATTCTTTAAATAAAAATCTCAGGAGTAGGAGCCTAGAACTGAACTCTCCTTTCTTTTAAGCAAGATGTTTTGAGTTAGGGGAATATAATATCTAAGTGTTAAACCATTGCCCTCACGGTGATTCTGGCCTTTTGTGAGCTGATGTCTTGACTTTGTAAACTAGGTTGCAAAGTATCTCCACTTTACCTGCCTTGAATTAGCAATGGGATGAGGGCCTCTCTCATGACCCCACCAGAGGGTCTCTTCCTACTCAGTGAAGAGCCTTCTGGAACAGAATCCAAGTGTCTGCGGTGACAAATATTTTAGCAGAGAATACCTTTGGCCACTGTTTCTCGGGTGCCATCTCTGTGCTCGGTGCTATGGTGGAGTCTTGATTAAATTATACTAAAACCTCATAATGATTCAAAGACATAGACATTTGTCCCTTACCATGAAACCATCTAGAGAGTGTAGGCGCTTGCCAGGGTCACCCACCTCTCAGAGGGAGATCCACGTCTGGTAGTTCCCTTGTCTGAACTGCTGCATCCAAAAATAGTGTTAAATACAGAGGTTTGATTCTTCAAATGGCTCCACAACTGGACTTTCAAATAATTTCAGAGAGTTCTGGATGTGACTTTCCTAAATTAATGTCACTGAGTTGCCTTATCCACATAGGCTTTAATAACAGGGAACCCTCCCTAATGGCTGGGCTGAACGCTCACCTTGTGCCCAGTGGGGCCCAGGAAATGGCCCTGCATTTCCTCCATGGAACCGGTCATCTCTTGGCCATTTGTCCCTCTTGCCTTTTCACATGATCCTAAGCAGAGTTCACATGATCCGTTTTCACCCAGCTCTGTGCAACTCCTGGAAGTTCCACTCAATTCCCGTTTATACCGTGACCAAACTGTAAAACATGGACATGTTCTCTGGTGCTCTTTCACCAGGCTGTACCTTCTTCTTCCTCTTTCTGTCTTAGAAATTTACAGCTCTAGGAAGGAGAAGAGAAAACCAGAGTCAAAAAGGCCCATCCCCACTGGACGGCCACCCTAGACTAGTGGCTTCCTGACAAAAACCAAGGGAGAACAGGAAATAAGACAGAATCAATCCCTTACTTTATTTGGGGGATTGTGGTCTGGAAAAAAGTTTTCTCATTTTCCCAGGTACTTATTTCATTTAATTTTAATAGATATTCCATGCGGATTCAAAAGGTCTAATAGTTCCCAAGTTATTTTTTATGCTATGGGAAGTATGCTTTCTACTTAAGAATCCTTAGGTATACAGGTGGTAGCATATTACACATCATATTCTGCACCTCTTTTTCATCCGTTAGTATCTTCGAAAGCCCCTTCTGCAGAGACATATAGAGATGCCTCTTCCTTTTAATGTATATGTGCTTAACTTATTTAATCAGTCTTGATGGATATTTAAGTTGTTTGCAATCATTAGCTGTTACAAACGTTGCCACAATAAATCACTAATTCATAGGTCATTTTGAAACACATAAATAGATGTGTAAGAGGAGGTCCTGGAAATGTAATTGCAGGGACACAGGGAATGTATCCTTTTAGGTTTGGTAGATTTTGAAAAATTGTCCACCATAGGGAGTGCCCCACCTTACACTCGTCCCTCCCACAGCCCACCACCAGCAATGCATGAGTGCGCCTCAGCTCAACCCTCTCGATCATGGGTTTCTGAGAAGTGATGACTGGGACTTGGGAGACGATGGATTCAGAGGTGGGCTGGACAGAGGCTTGGCTTGGTGGAGGACAGATGGACTGCTAGCCTGCTTCCCAGGCGTGTGACAGAATGAGAGAGGCTGGGGAAATTCTTGATGAGCCCATTCTTAGTCATTTCAAACCACTCTGAAATAAACTCAAACATATGGGTCTCCTGTCTGCTGCTAAAAGTCTCCAGGAGGTAAATTCCACAGCCTTCTTGGGTAAACTATTTGGACTTCTCACAACTCTTCTGAAAGTCAGGACATTTTTCCTTATGTCTAATATAAATCTTTCCCATATACATACACTTGTGAAAAAACGTGTGCTAACATCACCCTAAAGTGAGGCAAGTTCCACTAGGTAGACAACATGATACTATAATTTCATGGCTAAAGTATGTATCTTCCTTTTTTTTTTTAAATAACACACATCCCTTAAATCACTTGAGAAACTTTTCATGCATATGCAAGGAAGAGCATGAGTATTTTTATTTTGCCCTGCATTTAACTTACTGTGTCTGTGTGTGTATGTGTGTGCGCACTTTAAAATTTTGCTGTGCTCTCTCATTTTATTCTTCTCATGTATAATAATCCTAGAATTATGATACACTCTCGTTAGATGCTGATTAACATATAGCTTTCTTAACAACACTTCCAAAATCACTTCTGCTGAACAAGACAATGTCGCTGTGACGGAGAGGCTTGCAGGTTATTTCTGAGCATATCTTTCTTCTTCTGTCTCGATACAATAACTATTTTAGGAACATTTGGCATCCAAAAAATCCCAGCATTGTGCAAATTAAAACATCTGCTTATACTTTGACACCCTCATTCTTCAAAGGTTAGTTGGATTTGCCATTGCTTTGTTCAACAAGACTGCTCTTAGAGCCCAAGGATGCACATTTAATTATTGGGAAGATATGTTTGACAGAGCTGTGGGGGAAAAAAATTACCCTTCATATTCAGACCAGCATTAACATTTTTATAGAACGAGATTGCCTGAGAGTCAAAGAAGGGGGAAACTCCAGGAAAATAAATATGAATCTGTTTGGTCACTGGTCTTCTTTTGCTGATTTACACGACACCAACCAACTACTCTTTGCTCTGTTGCCTAGAACTCATCAGTTTGCGCTCAAACTGGCATTTCTGATTTCTGCTGAGGTTAAAGACAGCAAAGTAAACTCTGCTTCCAACAATAAATAACAGGGGGAGTTATTCTTTTCATTCAAACAGGCTTTAGATCACAGCAGACAGCTACAACCAGGTGCATTTAGCTACATTTGTCATTGCCACAAATGCAAAACATGTAAAGATTCTGCTGCACACAGGTCTCTAGCCAGCCTGTTTCCCCCTTAAATACCGTCCCATCCCCAGGTGCAATTGAGCCATTGTCAACCAGCACCGTAAGGAAGGGCCGAGGGTGCCTATAGTCACGACACCATCTCCTCATTGGTTTGTTCATTTCCACAGGTCATCGGTGCCAGGTGGCAGATTGTACCCAGGAAGTCTTCCCGTATCTCAGGCCAAAGACTGGTAGTCTCCCTGGGCAACGCCGAGATAACACATGTCAAGAGGCAGCAGTGGCTGGTAAGCCAAGTCATCACTTACCTCGTCCCACCGCCCCGCCCGGCCCCCTCTGATTGCAGCCTTTTCCTTGCCATTCCAGAAGCCACAGACCTTCCCAGTTGGACTAGGAGGGAAGGGAGAGGAGATGGGGAATGCATAACACATGCCGCAAGAGGGATTTGGTGAGGCGGGAGCCAGCAGGTGAACAATGACTCATTTGGAAATGTGCAGCTGGGTGTGTGTAATTTGCATATCAGGGACCCTTTGTTAAAGTGGCTTGCCCAGCTGTGTGGGCGCATTGGTGGCGGGCGGGTGCTGGTCTGAGGCAGGAGATGAATCCTCACAGAGATCACAGTCACTTCCTATGTAATTTGTGCACAAGTTGAGGGAAGGCACTCTCATCGGGGACCTGCTGCAGAAAAGCTGCGTGGCTCTGAGATTTATTTTCCTTCTGCCAAGTATATTATTTCCAAACTCGCCTTTTCAAGATCTTGCAAATTCCCTTGAAAAATGATTTAACAATTTAATGAAAACAACAGTGGAACAAAAGCCGGGTTGATGAGGGACAGAGGTAAGGTTGGGTTTGAAATGAGTGACGAACCTCGTAATGAGGTGTGCAGCTTTGTATATTAAGCGATTTCTCTGCGGTACTTTTCCAGATGTGATGGAATACATTTATTTTTGTGCTCATCTGAACTGAAATAATACAAATGAGATACTAAAAAGATATCATTACGTGCAGAAGTAGGCGAAGAATTTAGAATCCCAATTCTATAAGTTAACAGCTGTGCGTGAAGCAATTCGCAACTGCTTCGAGTCTGCAGGTTGCCCGAGAACCTCTGTCAAGCTCGTATGGACCAGTGATGATCTACGTGTGAATCCTGCATGTTGATAGTTCAAGTCTACTTTATTTCAGGCAAAAATAAATGGCTGGTAGTAAGAAGTCTGTCTCCACCGAAAGCCTGCACTACAGCTGAATACAGCCGCTGCAGTGGTGCAATAAAATGGGATGAGTTTTAAACTACCAGATGGTACCCTGTACAGTGCCTGAAATAAAATGGAGAATTAGGGTGCCCCAAGGTGTGCACAGGAAAGGCAATTACATGAAATAAATGGGCCTCAGGCCTACAGGATGCTCAAGTATGCTACACAGGAGACAAATAGTACATCTGGTGAACAGATTTTATCACACACTGGAAAGCCATAAAGCACACCGTTGAATATCGGATCCCCATCTCGCAATGACATTTTACCTGTGTTGGTATTCAGTGCTGTTTATTTTAAAAGGTGCTGTAATCTCAATGATGTGTTTTAAAAGCCTCCTTAACACTGTTTTCTACTATGTATGATTGGGGGGGGGGTGCAGAACGGATTGACAAACAACGCAATGAGATTTTGTGGACAAATAGCCACTCTGGTGGCACGAGATCATGTTTTTATTTCATCTATCTCATTGCCGATGTGATTTTAGTAATAGGATTATACTTGTCAGCACTCCCGGTTTGGGAAAATGCCAACATATTTTTAATACTAGTTCCCACATCTCCATTTCATTGTCTGTAACCTCACTAGAATCTCCCTCCCCACCCGCCCCCGCCTTTGCCTTAACGTTCAAAGAAAAACCGATTTTAGGGGGTGAGGGTTTGCAAGGAGGATCCGTTGGCACGGAGCCCTTTTTCTTTCTTCCTTCACGAACGCAAACCTGCTTTCTGTTTGAAAATTGTGTGTTCCTTTTCTATTGTAAAAAAAGACTGAGGAGCATGTAACATTCATTATTGTTTTAAGAGTTGCTGTAATAAAATCCTCTCAGTACTTAAAGATAGTTTTAGTGTCCCTCCTAGGATTCATTCTGGCTTTCATAATTGGGTAATTGCATCCCCTCCCCCACCAATAAATATTTTCACCCAATTAAGTTTAAAACTATAATAAATTTTAAAGAATTATAGTCTAAAAATTCATACCCTAGAACCAGTATTAAGTATGAATATTTATCTTAAGCCAAGAAGCAGTGCTGCTTGGTTATATGCTTTGACAGCTTCTGTGGGGTGTTGTAGATCTCCTAATGTCCGAGAGCTGCCTTTGGGAGTGTGGCTTCCCTGGTGGCCAGGCATGAGCTGCAGGAGCGGGGGTATGGTTTTCACACAGGCAATCCGTGGCTCCCACCTCCCAGTCCTTTGTTTCCAGACAGCGTTATTCAACTATTCACTCATTTCTTCACTCAGTCATTCACTTATTCATTTGCTCCTTTTATTCATTTGCTCATCCCTCATTCATTCATTCATTCATTCATTCCTCTGAGCACGGGGTGGTGCCCAGGATGGACAAGGTGACGGCTCGTACAAAGCTTACTGTCCGCTCCCTCCCATTTGCTCCACAAACCAATGTGTCCAGGTCGGTCCTGCAGGGCTCTCTTACAAGTCAAGACGCTCTGTTGCACAAGAGCGCATACCATCAATGGCAAAGGGCAACTAAGTGACACAGGAGGACCTTGACAAACATGGCTGGGGTATGGAGTAAATGCACAGGAACTCACAGTCCAGGAACCCCATTTCAAGCTCCAGCCCACTAGAGACACACAAGCCTCTGTTCCTTCCTTAACAAAATAGGGATTCAATCACAGCCCCCAAAGCCAGTACCTTTTGGCAACGGTGTTGCCTGCAGCCAGCAGCAAGGACAAAAGGGTCCCATTTGCACCAGCTGAAGCTGAAGTCTGGAAGAAGGGACAAGAGCAGGAGAGACTTGGTGTAGCCACAGCAGGAGTAAGAGGCAGGGAATGAGCACTAGGGGAAGAAAGAGAACTCAAAGGAGAAACTCAGTAGGACCAACTGGGGTGAGAAGAGGAAGGATCCTGAGCTCTGGGAAAAGGCTAATCCTGAGGGCACCGTAGGGATTCCACCTTGCGGTTTCCCTCCACCTGCTCTCCTGTGACTTGCTGCTTCCTTTCATCCACTCTGCCCCTCCCCACCCCAAGCCGGTCAGTTCTATCATGTCATCCCGAAATGCACACACATGCTCTTCCATGGTCGCCATCTCCACCTCCACCATCGAAACTTAGCCACCTCTCCCACCCCCACCTGAGCACATGGCGGTGTTGGACGCCCAGGTCGTTGTACCTCAGATGAGAGGTCGTGAGAGAATAATGCCTGAAAACGCAAGGGCAGTGGTGCCAAAGTCCAGGTAATAACATTTTAGGCACCGGATGCTATGAAGGACGATGATGCTAATGATGATATCAAGTCAGTGGGAAAACTGTAAGATATTTCGAAAAACTTTAGCTTCTAAAGCTCTGAATAAATGTCAAGAATTTCTGAGGACATCGAGAGGGAAGTCGTTTTAAAGATTCAAGATTGACACCTGAAAAACTCAGGATCTAGGAGCTTTTCCTCTTCACATAACCTTTCTGATAAGTGTGGGGAGGTGGCGGGGGTGGCAACTGAGGTTTACAGAGAGGAAACATCCTGAGTTTTGAAGTTCAGCATCGGAGCTGGGGCTAAGACCAATCTGGTACGTGGCTTGTTATTCCATATGCAGAACTGATCAAGATAATGGCAATAACACTTCATGTCGTATTCACTCTCAAATATTTCAGTTGATTTCAAAGATTTCATTTGGGGAAGTAAAAGTCATGCACTTAAAAAAAAACAGTCTAAAAGGCAGTCTGAGCTAAAGGCAGGGAAAGATGACAGGGAAGAATTTGCAGGGAATCTCTTTTGTGTCTGGATTCAATTTTTACTGCATGCAGATTTTTCATCAGTTCTTGATAAGCAGCACAGTTAAACTGCAGGCAAGGCTGGAAGTGATGTGGATGGTTGTACGTTTCTAAGAAGCTATGAGGGAAACGTGTGGAGGCAGGGGATCTCCTTATGAGGTGTGTGAGTTTCTTTCGAGGCTGTTTCTCCAAGGGCGGTTTGGGCCACTGGGGAGGCCTGCTGCCTGACGCCCGCTGGTGTGGCACCTGCCCTGGAGGCAGAGTGAGCTGAAGCAGGGATCAGTCCAGAATTAGCCAAGGTTGCAGGGAGACACCCCCTGCTCCCCACCCAGGTGGAAGTGGCCTGAACAGGTGTGGAGAAAGGTTGTTTCCACGGCAGCTGTCACAAGGTGCCCTGCCAGGGAGGCTGTCTAGGACTTAGCGGACTGGAGGCAAGACGTCAGCGTCTCCGTCCTGCACTGCCACACCAGCAATCAGTGAGCACACCCGGCTTCCCCCAACAAGGTGCTCCAGCATGCCGGCGAACACGACAGAGGACAGGTGGGATGCCTACCGCTGTTGTTCTCTAGCTGTGGAACCCCCACAAATTATTTCCCCCCTTTAAACCTCAGTTCTCCCTCCGCTCTATAAAGCGGGCATGAAAATAGTAGTACCTTCCTCATGTAAACAGTAATAAGGAACAAATGAAATAACCCAAAGAAAGTGCAAAGTACAATGCCCGGCTCATGGTAAGAGCTCAACAATTTTTAGCTATTCTTGCAAAGAATAACTCTGTAGGCAAGGGTAAATGCATTAGAGGTATAGAGAGGAAAAGGAAAGGAGGCTTTCTTTGAGTCATTACAGCATAGCATCAGAAGGCATGGAAAAGAAAAAAAGACATAGAGAATGGCACCGTGGGCATGGAGCAGAGGCAGGAGTTTCCAGAATTAGATCGAATTAGAAATAGAAATTAGCTTGGCCCACTGGCTACTTGATGTTACAGGGTTCTCTATAGTTGAGGAACCTTATGTGAGGAACAGAAATCCTTTGGAATAAACAGAGGCAAATGATGAGTATGGAAGAGTCAACCAGAAGCCATTCCAGAAGCTGGCTTGGCGACAGTAAGTAATGGAAACTGCGTGGCAACTTACCCAGGAGTTGTTGGATACAGTGAGAGGTGGATCATAGCTGTCATGTTACCTGTGGGTATAAGGACAGGAAAAGTGGGAAAACGGGTCCTGTGGGTGAAGGTTGGCTATTGGGGGGAAGACAAAGTGAGGACAGCTCTACGTTGTCATCACAGGGATATTGCCAATGCTGCTTGAAGACCCTCACAGACAGAGATCTGCAGTGTCTCGACACGTGCATGAAGGTGGTACAAATGAAAACGTCCTGTGCTTATAGGAAATCAGTAAGTTGAGGAACAGGAGGAATCTCTTCAGAAGGGCCCGAGTGAATATAAATGGCTCCAGCTACTGACATTCAATTTTTTTTTTTTTAAATTTTTTTTTTCAACGTTTATTTATTTTCGGGACAGAGAGAGACAGAGCATGAACGGGGGAGGGGCAGAGAGAGAGGGAGACACAGAATCAGAAACAGGCTCCAGGCTCTGAGCCATCAGCCCAGAGCCTGACGCGGGGCTCGAACTCACGGACCACGAGATCGTGACCTGGCTGAAGTCGGACGCTTAACCGACTGCGCCACCCAGGCGCCCCTGACATTCAATTTTTTTAAGGTGACAGAACAAAATGCATGTTAACTTGTAGGGAAAATAAGAAAAGTAAAGAGGAACATAAAAATATAAGACGTGAATTGACTTAGAGATAATTCCAAAATGCTCAGAAGACAAAAGGGATTGACAAAAACAGCTGACATGTCACAATGCACTAGCAGTCATGTTGGAGGGAGCAGAAACGAAACTGGACTGCAGACATGTTTCAATGCCAGTCCTATTGACTAAACAAATCTGAGATTTGTAAGGCTTTGAGATTAGCAAAGGCCTAGCTGTATATAGTTAACTTTTCAGTACTGGGAAACAGAATGATAAGAAAGAGAATTTCCTTAGGCTATAGACAGAAGAGAAATAGAAAGAGATAAGCTAGCAGTACACGAGAACAACCTCCATAAATAAAAAACATATACATATATATCATATTTTTATAATATCATCTTGCAAAAGAGTTCCATTTTCTCACCGCCCTGTCTCACCTTCCTGTCTTAAATTCTGAGTTCTATCTTTTTGACTCCATTAACTCTCTTCTCTCAGAGATCAGTCCCCAAGTCCACTGACTTGTAGCTATACTCATTTATTCAATGCATATTTGCTAAGCATAGTCTACATATAGCACCCTGTGCTAGATACTGGGTGATGTGGATCCTGCCTTCAGAGAGTTTACAATCTGGAGGAAAGGCAAATGTACACAGATGAATACACAGAACAAGACAAGAGATCAATACTGAGTTCTACGAAGACAGTGCCGAGAGGGTAGGGCAAATAAGGCAG
This sequence comes from Lynx rufus, assembly GCF_022079265.1. Classification (NCBI taxonomy): domain Eukaryota; kingdom Metazoa; phylum Chordata; class Mammalia; order Carnivora; family Felidae; genus Lynx; species Lynx rufus. The sequence goes on along the minus strand of NW_025814834.1, from coordinate 56,908,962 downwards.
GAGCTATGAATTTTCATCAGGTGGACTGAAGGAGTTTGGGGGGAGTTTACGATTTCAGCAATGACAGCAGAGGTGTGAGAGGATATCCTAGGAAGAGGGACAGGAATGAGTCAAGACGTTCTCCGGGAATGGTAGGAAGTATGGAGGTCAGGAGAGTAGAATAAGCACTTTCCCGTTGTGGAAGACCCCGTTTGCCTCATGATTAGTCCTGCGTATTGCAAAGCAATGCTTTCAACGATGTGGACAAACAGAGAGACAGAAAGTCCAGGGAGAGATGTCGGTGGCCTGAACTAAGGCTGTGGCAGAAGGAATGGCGAGGAGGGGCTGGGTTGGAGAGACACCATGGAGGTAAAATGAACAAGACCGAATGCCTTGTTGGGTGCAAGGAGTGAGGGAGAGGTTGGAACCCAAGATCCTCTTCGGAGTTATCGTTCTCTTTAACCTTCTCCCCCACATGACGTTGCTTACTACTCCCGGCTTCTTGAAGCTTTCTTCTGATTCTTTTAATGAGGCAGCACTGCCCTGCCTCTCCTTCTGGTCATGAGCAGAAACTTAACAAATGACCTTTGGTAAGAAATTCGACTCTTCATTCCAACACTCATCTCTCTAAAAGATTAAGTGATTTATGTGACTCGGGTCAAGTTTGAGTTAAGTGGTAGGTCTGAGGCCATGAGACTTATCTACCAAGCTGAGTTCCATCCCCCAGGGAGAAGAAAAGGGAAAGATATTTGGTTGCAGGTGTGTCCAGATGTGAGCCTGGAGAGTTGAAATGTTCCTAAGACTCTTTTGGCTGGGAATAAGGCTTCATACCAGCAGGCAAAAATAGTTTACAGCTCATTCCCGAGATAGAGAGTTTTAAGTAGAGATATGATTTGGAATGGTTGACATATAAATCTTCTTCCCAGGCTTCAACATGAAGCACAAGTTTGATCCAACAGACAGCAATGAGTCTTTAAGAGCTGTAATGGCCTATCATGTCAAAGGGTATTTATGGATTTACAGAGTCTTCAGAAAACTGGATCTTGTACAAGCATGATAAAAGCCCACAGAATTTTTTGCACAAATAAGTGAGTGCTTAGCTAGCTGTGTTTCTTAAATTAAATGACTCAGCCATTGTTCACTTGTTGTAAAATACCCAAGGGTCCTAGTCTACATTTTGGAGTAATGTGCTGCAGCGTTTCTGTTGGAAGAACAAAGCAGTTTGGGGCTGTAGGAAATCACTAACTTCTATTTTTGTTTCGCACACTGCTAACTTAATAAGAAAAATGCTGCTGAGTACATGCTTTTATGACAGGCATTTCTCAGGTCATATCTCTGGTGACACACAGGGGTGATGAGAGCAAAGGAGCCTCGTATTTAAAAAGCTTGATTTGGGACATAGGTCAATAGTCTGAGGAGCCAAACATTTTGTTAGACTCTCAATTGATAAGACTTACAAACCAATGATTTTGTGAATGGAAGTCTTGCCCACAGTACCAGCAATTTCTCTCACTCCCAGCAAATAGTTGAAGAACTACTCACAAGCTCTCTTTTATGACAAGGAGACAAAGAGATAGCTACTCTCTGTATCTTCATGAAATGCTTGTCATTCAACGTTTGAAACAATATATTTTTATAAGTAAATTGTGGTAAATGAAGCTTTGAGACAAGTAACTGCTACTAGGGCAGTCAGTGCTGCCAGAGGACATTCACAGTCCCCAGGGTTTTCTGTGTGTGCCAAAAGCCAATGCACTTTGTTTGGCTCAACTCAAGATCGGAGACCAAAGGTTTTCTGATTTGGGTCAGGCAGATAAATCTGGGCTTACCAAGGATCATTTCTTTAAAAAAAAAAAAAGCTTTCCCAGTCTTCATGTTTTGTGAGATCAATATTGAGAAAGGGCCGGATATAACGTTTCTTTCTTGGTTTTGAGTACCGACATGGGAACGTGTCATATAACGGCAGCCCCATTGGGAGCAAAGGGGGTCTGTGGCAGGCTGCTGCACCATCACCACTGTGCTAGTCTTCCAGGAAATCTGCTAAGTCTTCAGGAGAGAGGCAGAGTTCTCCAGCTTGCTGATGTGGTGACTAGGAGATTGAGAAAAATGGAGGAAGACCAGGAGGGGTTGTCATTCTACCTCTGCCAAAGTGACCTGGCTTGCCTTCAAGTCAAGTCCTCCTGGATTTGAAGAAGGAGTCGTTGCCTTACTTGTCAAAGACAACCTCGGCTTTTTTTTTTAAAGAATCTGAAGATGAGTGGCCTCGACTTATATTTACACGATATATGTGACTATTCAGAGAACACTAAAAACCGTATGTGATGGAAGCTCCCCTAAGAATCATACAGAATTCCAAAAAGATAAAACAAGTACACATTTAAAGAAAAGTAGAAGGCTGGTACGTTAGGGGCACCAGGTAGTAAGATGAAGACTTGATTCCAAAAGGAAAATGGAATCCATGAAAAGTCAAGTCCCCAGTCCTCTCTAGTGATGCTTCAGGAAGAGTTCAGACTCAACTTTAGGGACCAAACAACTTTTCAGGCATATGAAACCATAAACATCTCCTTGATTGTGAAAACACTTAATCTCCAGGCAAGATGGGAAACACATGTGTGTCTTCCTTTCATCTTTCCCCAGTGCAGACCACTGGGTGGTGAATGCTCAGAGGACGTGGTGAAAAGCCTTCCTTGAGTTTTCCAGCCTCTTCCCCACGCTGCCCTCTAGTGTGGGTCCACCATCTCCTCCTGGATTTGGGACTCAAGGGATTGGCAATAGTGTGCATAGGCCTAAGCGGTTATGCTTTTGGTTCTTTTGGCCACTAGACTCACTTGGGTAAGCAGTGGGCACCAGTAAAGACCATTGAGCAGAGAAGGGGCATAAGTGGAGTTGTGTTCTACAAAGATCATTCTGGCAGCAATGTGAAGAATGAATTAGAGCAGGAAGAAGATGATGGCAGAGAACATAGCCATAGCTTTTCACAAAGTTCAAGTGAGAGATGATGAGGAGTTGGAGGACAGAGGGGATGACATGGCCCACCCATGACCACAGTCACTGGTATCAAGAGCAACCATGGGACTAACAAACTTCCACATGAGCCCAGACCATGGCCATGCCTGCCTTAGTGGCCTCTGTGTCTATGCCTGGTTTCTCCCATGAGACCCTTCACACCTTCCTCAGACGTGAGTCTACATGTCATAAGTATGTCTGCTTCTAATAGGTTTTAGTGTGCATTTCTTACCATAAAAGACTTGTAGTGAATTTGCAGTTTTGGCCCAGGGCCATTTCTTCATCCTGCTCGTAACTAAACCCAGCAAGATCTCCTTTACCTCTATCACATTTACTTTCTGATAACAAAGACAGGTGGTGCAGGGATATGTGCATGGTGATAGCCAGGCAAACAACCTCTCCCTTCTAGGATGAGGAAGGTCAGGAGAGGAATCAACATCAGCATCATCGTAAATAACAATTATAATAACAAATAATACAAAACTACTATTGCGCTTTGTACTGAGCGTGTGGTCTATACTAGGTAGACTTTGAGCTGTGTTTTATATATATTTTGTCCCTTAATTCTCACACAATCCTATCAAGTGGGTACCATTAGTCTTCCCATTAAACAAAAAGAAAACCAAGGCTGAACTAGAGCTTAAGAAACCTTCTTAAATGGGCGGTTCAGTTGGTTAAGCATCTGACTTCAGCTCATGTCAGGATCTCACGGTTCCCAAGTTCGATCCCTGCATCAGGCTCTGCGCTGCCAGTGTGGAGCCTCCTTGGGACTCTCTCTCTCCCTCTCTCTCTCTCTCTCTCTGCCCCTCCCCTGTTCGTGCTTTCTCTCTCTCAAAATACACAAATAAACTTAAAAAAAAAGAAGAAACCTTCTTAAATACACATGTTAAACCCATCCATCGTTTTATGTTAATTACATGTCAATAATGCTGCGAGGCAGGGAACCATGCAGTCTACTACATCCACACAAAAAAGAAACTCTCTTAAAGTTACACAAGTAGTAGGTGGCAGAACAGGGTTTCAAATACAGGTCTGTCTTATTCCTGAGCTCCCATCTAATCGAGTGACCTTGTGCCACAAAGAACATTGGCACCTCATCATTTCCTGCACATATGCTAATCTATTCCTGGAACAACCCCATGGTATAAAGTCAAATAAACAAAACTGCAGACATTTCTTCTAGTCTAATTCAATATAGAAAGAAGAGTCTGTCCCAAGTCATAAGAGACCGTTTCAGATTTAATCTAGCACTTGAGTTCCGGATCTTGGCAGAAAGGGATTCAGCAAAGGATCCAAACCAGTTGAACCCTCAGACCCACTATGGCACGGGCTCAATTCAGGTCCTGTGAGAAAGAAACAGAATGTATCCAACACCCACAATGTCCCTTCTTCCAGAGTTGGTGACTATACTCATCCCGAACATCTCGCAGGGACTTCCTGGCATAGATGGGTTCCTGTCTCCAATTGATGAAACTTAGGAGCCAACAGACAGTCTTGGCTCAGGTGAGGTTTTGTGCCTTGACGCTAGTTATACGTAAACTCCCAGAGTGCTAGGCAGCCATATCTGCCAAGGGAAGCAGGTCTATCAGCCAGGGCTCCGAGATCAAGCCTTCATCTGCCACAGTGCATTGTCAGCTGAAAAAAATCACTCTTTTCCCAAATGCAGAAACTACTTCTCACCATCAATTAAGAGCATGTTACAAAGAACCTCTAAAAAGTCTGATGGCATAGAGAAAGTAAACAAAAGATTAATATCCAACATTTATATGCAAGCAATACATCATTAATGATCATTATAGAGAACTTGCTTAGTTCAAATGAGGTTCCAGAAGACTGGAAGCGTTCCACTGTAACACCATATTTATAATAGCCACCCTGGGGAACAGCAGGCCCATCAACTTGACATAGCTAATATGCAAGGTAATGGAAATAAGTAGAGGTGAAACGGAGCCACACGGACACTGAATTGTCTTGGGAGCCAAACTCCATGCAAATAATTAGAGACTGCCTGTTTATTAGCAGAGTGGAGAGGACATTCCTCAGACACCTTAGGTCACATTTTAACTTACCATTTGAAACCAGCACATCATGTTACCCTGCTAACTTAAAATCACAGCCACTTGTGAATTGACAGAGGACAAATCACTTCTCATGAAATCTGAGGAGGGAATTTGTTTACGGGGTTGGGGAAGCATGATAAGGCCGCAGAAGAAGAAGGTGGTCTGCATTTCAGAGACCAGAGACTCACTATGCAACATTTTCCAAGGCACTTAACCTTCCTTTTTATTACTTTTCCTCAACTCTGAGATGTGGATAATATTGCCAAACCACATGTCTTATACTTTGTGTAAAGCAGAATATCAGAGCCTATTTCAAAGTGCTTGGTAGAGTAGAAGACAGGAGAGGGAAACGCAGGTGCTTAGTGGGCCAAGGGGCATGCGTGGAGCACAGGAAAACACAGTGAGGATTTTGCAAACTGGCGAGACCAGTTCTAACCAGCATCAGCCGTGTTACCTTGAAGAAATATATGCCTCACATCGTAGGTCCTCTCATTGTAAAACAAAATTGGGAAAAAAAATTTTTTTTCTGACTATAGGAGAAATCTCTCAATTGTAAAATGCAGCACCTAAAAAGTTTCTAAAACTCTGTTCATGACCGCATCCTGTTCATAGGCTATTAGTTTGTAACCTCTCCCTGATGGGTCACAGGTTATAAGAGCAACTAGGAATTTTATTAGTTGACAATAATAATTGCTAACATTTATAGTAAACTTAACTATGTACCAGGTACTTCTAAAAGTTATACAAAGTAGTCTGAAGAAGCCCATGAGACGAGTAATTTCATAATCCCAAATTGACACGTACAGAAACTGGGTGAGATTATCACTGGCTGAAGTTATCTGAATTTCATGGAAGCCTTAATATTTTTTTTTCAATTCAACAGATGGTGTGATGTAAGAACCCGCCCTGCCACCCCCTCTCAACTTTTCTTAGCAAAAACCCTTCCCCAGTGACCATTCCAAGGAAATATTTTCTCAAAGCACAGTTAACTCTAAGTATTGCCTATAAATAAGGACAGAGAAGGTATCCACATTTCTGGTCATACATTCACTTCTCTTTAGGTCATCCTAACTCCCGGAGTTAGTACACGAAATAAAATTAACAATTCACTTTTATTTTGCTGGACAAAGCAGAGAGTAGCCAGGAAGGGCAATTTCTTAGCCTGACTCAGATACCACAGCATAACACGAAGTGGAAAAGGTAAGCTGTGCAACTCACGTCCTGTGCCAACTTCAAATACGAGGTCGCTGAGCCTGGAGGTGGCGCACGGTCTCACCTTCTGATTACTGTGAATTAAAGACTCCACCAGAAGTCTTTTGTCCCGAAAAATATTTCTAGAGGGGATCTTTAAGTTCAAGAGAGATATTTCCAAAAAGATCCAGGAATAAAGAGAGAGGCCACCTACTGGAGAGAAGGCCTCTATTTCTACATGAGTGGTCATCACCACGTGATTATCTGAATGGTGAGTGAAATATGACTTTACTGACCTGTCTCCTCCTTTGGTCAACCTCTCTCAATGCCTCCGCTTGTTCACAAGACTGCTGGACAGTACGCGAGAAACATTTGGAAAACAGTGTTCCCTGTAGGACAATTAGCAGAAAATGATCACTTGTTGTAACTATTGGAAGAGAGCTAACAATAAAGGAAATTTCTGATAACCTAAAATCCTGAAGCATCCTGGACCTAGTGTTCCCCAGGCTGGGCACCCCCATTTCCCACACTGTGCTTTCTCGGCCCCGCCATTTCCAGCATCCCCCTGCAGCATGGAGACGAAGGGCTCCCAGGCGATAGGAGGCAGTTAAAAATACCAGAAAGGAGCTGGCAACCGAAGGTGTGGGAAGTCAGTGATGGGAAGTCAGAAATGGAATCTTACCAAGGGTCAGTGTGTGGCACTCGGAGGATTCCGGTGCACAAAGTGACGTACTTGGGCAGAAGAGAAAACAAAGTGGCGGCCCAGACGGAGAGGAGCCTGGGGCACCTCCTCCCTGTCCGTGGGCCTTGGGGCCTGTGTCCCTTCTCTTCCCGTCACAGGCTGAGTGTTTCCCCAAGGAACCGGGGAGTTAGAACAGGATGTGTGTAACCCCCGGGGGACTCTGAAACAAAAGCAAAACAAGAAAAGAAACTTCCCTTCATGTACCCTTCACCAGGGCATTCATTCTGAGAAGCAGAGAGTTCTTTTAAAATGGCGCTTCCTTGGCCTGTGAGAGGGAACTAGTCAGTCAATTCTCAGAAGCAACGACAAAAGAAGAGTCTTGGGATTACGACAGCTTGTAGGTACCCGTGATATTAATCATGAAAAAGGAAATGGCAACCATTAGAAAATTCCCAAGAATAGGTTACGCTGGGGTGGAGGAGGGAACGGTACTGATTTTTTTTAACAAGGAGCAGCATGCCTTCCATCTTCAGCCCCCAAAATATAACCAGTGGGTCTTAAGCCCCTTTCAACCCATTCAGTTTCGTAAGTATTCACAGAGCTTCAGTACGTGCCTGGGCACTATGCTAGGTGTTTCGTTTTAGCGGCCATTAAAAGAAAGCTTTTTTTTTGTTCGTTTGTTTTGTTTTCCCACCAGAATGAGACCCATAAATACGGAGAACAAACTGGTGGTTGCCAGAGGGAAGGGGGGAGTTGGGCAAAATGGGTGAAGGGGAGTGGGAGATACAGGTTTCCAGATGGGAGGAAAGGTAGAGCAAAGGGAATGCAGTCAATGGCATTGTAATAGTGTTGTGTAGTGACAGATGGTGGCCACACTTGTGGTGAGTATAGCATAACATATAGAGACGTTGAACCATTATATTGCACACCAGAAACCAATGTGTCAACTATACACATAAAAAAAAAATTTTTTTTAAAGAGAAGGCTTTGGGGCGCCTGGGTGGCTCAGTCGGTTGAGTGTCTCAGTCTTGATTTAGGCTCGGGTCATGATCTCATGATTCCTGAGATCGAGCCCCATTTTGGGCTCCATGCTGGATGTGGAGCCTGCTTGAGATTCTCTCTCCCCCTCTCCGTCTGCCCCTCTCCCCAGCTCGCGCTCTGTCTCTCAAAAAGAAATAAATAAGTAAATAAATAAATAAAAATACAAACTAAAAAAATAAAAATCAAAAGAGAAGGCTTTTGTTTTTTTTTCATTAAGCAAAGGCATCACATTGGGAACGGAGTCACCGAGTCAGGACTGTTTTTCATGATCCTCAAGCTTAATGGGGGATTTACGTCCTGGTCCTTGATTCAAGATGGGAAAACTGTCTTGTGCACATTCCAGAAGTGGGCATCCCAGAAAGCCTCTCAGACAACTTGCAGACCATTGCATACCCAAACCTACTGCTCCATGGAGAACTAGAACCAATTAAATTCACAACTGCTTTGCAAGTGCCAAGTTCCAGGCAACTTCCAATGGATTTAGAATGAGGAGTAGAGGCAGGCCCAGAGCAAAATGAGCTGAGTAGGGAAAGGGGAAAATAGATTCAGAATGTAAAAAGCAGGGTTCTTTGATGGGCTGAGGAACTGACACATGGAAAATGTAATGCATTATTGACAAACACGTATGCTGGCTGCAAAAATAATTAACACAAGCAGAAAAGAAATAGGAATGAAATGGAGCAGAAAGACTTTGAAAGATTGTGAAGTGGCCGCTGAAATTGCCAAGCTAATGTCAGAGAGATGATTAAAATTTTCCGATAGAACAGGTGAATAGGTAGTTAGGAGAGTGTGATGTAAACCAAGAGAGAGCAGATCATTATATGAATCTGCACTGAGGTACTAATCAGCATTTTATGTGCAACTTCGCAGTGCACATTTTAGCAGATGGAGGAAGCTCTTAAAAGCTGATAGCTAAAGCGAGTCTGACTGCCTTTCTACTCCATAATCGCCATCCTTGGAATGGGTACTTGCTCCAAGTGAACACTGCAGGACCAGTTCTCAGAATAGAATTCTGGCCATATCAATATGCTCACAAAGGAAAGAGATCTGCAAAAGTTTAGGACCAAGGGAGAAGAGGGAGAAGAAACAGGAGGTTTCTGTCTTCCTAAGCAGAGGTGCCTGGATGAACGGGCTTTAAACACATAAGCTGGAGGTTCAGCAATCAGAATTCAAAGTCTCAAAGTAAAGATCAAGGAGCAAGCAGGAGCGATTCTTCTGCAGGCCAAACTGCATGCACGCAGGCGCGCACTCACATTCTTGTGGAAACTGTATTGCTGCAGTAACAAAAACAATTAGATGGCGGGTTGTGGGGACGTTAAAAAGGAATAATTCTTCATGATCAGAATGGTTTTTTCGCTCATTCAACAGAAAAAGACTCTTATTTTTTATTTGTTGGCAAAGCCAAATTAGAAAAAATATATATCTTTACGACCACAGGAGACAAATGAGTGATACCAAATATCACTAAAAATGCTATTAATCTACAGTGATATAAAATTACCATCTCAGCACAAAGAAAGCCTATATAATCTGAATTTCTCTAGCATCATAAAAACGAATGAGAAGCGAAATTGAGAGTAAGTATGCTTTTGAGATGCCGTTAAGAGTTACACGCATTGTTAACAAATGTGGCTAGACAGACTGGTGATTTACCTTGAGAAACAAATTTACAGAGACACAGAAAACTTCCGAATGGGACCAACTCATTGCTCTTCTCGTGTGTTGATAACGCCTTTGAGGGTGTTATTCTGCTTTCTTAGGTGCTTAAGTGTGGCTGATTAGCCATTGACCTTATGGATTATTTCCCCCTGCTTTCATTTGCTCATTTTCTGCCCATTTCAGAAGCCAAAAGGAGCTTGGGAGAGGGGGTAAGCGGTAAGGGTGTGACAGGAAAGAGAATACAGGTCAGGGATTTCTTCTTCAGGAAGCAGAGGAGCCCAAGTGATCCCACTGGGTGACCAGTGGCCCCATCATTAGCGGGCCCTCCCCAAATGTGAACAAGGTCACCCTCTGTCAGTCTTCCCTCACCTCTTGCTCTGTCTGCAGGAGAGGAATATCAGCCCAATTCCAGGATGTTTCACAAGCCTCTGGAAGAGCTGGAAGAGGGCAATGGCCAGGTCATGATCTGACTGGAAGTTGAGGGCATCGGCATTGGACCATTGATTGGGTGGGAGGCTAATGAGGATATGGGAGGAGAGGGTTGAATAAGGTAAAAAGACAGAGCAGTGGAAACAGGAGGGAAAATTAGTGTTTCCACTTCTTCCATTTATATTTAAAAAAAAAAAAAGAAAAAGAAAGAAAAAAAGGAGGAAACTCACCATCACCACCACCACCACCAATTCCACTTTGGGAAATTTAGAAAGGGACATGTGACAGTTTTCAACAAGTCTCAAGGGTGATGTGGGAACAGCATATGAAGGCAGTAAAGCTTCACCAAGATGCTACGGGTAACTCAGTTTGTTGCTAACCAGAGGAAAAAGCATGCTAGCAATAGATTTTTCCTTTTTGCTGACCGCCTTCTTCTACATAGGTTTTTGGCATCTATATGTAATGCTATGAAATGCTATTACTATACGTACTGCTAGACGCAGGACATTCTTGTGTGATGAGGAGACTCTTATTTAGCGCATTTTACTGGTGAGAAAGTCTGGTCACAGGGCACGACAGTGTCCTGCCCAGGGGCACATAATTAGAACAAGCGTAACCCAGAAATAGAATGGAAGTCCCACTCTGATCCATTGTCCTTTCTATGAAACCCAACCAGGCACCAACTCCTCACATCCCCGTTGGTAGAGACACCAGCCTTGAATACAGGGATGCTGGGCATGGCCTTCTGTGTCCCAGCAGAAGTGAACAGAAGGGACAGAGCCCAGTTGACGGCACCTGAAGCTCTAACTTAGGGGGAATTCTTTAAGAAAAAGAATTCAAAAAGATGAATGCAAAATCAGGCATGAGTGGAAAAATCAATGTGAACGAGGGAAGAAATTACACCAAATCAGAAATTTTATAAAACTGACAAATGCCACAAATTTCCAAAAAATCCAGAACAATAACTGAATAACAAAAAAATATTTTTGTCAGTTTATTAGAACTGATACAGTTCTATGATGCTGGTTTCCCAAATTTTTTTCTTGCCTTCATATTCTTTGATTGCCTCTTTGTATGATAACGATTTTATCATATTTCCTAGAAAGAGGATAGACAAGTAATTCAGTCTTTCCTCCAGCATGATTGATCAAAATGTGTTTATGATGGATGGTTTTAAAAAGTGACTCTTGGGGCGCCTGGGTGGCGCAGTCGGTTAAGCGTCCGACTTCAGCCAGGTCACGATCTCGCGGTCCGGGAGTTCGAGCCCCGCGTCAGGCTCTGGGCTGATGGCTCCGAGCCTGGAGCCTGTTTCCGATTCTGTGTCTCCCTCTCTCTGCCTCTCCCCCGTTCATGCTCTGTCTCTCTCTCTGTCCCAAAAATAAATAAGTGTTGAAAAAAAAAATTAAAAAAAAAAAAAGTGACTCTTTGCTTCAACCTTTTATGACCATGCCACATCTGTAAATTCATCAGCAGTCTTTTCTTTTCTTTTTTTTTTTTTTTTTTTTGTCTTGAGAGGTATTTCTTACCTGAGACCACAGCTTTTGGAGACTTGAAGCCCTCTGGTCAAGCCAGGAAGCCCCCCTCCCCACTTTCCAGTCCCAGGTCCTCACCTCCCTCTTCCTTATCAGACCTGACCTGAGGATAGGGGTCAGGACGCCAGGTGGCCATAAAGCCCAGGCCAATGATCCGGCCAATGGTCCGGATACTTCTCGTTGAAGGCAAAGATGGATCAGGATGCTGAAGGAGGCCCAGCAGAAGAAGCTGTCATTAGGGACCAGTTGGATGGAGAAATTGTGCCCAGCTGGCCAGCCCAGCCAGCAGCCCCAGAGCCACCACAGGCAAGGGCAGTGATGCCCCCAGGCTGAGGCAATGCTCTTTGTCTCCTAGCTCAGGTGACTGCTTTCTCCTGCAGGCAACACCTGCACCTTGGAAAAGACCTTGAATTCTCAGCTTCTCCACCTGTGCTGTGACTCTGCCTTTAGTTGGCTCTGGCCACATTTTGAAATAGAAGGCTCGCATTCAGGACCTTGCTTTCTCCTTGGAGCTTTACCTGTTCTTGGAGTATAACTACAGTGGAAATTCATAGATAGAGCATTTGTAGCAATAAGTTTTGAAGCTCAAGGAACTTTTCTAACCTATGAATAATAAACATTCAAATTTCGATCAATCTTGTGAGAGAGAAGACTGAATTGTTTTTCTATTCCTCCTATAGTAAATATTATAAAATTGTCACGGGAAGAGTCAATCAAGGCGTGTGCAGCCAAAAAAAAAGTGTTGGGAAAAAAAAAGTATTGTAGCAGTGTGGCCCCCTCAGCAACCCCGGAACCCAGAGGAGATACTCCCATCACTGAGATAGCTCCAATCCTTTGGAGAATTGCTCTTGGCTTCCTGCTAGATTAAGAAATGTCTCCCCTTCAAATAAATGCCTGGGAACCATTTAAATTGCCTCATACCTTGCGTGAGTGAATTTAGATCAGAAATATTAAGACAAAAATCCTCAAGGTTTCAAGGAACATCGCTGCAATGGTGGTTTTCCAGGGAACCAGTAGGGAAGATACCGTAATGTTGGAGAACACCCCCTCAGTAAGGCCAAGAAACGGACACACCCAGCACATGTATGTTTAAAGTCAACAACAAATTTTGTAACAAACTTTGTAACCTTTTCTTTTTAAAAAAAGTTTTTATGTTTATTTATTTTTGAGACAGAGAGAAACAGAGCATGAGTGGGGGAGGGGCAGAGAGAGAGGGAGACACAGAATCCGAAGCAGGCTCCAGGCTCTGAGCTGTCAGCGCAGAGCCAATGCGGGGCCCGAACCCACGAATTGTGAGATCATGACTTGAGCCGAAGTCGGATGCTTAACAAACTGAGCCACCATGACACCCCTTAAATTTTGTAACCTTTACATTAGTCCTAGCTTCCTCACAGATTAGAAAGGGAAGGGTACTATGGTTATACTTAATTCAAGGGATGAGAAAGCACCTACCACAGTGCCCTACAAATGTGCTTAATACATGGTATTTCCTTCCTATGGCTTTACAATATAGGCTCTTGAATTTTACAGACAGTGTTCTATGGTGTCTTTCATCTTTACTAAATGCTCCATTTGTGCAACTTGAATTCCTGCTGGAACCCAAGAGACCCCATTGTTTTTAAGAGCTCACTGACTCCTGACTTTTGCTTTATCTTCTTCACCCAAAGACCAAACCCTGAACTCTTGTTTCCACTGTATAGTGCCTGTTTTGTGTGATGTTGACACTAATTCATAGGACAAATGAGCTGGCAATGTTAGATCATTTCTTCACATAGCTTTTGATGTTCAGTCTTCCTTGAAAGAGCAGCTACACATCTTGGAGGGGAGTATGAGGCATCAAGATGCATGCTTACTACTTTTTCTCTAACTCAGACTTCTCCAGGCTGCACATATTTATAATGTTAGGAGTGCCTATAAGCACTTAGAGTCATGCACTTACATATTTGATGGTCTGTGCCAAAGCTGTCCATGTCTGATCAGATCACACATGCTCAGTTATTGTGAGTCCTTTCCTTTGAAATGGAAACTTTAATACTTCAAAGTTTTCTGATATCCAGCAATGTACTTTTTCAGACCTTTCCTAAATTATGTCGATTTGAAGGTCTACAGTAGAGTTTTTATCTGCTTTTGAATGCTAAATGTGTCTGGCTCATTTATTATTATTATTATTATTATTATTATTATTAATTATTATTATTCCGTGTCTGCTCATAAAGAGACAGGGGGTTGGGAAAGAGAAGGCAAGTAAGGTAGAATTCTGGCTCAAAACATGTTGATTAAAAGGTAGTGATTGTCAATCAGATCTTTAGCCTCACCCTCAGTCTGAGATAGTTGTCTCTAAAGGTGGAAGGAGATGGCTTTGAAGTAAATGTGCAGCAGTGTTGAGATGTAAAAGTGATTGACAGGTCACGGCCCATATCAGCAGTGCCTTCTGAACACGAAGGGAGCTTGTGTTCATATCATCTCATCATAGCATCTCATCATCTCATCTCATCTCATCATCTCCTCTCAACTTATATCCTATCATGGCTTCCTTCAAATTGGTCTGCATTTGTAAACTTACAGGAACAAAGTAAATGCTTGCAGGAATTTTAGCTTAGAGAAATAAGCTTGTGGCAGTCATGTAGCACCTTGAGTTTTTCGGAATCAAGGCACTGGCTCTGGCTAAACTTTCTTTGATAGTAAGTGTTTTGGTCACAAAGTCATACCCAATTCTATTATCTGTGTAATTCATACAAATCCCTTTGGTTTGTAGCAAGACCATTTTGTATTAAAGTCATTCAAAAATCACTGATCAATTACTGAGATGAATCCTAATGAGAAAGAAAACCTCGTCATGACCACAGAAGTCAATAGATGGTTCAACATAGCTCGGCAACTGGAGTAAACCTTAGAAATAATTTCATCCAATCCAGTCATTTCACAGACAGGAGAACTGAGGCCCAAGTTGCTCATGCGATTTGGTCCAAGAGAGCAGAAAACTAGCATTAACATCCAAGTGTTCTGGTGTCTACTTGAAGCCAAGACAGGATATGATAATATTTGCACACTACACTGGAATAAACGGGAGGGGGGGACTTAAGGATACAGATACGGGCAGGATGAAAACATCGATTGCATTTTTTTTAGTATTTTATTCCTATGATAATAAAAATAAAATACAGAGCACTCGAGATGGATATTAAAGATTAAATTCATATAAAAGCTCAAAATAAAATCTTTTCCAAAAATTTTAATGAGAAAGTCGAGCTTGTCTCCATGCACATAACTGTTTTATACCAAGTTTTATGTTTGAAATGGCTACAAGCAAGTCCTGATCAAGTCTTTTTAATGATCTCTTCAAATTCTTGATAGTCACCATTGATGAGAAACTTTGTTCACACAAGTAGGTGATAAAAAATTTAAAGCCCTTTTTTACAGCCATTCAAAAATTTACAGCAGTCGAAATTATCTTTAAAGAATCTAAGAGCTCTTCTTTTTTATTTTCTTTGACCAATGTGGATGTGGAAATTTCTTGTGATAACGAAAATGAATTTCAAATCCAGTCAAACTTTTCCATTCCAAGTGTTCAAAAAGAAAGGTGTTTGGTGTGCAGAATGCGCACTCTGCACGAGAGCCCTGGCCCAGCCACTTGTGTGGACTCCAGTAAAAGGGCAGACCTGTGCAAATGGGCATAAGGAGCCAGTAGATGTCAAGAAAGAGGTGCCAGGCTGCCTTGGAGCTACGCTTTGCAGGAGTCCCCCCACCCCTGGCTTCCCCGCCATGCCCTCCACCCATCTCCCACTCTCAACCCAGGCTTGGGCCGTGCATCAGTCTTCACAGGTTTCTGCAACTGGAAGTCTCCAGCATCTCTGCAGCCCTTTTGCCAGCAGTGTGCTCTGCAGCAGACAGTTGAGACAGATGGCAAAGAGCACCTTCTCGGCAGCGCTCAGAGAAACCATCAGAGAAACTCATGGTTTCAGCCGTCTGTACGGAACATGGGGCATGCCCAACAGAGCCCTCCGGCTGCTCTTGACGAGTCCTGGACTGACGGCCAGCTCCGGACCTCAGGTAGTGAGGGTTTACCAGTTCACGGTACTTCCAGCATAGCAATCAGGAATCCCAGAGAGATGCAAATGGCTGGGGCACGTCGACAAGTGGCAGGACGGGATTGTCCAGCACTCAGTCTTCTCTCCCTTTTCCAAGGTGTATCTCCATGAGTATTCTGGCCAACATACTCTCCCTAAGGGCGAAAGTAATGCCTCCTCACTTCTACCAGGGGGCCAGCAAATGTGGTAGCTCGACTTCCTTTGTCCAATACGTGGTGGTCCTCGAAATTCATACAACTGGTATCTAATTAAAATTGTATCTTGCAAATGAATAATACTAAATCTTATTATACCCACTTGGGTATCACAGAGGTCTGACAGCTCTCTTTCCGCGAATGCTCAATGTCAGTGAGAACAGCACCACTGACCACTGTAAAAACAAACCTCATATGAATAGAAAATAAAATCAAGCCGTTTCCTTTACAGTTGTTTGCCCAAACTCCATTCATTGTCTGACTGCATATACTTCTACCCATTTCAATTCCCTTGGGCTGAGCAGTTTATGTTATAAAGGACAGCAACCTGCACGAGAAATGCCCTTCTTCCACCTTTGTTTTAAAAACGAGAAACATTTTCTTCTGTGGTTGGTAAGAAGTGCTGAGTGGACAGCCCTGGTGGCTTCTGTTCATACTGTGAGCAGCTACGGACCAAATCAGCACCAAATTCTCTCGATTTCTGCCGGGAACAACATTATCCTTCAGGGACCCACTCTTGGGCTGCAAGAGCAGTTTTAGTACCTCCGGTGCCGCCAGAGAGAGTGACAGCCAAATTCTGACCCTGATCTGTGTTCAGCAAAAGCATCATGCCCTACATGGTAGCCCCCACCATTCACAGCTCTACTCACACCTACTGGGGACTCCACCACTCTGCTCACTCACTGTGCCCTATAAACACTATACAACACACGTTCCTTGCCTGTTTGATGTGCTCAGTCAGCAGTTCTGCTTCTATCAGGTAGCTACAGCCACAGTAATGTTATGCCACAAACTAGTCCCAATCTCAGTGACGTGAAAGCTATCATTTATTTTCCCTCTTACGTTTGGATTTGGCTGATCCAAGCTCGCTTCAGCTGGCCTTGATTTCAAGCCACAGATTGCATCCAGATCATCTCTACATGTTTTTTTCATGCTCTTTAGACCACCAGGCCAGGCTTGGTATTTTCTTCTTGGGGCAGCAGCCCGAGAAGGGCCAGCCCAAACGCACAAGTATATTTTCCATCTCTGCTTGTGTCATGTCTGCTAATAATATTCCACTGGGCAAAACAAGTCACGTGGCCACACCCAACATCAGTGGAGTAGGAAAGTGCACTCTCCCAGGAAGGCATGGAGGGGCAGTGGTTGGAGGTGGCTGTGAATATTTGCTGAACCATCATCTAATCCACGACACATCAAATCCAAATTATAGGATCAATAAACATGCTATCAGGACATAGTCAAGCCTGAGACAGTCTGCTCTAAGAAGTTTATGTGAAAGAATACATGTCTCACATTGTACAAACATTTCACATCAAAGCTTTGCGACTTGGCTTCTCGGTCAGCTCCCAGATGATCTTGTTTGAAACAATCACGACTTGCCCAGTGAGAGACCCTGGTTTCCAGAACCAATGCAGCCTCATCTTTAAAGAAATCATTCCCTTCTTCTCTGACTTGTATTCCATACGGTTTGAATTGCCTAGGCACCAGAACCTTCTGTGTACTTCCTTTCTCCCAATCTCACTCCCATTTCCACCTCTCCTAAAGTCCAAACAGACTTCTTTCCATGTCCCAGACTACTTCCGGTGAAGTATGGGATGACTTTGCAAATGCAAAGGAAGAAAAATCCCTTCTTTTTTTTTTTTTTTGTTGTTGTTGTTCTGTAGTATCAAGATTTCATTTAGTATGTCTTTTTTTTTATATATATATGAAATTTATTGACATATTGGTTTCCATACAACACCCAGTGCTCATCCCAAAAGGTGCCCTCCTCAATACCCATCACCCACCCTCCCCTCCCTCCCACCCCCCATCAACCCTCAGTTTGTTCTCAGTTTTTAACAGTCTCTTATGCTTTGGCTCTCTCCCACTCTAACCTCTTTTTTTTTTTTGAAAAATCCCTTCTTTACACCCTTTTCTTCTTCCAGCTCCAATGAGGTGTGTGTGGATGTATATTTGTAGCATGTTTGTGATACACCCTGCTCCTACCACTGGTGATGGAGCAGAAGTTCAACACACACAAACAACTACCACACTCGTAGCACTGGCCCCTCCCTGCAGGGGAGTTAAGGCACTATCCTTGGAGGGGGGAGGGGCCCTTGCCTCTATTGTTCTGCATTGCCTTTGGTCTGAGATAGTCAAATGGAAACTCTTTCACAGGGACAGTGACATAGTGGTTAGGCACGTGTTTAATCCTTCAGAGTCAATATTTGCAGAAAACATGAGCACAGCAGGATACAGCCTTGGAGTTGTTGATTAATCCCTTTCTGAGGCTTCCCTTCTCTAAATTTCCTTTTTATTTTCAGCTCATCATTAGTTTCGTAATGGGATGTGTGCCTGCATTATCTCATTGCCCCAAAGCCTGGAGAGGACCATGGTGAACCTTAATTCTGCATCAAGTCATACAGACCTCCTCCTTCCCATCCTGCTCCATAATCAGTAAGAATAAGAATCCTTCACCCGGTGTCCTTGGGTGAATAGGCAGCAGCTATAGGTGCCTGAGAGAAGCAATGTGGGGCCGCTATAATCTCCAACCTAGATGACAGGGATGTTTGTCACCTGTTTAGAAAGCTGAAACCACACCGTGAAGTAAATAGTCAGTTGATACCCATTTCACATACAAAGCAAAGGAAGAACACGCACAGATGAAGTGACAAGGTAAGAGTCACACTGTGAGTTGGTGAGAGCCCTGAATGGCTTTAGGAGTCTCTCAATGCTTCTCCAGACAGTGCACTCCTCTCTTGAGAGGATTCTTGACATCATGAATCTTTCATTGTGCAAACCCCTTTCAGATGGCTTTTAGGTGGGAGCAGTGAAACTGAGAAAATATCAGAAAAGTTGTTCTGCAGGAAGGAGGTGAGCCATTTTCAGTCTTCTGACAACTTTCCATTCCTCCTTTCTGGAGGTTTAAACAAAAATTTTTAAATGCTTATTTATTTTTGAGGCGGGGGTTGTGCAGAGAGAGAGAGAGAGAGAGAGAGAGAGAGAGAGAGAGAATCCTAAGCAGTCTCCATGCTGTCAGTGCAGAGCCTGGTGGGGGCTCAAACTCACAAACCTGAGCTGAAACCAAGAGTCAGATGCTTAACTGACTGAGCCACCCAGGTGCCCCAAGGTTTAAACAAATTTTAATCACAGATCCTCTGGGCAGACTGGTTTTCCATCCCATCTGCTATGACATGAAATAGAGAACTTTCGTTGTTGTGTGTCTGTTTGTGTGATTACTTACATAGCCTGTAGACCTCAGAGAAATGTAACATTGATTTACTTCAGATAGTAAGACTTTATTTTATATTTATTTCTAAAAATGTAAAGTTGAGCATCTTAGCTTGGAATCATTTTTTTTTAACTTTTTTTAAATGTTTATTTATTTTTGAAAGAGAGAGGGTGGGGGGCAGAGAGGGAGACACAGAATCCGAGGCAGGCTTCAGGCTCTGAGCTGTCAGCACAGAGCCCGATGTGGGACTCGAACTCATGAGCTGTGAGACCATGACTTGAGCCAAAGTCAGACCCTTAATCGACTGAGCCACCCGGGCTTCCTTAGCTTGGAATCATTAAGTGCCAAGAAATTAGTCTAGTAAGGCGGCTTATAGAACTTGAAACAATTAAAATTTCTTACAAAGCTGAAAAACACACACACATACAACTTTTTAGTTAAGGTCATTCAGCCAAGCTCGTGTTAAATGAAAATTCCATTAAATTTTCTAAAACCTTTTTGCTGGGCAAGAGGTAAAAATAAATTTAGAAACCCATGAAGAAACTTAAAAGTCACTTAGACAGGCTTCCCTGGGAAAGGCCTTCAGCAGGTCTGTTTCTGTTACTGGAAGTCGAAACATCTAATGTCCATTTACTCTTGAGTCCTCTTTATTTCCCACCCAGAGCTCACAGTCTGCCTGTTTCTAATTCCTCTGTGCCAGCATATCTGTTAATGTCCCAAGTGGCTTCCTTTACAGCCGCGTGATCATCTGTGTATTATTAACTAACCGCAAATTAAAGTCATTACTTGGTGCTTAATTTTATGTAACATTTCTTTGTAATGTGTACAAAAGAAATTTGTTTTTACAGGAGTTTGGTAAATAGCATGTGCCATAATTAATTAGAGAATATAACGGGTCTGTTGGTCTGAAATTAAATTCAGTGTGACAATTTTCTTTGAAAATAATTTTTTAAATGACATTTCCAGGTATGTGAGCTTTTAAGAAAAAAAGGAAACACCCTGCATCGATGGGGCTTATGCCCAAACACAGCTCTATCTGTTGGACTTTCCCTGCTAAAGGACTCATTTTTATATTTCTCAAATCTAGAGGCACTCTAAGGAAGAACAACATTCAAATAGCTATTCTAAATCCTTTCCAGACCAAGATGGAGTATAAATGCACAAACTCATAAATAAGCAAATTCTTAAATACTCAGAGGTCAGTCATCATTCAGTGCAGTTCACTCCCCTCCAGCTCTGTGTTCTTCCTTGTCCAGTTCACTCCAGCTCTTGTGTTTCTTTCTTCTTCAGACACACCAAGTATATTCCTGCCTCAGGGCCTTTGCACTTGTTTTTCTGCCTGACATCTCTCTGCCTGGGTCTTCATGTGGCTCAAATCTTAGACAGGGACTTCTCCAACCATCCAAGCTGAGGACATGCCCCAGTCCCTATCACATCACTGTGTTTAACGTTTTCTTCACAGAAAAAGTCACTCTCTGACATTATCTGACTTTTATTTGTTCATTGTCTTTCCTCTGTCTCCTCCTATAGAAGGTAAGATCCTTGAGAGTGGAAACTTGTCTACGTTATCCTCCCTGTATCTTCAACACCTAGAACAATGCCTGGCACATTAGGTCAATGCTTAATACATCTTTGTGAAATGAATGGAAGAATTTCGTTGCTCTCGCAAACCCCTACAAACAGCCAGGCTCCTGATGAAGAAAAAGCATAATTGGCTTTAAAAGTTTTCTTGAAGAGGGGCACCTGGGTGGCTCAGTCACTTAAGTGTCCAACTCTTGACCTCACTCAGGTCATGATCTCACTCTTTGTGAGATGAGCCCCATGTCAGGCTCTGTGCTGACAGTGGTTTGGGACTCTCTCCCTCCCTCTTTCGCTGCCCTTCCCCCACTCATGCACACACACACACACACACACCACACACACACACACACACACACTCTCTCTCTCTCTCTCTCAAAATAAATAAATAAACTTAAAAAAATAAAAAGATAAAAGTTTTCTTTCAAGAAACAGAAATTCAGTATTTGTTGACTAGTCATGAGCACAATGGAAAGAAATGAATAATTAAAATGTGAACAAATTAAAAGCTGGAAAGGACAGGAATAATGGTTTGCAACTAATTGCTTAGCTTGCACAAATACCAAGTACCAACCAAGAAGTGAAACTTCTGATCAGTTGACACCTTCTATCTTTATAAACCCAACAAACAGTTTGAACTGCTCCCATTAAAAGAATTGGCCAAGCCACTGTCTTTGCTGATAATAAACTAAAAGATCTGAAGATCTTTCAGTTTTCTTATGTTTAAAGCAGAATTCTGAAGGTTGAGATGATGTTTCATGGTACAAAGATATGACGAAGAATATGCTGCCATAATGTAACAGAGTCCTGACCAAGAATAAAAACTAAAATATGTAAATTTCCATGTTCAGTGTCATACTATATTTATGTGTTATACTTAAAATGCCCTGAAGTCTCTTTCCCAAGAATCATGTGTCTTTTTTAAATGTTTATTTGTTATTTTGAGAGAGAGAGAGAGAGAGAGAGCGAGCGAGCTGGGGAGGGACAGATAGAGAGGGAGAGAGAGAATCCCAAGCAGGCTGTGCACTGTCATCCCAGAGCCTGCTGTGGGCTTGATCCCACAAACTGTGAGATCATGACCTGAGCCAAAATCAAAAGTCAGATGCTTAACCAATGGAGCCATTCAGGTGCTCCCCCAAGACTCTTGTGCCTTTTAAAGCTCAACATTGAGCTCTGCAACTCAACATTGAAGTTTTTATCAAACTAATAATAATAATAACAACAACAATAATAATAGCCTAGCAGTATTAATAAGATTTTATTTCCCATTTCCAGTTATGAGTAGGGTTTGGGAAGTGTTTATTTCTGGATTTTCTGAATGTGTTTACAGTGAACAGAACTAGGTGGCTCAGAGTGCAATGAGTTAGAATCTCTTTACGTTCTAATCCCATCTCTGCCATTTGATAACTGTAAACTTTGGTAAGATATTTAATTTCTCTGAGTTTCAGTTTTCTCATCTGCAAAATGAGCCTAATATAACTCATGTGGATTAAATGTAAAGCACTTGTTTCCATATAACCAAATGTGTCAATCATTTTATTTCATTACTTTTAAGTTGTAATTTACAGTTATCTCCATGCTAGGTTGTAGAGTAATTCACCCAGATTCACTGTTGATTCAGTAATCGTATTGTGATGGTATTGTTATTGGTGTTCTGAAACTATTATGTTTGCAGTGTGAGATAAAGCAAAAATGTATATATATGGGTGTCATTGGGAACCAGGACTTTCAGCTTGGGTGAGAGCAGACACAAATGTAAGATCAGTGAGATTAAGTAAAAATCCTGCAAATAAATCTGAGGTAGCAATTTGGATTCATTCTGTGTTTTGCATTTAAAAAATACTCATTTTCGGGGCGCCTGGGTGGCGCAGTCGGTTAAGTGTCCGACTTCAGCCAGGTCACGATCTCACAGTCCGTGAGTTCGAGCCCCGCATCAGGCTCTGGGCTGATGGCTCAGAGCCTGGAGCCTGTTTCCGATTCTGTGTCTCCCTCTCTCTCTGCCCCTCCCCCGTTCATGCTCTGTCTCTCTCTGTCCCAAAAATAAATAAACGTTGAAAAAAAAAATTAAAAAAAAAAATACTCATTTTCTAGTTCTGTCCACTGGAAACATCTGTAAACAATGGCCAACCCAGTAGAATAGCACCCCTGGAACCTTAATTGTGTCTCTAAACACTATTCCCCACCAAAAGGAGCCAAGCCACTTGGAAAGATGGCTGATTCCAGGCCTGAGGCAGGAAGCTCGTGAAAAGAGTCTGGAATATCTTGTCATATCAGATAAGTAGAAAGCTATGAAAAGCTACTGGGGTTCTATCCAGAGGGTTTGGGAATCAGCTTAAAGAGGACCCAACTGGCCAAAGATTTGAGCATCAGTATGCTGATAAATGCAATGGATTAAAACATATCAAGTATATTCAAATTTGTAAGTTTAGTGTGATACAAAAAAAGTTAGATTCACCGTTAGAGGATACTAGGGAACCAATTCATTGTGCTAAAAAACAAAACAAAACAAAACAAAACAAAACCAAAAAACACCTAGTCTCATAGTAACCAGAGAGTCAAGGAGAATTTTCTCTTCGTAGAATGTTTTCAGCCAATAAATGAATAAGGACCAATAGAATCAGGATATCACCATTTTGTGACCTCCTAATGAATTAGTGGATCTGAGCAATGACCACCAATGGCTGCTCAGGTCACCAAAAAGAGACAATCAGATATGTACCTCCTAATTGAAGTACAAAACACTGCATATGAAATATTCTTTTTTTTTTTTTTTTTTTAATTTTTTTTTTTTTCAACGTTTATTTATTTTTGGGACAGAGAGAGAGACAGAGCATGAACGGGGGAGGGGCAGAGAGAGAGGGAGACACAGAATCGGAAACAGGCTCCAGGCTCTGAGCCATCAGCCCAGAGCCTGACGCGGGGCTCGAACTCCCGGACCGCGGGATCGTGACCTGGCTGAAGTCGGACGCTTAACCGACTGCGCCACCCAGGCGCCCCTGCATATGAAATATTCTTGACAAAATAATTGAATCTGAATTTTATCAAGCCTCTAGATCTAATTGCCAATTTAGAGTTTACAATGACAGAATAACACAATAAATAGGGACACAGTCAACAAAATCCAAACTGTTGGAAACTCCAAGACAAACAGCCAATTTCTTCAACAACAAAAACTGCAAGGGAAAAAAAAGAGAAGAGATGATAGGGAAATATATAAATTTTTGACATGCAAATGTATTTATTTGATCATATGTTAAAGGGCAGGAAAGAATCACATCCAGTTTTTAAAACAGTATCCCTGTAAACAGACTGAAATTCAGAGCGACTAGTTTTCTTTAGAAACTTCTAAAGATCGAAGATAAGAAGTCTAGAAGCCTTTTCCTTCCCCTCCAGGCTCTTCCACACTTGGGATGAGGGGAAAGAGTTTGGTGACAGTTGATGCTAAATAAATAGCATATGGTGGAGCTTTCCAAACTCTTTCTGTCCCCTCTCATAGGCAACAGGGTGACTTGGCTTATTCTTTAACTAAAGTCATCAAGTAAGCAAGAAAATAGAGAGCAGTTTCCATTCAGATAATTTCCAGAAGTAGGAATGGATAAACTCAGAGCTTAACTGTTCAGTCCTTTCTTTTGCCACCCAGAGTGAGGAGCTCAGATACTTGGTCAATTGAGACATCAATCTAATGCTTTCAGTTCCTTTGATTACAATGTGTTGGAAAAGCCATCTCTGGAGAGGGAAGAAAAGTTAGCTTATTACAATTATGGCCCTATACAAGGAAAATCAAAGCAGCAAACAGCAGGCAGTGTCCCTTTCCTCTTGAACTCCAATAATCGGCTTCAAACTCAACTGGGAGAGCAGATGGTGAGGTCAGAAAAATGAGGAAAACTTTATACAGATCTGTGGACCACTCCAGATCTTCTTGGATTCCCAACACCCTTAACTTTGTAATCTATCTTGATTACTTGAGGGATTGAAGCTTTCGGACTCCATTTTTTGACCAGTGCAGTAAAATGGCATACATAGATGATCCTTTTAAGGTATACTGTGTTATTTTCTGATTGCACCCTCCAGGATTTAGATGCATAAATAGCCTCCCCTTTGATGGCTAATAAGTGAATATTGCAGCAAGAAGCCTTTCTTGGAAGATTGGAACGATCAGTCCACCTTTAGCTGGTTCATCATTGAGAAGATAGTTGCTTCCCAACCCTACTGTCTAAACCAGTGCTGAAATGGTTTCCAATTCACTTGTAATATAAAGACATGGCCCTGTCACGATGATAATTCCAGGATGCCTTGTGGATGGTGGTGCACATCTCCCATTTGTGATCTAGTAACCTTCCTGGCTTGAATTTGTCCTGACAGTTGTAGTAACATCCATGGTAACAGGAGCATTTCCAACCCCATGGATCATTTACCTTCATCCTTGACAGGGCTATCATCGAAGAGCCAAGAAAGAAAATTTGTAGAGTTGCAATAAGTATTAGGGTATTCTAATTCTCCATCAGACCAACAGGTTAAAAATAAGGTCAAATAGCTCTGGCATCTTTTTCACACTGACAAAATGCTGTGTTCTGAAGCCATTTTTCTTACAAAATAGATAGAGGGGATGGAACCATTCTGAGAGTAAGTGAAAGACTCCACGGCTTACGTTCCTCTTCTGGACATCTGTTCCCATTCATCAACTCAGCAGAATACGATGGGGATGGGGTTCCAGATCCTGGGAGCTCCAGCCGCAAGACACAGGACTTGGCCGGTTTGTGAAACCTTTGTGATGCTCCATGGTCAGAACTTCCTACTGGCCACATGGCTTGGAGAAGTCAGCCCACTCATCAGGGTGGAAGAGGTGTGCGGGGAATGGTGGTCCCAAGTCCACGTGGCTACAGCTGGGCTGGTAGTTGTCTGTCCTGAGGCGCTGGTACTGGGGCTGCTGCTCCCCCATCTGGTGCCACCAGGACCACTTGTTGCTCCAGGCCAGCTTCGAGAACACACCCCCAGGGTACTAACTCCCCGAACTTTGCTTTGCAGAACAAATCTAGAGTCAAGATTCAGCCAGTTCAGGGCACAGCAGCGCGGCTGCACTGAGCTCCCAGTCAATGCCCACCTGGCCCATGACCTCCTCCCCAGAGCCCTGATACCTGTCAAAAAACTCAGAGAGACTTTTTTTAAATTTTCTTTTCTTTTTTCTTTCTTTTTTAATTTAAATTTTAGTTAACATACAGTGCAACATTGGTTTCAGAAGTAGAATTCAGTGATTTGTCACTTACATGCAACACCCAGTGCTCATCATTAACAAGTGTCCTCCTTAATGCCCTTCAACTATCTAGCCCATCCCCCCACCTGCCTCCCCTCCAGAAACCTTCACTTTGTTTTCTATCATTAAGAGTCTCTTGTGGTTTGTTCCCTCTCATCTCTCCCCATCTTCCTATATGTTCATCTGTTTTGTTTCTTAAATTCCACATAAGAGTGAAGTTATAGGGTATTTGTCTTTCTGTGACCAACTTATTTCGCTTAGCATAATACACTCTAGCACCATCCACGTCATTGTAAATGGCAAGATTTTTTTCTTTTTGATGGCCGAGTAATATTCCACTGTGTGTGTGTGTGTGTGTGTGTGTGTGTGTGTCTTGCAATTTGTTTATCTCTTAATTAGTCATTGGACATTTGGGTTCTCTCCATAGTTGGGCTATTATTGACAATGTTGCTATAAACATTGGGGTGCCTGTACCCCTATGAATCTCTACTTTTGCATCCTTTGGGTAAATAGTAACAGTGCAATTACTGGATTTCAGGGTGTTCTATTTTTAGTTTTTTGAGGAACCTTCATACTGTTCTCCAGAGTGGGTGCACCAGTTTGCATTCCCACCGGCAGTACAAGAGGGTAAAATAAAAAAATTTTGTAAGAGTGAGACAGAGAGTGCACACGAGTTGGGGAGGGAGGGGGAGAATTTTAAGCAGGTTGCACATGCAGCACAAAACCTTACACAGGGCTCAATCTTCTGACCAAAATCAAGAGTCAGATGCTTAAGCAACTGAGCCACCCAGGCTCAATTGCAGCCCTCAATTAGGAGATACTTAATTCAACAATCCTAATGAATGGACCCTGTGTGGAACCTGACCCAAGCAAAACAAATGCTTTGTTATGTTGTTTTGTTTGAAGGAAAACAGGACCAGTATAGTGTTCATAGAAGGAAACCCAGAAGAACCGGGAGCCTTGAGGAAGAGAGGTTGGGAGTGAAAGCCAAGGAGGCGACCATGGGACCTCCTCTCTGCCATACCCACCTCAACCTCATTTAGATCTTGTCTCCAATTAGCCCCTCAATGAAATGTTTTGGTTTAAGTAGAATCTTAGAATAGGGATCCAGAAAAAGATCAGCTCTATTAAACCATGCCCTCCAACTCAACTAGAGATAAAACAAGAGAGAAAGGAGACATATCTCCAAATTCAATTCGATCTTCAGTTATGCTTTATAGAGAACTTATGTCATTCACAAAAGAGATGTAGCTTCCCCAGGGGAGACAGCAGGTGCACGTTTTCTCTCAAGGCTATTTAATTGCTGTCAGGAAGACATATGATTAACAAAACCAAATGCTGAAAATATGAAGTAGAGACAATTTTAAAGTTGTTTATATAGTTGATTACAGTATATCATACAATGTGTTTATATGCCATAAACCTGCCTATCACAAACTGTTTCCACACCTGTGCATCTGCACTCAACAGCCTACTGCTTCACTGTGCATAAATTCCCAGCTGAGAGAATGGCCAGCACCCAGGAGAACAGTTTTCCTTCATGGCCTCTCAGTCACCTTCTGCACACCAGCTTCACACCGGGGAAGCTGAGGCCCGAGGCCTGGTGACCGCCAGCGTCCTCGACTGTGGTGAGAGGCCTCTGACCTCCACAAAATGACAGGCCTTTGGGGTTTCTCACTGTCCTTTAAGATATTGCTGTTCAAAACGAGGCCCGCTATTGTAATCTTGGTTACTGTTCAGAGATGAGACAAACACAGCATCGAGAGGAAACATTTCAAATGTGGAGAGACATTTGGCAGGAGGAGGTTACGTCTGTTGAATCTAATAAAAAATGGGACTTGAATTTTGTGTATATTGGTTTTATATTCCATTTTAACTTATTTTTATTGCACCTTACAAAATATCAGGCTGTGGCAGATTGGAAATTTAAAAACAACAACAACAACAACAACAACAACAAAACTTACCTTTCACCATACATAATTTGAGAAGCACTGCCTTAGAGTGATGGCCCCCATGCACGCTACATCCCAAAGCTTCCCTGTGACACTCTGACAGTTCCCAAGAGGCAGCCAATGGCAAAAATGTGGACCTAGAAAGATGGTCTTCTGAAGGGTCAAAGGGCCACTCATAGATGAGAAGCAAAAGTCAAATCTGCACATGGGTTAGGTCCACACCAGGGGTTGGTAGATCTCATGAAACCAGTCCAACTGACCCCTGGTCGCAGGATAACACTTAGCCTTTCCAAGAGTAAGAGCGTAGTAATGGTGGAAATAGAAGCAGCAGTGGCCAATAGACTTACATAGGTAGCAATAGAAGCAGCAGTGGCCAAGACTTACATAGGACTTAACCATGATGCCACTACCATCCTAAATACCTTACATATACCAAATGACGAGTGGTGCCTCTCTTTGGAGTGACGTATATGCATGTCGACACGCATACACTGGGAAGCATAGCGTCACGTCTGTTTACAGTGATTCCTTACACAGCCCTGAAAATTTGCTAATGACTGACCCCTTATTTGAATATGTTAAGACATCATGACAAATATACTAGAGACACTAATCAAAGAATAGAACAATAATATCCAGTAATAACTCCAATAAATAGGAAGTTTGTGTTCAGATATTCATCATAGAGCTCAGCTGGAAAAAAATGTTAATGCAGAAATAGCATCCAATCTTGGAAAGTAGGGGGATAGTTTGAGCTATGTTTTCACTTTTTTGTTGTTGCACTTGGAAATTCTCAGGCAGGAAACAGAGATTCAAAAAATACACGTAAGAGGCAAAGACAACAACACAGCAAAACTTGCTTCCCAGCACAGAGACATTATCTAGTACCCAGTCTTTCATTTACTAGTTCTCCCCACCCACCCAGAAAGGTTATGAGACTGAGGCACAGTTCAGATATTTCTGTACTCTTTGCCCCAATGTTGAGGTTTAATAAATGTTCACATTTTATGAAGCCCGTATTTCACAAGCAGAATCTATCTGCCCTTTGAGAATGAGCCTTCTTTGCCTCTTACATCTGCCCTCTCCTGGAATCTCTGCTACATCCAGGGCTACCCCACTGCTGTGGGCAGCGAGATTCCCTGCTTGGGTTTGGAGTGGTCAGAATATGTTCATCACACACAGGTTTTCAGTCCATCTTTGTAGGGAGGGATCAAGGAGTTCACCCTGGTGAAACATAAGTAGAGGAAAAATTAGCTCCTCCCTCATGTTTCCATGGCCCTTATCCCTCCTTGGGTTCTGGGCATGAGCTGAGGCTTGACTTTGTGGGGTTAATGGATGTTCCCAAACCAACATGAACATACATGGAGATGTTTTCTCCCAACTGACTAAAATCTCTCCTTCTTCCCACCAATTTAAAACCTAGTGGGAAAATGGTAATGCTAAAGGCCAATCAATTAATATTCATTGGAATCCCATAACATTCCAAAGCCATGATTCCTGCCCCTAATGAACCATGAATCTCAAGAGATTCTTCTCCACATTAACTCTCTGTGCCCTTCAAGATGAGGTCATGGGTGTAGGCGTCCTCCTGAAGATAGAGAAGAGAAAGAGAGAGCCTCCCAGGCAACTGGGTGAAAGACACAAGGTGAATTAGTGAAAAGGCAAGAAGAGAAGGATATCTGTTACTTAGTGGGGATGTTTCCAGGACAAAAAGTCCCAATGTATTTTTTTGTGTTATTTCTTATGTCTCTGTAGTAATAAGAAGTAGGATGATTCCATATAAAGTGCCTTCAAAAACTTGTTGGCGTGTCTGGCTGGGTCAGTCACTGGAATGTGCAACTCTTAATCTCGGGTCATGAGTTCAAGCCCCACACTGAGTGTAAAGATTACTTAAGATTACTCATCATTTTTACCTTCCCAACAAGAGATGACAAGGATATTAATATCTCCATTTTAAAGATAAGGACACCAAAACTCAGGAAGAATAAGTCTTTGTTCCCACAGTCATACATATTGGAGCAGAGCCAGCACCTTAATCGAAGTTCTGCTCAGTATTCTTTTGGGTGCCTGGTTGGCTCAATCTGTAGAACATGTGACTTTTGATCTTGGGGTCGTGTGTTCAAGCCCCATGTTGGGTGTGGAGCCTACTTTAAAAAAATAAAATGAAATAATAAATAAACTCTTAAGCTCAGTGCTCTTTTACCATCATAGCTGCGCTTATGATCTTTCCCTGGATTTCATATATCAAAAACTGAATTCTTTATTATTCCTATAAATGTTTCTTCTCTCAACTTCTGTATAAGTCTGGGAGTTATCTTTGATACTTCATTCTCTGTCACTTTCCCAAACCCAACCCATCACCAACTTTTGGCAATTTTACCTCCAAACCCCCCTCTTGCTACTTCTAGCTACACTGCATGGGTCAAGCACTCTGGTCACTTATTTGTTAAATGCATGTCAAAGTGGAATGAGTCCAATTAAGAATGTCACCAGGAAGACAAAGTAGTTGGGAGATGAGCTGGAATCCATTTATTTATTTATTTATTTATTTATTTATTTATTTAGAAGACACAAGTGAGGGAGGGGCAGATAGAGAGAGGAGAGAGAGAGAATCCCACGAGGAGCAGAGAAAGAGAGGGAGAGAGAGAGAAGCGGGGTTCCACCTCACCCAAAGTGGGGCTCCACCTCAACCAACACAGGGCTCGAACTCATGAACTGTTAGATCATGACCTGTGCCAAAGTCAGATGCTTAACTGACTGAGCCACCCAGGTGTCCCTGGATTTCCTTTTAAAAATAAGATTTTTTAGAAGTTTCTTCAAAAGAAAATAAGGAAAAATTAAGCTTGAGGTTCACCATATTTCACTTGGTTATATTGGGAAGGATAAGTTGTAGCCATGGTAGTCTGAAATTTGCAGTTTAACTTCTCTGAGTGCAACTGAGATCTTTTCTGGAACAGGACAGTTTCAACCAAATGCATTGTGGTTTAATAACAAAAACAAGTAATGCTTTAGATGATCTACTTAATCACACTCAAAGCTGGGAAAAAATACTCCTACAATTTTATGGATTGATGTGTATTTATTTTTGAGAGAGAGAGACAGACAGATTGCAAGCCGGGGAGGGGCAGAGAGAGAGGGAGACAGAATCCGAAGCAGGCTTCAGGCTCTGAGCTGTCAGCACAGAGCCCGATGCGGGGCTTGAACTCAGGAACTGTGAGACCATGACCTGAGCTGAAGTTGGATGCTTAACTGTCTGAGCCACCCAGGCGCTCCTATAATTTTATGGATTGAAAACTGAGGTACAGAGAGGCAAAGTGACTTGCCCAGGGTTACACACCAACTAAGACTAGAATCCAGAATACCCACACCTACATAGGTGTTTTTCCCCTGTCGGCTCTGTTAACCTCTTTGATGCATTCTGTTCTCATATTTTAATGCTACATCAACTCAAACAATAAAAGGACAGTAAAAGGAATGTGAAGGGCATTCACAGGTTTAAGCTGAAGTCTGTGGCACAAACAACATGGCCCAGAGACTGAAGTTCTTCTATTGTTGTTCTAGAGACAGTGTGTGTGCTCCAGAAAATCAAAAGCAAAGACCTTAGTAAGAAATTGTCTTAAAGGACAAGAGTGTTAAAAATAACTATAGCTACAATAATTTGGCAATGAATACACAATATTAAAAGAGGTAAGTTGTGATATCAGAAACATAAAAGGGAGGAGTAAAAGGGTAGTTTTTGTATGTAATCCAAATTTGGTTGTTAATATAAAATAGACCGTTACATCTATAAGATGTTTTATGTAAGCCTCAAGATAACCAGAAAGCAAAAACCTCCAGTACATTCACAAAAGATAAAGAGAAGGGAATCAAAGCAGTCCACTGTGGAAAGCCATCAGTTCACAAGGAAAGGCAGCAAGAGGGGTAGAAAGGAACAGTGGGACTACAAAGCAGCCAGAAAACAATAAGATAGCAATAGTAAGTCCTTACCTATCAGTAAGTACTCTAACATAAATGGATTAAATTTTCCAATCAAAAGGCATAGAGTTTCTGGGTGGATTAAAAAAAAAAAAAACCACCAACTATATGCTGCCTGTAAGAGACAAAGTTCATACTACCCAGAGCCATCTATAGATCCAATGCAAACTCTATCAAAATTCTATTGGCATTTTTCAAGAAATAAAAAAAAAAAATCCTAAAGTTCATGTGGAACCATAAAAGATCCTGAATAGCCAAAGTAATGTTGAAAATGAAGAACAAAGCTGAAGGCATCATCCTTCCTGATTTCAAACAAGATTACAAAACTATAGGAATCAAAACAGTATGGTGCTTGCATGAAAACAGACACATAGACCAATGGAATAGAATAGAGAGTCAGAAATAACCCCTTGCATGTAGAGTTGACTAATATTTGACAAGGGAGCCAACAATACTCAATACAGAAAGATAGTCTCTTTAATAAGTGGTGCTGGGAAAACTAAGATAATCACATGCAACAGAATGAAATTGGGCCCCTATCTTATACCATACACAAAGATTAACTCAAAATGAGTTAAGGACTTAAACAGAAGAATGGAAACCATAAAATTCCTAGAGGAAAGCATGGGGGAAATCTCCTTGACACTGGTCGTGGCAATAATTTTTTGGATATGACACCAAAAGTATAAGCAACAAATGCAAAAATTAATAGTGGGACTCATTAAACTAAAAAGTTTCTGCACAGAAAGAGAAACAACCAACAAAATAAGAAGGCAACCTATGAAATGGGAGAAAATATTTGCAAATCATATATCTGGTAAGTGATTAAAATCCAAAATACATAAAGAACTCATGCAATTCAATAGCAAAACAAAACAAAACAAAAATCCAATTTCAAATGGGCAAAGGAACTGAATAGATATTTTCCAAAGAGGATATACAAATAGCCAACAGGTACAGGAAAAGACGCTCAATAGCACTAATCATCAGGAAAATACAAATCAAAACTACAAGGAGCTATCACCTCTCACCTTTAGGTGGCAATCATCAAAAAGACAAGAAATAACAAGTGTTGATGAGAATGTGGAAAAAAGGGAACCTCTGTGCACTGTTGGTGGGAATGTAAATGAATACAGCCACTATGGAAAACAATATAGAGGTTTCTTACAAAATTAAAAATAGAACTGCATATGATCAGCAATCCCCCTTCAAGGTATATATTCAAAGGAAATGAAAATAGGGTCTCGAAGAGATACCTGCACTCCCATGTTCACTGCAGCGTTATTCACTATAGCCAACTCATGGAAACACTCCAAGTGTCCATCAAAGGATGAATGGATAAAGATGCGGTATATGTATATACTGTATACAATGGAATACCATTCAGCTAAGAGAAAGAAGGAAATCCTGCCTTTGCAAAAAACATGGATGCACCTTGAAGGCATTATGCTCAGTGAGATACATCAAACAGAGAAAGACAAATCCTGCATGGTATCCCTCAAATGCAGAATCTTAAAAAAAAAAAATCAAACTTACAGACACAGGGAGTAGAATGGTAGTTACCAGGGGCTGGTGCATGGGGAATGGAAAGATGTTGGTCAAAGGGTACAAACTTGCAGTTATAAGACGACTAGGCTTAGACGGATCTAATGTTCAGCCTGGTGATTATAGTTAACCACACCGTATTATATACCTGAAAGCTTCTTAGAGAGTAGACCTTACAGGCTGTTGCCTCACAAAAAGAAATGGCAATCGCGTGAAGTGATAGAGGCGTTCACTGATGCCACGATGGTAGTGATTTCCCAGTATAAATATCTCAAACAAATATGTCATACGCCCTTAAACCTATACAACGTTATATATCAATTATATCTCAATAAATCTGGGGAAAAAGATCTTTCCTTTATTGGTAAAATGACAATTGTACAGGGAAAAACTCACAATGACATATTTCCATAACACTCTCTTACACACTGGTTCTTTTTGCACCGGATGTAAATGCTTCTTCAACTGACTGTTAATGTTACCGATCTCCTCTCTTCAAAATCTTTTCAAAATATGGTCCTTCTTGGAATCAAAAGCCATATATTCTAAAGAAACTCAAGAAGGAATCTAAAGGAATTTTTCCAATTTACTGTTCTATATAGGTTGAGTTGGGTCACTACAAAATAAAATCTTTTTTGGTCAGCTCTGGGTAACCTAGGCAAAGTATTTCTTTTCTCCCCACATGTATGTTGTTGAAAAATCTGCCATAAGCTTCCCCAAAGCTGGGTCTTAATGCTAAAGTACACTTGTAGAACTGCAAAGATAATAAGAAAAAAAAAATCTGTCAGTGATGTAGACGAAAATGAATGTTAGAGCCATTCCCATGCAGCAGAGAAAGACTCCAATGTTTACATAATCCCAGCGTGCATGTGTGGCTTCTTCTACATTTCCCTGCTAAAACTCATCTGGCTTTGCTCAAGATCTCAAATGCAGTGAATGTGAGGCAGCACCTAATATTTATTCATGCCATTGTCAAGAGCATCTTTGCAGTTCTTGCCAAGGTCTGCCGTTGAATATGTTTATCCAGCTGCGTGGCAAAAGCATAATACACAGTCATCATTTTACTCAGTCACCTACTCAATAGTTTCTTCTATGATTAAATTAACTCATAAATATTACACTTTTAATGCCAGAAGGCCATGGTTCATCCGGCCGGTTGAATACTTGTTTGTCCATTTTCTAATATTGCTGGGCACCCATTTATTTCATGATGGAGTCTGAAACAGTGAATATCATTGCAATTACTTAATATGCACAATAAACAGAGCAGGATGCTTCCATGCGCTCCTTTGCTAGGTAGTGCAAGGCCACTGGAAGAAATTTTGTAAAAAGCACCAAGGACCTGTGGGAGCTGTGTTGGAAATGGTTTTGGTGTGTATGAGCAAATGTGCTCTGACTGCTTAACACAAAGGACAGAAATGTTGGTTCTGTTTGCAACTGGCACCATCTCTTGCTCAACCAAGGAGGGTCTCAAATAAACACACACACCTGGCCTTGCTCACGCTCAGTTCATTACCAGACTGTGCTCATGAGCCCTGCAGGCACTTGCCACGTACTGTGACATTTTGAGACTTCTTTCTCTAACATCCACCTGAACTTCTTTCTCTGAACTTCTTTCTCTAACATCCACACGCGGTCTGGCTGTTTAAAGCAGCCTACAGAAGGTCTCACACACTCATCTTCATATTAGTCAAGGGATTACAGCTTAAGGGCAAAAGTCTGCCTTTGCCCTCCAATGCCAGCCCTGGTGTCAGCAACACAATATGCATCTGCAAAGATACGTGGCCCTGGAGGCAAGAGCCACATGCTGCAGGACCCTTCTCAAATCACCTCCTGAATGAAATATTTATAGCTGGCACTGCAGGGCAGTTAGCTTTTCCAGAATTATATCCAAATTTGCACTATCATTCTGGGAATAGCCTTGGTTAGCAATTGCTCATAATGTCAACGCTTTTGGAAACTTTTTACAGTCATTTTATTGTTTTTATTTCAAAAATAAAACTTAAAAGAGCTTGAAAAGTAGGTTTTTAGATGATCACGCAATGGCCTGATTTCAGGGGTTTCAGTTCTGTGCATTTTACTTTATGTGCACCTACTGAAATTAACCAAAATTAATCCATATTTGAACAAAGACTGTGGATACAAATGAGCCCTAACTTCCGAGACTACTCGGTGCAGAGCACTAGCTGAAGCGTTTGGAATGCATTGGCCCTGGGAGGCGAAGTTATAGCAAACAACATATGGGCTTTAAAACTGGAACTATCCAAGACAGAACAAGAAAGCTATTTTCACTTTCTTGTTCCTTTTTTTCCCCCCTCCAGAAGATGAATGATTTCTAATCACATTTTATTTTCATCTTTAGAGCTGGATCCCAGAAGAGCCAGGTCGGTTTGAAACTGCTGGTGAGTGTGCAGCCCAGTCCAATGATTACCTAATGCGTTTGTGTCATCTGCTTTTCCTTGTTGTGTGAAAACACACTAAGGAAATGTGTAAGTCCACTGAATTGTTCCCAACTCTTTTATTCACCTTGCAGCATGCTAGTTCCTTCCCTTGGCACTGATATCATTATGCATTTGTCAAAGATAGACTGTCATTTTAGGGCCTCTATTATGTGCAAGAATTGGCAGCAAATTTTGCCACTGGGACTTGCTTATATCCTCTGTATGTTATTGTACTTCTTTGGCATTCAGTAAATTCCATACACCCACTTCTTTGATGTTCATTCCAGCCCCTAAATGTGGAAACAATGACTGAAATTTTGGATCAAAGCATCCGTTGATGGCAGGCACACAGCTCTCTGCTCGTTCCCTAAAACATAGAGTACCCCCAACCCCCATACAGGATCTAGACCAATGGTCCTCCAAGAACAGCTCTGGCTGCTGCAGTGCAAAGGCAGAAGAGGAAGTTAGAGACAACTCCAAGGTTTTAAGAAAAAGAAAGAGATGAAACAAGATGGCAAAATTGAAGTTCATGATCATTTCTAACCACAGAGAAAGCTAAGGACTGTTCCAATTGGTTCATCTGTTGCCCCCACCCCCCTCAGCCCTGCCCCCGTCGGTCTAGCCTAGTCTAGCACTTCTCCTGAGCCAGGCTTTTTTTCAGGTTTGGAAAAGTCTCTAGATCTAATTTCTGTATAACGTCAGCTACACTAGATGGCTCAGATTTTTTAAAACAACTTTTTAAAAGAAGAATTAAAGGGCCCATGAATTAAGGAATTATAAAAGTAATTGACAAAAAAAAAAAAAAACCCAGAACACCAAAATTTTAGTGAGTTACTTTTGCAAACTAGAATTCGCTGTCTGGAACACATTTCCAATGTTTGCTTTTGCTTTACTCCTGGGATGCCAGTGTAAATAATTACTTCATTCAATTTATTTCACAGGTCAACTTTGACTCATAAAAGCATTAAAGCAGGTAACCCCCTAGGGATGTTGAGAAGACAGATGAGCAAATAGATATGAAACTGTTATAAGCTCTTTGAGGGGGAAAAAAAAGACACTTTATAAATCCAGGGTATTTTATGGTTATGTTTTCACTTCACTCCATTTGGTATCCAGAATGTGTTAGTTATAATTAATATACAATGTTGGGAACTATTATAAAAGTACCATATTCCTTTTAAGTATAGTGAAGAAGATAATTGTGTTTGGGGAATTTCATCCTGTATAAATTAGAAGAATTCCCAGGAGAGTGCCATAATTGAGAATTGGGCTGACTGCACTGAATGGAGAAGAGAGTTGTCTTAGCATGGTAGCATGTGCTCAATCAAACCGTAGAGTGCCAAGGAGGTAACATAACAGCCCTTAAAACATCCATTTCAGATTGCCTAAGTGGAAAGTTTTTACAGCCAGACGTATGCAACAGTGACATCCAGCGGTTGCAGAGATAATTACAAGTTGTGTCTCATTTTAGAATATAAAATGTTTCATATCATAATCAAATGTTTTGTATTGTCAAATGTTGTTACAGTCTTTTTCTGGTCACAGTGTAAGTCCATAATGCAGGCTAGATTTCCAGTGAAGCTAAATTTACTGTTTATTTACTAAGTAGTTTCCAAAGTCGGTTGTTTCATTATTATTTTGCTGCCTTTTTAATTTTACTAAAATTATAGCAGGTCTACTCTCCAAGCCTCTCTCTGACCCTCCTAAACACACTTAAATATTTTTTCAAGGATAAATGAGACTTTGCGTATTCTGCACACCCAGCAAAAATGGAGGCTGTGCTTGACTCCATTGTTAAACACTCCAGGGAAGGCATGTGTGACCCTGAATAATTTCATTGTTGTGGAATTGCTCTAAGAAATTCATTACGATTTTTTCCAAGTCATTGAAGAAGAGAAAGAAGGAGAGGAAAGAGGAGAAAAGGAAAGGAAAATGAAGGAGAGAAGGGGAAAAGGAAGGGAGGAAGGAAGGAAGGAAGGAAGGAAGGAAGGAAGGAAGGAAGGGCAGGATGGAGGGAGGGAGGGAAGGAGGGAAGACGGAGAGAAGCAGGAAGAATGGAGAGAAAGGAAGGAAGACAAAGAAGAAAGAGAGGAAGGAAGAAGAGGGAAGAAAGAACAGGACTACCCTTTGATCTTTAATAAGTTTTGGTAATGGGTGCATTAATGTGATAAAATATCTAAAGAGGGAATTCAAAGAGCTGTTAGCCTCAAAATTTTTTTCATTTTAAATTGCATTCTTTCAATTGGCAGGCAGCTAAGACTATTAGTAATAATAATAATAATAATAATAATAATAATTTTCATTTAAAAATATCCCAGAAGAGCCACTGCTGCTTAGAAGTACCTAGAACAATGCCGCTTATGAAGCACCCCCTCTGCCATACTGGGCAAGAACTCGACAGAAGCCTGTTAGGTCACCTCAGCCTGTACATTATTTACATCCACAGCAATGCTGAGCACATCAGGTGACTGCTTACCAACTTGCCAGGCGGCACGCCTTCAGAGAAACCGTCATCTTGTGGCAAGCTGTTTCTCCATCTTAGACTCCCTTATGTTGGGGTTTTTCTCTTCAACTGCCTGCCTCTTTAAAGTCAAGATGGGAAGAACTTGAAACTGCCCTCTTTCACTTCTTCCTTGTTAGAGGAGGGGGAAAAAATCAAACAAAACAGACAAAATATCTACCCAACTCCAGCGAAAAAAAATCAAGACATAACTCCATAAAACGTGCCAATTGCCCTTTAGCTAATACACTCCCATTGTTTGGTGGAACATCATAGAAACTGTTGCATCGAAGGAGCCTGTGTGCGTGAAACCCGTGATTTGCACGAAGCAAAGAGCGCTAGGACAAAGACATGGGGATGGTCTCTGCAAGGAAAGTCTGGGAAATGATTCCCATTTGTGTCAGAGAGAGTTAGGGGAGATGTGCATTGAAACAGACCAGGTAAATCTACAGCCTTAAGCCAGGTTTGTTTGCTTTTCCAAGGCCTTTGAACTGCATGCTGGCCTATGCAGATTCTGAAGAGAAAGAATGCCGTGCTCCCACCACTACTCTCCCAGTATCTTCACCTGGAGATTCCTCTGCCCTGTTGCTTCTCCCAGAACCTTTCACAGCAGGGCTTCGTGGGGGACATAGGGAGAATTAGCGTGCCCAGGTCTCACCTCCCCTTGGAGTTCTGCGAGAAACTGGTGGGGCCAGCTCTTATTTTGTGCTCCCAGGAAGCCCAGTTTGATGGTTTCTACAGTGAAGTCCGGGGTCCCTCCAGAGCGAAGGTAGAACTTTCCCTTAACATGCCCGGGCTTCCTGCACCAAGGTTGCTTCAGCCACCGCATTACCAGCTCTTGCCAGTCCGAGGAGCAAGAGGCTGGCATGAGGAGTCCGTTCCCTTCTTTTCTCCCTAAAGAAAAAAACCCGTCCTGCAAAGCTTTCTCCAGGACAAAAAAAAAAAAAAAAAAAAAAAAAAAAAAGCAGTTACATAGTTACATGACATGCATACCCTTTCCTTGCTTACAGCTTTGGGTATAGTTTTACTGCAGTATATAATCTAATAATCCATTTAATTTCTTTAGAGAGATGTTTTATATATATACAGGTGGCATTTGGGTGGAATCACATGCCATAAACCTGTCTGCTCCTATCCGGGTTGAGAATACAGAAAAGGATCTGTTTTACAGACATTCCAGAATTTTTACATGGTCAATTGGCTGGTCTTGTATTCTGGAACATATCAGAGCGTCTGCAGGAAAATATATATATAAATTCTATAAAATGGTGGCAGGATTTCTGATTTACTGATAGTGCTGGTTTGAATTTTCACAAAAATATTTAGCCATAGGACAATGTATTAGGCGTATTCTTAAAGGTAAATAACTGCAGCCAATAAAAGTTCGGCCTATAAAGGGTCCCATCTTCTACTAGTTTTCTGCACCGAGAATTACTACCAGTATAATCATGGCTCCCTGCACACTAATATTTCCTCTGATACAGTATGATCAATGTTGTGGAAAAACATTTATTATATTTCTTCTAGCTACTTAAAGGCATTACTGAATTATGGGCATCGCAAAACGAATCCACTGTGCATTTTTTCTTTATGTGACGTTTTTACAATCTTCATTTTCTGCTTTGCAGCCACTGAGCTATAGAGATCCACACTTTGTCCCTCTTACAACTGCCACTGGGGCCACCCTCTCCTTTCTGCTTTATTACATCTGAAATGCACTTCATATGATAACATTCCTTTTCATTCTGTGCCAGACTCTTATGTGAAAGGAAGAAGTGATGAAAGAAATTAAACAATCGGTGTTGTTAATGATAGTTCTTAATCTCCTTACCTAACAAAGGTTGTGAAGTTTAGACTGAGAGGACAAGGGGAGGAGATGGTATTTTACGGAATCATTCCCGAAGAGCTGATAGACTCGGGATGGGTGTGGGTTTTGCAGTTTTGACATTTAACAATTTTATTAACATCTTTGCTTCTTAATCCATGGGCTCTGCAGCTGGGAGAGAGTGTCCAGCTAACAGCCCATGTCTCAGGCCCTGCCAGGGGATGAATCAATTAGCAAGAGAAGCAATGATGCAAATGCTCCGGGGTCACTCGGGATGCTGTTTGCCTTTTTGATAGAGAAAGCACGCCATAAATAACATCACACCTCAGGAAATCATTCCGGGAGGCCCAGATGCCGGCCCGGCCGCTGCCGGGGACGGAAGGAATCATTTGCTCATTGTGTGTATTTCCCCCATCTCAGTCAATGGAGGATTTGTAGTAAAATCAAAGTATTTAAAAGGAGGACAGTATGTGGTAACGGAGGCATGGTTAGTAATTTTTTTAGTACCAGAACCGGTGATTTATGACCCAGAGTTACAGCCAACTTTATTACAAAAATGACTTCACCCATAATAACCTTATTCAGGGCTCTCTGGAGAATGATGTAGTACCCAACAGCATTATAATCTAGCAAATATTCACAAACAATTCCCGCCTCGGTCTCCTTTCCACCTCCCACCACCACCCCAGAGGCAGGCTTTCCCCTTCACCCGCCTGGAGAAGTTGGGTCCCAGGAAAGATGGTGTGCTCTTTCTGTGGGGATTTGCCTGGAAGAAACCAGGACAGAAAGCTGCCTCCTGGACACCTTCCCCAACCTTATACCCTGAGGAATAATGAGCAGAAGACACCCACTCACCCTTCGCTTCCTCCCCTCTCAGAACCCTCCTCGCTCCGTGTACCCCAGTCTACTCTTCCAGAGCTCTGATACCCACCACCTGAGAAAGGCTCGCCCAAACTCCTCCCTCCCCCATTTAAATTGCCATGGTAACCGCCAGCTCCACTAACACGGCTGGGGCTGGGTGTCCAAGCAGGGTCCCCTGGGCGTAGGGGATCTAGGAACTGGCCCTCCATCTTATTAAACTCTGGTGTCAGTTCCTAGCAATTGTTCTAAATTTACACCCTCAGAGTGGCTTAGTGGGATTACATGTCCATTTGCATTAAAACAGGTTTCTGTCATTAAACTGCCATACAATAAGCTTCCTTGGGACAAATTAATGAGCTCTAAATATCATCAAGTAGAAGTTCACTTCACCAAGAGGGCCAACAAGGGGGGGGCAGAAGGAAGTGACTGCTTAGAAATCTTAGCCCAGGAGAAATATAAGTGCCAGCTGAAGGAGTCTTGTCCTGTTTCTTAGCTGTGAGATAAATGGTTCTGATTTAGGGCTGATCTGGGAGAGTTGGTGACATCCTCCCCGCTCACCCACATCCCACAGTTCACCCCCTATTCCGTGTTCCAAATATGCCTTTCCCTTGACCCCGGCTGTTGAAATTTGCTGATGGACCATTGGCCCCTTTACTCTGTGGCGTGTCTCAGTCTGTTGTCTGTCTGTCCTTGAGGAACTTGTGTGCATCCAAATTGCCTGGAAATAACATGCACACAGCACACCATCACCTGTAGCTAGAGTGAACGCCCCCAACTCTAAAATGCCTGGACGGTTGTCTGGGACTGTCTGGACCATCAGTCATGGGCCTGGAACCCAGAACGCTAGTCCCGATTAGGGGCACCTTGCTCTGGCCATCTAGAAGCAGAATAGGAACCGGAAACAGTTTTTAAGGCTGGATTTCCCCTGCTTACAAGGACTGCCGACCCTTTCGCTTACAAACACCAATACGTGTCTAAGTAGAAATTTTTCATCAAACACAGGTAAATCAATCTCCAAACTTTCCTTTATGTAAAGGAGTAAGGTTGACTGCTAGACAGACTTCCTGAGTCACATAAGCTGTGATCTCATTTCTGAGTAGTCTTAACAGGGGACAGTAATGTATGATTGAGACACTGCTATATTTAGGAATGACAAGATGGGCATTATTAATAGCTTAATTGACATTAAGGCAATTACCCCTACCCTTATTACAGTTTGTAGAATTACACAGAAAATATTGGCTGAGGCCTTTTTCTCCCTAGAGCTACCCAAGGATACAGCATTTTATTTCATGCCAGATCCCAGCTTTGACATTAGATACTTAGCCATAGAATGATTCCAGTAAATCATTATAAATGCATTATAATAAAGATGTTATGAGCTATCAGATATTAACCCCCAACCCCTAAAGAGAGATAAATAGTCCAGTTGCCTGATTCCCACTTTTGTTTCATAAGAAATAAGCTTTTGCAAAGAGCAACTGACTAATGAATTATAAAATGGTGTGTTGAGCTCAGATAATTAAACAATGCATTTTAGTGTCTAGTGCAGGATGAACACTAAATCATACACAAATAAAAAGGGAAAAACCTAACCCCTAAGCCCAACTCCTATTTTCAAATAACATTAGAGGTTGGTCTATAGTCCAGAAATGCTTCAACTCTTTTCTTATCTGATTAGAAGGGCATATCAATTGTAAGATCAAG
The DNA here is from genome assembly GCF_022079265.1 of Lynx rufus. NCBI lineage: Eukaryota > Metazoa > Chordata > Mammalia > Carnivora > Felidae > Lynx > Lynx rufus. The sequence continues at coordinate 56,866,255 of NW_025814834.1, read as the reverse complement.
ACACAAGTAGGTAAACTAAACCAAGAGTCACAACAAGAATTCTGGAGGTGCTAATTTCAGATAAGCCCACAAGGTTATTTTAATGGAGATTTTACATGGAGATAACTTTTCTTCCCAAAGTGTTTACTGGGGCAAAAGTCTAGAAGAGTTTTGAAGCTTCCAAGTTTCCTTATACTGTCTGAACTCATGGTAAAACATGTTTAGGAATATTTGAAACTGGGATCAATGGTGGTCTTGGACTTGTAGTGCTGGAAAGACAAATGGGAGGTAGGAGGGGTGGGGAGGTGGGTTTGGGTTCTGTCCTTAAGGGTCACCATGCCTGGCAGGGCTCCATCTAGTGGTCAACCTTGGATCACCAACAAGCTTTCACCTCCAGTGACCTACAGACCATGTGGGACTGGTCTGCTATTGGTTGCTGTTTCCGGCATGTCTTGAGTTTGCCCCAAGATTTGAGGCTGAGCTTAAGCACATCCTGAATATGTTTTAGTCTTCCTGTCTCTCAAAGATGCGGGGACTGCCTCCAGGCAGTCTTCTGTTTCTTGGTCAAACAGCACTCCACTAACGACCATGTGGCCAAAATTAGAGATGACCTTGGACTCCACGCGGGCAATGACCACCTGTGCTGGCAAGCAGGGCTTCCCTGGAGCACCAGGTAGATCCTGTTCCACTTAGCCATTCCTCTCCTGTGCTCCAGTCAAACCAGACCACACAGCATCATCTTTCTTCCATTTCTCTAGGCAGCCCCACATGTTGCCCACTGCAACTGACTTCATCTTTCCAAAGCTGCCTTTCTTCCAATGTGAGATGAGGGTAATAATAATGCCTACCCAGAGGGTTGTGTGAACATTAAATGAGATCAGTTATATAAAGATATATCTACGTAAAGAGAGAGTAAGCCCACAATTAAATGCTGTCTATTTTTACTTTAGTTATCTTGTCTTATGCCTCTCCTGCTTCTTCTCTTTGTTCTACCCTTACATTTCCCCCAATTGTCTCCCTCCACCCTCTCTCTCTCCCTTACACACACACACACACACACACACACACACACACTTGCAAATCCCTAAAAGCAGAGATTCTGACCTATTCGTTCAAGTATAACTTTCAGGGTCCAGCACAGTATATTGTTTAAGCTCCATATGTGCTTTCTATCCTGAAAAGTATTGGTAGTAACAACTACTACTAAGAGTTAACATTCTCTGACCACTTAACATGAGATAGCCACTATGTTAAGTATCATCACCTCACTCAATTCTTTCAACCAGCCTGTGAGACAAGTATTATTTTCAAGCTCATTGTATGGGTAACTAGAGTTTAGAGATGTTATGTAACTTGCCCAAGGTCACACAAGCTCCTAGTGGGCAACCAAGATGAAAACCCAGAATTGGCCTAGATCTGGAGACTCAGCTCTCTGCCACTGTGCCGGGCTGATTTTGTCACCTTTCCTCTCTTTTAGACTGGGCTCCATCAAGGGATCAGTCATGAGTACACATCTACTCTTAGATGGACGACCCTTAGGACTTTGATTTTTGACGTTCCAGGAAGTCCAGGAGTGCAGGCGAACTCTAGTTTACAGCTGCCCAAAAGTCACTTGTCTGAAAACTCCTGGGTCATTACATAAAACCATCCAAATAGACTTTACAATTGCGCACCCCATAAAGTTAATTTCACTTTGAGAGAATGTGTCTGAGGGAGGTGATGCACTCTGTTATGTATTCAGGTTGGTGGCTACAATAGATGGAGCTGTCCTGTCATCCTTGACACCCTGGCTTCCTGGCGGCCTCGCTCCATCACGCTGTCAGAGGCGAGGAGTGGCCTCCCAGTCTTGGCTCAAAACAGTTATGCTTCCTAATGGCCCAAGCCTCACAAACCCCACACCTCCCTTAATTAAAGAAGTAAATTAAGAGGAATATTTCAACCTTAGGGATGAATTATCTTAGTAATTTAAGACTGACATTTTATTGGATAAAAGGACACACATGGGTATTTATTTAAAATGCTGCCTTTACATACAAGGATCTGTGGAAGAGGTTGCCTGAGGTGGTGAGGCTTTTAGGTGGCCAGAGACGTGCACTTGTAAAACAGCAATCAGAGGGGCTAGGAGGGAGCTCTGTCGCTGCAGAACACAGGCTATTTGTTCTACATTTGTCCTTCAAACACTGCAGCCAGACATTCAGGATTTTCCACAGTCTTGGTTTCAAACTTGCTGACTCTGAGTGCTGTGGTGGACACTACTAATGTCACAAAGAGTCAGGCACCCTCTCCTCCCAAGCACATATGGCTGCACGGCTCAGCTCGTTTGCGGTTGGATAGGCCATCTGATTCGTCTGGTTGTCATGAGCAGAACTGTGGGTCACTGCCAGGCGGAAGCATTCAGCAGTGGGTGACCCTCCAGCTCTCTCCTTCCCTTCAGAAGTGATCTTGGAAGTACATGCTGAAATGACAGAGAGTCCAATATCCTGGATTCCTGAATGACATGGAGGGACTGCATCCTCCCCAGGCCCATGTTGGACATGTAGCGTCAGCAAGAAGTAAACTTGTGTTGGATTAAGCCGCTGACATTTGGAGGTTATTTATTACTACAACAAAACCCAGCCAATCCTGACTAATCCAGAAATTGACACTTTGTTCAGAAATATGGTCTTTCTTTCCAATTCATAAAACTCTTACCCTTTTTCCAATAGGTTTATTCACCCATTCCATAGTTTACACACTTTTCTTCCTCCTCTCAGATGCCTAAAATTGCCAAATGAGCCTGATCTGGCCAGAGCAGTGGTTTGCCCTCAACCACTGATAAATACTGGTACTATGAAATAAGTGGGCAAAACAGAAGACAAGGGTGGCCTTTTGAAAATACTGTGCCATAGTGGGATTAAAAAAAAAGGAGGAAAAAATAGAGAAAAGGGAAAGAAGAATGAGAGAGAAGCAATGAAAAGTAAAGAAGTACGGAAAAGACAAAGGAAGGAAAGTAGAGAAAACAACACAAAAGATGGGCAATTTGTTTTAAGACAGCCACAGCCAATTATTGGTATTTGGGTTCCCCTCCAGAAGACATCTGTCAGGATATCTTGAATCCTCAGCACCAATGCATGTGCCTGGCATGCCAAGATGCTCAAGAAGTGTTGGTTGAAAGAGTACATAAAGGAATGAATGAATCTTCATTTTGTAATCTGGAAGACACATATTATTTGAACTGGTCTAGGACTATGAATGGGCACACCAGCATGCACTGAAAGGCAGGGCACAAAGTGAGGGGGAGCAAGAAATAATTGAGTTTGAATAGCTCTTCATAACCTTTAAACCTGAGTCCTTGAAAAGAGCAACTATGAGGTCAGAGCAATTATTCTTTGTCTTAGAAACAGGACATCACTGATGACTCAGAGCAGTCTGTTTAAAATAGTGTTTCAAATAAACTGGGTAGAAATGTCCTTGTTTTGTTCGCTTCTGGCTGGGCTGATTGGAGGGTGCAGTCAGCATGGAGGCATCTATGGCCTTATTGCAGTGGGAGGTGAAACTATGGGAATGAAATAAAATTTGCTGGGTAATTTATTTTTGAAAAACTTCAAATGGGGCAAGGAAAAACTATCTACCACAAGGATAAGAAGGAAGAGCCGTGAGTCCTTCTACTGCTGAAACCGACTGGGAACCTCCAGTAGAACATTTACCTGGTGGTGGGGTCATTCACTTCCCCTGAGATGTACAAAAGAATGGTGACAAGCCTGCCCCCATTCAAGAACGTTCACAGGTAAAGCCAACGGAAGCCAGTTGTAGGGATTCAGAAGGAAGTTAGCTTTTCCTCTGGGGAAAAGTGTGCATCAATGGTCTCTTGCCTGTGGGTTTATTTGTATGCTTGTGTACGTGCTCACACACACTCCAGCAAAATTCAGATATGAAGGACGTGCACTGAGAATGGCAGCCTCAAGAATGCTGATGCATGGAGCAGAAGTGGGGTGGCTGGTCACTGCAACTTGGAGCGGGCAGGAAAATGCACGCACAGAAGGAGAGTATTCTTGCAGATCAAATGGAAACATAGCAGAAGTGTTGCTCTGTCCTGCTTGCCATCTTATAATTTTTTTTCATGTTAATTTACTTTGGAGAAAGACAGAGCATGAGCAGGAGAAGGGCAGAGACAGAGGGAGACACAGAATCTGAGTTGTCAGCACAGAGCCTGACACGGGGCTCAAACTCACCAACTGTGAGATCATGACCTGAGCCGAAGTTGGATACTTAGCCAACTGAGCCACCCAGACACCCCATGTCCTGCCTCCCATTTTAAAGAAGAAGATCTCTTGGAGATTAATGCACTTCCTACATCCCAATTCAAATTCATCAACTTCTGCCTGTCATCTCAAGCCACATTCTCCTCCCATTTCTTACCGAAGGAAGAAGCATTTTTTGGTGTCCCTGGCTAAACTCAAAATCATGAGCTACTCCTCCTCACTTTTCCCTTCATTCAATCTCTTCCCCTTTAAAATGTTTCTTGGGAAAAAAAATAAAAATAAAAAAATAAAATGTTTCTTGGGGGGTGTCTGGGTGGCTCAGTCGGATGAGTGACCAGCTTTTGATTTCAGCCTAGGTAGTAATCCCAGGGTCGTGGGATCCAGCCTTGCATTGGGCTCAATGTTGAGTGTAGAGCCTGCTTAGGATTCTCAATCTCTCTCTTCCCCCCCCCCCACTTTTGCCCCTCTCCCTCTTTTGCTCATGCTCTCTCTCTCAAATAAATAAATACATAAATAAATAAATACATACATAAATAAATAAATAAATAAATAAATAAATACGTTTTTTGGATTCCCTCTTTTCTTCTCCCTGCCTGGGCATATATCTAGCTGCTCTAATTATACATTGTTTTCTTCCTATAGGAAATATAAGACTCAGACAAAAATAATGAAATACTGTCTCTAATCCAAGACAGAAATGTTGAGTGTTACAGTGAGTGTTAAGTGTTAAATTTCCCAGATACTTCAGATTTCATGTAACTTTATTATTTTCAATAAAGGCAATTTGCTAAATGCCTATGTTGAAAGATAAAATTTTTCAGTATCATCTGATTTTTTTTCCTGTAGCATGTCTTTTTCCCCTTCTGACCTTTTTCCTCCCCTGTTCAAGCATGTCTAAAAAGACATGTCTCTAAAGAACATGTCTGTTCTTTAACTCAAGGAAGGGATGAGATAGTGTTAAACAGAAGAAGAATTCTCTTCCTGACTTGCACATTTCAAAGCATAACTTCTAGGGGAAAGAAAGACTTAATATTAAGGCAGAGGTAAAAGACCTGAAAGCAAACAGGAATATAGCGAGGCTCTACCTCTTTGCCTCTTATGGAAGAAAAGCCCTCCCGGGATTGATGGAGGGGGAGAAGCCCTCCTGGGATTGATGGAGGGGGAGAAGCCCTCCTGGGATTGATGGAGGGGGAGAAGCCCTCCCGGGATTGATGGAGGGGGAGAAGCAGGGGAACGAATGGGGACAGAGATGTTGGGGACCTACATCCACAAGAACAGGCACTTGTGTCCTGCTAGCTGGCTTTGGATGTGATAAAGTGGCAAAACCCCTGCAGCAGTTGTGGGAGCAGAGGTGGAGGGAGTGACGACTGGTAAATTAGTAGAGCCAATTTGGAGGCTAATTTGGCAGAATTCGGTAAAATTGAAAATCTGGAGAAATTTTTACACACACACACATATATAAAGAGATTTGTATAAAAATGTTTATTGTAGCATTACTTCTAATGGGAAAAAAAGCATCCAACAAACTAAATGCTCATTAACAGAAGGGGAATAAATAAAATGTGGGATGGTGTCAACCATAGGCCATTAGACTATTGTACTGCAATTAAGAGGAATGAGTAAAACAATAGGAAGAAATTACAGGGGAATTTAGAGTTTAGAATCCAACTGTCTAATAAGCCTTAAGAGTTAAAATATAAGTGCCTCATTTTACAGATAAGAAATGGGGGCCTGCAGGTTAAATGGTTTCTTAAAATCAGGCTGTTGTTTATAGACCTCTAACATGGCCTTGTGTCCATGAAGTCATCAGATACTCCAAATCACCTCGTATAGTTTTCAGTTTATTCCAGGAAGTATTCTAGGAAGTTGTCCCCTCTGATCTCCCCAGAACTCTAGCATGGAAGACCAATCAGAAGAAGGCAAAAGAGGAAGAGGAGGAGAGAGAAAAGGTGTGGCCCTGTTCTTGAGATCACGATCCAAATGAAGACCAGAATTGTAATAGGAAACCCTAAGAGCCAGTTCTTACATTTCCAGTGTTCACAGCTAAGTTGTCTCCTGGTCCTCTCTGGATCTCCATTATCTTATTAGCAAAACAAGGAGTTCGACTAGAAGGAATTCTACTGACCCCTTAAGTTCACAAGATTATCCCTGTAGCAATCTACCTTTTGGCTACAGACTTTAAGCTGTCTGGATTTCACTGTTGAAATCCACACCCATAACATCACTTTTCATCTACTACTCCCAAATCTTTTGTCTATACCTTACAATTTTGTGCTGGTTGGTCAAACCTGGAGACCATGTCTGATGCTTTTTTTCCAATTTAATATTTAATTCTCAACACTCTTACAAACTTGTGGGAAGACTCCTTTACCTAAGCTTTTAAGATAAGCACCAAATAAAAATCTCAACACTAAGTGGCAATCCAAGCTTTTTTTTCTTTTTCTTTAAAGATTGGGAGCCCAGCGTCAGTGAAGTGGCTTTGGCACCATCTCTGTGGAAGCCTGAGGTGGATGTGGAAGCTTCTATGGCCCCAGCGCTGACCCCCCTCCTCCAATGTCGCATGGTCTGGCAGGGTGCCTGGGAGTGGGAGTCAAGAACTCCACACTAAGTCCCCGACTTAGGCTGTCACACTGGAGAAAACTGTTCCACCTCTAGGCTTCTTTTGCAAGGGAAGAAAAAGTTGTACAGAGAAAAAGTTCTCTGAAAAGTACATCATGTTCTAGAGGCCAAATGTTACAGTCATCAAGGAAGCAAAAGGAGACTCCAGTCACGACTGGATCGTTCCCGGTGTCCCCTCCTACGCGCCAGTGGCAGGATTTCAAAGTGTCACAGCCAGGCCGTCAGAAACAGAAACTTTCATGAAAATGGCTCAAATTCACTTTTCACATTTAAAGTAACACAGTTTTCGTAATTATTAATGGGTTTATTCGTGTGGCCACCCATGAGTGAAGGGCATTTCCCTCTCCCACATCTTTAATGGAAATAATTAATGAGGTGTTAGAAATTAACAACAATTAACAGTGCGTAGGAACAAGGGCAGAAGGTCAGAGACTCCAAAACGCCATGTTTAGCTTCTCGGGTGGAAGCTTGCCATTTCAAAGGAGGGACATACCAGGAGAATTTTTCCTGTTAAATATTCCTCTGTTGTATTGACTTTCAAATGGGGAAAACCACAAAAGATGGTTCTAGTGGTGTTATCTCCTAACAGTACAGATTTCTCTGATAGGCTATGAGAATTTCTAGCCCTGGAATGCCTCTCAGACATGCATACAAATATTGCTTCAAAACATGGGCCAAAACAAGGTCTTTGTTTTTGTTTTTGTTTTTTTACGATTAAGCATGTTAATGGAAGCAAGTAACTACCTGGCCCTTGTATCAAGTTTATTCATTTTGCTGAATAAGTAAAATAGCATAACATATTACATTTTGACTTAATATTAATAAATATCGCCTGATAAATACAGCAGACTTATAACTTAGCAATTGCATGATCATCTTAGATTGTATTAGATTCTAGTGGATTTCTGGAAATAACTTGGAGTCATACATGTGCATATACATATATATATTATATGTGCCTATGTGTATATGTTTGTTTAACTCCAGGATCTCTGCAAGTATCATTGTTGTATCTCGGCATAAACTGCCTTAACTTTATCTACCTGATAGATAAGTGTCAAAGAATATTGCTTTGGGGTGTTGACTATCTCATCCTCAGTCTATGAAATGTTTTCCCATTTTCTAGAACACATTCGAAAGTCCTCAAGCCAAAGTCTCACATATATCTCAATGCTGAAAATAAAGTCAGAGAGAGTGAGGCAAGCTCAACTATACAAATTGATGATCTCACCAAGGATATCCACCAAGGATATCCTACTAGAGAACGGGCATGAGATATATATATTCTGCTTCCACCCACAAAGTAATTACAATTATAATTACATTACCTGTAATTATAAACATAATTAATTATATTCCTGCAGTGCTTTAGAGCTTACAAAGTACATTCACATACATTAATTATTTAACCTCATCAGTACCCAGTGAGGCAGGCATAGCAGAAAACCCACAGAACAATACCAAGGACTTCTCATTGAGCCCAGATCTGTTACCTCCAGGTGACCACTTCGTTCTTTCTCACTTATGATTATCTCCTTAAACAAAGCTTCTACTGAAAGGGAGAAAATAACCCTACTTCTAGAGGCAGTGGTGTTTCTGAATGCTTGGTCAAGGAACTTCCAAACCACCGCAAATGATTTTCAGAAAAGCAACGGGCCAGAATTTGTGGGAGGGGGTACCAGTCACAACGACCTCAAGGCGCTGATTTGGCCCAGGTATGCAGGGTCACGTGGCTTGTCCTGAGCCTCAGTCCATGTTTTCATGCAGAAGAGTCACTCACAGAATGACAGACTTTGGTAGCTAGAATAGCAGACATTTCTCTAGGATGTGCACGTTGATGGGAGTACAGAGAGCCCAAGCTCTGCAGCAGCTTATGGCTGATGGGAAGGTCATCATGACACCATGCAGTTCAGTCCTTGAGTTTCCCAGATTAAGAATTCTATCGTACATTCCTCTGCCTGCCTTTCAAGGTTCTTCCCCACACCTATCTGTTGAAATCCAGCCTGATACCTCTCTCTAGACTTCTTTCCCACGTGCCTTAATGGCCCATCCACTCACCCTTCCCCAGTCAGGCCACTGTCTGCCCCTGGTCTTGGATTTCTCATTTGCGGGGCTCTCTACCCTGCCCTTTCTTCAAGTCCCAGCCCAAGTCTCCTACAGATAGAAGGGAAGGTAGATTTTGGCCCTTCCATTGAGAACTTAGTCTCCTTGGAGAAGGAATTTGTACTCAAATAACTAAACTAGAAGCTGTAAGTTATAAAACAGTGCTGCTCGAAATATGGACCTCAGACCAGCCAAACTAATAGTACCTGGGAACTTGCTAGAAATGTGAATTTTGGGGAGGGGGTGCACCTGGGTGACTCAGTCAGTTAAGCATCCAACTTTGGCTCAAGTCATGATCTCATGGTTCACGAGTTCAAGCCCCTCATTGGCCTCTGGGTTGACAGCTCAGAGCCTGGAGCCTGCTTCAGATTCTGTGTCTCCCTCTCTCTCTGCCTCTCTACCACTCATGATCTGTCTCTCTCTTTCTCAAAAATATATAAAACATTTAAAAAAAAAAGAAAAGAAATGTGAATTCTTGGGCCCTACCCTGGACCTACTGAATTAGGATCTCCAGGGTTGAGCCCAGCAATTAGAGTTTTAACAAGCCCTCCAAATGAATGTCCTTTAAAGTTTGAGAAATGCTGCCTTAAAAGAAAAGACTGAACAAAATCAGAAGATGGAATAATTTACATCCTTTTAAGATAGGATTCAGGCACCTGGAGAGGGGTGGCAGGCATTCCTAAAGTAAAGTCAGTAGAAGCAGAGGCCTGATCCAGGGTGTGGTCTGGAAGAAGCAAGGACTTCCAGATGGCCAACACTGAGGATGTCTAGACAGCTATTGGCAGGCAATTTCCCAATAATAACAGTAATAATAACAGGATTTATTGAGCCCTTATTATGTGCCATGTAGATTTCTAAATGCCTTTATTTCCGGACATTCTCTCATTCTATTCTCACAACAACCCTACTAGTAGAAAAGTATTATTAGGTGATCTCCAGTTACACATGAGGAAATGCAGGCTTGGGAAAAGTAACTAAACCACCCCAGGCACACAGCTTGGGTTTGAATTTTCATAGCAATGAGGATATAGGTTGAGTTTTGAGCTAGGTGGCACCAAGATTACAACTTGACATTAGGGCTATTGGGAGCCATATCAAGATGGTCAAGTCACAAACAGATCAGCAGCAAGGAGACCAGCTAGGTGGCCTCTCTCTAGCAGAGAGAGGAAAGAGACTGAGGATTAGATTTGGGGCAATGGGAATGAAAAGGAAGGGGCAGATCCGAGGAGCAGGACTTGACAAGGGATGAGATGGAAGAGGCAAAGGGGAGGCTGGAGTCAAAAATTGTCCTGGGAACTTAGTCTAGGAGGAGGCTGGAGCCATTAACTAAAGAAGAGAACAATTAAAACAACAAATTGTTTCTTCATATTGCATTTTATTACAAAATACTTATATACCAGGTACTGTTCTAAGAGTTTTACATAGTTCAGGTCATATAATTTTTACAACAATCTTAAGAGATAGTTAGTATTATTCTTCCCAATTTATAGATGAGGAAACCGAGGCACAGAGAGTTTCAGTATCTTACCCAGGACCACACGGTAGAGCCAGCCTTTCTTATTCTACTCTCCCTATAAAATAGCACTGGCATCTTCTCAATGGGATATTTGTTTTTCAAAAGAATTCATATAGTTTTCTCCCAAACTTGGAAGAAAACAGAATGTAGCCAAGTAAAGCAACAGGTTAATTAATCCAGTAGTTCTCAACCTTCTCCATGCACCAGAATCACCTGCAGAACTTTACAAATATTCCAGTGCTGGAGATCCATACCCAGAGATCACGATCCAGTTGGTCTGGGGAGAGACCAGTGTAATATTTGTTGTTTGTGAGTGGTTTAAAGCTCCGCCAAGTGCTTAATGTGCACGTAGCACTGACACTATTGAATTAACCAGTTGACAAGCATATATTGCTTGCCTACTAGTGGTAGGTGCTGTGCTCCATGCAGTGGTAGACTCCAAGGGAAAGGAAGATTCTGCACCAGCCCTAAGAGTTAATATCTTCCAGGATCTGCATGAGACTAAGAAAGAAGATAGAAACAATACTGGGGAGCAGAGCAGAGGTGGTGAATACAGCCAATGACCCAGAATTAATCCTTGGAGCCTGCTAGGAGAATCAGGGAGGACCCAAGAAGGACAGTGTTTATACTAAAGAAAGCAGATAAGGAAACCATCAGAGATTGCTGTGCAAAGTTATGCTTCCCCTTCAGAGGTCAACTGGCATAGACCAATTTGTCATGTTCTGCCTCCTTTCTCCACAAGAGGAGCTCTGAATGGTTTACGTATCCAGACCCGGGTCAGGCCCTGGCGCCTACACCACTGCTGCTGGGGCACGTCTTTTTCTTTCTTCCTGGCCAATGGGAAAAGAAGGAAAACATTCAGCAGCTGCTAAATTCCAGAGTCTTTATTTGAACTTCCCTGGACCAGGCGAGTTAGTGGTATTTATGGCTTAAAAGAATTTCCATCTGTAAGTTTATCTTCTTGTTAAAAATCAGCCATCCCCCAACCCAAAACAACCAAAGACAATAAATCAAGGCTTAAGTAAAAAGCAAAGACTTATCTCTACAAATAGGAATCCTTATGTTTACTAACATACTATTTTTTTTTTAGTATCAGGCATCATAGGAAGTTAAGTGATTGGCAGGTGGGAGTGTGCTTCCCTTCAACTACACAGAAGGCATAGAAATGAGACCAGATGATGTCCAAGCTAAGGGAGGAAGAGCTGGCTAACATTTCCCCATGAATTCCAGTGCCTCATCAAAGCTTTACCTCTCCCAAATGACGCACACTGGTGCTGTTGTTATTCTTAACAAACTCTGCCAATCCATGACTCTCCTCTTCAGTCTGGTTCCTTTCTCTTTCACAGAAACAACGGTGTCAGAACCGTTCAGTAACTTTCTGAGTTACTAAATGCACGTGTAATTTTATCACTGTCATGGAGGGAATGACAGCAGAGTTTGGTGGCAGCCAACTGATACCATAAGCTACTACTGTATCAAAATGTAAAAAAGGTACTATTTAATGCCTATGGCACCAAAATCTCCTCTTCCAAGAGGACTCTGTGCACCTCTTGTCCACACCTGGGCTCAAATCCGGTATCAATTATGGACCCAGACAATGGCCCCTTCCACCCTACCACACAAGTCACTCCCACTCCCAACCCACATTGTATCTCATGAGTTGGTGGGGGAGGGGTGTCATTTTCCTGCTGTTTAAGGTCAACCTCATTCATAGGTACAATAGAAAGAGCCCTTGTAAGTAGGAGGCCTATGACTACCAAATGTGTCTACTGATCAAGTTGTCGCATTGAGATATTTTCTTTCCAAAGAATTTCTGAATAATCTTTGGCATTTTTTTTTCTTTTGGAGAAATTGGGGAGGATTGCTCACTCCCTCAGAATATCATTTAACATGCATATAATATTTGAAAGTTTGGTTCCACATTTAAGCCACTTTCTATTATTTGTTCCCTATGATACAGCAAATGCCTGATAATCTATAATAGTAATAATGCACGCACACAATGTAGAATTTAAAACCTACAAATCATGTTCATGGAAATTATTTATTCTCAAACACAATTTCACTTAGGCAGATTGGCTTCTAACCAACCTCCTGGTATTTGAAGTAGTTACCCTTCCTAGGAGCTCTCTTGGCGTTGTCTGTGGTATAGGGCAGGGTGAAAAGTTGGGAGGAGAGAAACAGGCCATCATTAGCAAAAGTTTCTTCTGGAGGAAGCCAAGCATTTGCTCAGGATTCCTTTTTCACAAAGGGAAAGGCACATTGCTTGGGTCCTCCTGTGTTCAAAGGGAAATCTATAGGATTCTTTTCCCCTGACAAAGTCTTCTCTTCGCTTAACCTCTTTTCTTGAGAAATTAAAAAGATACAAAAAAGTTGAACTCTTACATCCATACTTTCCAGAGTTAACAACTATTAACATCTGATCGTATTTTCCTCCAGTTTTTGTTTTTGTAAGAAATAATGTTTGAGATTCCAAACTCCATCCTGTTCAGCCAGTTCACTCCCCCTCATGCAAAGGAAACCACTTTCATGAATTGGGAGAGGATCCTTCCCACACCATGACTGTTTCATGGGTGCCTGGGTGGCTGGGTCAGCTGAGCACCCAACTTTTGATTTTGGCTCAGGTCGTGATCCTAGGGTTGTGGGATCGAGTACCAAGTTGGGCTCTGTGCTAACAGTGCAGAGCCTGCTTAGGATTCTCTCTCTTTGCCCCTCCTCCATGTGCATACACACTCTCTCTCAAAATAAATAAATAAGCATTAAAATATATATATTTAAACATATATACACATTTTATATACTTACACATGCGACAAGCAATATATAGTATTACTTTTTATATGTGTTATTTAAAATTTTTTATGTTTAGTTATTTTTGAGAGAGAGAGACAGCGTATGAATGGGAGAGGGACTGAGACGCAGAATCTGAAGCAGGCTCCATGCTCTGAGCTGTCAGCACAGAGCCCATTGCAAGGGCTGGAACCCACCAATGGTGAGCTAAAGTCAGATGCTTAACCGACTGAGCCACCCAGGTGATCCTACGTGTTTTGTTATTTAAATAAATGACAACATTCTTTATATTTTCTGCAATTTGCCTTTTTTTATTATTTAACTTCAGGTTTTTGGCGATCTATCCATGTTGAAGTATGTACATCTAGTTCATTAATCCCTTTTTATTATGTGTGTATCACATTTTTAATCCACTGTTGATAGATGTTTCGGTTCTTTCCAGTTTCCCACTGTTTTCTACAAACGCTATAGTAAATGTCCCTTTGTACACACATATAAGAGTTTTCATAGGAAATATACTCAGTAGTAGAATCTATGGGTATATGGTATGCACAATTTATATTTTACTTATGTGTTGCCAAAGATTCTCAAAGTGACCATTCTGATTAACATTCCCACCAGCAGAAGGTGAGGGGACTATTTCCTCCACCTGCAGTACCTGATACTATTGGACATCTAATATTTTTCCAATTTAATGGTTTAAAAATAATAGCTAAGTATTGGTTTTATTTCTCATTTCCATTACTATTCATAAGTTTGTCTTCACAGGTTTACTGGCAATAACAGTTTTCTTTTATCATATCCTTTGCTTATGTTTCTATTATATGATTTGTATTTTATTACCAGTTTGTAAGGATCCTACATGTTCCCTGCATAGTAATCTTTTGCATATCATATACATTACAAGTAAATCTCGTGTTCTTATTTTTAAATTGGTAATATATTCATCGGGGAAAAACATAAAGAGTTACAACAGTACGCAGTGAAAACCTCTCTCTCATAGCTATTCTCACCTCTCCCATTGAGTTTGCCTTCTTGGTGAAAACCAACATGCTAGTGTAGACTTCCAACAGTCCTACGCATGGGCAAAAAAAAAAAAAATGGTTTATATTTCCGCTGCAGTAACATTAGTTCTGCATCTTGCTATTTTCACTTAAAGATCATTCTCTATTAGTTCATACTTCCTTTCTTTTCTTTTCTTTTCTTTTTTCTTTTCTTTCTTTTCTTTTCGAGGCTGCAGAGTTTTCCTTTGTATCAATGGATCAGGATTTATTTAACCATTTTCCTGATTGACATTTAAGTGACTTCGAATCTTTTGTTATTGAAAATCATGCTTCAATGACTTTTTCTACATACATTATTTCAAACATAGACAAATGCCAATAGGGTGAATCCTCAGAAGTGGAAATACTAGTTAAAGCTAAGTGCTTTTTCTTTTTTTTTTTAAAAAAAATTTTTTTTTTCAACGTTTATTTATTTTTGGGACAGAGAGAGACAGAGCATGAACGGGGGAGGGGCAGAGAGAGAGGGAGACACAGAATCGGAAACAGGCTCCAGGCTCTGAGCCATCAGCCCAGAGCCCGACGCGGGGCTCGAACCCACGGACCGCGAGATCGTGACCTGGCTGAAGTCGGACGCCCAACCGACTGTGCCACCCAGGCGCCCCTTAGTGCTTTTTCTGAAATCAAAAACACAAGAAACAATAGGTGCTGGCAAGGATGTGGAGAAAAAGGAACCCTCTTGCACTGTTGGTGGGAATGCAAACTGGTGTAGCCACTGTGGGAAACAGTATGGAGGTTCCTCAAAAAGTTAAAAATAGAACTACACTATAATCCAGCAATCGTACTACTAGGTATTTACCCAAAGAATACAAAAACACTAATTCAGAGGGATACATGCAGCCTTGTGTTTATTGCATCATTGTTTACAATTGCCAAGACATGGAAGCAGCCCAGGTGTTGATGATAAAGTGGAATATTACTCAGCCATAAAAAAGAAGGAAATCTTGCCATTTGCAACAACATGGATAGAGCTAGAGTATAATGCTAAGTGAAATCAGTCAGAGAAAGACAAATACAAATGATTTCATCCACATGTGGAATTTAAGAAACAAAACTAATGAGCAAATGGGAAAGACAGAGAGAGAGAAAGAGAGAGAGAGAGAGAGAGAGAGAGAGAAACCCAGAAGGGAGGTGGGTGGAGGGATGGGTTAAATAGTTGATGGGGATTAAGGAGTGCACTTGTAATGAGCACCTGGTGTTGTAAGGAAGTAGTGAATCACTATATCGTACACCTAAAACTAATGCTACTATTGTAGTATTTAAAAACGATTACATTTTAACTGTATGTTAACTAACTGAAATATAAACAAACACCTTTTTTAAAAAGCATAATTTGTTCTGTTCAATTGTATTCACACTTTGTTTACAATGGATTTGTTTGTTGCCAAATAAACGAGTTAAATTTTGCTATAGTCAACTTTAAGTGCCTTTTCCTTTATAGTGTATGCTTTTATATCCTATTAAGGAAAGTCTCCCCTACTTCAAGGATAATTTTTCACATATAGGTTTAGAGTTATGTGATTTATATTTTAGGTACTTAATCCATTTGGAATTTATATTTGTGCATGGAATAGAGTAGAAATCTCATTTTATTTTTTTCCCATGCAGGCGGGCCCATCTGCCCTTTCTTCATTGATTTGCAATGTAATCTCTGACACAAACTAAATTTTAGCATATACATGGCTCTGCTTTCAGGCTGTCTAATTTGATTGATCCGTTCATTTGACCTACTCCAATATCACACTATTTTAATGACTACAAGGTTGTAATATGTCAGGCCATTGTTAGGACAAATTTTTTTTCTAGTGTTTTTTAAGTTTATTTATTTATTTGGAGGGAGGGGGAAAGGAGAGGGACAGGAAGAGAGAGAGAATCCCAAGCAGACTCCACACTCTCAGCACAGAGCACGACAGGGGGCTCAAACTCACAAACCGTGAGATCATGACCTGAGCCAAATTCAAGAGTCTTAACTGACTTAGCCACCCAGGCACCCCTCAAATTTTTTGATGTGCAGTAAAATCAGTCTAATGAGAGCCCTCATACATCTAACAATAATGGAGCTTGGTTTTGGAGGAAAAAGACATTTTACAGGCTGTTGGAATTGAGGTGGAGGTCCGGGCTGTGCTAACAGATAAAATTTAAAAGCTAGATTTATTTTGTTTATAAAGGTTTCATGTAGTTCTTTTGCAAGCACAGTACTTTCACAATGTCTCTGGGATCACAATGGATTTTATCTGTCTTCCCCTACCCCTATCCATGTGTGTGGGCAGGGAGAAAAGGAGTGAGAAAGTCCATGAATCCAGGAGGTTGATGAGGGTAAACAAACAAATATTTGGTTTTCAGATTAAGAATAAGAGACCCCAGAAGTGGGAGGAGGTCAAGCCACAAGTCACAGAACTCTTGTTATTTGCTGTCCTGACAACTACTAAATTTAGTAGATTTCAATGCCTCAAAGAGCCACTAACTGGCTGGTCATGATTAATTCATCAGACACCTACTACTTGACCAGTCTTGAAATGCTGGGAGGGATGGCAGCAGTGAATGTACTGATCACCAATCAAGTGAGAAAGGAGTGTTCTAGCTGCGGGGAAAGAACATGTAGAGCCCCAGAAATACGCCTGTCTCATTTCCTCAGGACTGATTAAGGGAACAACTTCTACTCTGCTTCAATGTGAATACCACTCCACAAATGCAAACTCTGCTTTCTTTCCTGCAAGGCTTTGAAGACTTCTGCACGTCCTCCTAAGGCTAACTAAATAATGTTTTCATGGTAAAGCATGAAAGCATGACTATAGATCCAGAATCAAAGAAAATACACTGGATAAAAATTAACTCAGAGCAGAGCAAAGCATTTGAAATGTGGTTTTTGTATGTTGTGCAGAGCAAAAAATCTGGTTGAGTTTTCTAGTCTCTGATTTGGTGAAGCCCAAAGGATAACTGGCAATTTTACAGCCAAGATGGGTGTTTTGTTTGGGAATAAGACCAAAGAATAGGGCTTTTTCATTAATCCAACAAATATTTACTGCTCCCTACTAATACTGAGAAATCCACAGTGGACAAGACATACATGTGCCATCTTCCATGGTATTTCTATTCTAGAGCTGAAAAGGCAAACAAAAAGTCAAAATTAAATGGCGAACTATAATGATTGAGATGAAGGAAACAAAGGTCTGAGATAGAGGCCAAATGCAGGAGACTCGTGTTCCATAGGGGGTCAAGGAAGGCTTATCTGAGGAGACCACCTACGCTGATACATGAGGGAGGCAAAGGAGCGGCTAAGCAAAGACCAGCAGGAAGAAATTCCTGGCAGGTGAATGGGTCCTGAAATGGGCAGAGAGTTGGCATGGTCAAGTTCTGGAAGGGAAGCAGTGAGACAGAGCATGGTAAAGTCCATGGGGAAGGCAGGTCTAGGAGGTGTGGTTAGAGACAGGCCATGGCCAGGTGGGCAAGGGTAACTCAATTCACATTTTTATCCTAAAAGCAGCAGAAAGCCTTGGGCAGTTCTTAAGCAGGAAAGTGACAAATCTGATTTACATGTTTTCCAAATCTATCTGCTATATGGAGAATGGATGAGAGGGAAGATGTTTAAGTGAAACAGATGGTGGACTAAGGTGGAAAACGAAGAGGCCAGAAAAATGGAAAGACTGAACAAGGAAGTGGATTCAACAAGGCTTGTTGACAGACTGTATTGAGAAGGTGAGGAAAGGGACGGAATCCAAAGCAACTTTTACGTTCTTCATTTGAGTAGCTGGGTGGATGAAAGTGCCTTTTACCGATTTGGCCATATGGGAAAGACTGGGTGAGGGAGGGCACAAATTGGAGGTAGAAATTAAGTGTTCCATTTTAATTTGCACATATATCATTTTGAAATTCCGAGGAGAGGTTGAGCTGGAGACAAAAATTTGGGAGCTTCCAGCATATGAAAGATACTGAACATGGGAAGAAATGAGATCATTTAAGGAGAGAGTATGGATATGCACAAAAAGAGAGACCAGATCCAAAGTCTGAGAAGCATCAATGCTCAAGGTGAGAAAAAAGGCGAAACTCACACAATGGCCCATGAAGGAGGAGGACAAACTGTAGAGTTCATTGTTATGGAGATAAAGAGAGCAGTCAAGAAGGATGGAGGGATTAAGGAGAACATGCCTGGGATTCTAGCTCTTTGCAGCCAGTTTCTCAGAAGGCACCTGCTCCTCCTGGTGGCCTGTGTACCAGAAGTTCAGGGATTTACTGCTCAAAAGGATTTGTCGGCCAGAGGACTATTGCTGCCCATCTGAGGGTTAATGGCTTTGAGGCAAACTCTGATAGAGCTCATCATGGGAGATCAGGAACTTAGTACTTCATCTCTGCATCACTGTACCCGGTCCTTGCTGCTGCCATAATTCCTGACTTCCTAGCTTTTGTATTTTGTGCTATTTCAAGACTATACCTTAAGTACTGCTCAAAATGGCATCACGTTTTTCAGGAAAATATACCCTCATCCATTAAAATTTTAAATATTCATATACTCTGACCTGGTATTTTTACTTCTGTGCTCTCATAAGGACTAAGATAAATGTTCAAGAATGTTCCAATTTGTAGTATGGTTTGCAATAGTAAAAAAATTGGAACAACTTAAAAGTCCCTTCATAGCTAGGTGGTAAATATTCAAAAATGACCTAACAATACAGTTGAATGTTATGTAGCCATTGGGGAAAAAATATAGTCCTTCAGATGTGCTGACATGGAAAGGCGACCATGATATATTGTTTTGCTGCATGTACTTCCCTCTCCTTGCCTTCTAACAGAACCCCAGCTTTGTTCTGGTCTCCACCCCCTCCCCAAGGAAGCCCATGTGACTCAGGCTTTAGCCAATCTATGAATTCACCTAGAAACTCTAAATGTGAAGATCCTCTTTGAATCTGTTCTCAACTCATTAGCCAAAGAGATTTTTAAAAACCTAATCAATGTCACCTTCTTCTCATTGTCTTTGGAATAAAGACCAAGATCTGTACAAAAGTCTATGAGGCCTTGTGTTATCTGACCACTGACTGACCATCCATGATCCCTCTCCTGCTTATTCTCTGGGCTCCAGCTTTACTGGCTTCCTTTCTGGTCCTTGAATCACAACGTTTCTTCCTGCCACAAGACCTTAGAATGAGATGTTCTCTCTGCCATCATCCTTCAGATAACTCAGATATCACCTTCTCAAGGAAGCCTTCCTGACCATTCAAGCTGGATTAGATCCATCTGTTTTTAAGTTCAAAACATTATATGCCTCTTCCTCTTAGCCCTTCTTGTGATGTATAGTCATGCATTAACAGAGTGGTTATTTGATAAACAGTTATCTCCCTCCCTCAACTCTAAGAACTTTGAGAGAACTGTACCTGTCTTGCCGCAAATTTTATCAGTATCATTCTGCATAGAACCTGGGCATAGTAGTTACTTCACAAATGTTTATCCAATAAGTGAATCTGGAACATACATAGAGTAGGAGCTCCACTGATCATCAGTCAGTCAAACTATGTTGGAGATGGGGATTTAAATTTGTTCTGTTAATTTTCATCAATTCAACTAAAGTGACTTTAAGATTTAAACATAATATATTCCTCCTTCCTCCATCTAATCCATCAGTAAATCCCATCAACACTACCTACAAAACGCATCCCAATTTCCCCATATCACCACCATCACCATCCTCCCATTCTCACATTTAGAATATCCCCCAAGGCTTGACTTTCTATTCTTCTCCCTCTCTTAGAAACACCCTGTCCCATAACCCAGGAGTTGAGTTATGGTTATTCTTGTTTTCCCTTTGACCTAGCAGCCAAGCTGTTATCTCAGCCTTCCTAGTCTTCTCTGTAACATTCCCCTTCCAGGTCCTCTCTGCTTTTACGTACAATAACACAAACTCTTCCTACTTTTGTAAATGTCTCTTTCCATTCCAAAAACTCAGAATCACAAAGATAGGATTGGAAGTATCCCTTGAGGTAACCTGTTCAAACTTCTCAATTTTTTAGATGAGAAAAACTGAATCCCAAAGGCAATCCCATGGTTGGATCAATACCTGAGTTAAGCACTTGCTCTAGAGATCTTACTGGCTCTCCTTTAACACTGTCTTCTTTGTCTCCAAAATGTTCTTCCCAGTTTGGCTATTGTGTCTTCCTCTAATGGAAATAATCCCAACCTTCCCCTACTCAAAAAACAAAACAAAACAAAACAAAACAAAACAAAACAAAACAAAACAAAACAAAAAAACTTTAAGGGCTTCTAACACTTCACTTGAGAAGTCTACTCACTGATCCAGGATATGCTGCTCACAGATTTAAACTCAAACCACTCAACCTGCACCTGGCACTCAGGTTTTCCCAAACTGATACCTCTCTTGTCAGCCTCAAAGAACAGAAGGGAAATCAACAGAAGCAAGATATTGAAAGACAAGTTTCACATCAACATAAAGAAGAACTTTCTAATTATTAAAATTGTTCTCCAGTGGCAAGGGTTTCCTCTGAGCGACCCTCAGTATTCAAGAACAGGCTAGACATATAACAAACATATAACAAACTTCTTTTATGGAGATGAGCAGGGAAAGTGGGTGAGATTTTGTCCAATTAATTACAACTCCGCTCCAACATCCATAATCCCTCACACATTAACCTGCCCCAAGGTTCCTTTTTACATGCAAACAACTTCTAGCTATTCTCCACATGGCCCCACACTTCCCAGTCCTTCTATGCCTTTATTTATGTTGTTCTTGCCTGAAATGTCTCTTCCAGCCATCTCCATGAAACCAACTTAAATGTCACTTCTTCTATGACACTTTTGCAGATATTTCCAGTTGGGTCTGTCTCTCTCTCTCTTCCTAATATTATATAGAATCATATATAGATTCATATATTCATATTATATATATATATGAATTCATATATAGATTCATATATTCATATATATGAATTCATATATAGATTCATATATTCATATATATGAATTCATATATAGATTCATATATTCATATTATATAGAATCATATAATTATTATCTCCAAGGTGGATTAGATGGAATGTTAATGGACATCAGGTCCAAATACCTAGGATTCTGTTCCCTTGCTATCCTCTCTTCCAGGGAGTCCTGCACACCGCAGCTAGATATAGCCACATATTCTTCCTTCTTTTGCATTTTTTTTCTGTTAAAGGGCTTCTGGTATCCCTACATGCCCCTCAGCTCTGCAGTTAAAGGTTTCCATAAGCAGTGCCCACACCTGACTTTCCTAGCAGAGAAGTCCCTCCCCTTTGATCAGATGACTATCTGAACTTCCACCTGTGTTTCCTGACCTTCTTCCCTGTAGGCTCAGGCCAGTCTCTCAACCCTAAATGCTTTCCCTTTTCTTCTCTGCTAGGAAATGTGTAAGACTTCCCTCTAGAAGACTGTCTTGGCTAAGAAGGCTGCTTTTTTTATTTGAAATCTCCTGACTACTTAGCAATATAGAAATCAAACATCTGGCTTTATACCAACAGCAAATTGTTTTCTAGATGTTTTGAGTATTGACATCTTCACTCCCCACTGGGAACATGACCCACCTCATATTTCCTTTACCCACTGCCACCCATTCAACGTATCGAATACACAGAGACAATAAACACTTGTTGGCGTTCATTAAACATGTTATATCTTATCAACAGTCATCTTATCAAACAATAGCCCAAACTGTATTTTGTGCTGAGAAGCCAAGCCAGATAGAGAATTATTTAAAAAAAAATGTATTGGTAAGGGGAGACCAAGAGGAGAAATTAAATACTAGCAGTGAAACAAAGAGGTAATAAACCCTTAGTAGTTTCCTAAAAGAGCAGGCATGATTGCTTTAATTGAAGCAGAAAGACACGAACACCGGAGATGTGCTCATTTAACACCAGGCAGATGAATTAGAAAAGACGCCCCAAATATTTTTTCCCTGAGTGATGTATTATGTGATGAAAAGCTTGTAATACGTTATAGGTGTCCCTTTGACATAGGATTTAACCCATTGGTGCAGTGTCTGGATTTCTTGGTTTGCTTCTGTCTGCCTTTGGCCATTAAAAGGAGACTGAACTGAGAGCAGAAATGGAGCCTTATAAGGGTTTGACATGCAAGGTGAAGTCTTTCTGCAGATTTATGCTGAGAATTTACAGTAGCTTAAGAAGAATTGCAAAACCAGAGTACAATATGAAAGTTATTCCTTAGAGACAGATCACTCTGAAGTCTGGCTGCAAGTGTTCTTTGTGCTTAAGCTTCCAAGCCAAATGATGGCAGATGAATACATTGCTAGAAATTGGAGATGTGGCATTTCACTCTTTCAAATGTTTCCAGAAAGGCGATTTTTACCGCAAGAAAATCTTTAGAACAGAACCAAGCCACCTTCATAGACCTTCACCCTGGCCCAGGCCCAGTGCCTAACTGGGCCATCAGAAGAAGGAAGCTTCTGACATGGCCTCAGTGAGTTTGGGTCAGGAGTGGAAAAACAAGTCCTCTCTCTATGCCCTTTGTGTCCTGTTCACCAATAGAACCCATGGGCATGCTCTTCAAAAGCAATTAGCATTGCTGACAAAGCTACCAGCTTGCATACTGTCTTTCACAATAAAATTATTTTAAAAATTTTAACAGAACACATGGTTTCTTCCCTTCGGTGCTATGCTGCTAGCTCATTAAAAAAAAAAAGAAGAAGAAGAAGAAGAAAAGTGTATTATGACCTCTAAATGTTTTTTTGCGGTGCTTGCATACAGCCAGCCCAGCTCCATCTCATATTTGTCAATTTAATGAGTTTCCTCTCTTATCTCTCTTTTCCATCATTAAGATAATTCTTGAAACATTTAAGCAAGAGTGGGTTCAGCCCAATACTCATAAACCTCACTTTCCTCTGCCTTCTGGGTCACGCTGACCCAGTCTTAAGGTAATCACTCTGGCTGGATCCTATTAGCTATTGCTGGATCCTGTTAGCTACTGAACACCCATCTAATGGTATTCTGATCTATGTAGCATCTTCCTCCAGATTACTGATGATTACGACATGTGGGGGAGCATAAAAAACCAGGGTACAATAGAAGTGGAGCATATACTCTGCTTCCTTTCGATCCATCATGCCCATGCCACAGACCTAGATCCAGACTAGCTGGGAACTATTTTCTGACTGCTGCCCTAGTCTCCAAAATCTGTTACTATTCTTTTGCTGAGTTTGGAATAAATGCCTCCTTGCATTTGTTGGCCTTTGAGTTTCATCTGTGGTGATTAGTCTTAGCATTCTCTTTTGTGTCTACTAATGAGATGATCTCACCACCTATTCCATATCTCGATTTCATCCTCCCATGATTCCAGACTCCTCTTTCACTTGGTCTCCTTGTTCCAGGTTACAGTCCTAGAAGGAACACACAGCAGATTTTAAATGTGAGGCTATTTCTTTTCCGTGGCCTCCTTTCCCAGCCATTTGGCAATTGCATAGCCTATCTTTCCCTCTAGGATTGTTCCTTTATAGAAATGTATATGGATTAAATAATAACATTCCTCACCATCAGGCTTGGAGAGGTGTGGTGGGACACAAAGTGCCTGACTCAGGCTTTCCCACAAATCTGAGAAATGAATCTAGAGAGTTCTGTTATTCTTTAACAGATGTCTTTGAAAGGAAAAAGATGGAAAGAGAGCAGATGTTCTGGGTCCACCTAACAAAGTTGATCTTTGAGTCAGGTGTGAAGCCAGACGGACCCACAGCAGAGCAGACAGACATGACATAACAGCTCGATCTAAAACTTTCACCCCAAGAACTGACAAACTGGGTGTCTCCTTTTTTGAACTTTGGCTTTGAAGTGGGTGTTCCAGCATCATGTGGGACTCTACAACTCAGACCAGGAAGCTAATTTTTGTCTAAAGTTAGGAGCTCCACTGAGGAAAAACAGAAGATCACCAATGCCAGGTTACAGTATTCTACTGATCTAGCATGAAATCCTCAAGAACACTATAGATTTTCCATCTATTTAGGATTGCAGTGACAAGGCTTAAACTCCCAAAGATGTAACTGAGGGACAAGCAAGTTAGCTTATTTGAAACCTTTTCTTATTAACACCAATAACAATTAATTACAAACATTTATTCTGATTTATGGACACCTGCTCAGCATCAACATCACAGACCCACCCCACCAATTATTCAGCGATATAATGGCACATTCATTTGGCTCAGAGGAGTCAAGACTTTTCTAATTTCCTGTATAGCCACCTTTAGCTCTGTGTATATCTTCCTAGTTTAAATTACCACCAGGCCTCAAACATATTTGCCTAGTTTTGAGAACAGCAGGAGGTGCTTTTTGAAGTTTCTGAAATGCATACCCATGCATACATGCATATGTGTGCATGAACACACACAGAGGTCACTCAGTCCACAAGCAATATGATAAGATTCCTTTTGTGCAAAAGTTTTCCAAGGACTTGATATCACTCAGATATGCAAAAGTTGTCCCACCCCCCTTATTTTAATGATCTATCACAATTAGAAGTGTTTCTTATTTATAACACTATTTTTGCAACAACAAAGAAATGTGGGATAAGTGATGACCAAAATGACTTTAGAAGTCAGGGTAGGACATTATTTTCTGCTATTAGTCCTTACCAATGTCAAGTGCAAAATTTAAATTAACAACACTTCCCTTATTGGAATGACTTCAGCACTTTTGCTGCCTTCCATTGATTTCTATTTACTTTGGCAGCCACAGGCAAGAAGAACATATTTCTGTGCCTGATGAAGCAACCTCAGGCTTCACGAGGGTATATAGATGCAAATGTCACGATGAAATGTTGCTGCTAGCTTATTCTAAGAATTAACATAATACAGGAGGAACACTATTTATGTAGTGTTCCTGCAGGCCTTAACTTCCCGTTAGTGTTGTGTTAGAGCAGTCTCCAGCTATATTTCTCCTATTAACAACTGGTCTATAGTACTTTACCCTAGCAGTAAATATGATGTCAAAGCCATTTTAAAACTAAACAGCCTACCTGCAAATATGTCATATGCCAGATATTCCCAACCGGGGGTAACCTTGACCCCATGTTAGCTCCTGGGGAAGAAGCTGATGCTTATGCTCTGTCACTAAGTTACTGTTGGCAATTGGTGTATATAAAGGGTTGTTCTTCATTAGAAATACCAATAATAAATATTTCTAAGGTCCAAGTTGGTTTCAGAAGGCATAAAAATCTACAGAAGGGCCAAAATAAGCCTGGGACTCATTGTCCAGGGTTTTTTTTCTTATTTTGAAGCTGTTGGCCTCAGGTTTCTTAGAGTTGAAACCCGGTAGAATCAAGACAACCAGAAGATTCTCCTTCTCTTTCACACTTTAGCACCTGCAATTACAAATCCAATCACACAATGGCATAGTCAATTCATCTACCAAACGTAACGAAGCAGTAATATGAATCATCATATTTTTCTTAAACCCTGTCTACCATATCCTGGCATTTCAAACATTTGCTAACAGTGAGTGGCTTCCCTGGCTTTATCAATAATGTAGAACTAAATAAAGTTAAAGCTAAATGTTTCAAAAGTGAGATCACCCATAAAGGACTAAAGAAGACATTTTCTCACTCTGCTTTTAAATGAAAAAAAAAAACTTGGTTGATCCTATGTCAACCTCAATCCCTTCTCCTAGGACTGGAGGTGATATCAGGAAGCTACCCTGGTGCGAGGAAAGGGTACCCAGAGGACGCAGCAGGAGCCTGGTTGAAAGCTGGCTGGGAAGAGGGGTGTGTTGATAGCTCATTCAGCCACAACTCAGCCAAAGCACTTGAACTAACACTCCCTCTGGCATGGGTCGGGGGAGGCACCAATTCCTTTAATGACCCCAGAGAGTCAAGACTTCTGTTTTATGTCTTACTGCAATTATTGGGAGAGCAGGCGGGTAAGTCGAAGCAGCTGTGGGGCCACATGCCCATTAACCACGATGTGCTGCCCCTTCATATCCTACCTGCACAGGCACTCACCACACCAGACCTGGGTTTAAATCCAGTTCTCTGAGGCACTATGTAGAAATGCCACTTCTCAGCAATTCTGAGCTACTTCTGAATGGGGCTATGCACTTACGCTTCACCTCTTTGAAGCATTGGCTAATGATATTCATAGAAGAAAATTAACCAGTCCCCTACGGAAGTGGAAGATTCCTGATGAGAAAGTTTCTGCAGGAGAAAACATCTCACAGTGTCTCCTGCCATTTTGATCCATACCGGAGCTAATGGTCTGACCTAAGCAACCACACTAGTTGCCTGTCAGTGGCCGTTACTCAGTCAGGGCTTTCCTCTGACTCTCCTTTACTCACCCTTAGCCATTCAACAAACCTGTCCTGACTCCTACATGCCAGATGCTGGGAATAACCCATGAGCAATTCTGACAGGGTCTAGCTCTCATTCAGCTTCTAAGTCAAGAGACAATCACCATAAAGTGGGATGAGTGGCGGGAAATGAGAGCAAAAACTGTATTCATGGTGACTATGGTGGTCCCCAGACCATCCACACAGAGCCCACCTCACCCTCCCTTGGTAAAGCCAGCTTTAAAGGGGGCAAAGAGGACTCTTGAACCACTTTGGCTAAAAAGCAACGTCTAGTATTCGAGGTCCAGATTTGATTTCTATCTCTATCTTTGAAAGCTTTCCAGGTTAAAAAAATAAATTTAAATGTGGACTCCTGCCACCTTAGAATATAAGCAAAGACTGGATTTTGTGAGGTCCTGCATCCAGTGACCAATTTCTTTATAAGGTACATTTCTAAAATTTATTGTGAGGTAGTATTGGGGGATTTAAAATGTTTTTAGCCATTAAATGGATGTAGTGGTGTTTACTGTTATCTGTTCAGCACTTATTCCGGCCTCACTGGGTACCAGGGACTGTTCTAAGCACTAGTTTTAACCTGTTACAGCCTCACTGGAACCTGCAAGAGGTGCTGTTATTATCTCCATTTAGAGATGAGGAAACTAAGCATCGAGAGGTTAAATGACTTCCACAGGGTCACACAGCAGGTGGGAGTAGCAACTCCCACACCATCCTTTCTAAGCTGTCTGGCTATCTCTCAGGGAACCCTCTGAGAATGACAGTCTGAAGAGCCCATCCTTAACCCCAAAACTCCCTCTCCTTTGCTGTCTACCGGAAGTGCCCTCACTTGGATGCCGTGTCCAGAAAAAAGTCTGCTCCATGTCAGGAGAAACGAGATCTTCAATGCCGACGCCTGCAGGTTCCTGCTGCCAGGGAGGGAAGAGACAAAGTGGCGTCCGGCCCCGTGGCTCCTGATCCTAGACTTTTGGGAGGGTAATCTTATACTAAGAGAATCTCAGAGAAAACAAAGTCTAATAATGAAAGCTTTCAGAGATGCCAGGCAGAACCTTCTCACACAAGATCTGCAAGAGTCTGTGCTCCAGGGCTGGGTGATGGGACAGACAGAGCAGGCAGGTGGTGGAAGGGGCAGCTGGGCTCAGACCGATCTCAACAGTCAAATGCTAGGGCTTTTTGGACCACAGTGCCCTCCCTGCACCACATGGCACAGAAGTTTTCACTAGGAAAAGACAAGCATTGGTTTCCTTCCCCCAAATCTAGATATCATGTGTAACCTTGACGATGTCAGGGTAATAGATACCATCAGTCTAATTCCAAGAATTTCACAGAGAACTGCCCTTGCACATAGGCAGTCAGCATTTGAAATCTTGTACCACAAAATCAAAAACCTGCAGTTAACAGAACGGAAGGAATCAACACACAGACAAAACTATTTCCAAAAGTAACAGAGTGAGTTTCCCAACCCTGGAAGTATTCAAGAATCACGTGGCCCAGATGTTACAGAGGGAATTCATACATCTAGGTGGTTCAACTAGATGGTTATCAATGGTATCCAAATCTAGACATGCACCAAGATGTAGCGAATTTTGGAAAAGTGCGTATTACCAGGCCCAATGCCATATGGTCAGATTCATTAGGTCTGGAATGGGACCTAAGGAGTCTGTAATTTTCAAAAAAATTGCAGCTATTCTAGTGCCCACCACCCCCAGCCCAGGACTGGGACTTTTTGCACAGGATAACTTCTGTGGCTCCTTTATACTGGAGAGGCTATGATCTCTTGCCGAGGCGATGGGCCTCATCTACCACATATTTACAGGTAGAAAAATGCCAGTGTAGATTGCTTGCCACTGGGGAATGGTTTTTACCCCCACACAATGCGGTGGTTTGCATATTTGCTGATGTTTCCCCCAAAAGCACGCGGGAATGAATCATTATTGAAACAATTTACTTTCAGTTAGTGCATGAATGCCTTCCCATGATGCTCTGATGCTTTGTTTGTCCTCCTATAAAAATTATTTATGACCCAAGTGTGATCTTTTAAATCAGAATACTTATTCCTGAAATCAAAGCTCTAGCATGCTAATGCAAGTAGAAACCTTGATAATTTTTCAAAGCCACGTTGAATATTCAAAAGCTGGAACTGAAGGAAAGGAGTTAACATTAATTAATATTTGAAGCAGTAAAATAAAAGCAACAGTGAAGCTAATTTTGCAGGACAATTAATCATGAGTCTTGCTAATTACACATGGGATTTTGCAAATGATTTTTTTCTCAGGTAGCAAAGTAAAAATGATAATCCGCTACCCATCAAAATCATTGGCTTCTCACCAATGTCCCCAGCAAGAGCAATTAGTGGGAACAGTAGAGCCCTGGTAATTGCATGTCAAGAGAGGAGAATGTGAGAATTTTAATTGCTCTAAATAAAGACCACTTGCTCATATGTACACCTGATTGTCCAAAACAACTCTGCAAGCTGGAGCAAGCGTGCCACCACCTCCAGGTGCCCACATAAAAATAACTCGGTGGAAGCAGTGTGTTCCCAGCAACCCATGCAGTTTCTGCAAGAAAATATCAATATGCCTTCACATTCTGAACTGCAGTGTCATCACTGGAATATAAGAACTACAAAAAAAAAAATCGCCCACTTGGGAAAATGTGCATATTCTTTATATTTGCCAAATATTTATTGCTGACATTTTTTTTTGAGGAACTTTAACTATCTACAAGGTGCCAAGGGCTTCAAATTTACTGAATTTTAGGATCACCAATAAAATGTTTTTAACAAGACATCTCAAGAGGGCATAAAATTAAAAATTACCATATTCATGAGTGTAAGCCTCTAAGATTGCAATGCTATAAACTGGATGTTTATAATTTGCTTGTGGCTTTCTTAATTAAAAACTGGTAATTAGAAACTCAAGTACTATTTTTATACTTCATCTTCTACACTTTCCATGCTACTGTTACTTTTCAGTTTAATATATGTACACATGGATGCACACAATTGCAAATGATCAATAATATTTAACTGTGTGTCTAAAACCTAAATGATGATGGATACATTTAAATATTGCTTTCCAAGAGATTATTATTCCAATGGCCATGTCGTGGCTTAAACATTTAGTTTAAACAAGACAGCTACCATTTCTTGCTCTTCCAAACATGCATCATTTACTCTCATTTTTAAGCCGAATTGCTGAATTGCCTTCCAAGTAGCACTGGTATCTATTGTCTGCATGCCTAGCCTTGCATCTTTAAGTACACCATATCGAGTATACCACGCACTTCCTGCCATTAGCTTTGTTGGCTGGGCATTCAGCTCGGAGCAGTAACCTTAGCTTACCGCCATACCTTCTTTGCACGTCCAAAATTGTACACATGGCTTACTACACCAGGAATACTTAAAAGCAACTCGGGAGGGCTGCTTCCTTCACTGAATTACTAGCAGATCACAGGTGTGTATCTGGCTCCCGGAGGTGACTCAGGTAATAACACTAGGATGGTGATTTAAATGGTTAGAAGCTTTATCCGGGAAGGCCATCCTCGCAGTCCTATCATTTTGTAGACAGTGCTCACAAATGGCAAATTATTTAGTCAGCCTCCTTAAGTGATTGCTTTTGATTTTTATGATGTTTTAAAACAGAAACCTTGGAAGATGGGTGCTTTCCTGTCCAGGTGCAACCATGGTGACATCTTCAATTAGAAGTCCTTCTTCGGGTCATATGTCATATATATGTATCTCATGAGACTTTAACCTCCACTTTTTTTCTTCAGACATCAGTTTGGGACTGAAAAGGATCTAAGTCGGGAACAGTCATTATTTACTTAGAAACATTACTGAGACACAAAAGAACATGCCATCCACTTTTGTAGGAAGATTTTTGAGAGGGTCTAGAATGAAATAATAAAGAAAAGAAAGCCGTGAGTGAAACAAACCTTACTGGGTAAGAGCTTGATGGCTGTATCTCGGGTGGCTCTAAGAAGTCTGATGCGAGTTATAAGATGATTATCTACAAAACGCATAGTTTTTATAGATCAAGACAACAAGTACATACTATTATTCTAAATTTCTAAAGAGCAAAAGGAGTGAAGTGCAGAATTCTCCAACTTTCTTCCCTGAGCTGCTAAAGTTCTTTGAGCAGCATTTAGAATGCTCACATATATATTTTATTTCCCGGGTTGTCTGGTGTTAACACCAGGGGCTTGCTAAAGTGCTATTTATATTGCTGCTCATTACTGGGCAGGAGAAGGACAAGGAAGCTTTTTGATCAAAATGTGTAATTTCCCAACATTAAATGTTTATAAAAGGGTGTTACAGTAATAAGGGGTTAGGTGTGCCAGAAGTTTCCAAATCAAGGGCCAAACCATTTCAGAGTGAATTTGGCATAAGTATGCTTAGATTCCAGCTACCCATTAAGGGAACAGAGTAGAGCTTGGCTTGACCTTTGCCCCGCACAACTCCCAGGACCTTTTGTGGCTTTTCTTGACAATAGCATCTGCAGACATATTGGTAATTTTTAACACCATGGCAGACTTCCACTGTAACAAAGCAGATCTATTATATTGGCCCTTTGATGGAGTTTATGGTGCCACATCAATTAAATGAAGCAGAGACAGTGAGCTGACTTCCTATCACCCATCATTTGGGAAGAGAATCAACTTTCTGCACCCATATCAGTTTAGCATCTATCTATCTATCTATACACACACACACACACACACACACACACAGAGAGAGAGAGAGAGAGAGAGAGAGAGAGAGAAAGAAAGAAAGGGAAAGGAGAACAATAGCACCAAAAAATGATGAAGCTGAACAACCCAGGGTCAGTCACTTACACTCCTGGGTTTCAGTTGCCTCCTTTGGTTTTAGACCAGATCAGAGGTCCTTAATCTGAATTGCCTAGATCCCCTGGGGGATCAACTGATGGTCTTCATGATATCCATGAATCCCCTGAAATCCTGGACCAAATGTTGCATGTTTGCACCTATACGTATTTTCAGGGTTCAGCTTTATAGCTTTTATGAGATTCTCAAAAAAGATCGTGATCCAATAAAGATAAAATCTACTGAAATAAATGGTTGCTCAGGCCTCTTGCAGTTCTAGTTTTTTATAGTAAGGGACTATTATAATCCTGTTTCTAAATTAAGCTGCTCCAAAAAGGCTCTCTCTTGTCCAAAGACGCCTAGAGCTCAAAATCTTGTTTTAATTGTATAGTTTCATATCATTGCCTTCCCTATAGTCTGCATGCACCTAGAAATTTGACATCCCTCAACAAATACTTGACAAGACTTCACTTTAGTTCTCATTGTCTAATGCTCCTTCCATGGTACAGTACTTCACTGAGCTGTTTTAATAACCTGAAGGAAGAAAAAAGAGATGAGCACTTTCCTCCATTGCTGGTCCTTGAACATCTTGATGACCTGAGTAGTAACAGATCATGTGAGTCAATAATACCGATAGGGCTGGTGAGTTGGCTGACGTTAGCTATACTGTTATTGTCATCACATTGCAAATTTTATTTCTCTAATCAGTTGTTAGAAATGAACCATTACTGTGGTCTCCACGCTGGACAGTCTTGCTATGTTCTTTCTACGCTCTTAAGGTTTCTTCAACCAGTATGTCATAGACTTCAAAATGGCTGCTAAAACCAACATGACCTGTATCCATGTTAAAAAATAAAGGGAGGGGAATGTGGGTGCCTCAGCTGGTTAAGCAGCTGACTCTTGATTTCTGCTCAGGTCATGATCTCATGGTTCATGAGATCGAACCCCGTGTTGGGTTCTGTGCTGACAGCTTGGAGCCTACTTGGGATTGTCTCTCTCTTTCTCTGTACCTCCCCCCTCCCCACTCTCCTGCTTTCTCAAAAATAAACAAGTAACCATTTTTTTTAAAAAAATAAAGGGATAGGAAATTCAAGAAGCTGGAAAAAATGATGGAATTTGTGGATGAATGGGCACTTGGGACTCCATGGAACTAACTCTTCAAACACATCCAATGGCATGAAATGAAAGCACATGCCATGTATTATTCACAATAATTAGAGAGTCTAAGGGTGCTTGCTCTGATATAACAGAAGTAGAATTTGAAGGGTAATCAAGGCAGCCAAAGAGAAGCAGGTAATTTTTAAAAATAAAAAATATTACAAAAACACTTGGATTCTTAAATGGTAGGTTCTAACGTTTGAAATGTAAACACGGAAGTATCCGTCTCTTGAATTGTAAATTGGAGGGGTGACCTAAATGGCCCTCTTCAGCATCATCATCCAGTAAGTAAATCGCTAAAGTCAATAAAGAAGACATTTGCTCTTGGGTATGAAAGATAAGGAAATAGGTGGTGGGCAGATGGTAAAGTGAGAAGTTATGGCAGGAAGACAGGAACACACAGGATACAGGAAGGTGAGGTGGCAGCGTAGGGGCAGCATGGTCTCATTCTGTACTCTTGCAACTCCGTGGCTAGTCAGGGCTGGCCATGGTCAGTAGGTGATCAGGTATTCAAGGAGAACTTAGGTATTGCAGGGAAGAATTGCCACCTAGTATAGAGGTTAGTGACCTCCAGTCCAGGTGGTCTAGTCCACCCAGCATGAAGTGGATACAAAGTGATATCTTCTCGTGCAAAACTTTGCCTGCAGACCCGAAGAAAATAAAGCTGTCAGGCTTTTATTAAAATAGTTGGTCACCAACATAAGTTTCCAACAGAGAGAGAAGTACACTGTGTGTACTAAAGCAAAGACAGCCCTCTCTGTACGCTGGGGCATGGCAGGTCAACGAGCAGGGTTAGGTTCTTGCCACTGGAGACTGAGAAGTGCCTTGGGCCACCCACAAGAGGCTAAGCCTGTGCCGCCCACCTGATGATTTCCCAAGGGCTGTGAGCAAAAGCCCAGTTGCCTTTAGAGTCACTATGCCCTGAATTTAAAGGAAAACACTGTTCGTAGACCCAGAGAATGATTAAGGGGAGAAAGAAGAGAAATGATTAAGGGGAAAGAGGAGAAACCATGATTACAAACATCAGGGAGAACTGCTGATCCAGCCTTCTTTGTCTCTTCATTTCCAAAAGGTATCATCTTCACAATCAAGAAACCCCTTCCTTGTGCAGTAAAGCGGGTCAGCCTGAGCCAAGCCATCATCTTTCTAGACCATTATTCACTTCCCTTCCATCTGCCCCTTGAACAAAACATCCATGCCTTCTGCTTTCCTACGCCAACCTGTCCTTTTGGGGAGCTCTCATTTTAGAAACAGCTGTTTCATGTTTCTACCCACGTTTCTGGTTCTCTTCTCCTCGACCTTTTTAAACAAGGTCTTGGCCTGTGTTCAAATGGGGAGCACTTAGAAGGCATGGTGGAAGAGAAGAGCACTCGGGACACTGAGAAGAGGTGGCCAAACAAGAACGCCTGCAGGGAGGTCTGCCAACACCCATGGAGGCCCCGACTCCAAGAAGAACTTGGCCATTGTTGCTCGGCAGATTGCAGATCAGGGTCTAATACTCTCTCTTCCCCTCACAAACTGTGAAACTGGTTGAGATTCCTCAACATGTGATGTGTAATTCTTCATTACTAATATGGAAGAAAACAGACAAGTTATTTCCTGATATAAAATATATGTTTTCAGGGCACCTGGGTGGCTCAGTCAGTTGAGCATCTGACTTCAGCTCTCAGGTCATGGTCTCACAATTGGTGAGTTCAAGTCCCATATTGGGCTGTCTGCTGTCAGCACAGAGCTTGCTTCCTCTGTCTCTCTCTCTCTCTCTCTGTCTCTCTCTCTCTGCCCCTCCCCTGCTCTCTCTCTCTCCCAAAAATAAATAAACATTAAAAAAAATAAAAATAAATAAAAGATACATTTTCTTTCTCCTTTTTGGCTTTCTAAATGTTGGATTACATTTTCATGTGTTTCCACCTCACTCTGCCAGAGACTATGTGGTCAGTGAAGTCTTTATTAAAGCATTTAAAATACTGCAGAAGTCTGCATAGCAGTTTAGACAAATTCACATCCTATGAGGTATATATGCAATTAGTCAAAACAAAACAAACAAACAAAAAAACAATGTCTTTTCGAGGATAAGGAGACTTGCAAGAATCTCAAAGCATTTTGTAATTATTACATTTTGAGATAGAATATATATATATATATATATATATATATATATATATACACACACATATATATCTTAATGGCTAGCACCAGAATTTTCCTTAGGGAGTAAATTACCTTTGTTTACAAAAATATCTTGCAAGCTTTGAGGGGCGATGGTTAACCCCAGAGGACCTAGGGTTAGCAGGAGCTAAGGTAACAAAGGAAGTAAAATTGCTTTTCAGAGGGAGGGAGAGAGAAGGGGAAAGGAAACCAAGGGGCAGAGAAGCAGGAGGATGACATGAGATGGGACTTGAAGATTGACACAATGGTAAAAAAATAAAAATAAAAAATATCTCCTGTGGTGGTGGGAGGCAGGGAGGGACTCTTAATTAAGAAGGAAATGAATAAATTCAACTTGAGGTTATTCACTTTGCTGTGATGTAAACCCCTTCCGTGTCCCCAAAATCTCAGGTTAAGTGTACTGAATAGTCATGGATTTCTTTTCTTTTGGTAGAAATCAAGGAAGGGATCTCATCTGTGTCTTATGCTGAGGTGCTGGGGTTAGGATATCAGTTTATGAATAGGGGAGGGACACACAGTTCAGCCCCAAACACTATTGTTACATGCAACAATGTAGGTGAACTCAAATGCACTGTGCAGAGTAAAATAAGCCAGTGTTTAAAATTTTTTTAATGTTTATTTATTTATTTATTTATTTATTTATTTATTTATTTATTTTTTTTTTCCAGATACTAAATCTTTATTGCCATCTTGAAATTTCTTTTTTTTTTTATATGAAGTTTATTGACAAATTGGTTTCCATACAACACCCAGTGCTCATCCCAAAAGGTGCCCTCCTCAATACCCATCACCCACCCGCCCCTCCCTCCCACCCCCCATCAACCCTCAGTTTGTTCTCAGTTTTTAACAGTCTCTTATGCTTTGGCTCTCTCCCACTCTAACGTCCTTTTTTTTTTTTTTTTACCTTCCCCTCCCCCATGGGTTCCTGTTAAGTTTCTCAGGATCCACATAAGAGTGAAACCATATGGTATGTGTCTTTCTCTGTATGGCTTATTTCACTTAGCATCACACTCTCCAGTTCCATCCACGTTGCTACAAAAGGCCATATTTCATTTTTTCTCATTGCCACGTAGTATTCCATTGTGTATATAAACCACAATTTCTTTATCCATTCATCAGTTGATGGACATTTAGGCTCTTTCCATAATTTGGCTATTGTTGAGAGTGCTGCTATGAACATTGGGGTACAAGTGCCCCTATGCATCAGTACTCCTGTATCCCTTGGGTAGATTCCTAGCAGTGCTATTGCTGGGTCATAGGGTAGGTCTATTTTTAATTTTCTGAGGAACCTCCACACTGCTTTCCAGAGCGGCTGCACCAATTTGCATTCCCACCAACAGTGCAAGAGGGTTCCCGTTTCTCCACATCCTCTCCAGCATCTATAGTCTCCTGATTTGTTCATTTTGGCCACTCTGACTGGCGTGAGGTGATACCTGAGTGTGGTTTTGATTTGTATTTCCCTGATAAGGAGCGACGCTGAACATCTTTTCATGTGCCTGTTGGCCATCTGGATGTCTTCTTTAGAGAAGTGTCTATTCATGTTTTCTGCCCATTTCTTCACTGGGTTATTTGTTTTTCGGGTGTGGAGTTTGGTGAGCTCTTTATAGATTTTAGATACTAGACCTTTGTCCGATATGTCATTTGCAAATATCTTTTCCCATTCCGTTGGTTGCCTTTTAGTTTTGTTGGTTGTTTCCTTTGCTGTGCAGAAGCTTTTTATCTTCATAAGGTCCCAGTAATTCACTTTTGCTTTTAATTCCCTTGCCTTTGGGGATGTGTCGAGTAAGAGATTGCTACGGCTGAGGTCAGAGAGGTCTTTTCCTGCTTTCTCCTCTAAGGTTCTGATGGTTTCCTGTCTCACATTTAGGTCCTTTATCCATTTTGAGTTTATTTTTGTAAATGGTGTGAGAAAGTGGTCTAGTTTCAACCTTCTGCATGTTGCTGTCCAGTTCTCCCAGCACCATTTGTTAAAGAGGCTGTCTTTTTTCCATTGGATGTTCTTTCCTGCTTTGTCAAAGATGAGTTGGCCATATGTTTGTGGGTCTAGTTCTGGGGTTTCTATTCTATTCCATTGGTCTGTGTGTCTGTTTTTGTGCCAATACCATGCTGTCTTGATGATGACAGCTTTGTAGTAGAGGCTAAAGTCTGGGATTGTGATGCCTCCTGCTTTGGTCTTCTTCTTCAAAATTCCTTTGGCTATTCGGGGCCTTTTGTGGTTCCATATGAATTTTAGGATTGCTTGTTCTAGTTTCGAGAAGAATGCTGGTGCAATTTTGATTGGGATTGCATTGAATGTGTAGATAGCTTTGGGTAGTATTGACATTTTGACAATATTTATTCTTCCAATCCATGAGCAGGGAATGTCTTTCCATTTCTTTAAATCTTCTTCAATTACCTTCATAAGCTTTCTATAGTTTTCAGCATACAGATCCTTTACATCTTTGGTTAGATTTATTCCTAGGTATTTTATGCTTCTTGGTGCAATTGTGAATGGGATCAGTTTCTTTATTTGTCTTTCTGTTGCTTCATTGTTAGTGTATAAGAATGCAACTGATTTCTGTACATTGATTTTGTATCCTGCAACTTTGCTGAATTCATGTATCAGTTCTAGCAGACTTTTGGTGGAGTCTATCGGATTTTCCATGTATAATATCATGTCATCTGCAAAAAGCGAAAGCTTGACTTCATCTTTGCCAATTTTGATGCCTTTGATTTCCTTTTGTTGTCTGATTGCTGATGCTAGAACTTCCAGCACTATGTTAAACAACAACGGTGAGAGTGGGCATCCCTGTCGTGTTCCTGATCTCAGGGAAAAAGCTCTCAGTTTTTCCCCGTTGAGGATGATGTTAGCTATGGGCTTTTCATAAATGGCTTTTATGATCTTTAAGTATGTTCCTTCTATCCCGACTTTCTCAAGGGTTTTTATTAAGAAAGGGTGCTGGATTTTGTCAAAGGCCTTTTCTGCATCGATTGACAGGATCATATGGTTCTTCTCTTTTTTTTTGTTAATGTGATGTATCACGTTGATTGATTTGCGAATGTTGAACCAGCCCTGCATCCCAGGAATGAATCCCACTTGATCATGGTGAATAATTCTTTTTATATGCTGTTGAATTCGATTTGCTAGTATCTTATTGAGAATTTTGGCATCCATATTCATCAGGGATATTGGCCTGTAGTTCTCTTTTTTTTACTGGGTCTCTGTCTGGTTTAGGAATCAAAGTAATACTGGCTTCATAGAATGAGTCTGGAAGTTTTCCTTCCCTTTCTATTTCTTGGAATAGCTTGAGAAGGATAGGTATTATCTCTGCTTTAAACGTCTGGTAGAACTCCCCTGGGAAGCCATCTGGTCCTGGACTCTTATTTGTTGGGAGATTTTTGATAACCGATTCAATTTCTTCGCTGGTTATGGGTCTGTTCAAGCTTTCTATTTCCTCCTGATTGAGTTTTGGAAGAGTGTGGGTGTTCAGGAATTTGTCCATTTCTTCCAGGTTGTCCAATTTGTTGGCATATAATTTTTCATAGTATTCCCTGATAATTGTTTGTATCTCTGAGGGATTGGTTGTAATCATTCCATTTTCATTCATGATTTTATCTATTTGGGTCATCTCCCTTTTCTTTTGGAGAAGCCTGGCTAGAGGTTTGTCAATTTTGTTTATTTTTTCAAAAAACCAACTCTTGGTTTCGTTGATCTGCTCTACAGTTTTTTTAGATTCTATATTGTTTATTTCTGCTCTGATCTTTATTATTTCTCTTCTTCTGCTGGGTTTAGGCTGCCTTTGCTGTTCTGCTTCTATTTCCTTTAGGTGTGCTGTTAGATTTTGTATTTGGGATTTTTCTTGTTTCTTGAGATAGGCCTGGATTGCGATGTATTTTCCTCTCAGGACTGCCTTCGCTGCGTCCCAAAGCGTTTGGATTGTTGTATTTTCATTTTCGTTTGTTTCCATATATTTTTTGATTTCTTCTCTAATTGCCTGGTTGACCCACTCATTCGTGAGTAGGGTGTTCTTTAACCTCCATGCTTTTGGAGGTTTTCCAGACTTTTTCCTGTGGTTGACTTCAAGCTTCATAGCATTGTGGTCTGAAAGTATGCATGGTATAATTTCAATTCTTGTAAACTTATGAAGGGCTGATTTGTGACCCAGTATATGATCTATCTTGGAGAATGTTCCATGTGCACTCGAGAAGAAAGTATATTCTGTTGCTTTGGGATGCAGAGTTCTAAATATATCTGTCAAGTCCATCTGATCCAGTGTCTCATTCAGGGCCCTTGTTTCTTTATTGACCGTGTGTCTAGATGATCTATCCATTTCTGTAAGTGGGGTGTTAAAGTCCCCAGCAATTACCACATTCTTATCAATAAGGTTCCTTCTGTTTATGAGTAATTGTTTTATATATTTGGGGGCTCCGGTATTCGGCGCATAGACATTTATAATTGTTAGCTCTTCCTGATGGATAGACCCTGTAACTATTATATAATGTCCTTCTTCATCTCTTGTTACAGCCTTTAATTTAAAGTCTAGTTTGTCTGATATAAGTATGGCTACTCCAGCTTTCTTCTGGCTTCCAGTAGCATGATAAATAGTTCTCCATCCCCTCACTCTCAATCTAAAGGTGTCCTCAGGTCTAAAATGAGTCTCTTGTAGACAGCAAATAGATGGGTCTTGTTTTTTTATCCATTCTGATACCCTATGTCTTTTGGTTGGCGCATTTAATCCATTTACATTCAGTGTTATTATAGAAAGATACGGGTTTAGAGTCATTGTGATGTCTGTATGTTTTATGCTTGTAGTGATGTCTCTGGTACTTTGTCTCACAGGGTCCCCCTTAGGATCTCTTGTAGGGCTGGTTTAGTGGTGACAAATTCCTTCAGTTTTTGTTTGTTTGGGAAGACCTTTATCTCTCCTTCTATTCTAAATGACAGACTTGCTGGATAAAGGATTCTTGGCTGCATATTTTTGCTGTCTAGCACCCTGAAAATCTCGTGCCAATTCTTTCTGGCCTGCCAAGTTTCAAAAGAGAGATCAGTCACGAGTCTTATAGGTCTCCCTTTATATGTGAGGGCACGTTTACCCCTTGCTGCTTTCAGAATTTTCTCTTTATCCTATTTTGCCAGTTTCACTATGATATGTCGTGCAGAAGATCGATTCAAGTTACGTCTGAAGGGAGTTCTCTGTGCCTCTTGGATTTCAATGCCTTTTTCCTTCCCCAGTTCAGGGAAGTTCTCAGCTATTATTTCTTCAAGTACCCCTTCAGCACCTTTCCCTCTCTCTTCCTCCTCTGGGATACCAATTATGCGTATATTATTTCTTTTTAGTGTATCACTTAGTTCTCTAATTTTCCCCTCATACTCCTGGATTTTTTTATCTCTCTTTTTCTCAGCTTCCTCTTTTTCCATAACTTTATCTTCTAGTTCACCTATTCTCTCCTCTGCCTCTTCCATCCGAGCCGTGGTGGTTTGCATTTTGTTTTCCATTTCCTTTAAAGCGTTTTTCAGCTCCTCGTGACTGTTCCTTAGTCCCCTGATGTCTGTAGCAAGAGATTCTCTGCTGTCCTGTATGCTGTTTTCCAGCCCAGCGATTAATTTTATGACTATTATTCTAAATTCACTTTCTGTTATGTTATTTAAATCCTTTTTGATCAGCTCATTAGCTGTTGTTATTTCCTGGAGATTCTTCTGAGGGGAATTCTTCCGCTTGGTCATTTTGGATAGTCCCTGGTGTGGTGAGGGCCTGCAGGGCACTTCCCCTGTGCTGTGGTGTATAACTGGAGTTGGTGGGCGGGGCCGCAGTCCGACCTGATGTCTGCCCCCAGCCCACCGCTGGGGCCACAGTCAGACTGGTGTGTGCCTTCTCTTCCCCTCTCCTAGGGGCGGGATTCACTGTGGGGTGGCGTGGCCCGTCTGGGCTACTTGCACACTGCCAGGCTTGTGATGCTGGGGATCTGGCGTATTAGCTGGGGTGGGAAGGCAAGGTGCACGGCGGCAGGGGGGGCAGGCTTAGCTCGCTTCTCCTTAGGTGATCCACTTCAGGAGGGGCCCTGTGGCAGCCGGAGGGAGTCAGATCGCTGCCGGAGGTTTG
Source organism: Lynx rufus (assembly GCF_022079265.1). Lineage (NCBI taxonomy): Eukaryota > Metazoa > Chordata > Mammalia > Carnivora > Felidae > Lynx > Lynx rufus. The sequence continues at coordinate 56,825,408 of NW_025814834.1, read as the reverse complement.
GCTCCGCAGAAGCACAGAGTTGGGTGTTCGCGCGGAGCGAGCGAGTTCCCTGGCAGGAACCGGTTCCCTCTGGGATTTTGGCTGGGGGATGGGCGGGGGAGATGGCGCTGGCGAGCGCCTTTGTTCCCCGCCAAACTGAGCTCTGTCGTCCGGGGGCTCCGCAGCTCACCCTCCCTTTGTCCTCCAGCCTTCCCGCTTTCCGAGCAGAGCTGTTAACTTATGACCTCCCAGACGCTAAGTCGCGCTTGCTGTCGGAACACAGTCCGTCAGGCCCCTCCGCTTTTGCAAGCCGGACTCGGGGGCTCTGCTTGGCCGGCGAGCCGCCCCTCCGCCCCGGCTCCCTCCCGCCAGTCCGTGGAGCGCGCACCGCCTCGCCGCCCTTCCTACCCTCTTCCGTGGGCCTCTCGTCTGCACTTGGGTCCGGTGACTCTGTTTTGCTAATCCTCTGGCGGTTTTCTGGGTTATTTAGGCAGGTGTAGGTGGAATCTAAGTGATCAGCAGGACGCGCGGTGAGCCCAGCGTCCTCCTACGCCGCCATCTTCCAATGTTTATTTATTTTTAAGAGAGAGAGAGAGCATGAGCAGGGGAGGGGCAGAAAGAGAGGGAGACACAGAATCCAAAGCAGGCTCCAGGCTCTGAGCTGTCAGCACAGAGCCCGACGCGGGGCTCGAACCCACAAACAGGGAGATCATGACCTGAGCTGAAGTTGGAGGCTTAACCGACTGAGCCACTCAGGCACCCAACCCAGTGTTTTTAAAAGGCTACCTACTGTATAATTTCATTTACTTGATACTCTGGGAAAGCAAAACTCCGAGGGCAAACAACAGATCAAAGGATACAAGAGATTGAAAATGGGGAAGGGTTTGAGAACAAAGGAGTAGCACAAGGTAATTAGAGGGTGTGGGGTAATGAAACCACTTGATAACTTGATTGTGGTGGTGTTTACACGATCCACGCAATTGTCAAAACTTACAGAACAATAGGCCATATAATAGATTTTCCTGATGTAAATCAAAAATTTATTGTAAAAGCATGGGTTCTGAAGCAGAAAAAGTACTGGTTTTTATTTAACAGTCTGTCTCTTTAGAGAAAGATACACAAGTAGAGCAGACGGGTGAGTGATGTGTGGAGTTTGCCCCCATTGTCATACACGACCCCCAACCGTCTTTTCACCCCTTCTCCTCAGCACACTCAAACTGGACTCGTGAAATCATGATTACAGAAACAGGGGTTACTTTGTGTTTTCAGGGCTTCCTCGCAAGGCGAATTCCTCTGAGGAAGTCAGGGTCTGGCGGCTTCCATAGGTGCCAGGTCTCTGCAGCACCCATCCTGACTCCCAGGCTCGAAGAAGAGAACCACTTATTTGAAATCCCCAGGGACAGGCACCTCGCTCCCCTCATGACCCTCTACTTCTGCTCTCCACGAGGGCAGAGATCTGACTCTCACTCCCTAGCCCAGGCCTGCCTTCTCCTCCTGTCCTTGTGTCCGAAGCCCCGCTGTTTGTGAAGCCAGCAGCCCTGCCATACTCTTCTACACGGGAGGAAACCGTTATTTTGGTCATACTGATATTCATGGCTATTTGGAATAAACCGTTATCGCCTCATGCAAAGCGTTGATAGTGCAGTCTTTTACTTGTATTTCTTTGTTCATTTATACGTAATCCACTACCCAAAATGAGGGTGGCTTTAGTTCACTTTTATCAAATAAATAAAAAATAAATAAATAAATAAATAAATAAATAAATAAATAAATAATATTTATTGAGCTCCTACCATGTGCTAGGGACTGGAGGTATGGGATGAAATCATTGTCCCTGATCTAGGCCTCACAATCTAATAAGGGCAGATGAAAGAAAAGATGGTTATAATCCATTACCGTACAGGCCATGCACAGGCAAACTCAGGCTGTTCTGGAACTTCAGAGAAGGGGTATACATGCCAGTCTGGATATCAGGGAAGCCTTCAGAAAATTGGATGTTAAAACAGGAGCTGGAGCTAACCAAGCAAAGAGGAGTGAAAAAGGATACCAAAAAAAGGTTGAAATTGTTCAAGAAGGCTAGGACACACAGGATACACATGGGAGAGCAGTTGCTGAGAAGAAGGCAAAACGCAGATCATGAAAGGCTTTACACTCCCTCTGAAGGAGTTTATTCAGCAAGCAGGTGCATGGCAAGGTCAGATTTAGAAAGGTTTCTCTGGCTGCGCTGTGGAGGATGGGTTTGGCAGAGAGAGGCATGGAGGCTTGGAGACTGGGAAACACATTTCTGCAGTCTTCCACGTAAGAGGAAGTGAGTGGCTAGACCTAGACAGAAGTTAGGGAGATGAAGAAAAGACAGAGTCAAAGTACAAGGTAACTTTGAAATCAATTGTACCCTAAGTGCTGAACGGAGCCCAGACAACTGCAGCTGCTTTACCTGGACTTCTGATCTAAATATGAAAGTAGTTATTGTATAGACAGTTCTAACATTTTGATGGCCCATATTGTTCACTGTGTCATTCATTCAATGTTGATAATAAACATGTGCATTCACTGATTTGAAGTGAATTTCAAATGTCTATCCACTCATTTGAAGATTTCTAAGGCAACATTTAGAATTTAAAAATATAAACTCTGGAATCAGACAAAACTCGCTCTGGATACTTCCGAAAGATGTCTATTTCCTAAATCATCACACAGCAAAATTGGGGCATATATTTCCAGGAATTTGAATGCATGTATAGATTTGTGTAACCACCACCACAATCGGGAGACAGAACAGCTTCGTCACCATGAGAAACTCCTTGGTGCTGTCCTGTCCCACCCGTAATGCCTGGCAACCTTTGGTTGTTTTTCTCTCCATCACCATAGTTTTTATGTTTTCGAGAAGGCTATATAAATGGAATTACACAGTATGAAGCCTTTTGAGACTGCCTTCCTTCATTCAGCATGCTGCCTTTGAGATTCAACCATCCTGCCTCATGTATCAATCAGTTCACTCCTCTGCATGCTGAGGAGTATCATGGCTGTGCCAGTTTGTTCTCCCATTTCCTGTTTGAGGGTTATTTGGATCGTTCCCAGTTTGGAGATTATGTATGGAAGTCGGTTTTGTGTGAGCGTAACTTTCCATCCTCTCGAGTAAATATCCAGGAGTGGGATTCCTGGGTTACACGATAAATGTATTAACGTTAAGAAACTCCCAACTGCTCTCCGGAGTATATTCTGAATGCCCACCAGCCACGTATGACAGTTAAGTTCCTCTACATCCTCTCCAGGACTGGCTGTTGCCAGAATTCTTTTCTTAGTCCCTCGAATAGGTGTACTTGTTTAACCCAGCTCATGGGGATTTTCTCCTATGTTTTTTTCTGGGATTTTTACAATTTTGTGTTTTACATTTAGATCTGTTACTCATGGTCATTACTTTTTTTTAAAAAAAGCATGCAGTTGAGATTCAGGTTCTTTTTGAGCTTATGTATGTCCAATTGTTTCATCATTTGTTGAAAAGACTGTCTTTTCTCAATTTAATCACCTTCCAGTTTGTCAGAAATCACATGTTCGTATGTGAGTGGGTCTGTTTCTGCACCCACATCCTGTCCCACTGATGTGTGGGTCTGCCTCTTCACCAACGCCACGGTCCTCATTACTATAGCTTGAGAGTGAGTCTTAAAACTGACCAGTGGGATTACTTCAAGTATAGTATTTTCTAAAGTCATTTTAGCTCTCCTACTTCTTTTCCCTTTCCACATAAATTTTTAAATTGCTTACTGATATGTATAATATTCTTGCTGGAATTTCTATTATAATTGCATTTCATCTATAGATTAGTTTGGGGAGAATCAGCGTCTTGTCTATGTTGAGTTTTCCAACCCATAAACAATGATATGTTTCTCCATTTATTTAGGTCTTCTTTCTTTTATACTATCAGCATTTTTAAATTTTTAGCATGTGGATCCTGAATATATTTTCCTAGACTTACATACTTTTTGTGTCGCTGTAACTGGTGTTATTTTTTAAATTTCTAATTGTTCATTGCTAATATAGAGAAATATAATTGATTTTTATATGTTGACTTTGGAGCCTGCAACTTTGCTAAATTCACTCATTAGTTATAGAAGTTGTTTATAAATTTCTTGGGATTTTCTATATAAACAAACATGCTGTCCTTGAACAGGGGCAATTTTATTTCTTCCTTCCCAATCTGCGTGCCTTTTATTTTTTCTTGCTTTATTACACTAGCTAGGACTTCCAGTATAATGTTTAATAAGAGTGAGTGGTATGAGTGAAAATCCTTGCCTTTCCCCCAATCTTAAAAAGAAAGTGTTCTGTCTTTCATGATTAAATATTCAGGGTTTTCTTTTACTTTTTTATAGATGTCCTTCATTAGACTGAGAAAGTTTCTTTCTATTTCTAGTTTGCTCAGAGTTTTTGTCATAAATGCAGGCCGAATTTTGTCACATGCTTTTTCTGTATCAATTTATATGACCATGTGGTGTTTCTTCTTTAGACCGTTAATGTGATGAGTTATATTGGTTAATTTCAAATATTGAATTTGCTTTACATCTCTAGATCAATCCCACTTGGTCACCACTCATCATTCCTTTTACATATTGCTGTATTAATTTTGTTAATTTTTAGAAAACTTTTTATTTACTTATTTTGAGACAGAGACAGAGAGAGAGAGAGCACATGCACATGTGCACAAGACGGGGAGGGACAGAGAGAGAGAATCCCAAGCAGGCTCCATGCTGTCAGCACAGAGCCTGACATGGAGCTTGATCTCACAAACTATGAGATCATAACCTGAGCCGAAGTCAAGAGTTGGACACTTAACCAACTGAACCACCCAGGCGCCCCTCATTTTGTTAATTTTTAATTGAGTATTTTTGTCTATATTCATGAGGAATATTGGTCTGTAGTGAGGTTTTTTGGACTGTATTTGTCTGACTTTGGTATCATGATAATACTGGCCGTATAAATTAACTTGGAAAGTGTCACTCTTCTATCATCTGGAACTCATTGTGCAGAATTGGTTTTATTTCTTCTTTAAATTTTGGTAGAATTGACCAGAGAAACCATCTGAACCTAGAGATTTCTTTTACGGAAGGCTGGCTGTTTGTTTTACTACAAATTCAATGCTTTTAATAGTTACGGTTTAATATAATAGTTCAGTTAATCAGATTGAATTTAATAGTTAAATTCAGGTTATCTATTTCATCTCGGATGAACTATGCTAATCTGTGGTTTTTGAGGAGTTGATCCATCTCCTAGAAGTTGATGACTTTATGTGTTTAGGGCTGTTTGTAGCATTCCTTGTTACCTGTTAAGGTCTGCAGGGTTTATAACACACACTCTCTTTCATTCCTGCTATTGGTTGCTTGTATCTTCTCTTTTTTCCTTTGTCTGTCTTACTAGAAGCGTACCAATTTTATTGATCTTTAAAGAACCAGATTTCTTTTGGTTAGTATTTGCAAGGCATATCTTTTTCCATCCTTTTACTTTTGGTCTGTTCGTATCATTATATTTGAAGTGAGTTTCTTATAAACAGCATAGAGTTGGGTCATGTCTTTTTCATCCCTTCTGATTATTTCTTTTTACTGATGTGTTTTGACTATTGACATTATTGGTATGCTTGGATTTAAATCTGCCAGGGGCACCTGGGTGGCTCAGTCAGTTAAGCATCTGACTTTGGCTCAGGTCATGATCTTGTGGTTCATGGGTTCAAGCCCTGCTCCAAGCTCTGTGCTGACAGCTCAGAGCCTGTAGCCTGCTTCCAATTCTGTGTCTCCCTGTCTCTCTCTGCCTCTGCCCCATTCACAGTCTCTCTCTCTCTCTCTCTCGCTCTCTCAAAAATAAATAAACATCAAAAAATGTTTTAATGTGCCATTTTCCTACTGTTTTCTGCTTGTTCCCTTTGCTTTTTGTTCCTGTTTTACTTTTCTGTACTCTTGAATTATTTGAAGTCTTGATATTCCATTTTGATTTATCTTTTTTTTTTTTACTATGCCTCTTTGTATATTTTTTAGTGGTTACTCTAGGCCTTACAATATACATACCTAACTTTTCAAAGAATCAATATTTTGCCACTGCCAGACCAAAGGAATTTGCTACCACAGGCAGACTTTTTACCTTCTCCAGTTTGTATTATGCTTGTCTATCAGACTACATTTATATACTTGAAAACCTTTTCAGACAATAATTTATGTTTTCAGTGGTGGGCAATATTTTAAACAACTTAAGAAGATAAAATGTATTATATATATCCAGACATTTCCTGTTTTACTGCTCTTTTTTCATTCCTGATGTTCCAACTGTCTTCCTGCTTCATGGTCCCTCTGTCTGTGAGCAATTCTTTGAAAGGAGGTCTTCCAGCAATGAATTCTCTGAGTCTGCCTTTATCTGAGAATAGCTTTATTTCACCTTCACCCCTAAAAGATATTTTCACTTGATATAGAATTCTAGGTTGACAGTTCTTTATTTTAAGCACATGTTATGAAATGTTCTGCCACTTCTTTTTGACCTTCCAGGCTTCCGATGGGAAACACACACACAATCTAACTGATGTCTCCATAACAAATGCATTATTTTTCTCTGGCTGCCTTCAAATATTTTTTTGTTTGTCTTTAGTTTTCAGAAGTTTGATTATGATATGTCTGGGCACTGATTTCTTTGGCTTTATCATATTTGGGGTTTTCTGAGCTTTTTGACCCTGCAGGTTTTTGTCTTTTGCCAAATTTAGGAAGTCCTCAGCCGTTATTTCTTCAAATAATTGTTCAGCAACACACTCTCTTCTCTGAGACACTGTTCACACAAATGTTAAAATCTTTTGTTTCTGACCTATGGGTACTTGATTTCCTGTTCATCTTTTAAGTTATTATTTATGTGGTTATATTAATATCTGCCATGTCTGTAACTGTTTTCATTGCATTTGCTCTTTGTTTCTTTTTCCCTCATCTGTCTGCCTTCTCTGGTTTATAGCATTTTATAGGATTCCACTTTATTTCCTCTCAGCATATCTCTGCATAATTATGCTTTAAAAAATTGTTTACCTAGAGTTTACAATATACATTTTTAACTAATCAAAATCCACCTTTAAAAAACACTATAGCACTTCATGTGTAATTCAGCTACCTCATAATAATTCCCAATTTGTCCCTCATATCCCTCATAAAATTGCTGTCATTATTTTCTCTTATTCCTATGCTATAATAACTCAATATTGTTACTATTATTTATCTAAATAGCTATCTTCTAGGTCAATTAAGAATAAGAACAATGAAAGATTTTATTTATCTTCATTTACTCCTTCTTTGACTCTCTTCCTTTCTTTATTTAGAGATGAGTTTCTGACCTATTCTATCTTCCTTCTGCTTGAAGAATTTCTTAAAACATTTTTTGCCGACCAAGTCCTTTGGTGATAAATTTCCTCAATTTTTTGCTTGCTTGTTTGTTTTTGTTTTCATCTGGCAAAGTCTCTGTTTCTCCTTCACTTTGAAGAATAATTTTTTTGAATAGAATAAGAATTCTTTAGAATATTCTATATCCTATAGAATATTATATAGAATAGAATAAGAATAGAATTTTAGGTTTTTAGTTTTGGTTTAGGTTTTAGGTGGTGTTTTTCTTCCACTCCTTTCTTAGTTGTATGATTTCTGATAGGAAGTACACTGTAATTTTTATCCTTGTTCTTCTATAAGTGGAGCAAGATTTGTCCCCTCTAGTATCTTTTCAGATTTTCTTTTGTCTTTGGTTTTCTGCAGTTTGAATATGATATGTCTTGGTGTGTGTTTTTTGGCATTTATTCGGCTTGCTATTCTCCCTATGTTTCCTGGATCAGTGGTTTGGTGTCTATTAGTTATTGAAATTTCTTGACCATGATTACTTCAAACATTTCTTTTGCTCCACTATTTTGCTGCCATACTAATTATGTATATGTTCTACCTTTTGACATTGTGCCACACTTCTAGATCTTCTGTTCTGTTATAGCTTGTTTCATTCTTTTTTTCCTTGCATTTCAGGCTGGAAAGATTTTACTAATCTATCTTTAAATTCATGGATTTTTTTTTCTCAGCTACATTAAGTCTACTGATGAGCCTAAGACTTCTCCATTTCTGATACATGGCTTCTGATTTTTAGCATTTTCTTTAGAGTTTTTGCTTAGAGTTTCCATCTCTCTGCCTACAGTACTCATCTGTCCCTGCATGTTGTCTATTTTTTCACTAGAGACCTTCATACGCTTATCATAGTTATTTTAAATTCCCTGTCTGGAGACACCTGAGTAGCTCAGTTGGTGAAGTGTCTAACTTTTGATCAGCTCAGGCCATGATCTCAGAGTCATGGGATTGGGCTCTGTGCTGAGCGTGGAACCTGCTTGGGATTCTCTCTCTCTCTCTCTCTCTCTCTCTCTCTCCCTCGCCTGTCTGCACTCACTCACTTGCTCTTTCTCTCTGAAAATCAATCAATCAATCAATCAATCAATAATAAAAGTACTGACTCTTCACATGGTACTTTTAAATAAATAAATTCCCTGTCTGATAATTCCAACATCTACATTATACCTGAGTCTTATTCTAATGATTGCTTTGTCCCTTTACACTGTTTTCTGTTACCTTTTTGCATGCCTTGTGATTTTTTTTTTGAAAGCAGACATGTTACACTGAGTAATAGGAACAGAGGAAAATGTGCCTTTAGTGCAAGAATTTATGTTAATCTAGGCAGGAGTTGAGCTGTGTTTCATGTTTGCTGTAGCAACAGGTGCTAGACGTTTCAAATTCCTTTAGTGTCATTGTTCTGCCATTGAATGTCCCTGAATTCTCTTGCTAAGAGTCTGTGTCTCACAGTTCTTGCCACTGTAATCCAGTTATACTGGAGTGCTGTGGTGTAGTGGTAAAACTTCGAGAGAGGAAGCACATCTATAATCCTCCAATTAAATCTGTCATGAGGCAGACTTGTGTCTCCTGGCTGTGATTTTCACAAGTGTTTCTCTGGTGGAGAAGGCCTTTTATCTTTTCCCCCACATGCCTCCTATTCCCTTCCTTGGCTGGAGTATTCCATTCCATTTTGTTGAGGCTTTGACCCTTGGTGACTATGATTTTTCTCCCTTAGGTGAGACAGGAAGGCTGGAGGGGGGTGGAGTGGGAAGAATTGCCTTCCTCTACTTGGAATAAGTTTTTGGCCAAGCCCTTTCCCCTGTAGAGTGGGTGTTTATTACAGAGAAGGCTCTGGCTTTATTTTATGATGATTATTCTTCCTCTTCCCTGCCAAAGCCGCAAGATGATCTTTTTCAGATATTTGTTGTGAGAACTTGATGGGGCTCCTGGAGGTAAAGTCCATGAAAGACTGCAGCCCCCTAGGAATTCCTCACTGTCACACTCATCCACATTCAACCTCCAGCCATTTGTCAAAATTACCATCTGAGTGATATTGCCAGTTTATGGCTCCAGTGGCTTTTGCTTCAGGCAAGCAGGTCTCAGCTGTGTCTCTCTGGATGCACCTGTCACTCTAGACTTGGGGATGGTGTTTAGTCCTGTGACCTCAGTTCTGAAGAATCCAGGGAAAATTAACTTTTAATTGTTTCAGCTTTTTCTTGTCATAAGAATAGGAGTGGTGACTTCCAAGCTCTTTATATGCTGGAGCTAAAACTAGAAGATTCCTTTCCATTTCTGTTGTTTAGCTTGGATAATTTCTATTGATCTATCATTAGGTTCACAGACTTTTTTTTTTTTTTTTAAATTTTTTTTTCAATGTTTATTTATCTTTGGGACAGAGAGAGACAGAGCATGAACGGGGGAGGGGCAGAGAGAGAGGGAGACACAGAATCGGAGACAGGCTCCAGGCTCTGAGCCATCAGCCCAGAGCCTGACGCGGGGCTCGAACTCCCGGACCGCGAGATCGCGACCTGGCTGAAGTCGGACGCCCAACCGACTGCGCCACCCAGGCGCCCCATAGGTTCACAGACTTTTTACTATCAGTTTCATTCTTTTATTCAGCCCATTGTCCTTTTCAGGTTTTTTTTTTATTTCAGTTCTAAAATGTCCTTTGGATGCTTCTTTATGCCTTATGTTTCTTTGCTAGGACTTTCTATTTTTCTATTCATTTCAAAAGTGTTGCAGTTAATTATTGGAAGGTTTTTATAATAGCTTCCCTGAAGTCTTTGACAGATTATTCTAGCATCACTGTCATCTTAGAGTCAGCATCTGTTGATTGTTTTTCCCCCGGGTAAGCTGAGATGTTCCCTGGTTCTTTGAATGCGACGTAATTTTGAATTGTACCTGGACATTTTTAATATTATGTTATGAACTTCTTGGTGTTCTTTAATTCCTATGAGGCTGTTGACATTTTTGTTTTAGCCAGCAATCAATCTAGTCAAGTTCAGGCTGCAAGAGGCAATCCCTTTCCTGTGGGTTGAGGTTCTGGTGTGTGTTAGGCTTTAACAAAGCTATTCTGTTCCATCCCATATGTGCGCCACCCAGTGGCCAGTACGGGACCCGGGCAGCATCTGTTACTTTATCCTCCAAGTATTGTACATGGTGATCAGAACCAGGTCCATACATGCAGGGTGGGGCCTGGGGTTCGTAAATAATTTTATGGGGGTCACTTCCCATAGCTTCTTCCTCTTCGTGATCTTTCGAGAAGTTTTTCATACTGAGAACTCCTGACAAAATGATTTCCTGTACTTTCTGTCCTCTGGCCAGAAAACTGGGGCTTTAGTTACTCTAATAGCACAGCAACAGGGGTTTGCCCTATTAGACAACTCTCTTGGACCAAAGCTCTATCGATCAGAGAAGAAAGTTCCCCTCTCTCAACGTTTTGGCTCTCAAACCCACATCACTACAGGATCGCTTGAAGAGCAGGGTGCAAGATGATGGAGAAAAGATTTTGTAAAAAAGAAAAATGGTTAGGGACACCCGGGTGGCTCAGTCGGTAAAGCGGCCGACTTTTGCTTAGGTCATGATCTCATGGTTCGTGGGTTTGAGCTGTGTCGGGCTCTGTGCTGACAGCTCAGAGCCTGGAAACTGCTTCAGATTCTGTGTCTCCCTCTCTCTCTGCCCCTCCCCTACTTGTACTCTGTCTCTCTCTCTCAAAAATAAATAAACATTTAAAAAATTATCAAAAAAAAAAAAAAGAAAAATGGCTAATTTCCTTACTCTGAGTGTTAGGAGTCTCCTTTCCTGATATTCAACCCAGATTTAGAGTGTTTCTCCTGAAACTCTCTCTGCACCAGAGTGCCCACTTCCGGGTTTCAGACTGCACTGAGTTCAAATGGAGAGAAAAGCAATAGCCCATTCAGTGGCACTTCAAATCCCGATCTTCTTTCCCAATCTGCCTCCTACTATTCATTTTTCAGAGTCATCAAGTAACTGTTCCATGCATTCTATCCAGGTTTTATGACTGCACTCAGAGAGAGAAACAGGGTAGTGTGTACTTAATCTTAAAGAGAACTAGAATTTACTAGATACTTAAAACTGGGTAATTCCCAAGCCTCAGTCTCTTCATCTATAGAGTAGGAATGACAAGAATCTTTGTGACTAGAGTTTGGAGAGAGCCAAGGAGACGAAACATGTAAAGCATTTAATTCTTAGAACATTAAAATGTGCCCAACAAATGTTAGCTGCTGTTACTATTTTCATTAGTTACTATTGCTGTTTTTGTTGCTGCTGCTGCTGCTGCTGTGGCAAAACTGAGAAGGAACCTAGGAAAGCAGTAGGAAGAGGCAAGAGAAAACTAGTATAATTAACAAATGTGAGAAGAGTCGAGGAGACTCTGCATTGTATGTCTCACACTTAAACAGTTCATTTATCATTTTGCTTTAATCATGAACTATTGAAGCTACACGAACAGTATGCCATGCAGCCATCTTTAGTTGTAGGTGACAACAATGTGTTACTGTGTTACTCTCCACGCTAGGTACACAGATGGACACTTTAGTCCTTTACTGTCTTCAAGAAAGATGAAGAGGAGAAAGGCATCCCAGTGTCACCTTCTGGATGAGTATACGGAGGTAATGGAGGTGGGTGTGAAAATGGAAAAATCTTTATACCCTCTTCTTCTGCCTAATTCACTCATGTACAAGATAGCTTTACGTGGTCATTGCCTCTGGTGCAAAATTCATCCATTGTGCCCAGAGTCAACATTTTTAAGGTAAGAACAATAAATAGCTCTTTACTATTTATGTAGTGTCCTTTAGGTGTTATTTAATACGTTATAGGGCAGTGCTAATAGATTGTAAAGGGTGGGTGGTGGTGTCCTGGAAACGAATCCAGATCTTCCACTTCATTCATTCTTAGGTAAACAACTGCTTTTTACATGTCTTTGGATAAAAGTTGACTTTTCCTGGAACATAACTTTGATATACAATGTGGCTTTCTTTACTAAGGCTCTTTGCCATATCCACAGCCTATATATTCCACTCGAGAGCATCAAAGCAAAAAAAGAATGACATCTTCCTACACATGCCCATCGGCTTAGCTCTGGTGAATTCTTTAGCTGTGGGTATTATATGGTAGAATGAATAAGAATTTTTTATTCAGACAGAATTGGATTTAAATTCTGGCTCCCTCGCTTCTCATGCATTTGAACTTGGGAATGTTACTTCAACTCTCAGAAATCACCGTTTCCTTACCTGTAAAAGGACGTTAATAATACTTAGCACAAAGGGCTTCCTTGATTATTAAAAACAATATGTGTAATATATGTATGGTAGGTACATAAACAAATTTATAGGACACTGAAGGCATTTTGTGTAAAATGCAGATACACCATTCATGCCCACTTTTTGGAGTTTAAAAAATATTTTTTAATTTATTTTAAGAGAGAGAGAGAGAGAGAGAGAGAACCTGTGCAAGCAGGGGAAGGGCAGAGAGAGAGAGGGAGAGAGAGAATCCCATGCAGGCTCCATGTCAGAGCAGAGCCTGATGAGATGCTCAATCCCATGAACCTCAAGATCATGACCTGAGCCAAAATCAAGAGTCGGATGCTTAACTGACTGAGCCACCCAGGCATCCCCTTTTATTTTAGGGTTTAGATTATTTCAGCAAATGTTTATAATTTACTAATCTTTGTGGTTATGACAATCCACCCTAAAATTCACTTTCCCGTAGAAAAGCAGGGATAAAAAGTAGGAACTTGTACAATGCTAAAGATCTCTTTAATGTTTCATTAACAACAGCAGCTCAGTGTTTGGAAAATAATTGTGATAAGTGGAATTCACTACAAACAGAGGACCTTGTGCCTTCCATAGATGCCCATCACTTGGATGACTTACCTAATAGTACTTTCTTACCTAGTAGTAGTATTAGCTAAGTAGTAGACTTACCTAATAGACCTTGCTTTGTAAAGTCCCAAGTACAGCCCCTAACATCTTTGGACCCTTAAGAATGAAGACTGTAACAATAGCCACTGTACTCAGGGTGAGCACTTACTACACGTCAGGGCTCTGCTCAGCACTTAGCTGACATTGTCTCACAAATCCTCCTGACACCTCTATATGCTGGACCATTTTACAAGTGAGAAACCTGATGCTTAGAACCTTTAAGGAACTTACCGATGGGGCATGCAGTTAATGCATTGCCAAGCAGGAGTTCAAACCCAGGTCCTACTAGCTCTAAACCCCATGCCCTTAACCACTACACCACCTAGAGATTTTTCATTTTCTTACCCCTTGCAGGTTGAGTCTCACTAATCAAAACTAAACATTCTAGACCTATGAGGCATTGGTTACATTAGATCCTACTGCATTTATCAACAATTATGGACCAAAGCTAGTTTTTTTAGGCACAATAGAGATCAAAATCCATTTCAACTCCAAGGATCTTTCTTTAACAACTTTTTTTTTTTTTTTCAACGTTTATTTATTTTTGGGACAGAGAGAGACAGAGCATGAACGGGGGAGGGGCAGAGAGAGAGGGAGACACAGAATCGGAAACAGGCTCCAGGCTCTGAGCCATCAGCCCAGAGCCTGATGCGGGGCTCGAACTCACGGACCGCGAGATCGTGACCTGGCTGAAGTCGGACGCTTAACCGACTGCGCCACCCAGGCGCCCCTCCAAGGATCTTTCAAATTCCTTTGTCGCACTTGAATTTTGTTGAGTTAAACAAAGGGGCATTCACCTCGAATGTGATTTCTTTTTTCTTAGAATGTTCCTAACAGTATTTGTCTCAATGAAATCTTCACAACATAAAGAAAAGAGGCAAAGAAACTGACCCCTGCTATTTAAAGACTTGAAGACAGTTCATCCAAAGTATTCTTGGAGGGCAACATAGCTAGAAACACTGAATTAACACTTTGCATTTAAATATCCCTTTACAATACATAAAACACTTTTGCAAGTTGTAGGGAGTAAGGTGTAGTATATACTACACAATCTCTTCTAAAAGAGGAGACTTGACCTTAAACAGATTAAGTGACTTGCCAAGGTTACATAACTCTTCAGGTTGTGCGTCAAAACTAGAACCTGAATCTTCTGAATCTAGGCCCAATTTTCTGTAAGAAGAGCAAGCAGTAGTGGTATTCCCGGGAATGTTAATTTAAGTAGAAATGGTGACTACTGGAGACGTTCTGTGCTATAAAACATACACTTTAGTTATAATTTGGTGGGGGGTTTTATTTACTGGTTAAGATATTAAACAGCAACCCTTGTTATCATTATATAATTACAGGACTATGGTATTACGATCATTTTATAATTCAGAGAAGTTTGATACAAAAGGGTAACTTGTTCATGGAATGATAAAAATGAGTAACAAATTTCAGATTATGGCCACTGGCATTTTAAAGGAGGCCCTTGGCCAAGTTTGGGACTGATGCAAGATGACCTCTTCTTTTACATTATCAGCTATATGGCACTTTCTCAAAACCTTGGCTTCAGTCCATCATGGGCTGTTTTGGAAGGAAACGTGTAGCACATGCTATATTAGTCCTCATTTCCCATTTTGGGGAAGAAAAGAATCATTTAATATACATGTGAGCTTTTTACGTACATAAAATGGTTAAGAGAATTATGTTGGGTAATGGAACATTGCACTTTAAGATTTACACACTTCAAAAAGAAATGCATTAGACATGTTAATATGCCTAAATGCACAAAAAGAATTTAAATATGACAATTAATTTATCACCTGTTGACAAATAACATTTTATACTTAATGTTAGAGGAAAAATATTTTTCGTGAAGTGGCCAATTCTAATAAACATGCCAAATGTGTCTGTAAATAAAAGGCGATAATGTTAGTCAGCACCTTATAAACACTCCGAATTCAATCTACTCTAAGTGATGTGAGCACTAAGGAGAAGGGTGATGAGAACATGATGCCAGAAGGAAGAGCTATAGCTAACTAACTGGGAGAGGGTCCGGGTCTGAAGACAAAGGCATGCGTGGTTTGGCTCACCTGTTTTGCTCTCCTGAAGCTACGATTAATTTTCAAGAGGAAGTCACAAAACATATATTATATCTGAGTGTTCTCAGGTAAAGACCTAAAATTCCCAGGCTTTCTCACAGGCCAGGATAAAGGGGTTGTTTAGTAGAAGCATTTTCCTTTTAAGAGGAAAAAAAAAAAAAGCTTATGTTTTGACTATTAGGCATAATTTCAAAACAATTCTGTATGTTTGAGAGCATAGATTATTGTTAGCTTTTAGCTAGTAGCTGTCTAATAAATCTAATGAATAAATCAATAAAATTGGTTCCTGGGCTATTTTTCTTTTTAAAACATATATTAATGATTCTCCATATCATGCTATGACCATTACATGACCAAGTGTACAATGAACGAATATCACTGTGAAATGGAGTTCCCCAAAAAAAGGGGAGAAGGATGAATGATTGCTTTAATGTGAGCAGACTACCTATTCCTCAACATTAAGTTCATTATATTTTTTTAAAGTTATTCAGAGAAAATCCATCTTTTCCCTCAATATCATGAAGTCAAAGAGGAGAAAGATGGGTTTTCTCTGAATAACTTTTCCCTCTTCAGCTTCACAGTATTGAACTAAAAAAAAAAAAAAGTTTCTTTGTCATCTACAATGATTGTTAGAATTTATCTGGATTTTTTGGAACAAAAATTTCTGTTACCCAGCATCCTTTTTTATCCACAAGACAAGGTTAATTGGTATTTCGTGATAATGACCCTAAAGTGGAATAAGATTCTTATAATACATTAAATCAGGAATATATTATGGCATGTATCATTTAGAGCTAAGCACACTGTATCCTAATTTGAACTATCTGAGTATTTATACATATTAACGTTATTTTTCAGAAAAATTGGTGCATCAAACATCCAAGTACGAAGACCTGACCTGCTCAGTAAAATGGTCATATTTGACATGTGGGCATACCTGGAAAATCTGATTACTTGATTTGGGATTCTGGTTCTGCTTCTTATTGGTTGTGTGACTGTAATCAAGTGATTGCCTCAGTTTCCTCATCTGTAAAATGGGATTACATTAGTACCTATTCTATAGGATTGCCATGAGGGTATCAGGTCATGTAGGCAGAACAGTTAGCAAAGATGGGCACAGGATACACACTCCAAAAGAGCATTAATATGTTACATTGGTTTTACTACTATGGGAAAATGAGAAAACAGCTACCCATGTGTGTAGTTAGGGAGAAACTGAACAAAAATATTCTCAAATGGAATCAACACAAGGAGAGTCACTCTGAGTTAAATACTCCATAAGAAAGAAAGAGAGAAAGAAAGAAAGAAAGAAAGAAAGAAAGAAAGAAAGAAAGAAGAGAAGGGAGGGAGGGAAGGAAGAAGGGAAGAAGGGAAGAGAAGAGGAGGGAGGGAGGAGAGAGGGAGGGTGGAAGGGAGTGAGGAAAGGAAATGCCCTGACCTCAACCCTGAAATAAGTAAAAAACAATAGTTACTCTGAGCAAGAAGATAAATTTCCCTCTTCACATAGAACTAAAGAAAAAGGCATTCCATATAAACAAGTGGTTTGTGATGAGCTTTTTAAAAAAAAGAAATGCCCAGCCCAATTTCACCTACAGTTGCCAAGGTATCTGAGGAGGACAGCCTGTGAGGTGCAGAGGGGAGCAGGCGAGGCCTATGGATTCAGGCCCAAAGCATCACTCAGTCAAGGCACACTGCGGAGTGACCTTCTCCCACTCTGGCTTCACCCCGTTAAGCGAGCAGAAATGCAAGAACCACTGTCACCGTAGCTTTTCACTAGCTTGTTTATTTACCCATCAAGAACCATAAGGACCTTTACTGCATAAAATGCCAAGTGTGGTGGTAATTGACATCAAACGATCCATGTCTACCAACAAATGAAAGACTAAAGTAATAAACATAGAGAGATGAGTGTTTAATGACCTTCAACAAATTTTTATTGTAAGATCCATAACAGTTAACTATATACACTGACATCTCTGGCCTGGAGCAGTCTCCGTTGTCAAAGTCAGAGGAAGAGGCCCAAATCCTGCCTTGCTACAGTGGCTCATGAAAACTGGCTTGAATGTATTAGCCTGGAATGGGTTTGCCAAAATTGCAGGCCCCTGAGACTTCCACCATGTCCGTAGAATTAAAATTTTCCACTTTGAGTACCACCTCCCCACCCCACCTCCGCCCTTCATACATATCCTCTTGACTTTTTCCATAGCTGGATAAAACAGTGGAGTCATCAGAGACCTTTAAACCATTTCTTCCCCAAATCAAGACATCCAGAGGAAGCATAATAAATATTGTCATTCAAGATGCTCTTGGATTTCCATAATCCCCAACCACTGGCTTTAGCTTAGTTCTAAGAACATCTGCCCATAGCCTGAACTGAATGGCCGTTTTGTCAGTGTTAAGAGACAAGCTCAGAATATTTCCTTGTATGTAGATTTTTATTTGTAAACAGAGCATAAATAAAAACAGGAGAAAGCAATAATGGTCCCTCTGTTGAACATCACAGGTTATGAAATCACCACAGTACAAAGTAGAAAGACAACACAATTACATTAATTTCCTTCTAAGTCCACTGCTTCATTTTCTTTAGGTGCTCATTTAGATCCATGATCTATGGGCCAGAGATTGATTTTATGGCTGAAGTCATGACTCTTTATATAGAGACAGTGATGCAGTTTCAAGAACTCATCCAGAACCTCAGATTCACAGAGATCCTAAAGGAGGCTGTTCCTTAGTCTCTCATAACGACCAAGAGCTGATCTCAACCCAAGAGAGACCTAATATAATACATACCAAGTCCCCCAGTAAGTGGTGACTCTGAAGGAAGACATTACTTCTCCCCGCTTTGGTATCATCCTATACTAAATGCTTAATACTTGTTTACTAAACTCAAATCTGTGATAGGTATTTGGGAGACTAAATAGCAAAATGGTGATAATTTTTATTTTCTCCATGGTATTCAAAATATTAATTAGGTTAGTATGTTAGCTAAAAAAAAAAAGTATTTCAGTGGTTATGAATTCAACTGACAATGGCAGAGGAACTTCTCTCCTCTGGTAGAGGAGTATCAGTTTAGAGGAAAAGACAAAAGCACCTTTGAATCTCAAAATCTGCAGTATCACTTTTATAATAATGTAGGCTGTAGGGTTAAGCATGACACAATTTGTCATGGTTCTGTAAGCTTCTGTAATTCAAAGAAGGATCTCTCCAAAAGTTGGAGAAAACTCAGGTAGGATTTCAGCATCATGGAAATCCATTATTTTATCAGCCCAGAACAAAATGCTTCTCTAGGAAATGCTCCTAATGTGTGTTTCAAAAAGTAGTGGCTGTATTCTAATAGATCTTACCTCCCACCTAATATTGATCTAGGACCAGCCACCTGACCAAATCTGGGACCAGTCATCAAGCAAAGCCTTCCAGCCATTCTGACTGGATTGGGGGTAGGGAGCAGGTGACACTTACCCCAAACAGGTCAATCAGCATGCTTTGGGGGCTTTCTCTTGAGATAAGAGAACAAGTTTTAGAGCCTCTTTGCCTCTCTGGCAGTGAAATTAAAAACAGTGGGAATGCAAGCTGGTGCAGCCACTCTGGAAAACAGTATGGGAGTTCCTCAAAAAACTAAAAATAGAACCACCCTATGACCCAGCAATTGCACTACTAGGCATTTATCCAAGGGATAGAGGTGTGCTGTTTCGAAGGGACACATGCACCCCCATGTTTATAGCAGCACTATCAACAATAGCCAAAGTATGGAAAGAGCCCAAATGTCCATCAATGGATGAATGGATAAAGAAAATGTGGTATATATATACAATGGAGTATTACTCAGCAACCAAAAAAAATGAAATCTTGCCATGTGCAACTACGTGGATGGAACTGGAGGGTATTATGCTAAGTGAAATTAGTCAGAGAAAGACAAAAATCATATGACTTCACTCATATGAGGACTTTAAGAGACAAAACAGATGAACATAAGGGAAGGGAAACAAAAATAATACAAAAACAGGGAGGAGGACAAAACAGAAGAGACTCATTAATATGGAGAACAAACTGAGGGTTACGGGAGGGGTTGTGGGAGGGGGGATGGACTAAATGGGTAAGGAGCACTAAGGAATCTACTTCTGAAATCATTGTTGAACTATATGCTAACTAATTTGGATGTAAATTTAAAAAAATAAAAAAATAAAACAAGTTAATAAAAACAAAACAAAAATAAACCGGAAGCCTAAAAAAAAAAAAAAAAAAGGAAGTTTAATAATTGCTGGCTAACATGTCCATGTTAAATGGACCATCATGTAAAAATGTTATTGTTCACTAAAAGAGGATGATATTGACATGTAGCAAGAAGCACAGCAGAACCAAGAATGGAGATGGAAGGTCCAGTGGTATTCCAATCTCTGGTCCCAGTTGTCTTCCTCCCTGTAGTCTGATATTGTATTCCCACCATACATATGTAACAGACATAAACTCAAGAGCATAGATAATAGCAAATGTAGTAAAATAATTAGGAAGAGATAAGCTTGTATATTCATAAATTTTGTTCTTAATACAATTTATTCAATTGCAAGTATATATAATTTAATTTTTAGTGATGGCTCTGTTTAACAATCAGCTTGCAAAATTCGTGATAATTTAGCCAGTGGGTCTGGTACAAGATGGGTGGTTTAAGCACACCCCTGTAGCATGGTGACCTTACTTAACTGAGCGTTTTTTTGTTTTTTCTAATGTTTATTTTTGAGAGAGACAGAGTGTGAGCGGGGCAGGGACAGAGAAAGAGGGAGACACAGAATCCGAAGCAGGCTCCAGGCTCTGAGCTGTCAGCACAGAGCCCGACGCGGGGCTCAAACCCACAAACTGTGAGATCATGACCTGAGCCAAAGTTGGATGCTCAACAGACTGAGCCACCCAGGCGCCCCAACTGAAGGGTTTTTTTATCCTAAAGTTTTAAATTTTTATATAGTTAGATCTATCAAAACTTTGTAGTTTCAGGCTTTGGCATTATATTAGAAAGATCTTCTCCTATTCAAAAATTATAAAAATATTCATATTTTAATCTAACACTTTCATCTTTCCAAAATAAAATAAAATAAAATACAAAATAAAACCAAAAAATCTTCAATTTATCTGAAATTTATTTGCATGTTATGTACGAGATAAAGATCTATTCTTTCCCCTCAAATGTTAGCCTGTCATAATACCTTTTATTTGAATAAACTATCCTCCTGTTTAACCTTTATGATACACTAAATTCTGATGAATACTTGGATCTGTTCTGCAGATTGCTATTCTGGCCCACTGATTTATCTCCATTTTTTATGGCCAGTGAATTACACTGTTCTAATTAGTGAATCTTTAAAATACATTTTATCTCCTTTAGAACATCTCTCCCATTGCTCTTTTAAAATTTTTCTGGGCTATTTTTGTGTATTATTATTCCAAATGAATTACATAATCATTTTTGTCAGGTTTCAAAAAAATCCCATTAGGATTTTTATTGCATTTGCATTAAATTTTTTACTTCTTCACAATAATGAATGGTCCCAAGAACATGACATTTTATATCTATACACTTATATTTCCATTTACTCAAGTTCCCTTGCATATATATATATATATATATATATATATATATATATATATACATATATAGTATATATATAAATTTAGGTGTTGCACTTTTCTTACTGTTTATTTCTACAAATTTTCTAGTTTGTTGCTACTGTTAATAGAATTTCTCATTTTATTCAATCAGAAATTTTTAGTTAAAAATACAAAAGGTCAATTTAAAAACCTATTGTTTTGTTTGCATACTTATAATTGCCCACTTTTCTGGCTCTCTTTTTGATTCTAATAGTCTTTTGATTCTTCTCTGCAAATGAAAATGTTTTTACTCTATCTCTAATGTTTATACCTCTTATTTCCTTGCCTTGTCTAATTGCATTGGCTAGGACTGCCCAACAGCATTGTGTAGAATGGTAAAAGTAGACATCTTTGTCTTGTTTCTTCTTTCTATGCAAATGCCTCTAGCTTTTGTCTTCAGACAACTTTTTATTATTTTAAAGTAGTATCATTAAATCCCAAATAACCAAAAGATTTTATTAAGATTGAATATTAATTTTTACCAAGTGCTTTTCTGCCTTATGGGATTCATATGGGTTTTCCCTTTATTTTGTTAACAAGTTTTCTAATGTTGACCTATCCTTATATTCCTGGGGCACTCCTTACCCTTAGATTGTTCTTTCAATATTGAATTTAACTGTAGCATAATGACTTTCACAGAACAGGTACAAAAAATACTGATTGATTTACCGATTAATTGATTGGAAAAGGAAAATGAAAGTCACTGATCCTCTCTGTCACTAGGAATTGAAATTGCCATGATTACGTTGTCCTTCTTAGGATAATGAGGAAAACAAGAACCCAAATTAATGAGCTACAGGAGTGATGAATGCCAAGGATGAATTTCTTCGGAGTCTCAATTCCTGGGAGAAGGTAGTTACTGGCTTCTAAGATTTTTATATCCCTTGACTTGATAAATGGTAAAGTGAATTGGATAGGTTAACATCTGAAAAACAGACCTGCTGTGGGAACCCTTAGGAGATATCACTGTGTCTGAGAAAGTTTAACTGGAATAATAACTTTAATAGTGAAAATTTCCTGTGGCACAGACAGTGTCTGCCGAGATGCTCTCTTTTGCACTCCATCCATGGTAAATGGTTTTTTTGCTGCCTCCATGCTTCAGTCATGGAATCTGAGCTCAGGAGGGTGACCACCATTTCCTCTCAAATCCTCTACCTTCAGGCAGAACTGAGTCCAACCCAAAGAACCTAATATTTAAAATCTGTAAAGAAAGATGGGAGCCTTGTCCCATAAGACAATTTCCAACTTCTCACAGTCCTGTTGGTCAAGAAACTCTTCCTAACATCTCACCTCAATTCCTCATACCCTTTCTCTTGTAATAAAGTGTCTTAAAATTGTTTCTGTCAAAATTCTCCCAAAACAGTTCTTGCCCTTCCATGTAATCTCTCTCACTAGTAATGAAACTAATCGAGGAATCACTGTACAAAATCCATTTCCCCCAACTTCCATTCCCTCAGCTAGGCTTTACTGAGCACCTACTATGTGCCAAATACCAAAGTAGATGCCTTTTAAAAGGGAGTAAGGAAGAGAAAACAAGAAACCCTTTAGAATACAGATGAATCAGACCTGGTTCCTGACCCTGAGAAGCTTGTGGTTTACCTGAAGAGCAAACACTAGAAACATAAAATTATTCCCTAAGGGTATTTTCTACGGATTGTGACTTCAAGATGAGAATCTCACATATGGGAGAATGTTACCTGCAAACACACAATACAAAGCACTTCACGCTATTTGATGTTTATATAGATCATTTTCCAAGAAAATAAAAGTGATTTATATACGTTCCCTCAATATTTACACATCCCCTCAACTGCCAAGGGCCCTGCTTCCCTTCACACACACATAGGGCTTTTATTGACTTCAAAGGGAGCTTGGTGTATAAGGGAGAGACTCACAGGGGCTGAAATGGACACATGCTGCTATTAATCTCAGCACACTTCTCTGAGCTAGGGAGGCAGGAAGTACTGTTAGAGGCCTTTAAAGACAAAGGAATTAGACACAAGGATTAAACAACTTCCTCAAAGCCAAAATGGTTCCTGGGAGGTGAAATGTTATAGCACCGAAGTCAGTCTGTTGGGATTTGAATCCTGACCCCAACCCTTATCACCAGTGTAACCTCAAGCAATGAACTTAATTAACCTCTCTGTGGTTTCTTCATTGGTAAGATAGGGATAGTACTAATCCCTACCACGTAAGGTTGTTTTGAAGATTATGTATCTATAAATATTGTTCTGGAACCAATATTGCAGATTAGTCATCTGCATAAGTATTAGATTTCAATCACAGACAACCCAGTAATTGAAACCTTAAAGACAGAAGTCACCCCTAAGTTAACCCACTAAATTAGAAATAATGGGACTAGGTCTAAACGAGCTCAGCAAACCTCAGACAAAATTGGGGTTCCCCCCTGACCCACTTCCTGTAATGTCTTCCTTTTCATTATCTTGGATATCCAAAACCAAAAATTTCTTTCAGCTAAAATTGTACATTTCCATTGCTGTGTTGTTTCTTCTCCTTCCCCTTCCCCTCTTCTTCTTCCTTTTATTGCAGGATCACAAAGATGACACAGGGCCTGCGAAGGTTCATTTTGCCCCAGGAAGATTACCTGGCTATTTCCAAAGAGACACTGCATACAAGTCTTGAGGCAGGAAAGAACATCTCATTCTTATGGCCAAGCTGTAAAAATTTTTTATACCTAAATCAAATTTTCAGGCCATTCTTCAATTTAAGTTTCATGTGGGATATATTGTTATCTGGTCATGATTATCAGCTACCCTTCAAGAACATCTATATACAAAACAAAACTGTTTATTAAAAATCTTGGTCTGTAAAATCTTGCTTCACACCCCAAACAGGCAGGTAATCATCCTGTAGGGATCTGCACTATAAATTTATTTCAATATAATAGAAGTAAGCATAATTTAAAATCTCCCAAATACACCATCTTCTCATTCTCTGCCCCCAGATTAACCTTCATTAACTGGAAGTCATGCTTATCAGCCTTAAGCGAAGCCAGAATTCAGACTCATTTGAACCACTTGTTTTGCCCTTTTACGTGGTTACAGAGGGTACTATTGGTCTCTGTCTGACCGAACTCAACTGATGTTGAACTCAAGCCCTTGTTCAAGAGCCATTAGCATCATACTAACTATGAATTTAGGAGATTTGCCCAAGTCACACAGATAGTTTAAGCATTAAATTTGTGTGTCTGCTCTCTTAGAAACATTTTAAACATTATCCATTATCACTCCCGGATAAAATGACACATAACTGATGATGTTCTAGGCATCAGTGCCATTAAATTAAGAACATAGAAATACTATTATTTATTTCATTAATTTGTTCAAATGTAGAAAAGGCTTTTGAAATACCTTCTTGGACCCCACTGACCATCCTTGTCTAGGAGGGGCCTGCCTGACCCTCCAAGATAAACTATGTTTGTACTATATCACCTCCCTTCAAAACAAAGGAGGACACTAGCCCAGGTTGAGCCAATCATATTTCCTCTGCTGAGAATTTGGGATTGATTCAGTCTGGGCTGGAGAAGATATGAGTGGAGGCGATATGACCTGACGTCCCCTCTCTGGTCTTTCCTTGACATGTTTGCAAATAGCATAAAGGGGACTGGAAAACCCAGTCTGGGGGACTGCACTGTCAGCAGAATCCAGAATAATATCAGTTTGTTGAAAGAACCACTAGTCTTCCTGCAGGAAACAATGGTCTGTGACTGGAGACCTAGCGATGTCACGGGAAGGAGGCCCTGACTTCAGCAGCTTGTGAGGCAGCTGAAAACAGGCGGGGTATGGAGTGTGGGACGGGAGGCAGCCACAGCCGGTCACGTGAGAAGATGACGTCATCGCGTCAGCAGCAGTCCGGAAGGTGGCTCCTTCACCTCCGTGGCTCCTTCCCTGGCACCACCTTCTACGCTGGGTATCAGCTTCTCACACACTATCCAGACCATCTATCTAGTCATAGAAAGTGGTGAGTTCATCCCTTTGGGGATTACCTGTAAATAACTTAAAATGTCACTCCTTTAAAGGGTATTTACATCTCCATAGGCGTTACTACTACTAGTACTCCACTAGTATTGTAATGGTAGTAGCTAACAATGTGAAGATTTCTAAGCTGCTGCAGGCCCAGCCATGCTCTATAGGCTCTGCTACTCCCCTGAAATGCTCTCTCTTACTCGAACATCAGTCCTCCCCTAAGCATCGGCTCCAAAGGTCCTGATAAAATTCCTCACAGTGCCCCTCCACCTTGGAATCCCTCCTTTGTTGGCTTTATTCAATGTCTCTGAATCCAACACCCAGGGAGACTGACAGAATGGGATATGGGATACGGGATAGGGAATCATTGCCTGGGAATGGAAGCTATGGGAATAGACAAAGAAAGCAGAGTAAGAATTAAGACCAAAGACTGATTTCTGGAGAATGCAAAATTTAAGGGATGGTGGAAGGAGAGGAGGAATCAGAGAGAAAGAGGAAGACCCAAGAGAAATATCAGGAAAGCCAAGGTGGGAAGAAATCTTTTAAGTATGGGCTGTCGTGCCAGAAGCAGAAGAGAGATTCAGCAGCAGAGAATGGCAATGGGCAGTAGACCAGCACCTGAGAGGCACAGCGGTACTCCTCCCCAGACAGGCACGGGATGACGGCGAAAGCACTGGTGGGCAGGGACAGTCAGAATCTGCCAGGGAGGAGGCAGAACCCAATAGCGATAGGAGACCAGCCAGAGTCTAATTGGCAGAAACTAGTCCCAAAGAGTCATGGATATTGAAGTTGCCAAACCAAGAAAAATAAAGTCAATATTATATAGAAAATACTCAAAAGACTATATTCATCAATGTCATCTTCTCTCACTACCACTGAAAAGGCATGGTCTTAGGCACTCCACACTGTCTCAAAGGAGTGCTTACTCTGCCTAGTGATAATAATGACACCAACATTTTGACCAGCAGAAACCCAGCTACCTGGAATCTTTAATTAACCAGATTTATGATTTAATTCACCCATCCTCCATTTCTAAAACAGGGAGGAAATTGTCCAAAAAAAAAAAAAACCCCAAAACACACACACACACATTTTAGAGATTTAGTCAACAAAGAAATATAAGATCTATACAGATTCAACTCAACCCTGATACATTTTCTAGCCATACAAAACAAGAAGTGATGTTTGGGATAATAACCCAGAAATAAAAGATTCAACCATTGAAGAAATACTTATGCTTATATTTATATAACAAAAATTTTATGCTTTCAAAAATTCTATTCCATTTAATCTTGTTAACCTTCTTAGGGTTAATCAAATCAAATGGAGTAATCTTCGGTAATAGGTAATCTCATAGCAAGTTTACTTTGGAAATATCATAGAGAGTCTTGGTACTTCTGTGAGTTTCAGAAATCAAAAATTAAATCACTAATGAAGAAATTAGTCCCATGCAGTCTGAGAAAACACTTCTTGAAATATTTAATTCCTTTATGTAACCATTTTAAAGTTATTGAGATATGAAATGAAAAACAGAATCAGTGAGTTTGGGATGCTTTCTTGTAGTCCCCTAGATTCAAAACCAACACATTTAATAGGGTTTAAAGTCTCTAACTCAGTTCTAATGAAAAATTTGTGCCCCTTGACTATGTCACTGCACACACCATTAGGGCTCTAAGGAAAGTGAGAGAAGGTATCAATCCAGTAAATGGAGAAGCCAAAATTATAGTTCATTTCTCCTGATTTCCTTTCTTTTTTGTTCTACTTTATGATGTTATTTTTTCATCCATAGACTTTATGAACTAATAATAAACTCTTCTACGGGTAAAACTAAGATGTGTTACTGTAATAGCATATATGTTAATGAATGGAAGTTTGTATACATCAAGACTGACCCAAATGTTTTCGTACATAATTAGGAATTAACACATTCAGCTAGAATGCATAGTGCCTTTCATGTTCTCTCTCTCTGTCTCTCTCTCTTTCATATGTACACACAGACACACACACACACACACACACACACACACACACACACGCACCAACCAGCTATTCTGACTAGGGTGCCTTTGTGGAAGGTTGTTGGGCTGTTGACTGACTGTTAACCACGGCTGACAGATCCCTCTGGGTACCCAGTAATAGTTGACTCATTATGCTTTTCCACTGGCCAAGCCATGTTGTCAGAGGAAAGATGGCCAACTATGAGAAAAGAATTGCTCCAGAAAAGGGCATACGTGCAGAGGGCAGCTGTTTCCCTTCTCTCTCAGGACGTCCAGGTGCCATTACTAAATTTCCTGTATGCAGGGCCTGGAAAAGTTCACTGACCTCAGGCAGGGGGTGGGGGGACAGGGAACACTTTTTCCTTTCAAACTGTCTTTCTTTACTCATTGTAACCAGAGGATCACTGCTCACTATGTTGTCTTATAAATTATTCCTATAAGATTTATAGCCATTTCTATGCTTCAAGTCAAACATTCTTTTAAGGCCAAACAGAGTAATTTACTGGATTTGTGTCTCTAAACAATCTTATAAATAGTCACTCTCTAGTTCAAGGTGAATAACAGTCGGTGGCAGGCTAGCATCAAAGAATACTGATTGCAATTCAATTTTATTACCTTTGAGGATTCACCCTGAGGAATAGGGCAGACTGGCCAAAAATCTATAGGCTGATCATTTTGGGTCTGTATTGGAAAATCCTTTCCAAGTAAACACCTCCTATATGGGTTTTTGCCTCCTCTCTTCATTGATGACCATATATATTTTTTCTTTCCCGGAGATACCAAGATGACAGTGCTGCTAATCAGACCTGCAGTTATGGCTGAGAGGAGCAGTGTATGTTCTTTCCAACCTGCTTGCACATCAAGCCTGATCCCTAAGTTGTGGTTGCAAATCCTTTTTGAGACCCTGACACACCCGTAAACACCCTCTATCCTTGACGCCATGGCAAATGGCAATGAACTCGTGCTTAATGCCACTACAGCTTCTCACTCTTGATAATTTCACCTGTTATGTAAGGCTTACATGAGATGCTGGCAAAATTTTCAGAAAACTAGATATTCTGTACAGGCACATTTGACTCTCATGGTTCTAGAAATACACCCTGTAGCCTATGGTCTTTGATTTGGCCTAGGAGTTTGATAACACATTGATACCATTTTCTGCCTGTCAACCTACCAAAGGACACACAAACTTCTTAATTTCCCCAGAACTATATGGAATGCTCCAAAATGTGCCATTAGGTACAGCCATCCCAGGAAGACTATGGTAAGGTAGTGGGACAATGTGAAGAATTCTAGAATATGAGACTCCATTCTGCCTGTGATTTTAGCCTAAGGGAACCCAACAGAGGTAAACTAAGCTCACATCTGTTTCTTTTTTTCTTTCGTGTCCTTAAAACCTAGAGATTATTTAGCCAAAGTAAAAAATTAACTTTTTATCAAAGGTTCCTTTCTCTCATTATCTCTCTTTTCAAGTCTGGAACATTTCAGACTTCAGCACTTCTCCAGGGTCAAACTCTGAATTCAGTAAACAAGATTTTGCTAAGTGTGCACGTGTGCTGCCTTAGCAGCTAGATGCTGAGGGAAAAGGAAAGGTGAGAAACAGGAAATGAAGTGTAAATGGAATTGTAATGTCTGTTATCGGTGATGTCTGTGTGAGGAACCAAGTCATTACTGTGGGGTGCAAAGGATTTGTGTTAATGTAACAAGTAGGTAAACTTTATTAAAACTACCTTTCAGCTTTCAAAGACTGCTACTGCATTAAGGCTAGCTACCTTAATGTTCATCCAGTTACTTTGCTGGTTGCTATGGCAATATCCTCCTAGGTATTTGTAAGGTCACAAAAGGAAGAGCTAACCCTCTTACTGCTGGAATAACTAATGTGGTTCTGTTACTTGCTTGATGTAAATGGTCTCAAGTGACAGCCAACTGTACATATAGTCAATTACAACTGCTCAAAGGAAATGATTTGTTGTAACAGCCGCTGTTCAACCTCTGTGACATCAATGTTTCTATGGAAACAGTTGCCTATTGCACTGCTTTGAATTGAGTATTGATCAAACTAGGGCCAACACTATTTCAGAGACTCGCTACTTTACTGTGTGGCAATTTACGATAGGAACTCATAACATCACTGTATATTTCAAGCCCCAAGGAACCAATTTAGCAGACAGTTACAGTAGAATATTAACAGAGGTCAATAATGGAAGTCTGATTATAGTCCTAGGACAATTAGTCAATGCTTTTGTTGTCTGCCCTTCCAACATTCGAGCAGCTATTACAGTTTTCAAATAATAATATTCATGCCTGAAGAAAGTGCTATATTCATTCATCTTCAATTTTAAACTTTATTTTTCATTGTTATGTTATCTATCAATAAAACTATTCTGCTATATTAACCAAGCTATGACCCCTCAGAAGTAAATAACTATTGATCAAGGAGTAAAGATCTACTGGTGCACAACACTGTTTTCCATTAATGATCTTATTGGCCCAGCTGATAAGATGGTTGTCTCCAAACAACTGAAGATACAAAGGCAAAAAATAACATAGGTCTAATTTCCATAAAAAATAGTTAGGGTTAAGTCCTCCATCTTTGTAATGGAATGGATTCTCCAACCTCAGTTGAAGGAATAGTGAAAATAAAGACACCGCCCTGCAGAATCCTTCCGTAAGCCATTCATTCTGCATAATATTTCCATTGTCCGTGGATGTTTTATTCCATCTTCTCTGGAAACAACCTTTATGATGGTATCATCCAACACTCTCCTTTTAGAGATGAGGAAATAAGGTGACATGGCCTCTTTGGTCTTTCATAAAATAAATGATCTCCCTACAAATATATACGTGAAAAATGTTATGTTGGAAAAATCATGATTTATACATTTGTCACTCACCTGAAAAAAAATACATGCCAATTATCTCTACTCTTAGATTGATTTGTCAAGAACTCCAGTCAACCAACTCTATAAAATTATTTACTTCTTTCCCTCCTCATTCCAAGTCAGAATTTGAAGCAGATAGCCAGTTTACTGCAGTGACATTGACCACAGTACAGGCATTGAAAATTAATTTTTGCAGCTGAAGTTATAAAACTTCAGAAAGCACTTGGATAATGTGGCTACATGCCAAAGAAGGGTAGGTGTCTATGAATGAAATCTGTTTCAATACATAGATAGTAGCACTAACTTTTTATTACCATAATTGAAAAATTATGGCTTGGAGAATGATTCTTGTCAGGTAATAACAAATTCATCCACCTGCTTCAAAGAAGCTCCTCCTCATATAAGGAAAGTGGATATTCTCCTAGCTTAGCTATTGATTTGAGAAACCCCATATAGATAGCTTAAAAATAAAAATCAGTTTAAAATTTCAGGCCAGTGACATCTAAAATAGTATTTCAATCAGTCTGGATCCCATTATACTTTTTTTTAAATCAGCTAAGACTTTAAGTTAGTCTTTTTGATGATAGGCATGGTCTGTTAGGAGATGAGCTTCCCTTGTTCATATAGCAAGTATTTATTGAGGACCCACAGAATGCCAGTCACTAGTCTGAACAATGGAGCACAGAGTTGAATAAGGCTAGCTCTCAGTAGTAGGTGGGAAGGGTCATTTGCCACGTGGAATAGGGAGTTCAGGAAAGAAGTGGTCTCTGATCCCATACTCAATGTTCTCTCCCTTGTCTCTTTAACAATACTTTTACCACAATTTTTGCTTGTTTATACATTCATACCCTTCTGTGCTCTAGAAAGGATTTACAGTGGACCATAAGTTTGATTCTGAGCTTCTTCCCAACTGGTACCAAAAAAGGAAAGATAATCAATCAGCCACATGATTCCATGTCTGGGAGATTTAAAAAAAAAAAAAAAAAAAAACCAGAGCAAAACAAAAAGCAGATGTGCAAAAGAGGCCTAATGACTTCTCATATTGAGACCAGAGATAATTCTCCCCAGGTCCTTAGAAACCAGACCTTGATAAAGTGGTAAGGAACATCTTCCTCAACACAGTGGCTGTAAATATACCACTTTTGTAAGGCTAAACAAACAAATTCCATGACCACACACCAAAGTGCCATTTAAACACAATTCTGCCAGAGAACAAAACAAGGCTTTCCCTGACATACTACTTTGTATCAATATATAGGTACTGAGGAGGCATAAAAAAATAAAACTTAGTAAATTAGCTATACAATACCTAACTTGGAATAATGTACCTTCCTAGTTTACCTTGAAAATTACTCAGGGGCCAAGATTTACACCTACATAAATAGATGAGATAGTTGAGTTGGCTTACTCATAAATCCATTTGTGTGTGTGTGTGTGTGTGTGTGTGTGTGTGTGTGTAATTTTTATTCTGTAAGTGAGATAACATGGAAGAACTTTCATGAAAATGTTAATCCTGGTTTTAGTCTATGGATCTCAAACTTTTTGGGCCTGGGCTTATCCAAACTAGGTCATCTGTATTAAAAAATAAGAAGAAAGATCATATTATATAATGACCTTCTTTGTCTCTTGTTACAGTTTTCTTACTTAAAGACGATTTTGTCTGACATAAGTGTAGCTACTCCTGTTCTCTTTTGGTTTCCGTTTTCATGGAATATCTTTTTCTATCCCTTCACTTTGAGCCTATGTGTGTCTTTAAAGCTGATGTGAATCTCTTATAGGTAACATATGGTTGGGTCTGGCTTTTTTTTTTTTTTTACATTCAGCCATTCTATGCCTTTTTTTTTTTAAATTGTTGTTTATTTTTAAGAGACAGAGAGCACGAGCAGGGGAGGGGCAGAGAGAGAGGGAAACACAGAATCTAAACCCACGGACACAGGGCTTGCCCCATGAACTGTGAGGTCATGACCTGAGCTGAAGTCAGACGCTTAACCAACTGAGCCACCCAGTGCCTATTCTATGCTTTTTTTTTTTACCGGACACTTTATTTATTTACATTTAAAATAATTACTGACAGGTAAGGACTTACTAGTCCTAGTGCCAATTTCTTAATTGTTTTCATGCTCTTTGTAGTTCCTTTGTTCCTTACTTTTTCTCTTGCTACTTTCCTTTGTAAATTAATGGTTTTCCATAGAGGAATGCTTTGTTTCCCTGTTCTTTATATTTTGTGTATCTACTGTAGGTTTTTGCCTCATGAGTTACCATTTTTAGCAATTTTTTTTCATGGTCTGCCTAAATCTCAGAATAACCTGGTGGTTTTGGGTTTTCTGATCTCTTAGAATATATTTTGACCAGAACTGCTTTAAACAGACTAATACCGAGAGGAACAACTTACATAGGTAAGTGGAATCCAGGTACTGTCACAGGAAAACCACAGGTCTCAAAAGGCCTAAATTTCTGGTGGGCTCCAGCCTCTTCACCACTCCTGTGTGAGAGCAGGCAGCGTACTTGGCCCTCTGAGCTTGTAAACTCAGGTTAATGATCCCCAACCTGAAGAATCCTTGTGATAATTAGCAACAAATGACATATGAGGGCACCTGGCACACAGCAGGTGCTCGATAAATGAGAGCTCTTACTATTTTACAGAGACAGGAAACAATAAACTGGACGGAACTATATAAATCCTGTCTATAATCTTATTCACTCACAGGGAGATGTGGAATAAGGAACCCCCTCAGATGGATCCAGTTACTAGAGAGCCAAAAGTTACCTGTAGGAGCCAACCCCAAATGATGTTTGGTTAGGAGAGGAGGTATTACCTTCTTTCTCATTTTGCAGGTGAGAAAATCAAGTGGTTACATTAGTTAGCAGAACATCAGAATAGGATGGAAACCAAGGTCTTCTGATTAGAATGGTTCTTGTTTTCCCCACAGCTCTCCACCAGTTACCCTATAACTCAGCCCCTGGACAAGCACTCCCAAAACATAGCATCCCAACAGATTGCCGGCACCAGAGGAAAGTGCACGGGGATGCTATCAACTTCAGGAACTAAATTTTAGCTGGCAAAAATTCATCAAGAAAAGTTTCAATTTTCCTCCCTGAGTCTTGAGAGAAGTCATTTTAAAAATGTCAACTTGAGCCTCAAGCCAGAAGGAAGGAAAGCCCCACCATGAGATGGGTAGTTATTGTCCCTTCTGAGGTCTTCCAGAACCCCTGGCCCAAATATTACCACAGTCTAGGCTATCTTAAGGGTCCCCAAAAATCTAATGTCATCCTAGCCAAGGCTTAGAGGATCTTTGAAGGCCAAGAAACTTCAAACCTTCAAACCTAGGTCTGGATCATCCAAGGCTTAGGGAAGCAGGGGAAAGAAATATGGAAGAGATAGGGAAAGAAATATTAGTGGCCTGGGGCAAGAAGTTTCAACTAAATGTTACTGTATCAGGGGTGCCTGGGTGGTTCAGTCAGTTAAGCCTGTCCGACTCTTGATTTAGGTTCAGGTCATGAACTCATGGTTCATGAGATCAAGCTCCACATCGAGCTCTGTGCTGACAGTGCAGAGCCTTCTTGGGGTTCTTTCTCCTCTCTCTCTGCCCCTCTCCTGCACTCTCTCTCTCTCTCTCTCTCTCTCTCAAAATAAATAAACTTAAAAAAAATAAAATCAATGTCACTGAATCAAATCTCTGTGAGCTTGCTGTAATATGGATTTCCATTCCCATGTTTGATCTTCGGTATCCCAGGACCAGTTTAGGGTTCAACCATACAGGCCATAGACCCAAGGAGCTAGCAGTACACATCCTAGTTCATGCACTCCCCTAGCCTGACAGTTGGGAAAAAATCACAACTATAACCACTGGTAAAACTAGAATTATTTGAATCAGCTCCATTTCCCCATCTCTCCAGTGTCTCCTATACATTTTTAAAACTGCAGCTTTCCTCTGGGAAAACTATGGCTGGGATGTGCCCTAGAAATCCATGATGAATTTGAACAATAAGGAGGTGCTATAAATTCCAGCTGATTTACTAATTAACTAAAGGAATAATATACACAGAAAAGCTCTTTAAGCAAAGACATTGCAGCAGAAGTTTGGACTCTGAATTTTTCAACAAGACACCTAATATTTTGTGGCTATTCAATATGTCGTGATTTCATAATTACCTTACATCTGTTCCCAGCACTCTTCCCACCCTCTATCTGTCCCCAAAAGGTAGACTGACATAACTAATCTGAAGCTTTGAAGTAAGAGCAGGGAATACACATATAGCCCAATATGTATTTGTTCCAGACTTCTAAAACAAATATTGACTTGAGAGATCTTCATGGCTTTTCTCAAGAAACTGATGAAGTTATGAGATTGGGGCCAGGAATATGCCTTCTCCAAAAGCTGTAATTAATGCTGAAAATAGCTCAAGAAATGCAAGCTCCTTAAGGGCGTGCCATTGTACATTTTTCCTGCCTTCATTACAAACGTGAACCATGAATTTTGGATGTTCTGTGAATCTCCCTAGACTCTGACAATATTGGATTCCATCACATCATCCGCCTACAAGATCTGAGGGCCAAGCCTCCTCCTGGAGCTTACAGGTCCATCATGAATGGGGAGAGGCTAGGGCAGGAAAGATAACCTACTCTTGTGCCCACGATCAAACTTCTCTTGGATGTGTTCCAGAGAGAGCTGGAATGGGTGGACTGAGCAGGCAAAGGCTGAAGTGCTGAGGACAGAGGGGAGGGAGGAGAACAATGGGGTGTGGTGGGGGAGAGACCAGGCTGAGAGCTGAGGGGCAGAGCAGTGAATGCTCTCAAACGCTGAGGATGTGGAGGAGGGAGGCTGCAGGCTTTGTTTCACTTCATGACAATTCCTCCACAGAAATTTATCACTTCCTGCATTCCAACCCCACATTCAGCACATCATGGACATTTGGCCACACATGTACCATGAGAGGCTTCTTCCTGAAGGTTACGCATCAGAAGCATACAAGTCAGAAATAGGAAATCCCTTGACAGTGGGTTTCTCACAAACCTCAGTCTTCCCCTTGGGTCGGATGTGAACATCTTATGTCCAAACCCTAGTTCTACCTTCTGCTTTTCCTTTACTCTGGTCTGGGTCACCACATGAAGAAAACAGCCCACTGCTCAGTGGTGCCTTTCTAAGTTTCTCTTATTTATTTGGTTCTCAGACACAAAGCCCAGTTCCAGGGATGGCAAAACCCTCTTAAATACAAAAATAAAACTTGATATTTCCATAAGGCCACAAAGAAAAGGCATTGGGTCTGACTTAGCTATTCCCCTGAGTTCCCTCTAGAAGTCAGGGGTAAGGAAAGCTATATTTCCCAGCATGGACACAGCATACACCTTTATGACTGAAAGAGGATGTTTTTATTTGCACTGCATTATACCCATAAATTCCATCCACTCAGCAAGTCAAATTATTGCTGGCCTCCAAAATACATTAAGTTTGGGTTTAAATCAGTCACTTTTGAAGATATACTGCAGCCCACTTCCTAGCCATATTTGTAATATATTCACCCTGCAAATGTTCTTTAAAATGCATTGTTTGTGGAGTTGTCTTACTTCAGTCAGCCATGTGAAGATATAAGGAATATAAGCTCTAATTTGCAGTTTCTTTGTGTGTGTGATTGTTCATGATTCCACTCATGGAGATAATGGCTGCCAAAAGGCTTTCGTGTTATGAAGGGAAAGAGCTCGCTGAATCCGAATCAAATTAGAATTAGTGATATAATAGTAAACAGCAATGGGAAAATACAGAGCTCTGAGCAGTTTATGCTAGAATTTGGTGACAGCAGACAAGCTTTTCCGGATAATGGTGGGAAGGGGAAAGCCACAGGATCGTTTGGGATGTTTAATGGTGTATTGCGAGATTCAAGTGTGCTCAAATGGCAATGCCCAAAATTTCTTTCCCTTACCTCGATTTTCTATTTTACAAAGTATTACATTACATTACATTCGCATTCCTCATCAATTGTCATTTAAATAATTTCAACAGGATGAACTGAATCAGAAAACAAGGAAGCTGAGAAAGAAAGTTACAAAGAAATAGAGCCATATTTTCTTGGTTCCCTTGGGAAAGAGGCCTGTCTTCTCTGCATTTCCCTTTTTCCAGCTGCTCTCTGCCTGATAGGTAGGAGATGTGCACCGTGGTGGGAGGGATGTGCAAGATGCCCCCTACATGGTACTCAGTGTTTCTCCTAGCTGAGAAAGAAAACTGGCCTGCCAAGCCTGTGAGAAGCAAGACACTCAGACAGTTTGGCACCTGCCGCTATTCTTTATGCCCACCTTACTTCCAAAGACTGTTTGTTTTGAAAGATAAAAAGCTGCTAACACACCACCAAGGAAGAAGTCTCCACAAGCATTATCCACACTGCAGGCAGTATCTTTAAAACAATGTGACGCATTCTGTGTCTCCCTCTCTCTCTGCCCCTCCCCCGTTCATGTTCTGTCTCTCTCTGTCCCAAAAATAAATAAACGTTGAAAAAAAAAAAATTTAAAAAAAAATAATAAAAAAAAAAAATGTGACGCATATGGATTGTTCTTAGTATTTCTTAAAAATCAAGCACGTGTTCTTCTTTCCCACGGCTATTTGTGAAACACTTCCTCACCTACGTATGCAAGCTTACAACACCAAATATCTGGTGGATATTAAGATAGTATTTTCCCACAAATCACGTGCCAGGGCCAATTGCTATCAATACTATTCCACAGTCTCTGATAATCATAACATTTCTGCATAGATGAGGGGGCTGTGACATTTACTGGGCACTTTACATTTACTATCTTCTTTATACAGCTCTCAACCTCATAAGAGATATTATTTCCATTTTGCCACGGAGGAGACCAAGGATCAGAGAGGTTAAATAGCTGGCCAGACATCACAGAGCTAGGAAATAGCAGAGCTAGAATTTGACCTTGGGGATTACTTACCCCAGAGCTTCTTTAATCACTTCCCCACATCAATCACCACGATTATTGTATACTGAGGACAAGGGTTTTGCTGGAGCCACTTGTATCAGCTTGCAAGAGCTATTGCTACATTTTTAGCAACTTTTTGAGCTAGTTGTTCTCATGATGATGGCTTGAAGTTGGCCATGGTGGGAGTATTTACACCATAGAAATAGGCAAACACCACACGTTGGGGTTTTTGTTTGTTTGCTTTCAGAGAAAAAGAGAGCCATTTTTTAAAAAATTTAACCAGGAAGAACATTTCCAAGAATCATAGAATTTTTGGACCCCTTCTTCCCCTCCGTGGTATTGTCTCCAAAGCACAGAAGGTGACAGAGTTACCAACAGGACAAATCCCCTGGGAAATGGTGCCAGCGTCCCGCCAAGGTGTGGACTTCCGGACACAGTCTTATCTTCAATGCCCAGTCTGGCCCTGCTTCTGCCCTTTCTCTTCAACCACTTACCCCACCCACTCTTCCCCTGAGGCACAAAGGAATTGGCAGAGCAAATTGAGACTTGATGTGGTTGTTTTGATGATAAGTTTTGTAAGCCAAATTCGGTTCTTACGACTCAAAATTAATAACCTCAGCCTCTGGCATCAATTAGCTTTTCTCAACTCTCTTACTTCCCATCAGGTGAATATACTGTAAGTCCAAAGGAAATATATATTCTGAACACAGAGGGCATCCCTTTATGTCCAAACCTGATCTCCACTGGGGAGAGTCATGCTCAATATTTTTTATTATTATACAATTAACATTTATTGAGTGTTAATAGTGAGCTTATATATAACACAGAGACCATTACTATACCTGGTTTCTTGGCAGATTGTAGGAACAGCATGTTTTTGATATCTTGGATGGCACCAAGCTTGGTATAATTTCCCAATGAAGTCAGTGCTCCTAATTTCCTGAACATCTGTGCATCAAATTCATTAAATGGCTAATGAATCCAGACATATAAGGTTCATAAAAATATTTATATCTGACATTAACAAAATGGCACTCCTGCTTTGTTCCTCTACGTGATACCCTTAAGACAACCAAGTTTTTGTAACTGGCTAGAACCTGGTGGAAGAAGGTACATGACTGAAATCAGTACCTTCACGTTTCTTCTGTGGAATATGGCATAGAGAAACCATAGCTCAAAATGGTCAATGAATACAGGACAAAGAATAGGGGGATAGGATCCAGGAGAGCAGGTGAAGTCAGATGTCCATATTCCATAAATTCACTTACATGAAGACTGCAGCTAACATGGATGGAAGTTTCATTAAGGGTAGAACATTATGTGGGCATGATTGGTGATCACACATGTGCCCCAATGCTGTCACCATGACCACCAGCCAGGTCAGGGGTCTCCGAGCTGAGCCCATGTTTACAAAAATGAATAATCACAATACTCTATTCTTTGAAGTTTAAATATTTTAGCAACAAATGAAGAACTCTGAACTGAATCAAATACCAGGGTTCTCCTCTGAACATTCCCTGACTAGGTAACCTTGTACCTGTTATTGGCTTTCTCTGTTGTCTCAGGCTCTCCTACCCCCACACATAAAATGAGTGGGGTATGGATTAGATTTCCAGCCCCTTCCAAATATAAAGAAAGGTTTTAGGCTTGTTCTGTTGAGAAAGATGGGAGGCTGGAGATTACTGTTTGCCTACAGAGCTGTAGTCCAAAGCTTGAAAACAATGCTCATTTTTGTGTTTGCATAGGTTAAGGGAAAAGGGCTTCATCAGATGCCTACCAGGGGAAACCTCCAACTTCATATCCTCACTTGCAGACAACTTTTAGTAGGAATAAGACTCACAATGTCCCAATGGGGCATGTTTGCAGCTCTGTGACTTGCTTACTGTGTCCCACCACCTGGAAGGGCTTCCTGGTCCCCTTCACCAGCCCCTCCAGAAGCAACTCACATTCTGCCTGCTTCCTCCAGTCTTCATGACTGCCTCAGCCCCAAGAAACCATCTCACTCTTCTCCAAACTCTTGTACAATTGACTCTGGAACAACACGGGTTTGAACTGCACGGGTCAATGTATGCATGGATTTTTTCAATAAATATAGGATAGTATATAGTATAGTAATGTAAACGTCTTTTTTCTTCCTTATGATTTTCTTAATAACAAAATCTTTTCCCTAGCTCACTTTAGTATTAAGAGTACACTACATTATATATATATATATATATATATATATATATATATATATATATATATATATCTCATACAAAATATGTGTTAATCAGTTGTTTATGTTACCTGTAAGGCTTCCAGTCAACAGTAGGCTATTAGTACTCAAGTTTTGGGGAGTCAGTAATTACATGCAATTTTCAACCTTATGGGGACTAGCACCCCTAAACCCCACATTGTTCAAGGGCCAACAGCAGTATTTATCTCCCAATGAATGCCATTTTATAAACAAATACTGCTCTGTGACGCTACTTTCCTGGTACTAAAGTACTATTAAAATATATTGTTATTATTGTCTTTTACATATGCACAGTTTATTGCCCTGGTTTGATTATAAATTCCTCAAGAACAAATTTTGTATCTTACCCTGGAGTGTCCCCACAACACCCTGGTGAATTGCCATAGTAGATTTTGTAGCTTAGCTTTTCCATCTGTAGAATGGGGATGTTAGTACTTACTTTATATGAGGAAAAAAGGAGATTGTGAGAAGTAAATTATGCCTGATTCAATGAGTGTTAGAATATTTTGTTAGTGCTGTTGGTGTTCTATTAGGGCAAAGGAAAGAATACAGTGCTAGAAATGAGCAAAACTGAAATCTGGTTCCACTTCTACCAGTCAGTGACTTTAAGAAAGTCAATTAAATTCTCAGAGCCTCAAATTCTTCACCCATACAAATTAGAAAAGCAACACTCCTTGCCAACTTTCTGTTGCTGTGCAGATCAAATAAATAATACATTTAAGGTAGTAAGCAAGTGTATCATTTTTTGGTACTCAGTAAATACTATTTGATTTGGGAATTACACTGTCCTTATTTTACCACACAAACCACTTATTTTCTCCCCTTTGTGGCAGAAAGGGCACCAGTCATGCCTCTTGTGGACTTGTAGGAGGAAAATGGGGTCCTCTGGATCTTCTGCATTTCCAACAACTAGATTATGTTTAGGGGAGTCACAGCGTCTTGGCCTCCTTCTGCCATATTCCAGGCTTCTCAGTGTTTACTTTAAAGGAACATTCCCATAACACCAGAGAAACCAAACTAAAATGTAGAATGTCTACCAGCTAACCCACTATTTTTCTTAAAACAAGTAAAATGTAGTTTTGAAATAGTTGATTACTTATGCTAGCATGATTGCCTGTATCCATGAGTCAGAGAGAAGCAGAGCCAGAAATTACCACGCACCCAGGGATTCCCAAAGGGCCCCCCTTGGGAACAAAAACCTCCTCCAGCTTAGGCACGGAGGAGCCTTGGTACACACACAGAATGGACTTCACTGCCCACGCGTAGGCAAGGCCATCACTTCCATAAAAAGCCAACACATCACAGACCAAGCTGCGCAATTTGACTCCCTGACTTCTAATGGTCTAAATATACTCTTCTACCTGCAAACCATAAGTATGGTCATTCTTACTTTTCCAGTCTCATTTTATCAAGTATGAGATGCCAGAGGCCATCTAAGTTATATCAGCTACGCACCAAACATTCCTTCACCAGATAATTATTTAACTTGTCTGTGTGCAAGGCATGGGGGCACACCAATTCAACAACACAATCTAACTGTGGTATTATTCACACAACTTATCTTAGTATCTATGAAGATTTGTGTATTTTCTGTCATACGGGCATGGTTTACACATGTTTCCATGATGAGTACACTTAAAAAAAAAAGAAAAGAAAAAGTATCAATCAAGCAAAAACCCATGGTTAAAAGACTTGGAATTTAGTGTTCTTATCCATTCTTTAAAGACAATGAAAGGCAAAAAATTAGTAGGAAAAATTATCTGATATTCTGATATGCTCACATCATTGCTCTGGTGCAAACAGCAAATGCACAAGTGCATTTTTACTTTGTATAACAAAACAACCCAATAAAAAGGTAACGTATGGTGGAAGTATACAACCTTTATATTTCTTGAAATTACTCCACTTTTATAGAGGATGATATTCGTGCTAGAAACAGCTATAAAAAATATGGAAATGTAAAAGAAGAGAGATTAAATATGGGATTTATCTGCAGGCCCCAGTACATTAAACCCTTAACATATTTGAAATATGAAAATAACCTAGGCCCTCAACATCAGGATCATGAAGGGAATTTTAATGGTGCCCTATGCCTTCACTTCCAAGATTTGAATTTTTGTTGTTTTAAAGGTCTTTTTATATATTTGCTTGACTTGCACGATTACAGCAATTCATCACTTGGACCAATAGGACAAAAAACATTTGACATTAATGATGGTTGGTTACCCATCCTGACCTGATATGCAGTACATAGAAACCAGTCCTTGGCTTTCTCTTTCAGCGCCCACAAAGCGGGAGCTTAGGCCATGCCTCCAGGCTGGAAATCGTAGCAGCAGTGACCATGCCTGGGGGATAGGCAGAATGCCAGTTCTAAATCTTCTGCCCACGAATCACGCGGAACCTATGCGTCAAAGTGGGGCCAGTCTTGAATTCTGCAAGGGTTAGAGAGCAATACAGCCTTCCCTCCATCTGTTACCTGTAACTGCCTCCTAACTGAGGCATGAGCTGACACACTGGTCCTCTGTGTAAAGGGTGGAAGGAAAAGCAAAATCCATCCCAGCATATACTGTTTCTGCAATGGCCTGTCATCATCAGACCCAATCATCATGGCCTATGGAGATCTTGAAGAGTAGAGTTTGGGAGGCAGCAAAGAAATGAACATGATGCCTATATTAAGTGGGACTTGAGAGAATGGCTCTGAGGTTGAAACCCAAGCTTGGGGAAAAGAAACAGGAAGGAGAACAAAGAGAGGTCATGGGGCACTAGGGGACAATGGGGAAGTGGGAGGTGAAGAGGTGAGAGACAGAGAACAATTCCCAAATCTGTCTTCTCACTTCATTCCACTGGGCATCTTCTAGCTCTTCACTTACTTATGTCTCACATATGCCACATGAGTTGGTAGATAAAAGCAACCTGGTAATTAATTTTTAAAATAAAAAGACCTCAAGGACTTCCAGTTTAAAATGGCATCTGGCTAATAGTCCTGATATAGCCTCTTTTACTAAAATACATCCCCCCCCACACACACACAGGCAAACATTTACATTGCCACCAAAAATTAAGATTGACAGTTGACTTCTTACCACTAACTGTAAGGTCAATGAACCTGGATTTTTAGAGGCAATTAGTGGCCCACCTGTGCTTGCCACCAGACCTAGAGAAAGCCCACCTGTCTGAAGTTAGAAAGGCCCATTATACCTTCCCTACTGTCTGCCACCTGGCTCATTAAATCAGGCAACCATTCTTCTACTATATAAGTGCTCCTTTTTAAGCTGGAATGTTATTTTCCTGTCATATCCAACCCCTCAGTAGCAGCTTTTTTCTTAAAAACAATCAGGGCACCTACCTGGAAAAGAACTGGTCAACAAGATGGAATGAGGAAGCAGGCTTTGGGATGCCGCATTCCAACCAGGAAGGTGTTCCCATGAAGAAAGCACAATATGAGAGAAGAGAGAATAAAAAGTCTCGACAACCCTGTATGCTGAGTATTATAGATCTCGTGCCAGAAAGTAAGGCAATGGGAGCAGAACAAGCCCTAACGTCGACACTTAAGGAATGAAAGCAAGTCAAACACCAGCAATGGAGCTGGTAGCTCTGGACATCAGCTGGCCCTCCAGGTGTGGCTCTAAAAAGGGAATTGAACCCATATCCAAGTGGACAGAAGGAAACACCAGTCCAGATAGATATCCTGTGTTAAGAGAAGTGGCAAGAAGAATAACTAGCATGCATTTTGATAAATGACATAGAAATAGAGATAGAGGATATTATCCTAAAGACTCAGAGGGAGCACATCCTCTGAAAATGATTTGCCACAGGAATTGAAAGAAATTTGCAGAGAAACATTTTTTCAATCTTCAATAGAATTCAAGAAGTAATGGCCTTTAGGGAACAGGAACAGACATCCGTAACAAGAGAATCGGTCATGAGAAAGAGACGGCAAGGTGAGATGAAAAGGAAAATGTGTGAGATAGAAAAAGATTGAAGTAAAATCAAAATGCAATGACAGAATTAAAATCTGCATTTGAAGCCATGTGGTACAGAAACGACACTGCGGATAATTACATCAGTAAAGTAGGGGACCCATTTGAGAAAATCCTCTGGGACATAGAAGAAAAGAACAAAGATGAAAATAATGAAAGAAATCGTGAAATAATGAAAGGAAAATAGACACAGAAAACCTAAGAACTGTATATATTTTTTTTAGGAAGAACTAGAAGACATAGAACAGAAGTTACAATCAAACACAAAAATTTAATGGTTTTTAACCTTAAAAAATGTTAAGCATATGCAGATCAAGAATCCACTACATTCCAGGCAAAATGAACATATTAAGACATATCTGGAAGCATCCATGATGACTTTTGAAGGTCAGAGATAAATAACATTCTCACCCAGAAAGTTATACCAAGACAAATTGTCTTTGGTGTGCAAAAATCACAGAAAACCTGATTGAAGATAAGAAAATGCTTAGAAAATATACTCCCCCCAAACTCTTCTTGAAAAAAACTATTTAAAGACACACTCCTGGGGTCAATTGTATGTCAATGGATTGTAACTAGACTTTGGGTGATGATCACTTTGTAACATATACAGATGTCAAATTATATGTTGTACACCCAAAACTTGTATTATGCTATATACTAATTTTGCCTCAATAAGAAAAAAAGCACACACAAGAAGGACTGAGAAATAATTTGCAATAAATAACACAAGAATGGAACTATTGTGCTTTTGAAGGATTAGCAATGAGCAGTGAAAGGAGTTATATATTTTAATTACATTAAGTATTTATTGCAAAATTTGTTAACAATAAAGCAAATACAGGGCACCTGGGTGGCTCAGTCAGTTAAGCGTCTGACTTCAGCTCAGGTCATGATCTCATGGCTCGTGAGTTTGAGTATTGCGTCAGGCTCTGTGCTGACAGCTCAGAGCCTGGAGCCTGCTTTGGATTCTGTGTCTCCCTCTCTCTCTGCCCCTCCCCTGTTAGTGTTCTCTCTCTCTCTCAAAAATAAATAAAACCATTAAAAAAACAACAAAGCAAATATTAAAAATATTGATAAAAACCTATATAAGCAATAACGATAATAAGTGTCTTAAATCTAAGCTTATATTAGCAAAGATGCAGAAATGAAGGAAAAAATAAAACTATGCTAACTTTTTCAAATGTAAGGATATTTTTTTAATGTTTATTTTTTATTTTTGTGAGAGACAGAGAGAGCATGGGGGGGGGGCAGAGAGTAAGGGAGACACAGAATCAGAAGCAGGCTACAGGCTCTGACTTGTCAGCATGGAGCCCGATGCAGGGCTTGAACCCACAAACTGTGAGATCATGACCTGAGCCAAAGTTGGATGCTTAACCCACTGAGCCACCAGGATTTCTTAAATATAGTTTAATTTTTTATATTGAAAATTTGGGGAATATAAAGAATTTTTTTTAAATAATTTAAAGGCAACCAATAGAAAAATTTTAAATAGATTAACTTCCAAGATTTCCTTCATAGAAAAAGTAAATTTTAAAAGTAAATAAAAAAATATTGCATACAGCAAATAAAATGTAAGGAAATAGCAAAATCTCAAAAAGAGGATAAAACAAGTAAATTATGAGAAAATATGTAAATGGGTTAACT
This sequence comes from Lynx rufus, assembly GCF_022079265.1. NCBI lineage: Eukaryota > Metazoa > Chordata > Mammalia > Carnivora > Felidae > Lynx > Lynx rufus. The sequence goes on along the minus strand of NW_025814834.1, from coordinate 56,780,749 downwards.
AGCCCATTAAAGGACCAGTAATTTCAAATTGGTTTCATCTGTTTTATTGAAGGATAATTGACCTATAGTATTGTATTAGTTTTAGATGTATAACATGGCAATTTGATATTTATATACATTATGAAATTATCATCGGAGTAAGTCTAGTTACCATCTGTCACCATACAAAGTTATTAAAATACTCCCTATGCTATACACTACATCCCCATGTTTTATTTATTGTATACCTGGAAAACTGTACCTCTTAATCTCCTTTACCTATTTCATCTATTCCCCCCACACCTCGCTTCTGGCAACCATCAGTTCTCTGTACCCGTAAGTCTGTTTTGTTTTATTTGTTTGTTTTTAAGATTCCACGTGTAAGTGAAGTCATATGTTATTTGTCTTTCTCTGACTTACTTCACTTTCATAATGCCCTCTAGGTCCATCTGTGTTGCCACAACTGGCAAGATTTCACTTTTTCTGGCTAATGCTCAGTTGCATATACATACCACATCTTTTTTTTATCCATTTATCTATCCATAGACATTTAGATTGCTTCCATGTTTTGGCCATTGTAAATAATGCTGCAATGAACATAAGGGTGCATATGTCTTTTGAATTAGCGTTTTTGTTTTCTTTGGATAAATACCCAGAAGCAGAAATGCTGGATCGTATGGTAGTTCTATTTTTAATTTTTTGATAAACTTCCACACTGTTTTCCATAGTAGCTGTACCAGTATACATTCCAACCAACAGTGTATAATGGTTCCCTTTTCTGCACATCGTTTCCAACACTTATTTCTTATCTTCAGAAATAAAATTCAAGTCTATGTTGCTTAAAAGAGACCCACCAAAAAATAAGCGGCTCAGACAGATAAGAAGTTTAAGAATGGGTGAATACACTTTGATTAATACAAGCAAAAGAAAAACTTACACACCAGGAGTCAAGCTAAAAGCAATAAACAGGCCAAAGATGTAATTTTATATTGATAAAAGATATAATCCACAACTAACAGAAAATAGTCATAAACATTTTTATACACCAAATAGCATAGCAAGATTTAATAAGCAAGGTCCATATATCAGACCATAAAAACAACAATTCCCCAAAGCAGAAATTCTAAAGGCCAACATATTTCCAACCACAATACAAACCAAAAACGATTATCAGATTTTTAAACAAACAAATAAATAAACAAAACCAATAACTTGAAACTTTTAAAAAACACTCTCCTAAACTAACTTATAAAGGATATCAAATCCTCAATTATATACTAGGTTTTAAATAAAATAACTAAGAATATTAATAAAAATTGTGGGAGGTGGCCAAAATTCCAGTCAAGAATGAATTCATAACCTTTAATGAACTATTAAATCAAGTATGAAAATAAATTGATATTTGATAAACTGATAAGTCTGAACATTAATAAAATACATTAAAAATAAAATTATAAATACAATGATAATCAAGTTTAAGCGTTTGCCATGAGGTACTGAACCAAATTCTTTATGTAGTTATCTTGTTGAAACATCACATTACTTTTGAGAGATGGGCATTAGTAGTAGTTATATTTTATAAATAAAGAAATTGAGATTTCAAAGCATTAAATAATTTTTCCAAGATAACACAGCTAGTAAATGACAAAATTGGGATTTAACCCAGCTTCGTCTGACTCCAAAGTCTTTGCCTGTAATCACTGCCATTACAGGGTTATTAGAAAAGAACAAAGAATCTAAATGATTATTGTTTTGAAAAACTAGACAAACATCTGACAAACCTAAAACGGAAAATAAAGATAAACAGAAAAAACAAAAAAATTTTTTCACTAAGAATCAAGAGGATATAACAGATACATTATAGTTTTTAAATTATTCTTTATGTTAATAAATTTATAAACATTGATGAATGAGATTATTTCATTATGAAATATAAATTACTAATTGTGCTGAGAAGAAATAGATGATCTGAATAAAAAAAACTTGAAAAAATAGAAAGGTACACAAATCATAAAGATTAGAATGATTTATCAGTGATTTTTTTTTAAAGTTTCAAATAAGAATAATCTTTAAAACTCAGGTATAAAACCAAAATGAACAAATGTCAAAACTTTATCAAGACCCGAAGGAAGACTAGAATAAATGTTCCTAAATAGGAAAACCCAACTTTATAAAGATGTAAATAAAATTCTAAAATTGAGTTCAGGATTTAACTCAGTCTTCATGAGGATAATTTTTGAAATTTGCAAAATGTTTTCTAAAGTTAACAAATGAAAACCAGGACTGACCATCACATTTTTGGGAAAGACAAAGACATGCACATGTACCCCAATATTTATAGCAGTGCTATGAACAATAGCCAAATTATGGAAAGAGCCCAAATGTCCATCAACTGATGAATGGATAAAGAAGATGTGGTATAGGGGCACCTGGGTGGCTCAGTCGGCTGAGCAACTGACTTCGGCTCGGGTCATGATCTCTCAGTTTGTGAGTTCGAGCCCCACATCGGGCTTGCTGCTGTCAGCCTGTCAGTACAGAGACTGCATCAGATCCTCTGTCTCTCTCTCCCCCTGCCCCACTTGTGCTCTCTCAGAAATAAATACACATTTAAAAAAAAGAAAAAGAAAAAGATGTGGTGTACACACACACACACACACACACACACACACACACACACACACAATGGAATACTACTCAGCAATCAAAAATAATGAAATGTTTCCATTTGCAACAATGTGAAGGGAACTAGAGTGTATTATATGCTAAGTGAAATAAGTCAGTCAGAGAAAGACAAACATCATATGATTTCACTCATATGTGGAATTTAAGAAACCCAACAGATGAACATAGGTTGAAGAGAAGGAAAAATAAGATAAAAACAGAGAGAGAGAGGCAAACCATAAGAGACTCTTAAATATAGAGAACAAAGTGAGGGTTGCTGGAGGGGAGATGGGTGGGGGATGGGCTAAATGGGTAATGGACATTAAGAAGGGCACTTGTTGGGATGAGCACTGGGTGTCATATGTAAGTGATGAATTACTGAATTCTACTCCTGAAACCAATACTACACTATATGTTAGGTAAGCTGAACTTAAATAAATTAAAAAGAAAAAAAAAACATGCATAATTAAGGGCTTTCTGGGTGATTAAAACATCCTATAAAGTTTTGGCAATTCTAAAAAAACTTGCAAAAATCAGTGGGTAGATCAAGGGAATGGGATTCATAGTCTAGAAAGACACGTGGCATATAAAGGAATTAATATGTGATAAAGGTGCCAATACAGTCAGTGGGGAAAGAATTACACAGTCAATGCAGCAGGATAACTGCGGGAAAAAGAGGTGGGCAGGGATGAGATCCTTCCCTTGCCCCACACACATGCACACATTTCCCTGATGATCAGCGATGTTGAGCATGTTTTCATGTGTCTGTTGGCCATCTGGATGTCTTCTTTGGAAAAATGTCTGCTCATGTCTTTTGCCCATTTTTTAATTGGACTTTCATCTTTGGGATGTCGAGTTTTATTAATTTTTTTTCAACGTTTATTTATTTTTTTGGGACAGAGAGACACAGAGCATGAACGGGGGAGGGGCAGAGAGAGAGGGAGACACAGAATCGGAAACAGGCTCCAGGCTCCGAGCCATCAGCCCAGAGCCTGACGCGGGGCTCGAACTCACGGACCGCGAGATCGTGACCTGGCTGAAGTCGGACGCTCAACCGACTGCGCCACCCAGGCGCCCCAGTTTTATAAGTTCTTTATATAGCTTAGATACTAACCCTTTATCAGATATGTCATTTGCAGATATCTTCTCCCATTTCGTAGGTTGCCTTTTAGTTTTGTTGATTGTGCTGTGGTATCTTAACTGTTCCTGTTGCAGGATGTCAGCTCTACCTTGTCTCTCTTGGCTTCTCTCCAGGTCTGGTTCTCAGCCTTCCCTTCAGTTCTGTGGCCTACCCAATACCCTAAGCAATGAATTCTTTTTCTATTTAAGTTAACTAAAGTCACTTCCTGTCATTTGCAAGCAAGAATCCTGACTAGTATATCTCTCTAGATAAGTGGTCAAGGATATCAAATGGAAGTTCACACAAAAAAAGAAAGAAATACAAAATGTCACTAAGTATTTTTAAAGTGTCTAATTCACAACATTAGATAAATCATTCTTAGAAAATCAAAGCAAGAATTTGGGCATAAAATTAACATGCTTCTTTATTAACAGTAATACTTTGAATTAGTAAATATGTGGAGAAATGGTAGGAACACAAATTTGTACAATTTTTTTAGAAAACAATTTGAGTATATATACTAAAACCCTTCAATACACCCACAACTTTTTGACATATTAATTCTTATTCTAGGAATTTATCCTGATAATCATTTATGCAAACATTTGTGTATAAGGATATTCACTTTAACTTTGTTTTTCAAAGTTAAAAAGTATAAGCAAAAATGTGCTCAGTAATATGAGAACGGTTACATACAGTAGAATCTTTCTTAACTGACTTCCGCTAAACCAATGCCTGATTAGTCGGTGGTATTTATTTCCTCTGTGAAACACACTGCACATTCCTCATTCAGACACACATGTACCTTTCCCCCCAAATTAGGTGGGTACTTACCAAGAGTGGGATATGTTTGTGCCTAGGCCCATTTACAAACTCAGTATCTACCACTGTCATTATGAATGCTACAAGAAAGACGTAGTTGTTTCTATAAAAATTAAGTTGAATGCTTTGCAAATTTTAGATAAAAGCAGATTGCTGAAAAAGAAAAAAAAAGAGCAGAAGGAAGGGAGGGAGGGACGGAGGAAGGAGGGAGGGAAGGAGGGAGGGAGGGAGGGAGGGAAGGAAGGAAGGAAGGAAGGAAGGAAGGAAGGAAGGAAGGAAAAAAAGCAGGGAAGAAAGGAAGGGAAACAAAGAAGATACTATTACTAGGCAACAGCAAGCATTGGGAAAAATCAGTCAAGTCTAGAGCCATGATTCTCAAGAATTTGGTCCCTTCTTAAAAATGATTAAGGACCTTAAAGAGCTTCTGTTGATGTGGGAAATATCTCCTGACATTTACCATATTAGAAATTAAAACTGAGAAATTTATAAACTATTGACTTTAAATTCATTCTTAAACATAACAATAAGAAACCCATCACATGTTAACATAAATAACATATTTTTATGACAAGTAAATATATTTTCTAAAATAAAAAAAATTTTAGAGTAGTGACACTGTTTAACATTGTTGTAAACCTCTAACACTTAGATTAATGGAAGGCAGCTGAGTTCTCACATCAATTCAATGTTCAATCTACTGTAGTATCACAAGTCATGGAGCCCCTGGAAACCCTATTATATACTCATGAGCAAATGACAGTGGGAGAGGCAATAATACCTTAATACTATTATGAATATAATTTTGGCATTGCAGACATCCTTCTAGGGGCTTGGAAACCTCTAGGAGCCCACAGACCACACATTGACAAATGCCTGGCAAAAGGTCTATGCTCAGACTTCTTGTAATTGTCTCTAAGTCCGTGATCCACTTCAAAAGGAACAAACAGAAAACCACAGAAATTAGAAGTGTGTTACTGATATTGTTTATGCACTAAAGATAGCACAGATGACCCATTATAATTAAAGACCCTGGCCCACATTTTTTTAGTGATGAATGAATCCATAGATATATGCTTTATGTACTTTTTTAAATGTTTAAGAAATGTATGTGTTTTAAAAGTAATTCCACATCATTTCTTTTACTATTCTCCACTAGCTATGTCACTTTGGGCTGCAATTCTTAAGCACTCATTATTTCACTTAGGAGGCTGAAGCTACAGGGTTGGTTAATTTGGTGGCTAGGACACGTCAAGGCTCTGGGTTGGCGTATCTGAGATAGTCTTGGCTTTCCCCCATGCTCCCAAGATGGCAGCCACAGCTCCAGGAACAGACAGCAAGAAGGAGGGCTGGGGTTGGAGATGGAGGATGGAGGGTTATTTCATCTCAAGCATCTCTCTCCTTAACAGGAGGAAATTCTTTTCCAAAACCCCTTAACAGACTTCCCTTCCGTCTCACTGGCAGAGTCAGGTTATATGCTACCCCCCAAACTATTCATTGAAAGAATGGAATCATCATGACTGGCTCAGAGCAATCATCAGTATCTCAGTTGGTGTCTCAGCATCTCAATTTCATCCTCTCAGTCTGAACAAATTGATTCTGTACATCTGAACAAAATCAGGGGGTCATTTAGCTGGGACCAGTGGGGGAACTTCTGTGCCATGGATGATGACAGTGTGTCACCTGCTTTAAACCAAATTTTTCAATTAACCAGCCAACTACTGGCTGAGTGCACAGTTTAAGAGGGTACATCCATACCCAGACATTAAAATCATCTCTAAAACCAAAATACAATAGTGTATTTATAGTGTGAAACCAATGTATGCATTTATGTATACATACTTATGAATATACATAAATATACTTTTTATTTGAGTAAGAGCGTGCATGAGCAGGGGAGGGGCAGAGGGAAAGAGAGAGAGAATCTCAGGCAGGTTCCAGCACAGAGGCTGACCCAGGGCTAGATCCCACGACCCTAGGATCATGACCTGAGCTGAAATCAAGAGTCAGATGCTCAACCGACGGAGCCACCCAAGCACCCTGACATACATATACTTTTTCAAAACTAGAATGGAAGATACAAAAATATAACTGTTTTCTCTGGGTTTATGAGTTGATTTTAATTTGCTTCCTTATAGCTTTTTGTATTTTCTGATTTCTCCAATGACACATCACTGTAATAAGCTGAAAACAAAACATTTTTAAATGATTTTGTGAAATAAAATAACATATGCATGTCTTTCATCTATTTGGCAGTTTTACAACATATTATTTCATTTTCTTTACCTGTAAAATCAAAATAAGAATATTTCATAAGAAAAATAAATTAATGTAAAATGCCAGCAGTAGTGCCTGGTAGATAATGAAAGCTCATTAAATTCATGCTATTATTGCTATGCCACATTCACTCATAGATGGCATAGGTAGGACACGAGTAACTATCTTCATTTTGTAGATTAGGCAGCTAAGGCTAAGAGAAATGCAGTGACTTGCCCCACCTCACACTATGTGCCAAGATCAGTGTTCCTTTCAAGTATACCATCACTATTCACCATCTGTGGCATAGATGGCAGAAAAGAAAATTCTATTCCTAACATCTAAATATTTTTGTTGTGATAGGGTTCTTTATACTAGAGGGGCGCCTGGATGGCTCAGTTGGTTAAACACCCAACTCTTGATTTCGGCTCAGGTCATGATCTCCTAGTTTGTGAGCTTGAGCCCCTCATTAGGCTCCAAGCTGACAGTGCAGAGCCTGCTTGGGATTCTCTCTCTCTCTGTCTCTCTCTCTCTCTCTTTCCTCCTTCCCTCCTCCCTCCCTCCCATGCACTCTCTCCCTCTCTTTCTCAAAATAAATAAATAAAACTTTAAAAAAAACCCACTATACTAGATTTCTTTGTTGTTGAGATATAATTCACATACCATAAACTTCACCCTTTTAAAGTGTCCAATTTAGTGATTTGTAGTATATTCACAAGATTTGTAGTATATTCACAATCATCACCACTATCTAATTTCAGAACATTTTCTTGCCCCCCTAAAAATCCAATATCCATTAACAGTTATTCCCCATTCCTTTCTTCCCCAAGCCCTTAGACTAATATCTTTTGTGTCTCTATGGATTTGACTATTCTGAGAATTTTCCATAAATAGAACTATACGATATATGACCTTTTGTTTCTGGCTTCTTTCACTTTACATAGTGTTTTCAAGGTTCATTCATTCATGTAGATTCATTCATGTATCAATACTTTATTCCTTTTCATTGCTGAATAATATTCCATTATATGGACATATCACATTTTGTGTATCCATTCATAATTTTTATATTAGATTTCTGGACATGGTAATTTGACAGTTTAACCAACTAAACCAACCAGTAAATGAATCAGCAAAATTCAATAAACTAAGAAAATGACTGAATAAAATAACCAGTAACCAAAAAATCAATCAGTAAGATTCACCTCATCTAGTCCATCCATGACTGTTTGACTTCTTATTGACATCACTGTTATGAAAACCCTAATTCCTTGCTTTCCTTAAATAATAAAATATCATCAGACAGGCCCCTTTAAAAACCAGAAATATATTTTTTCACCTCTCCTTGGAATCTTTCTTGTTTGTTTTCTTTTTATTTACTAGAAACCAAGAATATTCCAATTCTTTCCAGAACCTTTTGTCCTTCAACTCATTTGTAAGTCTTTTAGGTCTAGACTGCCTCAACTGTAAACTACAAAACACAAGCATCCCTGGTACCCAGCTGAGGTGTCAATGGAAAACTTCATTTTCTCTTCCTTGGGGCTCTAGGATCTATGCTTGTTTTCTCCACAGATAAATATTTTCTTTTTTAAAGTTAATTTATTTATTTTGAGAGACAAAGGGTGAGGAGGAGCAAAGAGAGAGGGAGAGAGAGAATCTCAAGCAGGCTCTGCGCTGTCAGCACAGAGCCTGATATGGGATTCAAGCCCATGAACCTGAGCTGAAATCAGGAGTCGGCCAGTTAACTGACTGAGCCACCCAGGCACCCCTCCGCAGATAGATGTTTAAATAGATGACCTCTGTGGTCCTATCCAGCTCCAGGAGTCTATGATTCTAGCTTTTGGTTTGTGTGGTTAGCCATCAACAGCACACTGCCCCACCCCACTCTAATCAGGGAATTTAGATGGTACTAAACTTCCTGTGGCTCTGGTGGCAGGAGGAAATAGAAGAAGGGAACATTGACACCATATTACAACAACCCAGAGGTTTATATTAGCACTCTACAGTTTACAAAGCAATTCTCTATGCAATTTCTCATACAATTCCCCATGAGTTACCATGTCAGGCATTTTATCAAGGCAGAAACTGAGATTTGGGAACTGGTTCAAGTTCATATGGTCAAGCGATGGACCCTGTGGCTCCTATCTCCCACTCTGTGTTCATTGCATTGTCTCACTGAGCCACACCACTGTCAATGGCACTGGGACTGTGAAAAATGAACAGCAGAGGGCAAGTAGTAATGACTGGTAGGAGCTTACGGTGGTCACAAGGGTGACTGTTCACTGGCGTGCCTGTGCCGAGTGGGAATAAAGGAAAGGTTGACAACAGGAGTAAAGGGACAGTCAGAGAAACAACTTAAAGTTATTTAAGGGGTGCCTGGGTGGCTCAGTTGGTTAAGTGTCTGACTCTTGATTTCAGTTCAGGTCGTGATCTCACGGTTCGTGAGTTTGAGCCCTGTATCGGGCTCTGTGCTGACAGTCAATTAAATTTATTTACTTATTTTGAGAGAGACAGAGAAAGAGAGAGAGAGAGAGAGAGAGAGAGAGAGAGAGAGAGAGAGAGAAGGCTAGCAGCACAGTCAGTTAACTGTCTGACTCTTGATTTTGGCGCAGGTCATGATCTCATGGTTCTTGGGCTCAAGCCCCACATCAGGCTCTGTGCTGACAGAATGGAGCCTGCTTAGGATTTTCTCTCTCCCTCTCTCTCTCTCTGCCCCTCACCTGTGTCCCCCACCCTCTCTCTCTCTGTCTCTCTCTCTCTCTCAAAATAAATAAATAAACTTAAAAAAAAAAGTTATCCAAATGCACTCAAAGCCAGTACCCCACCCCCAAGCTACATGAAGAACACTCGGCACCACATACTGAAAGTTTCCGAGAAATAAATGTTTGCCAACTGCCTGTGGATGGCCACTTAAACTGGGCATTAACCATCCAGCCCAGACCTTCCCACTGAAACACTGCTTGGTGACATGATGGTCTCCACTCTGAGCATCTACGAGGGGATCTTAAGTTGCTATTAAGGACCCGTGAGCAGGAAAGGCACGCCATCACAGGTAAGCCATACATAGAATAAACAAACTGCCTTGCTCGGCATCTCAATCCATTTCAACACCCATCAACACCCAAACTTTTCACCAGACCCCAAGACCTACATTTTGCCTCCACTTCTACCAATACCATTTTTTCATATATATCGGCTATAGACATGCCAGGCATTTTGCATACACTATCCCGCAGCATCACACCTGCCAGACAGGCATTATTATCCCCATTTTATAGATGGGCAGACTGGGCTCTGAAACATGGATAACTTGTCCAAACTACTTAGGGACAGAGCTCTCATTTTTTTTTATATATATGAAATTTATTGACAAATTGGTTTCCATACAACACCCAGTAGAGCTGTCATTTTTTTAAACTCAGGTGTCTGCTGTTCCAAATTGATTTTCCTTCTACTAAAATGCAGTATGTCTATCCAAACTCTATTTCTGATTTTCAACCAAAAATTTGCCTGCTGTTGAAATATATAAAACATTTCAAAGAAGCTTTTATCAGTATATATTTGACATTCAAATTTCTAAGTATATTTATTATAAAGTCAATTAATGAAATAACGAAGCTGCCTTGATAGACACAGCTGCAAAAGGCATTCTAGCTTCTGCCTCTTCATGCTCTGTTTTATTTAGATTGCAGAGAGTTGAGAAAATCATGATTCAGTAGGCGCAGCTGTCTTTTAATAATGGTTTTAACAGTCTTTTAAAAATGATCTCAAGTCACACTGCCACTAAACAGATATGACAGAGAAGACTTTATTCTGTTTGCAGAAGAACTTGTTAGCCTGGTTGCACAAATGGACGTGTTAATTTTCTCCAGTGTGTTAACAACTGTTGCATACCACATTTTAGTGTGCCCGTTGTGTCTGTTACAATTTTAGTAACAGTTTAAAGTATATTTAATATTTTAGGATGAATTTTGCCCAAATTGATCTATAAATTCAGTGCAATCTTAATTAAAATCCCAGCAGTCTTCTTTAAAGAAATTGACAAGCTGATGCTGAAGTTTGTAGGACATGCAAAGGATCTACACCAGCCAAAACAATTCAGAAAAGGATAATAAGGCTGATGGATTTACCTGATTCTAAGACTTACAAGAAAGCTGCCATATTTAAGACAGTGTGGTACTGGCGTAAGGATAGACTTACAGATTAGTGGAACAGAAGACAGTCCAGAAATAGAATCAAACTTTTATGAGTAATTGATTTTTGACAATGATGCCAAGGTAATTAAATGAGAAAATCATCATAAGGTTGCTAAAACAACTGGATATCCACAAGGAAAAAAATTTAACCTCTACTCTCACCTTACAATACACTCGAAAATTAACTCAAAATAGATCAAAGGTTTAAACATAAGAACAAACACTACTTAATTTCTGGAAAAATGCATAGGAGAAGATGTTTGTGACATCCAGTTAGGAAAAGCACAAAAGCATACATCATAAAAGGAAATATTTATTAAATTGACTTTCAAAATTAAAAAAGCTTTTGCTCTTAAAAGTTGAAAAGATAAAGGGGCACCTGGGTGGCGCAGTCGGTTAAGCGTCCGACTTCAGCCAGGTCACGATCTCGCGGTCCGTGGGTTCGAGCCCCGCGTCGGGCTCTGGGCTGATGGCTCAGAGCCTGGAGCCTGTTTCCGATTCTGTGTGTGTCTCTCTCTCGGCCCCTCCCCCGTTCATGCTCTGTCTCTCTCTGTCCCAAAAATAAATAAAAAACGTTGAAAAAAAATTTAAAAAAAAAGTTGAAAAGATAAAAAGAAACCATTTCACAATATATATGTCAAGCCACTCTTCTGTCCACCTTAAATTTATACAATGCTATATGTCAATTATATGTCAATGAAACTGGAGAAAAAAATAAGCAAAAGGTTGTGATAATATATATGCAAAACACATATCTGGCAAAAGGCTTATATCCAGAATTTGTAAAGGGTTCTTATGACTCAGTAAGGAAATAACCCAATAAAAATGGGGAAAAGATTTGAACAAACGTTTTAAAAAGATACACAAAAGCCAATAAACCCATAAAAAGATGCTCAACACTAAAAATTATGAGGAAAATGTCACTTAAAAGCACATGAGCTTGGAGCACCTGGGTGGCTCAGTTTTGAGCCACAGCTCAAAAGGTCATGATTTCACAGCTTCATGGGTTCAAGCCTCGCATCAGGCTCTGTGCTGGCAGTGCTGAGCCGGCTTGGGATTCTCTTTCTCTCTCTCTCTCTCTCACTCTCTCTCTCTCTGCCCCTCCCCCACTCTCACCATCTCTGTCTCTCTTGAAAATAAATAAGTAAACTTTAAAAAAAAAATACATGAGCTATTTACTACACACTTGGCAGTAACAAGTACTGGTGAGGAGGTAGGGCAGCCAGAACTCTCATTTGTTGCCTGTGTGAAAGTATAAAATGGTACCATGTCATACAAGGTTAAACACATACATGCCATATGACCCAGCAAACTCACTCCTAGATATTTACTCAAAGGAAATAAAAATTTATGTCCACAGAAAAACTTTTACATGAATGTTTATTGCAGCGTTATTCATAATAGTTAAAACTTGGGGGGAGAAAGAAAACCCAAGTGTTAGTGAATGGATAAACAAATAGTGGTACATCCAGACCATGGGATACTACTCAGCACTAAAAGAAACAAAATATTAATATACTTAGCAACATGGATGTATTAAAAACATTACGTTAAGTGAAAAAAAAGTTAAACACAAAGGACTACATATCATGATTCCATTTATATGAAATTCTTTAAAAAAAAAAAAGGCACAACTATAGTGACAGTAAATCAGCAATTGCCTTCTGGCCAGGAGTTGAGTGAGTGGACTGACTGCAAGGAGGCACAAGGGAAATTTTTAAGGTGATGGAAATGTTCTATCTTGATTATGAAAGTGGTTTACAACTGTATACAATTAGCAAAATTTATTAAACTGCACATTTAGAATTTTATCTAATGTAAAGTAGACCTCAGTAAAACTGCGGTGAAATGAATTTTTTTTAATTACTAGGGTTTCAGTATCTTTTAAAAAGAAAGAAAAAAAAAATTCCAGCGTAAGAACAGAAGTGTGTTTGTTCCCTTCTGCAGGATAATACCAAGGAAACACACACAGAAGTTAAACAAAATATGTAAAAGATTGACTTCTTGATACTGTCTGCTTCAAATTTTTTTGTCCCTCTAATCTCCATCTCAAGAAAAATGAGAAATAAAAGAAATGTACCTTAAATACCTTTGGCTGACTTTAATATACCTAAAACTAAATATTAAATATGTTCGTAGAGAAAAGCTTTGTTACAGGAGACTCTTTTCATTGGGCTGTAGCTGCTTAGGGCATTTAAAGACAAGTGAGAAAGAGACTGCTTGGTTTGTTAGTTGTTTTGATTGGAGGTTTGGGGTTTTTGGGGGGTTTGGGGTGGTTTTTTGGTTTTGGGGGTTTTTTTTAGCAGCGCTGAGCTGTTTCATCATGCTTTCCTATTGCCACAAAAGCTATTAGGACTCATCAGTCAACACCCAGTGTCAGATAATTATCCATTAACATATTTCACCTGCACTGTGATGAAAATGATATCACAACTTGCAAGAGATCCCCTTGAAGATGAAACTGGAAGAAATTGTGGCCACATGTTATTTCAAACCTGTATTCACTACACCTCCTGACTGCCTGTCATCCAAGAGAGGCCAAACAGATGTGTAAAAATAGCTGTTTAACAGGGGGGAAAATACTGTAAAATTGTTTATGGCAGGACAGCGGGTTCTTATAGGCAAAGTAAATTACAAATAGATTTCTCAATTACTTTTTAAAGCCCGGTATTTGATTCTTATATAACAGTCAAAAATCAATTTTGCATGGAATTTATGTGAATGCCTCATTATTAATAAAACAGCAGTTGGCGACTGCTACTTCCTTCCCACAAAAGCAGCGCGCAGTGGGGAAGCATTCACGTGCCAGGCTGTGCAATCCTTTATCTTTTTATCCTCTGCTTCAGATCATAAAAAAGGGAAGAAATGAATTCCAAGCAAATCTTAGGCATAGGCTTCTTTCTGGCAGCACCTATTACAAGGGGCCCTGGAGGGATGCCTCCAGAGTATTCAGTGGTGGGTGTTGGAGCAGTCCTGACCCCCCCCCATCAATGCCTGCTCATGTACCCTGAAGGTCCCTTTTTTAAAAAAATAAAATAAAATCTAATCAAGCAAATAACTGCAGTTGTTGAAAAAGACACTGAACTTCATCTCTCACTCTATCCCTAGTGTATCTCATCTCAGTACTAGATGAGTCACTGTTGACCACATGAATTTATTTAAAATGGTTGACCAGTGGCGTTTTGTTCACATCACTTAATGATAAATACTAATTTTTGAAAGAAAAGAACATGTTCCTGATGCAAACATTCCAAGCACCTGACAAACATATTCATCTCCAATTCACAAATAGGAAAATTGAATTCCATTAATGTCCACAGACCATAATACTCTGTTCCCTATTTTGTACTTGATTCATCAGACCATGAATACCGCCTTCCCAAGTGAGAAGTGAGGTATAATGAGAAAACCTAGCTTCTCCAGATCGCCTTTCCTAACCAACAGGGGGACTTCTAGTAACTTATATCATTGCTGTAGGCCTTGTCTCTTCACCGGGAAAATAAGAGAGTTTTCAAAAATGATCTGAGGTTTCTTTCATATCATAAACAACTCCAAGATCCAGGGCAATGAGGAAAAAGTCATTGCATTCCCATTCCATGTGAAAAAACAAAAAGAGAGTCCTTGTATGTTTGGCCACCACCATGGGGAAATGTTCATCGTCAGAAGTTAAATACCATTAAATCATAGCTGCCTGCTATTTCTTCTACTGGGTCACACTTCAAAGATACCAACAGGAGAAACTCTGCGTGCTTGCAGCATGTTTCCACATACTGATTTCTCCTTGATTCGGATCTCTGCTCCATGCACCGTCACACCTGGAAACTGGGAAAGCCACACTCACCCCCTATGCTTCTGTGTCAACAGCTAATCAGCAGTAGTAACACAATCATTAAACCAACCCAAAAAACTGTGCTGGGATCTAGTTTGGAAATTCTACTTGAAACAGACGTGTGTATGAGATGACCTCTTGCAGATACAGAAATGCCAGAAATTTGCTTAAGAATAGAAGTCCAAGGTAGATAAGATCTTATCTCCAGTTTTGTCTTTAAAGGCTAGATTTGATATATTCTTAAGAAAGAAAGTAGCTTAAATATTATCAATATATATTATGGAGTTTTATTTTTTTATTTTTTTTTAATGTTCATTTATTTACTTTTGAGAGACAGTGCACACACATGTGTGTGCGCGCGCACACACACACACACACACACACAAGTGGGGGAGAGGCAGAGAGAGAGACACAGAATGTGAAGCAGGCTACAGGCTCTGAGCTGTCAGTGCAGAGCCTGATGTGGGGGCTGAACCCATGAATGGTGAGATCATGACCTGAGCCAAAGTCAGACGCTTAACAAACTGAACCACCCAGGTGTGCCTGGAGTTTTTTTTTTTAAGTTTATTTATTTATTTTGAGAGAGACAGAGACAGTGTGAGTAGGGGAGGGGCAGGGAGAGAGTGAGAGAGAGAGAGAATCCCAAGCAGGCTTCACACATCAGCGCACAGCCCGATGGTGGGGCTCAAACTGACAAACTGCAAGATCATGACTTAATCCAAAATGGAGAGTCAGATGCTTAACCGAGCCACCCAGATGCCCCATGGAGTTTTATTTTTTTAATGTCTATTTGTTTTGAGAGAGAAAGAGAGTGTAAATAAGTGGGGGAGGGGCAGAGAGAGAGAGAGAGAGAGAGAGAGAGAGAGAGAATACCAAGCAGGCTCTACCCTACCAGTGCAAAACCCAACAAGGGGCTCAATCTCAGGAACCATGAGATTAGGACCTGTGCTGAGATCAAGAGTCACTGGATACTTAACCAACAGAGCCACCCAGGTACCCCTATCATGAAGGGGTTTTTTAATGTTTATTTATTTTTGAGAGACAGAGAGAGAGAGAGAGAGAGAGAGAGAGAGAGAGAGCGCACAAGCAGGGAGGGGAAGAGAGAGAGGGGGACAGAGGATTTGAAGCAGGCTCCATGCTAACAGCAGAGAGCTCCATGCCCCATGTCCAGCTTGAATGCAAAAACCATGAGATTATGACCTGAGCCAAAGTTGGATGCTTAAGTGTCTGAGCGACCCAGGCGCCCTCCTAGTATGGAATTTAAAAAAAAAAACAAAAAACGATTACTTTTCCTTTTATTCTTCCTCTTATTTTCACATTCACATGTTTCAATAAAGACATGAACAAGTCTCTTTGAGAATCATATAGTTGATCCAGCTGAAATCAGCAAAACCAGTATTCCTTGGGGGGACAAAAATCGGCCAGAAAAAAAGATACACTTTTTTCTTTTTTTTTCCTTTTTTTAAAAGTTAACTTATTTATTTTGAGAAAGAGAGAGAGAGCAGGGAAGGGGCATAAAAAGAGGGAGGGAGAGAGAATCCCAAGCAGGCTCCACACTGTCATCACAGAGCCCGATGCAGGGCTTAAACTCACAAACCTTGAAATCATGACCTGAGCCAAAATTAAGAGTTGGACACTTACCGACTGAGCCACCCAGGCACTTCAAGATACACTTTTTTCTAAGTCAAATTCACATTTGGGATTTATTGTGCAAGTGCTGCTAATAAATTCAAAGAGAAGCTTATATACTGTTGATTGTGGCCGATTGCATGAATGGCCTCAAACCTTCACCCCCTACTTGTATCCGTGTCCTTTGCCCTGTGACTTTGCAGTTCCTCACTAGGGGCAAATCTGTTTCTTTATTCCTTGAATCTGGTCTCAGACACATGACTTGCTTGGCCAATAGAAAGAGGTAGAATGGACAGATGTGCCCATACCATGCCTCAGCCCCAGCCTTTCTGCTGGTCATTTCCTACTTCTGCCATTGCCATGACAGGCATGTGCCTGGATCATCCGTGGGGTTTCAGGAGAAGGATAAGGAACATGTGAAGCAAAGCTAACCCACTCCAAATAAACCCAAACTAGATTGACCATCCCTGAGATACAGGAGGGAGCCCAGCCAAGATCAACTAAAACCTGTACGTGCAGGAGAAAAAAGGTCTACTGTTTCTAAGCCCCTGAGATGTCATGCTTGTCTGTTACGCAACAATTTTATGGTCACAACTAATAAATTGACCTTTCCTAATATTAACTGATACCAATGATGATGTTAACAATGCCACGCTTTCTCAAAATATTTGTGACTGTCTGGTCTTGCCCCACCTTTATTAGCATCAGTGATAGATTGATTCTGAGTCATTATCATTTTAATCTTCTTGATAAACAATCCTCCTCGTGTTCTCTGAGTATCTTAGGCAAGGA
Organism: Lynx rufus; assembly: GCF_022079265.1. Classification (NCBI taxonomy): domain Eukaryota; kingdom Metazoa; phylum Chordata; class Mammalia; order Carnivora; family Felidae; genus Lynx; species Lynx rufus. Next base: position 56,763,468 of record NW_025814834.1, on the reverse strand, counting down.
GTTCTCAAAGGTTTGTGTGCCCAGAACTACCTGGAGGGCTTCTTAACACACAGGTTTCTTGAACTCATCTCCAGAGTTTCTGTTTCAACTGGTCTGCAGTCAGCATCGGACTGAGATTGTGCATTTCTCATGGGTTCCCAGGCAGTGCTGATGCTCCTGGTTCTAGGACCACACCTGAGAGCCACTCCCTTAGGCCATCAAGGGTTAAGCACAAGGTTGCCGGTTCACCTACCCATCTGTGTTTTCCCAAGACATGTTTTCCATCACCTTCTCCCTCCAGCCAATAAATGAGTGGGGCCAGAGCCAAGATTCCACAGCCTTCCAGATGAGTTCCCCCTGGAAGAGGCCGTCTCTGCAGCAAATAGCAAGCGAGGTCCCCCAAGCCACACAGCAGGGACTAAGCACATTCTCTGCCCCACATCTACAGCTATTTTAGGGACTTAGGAAGCTACCTGGCTTGCACCCAAGATGCATTGATTCAGGGGGATAAAAGAGAGTTCACACTTGTTCTGTGTCCACCTCAAAGCACTGTTCTTAAATTCCTCATCGCAGAATTCAGGGGTTTTACTGTCAGATAAAAATCTTAGCCCCATCTATTTAAATGTGTGCAATCAATTTCCCTCTCAAATCTCCATGGCAGGTATTCTCATTTCTTCCCACTTGCTGTGTATGCAGTGGTCCCCCACTGGGAAAACAGAGTAGCTTTTACTCATGGTGCAGCTCAGCTCTGCCTGATTTCCTTTTTACAATGGTCTGAAGTCAAATTTGAACTCAGACACTTGCACATGGCTCTTTAGCATCAGCAAGAGTTGGCAGGGATCTGGGTCCTCTGAGTGATGTTTATTTGCAGTGCTGCCTCAGAAAATGAAACCAAATTAAAAAGCTGCCCCCTTGAAACGTAACGTTTTAAAATGCAATAGGGAAATAGTAAGCAATTATAAAGAACTGGCCAGCCTGCTTTACCTTTCATGTCCTTTTTTTTTTTTTAATAAAGTATGGTTTTCATCTGTTAACTGCTACATTATTCTAACTCAATGGCTGTGCTTTGAAGAAGGGTAGGGTTGCCCTTGAGGTGTGCGAACACTTGCCCAGGGGCCTGGAGAATGTCTGGCACTTTTCTGTTCATAGCCTAGACTAGTGGAAATATTTCCAATCTGTGTACTGGAAGTAGCTTGACCCTATTTTGAAATTCTTTTCTATTTTGCTAAGAATTTCCGTAAGAATGTTGACGCTCAATAAGTCACAAGCAACCACTATTTTTTCTACAAGTAAAGTTGTACACTATTTGACATATTAAAACTAAAGTGTTATTTTCATTCAACAGATATTAATCAAGCAGCTACTATGTGCAGGGACTGTGTCTGGTGATAGGGATCCGGAGATGCAAATATCCTCTCTTTCCTTCCAAAGTGCTTCTAAGACTTTTGATGAAACAGACCCCATCATGAGTAAGGATCCCTTCATTCATTCAACACATATGCATTGAGTGCCTGTTATGTCCTAGGCACAGTGCTTAAAAGCACACAATGATAATAAAGGTAGCCTTAGTTCCTGCTCAAAGTTTAGTCTTGTGAGCCAGATAGGTACAAGAAAGTTGATAAATGCATGATTTGGGGCAACCATGTTGCAGGAACAGGGGGCAGAAGACTCTGTTTTGTTCTGTGAGGTCAGAGAACGCTTTGGGAGGAAGTAGCATTCAAGTTGAGATCTGAAAGTGCCAAAGAAGTTACAGAGAAAGGAGGAAGGGAAAGAAAAGAGGCAACAGGTCTGCAAAGGTGGTAATAATTGGTCACCCTTAAGAAATTGAAAGAATTGGTATAACAGGAAAGCATAAACGCGGGGTCCACAGGGGATGACAGAGACACCCAGGCCCCTTCTCAAAGCCCATCCACTCAGTCCTTGGGCAGATGATTACCAGGGACTAGTTCTGTGCCCAGCCCTGCTCTACATGTTCAATATCCATCAGTGAGCAAAACAGGCAAAGAATCCTGCCCCCAAGGAGCTTATATTCTAGTGGGAGAAAAGCAGGCTATAGAGAAGAGATACAACAAGTAAATTTTACCATATAGGAAAACATATGAGTGAGATGAAGGGAAAAAAGAAGTCACACTACTGCAAGAGGACAGAGAATGTGGGAACTCCTTGAAGAAAAAAAGGGTTTCTGTGTAAGGTAAACCCAGTAGTTGCTATAGAAGCTCCCTTATGTCACTTTGAGAGGGTCTCCCTACTTTGGTGCCACATGGACCCAGATGGTAGCACCTGGGCAAGTAGGTCCCACATATGGACGGGTAGATGGGGTTAGTCTGCAAAGATGGAAGGCCAAATGTTTCATCCATTATACCTTATATCAATTTTTTTAAGTCTTGAATTGACTTTTTTTTATGCTTGGCAATAGGTCTCCTGATGGCCAGTGGAACCCTCTCTCTGTTGAACCAAACTATTAACCTAATAGTTAATTAGTTTACATAACTAGTTTACACAAATAGTGAATTAGTTTACAATATTATCTTCTTTGAGTTGTTTGCTGTTACCTTTCAGATATAAAGACCTCTGCTTCTGTTTTGTTAATTTGTGTTTCTCTGACTAGCACTCATCAGACACTTTATTTCTTACCTGACATATCCTGCAATTTCAGGTAACTGCCACCTGGTGGACAAGGGTTTCTGGACTTACTGTTAAACCACAAAACAAATGAGCATCTCAGCTCATTTGAGCTGAACAAATGGAGAGTCTAAAGAGCATGCTTTCCCTCCTGGTTTTGATTTTTCTAAAAACATTGAACTCTATTTAAAAAGCCACTAAGCAAAGCATGATACCTGTGTGGATACCTGGAACACAAGGTTTCTACTCAACCTGGTCTTGGTTCTCCTCTGGACGTGTGCAGAAATAATAGGTCTTTCAGTTTTGGGTCTAAATCTTCCTGGTGTATATTCACAATGATACTTTCGACTCAGGGCAAACCAACAGTCCTGTCAGGCAGGACTCTGCCAACCATGCTTGTCCTGCAGGACGTGACCAAAGAACAGATACCTCATTCCTTCTGGATCCCCTTCTCCTTAGCTATTCCTGGCCTCTCTATCTTTATGAGAAGCAGAAAAGTCCCATAGCATATCTAGATATTGTGAAATCTCCTGATTGTATTTTTCCAAGTAGCAATTTCCCTGCCTTCTGGCTTCTGATTCTGAATTTTTCTCTACTTGAGAAATGTTCCAGTTTCCCATTCCCCTTTCTGATCAATAGCTGGCCTCTACCTACAATCGATTCCTTCTTCAACTAGCTCTAAATCATAGTATCAGAGAGAAACTGCTTTCTGTTCAAAGGTTTAGTGTTACAAAAATAGTCACAACAATACTAAAACAAAACATGTAACTTGCTTTTTATTTATGTAAGAAATTTGAATTTGTTTCTGTAGGTCCGTGCTCCTTAGTTTTTAAATATCCCATACTTCTGTATGAAAACATTGGAACATATTTACACCAGTCTTGGGATTCCAGGTAATGAGTCTAATTTCTCCAAAAGCAACAGACTTCCTCTACCCCCTACTCCCAGACAAAATTTCCTAGTCTGAGTTTAATACTAAAGGCATATTAATTTCTAGAGAAGTGCAACCTTCTATGTTTAAACCAGTAATTAGGACAGTGTTTATACAGAAGGTCTGATGTGCAATTGTCTTCTGGACATTCTGGATCCTTACAACCCAAAATGCGGCCCTTGACCATTCTCATTATCTAGTTGCTTGTCAGAAATGCAGAAATGGAGACTGTGCCACAGACCTACTAAATAGGAATCTGCATTTCTTAATATGAAATTTATTGTCAAATTGGTTTCCATACAACACCCAGTGCTCATCCCAAAAGGTGCCCTCCTCAATACCCATCACCCACACTCCCCTCCCTCCCACCCCCCATCAACCCTCAGTTTGTTCTCAGTTTTTAAGAGTCTCTTATGGTTTAGCTCCCTCCCTCTCTAACTTTTTTTTTTCTCCTTCCCTCCCCCTTGGTCTTCTGTTAAGTTTCTCATGATCCACATAAGAGTGAAAACATATGGTATCTGTCTTTCTCTGTATGACTTATTTCACTTAGCATCACACTCTCCAGTTCCATCCACGTTGCTACAAAGGGCCATATTTCATTCTTTCTCATTACCACATAGTATTCCATTGTGTATATAAACCACAACTTCTTTATCCATTCATCAGTTGATGGACATCAAGACGCCATGGTATTGGCACAAAAACAGACACATAGACCAATGGAATAGAATAGAGACTCCAGAATTGGGCCCACAAAAGTATGGCCAACTAATCTTTGACAAAGCAGGAAAGAATATCCAATGGAAAAAAGACAGTCTCTTTAACAAATGGTGCTGGGAGAACTGGACAGCAACATGCAGAAGGGTGAAACTAGACCACTTTCTTAACACTATTCACCAAAATAAACTCAAAATGGATAAAGGACCTGAATGTGAGACAGGAAACCATCAAAACCCTAGAGGAGAAAGCAGGAAAAAACCTCTCTGACCTCAGCCACAGCAATTTCTTCCTTGACACATCTCCAAAGGCCAGGGAATTAAAAGCAAAAATGAACTATTGGGACTTCATCAAGATAAAAATCTTTTGCACTACAAAGGAAACAATCAACAAAACTAGAAGGCAACTGATAGAATGGGAAAAGATATTTGCAAATGACGTATCAGACAAAGGGCTAGTATCCAAAATCTATAAAGAGCTCACCAAACTCCACACCTGAAAAACAAATAATCCAGTGAAGAAATGGGCAGAAAACATGAATAGACACTTCTCTAGACACTTCTCTAAAGAAGACATCCAGATGGCCAACAGGCACATGAAAAGATGCTCAACGTCAGTCCTCATCAGGGAAATACAAATCAAAACCACACTCAGATATCACCTCACGCCAGTCAGAGTGGCTAAAATGAACAAATCAGGAGACTACAGATGCTGGAGACGATGTGGAGAAATGGGAACCCTCTTGCACTGTTAGTGGGAATGCAAACTGGTGCAGCCGCTCTGGAAAACAGTGTGGAGGTTCCTCAAAAAATTAAAAATAGATCTACCCTATGACCCAGCAATAGCACTGCTAGGAATTTACCCAAGGGATACAGGAGTGCTGATCTCAATGTTTATAGCAGCACTTTCAACAACAGCCAAATTATGGAAGGAATCTGCATTTTAATGAGATTCCCAGGTGATTCATAAGCAGTAAAATTTGAGAAGAAACGTAAATGGGATGATGTTTGGATGCCAGGATGTTCTTCCCAGACAAAAGAGTAATATGGAAGACAAAGTTGGAAAAGTCACATCTGGCTGTTACTTTGGACATTTCTCTTCTTTACCACCTAATACCACCACCGTTGAAGTCTTTCAGTGGATTCAGGCTTCTGACAGTCAGCACATCCAGGCTCTTGACAGTCAGCACATCCAGGCTCCTGGAAGACGCTGCGGTTCTCCTGCAGTGGAAGGTGCCTCCGCTTCCTCTCCTGCGGCTTTGACTACCCATGAAGCCCGTTCCTAAGTCTTCCATTGTCAGTCCTCTCTCCCTCCTTCTGAACCCCCCCTCTGTCTAGCGTGGAGGATGCCTGGACTTAGGATAAGTTGGAATAAAAAGAAATAAGACTCTTTCATCCTCTTAACACCCCCTAGACCCCGGGGATTGGTGCTGCCCAATAGAGCTTTCTGTGATAATGGATGTGCTTTTGTCTGCACTGTTCATTCTGATAGGCACCAGCCACATGTAACTATCAAGCAATTGAAATGTAACTAATGCAGGGCACCTGGGTGGCTCAGTTCGTTGAATGTCCGACACTCGAATTTGGTTCAGGTCATGATCCCAGGTTCATGGGATCAAGCCCCGTGTCAGACTCCACACTGAGCATGCAGCCTGCTTGAGATTCTCTGTCTCTCCGCCTGCCAGCCCCCCACTCACGCACACATGTGCGCCCTCTCTCTCTCCCTCTCAAAAAAAAAAGTAACTAATGCGACTGAGAAACTGATTTTTTTCATTCCCTATTTAAAATTTAAATCTTAATTAAAAATAAACAATTTTTTAATTTATTTCCCCAGTCACAATACCCACACTTCCAGTGCTGAATAGCCACCATGTGGCTACTGGCTACATTATTGGACAACACAAATCTAGATCATCCTCTTGGGGTTCCTTGGCTCCCCACCTTGCAGTTGCTGCTTGGGTGGTCCTTGCATCCTCGTTTGATGTCCAACCACAACAGCTCTAGCAACTTACAGGTGTGTGTGCATGTGTGCAGCAGGCCAGAAATCTTTGTATCAGAATATGACTGCTGTTTTTATAATTACCATGTATGGTAAAACCTTGGATTGCAAGTAACTTGCTCTGCGAGTGTTCCACAAGATGAACAAGCATTTCTAATAAATAAATTCTAACTTGATAAATGAGTGATGTCTTGCAATACGAGGAGTACGTGATGCTGAATATCACACAATCACAACTGAGCCAATGGTTCTTCTCTTTCCTTCCCTTCTCACTGCAGGATTGTGGGTGATCATCTCCCATGCTCAGATACTCTGTCTCAGGCCTCAGGGTTTGGCAGAAATCAGTGATTTTTCAGAACGTTGGAAGGTGCCCACAACTGGCACTAGTGTATTTTTGTCACTTCAAAGCACCTATGGACAGTCCTTTGCTTTTCCATACAAGAGTAAGCTTAGGAATGTTCTGCTTCCTTCTAGGTCAGGCTGCCTGCAGATATAGACCCTTTCCTCTGCTGCCTTATTGCCAGTTACATTTAATACAGTATGTGACAAGAGTTTATTAATACTGTACTGTAGTCAACATCCATGTGAGCATGTGCAATGGCCCCATGCAGAAAAAGATTCCATTGAGCCAATAGACAGCAGCGATTCTGCTAGTCTCTCTCACACCAGCTGCGAAGGTTTTCAAAGGTAAGTGCAGGTTAACGTGTTCATTTTTCTTTATACTTTGTATTTTCTTCATTATTTTGTATTGTATTACTGTATTGTAATCATTCTTATGTGAATATATTTGGGTTATGGAACGAATCATCTGAGTTTCCATTATTTCTTGTGGAGAAGTTTGCTTTGATATACAAGTGCTTTGGATTACAAGCATGTTTCTGGAATGAATTATGCTCACAAACCATGGTTTTACTGTATTTCCTTACCTAGCATAAAACTTCCCTAGAAACTAAAGCTCAAATGAGGTTTTTCTATTTTTTAAAGTGCTCTAAAAAGGACCCCCAAAAATGACCACCTTGTAACAACCTCAATATAGTTGTAAACTGCTTCAAGAAATTTCTTCTTTCAGAGACTCCAGAGGTATAGAAAGGGAGCAGCCCCATTAGCAAGCTTTACCACCAAACATCTGAATGTGTTAAAAGGAGAAATCAAATGTTCTGATTGGCTAATAAGAAGTCTGAGCAGGGACTAATGGACCATAATTCTCTCTCCAGAATTTATGAGGATTCATCATCATTTAATTAACAATATAAATATTAAAAAAACATTTTACAATAAAATTTTATAATTGTAATAAGACATCCTAGCACATGAATTATGGGGTACTAATTCCCACCCAGTTTTGTTGAAACTGGACATGAATGAATACATTAAAATGCATACTCTGTCATGTCTTAGCATATAAAAAATAAAGTGGCAAAAAAGGGCTCAAAATTCAAAATTCTATCCCCTAAGAAAATAAGTAAAGAAATTCAATGAAAATGTAATTTATTGAGTTTGAGTTTTTATTCATTTTTCCACTAGTAATTACATTACCCACACAAGAGACAGTTATTGAAGAGGTTCAAAAAAATTAAACTGTCTTTTTTTTTACTCTAGATTTGTACGCTTTCACTGCTCTGCAGAGAGGCCATGTTTTTTCCTCCTAAATCACCCCATAATTTAAGAATGCAATAATAATAAAATATTAGCAGTCAGCAGAACACAAGGATCAGAATTTTCTGAACAGCAGCCCCAAATCATATCCAGTATCATAATCATTTGCTTACAATTATAATAATTAACATTCATGGATGTTTACAATGTACCTGGCACTGTGCAATGTGCTTTGCATATATTATCTCAGTGAATATTTACAATAACCCATGAGGTTATCATTTTCCTGTTAACCCATTTTACAAGTGAGAAAATTGAGGCTTGGGGGTGTTGAGTGAGTTGCCCCCGAAGCTAATAACTGGTAGAGACAAGATTTGAACCCAGGCAGTCTAATACTAAAACCTAGCTCTCCAGCCACACCATACCTATAGGGCAGCCAGTGAATTAACTCCACTGACACCTTAAGGAAGATGAAAACAGACAGATAAGAAGTAAACCATCATCATCAGAGTTTAGGCAGCAGCTTGGTGAACTTGAAGCAACAAGGTAATGCTGGGAGACCAGCAAATCCCTGGGAGTTGAAGAGAGATCCCTTCAGGGGATACGCCCGTGGAGACCATAGATCAGAAAAGCGCTTCTGGGAACCCACTGAATAAAATAAATGTGGCAACAGGGTTTCACGACTGCAAGTATTTAGATATTCAAAGGTTCGGCATTAATTTTAAGGATCTGGTTACAGTAGGGAACATTCAGAGATTTGGTGGAGGGTATAGTAGCTCCTGGGAAAAGATGCGTGCTGACAGTGAGACACTCTAGTGCAAGCACAATGTTCAGGATCAGGGAGGAGAAGGGAGTAGCCTGAGCCTGAGTCCTCAAGGATGTCAGCGGGACCCTGGGGCCAGGGCGGGGTGTGCGGCACAGGAGTGGGCAGAGTGGACGGGCCTTCAGCACTGACAGCAACGCCGGCTGCACAGATGTTGGGTCTGGGCATCATCTGCAAACAGGGGTGTTCCTGGAGAACGCCCAACCAGGACGGAGAAACACAGAGGGTCTCCTGATGACTGGGTTTGCAGAACATGTCAGGCACATCTTGGGAGGCCCAAAACTGGAGGGGAGCTGGGCAGAGTCACGTTCTGTGACTACCCTGATGTCTTGATTTTCCTTTCCAGACTGACGTGTGACTCCTGTTTCTGGCCCAGGAGGAGAAGCACATAGTGTCACCTGTCAGTGGTCTCGAGTTTGACTGAGAGGGAATACCAGTCCCAAAACAAAATTAAACAAGGGCTCCAATGTCTGTCACATGCTGAAATTCAAATGTGAGCGATGGGGGCTTAGGAGGAGAACCCCGACACAAGGCACTTCTTAAGACACAGATCCTTGTCCAGTTACATTCATTTGACTGTCTATTAGCCACTCTGTTAGGATTGCTCTCTGGAGAAGCCAAAATCTGACCATTCTATGGACTTCTGTAGATAAAGTTCAAACCACTGAATTCTAATCCTACCATAACCTTATCATTTAATTCAGAGACTGCCCAAAGAAAATCTAAGCCTTATGGTTCACTTGACCCCTACTTGTGCCCTAGTTTATTGGTTTTGTTATCTTCATGCCCTACACCCCAATATCCACCTAGGTGCAAATCAATAAATTGCCAGGTGAATAAACAGGGTCCAGACAGAGAGCATTGTCCTCCATGGTGCTACATGCCACTGTATCCTTATGTTGAGGCAAATGCTAGGGTCCACGATGACAACCAAAAAAAATTCAGAGCCAAGTGAAAATCCTGCATAAAACTTACTGAGCATTCTTTTTAATTTTTTTAATGTTTATTCATTTTTGAGAGACAGAGCATGAGCAGGAGAGGGGTAGAGAGAGGGAGACACAGAACCCGAAGCAGGCTCCAGGCTCTGAGATGTCAGCACAGAGCCTGATGCGGGGCTCAAACTCATGGACCGTGAGATCATGACCTGAGCCGAAGTCAGAAGTTTAACCGACTGAGCCACCCAGGCACCCAGAACTTACTGAACATTCTAAAACTCAGCACAAATACAGCTCCCCCACCCCCTTCTCCCTGTCACCTGACCTAACCTCTACACACCCCACCCCCTTTCTGAGAATTACAATCCAACCTCATCTCGTTCATGAGTAAATCATGTTCAGATTTTCTTTCCTGTAACTATAACCAAGCAAGAATGAGGTCTGTCATTAGAACCATGCTGGCTAGCGTTTTACACTAGCTGGGGAAAGTACATATTTGACTATCTCTTTCTACTATGCAATCCTGCTCCCCAGAACTGATTCCTGGGCTTGGGGTGAGGGATGGCGGGAGAGTGGTGGGATTAAGTCAGGTTATCAGGTGATTTAGAGAGGAAATCAGTAATCATCAATCCTTACACTTAGCGGGACAAGTATCATGAAACAGAGCTACAGGCAGAATTTCAGACCTTCAGATATTTGGACCATATAAAGTAAAGAAACAATAGACAAACATAAAGAAGATGTTGAAATGTTAATTAGGGATATAAAAGTAGTGAGTGGGTTTACTGGGCCTTAAGAAAACCTGGTAGACCAGCATAACATTTTCATGTACCAATAGACAGGCTTTCAGAAAACTTTTGCCTTTCAACTTTTTCTTCTTGCAACTAGACCAGATGGTAAGCATTGCCTTGGGGAATCAGAGAATAAAAGAAGCAGAAGTGTTAAAGTCATGGCCCAGATTTAAAGCAGAAAAGATTTGAAGAATATACAATCAATAAGAAGGTCAGTTTTTTCAAACCCTGAAGAAAGAAAAGAGCTAGAAAAGGAGAGAGAATGGGGATCAAGCCAGATAATCAGACTCCAGTCGGTGTCCCTAAGAAGGGGTCCAAATCCCTGCCACATCATCCCTAGGCTGATTCCAGGGCTGGGAGATGAAGCAACAGAGTGTCCCCAATTGATCTGGGAAGACAAAGGCAGAGAAGACCAACACTTCCTACCGTATGGGCCCAGGAGAGCAGGAAGGTCTAGAGTTCTCCACACCCCAGCGTGAGGTTGGAGCCACTGGGTAGAAGTAACTGCTTGGAGTGTCCAGGAGAAAAGACTTAAGGCAGCCTCACCAGGTAATAAAATACAGACAAGAGACTGCCAACCAGCGAGGGCTGTCTAGCTGGACAGGAAGGACACAGTAGTGGATGCATTTGGGGACCACAGAGGACCAACGATAGTGCAGTAGCTGACTGCATGAAGATAGGACTTCCCAGTAGTAGATGACCTGGTGTCCTCCTACCTTGACTCTATGTAAGGATCTGGTATTCAGAGACGGCAGTCCCTCCTTACCTGCAGTTTCATTTTCCACACTTTCAGTTACCCACAGGCAACCGAGATCCAGACATGGGATTGTTCTCCCTCTGACATATTGTCAGAAGGTCCATAGCAGCCTAACACTACATCTCAGTGCCTAAATCATTTGCCTTCACTTCATCTCATCACACAGGCATTTTATCATCTCACATCATCACAAGAACAAGGGTGAGTACAATACACTGAGATATTTGGAGAGACAACATTCACACAGCTTTTATTACAGTATATTATTATAATTGTTCTACTTTATTATTAGTCATTGTTATTACTCTCTTATTGTGCCAATTTATGAACTTTATCATAAGTATGTACGTATAGGAAAAAACATAGTCTATATAGGTTTAGTCTTATTTGTACTTTCAGTTATCCACTAGGGGTCTTGGAACATATCCCTCATGGATAAAGGGAGACTACTGTTTAAAAGACAAAGGAAAGAGAAAACTTACATTAACTGAGAATCATCCTGATTTGTCAGAGTTCACCCAAAATTGATGGAGAACACATTTTCTCCACCAAATGGAATGAAGTCGTGAGGTGGAAAGGCAGAGAAGGAATGGATGGAAATTAGGTTTATTTTATAGAAATAGTCCCATTTCTTGCGTAGTCTAGTTTGTGAAAATGGTATGTGAAAAAATCCAACTTCCAAAGCATGAGTTGCTGGTTCTTTCTATTATTTAAAAAAGAAGAGGGGTGCCTGGGTGGCTCAGTCAGTTAAGCATCCAGCTCTTGATTTCAGCTCAGGTCAGGTCATGATCTCACAGTTCGTGGGATTGAGCCCCAAGTCAGGCTCTGCACTGACAGTATGGAGCCTGCTTGGGATTCTGTCTCTTCCTCTCTCTCTGCCTCTTCCCTACTCTCTCTCTCTCTCTCTCTGTCTCTCAAAAATACAGACACACACACACACACACACACACACACACACAACTTTAAAAAATAAAAAAGGAGAAGAAAGAATAAAACCTTAAGAAAAACATTCTTTGCTGTGCAGAGTGGATTCTCATGAGTGCAGACAAATGTTCCTCTGAAAATAATTGTTCCAGATGCACTGAAAGTTTTCTTTGATTTAATTAAGTATTGATACACATAGTATCTCAAGCTCAGTGCTCTTGTGTATTTGAAATACATCAATGTGTAAATAAATAAATAAATAAATAAATAAAAGAAGTAGTGTTTCTGAGTACTTAATAAGATATAAGTGAAAAGGATATTAAGGAAGATACATGGTCAAATAGAAATTTCTCCCTCAAATAATGAAGGGAGACTTGTTAGAGATGATCCTGAGGTTAGGATTTGATAGATCATCAATAACATCCAAATACCACGTTTACCAATACATTTTAAAATTCCCCTTGGGGGAAAACGTTTTTACAAGAATTGTCAACAGGCTGTAAAACATGCAGTGATTTCAACCTCTCTACCTTAACAAACAGTGAAATATCAAGAGAGTGAGATGACAAACCATCTACAAACTTGAGAACAACTTTGTTAGATATGATGAATCTGAATTGAAACACAGGGTTCCCTCTGTACACTCTGGTATCTATTGTAATACTAATTATCAAGGTTTTTGCAAGTGTGCATACACTTTTTTGTTCTGTAAGCATCAAGTGATTCAGTTCCTGGGAGGAGGAGGTCCCCCTACTTGATCAGAAGCCCAATGAACTGATAGGGCTCAGTTGGCCAGCAGCTCCCCATCAGCTAGCTAGTCGTAGTGAAATGTTTCGCCTACATAAGATAATTCGTCTTTCAAGCCCACATTACTGACAGGTAAAAATAGTCCACTGTTAAACTAAAGCTGCATTGTAAGTAGACAACTTGCCAACTTGGATGCAATTAATTATATGGTTAATTTCTATAAGTACTCAAGCTCCAGTGTTTGTTTCAGCAGTGTTCTTCTGTAAAAACAAGGAGAGCTGGGAGGCATTTTGCTTTGCTCTATATTCACACATGGCTAACAGATACATGAAAAGATGCTCAACATCACACATCATCAGGGAAATAAGAATCAAAACGACAATGAGGAATCACCTCACATCTGTGACAATGACTAAAATCAAAAGGGCAAGAAATAGCAAGTGTTGGCCAGGATGAGGAGAAAAGGGAACCCTCACGCACTATTGGTTGGAACATACATTGGTGCAACCACTGTGGAAAACAGTATGGAGGTTCTTAAAAAATTTTAAAAACAAATACCATATGATTCAGTAATTCCACTTCTGAGTATTTACCTGAAGATAACAAAGGCATTAATTTCGAAAGGTATATGCACCCCTATGTTCACTACAGCATTATTTACAATAGCCAAGATATGCAAGCAAAGTGTCCACCAGTAGACTAATGGATAATGATGTGAGATAGATGGATAGATTAGATATAGATGCAGATACAGATATAGGTGATATAGATATACAGATATAGTTATAGTTATAGATATATAGATAGATATATAACGGAATCCTACTCAGCAATAAATAAAGAATGAAGTTTTGCCTTTTGCAGCAACACAGATAGACCTAGAAGGTATTATGCTAAGTTAAATAAGTCAGAGGAAAAAAATACCATATAATTTCACTTATATGTGGAATCTAAAAAACAATGACAACAAATAAATGAACAAACAAAACAAACAAAACAAACTCGTAGAGACAGAACAAAGTGGTGAGTTTGGGGTAGGGATGTGGGCAAAATAGGTGAAGGGGATTAAGAGGTATAATCTTCCAGTTATAAAATAAATAAAATAAGTCACAGGGATGTAAAGTACAGCATAGGGAATATAGTCAATAATATGGTAATAACTTTGTGGGGCACCTGGGGGGCTCAGTTGTTTGGGCTTTGATTTCAGGTCATGATCTCGCGGTTTGTGGGATCAAGCCCCGAGTCGGGCTCTGTGCTGACAGCTCATGGAGCCTACTCGGGATTTTCTCTCTCTTTCTCTCTCTTTCTCCTCTCTCTTTCTCTCTCTCAAAATAAAAAATAAACTTTTAACTAAATATTGTAATAACTTTGAATGCTAACAGATGGTAAGTAGACTTATCTGGCAATCATTTAGTAATATATATTAATGTCAAATCACTAGGTTGTACCCCGGAGCTAATATACTATTGTATGGCAAAATACTCCCATTAAAAAACATAATAACAGGGCACCTAGGTGGCTCAGTTAGTTAAGTGTTCAACTCTTCATTTTGGCTCAGGTCATGATCTCACAGCTCATGAGTCTGAGTCCTACATTGGGCTCTGCGCATCAAAATAAATAAATAAACTTTAAAACAACAACAGAAGTGTCAGACTTGTTCCAGCTCCCCTGGCTCCTATCAAATTAGAGTAAATGTTTTAATGTTCTTTCATTGGAATCTTTCATGCATGAATTTAATTGGGTTTGAGGTTTCTTGGTCTACTCTTATACATGACTGCATTTTTTTTAATACAGAAAAAGGATAGAACTAAAACTAAAAAAGAGAGAGGGAGAGAGGAGAGGAAGGGAGAGAAAGAAGGAAGGAAGGAAGCAAAGAACGTAACTGGCTCAGTGCTAATGCTTTATAGTGTCCCTAAATCCCTGATCTCATTTTATCAATCTTTCCAAAATGACAGTGATGTTTATAAAGTACATACAACATGAAGAAGTCCTGGGCTCTCCTGCTCCCACAGATTTAATCACTTTACTATGACACTAACAAAACAAAAATTGTGTGCAATATTGCAAAAGCTTTGATAATCAGAATTACAATAGATAATAGCATATACCAAGAATAAGTTTATGCTCTATCCCCCTGAAAATCAAAATTGAAGTAGTAATTTAGAGGTCAAGTCTTGTCAGTTGGTCTCAGTGGGGATTATGGGTGAAGCCCAGATTGTCATGCCCTTTGTCCTCTGCTTTCTCCACCTGTAAAACCTGTCACATTCTTCCCCACCATCTACAAGAAATTCATCATCATTGATAAACTTTGATATTATGACTAAGGCTTATCTGGTCCAAATTATTCCAAATTTTAAATCAACCCAGTCTTATCTCAAGGTCCATAATTCCAAAGTTTACTTTATAAAACCCATAATCAAAATTTTCAAGCAATATAAACCAGAAGTATATGTTACTCATGTCATTCTCTGGGAGGTAGCCTAAATTATACACATTAAATATAGATGCATTGATTCATCCTTTGGGGAAAATAAATATCTCCCTTTAGTGGACAGTAATATCCAATGTGGCTGTATTCCTATAAGTTCTCTGAAATATGACCAAACATCTCCCAACTCAGAAAAGTTATCCATAACTGATAGCTTCTTTGGGGATGGGCTAAAAGACTTTTTTTCTGGTTTCTCTTTTTCAAAAATTCTCCCTATGTACCTATAATAACAATTATCATTACTACTACTACTGAAGTATTATTGATTACCTACAGCGTACTAGGTAGTGTTTTGGTGCTTGGAATACATAAGCAAATAAAACAAAGATTGCTACCTTCATGAGGCTTACATTCTAGTAGAAGAGATGGACTTTAACGATGAAAAATAAGTAAAGAACTGGGGGAGTTGTTTTATAAAACTCAATCTAGATCTATTTCTTCAACCCTCCCAATGATTATGAGTCAATGAATTCCTTGTATTAAATCCTTTCCTGCTAAAAGTTCCTGGAGTAAATTTTGTTCTCAGCAACTGAACTTCAACCAGTACTATTAGCCAGTCCACTTTATCTCCACCTCAATCTCACTTAAAACTATAATAAAAGTGTATATCAGTCAGCATCCTTAGTTGCAAATAACTGCCTTGTTTAAGAAAAAAAAATCATTGGAGGATACTGGGAAGCTCCTAGAATTGCCTGGGGGCCAAGAGATCCAGATTTGGAAAACAGACAGGAACAAAGGGAGGCCAGGTAGCAGAAACACAGTCGGAGGTCAGCCTCCAAACATGATCTCTCCCACTGCTGACCCAAGGCGCAAAAGATACCCACAGCTAGGCAGGGAATTCTCCAGGCCACTGGGTCTTTAAAGCCATAGTTCCTCCGTGGATTCATCTGATGGCCAGCCCTGGGTGCCTGCCCCCTACTGACAACATATTTAATACTTTTCAGCCTCTCTAAATGGGAGAAGCTGTGCCAAGTGTCATAAATTAATGCACACCTAGAAAGAGGGTTCCAAAGCTGGACAACTCCTCCAAAATGACAAACATCTATAACAAAGGACTTTCTCTAGGCATTCTCCTTAAATGTGCATCTTTTTTTTTTTAACAAGGTAATATCTGCATCTACCATAAACCCTTCACATACCAATGGTGTGACACAGCTAAGCCAACTTGCTACAACATGAGAAGCCTCTGAGCTTCTATTCTTGGCAAATCAGCCCTCCCTCCACTCTCATCAGTAGGCTGAGCAAGGTTCACCTCCCCTGTGCCTCCAAGCAGGCCGTTCTTGCTTTCATCATATTGTTCACCTTCTTTTGTAAATACATGCTCTGTTCACTTGTCTGTCAACACTTCTGGACTAAAAGCACCTTGATAAGGAAACAGTTTGTATCTCTAGCACAAATCACATTACTTGGCACATATAGGAAATAAGTAAATATTTGTTCAACAAACGAAGAGAATAAACTGCAGTGTCAAGACTCCAAAAGATGGAGACTAAAAACAACAGGTGTTTCTGTATTATTTCTTAACCTCAGAACATCAGTCAGAATAAGTTAACTATTTTTTGCAAGAGAGGATCCTGCAAACCAAGAGGCACCCATGACCTTTGGAAAAGAGTCTTTAAAACACCAAAGCTTTAGAGGGTTAGGCTTGAGAGGTGGCTGTAACTGAGGTCCTCCCCACCCAGGCACCATGCTCCTTAGCTCTCTGCCCAGTTTGGGTTCCTGAGTCCCAATCCCAACATACCCAATCCTCACTCCCACCATCACACAAACCACTGCTTATCATCATCCTCTTTCCTACTTTCCTCTGCAAGTCAGTGAGCTACACCTAAGGACCAAAAAATGTCAAACATCCTTACGTTGTAAATCAATTGCTTTTTAACAATTTTTCTCACTCAGGTCTAGGGTTTTTTTAATTGAAATTTCCCATGAAATATATAGTCTCCCAAACACTGCTCTGGCTAGCCAGAGTGGAGGAGATCATTGCTACCTTGGCATCAGTTGGCTTTTACTGAATAATACATTACCTAAAATTTGATTGGCTCCACACAAAAGTCCTATTATTGCTCACAAGTCTTTAGTTGCTGGGTGTTGCTGCTGATCTGGGTCAGGATTATATTGGCTGCTCTTGGCTGGGCTTGCTCATGCATCTCTGATCACTTGGCTGGTCAGCTAGAAGCTAGATGGTCTAGAATTGCCTCACTCACCCATCCAAAAGACGATCTACAGTTGTCTAGAGTGATGAGGGCTCCTGAGTCGTATATCTCTCATCATTAATCAGGCTAGCCAAGCATCTTCACATGGTGACAGTAGCGGTGGCCCTTGTGCAACAATAGAGGACAAGCCTCAATGTGCAAGCACTTTTCACATCTCTGTCTCATATTTGCTTGTATACCACTGGCCAAGGCAAGTCACATGATCAATCTCAGAGTCAGTATAAGAAGGGACTGCCCAGGGACATGGGTACAAAGAAGCCATGAACAAATTGGAAGCCATTACTACAATAATGTACCACACATCTTTGACTCAAGGTGACTTCATTCTTCAACCTCTTTGAAATATTTAGATGTTTAATTTAGAGGTTGGAACATGTCTCATCCTTTCAAATTTCTTTTGTGTATACTTCAAATGGTCAGCTGTGCATTAGAACAAGACACAAACATTTCACATAGCACCCAGGCAAGCGAGCTTTTGAGAGAGACTGCTCATGTGCATGTTCATTCACATGAGCCTGAATCCATAAACACACAGATTTTGTGAGTTCCATTTCCAGCTGTGTCCCCAGAACCTAATTTCCAGCTGTATCCCCAGTAGAGAGTAGGAGATAAGTCATTCAGCAATTTATTTTTCTTGAGCTCTTACCATGTGTGCTGTACTGGGGCTGGAGATCAGAGGTGAGAGATCTAGTCCCCTTCCTAGTCAAGAAATGATGGAAGTCCAAACTAAGAGGCAAAGGGGGTCGAGGAAATGTGTCAGAACTGAGAAATGAAGGAGGGAAAATCCACCGGTCTTGGTGATTGGTGATTTTGCATATATGCAAAAAGGGAATGTGAGGGAGGAATCAAAGGTGATGGCCAGGTGACTGGATTGTAGTGTAGAGGGGAGACCATGTTTCCCCATATTGCAAGGCCAATTGTAAATAACAGTACTTGGATTCAAAGTAGCTGGCTGCTCTTTTGTTTCAATACCAATTGTAACTAGAGAAAACCTACCCAATAAGCATGCATGACTCTCCTTAGCCCTACATATTCTCAAGAATCCTTTAAACTCATAAGTCTTCAATATTATTGCAATTACCTTTCCAGTGTCTACTCTATACCATCTCAAACATGTAATCAAACCTAAACTTAGTAAAATTATTTTTCTATAGAGTAATATATTTTTATTGTCCTTGTCCACTGCTAGAAGCCAACAATCTCTTTTTTATTGCTATTATCTTACAATCATAAAAGCTCTGCGATTGGGTTATGATTGCTTCAAATGAAGAAACTTACTCCAGGTAATTTCTCACGACAGAAGTCCATGAGGAAGGTTAAGTCTGAAATCAAGCATATCAGATAATGCATCCAAGTTCAGACATTTGATTTATTGCCTATCCTTTCTAATGATTAAATATTCGGCTGCCCCATTGAAACCACACACATATTCATACTATAATGTTCAAAGCAGGTTAACTGTATACTAACTTCCCACCTTCATCCTCTGGAGAGAAACATCAGCCTGCACGCAACTCATAATAACAAAGAAGGATGGGATACTAAGACCCAAGAAAGAGTAGAAGTGACTAATGAGGATGTGAGTATCAAATTTCTTTTCCTAAACACCAGGTTCTAACAAAGTTTTTCTTTGTGGTAAAGGAACCCAAGAACAGCTGTCAAAAATATGGCACTGCTAACCCTTTAACAAATTAAAAAGCACCATCTGCAGGCACTGCAGTCTGGATAAGCAGATGTGCACCAAGTACAAAGCCCAGGGAAGAGAAAATGGCTTGGCGATGCTGAGGTTAAGGGGTCTAAAAGCAGACAGCATATGTTTCTCCAATAAAAGGAGCACTCCACTACAGAAGCCAACAATTTGTAACATTTATAAATCGTTATTGAACCCCTAATGTACCTCTAAATACCTGCATTCATGTTTTTAAAGTTTCTTTAAGCACAGTAAGTAGATCAATTACAGAGGACTACAAGTTCAGCATCTTTCCATGTACCATTAGTCGTTCAGTTTAGCTGAAGAAGGTCCCTACACTATCTTTAATCTGTTTCTTTTTCCCTCATCCAGCAATGCCTCTCATTAAAACTAACTCTTTTGAAATATGCAACACTGGCTAGCTTGTCCTACTTGCTAATGGTCTTGAATTGATTCTTAATTAGTTGCAGTTTTGGAAAGAATCCAATTAAAATAGAAGGGGATTCCAATAGCAGAAAAGAACTGGCTAATATGTGTTATGCTCTGAGCTGCTGATCTTTGCATTAAACTTGCTCAGGCAAAAGGCAGCTATGCAAAATATGGCAGGATTCAAATCATACTAAACATATTCAGGTTTTAAACAGAAACCTTCACATGGTAATTTATCCTCTAGCCATAAAACATGATCAAAGAAAGGCAGCCAAATGCTGTTAGAAAAATTACATTCCTTCATTCCACTTTCTCTCTCTTCTTCCTAAAAGGACAGGTTACTAATTCAGGAGAAGACAGCAGAATCTTTTCAATAAATTATACTATATTTTTTTTATTTGCTGTGCATTTTCCAGTCCCCTACTTAAATTCCAAGAGGAGAGAGGAAGCTCAGTGTGGGGAAAATTGGGGGGAGGGGGGAGGTAGAGTAGGGGAGAGAAATCTCTAGGAAGCTAAAAAAGGGTATTTTCCTATATTCTTTCCCAAAGCAAAGAGTTGCTACCAGCAAAATTCCCAGTGTTGTTTATGAGGGCAGCTGGAGGTCATTTGACAGGTATGGCTTTTATGGTTCAGATTTAATTATAGAAAAGCAAGGGCTCAGAAAAGCAAGGTCTCAGGAAGCCCAGGCAGGAGAAGGACTTGTCCCACTGCTGGTAGGTGACAGTCACATGACCAGCTTTTGTATTCAACAGTAATAACTCACTGCCCGCTCCCGGGATGGAGCCCAGCTCGCCTATCCCCTGAGGAGTTTCCACCAGGCGTGGATTCAGAGTCTTTGATCTGCAGATTAACATGATCAGGAGCGCAGGCTTTGTCTTTTGCAAACATCCTCAGTCCCTAAAATTGTATCCAATGCAAGGCTGAGACCATTTTTATTTGAGTAATGAATTGCAGTAATTAATGTATACATTGATTTTTTTTCAATTCTCCCTAAAGGTTATTTCCATTTTTAATTTATAGAAAATATATACCATTCCTTTAATAAGAGACTGCTCTATATTTCAAAATATATATGGAAGAAAAGGCCCAAGCAAGCAGAGAACAAAAAGATGAAACAGGTGATATTAACGATCAGGGCAGTAACTGAATTCAGTAAAGTCACTCTTAAAAAATCAGTAATTAGAGGCTTTTTCAGAGGAATTACAATATTTGCTCTGAATCTGTTCAAATATTCCAGAAAACTCTTTTAAAGAAGCAGTTATTTGAAGTATTCAGTATTTGCATGGGTAAATTTCCCCTTCCTTTTAAACAAAGTTTTTTTCCAACTATTTTTAAAGGGACATCCTGTGCAAAACAAAGGAGATAGAGAGAATCCGAATCTGATAAGGTTGCTTGTGGAATTTTAATTTTGTTTGAGGAAGAGTTCATGTCACTTCTTCCAACATCTCTGGCCACACAGTTTTTAAAACAGAGAGACAGAGAAAGGGAGAGAGAGACAGAGACTGAGAACGAGAGTGTCCCTGTCTCAGCTGTACCTTAATGAAGTATCCCCAGGGCTTGAAATGATGGGATTTTTCTTACTTGAGAAATAATTCTCTTCTTGCACCAGTGTGCTCAGTAAATACCAATAGAGAGAGAGAGAAGTGTGTGGGTAATACAATCGGTATTTGTCGGAAAGTCATAGGTAAGGAATAGTGGAAAATCTCCCACGGCAGGTATTCGGAAGTGGCCCTGCACAGCCCAAGAGGAAGGAGTTTGGAGACAAATGCAAACTAAAGAAATACCTGATTAACCTTTCACTGACTCTGAGCCACGTGACGCGCAGTGAGCCTTCTTAGAGTGATGGCTTTAGAAGAAGATGTTAAATTTAACCTCTGGCGCAATGATAAATTGACAATAAAAAATTCAATGGCTTGGTAATTACCAATCACTTTGGACATCGGCAACATTTTTCAGTTCTGTCACTGTGCATTGGCACAAAAGCTTCAGCTGAAATTCTCTCGATCTTCCTCTTTTTAACTTTGTTTTCATGATGCAGATTAAATCTGCCACCCTATTACTGATTCATTTTCCTAATTTTTCATGTCTGCACCATGCCCCAGCTGCACCAGACTGATAATTGTGGAGCCCAGCCCTGATGATTAACATCAGAAGAATTAATTATGCCTGCCATTAAAATTCCGGGTTGCACATGGTGATCAAGAAAAATTAAGTTTCTCTAGGCCTCTAAATCATTTCACCTTTACAGGGAAGGATAGCGCTTGGACAGCCAGGCTGCAGCCTGCCTTCCTGCCGAGGTCGAAACCGCACGCCCTTTGTGTAATTCAACAAATGCCTTCCCAGTTATTTTTTTTTTCCAGGATTTGGACTAAAGGATTTCATGCTTAGAAAATAAAAGGAACCTGAAAGATATTCTCTATCCTTGCTTGGAGAGGGGAGAAAAATACTTTTTCAGAGGCTCAGCTGCTGTTTCTGAGATATCTGTTATTCTAATTTGTAGATGAATGCATCCTGGGAAAAAAAGAAATGTGTGACCCTTTGGAAATAGTGGATGAAATAAGAGTGGAGAGGGGTCTAGCTTTACACCCGTTATAAATGGGAGGAAAGGAAACGTTCATTCAAGTAGGTAAAGGCAGGGACATTTCTTGGAAATAAATTGATAACAGAATAAAAACAGATTCCTCAGATCTTTAGGCTAAATAATAATGAGTAAAGGAAGCCTGTTGACTGACGCATTTCCAAAATGACTGTTGCATGAGAAACTCAAAATGTATTCAGTCTAGCCTAAGGTATGAAATTTACTAGAGCTATAAAGAGTAAGATGATATGCATTTATCATGTTCTTTTTCTACTCTATGTTCCATTTTTAAATTACCATAATAATGTATATTATAGGCATGGCTTTAGAAGACTACAAAGGGAGTCATATTTTGATGAACGGATGTAAATATCTTATACCAAATGGTAAATCTCTTGCTCACCTCTATGCAAAGAGTATGCATAAGCCATGCATCATATCTGTTTCATTTATTATATTTAAGAAGTGATATCACAAGACAACTATTTCAATGCAGATATTCTTGTTAGTTTTTATTGGCAGTAAATTTACAGAGTCATGTTAACCATCCGCCCATCCCAGGTGAGGTAGAGGGAGAGGGAATAAGGAACAGTGAAAAATTAATGCTACTGTTCTAAAGAATGTACTAGAAAATTCTAGAAGCTTCTATACTTTGAAGTTGGCTCACTTTTATTAAAAAAAAAACACTTGGACTTAGTGATGTGACAAAATCCCATGCTTAATTATTTAGTAACTTAAATTGAATATTTCTTATATTTTTTTGACTGTCTTCTGTGCTAATTACCCAGGATCATTTACTAACACAATTTCACAAATGACGAATTCTGTATGCAGGGCTGACTGCAAATGTATTCATCTTGTAAGCATTTTTCAAAGATGATGTAACAAAAACTAGAAAAGTCTACCAGAGTACCAAAATTTGAAAAGTCATAAAATCTGCTTAGGGGACCAAAAGGACAGATGAGGTAAAGCAGCAGCTACTCGAACTCCTCAAACGCTTCCTGGCAGCTCACAGAATTGATGGGTCAGTATCCATTTTCCTCATAATATACAAATCCCTCCGGGAGGTCTGGAAACAGAAGGAAAAGCTGCCCTACCCCCCAATATTCGTATCTTCTCCACAGCAAAGCAATTAGATTTAAAAATACAGAGCAAATAAAATGTATTCTGCCATTTCAATATTAAGCAAATTAAAGGTACAAGAAGGAAGACGTGATGGAGAATATGAAGCAGCAGGAAGAAGAAAGAAGGAAGGAGGGAAGGGAAGCAGGAGTGGAGGAAGAAAGGGAGTAATAAAAGAGGGAGGCGAGGAACCTGCAAAAATATGCATAAATTGCATAAGCACCAAGATTGCTTGATGTAAAAATATATAATACTACCACTTTTTGATGATCAAGGAAAAGAACTCAGGAAAATAAAAAAGTAACACCGGAATCAAGCAGCAGAGAAACGCCTAATACTAATGTCACTGCAGAAGAAAATCAAGATGGTGGCTCAGGGGGAATGTCTGGATTTTTCTTACAGGTTTTATAAGAAACAGTAGATGTCGGGAGAGGGGAAAAACACTCCCAGGTGCAAGAAACAATTAGAAAATAGATGAAAGGCTTCCTGGAGCCATACTGAATAGTAAGAATGGGACCAAAAGATGCAACGATTTCCCACCTGCCTTCATTTTCCCTTTCAAATAGACTAATTTCTTAAGAAATCCTAAATAAACAGATCCTGACATTATTCCTCTGTATTTGTGGCAAAGAAAAAATGGTGTAAGAGAGAAATTTTGATGACATAAATAAATTTTGTTTTTGTTTAATACATCATCTCTAAAGTTCTGTTGGTCTTTATTGTTACAACTGGTATTTACAGCGCAAGGACACAGGAGCTCGGCGGCATATGCACGTGTGTGATGCGCGCATGCGTGCGTGTGTATTCTTTTTTTTTTTTTTTTTTTTCTTCAACGTTTTTATTTATTTTTGGGACAGAGAGAGACAGAGCATGAACGGGGGAGGGGCAGAGAGAGAGGGAGACACAGAATCGGAAACAGGCTCCAGGCTCTGAGCCATCAGCCCAGAGCCTGACGCGGGGCTCGAACTCACGGACCGCGAGATCGTGACCTGGCTGAAGTCGGACGCTTAACCGACTGCGCCACCCAGGCGCCCCGCGTGCGTGTGTATTCTTATGAATGAAAATGTTTTACAGTGTGCCTTTACATCTGGGGTCAGCAGGCAGATAATTACACTGATTGAGGAGACCACAACAGTCTATAAAATCAAGCATGCATAGGTAGGGTCTTCCAGTCTAAGTAAACAGAACTTATCACAAAATAAAGCTGGCACATGATTTAATAAAATACAGAATCATAACAGTGCTGTTCCCTAATTAGGAAAGGATAGTAAACAGTTGATAGAAACTAATACAATTTGTATTATTAGTAACCAGTCAAATAAACTGTTTCGTTTTTTTTTTTTTTTCTATTTTGTTATTTCCCCAATGTTGTCATAACCACTATCAATGAATGAGAATTGTAGTGAGTATCTGGGGTCCTCTGCAGCTCAGGTGGGACACTGCGTCCTGATGGGATGCAAATAAAACACTGTCACAAAGCATTCTTGCCAAAATTGTTTAACCTGAATCTAATCAACCTTGAGATCTAACTCCCAGTACATAGGAAATACAGAGGATAGAGGAAAAAGTTAAATGACACCACAAGGAACAAACAAATCTGGAAAGTAAAATGTCCTACATAGAAGCTAGTCAGGGGGCACCTGGGTGTCTCAGTCAGTGAGTGGCTGACTGGCTCAGGTCATGATCTCGCAGTTCCTGAGTCCGAGCCCCCCATCACGCTCTGTGCTGACAGCTCAGAGCCTGGAGCCTGCTTCAGATTCTGTGTCTCCCTCTCTCTCTCTGCCCCTCTCCTGCTGGTTGTCTCTCTCTCTCTCTCTCTCTCTCTCTCTCTCTCAAGAATAAATAAACATTAAAAATTAAAAAAAAAAAGAAAAGCTAGTCAGGCTCTTCATCATGTTAATTTCAAAGAGAATTAAACAAGCTTGGGGCGGAGGGAAGGTCTTGATTAAGGGACACTGTAAATGCACGCAGTGCAATACATTCTGGTTTGAACAAAGTTACTTAGGAGACACTTTAAGAAGATAGTGAAAATCGGAATATGGCCTGGATGTTCAATGATATTCAAGAATTCGTTTAAGTATGATAATGCTATTGTGGTTATGTAGGAAAATGTCATTATTATTTCCATGTATGCATTCTAGAATATTTAGAGTGAAATATCCATCACTTTCTTTAAAATAGTTCAGAAAAAGAAGAAATATGGCAAAGTTTTAGACAGAAATGTTACTCATTTTACTGCCCTCTCCACTTTTTTGTATGTGTAGAAAATTTTCATAATAATAAAGTGTTTTGTGGGGAAGTCGATTTCACAAAAATTGGATCTTCAACTAAACTGAAGTAGTTGTATGTTCAAACTAATGTCAAGGTAGAGTCAGCCCAAGCCACTGGAAGTCCTTTGAGGTATTAGAGGACTACCTAGAGGTATTAAAGGTATTAGAGGTATTAAGGGAAGGGAATGGGTCAGAGTATTACTAATTGGTATAATTTTTTCATTTGAAGGTTCTTCAGTTATCACCTGGTCCAATCGTACCATTTTCCAGAAGAGGAAAAAGAAATCAACACAGTGAGGGTATTGCTTAGCCTGTGGTCTACCAGAATCAATCCTCTCAAGCTTCAGCCTATGCCTTCTTCTATTCCATCCTATTTTATAAATCTAAGATTTCATAATTCTACTTTTTCACAACAATACAGACAGATCACACTTGTATGCAATTTGTAGTTTTGGGCATACTTTTCAAACACTATTTCTTTTAATGATTCCTAGGAGATGGATCTTTTTACAGATAAGGAAACTGAGGTGCTAAGAAGTTGAACAATTTGCCTAATATCACAAAGGGAAAAGCTTGAGGTAAAATCAAAGCATGTCAGAACTCCTAGCTCTGTGTTCTTCATCCTTCTGCAGGAAGCACCTATATTTGTAAAATGACAAGACTGATTTCCCCAAGAGCTTGTCCCCTTAGGGGACAATATTTTCAGCAGCAAATTTCATATGACCTTTACTTGCAATAGTAAATAAAAGTCAAATGCATAACATTAACTAACAACCCAATGAAGGTAATTAGCTCAACCAATGGCTCTCAATTCAGGCTGCACTGCATAGACTCCAGAGAAGAGTCAGAAAAGCTGGGTTTTCTAAAAGTGCCCTGGAGGGGGTGAGGGTAATTCTGATGTGTGGCTGTGGTTAAAAACCTCCAAGATGTGCTACCAACCATCCTAGTGCATAGCCTCTTGGTGGTCTAACTTGATCCAGGGATAGAATTTGGAAATCTGAGGAAGTGAATGGCATGAGACAACATGGATGAACCTTGAAAACATTGTGCTAAGTAAAAGGAACCATTCACAAAGGGCTATGTATTACACGATTCCATGCATATGTCCAGAATAGGCAAATCTATAAAGACAGAAAATAGATTGGTGGTTGCCTGGGGTATGGGTGACTCAGGGTGATGGCTAAAGGGTGCAGGGTGCATTTTTTGGCAATGAAATGCTCCAAAGTCAATTGTGGTGATGGATGCACAAGTTGGCAAATGTACTAAAAACCATAAACATTTTAAATGGAGGAAACGTATGGTATGTGAATCAAACCACAATAAAGCTGTTCTTTAAAACTGAATGAATTGCATGTCTAAACATTGCCCCATTTTAATTTCTCTCCCCCTCTCTTTTTGAGAAAAGCAAAACTTGTGCATTCATTCACATCTGCAAATATTCACTGACCACCTTCTATATGGCAGGCTCTGTTCAAGGAGTGGGAGGTATAACAGCAAACATGGCAGACAAGAGTCCCCTCCTCATGGAATTCATATTCTCGAGGAGGAAGAAGGACAAAGAGAATAATTTCAGTTATTGCTATAAAGCAAGTAAACCTCGATGAAGTAATAGTGTGTGGACTAGGGGTGCAGGCCACTTTAGACCAGGGTAATCAGTAAAGGTATCTTTGAGGAGGTGACACTTGAGTTGAGGCTGGAATGATAAGAAGTAGCAAGCCATGCAAAGATCTGGGGCTGAACAAGGACAATGCCTTGAAGCAGTAACAAGCCAGACATCTTCAAAGAATGGAGAAGAAGGCCAGAATGGCTGGCACCAAGTGAACAAAGCAGAAGTAAGGGATGAATTCAGGAGGTTGGCAGGGGCCAGGTTACATAGTGCCTGCTAGTTTGGGTGATTACATAGTATGTGTCTAAGCCAGAATACACTCGAGAGTGAAAGAAGATGCTTCAATTATACAGAACACAGGAACCACAGGTACAGACTTGGGACTGTCCCAGGCCAACCAGGATGTCTGCTCACCCTACACGAGGACTGAAGATTTTACTCTAAAGTGCCATGGAAAACTGTTGGCAGGTCTTAAACTGGATTGCAGAAAGTTTAAAATTTTCCTCTTTAAGAGGTCCCCAGAGCTTATTCTCGATTGGAGAGATTAAGGGTGGAAATGGCACAGCCAGGCTTCTATTAGGAAACCTGGAGGCACCTCTGACCACCTCACCATATGGGGGTGGGTTGCAGACGTTGTGCACCAAGACCAGCCAGAACTGTTCTCCCCTGGCAGCTTGGGGTCAGTCCTGGTACATGAGAAATGCTCTGCTCAATCCCCAGGGTTCCATGACATACAGCACAGCAAAAATCATTTTGGCTTGGAAAAGTTTCAAAAGCAGGTACTGTTTGCCATCCAGCCTAACCACAGAAAAGCTTCAGAAGTGCTCCCAAGCTCCATGTGATCCCCAGCATAGGAATTCTGTCATTTCCCAGGGAGTTCACAGGCATGAGCTATAAAAAGCATTCCCAATTAACTGCTTGGAATTATGTAAAAGGCTTACTGAATTTCGGAGCTTGCCTCCCAAACACTTTTTGTCTTGTATGAGTAGCACTGAATTAGTCTTCCTGGCTGTGGCAAGATACCAGGACGTTAATAAGCAAATAAGAAACATCCAACAACAACCAACCATTTTCATCCTAAAATCTGCTTTGGAAACAGAATCCAGGAAAGGCTGGGGGAATTCAAATTTCAAGAAGCATTTTTAAAACCCCTAAAACTCTTTCTGAAAGCAGTTTAATAATAGTTACCATTTGTTACACCTACTGTGCCCCAGACATTCTGCTAGATGGCTTGTTGGCTTTACACTTACCTTACTACAAACTTGTAAGGTTGCCGTGTTATTCCCATTTATCGATGAGGAAATTAAGTACCTGAAAGGTTATTTCTCAAAATCATATCCTCAAACTTCAAACTTAAGTCAGAAAATGAATCCATGTATGTTCCCAAATGCCCCGACTTGTTCTCCTCTGATGAAGTAAAACCCACTTTCTTGTTTACATTACTATGCAAATGTTCCATATGTGTACCATCTTTTAAAAACTCAATACTGCATTGAAAATCCAAATAATGCAGAATAAATTAGGAGTTATTGTTAACATTTCAGGAGGTTTTACTTCACTAATTCCTTCAATAGCAACCTGATTTGCTTTACAAGTTTTCAATTTGCATTCTCCTATTCAGAAATGTATCTTCTGAATGTACCGAAGTGTGGATTTATAACCCATTCTATAGCATATCTATTTTTGTGTTTTCTTAGACTCCACCCCTTCATACAAAACCACCAAACCAGGTGGTTCCCATAAAAACTGCAGAACTTTGGCAAACATGCTGACATCTCTTTAAATGTTATTATTAATGGTGGCTGTGGCATGTACATTTATTCAACAAGACACTCCCTGAAGTCAAAGGCCCTGAAGGCAAAGTCAAACTTCTCAACCTTCTTCGCCAGGCCTTTCACACTTTCCCCACGTTTGCCATCCTAGCTGAGTTGCTATAACCTCCCGGGAGCTTGTTAGATAAAGGGAGAGCTGCCATTCGAGGGGTATCAGACACGCAGGTGGCAATGGGGTGGGGGTGGGTGGCAGGTTCAAAGCCCGCCCCCCCACCACACACAGGCCAATTGAATCAGACTGGGAGTGGGCCTGGGTATGGCTTTGTTTTGTATTTTCTTGCCTGTTATTTATTTATTTCATCTCTCATGGTTGCCAAGTGCAGCCAGGATTCAAAACTTCAACCCCAATTCACCCACTGGACTCTCTCACTGTGCTTCCTTCCACACTCGAAGCTGCAGCCTGCCCAGCATGCCCTCACTTCGAGGCCTCTGCACTGAGTGGTCTGTGCGCCTGGAAAACTTTCTTCTACAAGTCTCCTCCTGCATCCCCTGCTAACTGCTGCTCACCTCTCAGGTCTCTCTTTGGATCCACTCTCCTGGAAAGTTTTTCCTAACCCCTGCTAAACAAGTTAGAACAGAGTAAGCTCAACCTTCAGCCTTCACGAAGCACTTATTAAATTGCACTGAAATTTCCTGTTTAATCTGCTTGCCGCCTTCTCCATGGGCTCCTGGAGGGCAGGGTTTGTCTGCCTTGAACTTTGTATCCCTGGGGACTACCTCAGTGCCCAGTGCATAGTACATGCTCAACGCATTATGCGATGGAATGAGTGATGAATGAGTTCTATTTCCCAGTCTGAAGCAGCTTGCCAGTTGATGGGAAATATCTGTAAAACAATGCTGAATGCATTCAGTGCCTTCAGGAGTGCACGGAACATGCTTTCAGGAGAAAAAATCTCTCCTAACTGGTTCACACACACTCCCCATGCCTTGCCTTGCTTTTAGAGGCTTGCTGTATTCTCATTCTCAGACACTGGTATTGTTTTAAAACCCAAAGTAATATTTTTCAGGAAGTCCTAAACTTAAATCCATGCTTGTCTCACTGATTAACCATCCTTTTGTAGTGCAAAGATGTCTATACCCTCTGGTAGCCTGGCTTTGACCATGTGCTTGGAGTGACCTTAAGAAGAGGATGTGGGTATGCCATCTTCAAAAAATGATTTTGTGGGGCACCTGGGTGGCACAGTTGGTTAAGAGGCCGATGTTGGCTCAGGTCATGATCTCACGGCTCATGGGTTCGAGCCCCGCATCAGGCTTTGTGCTGACCACTCAGAGCCTGGAGCCTGCTTTAGATTCTGTGTCTCCCTCTCTCTCCCTCCCTACCTCACTTGTGCTCTGTCTCTGTCTCTCTCTCTCTCTTTCAAAAATAAAAAATAAACATTAAAAAAAATTAAAAAAGAAAAAGACTTCATATTACTATCTGTGATTATGGACAGAAGCATTTTTGGTGTGTTTTACCCAAAATAACAACAAATCCATTATTTTTTTCCTTTTTAAATTAGTAACTCAGTAATAATCAAAGATTAATGGCTGTTATTACTTTTTGTTTATATCCTTTAAAACTTCTATTTGCACATATTCTATATGTACAAATATAAAATTTTATTATTTTTTGGAAAAGTGGGAGCATAAATACTTACAGTTTCCTAGGCCCCCCTTTTTTTCCATTTAACTCCACACAGGATATACTTTTTCATGTTAACACAGATTTACATCATCACTTTAAAAATTTTTTTTAAATGTTTATTTATTTTTGAGAGAGAGAGAGAGAGAGAGCAAGCGGGGAGGTGCAGAGAGAAAGGGAGACACAGAACCCAAAGCAGATCCAGGCTCTGAGTTGTCAGCACAGAGCCAGACATGGGGCTTGAACATACGAACAGTGAGATCATGACCTGAGCTGGAGTCGGACGTTTAACTGACTGAACCATCCAAGCACGCCTACATCATGACTTTTTTTTAAGTTTATTTATTTATTTGAGAGAAACAGAGACAGCATGAGCAGGGGAGGGGCAGAGAGAGGGGGGAGAGAGAGAGAGAGAGAGAGAAACCCAAGCAGGCTCTGCACCGGGCTCGAACTCATGAAACCGTGAGATCATGACCTGAGCCGAAAACCGAGAGTCAGACACTTAATGGACTGAGCCACCCAGCTGCTCCTACATTGTGACTTTTAAAGCCTGTAGGTAATCTGTGGTGTCATGTTATTAGTTATTGAACCAGCCACTTTTAGCAGTCATTTAGATTGATTTCAGTTTCTGTTATAAACAATGCTGTGATGAATACCCTCATGCACACATCTGTGTTTGTCCATGTATTCCCTGCAAATAAATTTCCAGAAGTAGAATTCCTGAACCAAGGGGTATACCTATCTTTAAGTACAAGGGATACACATATCTTTAAGCCTGACATTTTGCTAAATTGCCAACAAACTTTGTTAGACCAATTTTTATTACTATCAGATGTTTATAAGAATGTTGTTTCTTTATTTTCCTATCAGCATTATTTTCAATGTTTATTCGTTTCTAAGAGAAAATGTCTATTGCTGTTTTAATTTGTAATTTTTTGATATTCATGAGCTTTAATATTCTTTCACACTTTTTTGACATTTTTATTTTCGTATTGTTATGTTCTCACTCTTACTAATTTGTAAGAGCTCTTTATATATTAGGGATGTAATGCTCTTGTTATATGCTGTGAACATATTTTTTTCAGCTTTTATTTATCTTCATTTATGAGATGTGTTTTTGTATTGTGGCTTTGCTTTTCATGTAGTCAAACTATCAGTCTTCTCCTTTATGTTTGGCTTTGATGGCATGCAGTGTTAGTATTTTTAATGGAGTTTATAAGATTTAAGATGGATTGTTCACATTGTCAACAATAAAAAGTCACCTGGGAACCAAACCAGAACTTTCAAAATATATATTTTACACTACTTATTATACAACATAATCCTTATCACTACTAGAAAAAAAAATTTTAATGACTAAAGTTAATGTATCTATCAATATTTCTGAAAGGAAAAATCTATCTTTTCAAAATCCTTTCTGTTCCAATTAGCAGGTGATACTTTACATGTTCTATATTTATTACCTGAAATAACATAATCCCAATAGAAAACTCTAATTTGGTCAGAGAACGATTTTACAAGCTGTTGCAGAATATGGATGCAAGTATCACAGCTTCAAACTGTGAGGAGAGATCCAGCCAGACCTTGGCTAGAAATGTTTCAATAATGACCACACATGGGATAAAACAACTGAAAATCGTTCACTCTCATTCACAAGGGAAGCATTCTAGAAAAGGTTCTCTCTCCTTTCCTGGAGATGCTGCAAAGGAACCCAAAGTTCATGAAGGACAGAATGACAATAATGCCGTAGCCTGAGGGATGACCTCCACACATGCACATGCCATTTATTGATGAAAGCCTTACAGGCTCTCCTTTGACATGTTCATCTAGACCCCCAGCCAGGAGAAAACAGCTGGCTTTTAAATACTCAAGTTCCGGGGCGCCTGGGTGGCGCAGTCGGTTGGGCGTCCGACTTCGGCCAGGTCACGATCTCGCGGTCCGTGAGTTCGAGCCCCGCGTCGGGCTCTGGGCTGATGGCTCAGAGCCTGGAGCCTGTTTCCAATTCTGTGTCTCCCTCTCTCTCTGCCCCTCCCCCATTCACGCTTTGTCTCTCTGTGTCCCAAAAATAAATAAAAATGTTGAAAAAAAATTAAAAAAAAAAAATACTCAAGTTCCTTCTGATTTCATAATGCATGCTCAGCTCCCTTTAAATTATGCACCAAAATCATCTTCTCAATGGGTCATAAAATAATGAATTTACAAAAGCCAACAACAATTGAAAATTTTCTGTTTTAAACCGATAAAATTAACAATAACAACAATAAGGAAATAATTTGGGGAGCATGAGTCAAAAGAACCATTCCCTGTAACAAAATGTGCAAGATAAATCGTCATTTTAATCTCTTGAGAATATGAAAAAAATTATAGCTGTCTTCCCATTCTTTGTATTCTACTAAGTGCTGTAAAAAACAACAACAACACATTAATTAATTAGAGTCTCAAATTCACTGCTTTCACAACTATACCTTCACCTGAGGAAGAAATAAATGCCCTGGCAACCCCTCTCGTATTGGTCAGTGATTATTAGATGAAATGGAGCTCGGGACCAGGGGATATGGAGCATCCATAAAGACCAAAAACAGAGTCACTGATACAAAGAACTCCTCATCCATAAGGAGGGGTGGAGAGACTTAAATGGGAAATAATTACATGACAGAAAATACAACCAACAGGCAAAATCCTACAATTCAGGAAAGAACAAGTAAGTACAAGCTGGGGCATGACAGCTCGCTGAAGAAAACAGAAACTGAGCTGGACATTAAAGAATGAGCTGGCAGAGAAGAGGAAGAAATGTTGCTCAAGGAGGGGAGAAGCCAACAGCTTCCGTAAGAGCAGAAAGGTACAAATGGGGAACAGCGAGCAAACAGGATTTGCCTGGGGAGCCACTGAATACTCTATTACAGAATGAAAAGACAAATAAATGTTGTACTATAAGGGGAAGGAATTGAAGA
The DNA here is from genome assembly GCF_022079265.1 of Lynx rufus. Taxonomy (NCBI): domain Eukaryota; kingdom Metazoa; phylum Chordata; class Mammalia; order Carnivora; family Felidae; genus Lynx; species Lynx rufus. The sequence goes on along the minus strand of NW_025814834.1, from coordinate 56,729,848 downwards.
TAGGAAGGGAAATGCAGGGAGTATTGGGGATCAGTTTCATCGGGGCTGAGTAGACTATTCCAACCTCACCTCCCCACTTTCCAGAGGGGTAGAAATGGAAAGCTTGGTTTTTAACATAAAAGTTGCTTGCAGAGTCTGGGGGTAGGCAGAAGACTGTGTGCTACAATATTGTGTCTCTCTCCTTTATTGTGTGTCCACCCCCATTATATCTGGATGACTACCTTATACAGAGATGCTCTCAAAAATAATTTCAGAATGAACCAAACAAGTGAATGGATAAACTAATGAACAAGCAAACATGCAGAAACATTTTTTTTCAGGAGCTTGTTCTATCTGGACATGAACTACTGGTGGGGGGAGGGGGTCTCAGGGAAGGGAAGAAAAAATGGTAGGAGAAAGGAAAACCAGCTATTAAAATACTACAGAATATCAATTATAAAATGATAAAACCCTAGATTTAGGAGGCAGAAATAGGAATAAAAACACAGACATTAATTTGAGAAAATTATGGTGAGTCATTAAGTGATTTTAAAGCATTGCTATTCCCATCTCACAGCCAGGTCAAGTTTTAAGTGGTCCAATCAACTATTATACTCATTCATTCAAATGGAAAATATCTACTGAGCAGCAAGCAGTCCTCTGGCCCTAGGGGCCAAAGTGAAATTCAAATTTATTTTCTTCAAATTTCTGACTGATCACATAAAGCCCTGAACCCTGACAGCTAATGACTCATGTGCAATTGGCCATTATCACAATAACCATCCCTGATTACCAAAATAACCTGGCATTTATTAGGAGAAAGGTTTGAAAGAGTGAATTTTAAGGCTGAGCAGCATCAAGACAGTCCCAACTGTGTATATACTGGAAACATTAAACAAGCAATTAAGCACTTCATCTCCAATCATTCCACATTATTTATCCAGGTGAGACAGATTCCCAACCAGATTATAACATTGTGTTAGGAAGCATGAATTTGGCTAAGGTTTTGAAGATAGCAAAAAATTCGCACAACAATTATGTCCAGGTCATGAATCAAAAATTCTCTAAATCCAAATTTGAACATATAGCTTAAATTTGATACTCTTTCTACCATTTGCCTCTGCCTCCAGCCTCCACCACCAATTACATGTCATCTTACACATCTATATCAAGATTTGATGTCTCAAAACATCATTCAGCAAGCTGTTCCTCAGGGGAATAAAGTTTAGTGATTCCTTCCTCAATCTTCTTTCTCTCTCTCCTTTCTTCTCCTCTTCCTTTCTTATCTATCAAGTGTCTGTTATTCATCAGGCATGCTGGGAGATTCCACAGTGAACATTAACAGACATAGCCTGATAGTCTTTGGCAGGTCTCCTTGACTAGAACCAGCCATTCCAAGCCCTTCAAAGTAAGACCCCATCCTCCCCAAAGCTTATCTCCCAATTACTCCCATACCACCACTCAAACCTCCAAATCAGACCAATAGAACTACATATTTAACTTTGAATCCTGGGAGTTGCTTTTGTCTTTGCCCTTCCATCTTTCACCATCCCCTTATAATGTTTGCTGCTCCCCAATTTGATACAGTCTGACCTGGGTTCACATTCTGACTCCATTTTCTATCTATGGGATCTTAAACAAGCCACTCGATTTCTGGGAGTTCAATTTCCTCATCAGGTAAGTGAAAATAATAATACCTACATTTCTGGAATGTCTCAAGGATTAAATGTGATCATGTGTGTGAAAGAATTCAATACAGGCTTTGTGATGATGATGATGAGTTTCTTCAACTATCCCAGCTGGAAGTGAGCTCTCTTCCCAAATTCCCAGAGCATGGTTATACCACTGTACTTTTGAGCCTCCTCCAATTATTAGTTATCTTTCTATGTCTATCTTTACTCCCTACTTAGGACCAAAGAATGTGGAAAACTTCTTTATGGCTTTCTGATACTTGAGACAGAGCCCAATATATACTTCGTCCTATGTGGAGGAAGAAGAGAGGAGTAGTTAATGACCCCTGATGCCTCATAGTTGGCATTAGTAGTTTAGTTCAAAGATTCTGTGGAATTTGGAGAATCATCCAACATTCAGATTGTTCCTCTGAGCTTTGGATAATATTGCAGATGGGGGGTCTCCTCGGAATGACTTGCCTCTTTTATTTCTGTTGTTACCCAGTTTAAATCCAAATGCAGAGACTGAAAAATAATCATACTTAAATACTTTCTACTTAATTTCACATTGGTCTCCACATTCAGTGGCCATAAAACAAATGTAAAGTTCAAACTAGAAAGAATATTTCTGCAATACGACCACAGGCCATCATAATAGGAAACTAGGGGCACCTGGGTGGCTCAGTCAGTTAAGCATCCGACTCTGGATTTTGCTCAGGCCACGATCTCACGGTTCATGAGTTTGAGCCCCGCATCGGACTCTTTGCTGAGTGTGGAGCCTACTGGGGATTCTCTTTCTCCCTCTCTTGCTGCCCCTTCCCCACTTGCTCTCTCTCTCAAAAATAAATAAGTAAACTTAAAACAAACAAACAAACAAACAAAAATAGGAACCTAACCAGAAAGTTGAAAGGTTAATGAAGAATCAAACCAGTACTATCAGGCTTCACTGGCACTCTAAGACAGTGACTGGCACCCTCACAGAGTAAGAATCACAAGCTTGTGCCTTCAAAGAAATAACTGATGCTGAAGGACTCATTTTCCTTGGCTACTGTCATGGCCAAACTTGTTCTCGATCCTGAGCAAATTCAACCTCAGGAAACTTTATTTGAACCTTCTTCAAGAAGCTTCAGACCACTTTACGGAGTCACTGGCTTCTGCAGGAGTAATTTATGGCCCCCTAAATCAAGGAACTTCTGTTCAATAAAACTCTCTCCTGAATTATAACAGTAATCATAATTAACTTCACCCAGACTGGGCAACATGCAACATGAAGCTCTCAATGCCCCCGTGCATAATTTCAGAGAGGCCGGGAGCCCTGGCATCTGACTACCCACCCAGTGCCTCGCCGATCCCCAGTGTGGTTCTCCCTGCAGGGCCAGAAGTCTGGAAATAATCCACAAATAGGAACAAGCGGCCTATTTGGATCAAGTTCTAGGAGCATCTTCCTCCTCTGATAAATGGACATAACCACTTTCCAAGAGACTGAAAAACAGCCAAAAGGAATCTTTCAAAATATACTTACTTAACAATGATATAAGCTCGTTCTGAGTTATAATTGCTTCACATGGAAAAAACCCAAGGCTTTCCCAATAGAGAACTGAAATAGACAATGAAGGTGACTGGGAAGTAAGGGATAGAAACAGGTTGGCAAATTCTCAGGACACATTTGGATGTAATTGCTTATTCTCTTTTTTTCCAGGAAAAGCCCCAGCAACAGGGAAGGAACCCCTCCTTGCCCCTTTCCAGTAAATTCTCCTCATAGCACGTTGCACCTCCCCAGAGACATTTAGAGACTGCCATTCATTTAATTGCTTGAGAAGCCCAAACCAAACAAGAGTCGCTGGAGCTTGGCCCTCTGTTTGTTGGCTGTCTGCAGATTTACAATTTAGCACCATGTGGATCTTCAGAGCCAAAGTGTTAGAATTCTGAGGGCCTCATTCCACCTCTCAAAATACAATGGGCAAGGGCGGAAAAGCTTCAAAGTCCCCAGAAGGCACCAAACCCAATTACATTGCAACACATGTGTGCAGCCCTTTAAGCTGCTCATTAACATTTGGAAAATTCTTCTGGTAAATGTCTTCATATCCAATTTAGCCTCCTTTTCCCTTCTCCCTACTACCCCCATCTCAGAGACAGGCAACAGTAATGAGCTATATAAACGTAACTCTTTAAACGAAGAATGTCATCACTTACAAATACAAGAGAGCGGTACATGTTGTGTATGCCTACAAACTGCAGTTGCTGTCTGTTAGAGTTTGTAGCAACTTTTAAATCTGTCATCACGGCATGAATTTCATACTAAGCTCCTTCCCGGTGCTTGAGCCAGGAAGCAAAGGGGGAACAGGCTGTATCATTTATGGGCAGATTGGTATTGGGTCAAGTGTGACATCACACTCTGCTCCCACCGTAATGAGGTGAAAGGCAAGGCCTCAACAACGTGGCACTTTGTTTATTGGGAAAATTTAAGTGGGGCTGTATTTCAGTTTATGATAAAACTGAAACAAAGGATATGGATTACAGATTTTTAATAGCTCCACACGAGAGGAGAGTGAAAAAGAGGGGAGCCATATAGGACTTAGTAAAAAATGCAAAAGGTCAAAGGATCAATGTAGGCTCCAGGCAGGCTGGTCCCTTGGCATTTTTCCTGGGCATATTTGCTCAACTGAAACATTAGCACATCAGCCAAGTGTTTAATTTTTCTTTCTTTCCCATGGTTAATATTATAAAGCAAGAAGGAAAAACCAGACCTAAAATATGTGTGTGTGTGTGTGTGTGTGTGTGTTTAAAATATCCCATGTTTAATACTTTAATACTCTGGCAGGTCTCTGATCATGATCAAAAATTTTCTATTCAACAGAAAACAGAATCAGACCTATACATACAGAGAACAAGCTGATGGTTGCCAGAGAAGATGGGGGTGGGGGATGGGCAAAATGGGTGAAGGGCAGAGGGAGACACAGGCTTACAGTTATGGAATGAATAAGTCATGGGAATTAAAAATACAGCATAGGGAATATAGACGATATTGAAATGGCATTGTATGTGACAGATGCTAGCTTACACTTGCGGTGAGCATAGCATAATATATAGAGATGACTTGCAGCTCAAACTAATATACCATTGAGGGTCAACTATACTCAAATGAAAAAGCTTCTTTAATATTATATTAAAATTTTTATATTCAAAGGTAGCATGAATACAACCTCACATATCACACTTCCTAAAGTCTTTTTTTTTTTTTGTCCACACTGATACTGGGTACCAGGATCAACTTCTATTTCTCTATATAATTACCTTCATCAACATTTGAATTTATGATTAACCCACTGAATACAATATTATGTATGGAAAAAGACATATTTGGCAAATAAGAGAGGGCAGAAAAACTTCTGAGACTTTATTTAGAATTTGGAACATTTTATTTAGAATCACAGATAATACCTAGAGTTTGGCATGTTTATTTATCTCACCTGGTGTGGGTGCCATCCTCAAGGAGTGCACAGTCCTGGGAACTAACATGGAAACGACTGTAGGATAAGGGGTGGGGAAACTAGAACCCTGAGCTAAGCACAGGCGCTAACATCCAACCCAGAAGCCATTAAATTCATCTAAAATTATTTCACCTTCTGCTGAAGAAACTCTACTTGCAAACTTTTCCTGTGTATCAAGAAAGCAAAAGGACTTAAGTCCCCACTCAAGTGAGAAAGACCCAAAGCTTTGTACCACCGAGGTCCCATGAAATCCTCTGAAGGAGCTTAGTTTTCAAATTGCTCTAAAATAGTTCTCCTTGGGGCGCCTGGGTGGCGCAGTCGGTTAAGCGTCCGACTTCAGCCAGGTCACGATCTCGCGGTCTGTGAGTTCAAGCCCCGCGTCGGGCTCTGGGCTGATGGCTCAGAGCCTGGAGCCTGTTTCCGATTCTGTGTCTCCCTCTCTCTCTGCCCCTCCCACGTTCATGCTCTGTCTCTCTCTGTCCCAAAAATAAATAAACGTTGAAAAAAAAAAATTTAAAATAGTTCTCCTTAATTTACGTGAGAAACTTATTTGAAGAGAAAACATCTTGTTGTAGGACTAAAAACCTACAATTATTCTTTTGTTCTTAATTTTTCAACTCTCATCAGACACACCCTCGTAGCATTGGGCCTAAATTGTATCATTTCTTTGGAAGAATAATGACACGTCCAATAATGCTCGGTGAAGAATAAGTGCCAACGCGTGGCAAATGCTCAGTAAGTTCACTGTTGACAAAATAATAATTATATAATGATGAGAAGATGGTAGTAACAATTATATGATATGATAATCGTATCTTATAGCATAATCGTTCTTGGTAGGAGCTCATTGCCTAATATTATCCAAAACCACAGTCTTCCCTCAGTTGATTCTATTTTAAGACCCTAGCATTTTCAATCTTCCTACCTGTGGGGAAAAAGCAGTGGAGAAAGAGAAAGACAATGGAAACAAAATGCAGAGACAGCCAATCACTCCGCAAAGCCCCCACCCCATGTGCATACAATCAGCACCAGCTGTAGTCCAATTAAACTTAATCTAGTCACATGCTCATGTGCTCCTCAGAAATTAGAGGAAATCAATTCAAATGCTAATGAGAAAGTCCATAATTTATTATCTGCTGAGGAATGCATGTTACATTAATTTTAACTGTAAACAATTATTTTTATTGCAAGATTAATTACCCTATCTTATACAACTTCCTTTTTTCATATTCTTTTAAGGAATTAGTTTTCAGTTGCTGTTTTGTGGCTCTGTCACAGTTCTTTAGCTTGAGAAAAGTATAATTAATTTAGGGATGCTGCAAATGTTGTTTTCTATTCTTCTGCCAAAAGAAAGTGGGATAAATGGCTAGGTCAAGCATGGAGAAAAATAGCTGCAGCTTCTGGCCAGGATGAAAAGACATTAGAACTCAGAATGGAAGTGGGGGGAGCCAAACAGAATTTAAAACATGAGCTAATGTTGGTCAGTTCTGACCATAACATTTCCCAAAGGCTTCAACATGCAAGTCAGTCCTCAGATGGTTCCTAAGTCCTGAAAGTCCATGGGAACTACATGGGCTAAAATTTTCAGAGCAAGACAGAAGCTAATCATTTTTTCTTAAAATAGTATCAAGGCCTGGACTTCTCTGTACATGGTGGGTGGGGTGACTGTTCCTTTGAGCAATCAAAAAGGAATAAAATTTTTGCTGTCAGAACTCCACTCCCCTGACAAAACTGCCCTCCCTCTGAGTTGGCTCCAAGGTGATTGAATGTTCAGTACAGTGGCTGGTGGGCAATTATTCTTAAAACTGTCACTTCTCAATATGAAGGATAGGGCTTTAGACAGTGAATGGCACTCATAGGGTTGAAGGTGAGTATCCTATTGTTTCTGATGAATCATTTGCTTGATTCTTATGCTTTCTAAATGTTAAAGAAGGCTATTTCCTCTATAGGCACAACTAGACTTAGCATTTTACAGGTAAACATTTATAAAATACCAAAATCTATTAGTTTACTTTGTTGGGACTTTCCCAATTTAAACATCCAGTGAAAGCAACTGCTAGTCATCAATTAAAATTAAATTAGACTAAATTAAATCAATAAGCCTAGTTGTTGATTTCAATGGGAAGTTGGTTGAGAAAATGGGTAAGAGAACTGAGCCCAGAGAAGATTCAACTGCTAATTCCTGGTAAAAGTTTAGGCTTAAAGGGTTATAAGCATTTGACTTAGGAATGGAAACAAAGAAAGTGGTGCTGGCTAAGAAGACCCTGGGCACAACCCTAAAGTCAGGGTTGGCTGTGACTTCCTGTAGGAGATTGAATCCTAGTTAGTCCTAATGTGTTTCAATCTGACCCTCTCAGAGAACTATGGCCCGGGAGGCCATCGGGCACACACAACAATCAGCTGGGCTGGAGTAGACAGGATGAAAAAGAATCTTTCCCATGAGCAACAAGCTCTCAGCACTCCACGTTGTAAATTCAAACCAAAAAGTGGGGTTTTTGCCCTTCTTACATGCTTTCATGATTTCTATTAAATATTTTCATAAGTCCCTACTGGGAGAGCATGTGCTACTTATCAGAATCCTATATAGTAGCTCCAAAAACCAGGAAGTGGTTGGAAGGGACAGACTATGGTGATACAGGTTACACCTGGTTTCAATCTGATTGTCAGATGTCATAAGGGCGGGCATATAAGACTAAACCTCACTTCTACTTCAAACCTATAGGGAATTATTGCTGATTTATTTTAGCAAAGAATGTTTCATGCTCTTGATTTCCATTCCACTTTCTCTGCTTAATAAAATAAGATGTCACATGTCAAGCTACATTGTAGTGAATTATTTCAACAACCCAAAGCCTTTCAAATCCACTTGAAAACCTGCCACAAAGCCAAGATCTGTCACAAAGCATTAGAATTAGTTACCCCTGGAAAACCCTCCTACCATAGGACAAGTGGGTAGGCAGCATGCAAGAAGAAAGCCTTGAAGTATTTCTAAGCTTTGCACACCAAAGAACTCTTTGGTCCAGTAGACATGAAGGTTCTATGGCCCTTTGAATTACTCCGTGCCTAGATTTAAATTCTTCTGTTCTTTTGACCAGATCAAAACAATCTTATCATGAGCCAAATTCGTGCTTTTCCAAGCTGTAGACTTCTGTGTCACGTTCCACAAAATACATGGCAAAGAACCTCCATTATTTGCAGGCATTTCATATAATAGAAATTTGTATTCTATTAAAGCTCTCTGCTTGATAATTAACAGACAAGTTATAAGCCACAAGTCTATATTTTGCAAGTCTGTCTTGCTCTAGGTTTGTCTCCTTATAGCCAGGAGCAGGGGGCACATTCAAGTGAACCACCTCCTAAGTGGGGCAAGTGGCAGCATCTCCAACTCTGATCAGTTACAGACGTAGTTCGCACATCCCAAACCAATGTGGTTAGAGAAGAAACTACCTTGGGGAGAGTCTATAGATAATAAATGTAATGAATGAACCTAAGGTACCCCATCTGTAAGTGCTTAGGCATTCTCCATTTAATGGTAGAGTTTCAATGCCTTACTCTAAAACACTCTTAAAGGAGGATTTTTTTATGGCAAATATGTGTGGAATGTCTTGCAGAACCACAGGATTTCATTTCCCAGTGTTGATGTGTATGGAAATAAAAATGAACCCAGAGAAACACAGAGATACCATGTGAAGCCTTTCCTTAAACTGTTTCTTCAATCATTGGGAAGCAGGAGCCCTAACCATCACACAAGAAGGTATTCTCTTTCATGATTCCAACAGAGAAATTCAGTCTTTAAAAGGATCACAGTTTGGATCTGGTTCAAGGAAGTATCCTTAGGTCCTCAGCTCTTTTGAGGTTCACCAATCTCTGACCATGCTGGGGTCATTCAGGCCATGCTTGCTCTCATAAAGCCATGTTTTGACAGCAGCACATGTCTCTGCCAGCCCCCAGCCATCCTTAGAGAAGCTACTTGGACTTTTACCTCCAAGCCCAGACCCATTAAGCTTCCAAACAGTCTCCCAAGGGTCAATGGATAGACTTCAGGATGTCTGTGAACTTGGGTGAGAAAAAAATTATCTTCACTAAATTCAGTATTTCCTTAGGTTGTGAATGTAGACAACAATCCAGAGCAGAATTAGCACATACAGGACTTACAGAAATCAGATATATTTTCATATCTCCATTATTGTTGATGTACCTATCTCAAAATACCATCTACATTCATCACTACATCAAAATTCTGGTGGTTATCAGACACATTGCTAGATTTTATTATCTGTTAATAAAGCACATACAGATGATCCCCAACTTAACAATGGTTCAACTCACAATTTTTCAACTCCATGACAGTGTGTAAAAGATGTGCATTCATTAGAGACCAAACTTCAAACTTAGAATTTTGATCTTTTCCAGGACTAACAATATGCAATAAGATACTCTCTTGTGATTCTGGGCAGCAGCAGCCCCAGCTCCCAGTCAGCCCCACCATCATGGGGGGATAAACAACTGACACACCCTAAAACCACTCTGTACCCATACAACCATTCTGTTTTTCATTTTCAGTAGAGTATTAAATCAACTACATGAGATAGTCAATACTTTATTATAAAATAGGCTTTGTGTTAGAGAATTCTGCCCAACTGTAGGCTAACATAAGTGTTCTGAGCACATTTAAGGTAGGCTAGGCTAAACTATGATGTTTGGTAGGGTAGATGTATTAAGAGCATTTTTTACATAGATATTTTCCATTTATAAAGGATTTATCTGGAGGTTACCTCATCATAAGTAGAGGAAGATTTGTTACTTCCTCTACTTAAAAATTACTATATCATAATTTTTAGAATACTTTGATGACTATGTTTCAATATAACTGGTTTTCCTTGTAATTCTAGACATTTTATTTTATGAATTAAAAGTATTTTTCTGAGAAAGGGTTTTTTGGCTTCATCAGACAAACTTCCAAAGGGGTTCATGGCACACACGCACAGAAGATGAAAAACTCCAACCCTAGCACAACCTTGGAATTCTCATCTGATCATTACACATGACCCCATTCCACAAAGTGGTTTCTATCTGGTCCTAACAAGTTCTACAGTTCTAGGAGTCCAATGATTCTATTTTTCCTGCTTGACTCTCTGCCTTAGAAACTTGGTTCATTCTCTATTCCTTCTAGGACATGGTTCTCTGATCTGCTCATTCATTAATTCAATAAATATTTATTGAGTGCCTACTATGTATCAGGTACTGTGTGATGTGGTAGAGATACAGTACAGAACATGTGAGAGAAGTTCCCTATGCCAATAGAGTTTACATTCTAGTGGGAGGATGGATAGACAAGTAAATAGATAGATACATGAATGGATGGATGGATGGATGGATGGAGAGATAGAAGATAAAGGGAGGGAAGCAGGCAGGAAGCTATGCATAAAATTAAAAAACGTTGATGTCATGGAAAATGACTGGTTAACCACTATAGTTGGTGGTCATGCATGACCTCTCTGAGAATAGATGGTAGAAGGGGCAGGCATTTGATGTTTAGGGAAGAAAACCATCAAAGTACTTGAGTGATCAGGGAAGGCCAGGGTAGTTAGAACAACACAGTTCTGAGGCAGAGAGTGGTCATAGAGAAGGTCAGAGTGGAAAGAAGGATTTATTTCATGAAGGGCATCCTAAATTGGGTAAGAATGTAGAACTTTACAAAAGTCCTGGTCTTCAAGTGTTTAAGTAGGGTTTTAAGCAGGAGATTGTCATGATCTGATTTCTGTTTTTAAAAAACTGTTTTGGCTGCTGTGTAGTGTGTAGGCTGTAGGAACATAAGAATGAAATCAGTGAGTAAATTAGGAGGTTGGTGTGGTAAACTTGAGGGATTAGGTGACGGTAGAGGAGATGGAGAGGGAGAGATGAAATTGAGATATGTATCAGGCTGGGTCACAGCAAGAAGCATTGCCAAAATCAAAATAATTTGAGGGAAGTTTAATAAGTGACAATTCACAAATGTGTGGATTGAGTATAAAGAAACCACAAGGGATAGTGTAATAGCTTGTGGCTGCTAACCCAAAGGCTCAAAAGGAGTGGGAAGGAAGGCTACTGGAACCCAGAAGGAGGAAATATGCAAAGATGGGTGCCTCAAGAGAAGCTCTGACCTTTGGGCAGGGGGCACAGTCACGTTATGCTAGTAAGACCTAGTGGGGGCATAGCCTAGGTCTGGCTGTGGCCCCACTTTTGAAGGCCCTTGAGGAAATAAATATATTTACCTCACCCTCCAACCTCCTGTCAGGATTCATTGTTGACCAGAGGGAAATATTGGTCCATACAGAGTAAATGAGGATGCATGGTTCCTGCCTGCCCCGCTGCTCAGAATGCCAGGTCTCTTGCACCCATCAATTGTGTTTATCTCCACAATTAGCCAAATTATTTGCTAATATTCTTTTCCCCACAAGGCAGTGAGCTTCTTGAGGATGTCCATGTGTATCTGCTGGTCCCAGCAGAGTGGCTGTTTTATGAAACATTATGGTTAGTGAATGGATGAATGGCTCCTTCGGGTTCCTATGTTCCTACACCTATGGAACACTGTTACTCCATGTTGGATTTCCCTGACACCAACTGCTGTACAAGTAATAGTACCTCCATGTCACAAGTTCTGTGGACACACTGGCTCTCCTCCCAGATGGGGCCATCACAGGGTTCCCATCCCACTTCTTGTCCATCTCAATGTCCCACTCTCTCCCCTAATTACTCCCCATGTACCTACTTAAGGCTGTCAGTCTGCTCTGAGACAATTGCCTGAATCTTTATAGTTTTTGTCCAAAAAGTTCTGACTTCTCAGTTATAACAGATATATGGCTTCCCCTTTGAGTTTTTCTGTATCAAATTAGCACTCTTATTGTTGAGTGTTGGAACCTTGGTGAATATGCACATACATATGTATCATATATCTCCAAGCCAAGGAGACCTGGCCTGTTGCTGTTCAGTGTTTAAGGATGCCAGTGTTTCATGCTGATCTGTCTCACTGTATAAATTTTATGCTCAGATTTCCTTTGATGATATAAACTGAGCCTCTGCTTTAGCTGATGAAAATAAAATGCCAAATACCCAAGTATAAATGACTTATTTCTGGAAAAAAAAAAAAAAACTACTTCATACTTATCAATCCCCATATCTTGCCTGTCCAGTACAGTAGCATGCACAACTTTTCAGCTCTGCCTTCAAAATGTGATAAATCTTCCCTCTGGGGCAGAGTGCATCTCTGTATTTATCCAGAGAAGACTTTAACTCTTGTCTACATGTTAAAAACAAAACAAAACAAAAAAAAAAAAAAACAGTAGGTTGGGAGAAGGAGGAGGGAAAAGGTAACAGATTGTGAAGGATTGATTACTAAAGCAAAAAAATCAATCTTCAGACTTTGATGATTTAACCAGCCACAAAAGCATAGAAATGTATGAGAAGCCCTGATTGATTTTTAACTCCGTAATCCTTCCCACCCCATCTATTATCCTGTATGGATCATATTAGCCATCATTATGACTAAGACAAGATAGGACACTGACATCCGCCTGACATGATATAACTGTAAATGGAATCGGCTTATACACAAAGGCTTTTACCTGGTTATTAATAGTGTTCTCTGTGGGTGATGGACTGGACTGATATTAAAACCTCCGTCGGCTGTGTGGAGCCGTTGCAATTTGATTTCGGTCCAAGAAGCAGCTCCTCAAGGTAGTTATAGCACAGTGCCCTGACAAACTGCTTGAGTACCATTCCTGGGTACTCACCCTTTTAAGAGGCTCATAAAATAGTGGGGGCTGATGACATCTTTTTGGCACTGAGGATTCCAAGCTAGTACTTGCTAAGCTGAAAGATACCAAGCATGTGCACAAATGCCTTGACGACATCCCTTATCTTCACCACCATCAACGCAAATGTGAAGAAGAGCAAGATTTAGGGCATACAGCTTTTCGGGTGACATGTGTTATAGTAAAACACAGATGAACACATACCAAAACATTAAGGTCACTTGGTGACTTTTGCTTGTTTCACTTTACCTTCAATGAATCAATGAAAAATATTTAGTTCTTAAGCAAACATTTACCTTCTCAGCTCCATGAGACTTCCAACCACTATTTCATTTCTCACCAAACCAAGGGGTAAATTAGAAATATCAGGGGACCTGCCCAACATTACACAGTGATTCAGAAGCAGTCTTAATTAGAAAGCCTAGATTTTTCCTTTTGTAATTCAACAAAGTATCTCCTTTTGATCAGAGAATATTTACTAAGCCCCTACTACATACCAAGCATTTTCTAGTGAGTGGAGGAAAAGCACTGAAAAGTGGATGAAATGTCTGTTCTCATGAAGCTTACAGTCCCTACAACCTCAGAACACTGTTGGAAGACATATATATTATGCAACCAAGGATCTGTGGACTGAAAGAACATAGCAGATTGCCCTCAAACTACTCTGCCCTTGAAGTCAAATATGGCAGTCAAATTCTGGATAACATTCTAAAGAGACAGGTGGACAGGTCGGGGGATGGGGGTGGGGAGAGGACACCTTGTATTTAAAATTATTAACTCCTTTCTTTTAGAAACTAGAAGATATCTTCTCATTGATAATGAGGTTGGATGTGAAAACTCCAGTGTTTGGAAGTTACATTTTGGGGATCAACTGTGAGAATGAAGTGAGATCTTAGATAGATAATTGACAGAATTTAAAATAGTGCCTGACATACAAGATTTCAATAAATATAGTCATGAGGATGAGCATGCTGATGATTCTACATTCAAGTCACATGACAACACATGATAATGACTCCCTCACTAAATGGGACAGAGGCAGAAATGGTATAGGCATATTCTTATGCTATGTTATGAGCTCTCCAGGTGCTCTGACATTCCCACCAGTGAGTGGCATTTTCTTGAACATGCAAGTTGCTCCTTCTGGACCAGCATTACTGCAGCTCATTCTAAGCCAGACTGCTCCTCTCCTCTGCAACCCCTGACAACCAGTCAGATTCAGGACCTTGATGTCATTCTCAGAGTGAGTCTGGGAAGCTCTACAACACCTGAATCAAGTGAATCACCTCACAGCTACCAGAGGCGGGGAAAATACTCTGTCTAAAGGCAAACCAGGTTCATCCCTGAAGCAATGCACATCCATGGTCAGTGGGCACCATAGGGACTGGTAGTTTTTAATCCACCTAAGGCATGGAGGTATGAGGGGAGTGCCTAAATATTATCCAACTGCCCAGAGACACTGTGTCATTTATAGTGACCTATTGTTATTTACACAAATGGTCATTGTTACCCATAGGCTGTAGCCAGAACTCTGTTATTCAATAGTCGATACAAGGAAATTTCCACTTTCTTGAAACAGTCCCGCTGAGATGTTATGCTGATGGAAACATAGCATTCATTTCTATCTAGACTCCCAAAGACAGCCACCATCACCCATATAATATTACAAGCTCTTCCAGCCTGAAGCCCAGGTTTTTCTAGAAAAACAGTCAATCTCTATGTTTCCCGTTACACTCTTTCAAAGAAATCTGTACTTTTCCTTCATAGCTCTCATCCCAGTTCATCATATATGTGGGGGATGATTTCTGTCTCCCACTAAGTTCCCCAAAGACTTCTGTTCATGAATGTAAGGACCTCAGGACCTCACACAGTGCCAGGCACACAGTAGTCACTCAAAGAGTAATTGTGGAGTGAAAGAATGAATAAATGAAGTGATTTTGATTCACCAGAGTCAAAGGACAAGCTATATATTTGCTTGTTTTTACGAAGCCACCCTCACATGTTACTAAAAGCACGTCCTTATTATCTCTCCCTGAGACCTTCTGCTGTGCAAACGCCATTAATGCAGACACTGACACTCAGATTAATGAAGGGAAGCAATTTATTGAACTGATATTTGGTGTAGATGTCATTAACAGCGCTCCTTTGGAGCAACTGCATCAGATTAGACACAGTCTCCCCCAAAGAGCATGAAGAAAATCATTTAACTGCTTTTCTGCAGCTATTTATATGAAGCCAACCTCCATGAATTGCTCAGGTGATTCTGCGACAACTGTGACCCTCCTATGATTGCTCTTCATTGATGCTGTTTTTGTCTCTTCTGAGAAATATGTCCTGTAATAAATCATGCTGTTGTGGTTTTCGTTTTTGTTGTTGTCATTCCTTCTTCCCCCTCCCCCACATTAAAGTCACTAGAAAAGTTCCAATAATGAAACAAAGTCAGTAGATCTTCAAATAACTGTATCAAGAGAGTGCATCTGGGGGCGCCTGGGTGGCGCAGTCGGTTAAGCGTCCGACTTCAGCCAGGTCACGATCTCGCGGTCCGGGAGTTCGAGCCCCGCGTCAGGCTCTGGGCTGATGGCTCAGAGCCTGGAGCCTGTTTCCGATTCTGTGTCTCCCTCTCTGTCTGCCCCTCCCCCGTTCATGCTCTGTCTCTCTCTGTCCCAAAAATAAATAAACGTTGAAAAAAAAATTTAAAAAAAAAAAAAAAAAAAAGAGAGTGCATCTGAAAGGTGGTCTCGGAAACTAAGAATAGGGCCTGTTGGATTTGGGTGGTTTTACAAATCCACCAGGAATACGTATTCTTTCACAGATTCTTAGAGTTAGAAAGTCAAAATATTCGGTAGGCCACAAGGCAAGATTTGGGAAAGATCATACGTATCCAATATATTCTCAGGCCCCACACACAGGTGGTCTTTATCCCATTCCCTCCTAACACCAGCCTCGTTTTTCCAGGTTTTCTTTCTGAACTCCACTAATAAAACATCTATAGGCCCAGTTCCCTGCCCCTCCACCCATTCTAGAATTCATATTTCCCACTCCCCCTCATGATTGTCCACTACCCTTCCATACAACAGCCCTGACTCATGAACAGCCTTCCAGACTCCAGTGACTACATTACTAGGTGGCCCATTCCTTTTTAACACTTTCAACTGTTAGAAACCTCTGCGTGTATTGTGGAAATTCTCCTTCTAATAACTTTGGCCTGTTAGTTATAAGTTTGCCCTTTAGAGCTACACACACACACACACATACACACACACACACACAAACTAATCATTCTTGTACCTTCATCTAGAGTTGGACAGACTTGGACATGCAAATTGCTCCTTCTGGACTAGCGTTACCTCTGCCAGTGCTACACCAGGTGCTCCTCTCCTCTGTAACCTCAACAACCAGTCAGACTCAGGACCTTTGATGTCATTCTCATGGTGAGTCCAAGAAGGTCTAGAACACCTAAATTAGGTAGGCCACCTCACAGACACCAGAGTTAGAGAAAAAAAATACTCTGTCCAGAGGCAGCCCCAGTTCATCCCTGAAGCAATGCGTACCCGTGATCAATGGGTGCCATTGGGACCAATGGTTTTTAATCCACCTAATGCCTGGGGGTGGGAGGGGAGTACCTAAATATTACCCAACTGCCCAGAGACACTGAGTCTCAACCTCATTTACAGTGATCTATTGTTATTCATACAGTGGTCATCATGGTTATCCATAAGCACCTAACTGTAAGCACCTATTTTTCAGTCACCTTTCCATAAGTCAGTTTTCATAAGCTCAGTCAGTTAAGTGTCTGACTTCAGCTCAGGTCATTATCTCACAGTTCCTAAGTTCGAGCCCTGCATCGGGCTCTGTGCTGACAGCTCAGAACCTGGAGCCTGCTTCAGATTGTGTGTCTTCCTCTCTCTCTCTGTCCCTCCTCCACTCAAGCTCTCTCTCTCTCCCTCAAAAATTAATTAAAAAATTTTTTTAAATGTTATAAATAAATAAAAGTGAGGATTTCAGAAATAGAGCCCCATGGTTTCAACAAGATAGTCAAAGCATATTGTAAAATTAGAAAGAAAAAAATTAGGGGCACCTGGCTGGCACAGTCAGTAGAGCATGTGACTCTTGATGTCAGGATCATAAGTTGTAGACCCATGTTGGGCGTGGAACCTACTTAAAAAAAATTTTTTTTTAAGGACAGGAAAATTAAAAAGGACCAGCAGCTATTCCAGGATTTATAGAGGAATAGGTCATTTGGCAGATCCAAGCCTTTGTCCAGACTCAAGTATGCTTCAGAGATGCAGGTGGATAATGTTTTCAGCCATCAGTCTTAAAAAACTGGCTGGCGGGAGAAGCCAAGATGGCAGAACAGCATGGAAGTTTTTGCGTGTCTAGCATCCATGAAATACAGCCAGACCAACACTAAACCATCCTACACACCTAGAAAACTGATTGGAAGATTAACACAACAATCTGCACAACCTGAACCACAGAATTCAGCAGGTACACGGCGCGGAGAGGTGAATTTGGGGAGCAAGAAGCTGCGGAAGGTAGGGAACTGCTTTGCGGGCAGAGCGAGGATGGAGACTGGGGAGGGGGGGAGAATACAAGAACAGCACCCCTCTCCAAGAGCAGCTGGAGAGAAAGTGGAAAATTGGAAACAGCAACCACAGGGACTAAACTAAAAAGGGAGAAAGGAGAGGGTTTAAATTCCACTAAGACTGTAAACAAGGGGAACACAAAGGCTGCAACTCCGCAGCTCATTACCTGGCGGTGCTCTGGTGGGAAGGGCAAATCCCCAGGAACAGAGTGGGGTCCGGGAGGTTCTCAGGCCACATGGGGAAAAGCGGTTCCACTGCTGGAAGGACATTTGGTAGAGACTGTTGAAGCCACCTGGTCCCAGCAGACCCCAGAAAACGGCCGCATTCGCTGGTGCTGGAGCAAGGTCGGTAAGGGTGAAGCCTGGTGCCAGATGTGTGTTGTGATTTTCCATAATCCCTGAAACGCTGCTGCTACACTATCTTGCGAACTTTTTCTGGGGCGGGCTGGCACCTGGCCACAGTCTCTGGGCATTGGCAGCAGCAGGGTCCAGCAAGCGTTCCTGGGTGCAGCCGACATTTGGCCATTACTCATTCGGCCATTGCTCGGTGAGACCCTCCACAGACGGGTCAAAGCCGCAGTCCTTCAGAAGTAAGGGGCCGGGGAAAACAGCCGCATCTGAGACAAAACTCGGGACAGAGGTTCTGCCTGGGGCCTGGTCACGGAGAGTGAAAAAGCGGGGAGTGGACAAAAGCTGAAGACAGAGGACAGGTGTGCGATTGCTGACAGGGAAGACAGGTAGCTGGATAGCGCCATTTTCACCATTACCGCGCATGCGCATACGCACCTACGAGCTCTGCAACAATCCACCCCAGTAGGCTAGCAGCGCCATCTAGTGGAGAGCAGAGCTGTTACACTGAGCCCCACCCAACTGGGCCAACTTCGCTCTTCAAGAACACAAGTCTCACCTCCGGCTTAGTTTATGGACTATAAAGCGCTACGGAGACTGACTTCTAGGGGAAAACAAAGTAATTTTAGTCCTACTTCAATCTGTTAGCAGGTCCATCTATTCAATTTTCTTTCTATTTTTTTTCTTTTTTTTCTCTTTTACACTTCTTTTTTCTTAAATACAGAAAGCAAAAATTCATTTTTATTTTCAATTTTTATTAAAAATATTTTTCTTTAATTTTTTCTACTATTTTCTTTACTTTTGTGCAAATTTTTTCAAATTCTATTTTACTTCCATCATTTTATTTTAGTCCACTTCAGTGTATTCACCTTTTCAAATTTTCAAACGATTTCCTTTTTTTCTTTCTTTTTCTTTTTTTTTTTTTTTTCAACGTTTATTTATTTTTGGGACAGAGAGAGACAGAGCATGAACGGGGGAGGGGCAGAGAGAGACGGAGACACAGAATCAGAAACAGGCTCCAGGCTCCGAGCCATCAGCCCAGAGCCTGACGCGGGGCTCGAACTCCCGGACCGCGAGATCGTGACCTGGCTGAAGTCGGACGCTTAACCGACTGCGCCACCCAGGCGCCCCATCTTTCTTTTTCTTTTTTTTCTCTTTTTTGTTTCTTTTCTTTTTCTTGAATGCAGAAAGAGAAAAACTTCATTTTTACTTTCAATTTCTATTATAAATATTTTTCTTTAATTTTTTTACTATATTTTTTGCTTTTATGTAAATTTTTTCAAATTCTATTTTACTTCCATCATTTTATTTTAGTCTACTACAGTGTATTCACTTTTTCAAATTTTCAAACGATTTCTTTTTTGTTTTTTTATCTTTTTTCTCTTTTTAGCTTTTCTTTTTCTTGAATACAGAAAAAGAAAAAAATCATATTTATTTTTAATTTTTATTAAAAATATTTTTCTTTAATTTTTTTCTACTATTTTCTTTACTTTTGTGTATATTTTTTCAAATTCTATTTTACTCATTGATAGTAATACCATAATAGTAGGAGACTTCAACACCCCACTCACAGCAATGGACAGATCATCTAATCAAAAAATCAACAAGGAAACAATGGCTTTGAATGACACACTGGACCAGATGGACTTAACAGATATATTCAGAACATTTCATCCTAAAGCAGCAGAATATACATTCTTCTCCAGTGCACATGGAACATTCTCCAGAATAGACCATATACTGGGACACAAAACAGCCCTAAGTACGTAGAAAAAGATCAAGATCATACCATGCATATTTTCAGACCACAATGCTATGAAACTCGAAATCAACCACAAGAAAAAATTTGGAAAGGTAACAAATACTTGGAGACTGAAGAACATCCTACTAAAGAATGAATGGGCTAACCAAGAAGTTAAAGAGGAAATGAAAAAGTATATGGAAGTCAATGAAAATGATAATACCACAACCCAAAACATCTGGGATGCAGCAAAGGCGGTCATAAGAGGAAAGTATATAGCAATCCAGTCCTTCCTAAAGAAGGAAGAAAGATCTCAGATACACAACCTAACCTTACGCCTTAAGGAGCTGGAAAAAGAACAGCAAATAAAACCCAAAACCAGCAGAAGACAGGAAATAATAAAGATTAGAGCAGAAATTAATGCTATCGAAACCAAAAAAAAAAAAAAACCAAAAAAAAAACCAGTAGAACAGATCAATGAAACCAGAAACTGGTTCTTTGCAAGAATTAACAAAATTGATAAACCACTAGCCAGTTTGATCAAAAAGAAAAAGGAAAGGACCCAAATAAATAAAATCAAGAATGAAAGAGGAGAGATCACAACCAACACAGCAGAAATAAAAACAATAATAAGAGAATATTATGAGCAATTATATGCCAATAAAATGGGCAATCTGGAAGAAATGTACAAATTCCTAGAAACATATACACTACCAAAACTGAAACAGGAAGAAATAGAAAATCTGAACAGACCCATAACCAGTAAGGAAATTGAATTAGTAATCAAAAATCTGCCAAAAAATAAGAGTCCAGGGCCAGATGGCTTTCCAGGGGAATTCTACAAAACTTTTAAGGAAGAGTTAACGCCTATTCTCTTGAAGCTGTTCCAAAAAATAGAAATGGAAGGAAAACTTCCAAACTGTATGAAGCCAGCATTACCTTGATTCCAAAACCAGACAGAGACCCCACTAAAAAGGAGAACTATAGACCAATTTCCCTGATGAACATGGATGCAAAAATCCTCAACAAGATATTAGCCAACTGGATCCAACAATACATTAAAGAAATTATTCACCATGACCAAGTGGTATTTATACCTGGGATGCAGGGCTGGTTCAACATCCGCAAAACAATTAATGTGATTCATCACATCAATAAAAGAAAGGACAAGAACCATATGATCCTCTTAATAGATGCAGAGAAAGCATTTGACAAAATACAGCATCCTTTCTTGATAAAAACCGGCAAGAAAGTAGGGATAGAAGGAGCATACCTTGAGACCATAAAAGCCATATATGTATGACCCAATGCTAATATCATCCTCAATGGGGAAAAACTGACAGCGTTCCCCCTAAGGTCAGGAACAAGACAGGGATGTCCACTCTCGCCACTGTTATTCAACATAGTATTGGAAGTCTTAGCCTCTGCAGTCAGACAACACAAAGAAATAAAAGGCATCCAAATCGGCTAGGAGGAGGTCAAACTTCCACTCTTCGCAGATGACATGATACTCTATATGGAAAACCCAAAAGATTCCACCAAAAAACTTCTAGAATTGATTCATGAATTCAGCAAAGTTGCAGGATATAAAATCAACGCACAGAAATCAGTTTCATTCCTATACACCAACAATGAAGCAATAGAAAGAGAAAGCAAGGAATCAATCCCATTTACAGTTGCACCAAAAACCATAAAATACCTAGGAATAAATCTAGCCAAAGAGGTGAAAAGTCTATATGCTGAAAACTATAGAAAGCTTATGAAAAAAATTGAAGAAGACACAAAAAAATGGAAAAAGATTCCATGCTCCTGGATAGGAAGAAAAAATATTGTTAAAATGTCAATACTACCCAAAGCAATCTACATATTCAATGCAATACCTGTCAAACTAACACCAGCATTCTTCACGGAGCTAGAACAAATAATTCTAAAATTTGTATAGAACCAGAAAAGACCCTGAATAGCCAAAGCAATCTTGAAAAAGAAAACCAAAGCAGGAGGCTTAACAATCCCAGACTTCAAGCTATACTACAAAGCTGTAATCATCAACACAGTATGGTACTGGCACAAGAACAGACACTCAGATCAATGGAACAGAATACAGAGCCAAGAAATGGACCCACAAACGTATGGCCAACTAATCTTTGACAAAGCAGGAAAGAGTACCCAATGGAATAAAGACAGTCTCTTCAGCAAGTGGTGCTGGGAAAACTGGACAGTGATATGCAGAAGAATGAAGCTGGACCATTTCTTATGCCATACAGAAAAATAAACTCAAAATGGAAGAAAGATCTCAATGTAAGACAGGAAGCCATCAAAATCCTCGAGGAGAAAGCAGGCAAAAACCTCTTTGATCTTGGCTGCAGCAACTTCTTATTCAACACATCTCCGGAGGCAAGGGAAACAAAAGCAAAAATGAACTACTGGGACTTCAGCAAAACAAAAAAGCTTCTGCATAGCAAAGGAAACAATCAGCAAAACTAAAAGGCAACCAACAGAATGCGAGAAGATATTTGCAAATGACATATCAGATAAAGGGTTAGTATCCAAAATCTATAAAGAACTGATCAGACTCAACACCCAAAAAACAAACCATCCAGTGAAGAAATGGGCAAAAGACATGAATAGACACTTCTCCAAAGAAGACATCCAGATGGCCATCCAACACATGAAAAAATGCTCAACATCACTCATCATTAGGGAAATACAAATCAAAACCACAATGAGATACCATCTCACACCTGTCAGAATGGCTAACATTAACAACTCAGGCAACAATAGATGTTAGCAAGGATGAGAAGAAAGAGGGTCTCTTTTGCATTGTTGTAGGGAATGCAAGCTGGTGTAGCCACTCTGGAAAACAGTATGAAGGTTCCTCAAAAAGCTAAAAATAGAACTACCCTACGACCCAGCAATTGCACTACTAGGCATTTATCCACGGGATACAGGTGTGCTGTTTCGCAGGGACACATGCACCCCCATGTTTATAGCAGCACTATCAACAGTAGCCAAAGTATGGAAAGAGCCCAAATGGCCATCGATGGATGAATGTATAAAGAAGATGTAGTATATATGTACAATGGAGTATTAGTCGGCAATCAAAAAGAATGAAATCTTGCCATTTGCAACTACATGAATGGAACTGGAGGTATTATGCTCAGTGAAATTAGTCAGTCAGAGAAAGACAAAATCATATGACTTCACTCATATGAGGACTTTAAGACAAAGAACAGATGAACATAAGGGAAGGGAAACAAAAATAATATAAAAACAGGGAGGGGGACAAAACAGAAGAGACTCATAAATATGGAGAACAAACTGAGGGTTGCTGGAGGGGTTGTGGGAGGGGGGATGGGCTAAACGGGTAAGGGGCATTAAGGAATCTACTCCTGAAATCATTGTTTCACTATATGCTAACTAATTTGGATGTAAATTTTAAAAAAGAAAAAATAAAATTAAAAAAAAAAGAAAACCTGGCTGGCTCTACCTAAGTATATGATCACATTGTATACTTTGTATGCACATATTGACACAAAAATATAAATATGCAAATAGATAAAATATACCTAAACATAATTTCTCAAATATCCCATTGGAATTGTACTCTTCTTTATTTTTCATTATTATGTAGCATATGCTAAGTATAGGGCAGAATTCTAAGATGGCGGCAATGATCCTTACCTTCTGATATTCCAGAACCCTGTGTATGTCCCTCCCCTTGAGTGTGAGCTGGATCAAGTGCCTTGCTTTCAACAAACAAAAGGAATAGGATGTCACTTCTGAGATTAGGTTTTAAAAGATTGCAGCTTCCATCTTGCTCACTCTTTCTTGCTTGCTCTCTCTTATAGAAACCAGCTGCCATGTTGTGAGCTGCCCTATGGAGAGGCCCATGGGACAAGGAACTCAGAAAGGTCCTCCAGCCAACAGCCAGCAAGGAACTGAAGCCCTCAATGCAGCCACCTGTGAGGAACTGAATCTTACCAACACCCACATGAGTGAGCTTGGAGGCAGATCCTTTTGCACTTGAGACTTGAGGTACCTGTACCACACCTTTACTACAGCCTGGGAGAGTCCCTAAAACAGGACCCAGCTAAGGCAAGCCTGCATTCCTGACCCATTGAAACTGTGAAATAATAACTATTTTTGTTGTAAACCACCACATTTTTGGTTGACTTGTTACTCAAAGCAAAACAAAACAAAACAAAACAAAAGCAAACAAACAAATAAAACATCGGGCTGGTTGGTATTTCTCTGCCTGAAAGCACCATGACCCCACCATTCTTGCAGCCTCCCGCTTTTTGAACTTGAATATATCACTTTGGCCTTCTTGGCCTTTGCTGCTTGGCATTTGATTCTCCTGAAATACAAATAATAATAATTAAATTAGCATTTTAAACTCTGTACTCCAGTTGATCTTCAAAGACCCTGCTTTGCATCTGAGTTCAGTCTTCTGCTTTTACAGACATCTTTTCCTGAAGTTTAAGAATTAATACTGGCACAATGTGGCAAATAGGAAAGAAAGGATATCCTTAACAATTAAACTTCCAACTGGAAATCAATACAATGGCATGAAGCACACATGAATAAAAATATGATTGAAAAATATCCCTTTTCTTTCTAAAAGTCATAAAGCAAGATTAATGGTCAATTTAAAACCAAAATCAACCCCCAGATGAAATATCTTCTCCTAAAATCACCATCACATGTCAACTGAGCACGTCTCTTCACCCTGTTATTTTTCATTGTTGGCATCCTCCGGGTTTCCAGCCAGAAGCAGGAAACACTAAATGTCTTCCAGGAAGCCTGCACTGGTGAGATTTGCCCCAGGTTTGGCAGCACCAAGGAGTGAACAGAATCATCACATCACCTTGTTTATCACATGGTGGTTTATTGCTGACCAAAACGTGACACCAGGCTCTCTTTCACCAAGGGAACCATGAAACCACACCGGCAACCTTGGCCTCCAGGAAGAATCGCCAAGTCAGAGCACCTTGGCCACAAAGCAGATGCCTAGAAATGGGTGTTTTTCCACTCCCACATGGAAGGATCTAGCCTAAATGCCACATAGGAACTATCTGTTAACTTTATCCAGAGCAGAAAAGGCATCAAGACAGGAGCTGCATGCTATCAACAATAGCCAAATTATGGAAAGAGCCCATGTTCATCAACTGATGAATGGATAAAGAAGATGTGGTTTATATATACAATGGAATACTACTTGGCAATGAGAAAGAATGAAATCTTGCCATTTGCAACAATGTGGATGGAACTGGAGGGTATTACGCTAAGTGGAATAAGTCAGTCAGAGAAAGACAGATATCATATGTTTTCACTCATGTAGAATTTGAGAAATTTAACAAAAGACCATAGGAGAAGGGAAGGGGAAAAAATAGTTACAAACAGAGAGGGAGGCAAACCATAAGAGACTCTTAAATACAAAGAACAAACTGAGGGTTGATTGGAGGGGGAGGAGAGGGGAAAATGGGTGATGGGCATTGAGGAGAGCACCTGTTGGGATGAGCACTGGGTGTTGTATGAAAGCAATGGATCATGGGAATCTACTCCCAAAACCAAGAGCACACTGTACACACTGCATGCTAGCTAACTTCACAATAAATTATATTTTTTTTAAAAAAAG
Organism: Lynx rufus; assembly: GCF_022079265.1. NCBI lineage: Eukaryota > Metazoa > Chordata > Mammalia > Carnivora > Felidae > Lynx > Lynx rufus. The sequence goes on along the minus strand of NW_025814834.1, from coordinate 56,704,603 downwards.
AGAGAATATTGGCAAAGAACAGATACTGTGACTTAATAGCATTTGTCCATCTCTTACTCTATGGTTCTTTGAAATTTCCAACTGAAATTGTAAGGGATTGGAATAAATGAATACACAAAACAGTGAGTTTGCTGCTTTACTGATTTACTTTCAGCTATTCTTCAATTAAGACCACCTTCTTGATTGTATGTTTTCATTTGCCCGAAATAGATATTTTAATTAAAAAAGACTTGATGCGAACCTGTGAGTCACCTAGTAAAAATAAATCAGTAAAATTAACAAGGTTTTACCTAGTATAAGAAATATGAGCAGAGTAGATACAAATAGGTATTTTGTTTGTTTGATGTAATATTTTAGCCATTGCACCAGTAGAAATATTCCAGTGTATCTCTGCCCATTATTTAGTATAGGTATCATTAAATCAAAAGGAAGATAAGAGTGAGAGAAATAAAATTAGTGATTCCAATAATAGGTCTGTTGCCAGACATGCTTTCTCAGCCCAATTAAGACAAATCAAGAGTTCAATTTTTATCTCTTCTCTTAATTAAGGAATTGGGAATACATGTAAGACAGGGTGAAGTGTTCTTTTTTTCATTTTGTCCCTTCTTTCCTGGTCTTCTTCATCCTCTCCTTGAAAGGAAGTTGCCTTTGAAAGGAGCCAAGAAAAAGAGACTTTGAGAATACGTTGGTACATCAAAATTAGGCTCCAAGAGAAGATCAGCATTAGCAGGGGGGAAAGTTTGTCTTGTAGATGTGACACCCTGAAGACTTTGAAAGATAGAAGGACAGGACCTCAAAAACACTGATAGAAACCCTCCAAGATGAACTCAGCACCCGGGCAGGAAAAGACAGAGGGTTAGAAATAGGTCAATGGGATTGTGAGGAGGAGAAGTGAAAGAGGATCCATAAAAAGGAGACGCATCCTCTTCTAAGATGGAGCTAGATGGACTGACAGGATGAGGAGAAAAATGTTTCTTGACAATTCTTAAACTCTTTGTGTGAGAAGATCAGTGGAAAGGAGGATTCTCTTTCAGATGATATCCATGTATGGCCCACCACAGATAGGATAGATATAAAAATGGTTCTTTGATTCAACAAATATTTATTGCATATCTACTATGTGCCAGACACTGTTCAAGGTACTGGGATATAACTGCAAACAAAATGGGTTGGGGGAGGGGGAATCCTTGCCCTTGGGGAGCTTACAGTCCAATGGAAGAAACAGAGGGACAAACTAAATAAATAAAATATAGGGACGCCTGGGTGGCTCGGTCAGTTAAATGTTTGACTTTGGTTCAGGTCATGATCTCATGGTTCATGTCAGCTGTGCTGACAGCTCAGAGCCTGGAGCCTGCTTCGGATTCTGTGTCTTCCTCTCTCCCTGCCCCTCCCCTGCTTTCACTCTGTCTCTCTCTCAAAAGTAAATAAACATTTTTTTAAATTTAAATAAATAAAATACAAAAATATATAGTACATATGAGATATAGATAAAGACCCTGAATAACCAAAGCAGCCTTGAAAAAGAAGAAAGCTTCAGGCATCATGCTCCCTTATTTCAAATCCTATTACAGAGCTATAATAATTAAAACATTATGATATTGGCATAACAGACACTTAGATCAATGGAGCAGTATAGAGAGCCCAGAAATAAACTCATGCATACATGGTCAGTTAATTTACAACAAAGGAGCCAAGAATACACAATGGGGAAATACAGTCTCTTCAATAAATGGTGTTGAGAAAACTGGACGGCCATAGACAAAAGAATGAAACCAATTACTATCTTATAACATACACACAAAAGAGCTAACTCAAAATGGATTAAAGACTAGAATGTAAGACCTGAAACCATAAACTCCCAGAAAAAAACATAGGCAGAAGCTCCTTGACATAGGTCTTGAAGATGATTTTTTTAATCTGACACCAAAAGTCAAAGCAACAAAAGCAAGAGTAAATAGTGAGACTACATCAAACAAAAAAGCTTCTGCACAGCAAAAGACCACCAACAAAATAAAAAGGCAACCTATTAAATGGGAGAAATTATCTCCAAGTCATATATCTGGTAAGGGGTTTAATATCCAAAATATCTAAAGAACTCATACATCTCAATAGCAAAAAACAAACAATGCAATTTAAAAATGAGCAAAAGAGGGGTGTCTGGGTGGTTCAGTCGGTTAAGCATCCGACTTCAGCTCAGGTCATGATCTCGTGGTTTGTGAGCTTGAGCCCTGCATCGTGCTCTGTGATGACAGCTCAGAGCCTAGAGCCTGCTTGGGATTTTGTGTTTCCCTCTCTCTCTCCTTCTCCCCTGCATGTGCTCTCTCTCTCTCTGTCTCTCAAAAATATATGTTAAAAAAAAATTTTTTAAATGAGCATAAGATCTGATTAGACATTTTTCCAAAGGAGACATACAGAAGGCCAACAGACACATGAAAAGATGCTCAACATCGTCAGTCATCAGGGAAATGCAAATCAAAACCATAATAAGATGTCACCTCACACCAGTTAGAATCAAAAAGACAAGCGATAACAAGTGTTGGCAAGAATGTGGAAAAAAGGGAACCTTTGTGTACTGTTGGTGAGAATGTAAATTGGCATAGTCACAATGGTAAACACTATGGAAGTTCCTCAAAATATTAAAAATACAACTACCATGTGATCCAGCAATTCCACTTCTGGGCATTTATCTGGAGAAAATGAAAACACTAACTTGAAAAGATATACACAGCCCCATGTTCACTGCAGCATTATTTACAATAGCCAAGATATGTAACAACCTAAGTGGCCATCAAAGGATGAATGGATAAGGAAAATTTAATGTGTATCTATCTGTAGACATATATGTCTATCTACACACATGTATGTATATATAGTATATATGTGTGTATATATACATATGGGTATATATGTTATGTGTGTGTGTATATATATGCACACACAATGAAGTATTATTCAGCCATTAAAAAAGAATGAAATCTTGCCATTTGTGACAACACGCATGGATCTTAAGGGCATTATGCTAAGTTAAATAAGTCAGACAAAGACCAATACTGTATGATCTCCACTAGATGTGGAATATAAAAAAATAAAAATAAATAAACTCATAGAAAAAACAAATTGGTGGTTGTCAGAGATGGGAGGTAAGAGAAATCAGTGAAGGAGATCAAAAGGTTAAAATATTTTTTTATTTTTAGTTAAATATATGTTTATGTACAAATACACATAATGAGATATATTTATTAATATTTATATACTGATATATAAATATCTATATCATTAAATAAGGATGAAAGTGTCGAGGAGAGAAGGAAAGCCACGTGGGATACAGAAGCTAGGGAAATTACACATATTGAGTGACTTCAGTAGACTACTAGCACTTAGGCAAGAGGAAGAAAGTTAATGGAGTTATGAGAGTATATTTCTCCTTGAATAAGTGGAAAGATAAATGAACAAATAAACAAACAAATAAAGGAACACTGCCCTGGAACTTATTCCCCAAAGCTTCACATCAGGAGCTGCTGGGGCGGTTTCTTTTCTTTTGCACAAATGACCAAAGTTCAGTTGTGTTCCACGCCTTTGCCTCAGCCGATCTGTTCGTTCATCCTTCCCCTGCTAACTCCCCACAGAAACCCACCCCTACTACTGTCCCCAGGCTAGGTGTTATTTCCTCCCTGAAGCTTTCCCCAGTAAGAATAATGCCTCACACTCACCTCTCACAAGGGCTTCCCACACATGAAGCTCCAGAATGCTTCTGAGAGGCGGGCATCATCATCACCATGCTACGTGGGAGGAAACGAAGGCACAGAGAACATGGGTGACTTGTCCAAGGCTGAACACCTAGAACTGGGACTGACACACAGGTATCTGGAACCCAAGCTGTAGGCTTGAAAGAGCGAGGAGCCGTGAGAAGAGCACAGGTTTCATCAAATCTTTATGTCTCCCCCACTTGACTGGAGCAAGTTGCTCCACTAGTCCAAGCCTTAGTTTTCTCACTTACAAAATAGGATAAGGAGACAAAAAGAACAGTTTGGTCATGGGTGTGGACTGTGAGGACTAGTCCCAATGTCTGGAACCTAGGAGACACTCAACTGATAGTTACCTCCTGCCTTCTATTCCCTCCTCCCCACCCTGCGACGACGGCTGTAACTATCTCCCAGCTCACATGGACATTCTCTCCTCCACACTTAGACAGAAATCATGACCTCTACCATACAACCTGGTCCCTTATTCAAATAGTAATTGGGATTCTTTATGCCACAAGGCACCAAAGCCCAGGTCAAAAGCAGTTAATAATGAAAGGGCATTTATTAATGCTAATAACTGAAAAGAGCAGAGATAGGCAGCCAGATAGGATTTTGTCAGCAGGACTCTGGCTCCACCCCCCCATGATTTTCCTCTGGCTTTGCATGGGTCCGTGCACAGGCCTCCTTCTCGGGCCGGCCCCCATCATGACAGCAAAATTTACCCCAGCAGTTCCAGCTTTCATATCTTCATGCTGCCCTGGCCATGAAGAGAAGATCTGAGCTGTACCATCTTAGAAAATGTCCTTGAGTCCCAGCTCAGGTTGCAGGCCTGCCCCTGAGCCAACCACTGTGGTGGCCAGGGGAATGGACCAAGCCCACAGTTTTAGCTTGGCTGTGTGCTCGACCCCAGCCCTGATCCAGACATAGACTCACCACCCAGAAACCGGTTGGATCATCAGTGGAAACCAGGGTTGTGAGATCAAAAAGTATTTTAATAGATATAATGTTAGTCTTCTATTGGACCCAGTTCCATGTCCTGACACTGACGTGAGCAATGCTGAGAGCAAATAGCCCTGCCAGTCCATAGGACCCAGCTCTTTAGAGGGTTTCTGTGGCCCAAACCTTAGGTCCAGGTCTCACTTGGGCTATTTTCTTGAAGTATTGCACCTCTATCCCATAGCTAAAATTGCTGTGCTCACAGGAGTCCCGAATACATAAAATTGCATGGGATTGGATTCTGCCCTTAAATTGATTTTATATCCTTTGAAAGCTTTATGGTGTATCATGTGTATGCGTGTGTGTGTGTGTGCGTGTGCGTAAAACTGTTGATCAGGTCACTGAGGGATAGTTTTGTAAAGAGTCACCCATCTGGCTTTTCATAGGAATAAAATTCACATTATGACAATGACTTTCAACAAAGGTTAAGCATGCAAACTTTGGTTTAAAAAAACAATTTGTCCATAACTCAACTGCTTTTATCTTTAAGCCTTTGAAGTGGAAGGTTACAAAAAAAAATCAAATATTTCATTCTTGACATCTTCAGGGAAGGTGTGTGTAAATAGGAAACACACATAAAACCCCTGAACATAAAGAAACAACAAATGATTTGCATAATTACAACTGCAGAAATGTATATAGGAGATAAAACAGATTAAGGATATTGCCCTTGGAAGCTACTTCCCATCAATAAGGCCTGGATAGATTTATATTTCTCGTTTTTCCCTGATCCACAGGTTAAATTTGCCATCTTCTGATTCCTTGTCACATTTCACATATCAGGCAAACACCTCTGGGGTGCCTCTGGGGAATTCACAACCTTCAGAGAGTTGTTGATAGTGATCACTTTCTTCTGAAGTCTTTGTTGATCCAAGAATACATATTTTGTTGTGTAAGTCTTCATAAATCAGTCTTTCCGCCCGTTTATCATCCTTGTGGCTTTTCTCTGAACACTCTCCAGTGTGTCTCCAACTTGCTAATAATGAGGTTCCCAGATCACAGTGCACCATTCCAAGCTCAGTCTCTCATTGTGCAGAGACTGACTTTGCCTCCTTGCTTCCTGACCCACTGTTTCCACTTACAAAGTTCTTATGCTGCCAGATCATATATGAAGCCATGATTCATGCACCCTCCATTACACTGCCTGGGGGAGCCCAAGCACTTCCCTAAATAGGTCAATGCCTGACATGTAATAAGTGCTCAGAAAGGGTCCTTGAGTAAGTGAACAAATGGACGCATGGGCTCCCCAGTTGTGTCTTCACTGTATCAAAACCTTTATTGTAAAAAGAGCAACGGAATGTGTGTGTTTGTGGCAAAAGTGGGAGACAAGAGAGCAGAAGAAATACACAAGAAATCCTTTGCTATTTGGCCTTTGTTACTCAAACATTTCTACCAATTTGATTGGATTGAGATCTAGTTCCAGTCTCATTTAGCAAAAGGCAAAATGAAGTTCAGAAAACTAAGGCATGTCATCACAATGGCTGAACAGTTGAATTGCAGTTGGGAACATACCTGGAATCAGAATTCTAGTGCCTGGTGTAGCCTCCCAGACCAAAGCACTTTTAAACTACTATTGGTAAAATCTTTGCAGGACCGACTTCTTTAGCTAAAACAATGGAGTCATGGGTTTCTAACTGGTTTTGTTGAGAGAAGTCTTGCCCTTTCTATCCCCAATAACAGGATCCAAGAGAATGGAAAAGTGGCAGACAAGAGCTAACCTGGTTTCTTGCTTTCTCCAACCTGATGGCTCTAGTGGCAGTGCGGGTGACAAGAGTAGTAGAAGTAGCTGCTACCATGACTGAGTACCTGCTGTATACCACACAGTCCTCTTGATCCTTCACAGATATGTTATTTCATGTAAACCTTTAAACACCCAATTAAAATAGGCATCATTAGATCAATGTTACTGTAAGGAAACTGAGTCTCACAAGGTTTAAGTGCTTCAGGATCTCACAGCAGAGCTAGTGTGCCAATTCAGCTCTGTGAGACTACTCCACATTGTTCTGCCCTAGAATACATCCTTTCCTTGGTTTCAATACAGCACCATCCCTGATAATCCCCCTACTTTCTGCTTCCTACAAACTTTTCATCCAGGACCCTCAGTCAAAACTGAGAAAGGCAGGCAGGGTGGGTGGGTGGGAGTGTGATGGGGGGGGGGACTGTTTCTTTTAGTTTCACTCAGAAAGGTTTAGAGTTTTCAGAGACCTTTTCTCTAGGAAATTAAGGAAAACAACAAACCATCAAGCATGTCACTTACTAATAGGACTAGCCAAGTGTAAGGACAAATACAAAGACATTAAAATGTACTGGTGTAGTGCCTGCCTGGTCACAGATAGCCATGGTGGCCCAGAGGCACTTCCCCTCTTCTCCAACCCATCTCTCCACCTTGTTCAGTTTCTTCCATTTTGTACGTATATTCGTGGCCTCTTGTTGGAACTGATCATAGCGGGTCAATACAGCAGCACATAGTACTGTGATGAACACTGCAGTGAAATGCATAGAAAAACAAATACCCCAAATCACTCTTCTTTCTAAAACTAATCCAAAAAAAAGCAAGACCAGATAATCTTTTCTATTGGTTAATTCATTTCCCCAAATTATCTATACCACACTCTGTCATTATGTTGCAACTCCAAATCAACAAATACTTGGATTGAAAAATTTTAAAGAAGTCAGACTTCAAGCTGTATTACAAAGCTGTAATCATCAAGACAGTATGGTACTGGCACAAAAACAGACACTCAAATCAATGGAACAGAATAGAGAGCCCAGAAATGGACACACAAATGTATGGCCAACTAATCTTTGACAAAGCAGGAAAGAATATCCAATGGAATAAAGACAGTCTCTTCAGCAAGTGGTACTAGGAAAACTGGACAGCAACATGCAGAAAAATGAACCTGGACCACTTTTGTACACCATACACAAAAATAAACTCAAAATGGATGAAAGACCTAACTGTAAAACAGGAAGCCATCAAAAAAACCCTTGCAGAGAAAGCAGGCAAAAACCTCTTTGACATTAGCTGCAGCAACTTCTTACTCAACACGTACCTGGAGGCAAGGGAAACAAAAGCAAAAATGAACTATTGGGACCTCATCAAAATAAAAACTTCTGCACAGCGAAGGAAACAATCAGCAAAACTAAAAGGCAAATGACAGAATGAGAGAAGATATTTGCAAACAACATATCAGATAAAGAGCTAGTATCCAAAATCTATAAAGAACTTATCAAACTCAATGCCCAAAAAACAAATCATCCAGTGAAGAAATGGGCAAAAGACATGAATAGACACTTCTCCAAAGAAGACATCCAGATGGCCATCCAACACATGAAAAAATGCTCAACATCACTCATCATCAGGGAAATACAAATCAAAACCACAATGAGATACCACCTGACACCTGTCAGAATGACTAACATTAACAACTCAGGAAGCAACAGATGTTGGCAAGGATGCAGAGAAAGGGGAACCCTTTTGCACCGTTGGTGGGAATGCAAACTGGGGCAGCCAGCTTGCATTCCCTCCAAACAGTATGGAGGGTCCTCAAAAAATTAAAAATAGAACTACCTTACAACCCAGCAATTGCACTACTAGGTGTTTATCTAAAGGATACAAAAATGCTGATTCGAAGGGGCACATGCACCCCAATGTTTATAGCAGCACTATCAACAATAGCCAAAGTATGGGAAGAGCCCAAATGTCCATCAATGGATGAATGGGTAAAGAAGATGTGGTATATATACAATGGAGTATTACTCGGCAATCAAAAAGAATGAAATCTTGCATTTGCAACTATGTGGGTGGAACTAGAGGGTATTATGCTAAGCGAAATTAGTCAGAGAAAGACAAATATCATATGACTTGACTCACATGAGGAATTTAAGATACAAAACAGATGAACATAAGGGAAGGGAAGCAAAAATAATATAAAAACAGGGATGGGGACAAAACATAAGAGACTCTTAAATATGAAGAACAAACAGAGGGTTCAGAGGGTTTACTGGAGGGGTTGTGGGAGAGGGGGTGGGCTAAATGGTTAGGGGCATTAAGGAATCTACTTCTGAAATCATTGTTGCCCTATATGCTAACTTGGACGGAAATTTTAAAAAATTTAAATTAAAAAAATAAAATAAATTTAATGTAATTATCAATATGGTATATGTGAAAATTATTAAGAAAGTAAATTCTGAGTTCTCATCACAAGGAAAAATCCATTTTTTTCTTTTTCTTTTTTTATATCTTGCTAATGTAATCATTACACAACATATGTAAGTCAAGTCATTATGCTATACATGCTAAACTTTTACAGTGCTGTATATCAATTATATCTCAGTAAAACTCAAGAAAATAAATGAAAAAATTTAAAAAAAATTTTTTTAAGTAAATTCTTCAGAGAAGTCCACATGCCATGCAAGAGACAATGTAATTTCATAGAAATAGCACTGGAGAAGAAGTGAGATATGGTAGATATGTGGCTTCTAGTTTGTTTGCAGGAACTATAAAATAATCATTTTTGAAAGTCCCCTGGGATATATAAAGCATTCTACAGTACTCATGAAATGCTGGTTGAATTTGTTTAACCGACCTTGGATAGACCTCTCCATATTTCCAAGCTTTAGTTTCTACATTTATAAAACAGAAACTAATAATAGCTTCCTTGTATCACATGACTATCATGGGCTCCCAACAGGATAATATATATGAAAGCATTTTTTAAACAACAAAGCATCACACAAAACTAAGCTATGAAGAAAGGGGAATGAACTATGATGGTTCTGCCAATAACGTGGGCATTGCGCCAAATAGCAAGTTGGAAAGTTAACAGTACTTTTTGCTATTCATCCAGATGTTAGGCACATTCTAACTATAAAAAACTGAAGCGATCACTGGCAAACATTCAGGAGGTCAGAGGACTGCTAGAAGGAGCAACGTGAGCGTTCTCTGGCCCTCCTGGGCCCCAATGTGGGCAGGAAAAATTCCGCGTAGAGCTATTTCTCCTCTAAGAGAAACCGCAACTCTCTTGCATCTCTAAAGGGAAAATGGTGCAGATTCTAAATATTTTTGCTCTGGGGCCAAGCTGAATGAATGTACACAAGAGCTAAGTCTTTGTTTTTTCGCTGGGGAATAAGCCCTTTAGATCTCGCACTTTAACCCCACTTCTACAGCAATCAAACCAAGCCAGAAATTTGCACTTGCAAATAGTTTTGAAAGATCTGACTAAGCCATTTTTAGATGTTTTTCCAGTCTCCATGTGCCTTTCCCTCCCACAGAGCACAATTAAAAAGGCACCTTTAAAAGGCTATTAAAAAACATTGATTGGCTTAACTGTGCTAATGTCATGGCTTTAAAATAAAATTCTACTAAGTCCTTAAAATATTGCAGACAAGTACTTTACAGCAAAAACTCAGGACAACCATCCTGAGGCTTCTGTTACTCACAGATACTTACCTAATTACTTTAGTTCAGTTCATCTTTCTTGTCATCCTTCGTCTTTGAATTTTTTAATCTTCTGATAGTTCTCATGAAGTCACTGCCTTTATGCACACTAGGAGCCGGCACTTGGCAGCCACACTTCCCCAAGTCATCATAGGGAATTAGAAAGAACAAATCAGACACCTGTGTGCTTTCACTTTGTTGCTGTTGATACTTAAGAAGGGGATGGTGTGGTCTCCTTACATTTGATTGCTAACACCACCGAGTACCCTTCCCGGAGTTGTCTCAAGATTTATTGTAGATCCTGATCGGCCCATGTGATCTCATCCCTGTTTATATAATGAATCACCCTCGTCCCAGGAGAAACTCAGGAACATAACACTAACGTACAGAATTCTCTCTGCTTATATATTTCAATCCTTGCTGTTTTCATGCTCCAGGCCAGCAGACTTCCTCTCATATCCATAATGTCTGAGCCCATCTCGAGAAAGGATTCCTCAGGTACAGGTCTCATTTAAGGGTATAGTGAACACGACATCACAGTTTGCATTGATCTACACCAGGTAGTGGCTCAGTGTCCTGATAACATTCTTACATACCCCGCCTGGCCGTAGAAGGCAGTTGAAGAAGAGCAAATGGTTCCCCACACATGAAGGTATTTGTAAACTATTCTTTGTTTGAGAAATGTTGGGTGTTTGCTGCTGCTGCTACTGATGATGATGATGACGACGACGACGATGATGATTAATCGAATTTTGTTGTTACTAAAGTAGGATTTGCTCAGGAACCAGGTGGACTCCAACCAGACCCTGCGGAAACCTGAAAGCACAAGAAGCTATCTTGTGAGCTATGTGTCTGACTTATGTGCAAACTGCTATGAGGCAGCTTTATGAGTTATGAGTACCGATTCAACTAAGAGATGCAACAATGAATGAGTTATCATGGTTAGCAATTTCTCCACCGCTCGAAGTCTGGGATTCACAGTTTTGGGTAAGAAACCTCCAGGACATGCCTTCCCCTGAAGCAAATTTCAAGGTTAACGAAGGCCCTCACCATCCCCCATCCAGATGATCTGTCCTTCCATCTCTGCCTCATTAATTTCCCCATTTCCCCCAAGTGCTGACATACCTCCACACCATCTCGGGCCCAACTCTGTCAGTCAGTTTGTGGAATATGTATAAGTATCATTCAGTTTACTCTATCCTCAATTCTCCCCCCTCCTGAGATAACTCCCTGTTGTTTATTAGGCCCACAGGTAGACTAATTAAATATTCCTTCTCTCTACAGGACAGGGGGAAAAACACGTTTGCTGCTATTCTACAGATAATAGTTTTTTTCCAATTTTTCTAAATGTCGAATGGACCAATGTGGGAAGAAAAGAGTGCAGGACAGGCCAAGCAGCTTGTTAAGTCAAGATGCAAGATTTAGAGAATAAGACCTTCTGCCCAGACATCTCTCCTCTTTTCCACTCAGCTCCACAGAACTGTGACGGCTAAAGGAGAAAGAGAAAGCTCCAAGCTGGCCAGCTCATTGTCAGAGCTCTCCAAGTCTGCCTAGGACTCTGCAAACTCATCCCACTATGCACTGAGTACCCCTGCTTGACTACCCTTGGATCTTTCCTCCTCCAATCACTCCTGCTCATCCTTCAAGACCAAGCACTGGGGTCATCTGCAAGAATGTCAGCTTCTATAGCACCATCCACACTTCCTAGGAACATTTAGGAATTCAGTTTGTAATACCTGGTTCATATCCTTACTCATATTCATTCATGGATCACTAGTTTGTTAGCAGGGACTATAAAATAACCATTTTTGAAAGCCCCACCGGGAATAAAGTACTCATGAAGTACTGGTAGAATTTATTGAATCAAACTTAGGTAGACCTCCACATGTTTCCAAGCTGATATCTCATGTATGCCAATATTTGGTGCCTTTCAAACAAATATTCTTAAATATTGGTTTGTCATTTATTCATTGGGGTCAAGAAAAACTATCTTCATAAAAACAATAATCTTTATGTTCCAAAAAAAGGAAAGTGCTTGGAATGCAACATAATATTTAGACTTATTTGAGTCAGTCAGAGAAGGACAGATATCATGTGTTTTCACTCATATGTGGATCTTGAGAAACTTAACAGAAGACCATGGGGGAAGGGAAGAGGAAATAAATAATTACAAACAGAGAGGGAGGGAGGCAAACCACAAGAGACTCTTAAATACAGAGAACAAACTGAGGGTGGATGGGGGAGTTGGGGAGAGGGGGAGAGGGGAAAATGGGTGATAGGCATTAAGGGCACTTGCTGGGATGAGCACTGGGTGTTGTATGTAAGCCAATTTGACAATAAATTATATTAAAATATTTAGACTTATCTGGAATTGTCTTTCATTGTACTTTCTTATTATCATGTGTAACTGGATAGTATTGGTGTATTAGTTTTCTGTTGCTGCCATAACAACTTACCACAAAGTCAGTGGCTTAAACAACATTATTTATTATCTTATAGTTCTATAGTTCAGATATCCAACACAAATCCCACAGGGTTAACATCAAGGTATTGGCAGGACTATATTCCTTTCTAGGGAGCTCTTAGGGAAAATGCATTTCCTTGCCTTTTCTGGCATCTAGAAGCTGCTTACCTTCCTTGGCTCATGGTCCCCTTCCTCCATCTTCAAAGCCAGCAATGGTGGGCCAATACTTTCTCACATTGCTACTTCTGGTTTTCTACAGCAGGGAAAGTTTCTCTGATTTTAAGGACTCATGTGATTAGACTGGGCCTAATAATCCAGGACATTCTCCCCATCTCAAGGTACTTAACTTTAATCACATCAGTAAAGTCTCTTTTTCCATGTAAGGTAACATATTCACAGGTTTCATAGATTACAGTAAGGGCATCTTTGGAACCATTACTCTGTCTACCACAATTAGTTTCTTCCCCCCCACAGCCCCTCACTTGGGGTAGATAAAACCGACATGGATAAAAGTATCAAGAAGCCATGATAGGATTGAGAGCTATTTTAGCTGCCTCCTCATTGTCCTCCTGCCCCAGCCTTGATCCATCCCTCACGCTGTTGCCAGATGACTCTTCCAAAGTGCAGCTCCAGTGTTGCTTATTTCCTGTTCAAAATCCTCCAGTGACCTATATTACTTTCCAAAGTAAGTATAAAATATTCTCTGAAATGTAAGGATGATGATAAGACAGGGATCAAGGTACTTCTTATGAATTATCACACGTAATCTTTACAATATCCCATAAAGGTTGCTACTTTTAATGCCCGCAGTTTATAGAAGAGCTTCCAGAAGACAAAATAAGTGTGGAGAGGTTGACTAAATTTCTCCACCCACAACACATACCTTATACTTTACTCAGATGTCAACAAACTTGGCCCATAGGTCAAATCTGGCCTGCTGGCTGTTTCTGTACAACATGCAAGCTCACAATTGTTTTTACAGATGAATGTTTATAATCTGTTTGATGACAGGGAACACTAACTTTGGACCCCAATTAAATGAGATGTTATCCTCCCCAAAAGAGAAATTTCATTCTTTTCATTAGTAGGCCTATATTACAAAAAAATATATATATTCAGATATTATTACCATCATTATCAGCAGCAGTAGCAACAGCATTGGTGTTTGTATTTCATCAATAAAAAAAAAAAAAACCTGTGGAGGGGCATGAGGGTGGCTCAGTAGGTTAAGCATCCGACTCTTGATTTCAGCTCAGGTCATGATCTCATGGTTCATGAGTTTGCGCCTCACATTGGCTCTGCACCGACAGTGTGGAGCCAGCTTGGAATTCTCTCTCCCTTTCTCTCTCTCTCTCTGCCCCTACCCGACTCGTGCTCTCTCATTCTCTCTGTCTCCAAATAAATAAACTTAAATTTTGTTTAATTAAAAAAATTTTTAAATCTGGAAATTTGCTTTTTTATTATATAAGCACCAATATAATGCCCTCAGTTCTGCCTCTTGGTCTGCAAATCCTAAAATATTTACTATCTGACTCTTCACAGAGTCTGCCAACTCCTACTCTAGCCAATTGTTTCTCAAATATGAGTAAAATATGGACCCTTTTTAAAAATTCCAGTTTAATTAGTTTCAGGTGTACAATATCACTATATTGTACTATATTCAACAATTCCATACATCCATCACCCAGTGCTCATCATGATAAGTGCACTCTTAATGAACATGGGCCCCATTTAATATACTCTTTCAGGTGCCCAGTGTTGAATTAAATCATTTCATTACAATGTTATCAAATGTGAACAAAAACTTAGTAAGAAATAAAAATAAAAAACCTCCTTATGCTCATAGATTTTACTTTTTTAAATTAAGTTTTTTAATGTTTTTTTTGTGTGTGTGTGTGAGAGAGAGAGTGTATGAGTGGGAGAGGTGCAGAGAGAGAGAGAGAGAGGATCTGAAGCAGGTTCCGCACTGACAGCTGCAAGCCCAATACAGGGCTCAAACTCACAAACCATGAGATCATGACCTGAGCTGAAGTTGGATGCTCAACCCACTGAGCAACCCAGGCACCCCATTCTCTTAGCTTTTAAACCACTACAAATCAAAAATTATTTATGAATTAAATACAAATAATCTTACAAAACCAATAAAATTCAAATAACATCAATTTTGTGTGTTCAATCATGATGTTCTAATTAAACTCACACCACCATGAATATGGTATACACTGCTCAGTGCAGATTATATATAAGGTGGCCACATCGCTGGTCAAATACATGCTTATGTTCATTATTTTAGGGCTATTATTGCAATTAAACTAAAGTTATATTAATGCATAAAGAGAACTCACAGCTGCCCTAACAACACCTTCATGGCCCCTTAGAAGTTCACAGACCCCTAACTGAGAAACACTTCACTAACCAACATGAACTGTTTGATGTCCCCCCAAACATGCTCCATGCAGCAATTTTTGCCTCTGTTCATACTATTCCCTTTTCATGGCTCCAACCACCTACAGGGCTCCCAAATCCCTATTCCCATTTCCAAAGTGATTATTCTCAAGTCAGAGAATATGGCAGACACTGGAGACACCAAACAACTCCAGACAACTTCTAGAAAACTGTGCCCTCCAGGAAAGCTGTTGTATAATGGCAAACATATCCAATCAGAGCCCACTTCTTAGGCAGGATAAATGTCAGATGATTGAAAAGGAAGCAGGTTCCCAAGACTAGGGAAAGTCCTGCTGAACTCCGGTGACATTACCACTGGGATACGAAGCAACTGTATAAGTGCCCAGAGGGTTCCTGGAGCTGCTCAGCACTCCCACATAGCCTTATGATTAATTTCTCACCCATGATGTTTGCTGATGTGCATCTCTTCTTTAGACCTTTAAGAGCCAAACTAATGCCAAGGTTCTTGGCCTGTTAGCCTAACTCTTTCTGAAAAATTCTTCAGAATATTTTCATGCCCTATTCCTTTTTTTCCCCAGCCCCCATACATCATTTAAAGAGATTGTTAATGGCAAGAGACAATGGTTACCGAGAACAACGAAGCCTGGGAAAATGGAACAGGGCTCACACGGGAACTTACTGCATAAACTTAGTCATTCATTGGGCATATATTTTTGCCTATCTTCCCATCAAGAATATAATTGTCATAAAGAACAATTTTGCTAAAGGATGTATATATATAGCATTACTCTTTCTCTACAGATTTGGAATTGGCTTGAGCCAAAGTAACAAGGCAGTATAAACTTAAATGAGATTCATAACTGGACGAGCAACTAATCCTCCCTGTAGCAGTACCTATCAAATGTTACTTTGTGCAGAAGAGAGATATAAGTTGTAAAACAGAATTATCAAGGGAAAATAATCAACTGCCCCAGAATAAAGGTAAGTTAAAAAGGCAAGAAAGTGGCATTTTTATGTCTTTGGTATTAACATAGAATAGATTCTCTCATTTAATAGTATTTTTGAGTACCCAATAAATATTCTATGATGAATTACAGGAAACACAAAACTTGGTTCTACAACTTAAGAAGCTAAGAAAAATAGATGTAAAAAAGAAACAATATCTTTTGGCCCCTGTGCCAGGTGCTTTTACAGATGCTATATTATTTCTTTCTTTCAAGAGTTGGAGATACATATTATTACCCATTTTTTATCAGAAGAGACAGAGGCTTGGGGAAAGGTAAAGTGAGTTGCCCAAGGTCCTGCATCTTGTCAGAACCATAATGCAAAATTGGGTCTCTCATATAGATCCAAAACTCTCACACGTGCATTAAGATACATTCTCCACTAGCGGCCCCTGGGCGGCTCAGTGGGGGTCATGATCTCACAGTTCTTGAGTTCAAGCCCTGCCTCGAGCTCTGTGCTAACAGCTCAGAGCCTAGAGCCTGCTTCGGATTCTGTCTCCCTCTTTCTCTGGTGCTCTCCCTCTCCCTCTTGTTCTCTCTCTAACATAAATAAACATTAAAAAAAACCTTTTTAAAAGATACATTCTCCACTAAGAAATATGACAACCATGGAAATAATTACAAAATTTTAAAGTTTCATAGTAGGACACATACACGATGCTATGGATATTGAAAGGAGTAGAGAATAGAATGTTTCTCTAAGTTCCATGGATATTAACAGGCAATAGCAGTATTTTTGCTATTATCAAAAAATCAGAAGATAACAAATATTGGCAAGGATGTAGAAAAATGAACCCTATGTGCTGTTGGTGGGAACGTAAATTGGGGCAGCCATTGTGGAAAACAGTATGGAGTTTCCTCAAAAAATTAAAAATAGAAATGCCATATCATCCTATAACCCTACTATGAGGTTTTTACCCAAAGAAAACAAAAACGCTAATTTGAAAAGATAAGTGTTAGCATTATTTGCTATAACCAAGATATGAAAGCAACCTAAGTGTCCACGGATAAATGAAGGGATAAAGAAGATGTGATATATATGTATAGTGGAGTATTACTACTTAGCCATAAAAAAGAAATGAAGTCTTGTCATTTGTAACAACATGGGTGGACCTAGAGGGTATTATGTCAATTAAAATAAGTCAGAAAGAAGAAGACAACTACCATATGATTCCACTTATACGTGGATTCTAAAAAACAACTGAACAAACAAACAAACAGGGATAGATTCATACATACAGAGAACAAACTGGTGGTTGCCAGAGGGCAGGAGGATGGTAGGATAGGCAAAATAGGTGAAGGGGATCAAGGGGTACAAACTTCCAGTTACAAATAAATACGTCACAAAAATGAAAAGTACAGCATGAAGAATATAATCAATAATATTGTAATAACACTGTATGGTGACAATGGTAACTATACTTATCGTGGTGAGTATTTTGTAATTACATAATTGTGAAATCACTATATTGCACACCTGAAACCGATATAATAATATGTATCAACCACACTTCAATAAAAAATGCAAAAAAATAAAAGAAATACTTCTAATTAAGTACTTAGTAAGTAAGCTAAGTACTTAAGATCTGCAATAAAATATATATTTAAAAGAAAATCACAAGATGCTATCATGAACATAAAGGTTAACATACAAAAATACCCACGTTGTGTGTTCTCAGCTCCCTCTCAACCCACCCAGTTAAGAGTTCACTCTTTGTAAACCACTCAATGGTGAATATTTATTTGTATTTTCTTTTAACATTTACATTCAATTTAAAGGCACTTATGTTCAAAGTCACCGGATCTTTGTGGTCTCTATTTTCAGTTCTCCTTTTTATATTTTTTTAAGTTTATTTATTTATTTTGAGAGAGAGAGAGAGAGAGAATGAGCAGGGGAGGGGTAGAGAGAGAGAGGGAGAGACAGAGAATCCCAAGCAGGCTCCACACGGTCAGCACAGAGCCCTATGTGGGGCTTGAACCCAAGAACCGTGAGATCATGACCTTAGCCAAAATCAAGAGTCGGATGGTTAACCGACTGAGCCACCCAGGCACTCTGAGTTCTCCTTTTTAAAACTAAACCTTTTTGTCCCTGAATGATCACATCCCAGCATCTCCAGAGCCCGCTCTCCAGCCGATCTTGGACATGCCAGTCTGGCATGACATACCAGCTATCCACGGCCTACTGTAGAAAAAGAGCCCTTAACAAGGTTTTCTATTTCTAGCAAGAGACTTCTGGATTCCGAGCTCAATATAGAGTTTCCACCACTGAGATAGCATTAATTAGTTTATCACCTATGACCTGAGAGATGGTGACATTATATGGATATAATTTATCACGGCAGAAAGCTGAGGGCATTTCATTTGAAACCAGACCATGTTCTCCATGTGTAAGGCTGAGAACGGTTTGCCTTCCCATCCTATCCACTCTTATCACACAACCAGAAACAACATCCACCTATCAAGATGAATGCATGCCTCTCCGCACCCGTCTGGTGGTTGTGCACGAACAGGAAACTGCATAGACAAATGACTCTGCCCATCCCACCTCCCAGGGAGACATCAAAACCTTTTCACTGGTCTTGATCTCGGTCATGTGAAGTATTTGATCTCATTTTCTGGAGGGGAATGATAAGCTCTAAGAATGGAATAAAATCGGCCGCGGGTCACAAATTGATGCTGAACACTAAGCATCAATGACAACACACATCATTGGGAGGTAATGGGGTAGAAGCAAGGAAATGTTGACACTCGCCAACTAAGACCATGAACTAACGGCAGGACACTGGGTTACTGCAAATTTGGTACACATTGCTATCTAAAGATATTATTTTATAGCAAGAATACCTGAGCAAGGAATAGAGCTACAGAACCACTAACCACTTTTTCATCTCAACACAGGAGATAAGGGTTACCTAATCTTCTACTTTCACATAATGAGCATACCATGAATGTTTGTTAAGTGAATGACTGATGCTACTGGGGAGCAGTTCCACTGAGGCAGGCATCCCTCATTCTCCCACGTGTGTATCACCTCCTAGGTTCCAAAAGCACTTGCAGATACATTATTCTATGTCTTCCCAATAATCTTGCAGTATGGTGTGAAATTATGATTCAGAAAGGTAAAATGACTCACCCAAGATCACACAGAGGCTTACCTGGAACATAGGTCCTCTAGTCCAGAGACCATAAATTTTCTCTTTGAAGAAGCCTGAAGATGAGAAGCCTTTTTTTTCTTCTCTTTATCCAGCCCCTCTCATTTCTGTGGGATTAATGGCCACTGGGAACAATCCAGATGGTTAGTAATAATAACTACCATTTAAAGAGTTTAGTAAGTGTTACCTTTGTGCTTCAGATTCCTCATCTTCAAGGTGGGATATTAACAGTACCTGGTTTTGAGGATTAAATGAAATAATGCACTTAGATAAGTGGCTGTCACATAGCTAGTATTAGTGATACCCCCTGCCTTCCTTCTAATCTTGCACCCAAAGCCAGCCTGCCCCCGAGAGATGTTTCCCTGGCTCCCTCTTCATGCAATACAAATGCAGTGTCTTCAGGGTTTCTCAGTTCTGTTGGGAACCAGGGTCATCATAAGCCTTAGTTTAGAGACTGAAATGCTTCCTGCCTTTTGATTACCACAAAAAAGACTTTTATTATTTTTCCTATGTGTACTCATGTTTCAAAAGTTTTCATCTATCATCAGGGTTAATTAAATAATAGTCTATATGGCCTCCTTATTAGGAAATAGACTATTTCTTTAGGTTTTCTAAGCACTGAAAATGGTTCAGTCTCCCGTTACTCTCTAAGGACCACAGATTGAGAATCTCTGTACTAATGCAACTCCTCATTTCCAGGCTAAGAAATAGAGGACCCAAGATGTTGGGGGACTTGTTCAAGGTCACTTAGCCAGTTAAATCAAATCTGAGCCAGGAACTGAATCTTTTGACTCAATTGAGAGCGTTGACAGCTTTCTACTCTAAATCCATATATCTAGTTAGGTCCTTTCTTCCCACTGAAACCATTACTCCAGGGCTTTTTGCAATCTGGATTTTGTAAAGTCAACACCAGCCTTCATCAAAATTGCAAAGGGATCCATTTTCACCACCTCCAGTGCAGAGTAAATGTTTCATAACCAGGAAGCAGTCAAAAGACCCAGTGTTGGAATTGTAGACGCTAACTTGGTTATTTCAAGATATACATCTTGATTTTCCATTTGCTATGGTTTGGGGTCCGTTATGGCCTTCAAGTCATTGCCTACAATGCCTATGTCCCAGGAACTAGGTACCCTTTTGTGCTATGCAATCTAGTTGTTCTCCGTAATGCTACCTGGTAACCACTCTCTAAACTTCTATGGTTTTTAATCATCCATTTCTTCTTTGTTTAATACAGTTCAAGACTGGCTGTCTAAAACGCAAGCCACCCACCAGTTGTTTTTATTGGCAAAATTAATGAACAGATTCCTATTCCATCATTCCAGTCATTAAGGAAATGTTGACTACAACTGGACTGAAGATGGCCATTATGGATATGGAAATCCACTTAATCTTCCCATTGGCTGACACTGAACCAATGACATAATATTAAGCTACAATGCAGGTCTCTAAAAATTGGCTTTGCAGTCATCCAGAAAAAGACAAAACTCTAAAGCCATTTTAGCTGTGTTAAGAAAAAAAGAAAACAACTTTAAATTGAGAACAAATTTTACCAAAGTGGGTATTCTAGTCCCTGATTACAAGAGCTATATATCTCTCCCCCAAAGAAGTCACACATCTGAAAGGAAAAATTTAGTGGAAATTTAGACCACACTTTGCTGTAATAGCACATACTTCTCAGCATCCCCAGCTGCATTCTCCAGCATCAACCATCACCAGGGAATTTTCAGGCAGCTTGTAGTTTTCCACGTTTATCAGCCAAGGCCGACTTTAAATACACAACCTCGTCTCCAGTACGGGTTGTAGTATGTGACTCTCCCCAGAGGGCCAGGCTATGACATTTAATGAATAGATTATAATGAGAAATAAATATTCTAAAGTGTTTTGCATCTGGGACAGACTCTGATTCCAGTATTGTTCTCGCTTAGTTATTTTCTCTAACAAGAAACTGAAAAGCTGTAGCTGTATCTGGTGAGCATGAAGACACAGTTGATCTTATAGTGCGGTACAATTTGGTAAAAGAGCCATTTCCTTTTCATCACGAGTTTCTGCTAACGCGAACAAGAACCCAGTGGAATCCAGACCTGAGCACATGGCATTTCTGGCCATGATACAAAGGTCTGCAACATCCTCCTAAATATTTGATGACCCCTGGGATATTGCAGCGTAGCGCTGCTGTGGGAACAGCTGAAGCTGCTAACGTGCACAGCTGTTTTTGTCTTCCCACGCTGCTTGGGAGGAAGGCTGCAGGAGGTTATAGAAACGGAGGTAGAGTGCTGTGTGATAAAATGAGGAGTGCTTGCCAAGGCCCACGCAGCAACGCCGGGCTAAGATCTAAATCTCTGAACTCCGCTCCTGGCAGACTACCTATCTGTACCTGCCACTTCCAGCCCCTCCTCTCCCCTTCCTCGCCATGCTGAAAGCTCCCATGTCACATGCCAGGCAGGCTGCCGAAGAAATCACCAACCTCTCAGAGAAAGGCCCATTTCAGTTACTCTGGGGCTCCGTCCCCCTGGGGTGGAAGAACAGGATGGTAATGACGGTAGAAATGGTAGCACTAACTCTACCACCAGGACCAGTTACACCATGAAAATAGCCTCAGATAAGTGTTTTCAGGTGGTTGGGAAGGGACTGGTCGCTTCCGATAAAGAACAACCTGCAGATGCTGTGGTAATAAGAAACTTGGTTCAGTTCCCAATTTCTATAAAAATAATATCTTCCCATATCACAAGCATGGCCATTTCAAAGATGGCTCAGGGCTGAGGGGTCCTCTGTAATTTCCATAAGCCTCCTGCCACGTGACCCCAACAAATAGTATTAGTGTGTGCTTGCTTTGCAAGTGCAGCCTCAAGACACACAGGGCATCAGCTGATCCTATAGGAAGCTCTGTGACTGGGATAAACTTATAGAGTCGTCCCAGTGGAGGTGAGGGGGCCAGACCTTTGAACCCTCTCTAGACACCCATCATTGAATGTGAGCTTCCCTCACCCTCCCCACCTCCAGAGTTGGGGACTAACCTCAGTAAGGAAACTGCCTTCAGTCAAGGGCAATTCCTGTTGAGGGACTTGTCTGTGATGGGTCAGGGGTCAAAAGTCTGGACAGCAGGGTGAAGGGCAGTGTTTGTTCTGAGGGGTGATTTGGGCAGTGCACCCCGGGCTAAAAGAAAACAGTGTTATTTAATTCATTTTTTATTGATGATTTTAAAGCTGAGAATATGAGAACATAGAGCAATTATAGTAGACATGTAAATGGGACCACACTGGAGACCTATGTTAGGTGACATCTATGTAAGCATCCACGTTTTGCTAATGCAAAATACGCTCCTCTGGTTTCCTATGGTGAGCGATCTAGACTTTGTCTCCCCTGATATATCTCAGAGCCAGAAATTACATTAGCTAAGGCACGTTCTGAATGGTATTGAAAGGACATGATCCCCATAGAAAGGCAGATAGTGATTAGGGGTAACCAGTGATGGATTACCCCTGACACTGTTTAGGCAAAATGTCACCTGTCACCATTATGGGCCAAGAGTATATAATAAGACTGCTTATCACAGCAGACTACTGGTAGCATCTCTGGGCACGTCCTCACAGCTACAGACACCATGGATTTGGCATATTTAATGTTCAGAGGCAGCACGCTAACAACAGCTAAGCATTGCTTTGGAGCATGTAGCTGCATGTTTGGGAAGTTACACTAGTTGGAATGATGCGTTAGATTTTTGAGCTGGCCACGCATCATTCAGTAATGCCAGGGAAGCTCTGAGGTGCAGAGTTAGCTCTTGAGATTTGTTTTAATTGCACCAGAGAAAAAAAGAAGCAGGAAGCGGAGGGGGAAGGAGAAAAGAGAAGAAAAAAAAAGAAAAAAAAGAGGAGGGAACAGAGAACAGGGGAGGAGGTGATAAAGATGATCCCAGAGTGCCTAGTTCTAGTAAAAAGGTGCTAGGTCTCACTAAGGCTTATATATCTAGAAATCTGACACACAGGTTTTTATTATGAGCTTGTTCATATATATATGTATATATAAAAAAATATATATATGTATATATAAAATATATATATATATATACATACACACAGTGGATAATATATCCTACTCATATACATACACATAAATATGATTTATTAAATATTATTTATCTATAATATTTACAAAATATATATTGTTTATGATATAATTTTATCTATCATAAAATATAAATTATACATTTAAATATATAACAAATTATTACATATTTATACATAAAATCTCATAATGGGAATTAAGAAGACAGTAATCTAAAAAAATGTGACACCTGAACTCTGGGATCTAAACTGTTATAATCGGGGCACCCGGTGGCTCAGTAGGTTGAGCATCTGACTTCGGCTTGGGTCATAATCTCACGATTCATGAGTTTGAGCCCCACATCTGGCTGGCTGCTGTCAGCCTGTCCATGTGGAGCCCACTTCAGATCCTCTATCCCCCCCTCTCTGCCCCTCCTCCAGTTGCGCTCTCTCAAAAAATAAACATTAAGATATATATATATATAGATATATAGATATATATATAATAAAATATTGTTATTAAACTTTGTTTTCAAGATTTCGTGAGGTTTCAGTGACATCTTTCAAGATCAGACCATGACCAGCTATACTACCTTCCATGGCTGCTAGAGAAATGTTGTTTCCTAGTTATAATGAACAACTTCTAAATGATATTAACTCATAAGTATACTACTAAGCTACTAAAAATGCTGTCTGATTGACTATGACAGATTAACTTGCTTTAGGAGGACATGTCTTGTGGCCAAACCACTTGGAAAAAAAACATTTAAAATTTAAAAACCAGAGGCTTCTGACTCTGGCCTCTACCACTGACTCACACGATATAAATATAAAGGAGACTCTGGCCCATCTCCAATGTACACTCCAAGCAGCCCAGATAGAAAATTAGAATTTCAGACCCTGAATTAAAATAGATTCTATATTCACAAAGGCCTTGTGATTGTCCCAGGTGCTAGTGATAAGTTGGGGGGGGGCAGGAGGGGGTGTGAACTAAAAAAGAATAAAATCGTGCAAACATTGTATTTTATAGCAATAAAATTCCTATCTTTAAATATAGCCAAAAGATATTTCAAGACTCTAAAGATGCAGAACCAAGAACAGACGGATAAACTGAATATTGATTAACTGATTACTTGAAGGTAGACACCCAGGCAGGTAAAGAAAACAATGGACAGGTGTTCCCACGAGCAAACTTCTCAAAATGCACAGCTGTAGTACAAGTCCACAGAGCCTCAGTCTTCCCTGGTCTACTTGACTAACACTTTTCTGATTCTACAGCTTATCTCATTTTCCCAAGAAGAGAACTATTTATGAAGAGTCATGGCCCTTTCTTTGGCTGGATGGAAATGCTGCTCTCAAACCACCAGCATAACCTGGAACAAGAACGCTCCATTGCCTCCGATGGGACCCTGGGGACTCTTGTACACACACATATTTATCTCCTCCTCTCTGTGCGTGTGAAATTCCACAGGAAGGAAAGCCCATGCTCTCCCAGTCACTGGGCTCCCTCAGCCTGCATCTTCCAGGGGTGATGACAACATCGCCTCATCTAAGGCACTCCTCCCCAACTCTGGCACCAAGTGGGTGGCTGTCTCTCAAACCCTGGGGCTCTGCACCTTCTTCCTCTACTCTCTCCCCTCACCAACTCCACACTCTCTGACCCCCTTCCTTCTATTCGCTGGTCTTCAATCTCTCCATGACCCTGAACAATAATCCCATTACATCCCTGAACTCTATCCAGGACGTTCATCTCCATCCACCTTTTTAATGGCATTGTTAATGATTTGAGGGGAGTAAATCACAGTCAAGATAATGGCTGCAAAAAATTAATAGACATGATTTTTATGATATAATATACTAGTGTACTAATCGTGAGAACAGTTAATTGAAAAGCACTAAATATTTTATTATCCATTCAGCATTCTGTCTCCTTTTACCATTCAGCATTCTGTTTATTCTTTCCCCCATTCTGAACTTTTTACCTATTATTCTTTCATAATTCCCCATAAAGGAAAACTGCAGAGTAAGATAAAGAGGATTCTAATCACTGCATCTAATTACAGAGATGAGTAAATCACAGTTTAACATGTCATAGTCTTAAGAAAAAGGGAAAAGGCACAATTCAAGGAGAAGCTAATGCCTTAAAGCTTGGGGAGAAAATCTCAGACAACCTAAAAATTGCTGAACTACTTGTGAAAATGGGGTCCTTTTTCTTTCTAATTCTTGAGCAAGAAGTACCAGTAGTTCTTTTCAAATGACAATATTTTTCAATTGACTGAAGTGCTCGTTGTTGGGCTTTGGGGCTGTTGGCCACACACAGGTGGATGGGCAGTGCTGGGGCGACATTCATCTTCACAGCCCCAGCCCAGGTGGCACTGAGGAGTTCCATAGGAACCCAGGACTCCACTTCTCCCACCACACATCACGTGAGGACTCTACTCCCCGTAGGTCCGCAGAAGATGCTCAATTATTGTGTATTTACTTTCTTCAGCCTTAAGAAAAATACAGGACTAACAAACCAGAACATTCAGCTTTCCACCATCTACTTGCCGAAGTGGCCCCCTCACGGCGAAGTCAGATATTTTCACATCTAATAAATTCTAAAACTGTGTTCAGTACTCAGACCCACTGGTTAGTTTACGTAACTGCTCAATTTCGTGTGGTTTCTTGGGTTGAGAAGAGGATAAAAACCACAATACCATATAAATTCGGAAAACATAACAACCCTCTACCCCACTTACTATTATCATCTTCATTTCAAAGGAAGTAGGAGAGCAAAGGTTATGAGCTGTGTTCACTCATCCAGAGCTGGCCCTGAACACGTTTGTCCAACAGACCAAGTCTCTCTTTTATTCTCCCCCACCCACCCCCACTCCAGACCCTTTGATTCCTGAGTCTTCATTCCTCAGGCCTTACTACCACCATCGTCCTCTGCCTCCTACCCCCACTCTCTCTCAGCTGCCTCACCTCCCCAGCCCCACAGCTCACCCCTACAAGATGAAAAGCCTTCAGTATTAACTTAGCCAGGATTTTTACGTTTTTTCAGAGGACTGTTAAAGGCTAGGGAGAAAATTATACTTAGAATTGCAAGTCTCTAGAAACATAATCTTTGATCATTAGCCCCCAAACCTAGAGGACTTTCAAAATTATCTGGAGAACTTGTTAAAAATACAGATTCTTGGATGTGTTCCACAGAACACTGGAGATTCCAGAGGGCAGAGGGCAGTCAGGTAATCTGCCCTAGCAATTTTTTTTTTCTGAGAGAGAGAAAGAAACAGAGAGCAAGGGAGGACCAGAGAGAGAGGGAGAGAGAATCCCAAGCAGACTCTATGCTGTAAAAGTGGAGTCTAGTGTGGGGCTTGAACCCACAAACCATGAGATCATGACCTGAGCTGAAATCAAGAGTTGGATGCTCAAACAATGGAGCCATCCAGGCACCCCTGCCCAGGCCATGGATGAGCAGCAGCTTGTCTGCTGGGGATCATCAAATGATCTACTAACTAAGCTCCTTCTCCAAAACTGGGCCTGCTTTTGACAAGTTAAAATGGGAGCTTGAGAGGATTAATTACTAGAAAAGGCAAAAGCCATGATATTTACAAAAACGGAAGAAAAGAATCAGTTACATTCACCAAGATTTTATTTTGCTAAACAGGATGCTAGCTTCAATTCAATCAGCTGAATCTGCAAGATGACATATTTGATCAGCTAATTGTATCCAGTAAGAAAATGGCATTGGCTACTTTTAACTTCTTCATTCCATTAGGCAATTGTAAAAGGCAGGATTTATAGGTGCATATAAAGGTCTTTCCTTTCCTTCCCTTGAAATGAGAATGAACCCTGGCCGTCCCTTAAACCCAGTCTGACATGTGTTGTTTTTTTCTTTCCCCCATATCAGGTCACAGATTTTATTTATTTTTTATATATAATTTATTGTCAAATTGGTTTCCATACAACACCCAGTGCTCATCCCAACAGGTGCCCTCCTCAATGCCCACACCCACTTTCCCCACCAGACCGATGTTGAGCAATGATCGCTTCCATTTTCCCTGTATTAAGTAGAGCCCTCACATTAACGCCAAGTAGCAGAAGGACACTCTGCAAAGTACACTCCCAACCCAGCCAGGGGAAGATTCTCTCTTCACATTCTCTTCACAGTCCCTTTAGAATCCTGACTTAGAGAAGGGCACTCTGAGTTCAAGTTCCAACTCAGCAACTCTACAACCTTGAGCATCATACTCACCCTTAGGGGGCCTCTCATGGCATCTGTACAATGGGCATCCAAGTATCCAGATCCCTGCCTATCCACAAGGAGATGTTAGGCCCCTCCCTCTCTCCAGGTCTCTTTCAGAATTTATCTTAATTTCATCTCGACCCTGTCATTTGCCCCCAGTTAGAACGATTTGATGCAGATGAGGGCTCAGTTCAAATCTGATTATTTTCAAACCACTAGCAAATTTCTGTTTCAATAATAGACAGTTATAATGCAATTAGCCACATTATTATGATAGATTAAGATTATGTTTATCTGAACCATGACAACTGTTGTTGGTTGAGGAAATAATGTCAGTGGACTTCTACATAGACCAAGGTGGTTGTAAAACCTTGTATAACCCTTTAGGAGGGTACAGAAGAGAGGATTCAGGAGTTAGATGAGTAGATGTACCACATATCCTCAAGGACCCTTCCAACCACAGAATTGATGAAGTTATTGCTAATTCTAAATATTACTTATTATTACAAGTATTATTATTTTTATTGTTTATTTATTTTGAAAGAGAGACAGAGACAGAGACAGAGACAAAGCAGGGGAGGGGAAGAGAGAGAGGAAGAGAGAGAACCCCAAGCAGGCTTGATGACTTGGGGCTTGATCTCACCAACCATGAGATCCTGATCTGAGCCAAAATCAAGAGTTGTATGTTAACTGACTGAGACACCCAGGCACCTCTAGTACAAGTATTATTAATATTAATTTACTTTTCTTTACTCAAGGTGCATCCTTGAAAATTACAGTCTGGTAAATCACATCATATTTCATGTTCAATTGTTGTGATTCTGCTACTTTAAAGGAACATATACTGAATCACTTTGAGAGGTGAGAAACATTTATTGGTGTGAATAACCTCCTTTTGCCTATCTTGACATCCTAGATTTTTTTGGACCCATTTGATTCTTTTTCAAGAAGCACATCCCAGAATTTATTAATAGAGATTTTATACTTCTACAAGAGCATAAAATTATGAATTATGGAGGTTGAAGAAATGAGCTTTTTTTTTTTTTGGAGTACTGTGACTCAGCCCACGGAATTTACTTAATAATCATAAATAAAACAATAGATTCTCTTTCCATCCTCAGTGCATCATTTCTAAGGTGTCATTTCTTGTGACCCATCACAAAAAAATATAGGTTCAAAACAGCATTGCCATTATCGTGAAAGTCCTGGATCTATAACCTCATACAACTCTGCCTGAATTGTAGTCAGTGGTCATAGACAGTGTAAACCATAAGGTCACTGAGAAGGTGTAGAATGTCCTTAACACTACAATGACATAATTGGGCTCCATGTACACAAAGAACACAGCCATACACGGCCAGATATCATGCATAGCTTGGTGACCCCTTGTTTCTGTTTGCCTCTCCAGGTCCCACTGTCCTCACAACTCTGGGTAACCTGTGTGAACTGGATCAATGAGCTTCCTTGCTCTCAGGCTTCTAGGTGGGTTCGGCCAATGGGAATATCAGCAGGTCAGAGGGAAGGGGAGAATGATATAAAGGTATTTATTTTATTGACTGCTTCCCAGCATGGTGGCTTTGGGTGGGCTGCCTGCCTCAGTTGAAGGCCCCAGGCCTTGCCAAGTAGCCCTCTCCCCATGATGCACACTCTGTCTCCCTCCCAGTTCTGGTTACCACTTTTCCCCTTCCTCCACCAAGGCATAGTGGTGGCATAGCTCTCTCCTGGGATTAACCCAGCAGTTCTGCACTATGCTTTATTGCTTTTTACAAAACCTACCCCCACACTTAAATAGTCCATTTATTAATCTCTTCTCAGTTATCCATCTTGAATACGCCATCTGTTTCTTGCCAAAGACCTGAATAATTTGCTCCTTACATCACAATTTACATCTTGGACCAATTTCCAAGATATATCAGGGTATGCCTTTCTGTAACACCGGGGTCTATAGCCAGTAGCTCAGGTCCTAGTAACAGATCCAGGCCTCTGACCACAGTGGGATATGTCAGACCGAGAAAGGGTCAGAGTCACTGCCCGGCATGTACATTGCAAGAGACAGCAAAGTCTGGGAGCCGCAAAAATGGAGCTGAGCTAAGAGGGATGACATCTTGCAAAGTGAAGCTGAAGCCTTGTCCGGCCCAGGCCAAGAGGCACAAAGAACTACCAGCACAAGTGCCAAGTGGTGTAATCTGGGACAAGGCAGGGGAGGCAATCAGCTTCCAGCTGAAAGACAGGCATTCAGTACGGGGTCAGGAGTGGAGGTGGTTAGCAGGCGGCGAGTTTTTGATGATTCAAACTTGAGAGAGAATATGGAGAGAACTTGAGTTCAGAGGCAGAAATCCACGCAGGAAATAAAATGCTGGGAAGAAAATATATATCAATGATGAAGAGGCACACATGTCAGGACTCAGCCACAGAAAAGCTGAGCCGTCCGCTCAGAATGAGACCAGATGCAAAAGCCGACCACACCAGATCAATGAGCACATGTCCTCAGACTCCTTAAAACCATCTGCCTGGAGTCAGGGATGGAACTAAAATATTGGACAGACTGAGCTGGGAAGGTGGGGAAGGTGGAGGATGGGAATTAAATAGACCCAGTTGCCAGGATGAAAGGGATTCTTGAGAGGGATAAATGAAGGGTACTAAACACCATCCTTACTTAATCCTGCCTCAGGGGTTTCACTGGGGGGGGGGGCAGGGGGAGGGAATGGCCTCTCCTACCAAAAAGTAGGGGTTTAAGAAGAACAGTGGTTTCTGTATATCCAGCACTTACTGAAGACTTACTATGGTGCTAGGAACTGGGCTTTACACACATCGTCTCATCATATCCACACAACCCTACAAGGTAGATACTACTATTACTTCCATTTTATGGATGGGGAAACTGAGGCTTACAGAGGATAAATCATTTTCCTAAAGTCATACAGGAAGTTAGTGGTAGAACTGGAATTCAAACCCGAGCTGCGGTCACCCTGCCAACTACTAAGACAGTCTCCGTAGCAGCATAAAAGAGTCCATTAAGGCTGTGCATATCAGTCATCAGTGGAGTGTACACGAGTAGGTGGCATGTGGTGTGTGTATTTATCTAGACAAATAGCTGCATAGCTGTAAGCCCTTAGGGAGTTATGTTCTTCTGCAGAGCACTCTCATATGTTATTGTTAGGACAATAATTTCATCGTTTCCAGACTGCAGTGTTATCTTTCTCCAGGAGAAAAGGTTTGTGTGCCTTCTCACCAGTGTGATCAGACCTGGCAGTGTGATCCTCAAAGTCACTGATTCTGTAAGGGGGAATCTAACTACCCCCTGTTATAAGACAAGTCACCTTCGGGGCTCCCAACTCCCAAGCAAGGTGAACAGTGGAGGAGAAGGTGGGAGGAAAGGACATCTGTAATGGCACATCAGATTTTCAAAAGCGTTCAAATTGCTTTCCAGCTGCATCATTCTTTTGTAAATGCATCTTACTCAGAACTTCAATATGTAAAGTTCATAAAAACAGTACTTCTCTGGTCTAGGTTTTAGAAGCAGGCCCAGGACACTGCCAGCTCAACCTTCCTCAATTACTCTGAAGTTCTAAATTGAAAACACTGATGGGGCGCCTGGGTGGGCTCAGTTGGTTAAGTGTCTGACTTTGGCTCAGGTCACGATCTCACAGTCTGTGGGTTTAAGCCCTGCCTCAGGCTCTGTGCTGACAGCTCAGAGCCTGGAGCCTGCTTCTGATTCTGTGTCTTTCTCTCTGCCCCTTCCCAGCTTGTGCTGTCTCTCTCTGTCTCTCAAAAATAAATAAACATTAAAAATATTTGAAAGAGAAAAAGAAAGAAAGAGAAAAAGAAAGAAAGAAAGAAAGAGAAAAAGAAAGAAAGAGAAAAAGAAAGAAAGAGAAAAAGAAAGAAAGAGAAAAAGAAAGAAAGAAAGAAAGAAAGACAGACACTGATCATTTGGCAGTTTCTTACAAGGCTCCATATAGTCTCACTATATATGATCCAGTGATTGCATTCCTAGATATTTACCCGAATGAGATAAAAACTATGTCCCCACCAAAACCTGCATGCAGATATTAATTGTAGTTTTATTGATTGCCAACAATCAAAAGCAACCAAGATGTTCTGTCAGTAGGTGAAAAAAGTAAATAAACTGCAGTGCATCTGTACAAGTAGATATTATTCAGTGATGAAAGGAGCTGTCAAGTCACGAAAAGACATGGAGGAAACTTAGATGTATATTATGCAGTGAAAGAAGCCAGTCTGAAGAGGCTACATACTATGACTCCAACTGTATGACACTCTGAAAAAGGCCCAGCTATTCTACAAAGTAAAAGGATCAGTGGCTGTCAAGAGCTGGAGGACAGGGGGACAGAAGGAACAGATGAAACAGATGAAACAATTTTTGGGGCAGTGAAACTATTCTGTATGATACTGAAATGGCTGATATAGGACATTATACATTTGGCAAAACCTCTAAACTACACAACATAAAGTGAAGCCTAATGTAAGCTATGCACTTTAGTTAATGTATCAGTACTGATTCGTCAGTTGTAAGAAATGGGCCACACCAGTGCAAGATGCCAATACTAAGGGAAAATCAGAGGAGGGGGAATATATGGGAACTCTCTGTACTTTCTCTTCAATTTTTCTGTAAACCTAAAACTGGGCTAAAGAAATATACAGCTTGGGGCGCCTGGGTGGCTCAGTCGGTTAAGCGTCCGACTTCGGCTTAGGTCATGATCTTACGGTTCTTGGGTTCAAGCCCTGTGTCGGGCTCTGTGCTGACGGCTCAGAGCCTGGAGCCTGCTGCGGATTCTGTGTCTCCCTTTCTCTCTACCCCTCTCCTGCTCTCTCTCTCTCTGTCTCTGTCTCTCTCTCTCTCTCTCTCTCTCTCTCTCAAAAATAAATAAACATTAAAAAAATTTTTTAAAGAAATATATAACATTAATTTAGGAAAGGAACACTAATCTCAACAAATACTGAGTGTTCAACAGGCTTAATAAATACTTACTGAGTAAAGTCACTGATTCAGCATGACATTTGGTTCATTTGGACACAGGGGCATCTCTCTGAGAACAGATTGGTGCTTTTCGTTCATAGGGATGCTGGCACACTCAGCCAGGTTCCATGCGTGTGGTAGGCAGAATAATGTCCCATCACAGATGTCCATACCCTTATCCCCTGGGTCCATGGACATGTTATCCTACTTGGCATAAAGGACTTTGCAGATGTGATTAAAGTTAAGGGCCTTGAGATGAGATTATCCTGAATTATTCAAGTGGGCTCAATGTGATCACAAGTCCCCAAAAGCAGAAGACCTGTCCCTAGTCAGTGAGAGGGAGTATGATCACAGAAGATGAGCTGAGAGATGCAACACCGTGACTGAAAATGAAGGGGCGTGGGGGTGGGCGCACCTGGGCATCTCAGTTGGTTGAACCTTCGACTTCAGCTCAGATTGTGGACTCACAGTTCATGGGTTCCAGCCCCGTATTAGGCTCCCTGCTGTCAAAGCCCGCGTGGGATCCTCTGTCTCCTCTCTCTCTGCCCTTCCCCCACTTGCAAAAATAAATAAACATTAAAAATTAATTTAAAAAAAAGAAAAGAAAATGAAGGAGAGGGCCACAAGTCCAGGAATGTGGGCAGTCTCTAAGATCTGGGAAAGTCAAGGAAAGAGATTATTCCCCAGAGTCTCCAGAAAGGAACACATTAAGTAAGTCACAAGTACCAGAGATTGGAATGGAGAAGTGGAAAAGTCAAGAGAAGTGGGGTAAATAGGTGGGAGAGGCAGTTTATAATCTATCAACCAATGCAGTTTCCCATTTAAAAAAAAAAAAAAAAAGCACTAACATTAGATAATACAGTGATGTAGCCGTGGGCCCTGCCATTGCAAACTCCAAAGCCTGCCTATCCTTGATGTTTGCGAAAATACCTCTGCTCCTAGTAATTCACCAGCCTCTGCACTTCAAGATGCTTTCTGTTTAAAATTCAGTGATAAAGCAAAGAGCTTTGCAGCAGAACTAGATCAATACCCCGTATCTCTAGAAGACAGAAAAGGTAAACCTCCACCGTTCAGAGTTCTGATTGCCTTGTAACCCTTCAGTCCTGTTGTGTGCACCACCAAAACTGCCCTGGGTGATTCATCTGCAAAGGATGCCACACAGCCTAGTGAAAGGTGATTCTAATGGGAAACGCTGAGATTTCTCTTTCCTAAGAGCTTTGCAAAACACTACACCAATTTTTTTCTTTCCTAGAAAATGTGCAAATTGTTCTAAAATATAATCACTAGGCAGGTTCCTGTGAACACACACAAAAATAATGCACCCTTTTAAAAGTAGCACCAATAGGCTTCCTGCTCCATGGTGCAGGATGGGAGGATGTGAGACCTCAGTGGAACAAGGCATTCACTTGTACGTATCCGTTTGTGAGGATTAGCACAGAGCACTGAAAACAAGATAAAGACATTACCCAATCAAAAAGGTATTTGACAACACATAAGGTCTTATTTTAGTATACAAATAAGCACTCTGCTTGATAGCAACTTGGTGTATGTGTAGTATGGCTTTGAGCTTTGTGAGATAAAACTATAAAGTAATAAGAGATCAAGTTTTAACAAAAATGCCAGGACTTAAACATTCTTAATACACATATCTCCCTCGAAGCAGAATCGTTGAAAGCTACTTAATTTCCATGATACTGAGGATCTGCATTCTGAACTCGGGCATATCCTTTTGATATAACCTCATTGGTTGCAGATGTTGGTACCTCGAGCGATGGATTTTGATTGTGCAAAGAATCCAAAGTCACTTGAAGCCCGGTTTGATTAGCAATGTAGGTTATCGATAAGGATCACACATTATGGATCAAAAACAAGGCTTCAAGGGGCACCTAGCTGGCTCAGTCGATTAAGTGTCCAACTATTGATTTCATCTCAGGCCATGAGCTCATGGTTTGTGAAATGGAGTCCCACGTTTGGGGCTCTGTACTGACAGTGTGGAGCCTGCTTGGGATTCTCTCTCTCCCCCTTTCTCTCTGCCCCTCCTCCACTCAAGCACATGTTCTCTCTCTCTCTCAAGATAAACATTTTTTAAGAAAGACTATTAAAATTGCAGAGGACTCCAGAGAACTTTTGTTTATGTGAGTTCTAGCCATTGATGTTTACCATGTTAGAAATTAAAACTGAGAAATGTCTAAAATGTTTGTTGATTCATTTCAGAATGATAATAAACCCACTACATGTTAATATAAATAACATACTTTTATATAAAAATGACTACATTTTCAGAGCAAAACAAAATGTAGTAAGAATAATGGCACGGTTTTGCATCTTTGCAAATCCCTTCAATACCTGGGCTAATAGAAAACTACCAGATTTTCATACCTCCTCCCACATTTAATCTGCTGTGTGTCACATGTTGTGTGTTCTGGAAAACACTCTGAGAAAATGAAAGTGAGAAAGACAGGTAATATCCTAATGTTACGATGAAAGTAGTTCTGATCTGACAGACTCCCTGGAAAGGTCTCAGGACCTCCAGGTTTCCCAGATCACATGGGAAAACTACTACTTTAAAGTCACACCTGGAGTGTGACCATAAACTCAACAGTGTGTACACGCATGTGTGTGTACAAACTAAAGCGAAAGCAAATACAGAATGAGATGTCAGTAGCTTCTTCACATTGCCCTGATGTTCCTATTTCTTCCTCTTCATGTCTCTAACTTCACTTCTAACTTCACAAGGTGCCCTAACAGGGCCTTGTGTTCATTTGCCCAGCACCTCAGCTAAAACCTGTCGTCTCCCATACTCCTCAGTTGTGCTCTGTGCCCTGAGTGTCCTCGTCTGTCAACTAACCGGGCACGTTAGTCGGCCACAAGGAGGCCGCTGAGACCATCAGCTGCAGGTCTGTTGCTTAAGGAAGCCACTTAGTGCCTAAATGGGGTGAGGGCAGCCCAGGCTTTTTCATTGTTATTGTCCCTGATAACCCAATACCATTTTACTCATTATTATTTTTTTTTAATTTTTTTTTTCAACGTTTATTTATTTTTGGGACAGAGAGAGACAGAGCATGAACGGGGGAGGGGCAGAGAGAGAGGGAGACACAGAATCGGAAACAGGCTCCAGGCTCCGAGCCATCAGCCCAGAGCCCGACGCGGGGCTCGAACTCCCGGACCGCGAGATCGTGACCTGGCTGAAGTCGGACGCTTAACCGACTGCGCCACCCAGGCGCCCCGCATTTTACTCATTATTTATTCCAAACGCACAGACTGTGCTCATCCCAAAGTGACCATTGATATTACTCAGTTAGCAGATCAGCCATGGCAGACTGAGCCATCCCGCCATGAAACACCAGGGAAAGGGGGTTGGGTGGTGGAGGGGTGTGCATCCAACCTCCAGAACTCCAAAAGCTGCAGACCAGCTCTCTCAGATAGCCCAGCGGGCATTTTTCAGAACTTTTGTCGACATGGTGGAAAGGTTTTGAAAATGAACATGTGCTGGACCGAACATTTCAGGAGAACGTTAGAGTTTTCAAAAAACACTTTCATCTCGGCACACATAAATTTAGTTCCCTCTGTGTTCTAGGCGCTGTTCTAAGTATTTGGTGTCTTAGTAGAAAGAGCACTCAACTGAGATTCCAGATATCTGGGGTCTGGTCCCCAGGTTATATCTAACTAGCTGTGTATCCCCAGACAAATCACCTAATCTCTCTAATATCAAGATTGCACATAGGTAAAAATGAGGGCATTAAAACAAGTGAATTTGGGGTGCGTGAGTAGCTCAGTCAGTTAAGCATCCGACTTGATTTTGGCTTAGGTCGTGATTTCACAGTTGGTAAGATCGAGTCACAGAGCCTGCTTCTGATTCTGTGTCTCCCTCTCTCTCTGCCCCTCCCCCACTTGCTCTCTCTCTCTCTCTCTCTCTCTCTCTCTCAAAATAAATAAATAAACATTAAAAAAAAAGGGAACTCTAGTGATCTTTCCATTCTAAATCTCTATGATCTTAAAGAGTGGTGGTAACCTTCTTAAGCAAAAGAAAAGACATTTTTTGATGTGTGCAGAAGGAAGACTGCAGGGCCCATTTCTCCTATACAGGGGACTAAGAAGGCCCAGGACTCCTTCAAGCGGTGTGTATGCCCACCCTGGGAATGGAGGTGTGGACAGACAATGCAGACATCATATAGAACTGCTTCCCAGGCCTCAGGAACTGGGGACCATGAGCATTCCCCACCTCCACCAAGTATGGCTGCTTTCCAGGGACTCTGCCCTTTGCGGTTCAGGATCTCATTATTCCCAGTGCTCCAGACGGAACACATGAAGCTCCCTTGATGCTGAGCATATGGCCTGGCTCAAGAAGTGCTCCCTGCACAAAGAAATAGGACATGTCACAGAGACAAAAACACCTGGTTGCAGCCATGATTCTCGATGGAATTATCCTTATCCTTGAAACATGTGAGCACAGCTAATGTTAAGCCTTCAGCTAAACATGAAAATGGTAGTAGCCTAGACCATGTTCCCCTGAATGACACTTCCCCCCCCCCGCCACCCTCAGCTCTGCCACATGCTCACATGAAATATCAAATTGCTTGCAGCTCATATTGAATAATGAATATGCCCGCCTCAGCCTATCACCAAGCCTTCAGCAGTCCGCCTGGGGAACTAGGGGAGATGTTAGAGGTTTGCAGGCCAAGCACAAAATTGAAGACAAGCTTGAATTAATAATTTGCTTATTTCTATATATGTGCTTCAAAATAAAGTGCAAATCGAATAAGGTAATAACAGGGCTTGGGAGGGGAAAAAAAGAAAGCTTCCTTTTGCAAACTGCTGACACTTCAATTTCATTATCTCTCACCACCCTGAATGTGATTTGCAAATGTGCTCTCCCTATGTCATCATGTGGAAATGTCTTCAGGAAGAGCCAAAAACGAATGGAAAACAATTCCATGGAGCTTTGGGGAAAAAAAGAAATTAAACCTCTCGTTTTAAGCTGATTTTCTTTAGAGCACCATTTTCTAAAATCATGTTCCGTGGACCTCTGCATCTGAATCACCTGAGCATTCCTTGGAGATCCCAGGGAAGTTTTATATATTGTGTATTCCAGGTTACTTCAGCTTTTTCCCACATTGACAATCATGTTCTTGCCAATCACAGCTGCATACATACATCAGGAGCCATGTTTCTTGAACTGTCATTTTCAGGCACATTTGCCCCTGTATGTTGGTGCCTAAAATTGTAGGTCCATTTACCTTTTTGTTTTTAAGCATTGTCTCCCTCACATCATAACCAGGCACTTGTAGAAGAATGAAAATAATGTATGTTTGAATCCAGTCCCAGGACCTTACCCTATCTAGTTCATCGGGGTCTTTTTCTCTAGTCTAATGATATTAGAGGGAGTAAAAGAAGTAGGAAGATGTGTACACACAACCAGAGACAAATTTAGATTAAAAATATTGAAAGACTCACACCCCAAACAAATCCCAAAGGAGGAACAAGCTGAAGACATTCCCTATTTCCCAGTTTCCTTGAAACAGAGTCTTCTGTGAACAGCGTAGAGCAGCTCTAAGGAATCCTCTCTCTTGTGTGGTGGACAGTGCCTCGCAAAGATCACCAGTGTAAGATCAAGAAATTGCTCCCGTCCAACACACTTCCCCTTAGTAAAAGCGTTTCCGTCCTTCCTCCGCTCCCCTCATGACCCCTTCTCTGCCACTCCTCTGGAAGCCTTCCTGATTCCTTAAGATTGGGTTTGGTTTCCTTCCTACATGTTTCCATAGAACTTACCACTCTGGACTAAAACTTCCTAATCATTTTTCTATAATTTCACTAAAATATAACTTCTGTAACATAGGACCTCCAACCTGTTGGGGTTTGCATCCCCAGTACTCTGTTCATTACCTGGAACAGATTACTGGTTGAATGAATGAGTGAACAAATCAGCACACTTAGACCAGCCTAACAATTCATTGTTATCCAGAGAAAGGAAAGGAAGGCAAGCAGAGGAAATGAAGATTGTGGATCTAGAGACTAATGATGGCGTATTATGTCTCCCACATCTGGATTACTGGTTTGCACCCAAATTTGGTAGGTGACTTATAAAAACTGATATCAATAAATTCCCATTTGGCCATGGGTATTAACACCCCTCCAAGGGGCCGATATCCAAAGCCAGAGGAAATGAAGAATCACTGTTGTCCATTTTAATTGTCAATATCCTCCAAGACATAAATATTAGTTGGACAGTAGAGGCTAGCAATCATCTTTCCCCTAGAAGCATCCTCAGCACCTCTTGGCAACTGCAATCCATGAAAACCCAAACAAAAAAAATGTGCCTGGGGATGTTCATTTTATATCACCTTTGTCTTTCATTAAGAGGCCCGGATGAGGACAAAAATGAGGAAAATACCTAGCAAGATTGATGATAACCACCTTCCTCTTTTGCAGGCTGACCCCTATATCTAAAAATTAGAAATTGATAGCGATAAGACTTTGTAATATAATCTTAGAGATGCTTTAAGAAGTAGAAGCAGGGGCGCCTGGGTGGCGCAGTCGGTTAAGCGTCCGACTTCAGCCAGGTCACGATCTCGCGGTCCGTGAGTTCGAGCCCCGCGTCGGGCTCTGGGCTGATGGCTCAGAGCCTGGAGCCTGTTTCTGATTCTGTGTCTCCCTCTCTCTCTGCCCCTCCCCTGTTCATGCTCTGTCTCTCTCTGTCCCAAAAATAAATAAACGTTGAAAAAAAAATTAAAAAAAAAAAAAAAGAAGTAGAAGGAAAAAACAACACAAAATGCCATATGGATCAAGAGACATTACAAGCTATCGGTCGAACCAATATCAAGTTCACTTAGTTCACTGTATTCACCCTGCTATTCAACCTAGGAACACTGGACACATTCTTGTCTAATGATTAACGTGTCCTTCTCTAACACCACTCCATCTAATCGACCACCAGGAACTACTAATTCTATCTTCTAAATATCCCTATTTTCATTGCCAGTACCTTATTCCATGATTATCTGTTGTCCACATTCTATATTACTTAGGTTAAATAATGCTTGCTACTTTCGCAAACAAGCTCAAAATCTGGGTGATTGAACACAATAAAAATGTATTTCTCCAACCAGCAAAGTTCAATGAGAGTTGGTGCTGGGCCTCCTGTTGCAAACTGTTGTCCAGGGACCCAGACTCTTGCTATCCTATGGCTCCACCATCTTCTAGGACTTTTGAGTCCTCTACTGGGTCTTCTGCTTCTGGCTAGCAGATCGGGGAAGAGAGAGAGCATAAAGAGTTGCCAAGCATTGAAAGGGCAAACATCTCATCCATTTTCATTCCTTGTTCAAGACCCAGCCATGGGGCCTTACCAAATTGTGAAAGAGCTGGAGAAGTAACCTAATTCTGGGCCACGGAGAGAAAAAAACAAACTAACAAACAAACTTGTTTATTGGCTAACATTGGCATTCTCTACCCATAGATCTCCTCATATCTGTCCTTGTCCTAACCACCCCCGCTGTAAGCCAGTCTTCATGCTGCAGAAAGAATAGAAAAAATTCTGATCCAGCTTAGAACCTTTCAATAGTCACCATTGCTCTTGGGATAAACACCAAAATCCTTCTTATGATGTATCAGTCGGCATGTGATCAAACAAGAAGAATCACCATGATAAAGAAAGAGATTCATCACAGGGTGTAGACACTACACAATTGTGGGAGCTGATGGAGCAGTCTGTGTTAACCATTGCCTCTGCTTCCAGTTCTGAGCCAGCAGTTATCATAGATCAACCAGACTGGTGATCAGAAGGCCAGCCAGATGTGGACAAGAGCAAGGACACATTGGAAATGTTGAGGATGAACTGGGATCTCAGGACAACTGGAAACTGCGAGGACAAACTGGAACCCATGTGTCACTCACCAACCCCAACCTCAACTTTAGCCATGGAGCTGAACACACACTTGGCCGGGGCTTGAGGAAGCTGAAGGAAGAGATCTGGTGGGGCTGCCCCACACCAGTGGGGTGAGCTGGCAGATCTCAATGCACAACCTGCCATAGCACATGGAGCCCTGCACCAACCTTCAGAACATGAAAAGTGTGGCTTATGCTTCACTTTCGCCCTCCAAGTCTGCTACATGTCTTATGACCTACACTAAGCCAGAGCGATACAAGGAAAGGATTTCTGGGAAACATGATACAGCTTAGGTAAGCTGACATGGTTCAAAGTCACCACACGTGACCTGTAAGTCCTGGCATGATCTAGCCCCTACCTACTTCTCCATCCTCGTCTGAGTGAATTTCTCCCTTTTTCATTCCTTAAAGGTCACTCCCCCAGAAAGATCCCTTGACCAAGATCTTCTTTAAAAACACTCAGTGCCCTCTTAATTGCTTGCTCAGACTCTAACTTTACCATTAGAGTACAAGCTCCAAGAGGACAGGGACCATGTGTACAGTATGCACTACTATATCCCGGCCCCAAGCAGATGCCTACTACACAGAAGGCACTTGATAAAGACCTCACAAAGGAAAATCACTTGGTGTATCAACGGACCTCTCATTAGATACAATGCCAAGTAGGCCACATAGTATTGATACTTAGTCACTTTATTTTCAAAGAATCTCTAACGTAGGAAAAACAGCCACTTGAATGAGAATTCATTTCAAAATCTGACATCCATTTTCATTGTACCTCACCTAAATCTTTAACGCCTTTAAAACTACCCAATGCAGTTCCTATATAAGAGATATAGGCCACTAAATTATTATATATTAGCATCAAGGAAGATAAGTAATTCTCTCTTTTGGAGATTTATTAGAAATAGTACACAGCTAACATTTCTGCATTATATTAGAACCACCTGCCCAAAAGCAGGGAGATGGCTTCTATGACCCTTTAGGGAAATTCCCGTTCAATGAGCCTATCAAAGTTATTTTACTAGCACAGCTGTGTAAGATTAATCATCTTTGTGAATTCTTAATTGCTGTGGTCAGACAACCCCCAGAGAGTAATCATACACCGTGGCAGAATTCACGCTCCTTTTTCATTCTTCCGTGATGAAGGAGAAAAAAAGAAGAAGCAGTAGCTCACTACCATTTGCTCATTAATTCATTCAAGAAATAATTATGGGTGTCTCCTACAGGCTAAGGGCTAGGGATACGCAGATGGCTAAAGGAACTCAGAGTCTAGTGGGGAGAAAGGCAAGTAAACAGGCGAGGCTGCTATCTCTTTAGAGGTATTCGAAGCTGACAGCTCCTATTTTAAAAGAAATAAGTGACCAACATATCATAGCAAGTATTCAGGAGATATAAGCTATGCGTCAGGCGCTGACATGCACACTTTACTACTGACACAATGATTCCCAGTAACAACTCTGTAAGGTAGGTACTTTTATTATTCCCAATTTTCACAGATGAGAAGACTGAGCCACAGAGAGACTAAGTAACTTGCCTAGGGCCACACAGCCAGTCTCCAGAGCCCACTGATTTACCACAGTGCCACCCTGCCTCAACCTATCTTCCTACTCCCTTCCCTAATCCCGCCATGACTATCAGACCTAACGATTACAAATTAAGTTATCAGAAGTTCGATGATTCATTTTTAAAGTATAATGAATTATTAGTGTTTCAATAAACATGGCATTTAAAATCTATAGCGGGGTCAAATTTGTAAACTCTTCCACTTGTGAATCGAAATACCAACATGGTCTCAAAAGATGAATACAGATTATTCCCTGGGAGGAACCCCAGCCGCTGACCACGTCCCATTCCTGTCTGCATCTCTGCTTCTCCCTTTACCTGGGGCTAAACGATGAAGGAGTCCTCCGCTATACCCACCACACAAGTCACCACATTTTGCAGGGGAAAAGGAACAAAGGGCTGTCCAACAACTACACGTTAAAATAGTATCTACTCTTCTCCTTCAGTCCTGGGACTTCCTCTGGCAGAGTCTGCTGAGAAACAGACTGGCGTCAGCACTGTCCTCAGTGGAAGAGGAAACAAAGCATAGACAAAAAAATGTTCTTTTCATCCTATCAGGAGATGTAAAGAGCCATGAAAAAATCATTTCTTGTTTGATTTCACATTGCAATGGATCAGAATCAGCATCTAGAATCCTCTCGTGGTGGTTCCATTGCACTATCTAGTATATTCCCTCACCTGTCCAGCTCCAATGGTCCACACTGAATGCTATGGAAATGCTATGACATTTCCATGCCCCATTGGGGCAGCAGGAAAGACTTCATAGAAGATGCTGGCCTTGAAGAACATGGCATGGTAAATCCACTGGAGAATCCAAGTCGTTTCCTATGACTGAAGGATAGAGTAGTGGGTAAAACAGAGGGTGAGAGTGAGGTGGGGCATTCCTAGAGATGGGCATAAAGACATAACCAGGGGCTAGAACACTGAGGGTGTATAGACTTGACTCTGGAGGCTACGGAGAACTGCTGGAGAAGACCAACCAGGGAAGACTCCTCTGTCAGTAGCAGTACAGAGGACAGATATAAAGCCCTTTCCCTAGAACTTGTGTGGTGACCTCGCATCAGGGAAATAGCCCTGCCTACTTAGTAGAGGTTCCACATTGCCCCTAATAATAATAGATCGAAATAAAAGATAAGAAGGGTCTTTTTTGTGTTTTCCTTTTCTTTAGCAATGATCATAGACTACATAGGAGCCTAAGGTTCAAATGTTAACAGCAAAACGCAGTGGAATTCACAACTTCCAAAAGAGACTGTCTGGGGAAAGATTAATGGGAATTTGAGATCTGGCCATGAGAAATGAAGATTCTTTCTCAACTTTTTTTATAAAGGAATAGATGATAGTCTTGAAAAGGGGCCTGACTGATGACAAGAACGTATCAGAAATGCTCAAACGACCTATATTGGGGATTGACTTTAAGATTGGGTAGGAGGACACAGAAATTTACAGGACTGTAGCCTGTCCTCTCTTCACGGTGGCATGAACACAGATACCATGGGAGTACAGTGCATGGATCAACAGCAGCTTATGATCCTTTGTCTCATAACATTTGATCAGAGGAAAAGTTTTTATGATACTTTCCAGTACATAGTAGTTAAATTGAACAAATATTATGACCACAATAAAACACATTCTCATCACTGGAACATAAATCAGTAATTGCTACATTGTGAGGGAGTTTCCCCCACAAGTGCAGGGATGCTGCTAGCATCGATGAAGGGAGACGTTGAAAGGTAAAACCACAGCATCAAGTATCATCTAAAATCAAAACACCACAAAATTAAAACCTGTTTCCTCCAAGGCTTTAATGCAGCTTTCCAAGCTTTTACAAAAAGCTTTCTCCTCTCCAGCCGATCACGAAAAAGCCACCTACATAAAACCTACTAATAAGGACTCCAATGGAGAGACTTGTCATAAAATCAGGAATGCTTTGGAGCTCAGCGGAGATTCACTCCTGCCACACACAGCTTGGCAGCAACAACGCCACTCAATCCCAGCACACATGTTTTCAATTACAAACTGGAGATTTCTATCAGAGTCAAAATTAATTGTTTTATACCGCTGGTGTGGGAGAAACCCTTTGAGGAGAGAAAATGTCTACAGCTCACGTGCTTGGACTTCTCGGGAAGATGCACCCCCACACATACCATGTCCAATTCAGGGATGGGAAAGTGTTGAGACTCTGGTAAAGTGAAATCTGTTGTGCAACTTTGAATTCCTTGAGTTATCATCATACCTTCCTGAAACAGTGAAATCAAAGTTGCATCTCATGACAATCTAACAAGTACTTCTTGTTTATAGACTCTTTGGAGCATGGCAAGTTCTGGACATTTGGGACAACATCGAATGTTCACATTCTGCCCTTTCTAGGGCTTAAGGCAGTCCAAATAAAACAGCTCTGAAGGCAGTCTGGGGAGCTTCTAAGGAAAATGGGCTTGGGGAGTGATGCTTTTTCTAGATTTGGAGCCATATAGGGTTATGAATTTATAAGGTTGTTACCTCCCTTTTAAAAAAGATCTCATTTTTGTGGAATGACCCAAGATTGAGTAGTTTTGGAGAAGAATTTTTTTTTATTTTTTTTAATGTTTATTTATTTTTGAGACAGAGAGAGACAGAGCATGAATGGGGGAGGGTCAGAGAGAGAGGGAGACACAGAATCCGAAGCAGGCTCCAGGCTCTGAGCTGTCAGCACAGAGCCCGACACGGGGCTTGAACTCACAGACCGTGAGATCA
The DNA here is from genome assembly GCF_022079265.1 of Lynx rufus. Taxonomy (NCBI): domain Eukaryota; kingdom Metazoa; phylum Chordata; class Mammalia; order Carnivora; family Felidae; genus Lynx; species Lynx rufus. The sequence goes on along the minus strand of NW_025814834.1, from coordinate 56,659,972 downwards.
TGACCTGAGCCGAAGTTGGACGCTTAACCGACTGAGCCACACAGGCGCCCCTGGAGAAGAATTTTTTTAATTCAAGGGAACAAATTCCCCCCAAAACATGAAAAGTGGTAATTCACTCTGTAAATTTCTTTTTCTTTTTTTAAGCTAGAAAATACTGAACACTTACCATGTGCTAGCCATTGTCCTAAGAGATCACTCAATCCTTATAGAGCCCAGTAAGGTGTTCTTATTTTATAAGTGAAGAGGTTAAGGTTTAAGCATTTTAATTAAGTTGTTTGATACAACATAGCTAATGAGGCATGGTGGTAGGATTTGAACTCAACACTGTCTGGAAGTTTATTGCTCTGACATGGTGCTGCCTCATCAGAGATAACAATAGAAGACACACTGGTGTGGGACCTCCATTTTCTCTCTATTGATGCATCAGGGAACAAAATTGCCTCATTACACCTAGCAATATCCATAACCATCATGCCTCTACTTTTTACCGGTCACTTCAGTTATGTAAGGTACGTATTTCTAAGGGAGAAGTCACGTTATTGCTTTTGCAATAAATATGTATAAATAAATAGATGTGCAAATGAGATCGCTTTGTCTTTCATCGTACCTTCTAAAACCTGACGCACAGATCACACCTGGGAACTTCAGACAACCAATGTGTTTTCTGGTGCTCCAGACAACCACCGTATTTATTACATATACCAGGAAGGGCACTGACTTTACTTTCTTACCTCAGCTTTTATAAGTCTATCTTTCTTCATAAAAGCAAACAAGGCATCGTTTCTGATACACACTGCAAAAATATTAATCAGTTTTCAAGTTTGAAATAAGAAGCAATGAATTCAGCCTCATCCAAGTTAAGGGAGTAGGTGCAAGGAACCAGAGTTGAGGTGTTCTCCTGAGATTGCTAACAATTCACCTTCAACACCAGTGCAAAGAAAACTGTTCCTTTTCCAACACCCATTTTCTGGCTCTACCCAATTGCAATAGTTTCCCACCCAACACAGAGTTAAGCATATATAATACATTTTCATTGCCCAGTTAATGCAGAAAAAAAGCTAGAAAATTCTCAGGGCAACCTGCAAGAGGAACTCAAATCAACCTTGTAAAGAGTGCCTGTCTCTGGTTCTGTACTAATTGCCATGTAAATTAACAAAAAGCACAGCCCCAACCAGCAAGGAAAATGTTTTCTTCACAGACCATCAGCAAAGTCACCCCAGAAGCCTAAATAACATCATGCCTGTTTCTTTAGACAATAAAATGCCAAAGTTTTTCTTTTGCTGTCAGCAAATGATGAATACATGTGGTACCGATTATTTAATACCACTAGACCACCAGGGAAGAAGATTTAGGTGAACTGCGGCAGAACTATGCCATTTATTTTTATTACCATGCATTAAAAATTACGTTTACAGATAATTGTTTTTCTCCTTCCAATAAAGCAAGATAAAAAAAATCCAGAAGAATATTTAATAATACTGGACCACCAGGGAGGAATTTTAAAAGTTGATTTTTTATTGAAAAATTAGATTTGCTTTTTTAAAATTTCCAATTATTTTTAAGTGCAATTTGTGAAGAAATTATTTTAAACCAGGGCAGTATGAATTTTCCTGCTGGGGGAGTGTCTCACAGATTAACTTACTCTTTTACAAGGGTAATTTACCTAATCAAATCACCCCTCAGAACCATCCGTTTTAAAATACTTGTGTAACTGACTGAACGTTTTACAATTCTGTTCTGCCACACATTCTCATGGTTTCTATTAGAGTCAGTGTTTCCAAAATCCCCAGATAAAATAAACTCTTGACTTTTTTTTTTTCCCAGTAGCATTGTACTAGATTGGGAAAAACTTCTATTTACCAGTTTCTTCTGAAAGGAAAATGAGAAGTAAAAGGAGAAGCTAGCAGCAGCAAACTGAGAGAAGAAAAGGACAAAACACAGGGAGGGGGAAAGAAAAACTCAAAAGGAAATTAAGTCAGGCTTCACACAATAGTTGCAATGATAATCTCTCTACACTTCAACTGGCATATTTACGGTTAGGACAGGAAGTAATTGTTTCTCTCTCCCTCTCCCTCCTCATCCTTCTCCTCCCCCCTCCCTCCCATCTCGTCTCCCTGCCCCCCTCTTTCCCCAGAGTGCAGAACCCTACAATTAGAGGGGACTTTAGCAGCCTTCTGAGCTCATCTTCCATCAATATGAGAATGTCCCCCATGCATCCCTCACAGATGTCAGCCTATCATGTCAAAGCATTAGCCGATTTGCTTAAAAGGCAGGTCATTCTGTTGCCAGTGGACACCCCCGAAAGCGAGAGAAGTTCCCGGTCTCTCTGTCACTCTCACTTTGGGTCCTAGGCTGCTCTTTGAAGCAATGAAAATTGAAAGTAATTCTTGAGACAGTACTGCACACCAATCGGCCAGCCCTGCACACTAGGCACTGCTCTGTCTTTTTACTAACTGTGTGTGACAAAAGCAGTCCCTGTGTTCTGGGTGAAATCAGTCAGAGAGGAAAAGGGACACACACACACACACACATGCATGCACTCACACCCCTACCTCATGTCTGGTTTTCCAAAAGGAAAGCTGCTTCCCAGTTGTTCTCAGGATAAAAGAGACCAGGGCCAGACCCGGGCAAAATTGTAAAATCATTCAAGGACGTCTTTGGCTCCTTCCAGTCCTACTCCAATTTGTAGGTTAAGATGTTAATTCCCTCATGGTATAGTTTGCCAAAATATCCTAATTGTATTAAATAAGTTTGTCAAAGAGTAGTTCAAGTCACCCCATTTCTTGTGGAGTTTGTGCCTCGAATTACACAGAGCCTGTTCACATGATAATTTTCAGGATGGGTCTCGGTGACTCAGGTTTGTTATAGAATTACCAACATGCCAGCATGTAAACCAGCAAACTCTATTCTGTGCCCAAAGCTGTGTCTGTCTTGAGAGGCCAAGAATGTTGACCTATGAGGTAGGACAACTTCTGATCACACAGTGATTTCTCTTGGTAACCATGCCACCTTAGTATAATTTCCTTTGATTTTAAGGACAACTTTGCTCCAATGGAAGTTAGCTTGCTGTGCTCTGTTCCTTCCAAACCAGAGAAAGCACAGGCTGGCTGGAGATGGATCTGGTCAGGGCTGATCAGAGTCGAACTTGTTCTGGGGCACCTGGCTGGCTCAGTCAGTTGAACATCCAGACTCTTGATTTCGGCTCAGGTCATGATCCCAGGGTCATGGGATCCAGCCCCATGTTGGGCTGCACAGTGAGCGTGGAGTCTGCTAAAGATTCTCTCTCTCTCTCTCTCTCTCTCTCTCTCAACCTCTGCCCTCTCTCCTGCTCTCTCTCTACCCACCCCCTCTCTCTCCCTCTGCTCTCTCCCCTGCTCTCTCTCTCTCTTAAATTAAAAAAAAAAAATTGAACTTGTTCAAACAGTGTGTAGGCCCCAGTCAGTGGGAGCAGCATGTATGTGACCATGGTAAGGTTGTGGAAGACTTGGGCATGGCCCCCTCACACCGGGCCCTGACAACAAGCACTTCTGACTTCAGAGTACTTAATCTTCTCTGCTGCCATAAAGCCAAAAATAATGTACCTCTTTATTATTTCTCCCTATCGAGGAAATCACTTGCCCTTCTTTTCCACTAGTCTATTCTTCTGGAACATAAGCCTTCAGATATCACTTCTCTGGTTCCCACATGCAGAGACCCAGGAGCTCTGTGGCCCTCCAAGCAAAGGTTCCAAGAAGGAGTAGGGGGGTCAAATGCAAACCTGATCTTGTCATGTCATTCTTTTGCTTAACACACTTCTGTGGCTCCCTACTGCCCACCGGGACACCCTCAAACTCCTGCCATTGGCTTACAAGGCCAACCTGTTTGACCCTTTGCCCTCTCCTGTCTCAGTGCCTCACAAAATGAATCCCTCAGGTACTTGGATTTCCAAGGACTTAATGACCTACAAACTTCTGCATGTGCAGTTTCCTTGCCAGGCCTCTGCTAAGATTTTCTCCCCATCTTGATCAGCAGAAGCAACATAAAAATCCTCACAAAGGTAGAGCTCTAAGAAGGAAGTGACTAACTATTGGAAGCAGCATTTTATGTCTGGGACAAAAGTTCCCAGATTTTTGTGTTTGTAGGATTTCATTACCAGAAGAAAGCAAAGAAGGAAGAAGAGGGGGAGGAGGAGAAGAAGAAGGAGAAGGAGGAAGGAGAAGAGGAGGGGGAGGAAGAGAAGAAGAAGAAGAAGAAGAAGAAGAAGAAGAAGAAGGGGAGGAAGAGAAGGAGGAGGAGAAAGAGGAGGAAGAGGAGGAGGGGGAGGGGGAAGAGGGGGAGGAGGAGGAGAAAAGGGGGAGGAAGAGAAGAAAAAGGAGAAGAAGGCGGTGAGAAAGGGGAAGGGGAAGTGGAAGGGGAGGATGAGAAGGAGAGGAGAAGAGGAAGAAGACAACAAGACAAAACCAAGGCAGGATGAGGGTTTCATACTGGCAATGTCATGCATGTGCAGAAGACAGGGAAGTCCCTGTGACTGCTCAGAGACTTCCTGTGACTGCTCAAAGACAGTATTTGCCTTCTTGGCCACCTTACTATGGCCTTGTAGACTTCAGGAGATGAAGGCGATTTGCAGAGAACAAATACCCTAGAGACCAGAGGAGTGTGTTGCTGGTCAGATACAGCTCATCCTTGCTTACTTCCTGGGGAGATCTGAAGCTGCTGAGTGGCCTCCCCCAGCAGGTTGGGGGGTACCCAAAGAAGGTATCCCATCAATTGACAAAGATAGTCTGGATCTGCTGGTGTGCTGCTGGATGTCTGTTCTCAGGTCCCCATCTGAATGTATGGGCCAAACACTTCCTTATAATCAGCCCGACACTGTTTCCATCTAGCATGCAAAAACCTAACATACGAGAACACAGCCACTAAACTGGAAATCAACTACAAATGAACTGATACAGCAATAAAGCTACTACAACAATAACAAAAACCAATGTGCTTCACATTTGAATGGTGCCTCCCAAGTTAAAAGACTGTCACAAATATCATCTCACTTGAAGACATAACCTTGCCTCACAGCCCTGCTATGAAGTAAGTGATCTTCTCCCCACATCGCAGATGAGAAAACTGAGGTTTGGAAGCGTAAATGACTGCCTGAGGGCCACACAACTCACAAACAGAGTCAGTGCTGGGCGTCAATGTCCTCACATCAGCTCCTATGCCCTTTCTGCTAGACTCTGCTGATTTTCACCAGGAATGAAATCAACAGCAAAGCAATCAAGTAGATTGATTTAATTCTCTGATTCAAACTCAACTCAAACTCAGTTCAACGAATGTTTGCTCAGCTTTAACTCTGTGCCTACACATGGCAACACCCCAAACATCTCTTAAAAAGCATAAGACCCCTGGGCGCCTGTATGGCTTAGTCAGTTAAGCGTCTGACTTCAGCTCAGGTCATGATCCCACGGTTTGTGTATTTGAGCCCCGCATCGGGCTCTGTGCTGACAGCTCAGAATCTGGAGCTGGCTTCAGGTTCTGTGCCTCCCTCTCTGTCTGCCCCTCCCCAGCTCATGCTCTGTCTCTCTCTGTCTCTCAAAAATGAACAAATGTAAAAAAATATATATAGTAAAAAAATCATGAGACCCCCCCCACAGCATTCAATTGTCCAGACTCCTATTTTATTAAAACAAAATTATTATGCAAAATAGTTCCAAAAACTGAGGCTATTTTAATGCTTAGCATTAACAAATTAATGTGCTGAACATACATACACACAATTACAACGACTGGATATAGATAAGATTTGGACAAAATCTTAGTAGGTCAAGGTGAGACCTTCCTGGCCCTTGGGACAGACTCTACCTGTGCCAGGAAATGCCTAATTTGCTAGAGAATCCAAACATTGTTAGACTCTAAAATGGATTTTAAACAAAGAGATAGGACTTCAGAGAACTTTTATTAAATTCCCAAATTGCCTAAGATTCACAATTAATAAATGCCAATGGGCATCAAAGAGCACTAGGTTAGGAGTCTAGGGACATAGGTCCTGGACCCAAATGTCCCGCAGTAGCCAGGAAACCATGATGAAGCCCCTAACCTCCCAGGGCTCAGTTCTCTCATCTGTCCATCCATTGCTGGACTGTGCTATGGGAGATGTTTATAGCTTCATGTTCTATGATTTGAGTGCCCATCCCTGGAGAAGCTCCTTCCTGGTCTATGAACTAAAACTAACGATTGCTTCAAGCAAGAAAGACCATGAAACTGTGTGAGAAAAAAGAGAATGTGCAACTCCAAAACAAACAAGTCCTGACTTCAGAGACCAAGCTACACCAAATAATGGGAAGCGGCAGTAACTCGTGGGCTCACTGCACCCAAAAGGGCATTTCCTTTTACATGATACGTGGGATATGTGAAAATGGTGAATTTTCATAAACACCCACGCACAGAAATTTCCAAAGCAAACATTCTTTGGAAATAAAAACTGCAGTCCTAGATATCATCATCTTGCCTGGGCTGTGAGTCACTCAGGTGACTGGGCCCCCACAGGGGGCTAAAGAAATCTTAATTTACCCAAAGATGCTAATCAAGCCTAGAGGCTTAAGAGTCATGAGCTTGTTGATGTGCTGTGTTTGTTTTAAATCAGACCGCCTACTTGGTGTGAGGCTGATCTCTGTTATTAAATCCCCTTTTGTTCTGCGTGTACACCCATCAATCTTATTTTACAAATCAAATAGAGAAGGGATAGCATGTTTATAATTAATCCCTGTAAGCTGTTTCCAAATATCTAGTCAGTTGCCCTATACAAGTGCACCCATAAATATCCTTTAGTTATAAAGTGAAGCTTATCTTAATGGTATTTATAATCTCTTTTGCAGTAAAACAATGGCCTGTAATCTCTTCTGGTTTTAATATAATTTAGACTATGGAATTTGCTTTGAGTTAGAGTATTATACAGATTATCTTGATTGTATCCAAGACTGGATAGTCTTATCTAAAATAAGGAAAAAAATCACTTACTTTTTTTAAGTTTTTTTTTTAACATTTATTTATTTTTGAGAGACAGAGCGTGAGCAGAAGGGCAGAGAGAGATGGAGACACAGAATCTGAAGTAGGCTCCAGGCTCCGAGCTGTCAGCACAGAGCCCGACGTGGGGCTCGAACTCACGAACCGCGAGATCATGACCTGAGCTGATGTCAGACACTTAACTGACTGAGCCACCCTGGCACCCTGAAAAGAATCACTTATAACCAATGCCAGCTAACTTTAAAAACTCCAAACTCATAAATATATCATCATTTGTGTTATTAGTTCGGAAATCAGTCAGAGAAATCAGCCAGACTGTCCCCCAGTATTTATCTTCTCCTTCTCCCTTTTAGAGGTAGATGCCCTATTAGGTTCTGGCCAGGCACAAACCCAACCAGATAGACACTATATCTCTCAGCCTCCTTTGCAGCTATGTGTAGTCATGTGACTAAGTTCTTACAAACAGGACATGAGCAGAAGGGATGTGTGCAACTTCCAGCTCTTGGCATTTTAAGAAGTCTGAATATGCACCCTTCTCTCTCCCCTTCCCATTGCTAGGATGTGGACATGATGCCAGCTTCAACCAGGCAGACATGAGCAACACTTTGGGAACAGAAGTAACAGGAGAGTAGAGTCTCAATCCCCAGATGATACTGGACCCCTGCCTTCCCGTAGGCTATTGTATGAAATAGAGATTGGCATCTATCATCTATTTTGACTGAACATTGCATTTTGTTACAGCAGTTTAGTAAATACTCAAATGCAGCAATACTAATTTAACCTTTTACTGTATAGCCCCTTTCCTACAGAAAATTATACTCTCCCATGTATTTTTCTTACTATGTGGAAATTCAAAAAAGTAAACATTTAAATCTATATTATATGTACATAGTGCAGCAAAGTGAGGGTTCTGAAGTCAGGGCCCAGAATTCAAATATTGACCACTTTCTAAGCTTTGTGTAATTTTGGGAAAATTACTCACCCTTTCTAACATCAGATTGGTCATCTATAAACATGTCAGTGATAATGCCTACGTCATAAAGTTGCAGTAAGAATTGAGTGATAATGCACATTGAAAACATGGTAAGTTCTCAGTAGGTGTTAGTTCTTATGATAATGATAATGTTGTTGCTATGTTTAAGTAACCGATTTAAGAAGCCATATAGGAAAAAAAGTATTGTGGAATATAGCTTCAATTTGTCCAGACTCAGATAAGCCAAACCAAAACTGATGATGCAAAATAGAAAACAAACAAACAAACAAACAAAAACAAAAAGTTGTTTTTTTTTTTACTCATTGCCTTCCTCCTCTTTTCCCCCAATGAAGCACCTCTTCCCCAGAGTTACTGCTTGTTTCTAACCTGTCAGTCAAGCAAAAATGGATATGTTCCCATCAACCCACAAGTTCTCCTAGGTATTTTTATTTAGAGTCTTTGTTCAGGAAACCCCAAGCAATATATTCTAGGTAAGAGAGGTAACTGGTGGGGCCTCTTACTAAATTTATATTGAAACTTATATTGTCATTGGTCCTTCTTTCTGCCCTGCTATTCAGTTATCATGCATTGTCCTCAAACCCTCCAGCCCTCTTGGACACTTGGCTTGAGGCACAGAAACACATATTAGCTGTTCAGGAGCTCAGCATGCAAGGAGTGGAAAGTGTTGAAGAGGACAGAGAGAGAAGTGATATAATGACCAAACACGGGCTATTCCAGCCCTGGGGCAATCAGGAAGTTTGGGGGTGGGAGAGGCAAGAGGAAAGAGGCAATGCTGGGAACAATGGAAAACTGGTCATTATAAGATCCATAACACTCAATTTTCGGTGGGTTGTTGATGACAGTGGTAAAAATGAGGGAAGATACATGCTGTAGAGTATTAGAGTGAATGTTAACATAGATACCAATGACAGACCCTAGAGTAATGAAAGCAGAGGAGAAAATCCAGATTGCAGAGTTTTATAAATCATAAAGTGTAAAAAATGAGGCATTAATTAATAAGAGTGATGATGATGATGATGAAGATCACTGAGGCAGACATCTTTGACAATAAGTGCCCTGTCCCACTCCTCCCTGGGTCAGCTGGCTGGCTGGGAGCAATGGTGCTCTCTGAGTCCTACATTATCGCTCCCCTCTGGCCATAGTTGATTAACTGAATGGAAACTTCTAATCCAAGATAGGCCCATCAGATTCCTTCTCTAGGATATATTATTCATTTACTCAATATTTGCTTTCCACTTCTGGCTATGATAGAACTGACTTGTATCTAACCAACCCTCTCACCAAGAACAGCCAAACAAGTTAAAATACCAAACCATGGGGCACCTGGGTGGCCCAATCAGTTGAGCCTCTGACTCTTGATTTCTTCTAGTCAGGTCCTGATCCCATGGTCCATGGGATCTAGCCCTGCATCAGGCTCCACGCTAACAGTGCAGATCCTGCTTGGGATTCTCTTTCTTCCTCTCTCTCTGCCCCTCCCCGGCTTGTATGTGCTTGCTCCCACTCTCTCTCTCTGTCTCAAAAAATTAAGACATAATAAAATAAAATAAAATAAAATAAAATAAAATAAAATAAAATAAAATAAAATAAAATAAAATATTAAACCAAAAAAATTAAAGTAAAATAGCCACCAAGGTAGCAAGACCTGAGATCTAAGATCCTAGAGAGCAGGAAAAGAAAGCACGCACACATTAGCTTGACATTCAATAACACTTTTCTCCTTGAGACATTTTAAATAGTGGCCAAGAGACTGGAAAGCTGAGAAGAGTTTTCTGCTTTCAGTTTTCTGCTACTGACACACACACACACACACACACACACACACACACACATCAGAGTTCCGGGCCCACCAAGAATAAGGGTCCTGGAAACACCCCTAAACTTTCCACTGGAATCACTGAAGGATGACACCCTAAGAATAAGAGCTTACTAGTACTGGGGGAGATCACCAAGAGCACATGCCCACCACGTGTCCCCTGAGCTGGATCTGGGCATTCAGAGGCTCCTCACGCCCCACCCTGGTCCTTGGAATGTACCCACTGCTGCCTTCCCCATTCTCAGAAGCTTCCCCAAGGATACAGCCTTGAGACAGTGATGTGGTGTTGAGACCATCTGGATAGTCTACATGACAGAACCCAGTTAAGGCTTCGGCATAAAGTTTTCAGATTGGGCAGAGAGGTGTGGAGATGCACTCCTCTTGCCGCCACCGAGATGAGCCTCATAAGTTCTCTTCTTATTTGAACCTGCTACCTACCAGTCTGGAGTGGTCTGCTTCTTTCCTCCCCCTCTCTCTGCCCTCAGCATAAGGGAGCTGGTTTCAGATTATACTCAGGAAGCTTCCGAGGAGGTTGTGAACCAATAACTAGAAACAGTCTCTGTAAAGACTGAAACACAAATTTGAATTAGCTCAATCTCAAATTGGATTAAGGTAATTAGCCTCTATCCTGTTAGTTTTGTCCAAGCATCAGCAGCGAAAGTATATCCTCTCTGGGGGATGATAATATCCAGGACTTCAAATGATCTCTTCAATTTTTCATATGCCATGTTCAGCACTCAATAGGAGACCATTTAGTCAACGCAAGAGATGAAAATATCAAAGACAACAGAAAATATAGGAGACAACAGATGAAAATATAGGAGACAAGATCAGGACATCCAGATATTAGAGTTAAGATTTACTCACCAGTTCACATGTCATAAACTGTGCTAGGCAATGAGAATATACTGATGAGCAAAACAGTTATGACTCCTGCCTTCATGAAGCATTAGTCTGCTGGAACAGATCAATAATTATCCCTCATTTGAAGAGGAGAAATAGGGACGCCAGGGTAGCTCAGTCAGTTAAGCATCTAGACTTCGGCTCAGGTCATGATCTCACAGTTCCTGAGTTCCAGCTCCGCGTTGGGCTCTGTGCCGACAGCTCAGAGCCTGGAGCCTGCTTCAGATTCTTTGTCTCCCTCTTTGTCCCTCCCCCCTCCTCCACTCACGCTCTCTCTCTCTCTCTCTCTCAAAAATAAATAAACATTAAAAAAATTTTTTTGAAAAGGAGAAATGAAAAGTCAGTGAGAGTCCATTTGATGGTCTTAGGCCTGAAATCATGAGATCATCACAAGTGGTGGCCAGACTCTGTGCATGCATAAATTTTGAAGGAGAAAAACCTGAGAGTCTTGCTAAAAAATCTTGTCCACCACAGAAGAGAATAGCATAAAAGGAAAGCATAGATGCAAAAATATTTAGGCCCAAATAGAGAACCAGAAAGATTGAGAGTGGCTTCCTGATGGCTTTCTAGTTCCCAAAAAGCCCAGCTACGTTTCCCATAACTGGGTTCCATGAGATTAATGTTATACCATTTTAATCAGCACTACTTTGACTTAACCTTCCTTAAGTGGATTTCTGTTCCTTGCAAACAGGATATCTAACAAAGACAGGAGCTGTTTATGTGACCTCGGGACTATTATGCTAACTGCTATGCTGCAAAAAAGGGAAGAGAAATCAGTTAAATGTGTTGGATTAGGTTGTTATGAATTTCATCTGGTTATCCTAGAAAACTGCATAGGTATGATTGCATTTACCCAGTATAGTCATATGATGAGAATGTAAAACAATGAGAAGGAATAGCAGGTACCAAGCAGTTGTGACTGAGCCCCAAAATAAAACTCCAAATAAGTCAAGTTACCTTCCGGACAATTGAAAATCTAAATGCAGTATTTAAACAAGTTTTATGATGTTGCATTCACAATATATGTGCCCAGCATTTTTAGCCGTGTAGTTGTTCTTTTTCTTTTTTTTAATATTTATTTTTGAGAGAGATACAGACAGAGCATGAGGAGGGGTGGGCAGAAAGAGACAGAGACACAGAATCCGAAGAAGACTCCAGGCTCTGAGCTCTCAGCACAGAGCCTGACGCAGGGCTCGAACTCATGAAGCATGAGATCATGACCTGAGCCAAAGTCAGTCACTTAACTAACTGAGCCACCCAGGTGCCCAAAATTGCTCTTTTTCTAAAAGCATTTTGTTTTGTCTTATCTGTGCAAATTCCTGTCTTTTGCTTCTCTTCCTTCCATTACGGATCCAGGTAGAATGCCCTTCTATCCAAATTGCACATATTCAAAGCAGTCCAGAAAGAGAGTGCAATGCAGAGGCAGACAGAGCAAGGGTACCTGAAGGAACAGAATCCATTGGGGAGATGTGCAGGAAGGTGGAATAGTACTTGGGGTTCAGCAGAACAAAACCAAAAACTAATTTAAAAATAATAACTAGAGAACACTAGGCATATTTAAATTCCAAGAGCCAGAACTTCAGTACTCTTTTGCGACTTTGACCAAATATCCTCTGGCGATGGTAATTATGTTTTCTCTTCACTTTTGGCTTGTTTGCAAGTAGGTTAGATGATGTTCACTTACAGGTTCATGTTATTTATGTTTATTTATGGGCTCATCTGTACATCTGCATATACATCCACAAACACCTACAGTATATGAATTTCAATCAAGTGCTTAAAAACAGAAATGTCGTCTATTGGTGAATTCAGCATAGCACAGCTTAGAATTTCACCCATAGAAATGTCAGGTCCTTCTTTCCTCATCCAAATCCACAAAAACGAAACAAAAGAACCAAGCCTCACTAAGTAAAATGAGCTAAAATTAGCAAGCAGCAAAGATGATGCCAGTTGCCCCGGGCAACAAATGGTTGATGGATGGAATAATTAAGATCGACAGTAAACTAATCTCTGTTCCTTTATTGAAAACGAAGTCCCCTGAATCAATTAGCCTTGTCATGGATACCTTTTATAAAACAGCTATGACATCCCAACCACTTCTCTTTGTTTACGGATTTGCCCATCCTTCAATAAGTGCAAAAACTAATTTCAAAAGCACCAAGAGATAATAATGAAAGATTCCGATACATTAGGCACTGCACAAACAAACATAGCCACAGCCCTTGAAAACTATAAATATCACAGACAAACTAGGCCCAGAAGACTTCATGGACATTCTCAAAGGCACGATACTGTCAAAGTTTTGCCGCTAAGAAGCTTAAAGCCATTCTTTTGCAGACCATGCATGTACCTGTTAGAATGCAGATCCATTGGCCAACCCACGTAATAGGGTTGGGAGGGCAAGAGGTGTCAAAAGGAGACTTCTAGCACTCATGCAGTCACTTTGGGGTCAAGAAACAAGAAAGACATGAAGCTGAAAGGATGGTGTTGGGGTTGGGGGCGGGAGCTGGGTGGTGGTCGTGGTAACAGTCTACACCAAATAGATCAACATGCAGCTACCACAATCATTACCCTAAAGTTAGGGGATCAATCAAAATTACCAGAGATGGCCAGAAAGAACTACACTCTGGCTTCTAGTGTTCCTGTGACCTGAATTTAAGCAATGGCTGCTACAGTCCCTTGAGAAGCTGAGGGACTCTGCAGTTAATCAAAGGGCTAGGGGCAGAGGATTATGACTTAAGCATAAAACCCTTCTTGAGTTATTTTTATAGAAAATTCTGCTCATTTTATTTGTCTTCTCTCCTGCTTCTTTTTCAGAACAGCAAAAGAAAGTCAGTTAATATTTCTTTGATGATGTGGGCTCATGTAGTGCTTTGAAAGCAGTACTTCTGAATATCCTGGTTGGATGCATTTGAGAAATACTGTTTTAAACAGTTTAAGGGATTTCTTAGTTGCAGAACATTTCAAAAACATTTAATGTGAGTCTATGAGTTGAGAATAGAGTTGAAAGTGACATAGTACATAGTGTTTCTAAAACTTTTGAGGCACAGAATCCTTTTATCAAAAATACGTCATGGAACTATTTATTCCTCAAAATACACTTCTAGAATTTCTATTTGAGAACATAAATGTAAATATGAAAGGCTCATGAGAATAGGCAGAATAGATATAACCTAAGGTTATATCTTGTAAAACACCCATTAAAAACATATATGCCACTGTTACTTTAATAAAGAAAGGAAATAGATTGGAGCTATCCCATAAAGAAATTTTTCTTTTCTCCCTATAATAGTCAAATATCAAAAACAAAATCTTGGCAAAAAAATAAAGAAAATGAAATGAAATGAAACAAAAGCTTGGCAACTTAGGCTATCTAATTACCTGATTACTTTTTAAAATAAGATTTTATTATAACAATAATAACAGTGGCAAATTTTTAAATTTTTTTAATGTTTATTTTTGACAGAGAAAGAGAGACAGGGCATGAATGGGGGAAGGCAGAAAGATAGGGAGACAGAGAATCCAAAGCGGGCTCCAGGCTCCAAGCTGTCAGCACAGGGCCAGATGCAGGGCTCCCACTCACAGACTGTGAGATCATGACCTGAGCTGAAGTTGGACACCCAACTGACTAAGCCACCCAGGCACCCCTACAATATTCATCTTTAACTTATCATAGTCTACCTTCCACCATTATGCAACTTCTTTTTTTAGGTTTATTTATTTATTTTTGAGAGAGAGAGAGAAAGAGAGCAGGGGAGGGGCAGAGAGAGAAGGAGAGGGAGAATCCCAAGCAGACTCCACACTGTCAGCACAGAGACTGATGCGGGGCTCGAACTCAGGAACGGCAAGATCATGACCTAGGCCAAAGTCGGGACACCTAACCGACTGAGCCACCCATGCGCCCCGTCGCTGGCAAATGTTTATATGTAGATATATGTGCTGTATGTGTGTGTGCTGCAATTTTAGTTTACAGAATTTTATCACTTTGCTCTAAAATGAAAACGTGAAAGTTTTCACATCAAAGCTAAAACCAAGTGGTTCTGACTTGCCCCCCAAAAGTTAGCATCTATCACAAATACACTAACCCAGGGCGTATGTAAAACATCATTATTTTCGAGGTGAACATAGACACAGTAATCACAAGAGATGGATAAAGTAGGCTGGGGCCATTTTACCTTCCAACAGAGAATAATAAAAGAGAGTAATAATAGATTTTGCCTCATTGTAAAATTAAAACCTTTAAAACCATCACTGATGGGAGTAGGGTGTTACACTTTATTTTTTAAATAAACACTTATTTTATGCAGATTTAAAAAGTGATATATGCTCACTATGGAAAGCCTGGAAATCACTGGATATTATTAATAGACACAAGACTGAAATAGATGCCCAAGCTTGCCACCAACCATGGGCATTTTTGTGTATGTCTAACACCCATTGTTTCACAGGGTTTAGATCATACTTGTATATTTGACATCATGCTTGTTTCCTTCATTTATTAATGATCTGTGGCATTTTCCCATGTCTTCAAAACTCTTCGAAAACATGTTTGACATGGCTGGCTGTGGTTTCCCAAGACTTTAACATGCCCATTACAAAGAGTGTTAGGCAACAGGGGGCTCTGTTTTCCTCCTCTCCTAAGACCTCACCTTGGAGAAACCTTCCTGGCTAGACAGCCAGGATCCTGCTGTCGGTGGACAGACGAGCTTTGAAAGCCAGGCCACTGAATATTCACTACACACAACAAGCATTTTCTTTTACACAGTCAATTCCAAGGCCCAAAGCTGCATTTTCCTCTCAAATGCAAATGTAAAATGTACCCGTAGGCCTAAAACACTATTTGCTTTTGCCAACTCATCAAATGCAGGAATCATCTGTGCGATGGCCCAAGACAGACATGGCTGAAGTTCCCTTATGAGCACTGTGCTGTTACACACCCTCCATGTTGCAGGAAGCACAGCCCGAGAAATCTGTGAATCACGGGGAAGAGTTTTACTACCCATAAGTGATATGTGTCTCTGGTGGTTTAAAGTCCCTCTTTGTAAATAAATACATCCAGTGGTGAAAAGAAAACAAGTCTGCTTATATTTTTCCTGCGATTATGGGTCCCATCAGAAGTGATACAAAAATTCTGTTATCAGTATAGGCGGGGGTAGGGAAGCTTCCACCAACCACTCGAAATGCCACCAATTAACTAGAACGGAGCCGTCTCTTGCAGAGAGAGGGCGGTTCAAGCTGACTAGGCTCTCCTCCTGCCTGGTGGGCTGCGGCTGGAGAACTCCAAACACCTTTTCCTGGGGTCAGGAAGAGCCATCAGTAGGAAATAACTTTGAATCACTACTCGTGTGGGCTGGATATGAACCAGCCCCCTTCGAAAGGCCGATCTGGACAGAACAGCACTAAACTCCGGGCCCTGCCAGCCTCCCACAGCCAGGCTGCTGACACTTTTATTTGCTGGCATTTACAATGTTGCAGCAGCTCAACGCTGCTAATGTGGCTGCTTCCAACACAGCACTTAGGCAGGACTTCTGAGAGGAAAGCAAAAGGATGCTTCTCTAGAGTAAAAGGCCTCCACCAGGCCTGTTCACACAAAGGGGAACTGCATTGACTTAAAAGCAAAAGCTTGGGACTGGTTAGTGTTTTCTGCTTCACAAACAATGTCACTACTTGTCACACACACACACACACACCCATTAAGGTATTTATCGTTATTTTTTCCTTCTACTTGTAATGAAGAAAAGCAATCTGCCATTTAAAACCACAGCTGCCTCTGAAGGAAAATGGCCGTGTTCAAGGAAGAATGAGCATCTGCTAACGCTGGAGACGGCCCAGTCATTGGAATGAACACATAGAGGGTGTCGATCCAGTCTGGAAGTCTGCCTGAGGCAGAGGAGAGCTTACGTTTGCTGCAAAAGACAGAGGGAAGGGGGCATTTCCAGCCGCCATGGCACAGAGAAATGCAGAGGTGTGGACCGTGGAAAAGCAAAGGCACAGGGGAGGAAGGGAAGGGCTGGCAAGAGAGCCAAAGGCCAGAGCTCTCTGCTGGAGAGTGCACTGGGGAGAGATCCTGATGGCGGGAGGGAGGAGAGCACTTTTCCCAAAAGGGATGCCTCATTTCTCTGCTGTGAGGTAACCATGGGACCTGTCAAACTTCACTGCAGACTCTGCTAAATGCAACAGCCTTGTTTATGTAGTTGATCAGGAGGGCTAAGACTTACTGAGACCTACTATGTCTTAGACTCTCTGTACTTCCCAAGTACAAATGAATTGAATCCTTACCAAGGTATCGTGAGGTACATGCTGTGATTATCACGATCCTTCCCACTTAGCAGTTGAGGAAATTCAGGCAGAGAGAAGTTAACAGGCCAGTAAATGGCGGGGGTGGGATTTGCTGTTGCTCTTCTTTTATCAACGCCAAAGTTTTATCTGTAAAGAACAAAGTATGAAAAGTCATATTTAAATGTCCTCTGAAACCCAAAACACCCACATCGGTTTCTCTGCTATGTATGTTAAAGTGCTTGACATCACAATACTTTTTATTACTTTTTTATTTTTTCATAAAATATGTATTTGTTCTCACATAACAAAAAGAAGAGCTCAAAGAAGACTTTTTGTGTTGATATCATTTAGCATTCTGAATTTGCAAAGTAAAACTGTCACAGACCAAAACCTTTTCTTTTTTCTCCAGCTGAATTGGAACTGTCTAACCAGGAATGCACATGACTCTAATACCCTCAAACACAATTTTAATTTTGTGTATGCCTATGTCTGTATGTTCATGCATGTAAGCTTGCATCACAATACTCTTTAAATTTTTATTTTATGTTCAGATGAGGGAAAAAATCCAGTTCTGATGCATTGTTAACAGTACAAAGAAACACAATATAATTTAAATGCAGATGTTGGGGCACCTGGGTGGCTCAGTCGGTTGAGTGTCCAACTCTTGACTTTGTCTCAGGTCATGATCCCAGGGTCGTGGGATCAAGCCCCACATTGGGCTCCGTGCTGAATGTGGAACCTGCTCTCTCTCCCTTTGCCCCTCTTCCTTGCTCGTGCACTCTCCCTATCTCTCACTCTCAAATAAATAAATAAATGCAGAAATGTTCATTTTTTAAAAAGATACACAGGGTTCAACTATAACACGGAGAATTTTTTTTCTGTGTTTAATACCTTCATTTGACTGATAACAGGAACCCCTTTCCATACCTCTCTACTGTCAACAATATTCGGTTTAGGATAGACTAGAGCCACACACAAATACATTCAGGAAATTGGATCAAGCATGATTTCCTCCCACATAACACAAGAATGCCTTGAATTCCTCAAACAAAGGGAAACCTTTTGATACACTTTTTTTTTTTTTAATCTGGTGTCAAATGCTGAATGTGATACATTTCTAGAGCTAATCTTTATTCTATCCTTGAAAGGATGATCAACCCAAGGAAGATCAGGGAGGATGAGTTTCTTCTTGCATTCCTCTGATCTCATCATCAGCACAGCACGGCAAGGGTAGGATTTTAGCTTAGATGATGGAGCTGCAGGACCACATGCTTAACCACTGCACCATCGTAAATTACGGGACAAAAAGGAAATTGGGGCTGGAGGTGATAAGCCCTGAGAAACAGTCAAAATGCCTGAGACAAGGGCATTGAGCCAGTCTTCCACAGATCTTTCTGAGTAGGATGGTCGGAGCTGATGTTTGAGTTACATACCCTTCCTTTTATGTTGATTCAGTGATTCCACATATATACAATGAAACTCCTACAAGGTGCTAAGCAATGCATTTCATATGAAGAAAACTATGAACAAGGTAGGTCTGGCTCTTGCTCCCTAGAGTTGACAAGTTAAAGGAGAAAAAAGAAAGTTGGTTAGTCCATGGCAATCAATATCATATAAACCTGCTATGATAAGGGCAGAATATATAGGAGGGGATCCTAACCCAGACTTGGAAGGCCTGGCAAGACTTCTTGGGGAAAAAAAAATCTAAACTGAGTCCCCAAAACCTGATCAGTTATTCAGGAAGAGGACAAAGAGAAATCCAAGCAAAAGAATCAGCATGTGCAAAAGCCCACAAGCAAGGTAGGCCATAGTTTGGTACAGCTGGAACCATTCAGGAGAAAAGTGAAAAGAAATATATTTGGACATTTAAACTGGATCTCGATTGTACATGCCACATAAAGAAGCTACACTTTATCACAAAGCCAATGAAAATGATTATCATGTTTTAGGCAAAAGAAGGATATGATTCAGTCATTCAAAAATATTTATTGAGCACCTACTATGTGCCAGGCATTGCTCTGGATGCTCAAAATAAATTGGTGAATAAATCAAAGATCTAGGCTTGGGAGTACAGGGCTGGGTAAGTCAGTAGGGTGTGACTGTTGATCTTAGGGTCATGAGTTCAAACCTCACGTTGGGCGTGCGGCCTACTGAAAAACAAAACAAAACAAAAGACCCAGGCTTTACATGGCAGAGTGGAGGGGGGGGGGGAAAGGCAAACAATTAATACTGAACATAAAAAATAAATTATGCAGAATGTTAGAAGGAGATAGAACAAATAGAACAAATAAAAATTTAAAAACGAAGCCATGCAGGCTAAGATGGATTGAGAGTGGGGGAGAAGGAAGAGAGCACGGCCAGATGCAATTTCATAGTCAAGGATAGGCCTAATACCAGTGATAGCTAGCAAAGACTTGAAGCATCTTATTGCTGGTCACTCTGCAACTCACAATCGACCCATGCAAACAGATTATTACTAATTCAAAATAAAACTTAGGAGTTTTTCATGTTTGCTCGATGTCAACAGTCTTGCTTACCCAACTTAGAGTCACAGTCCCATTTTAATTTAGAAACATAAAATTACTTTAGACTCCAGAGTCTAGAAATTAACTAAAAACCAGAAGTAAACTGAAATTTAGCCCAAACCTCAAGTATTTTCATAAGCTACTAATATCCTACGTACCCCTTGGGTATCTTTACTTAAAACTTTCTATACCCCTTAAGCCTTATGTCCATCGTTTTTTAACGTAAAGCAGATTAAAAATACTTGATATACGTCTATGCTTCCTGTGGCCACCCCAAAGACTTGCTTCCCACTGGAAGATAAAAGCAACCATATTTGGTCAATTTGGTTTCTGTCCTCTCTTTTTTTCTTTTCTGAGTTTATAATTGTCAGGAACAGCTGTGTGCATTGCCAATGCCTTCCCCAAAACTAACAGGGCTCTAACATACAAAACATCTATTCTGCTTCTAAATTTGTTTTTAATTATATTACAAGATGGAAAAAGAAATGCCTTAGCTGTTAACACTGGCTCAGTGGGGCCAACAGTAGACATAGAGCAGACACAAGGAAATACTTCAAAAAAAAATTTTTTTAGTTTGCCATGATTTAATAGCAGATATTCCTGGCTTTGAGTGAACTCTGCAATATCCCAGTGCGACAGGATAAATGATCGTCTACCACTATTAATTTTCGGTCATAATGTCTGAAATGCCGCTTCAAAAATAAATGCAGTATTTTCACTTTATTTGGTCAGGTAAATACTAAACTATTTTGTCATAATAACTTTACAACACTGTGTTTCACCTTGTCTTGCCTTGACTGCTGAAGGTAATAGGGACCGTTTTATTATGTCCATAAATTGAGTCAATTGACTTATCCTTATATCCTGTTTCCTGAACTTAACGAGAGATTCTGCATCATTAGGAAAACACACCATCCTGCAGCAGGATCAAAAGCAAAGGAAGCCTGATAATAAGTCATTTTGATTTCAGGGAATGTTCACCAGGCAAACTTTCAATATTCTGGCAGAAGTAAAACAAATAACTGACTTTGCAAAGCATGGTTTGCTCAGAGCGGTACTTACGCTGGAGACATCCCAGAGGGGTCCACATAAAGGGAGAAAAAAAATCACTCTCTCTGAATATGAAGTGGCACTTGTAATGAATCTGTAGATTTAGGTGGTTCAACATATCTATCAAAGAGCACAAATCAAAATACTGTTTTTACCAGGAAACTTTTTAAAAGATTTTTACAGCCCTAGTTTTTAAAATTCAGACTCACAATAACAATCATATTCTTGGATTAGATCTTACTGTGAGAAATAAATGGTGAAGCCAAGGTATTCCTTCTGGCTTGTGAACACTGAAAGCTGTAGAATTTGTTGTTGTTGTTGTTGTTGTTGTTGTTGTTGTTGTTGTTGCTTCACAGGGTCTAAGACATAGCTCAGTAAACCGTTGTATTGTGGCACTGAATTAACCGAGACAATGGCAGAGGTGATAAGGTCCTCCATACTGTGTTCATTGGAGGATCAGGACCCAACCCACAAATACTGTTGGTAGAAATGACTAGCAATTGTGAGTTTAAATAATTAATATCATAGACTGAATATCTGCACTGTGCTAAGCCCTCATCATAGATTACTTGCTTTGATTTTCACAACATTTCTAGGAGCTAAGTTCTATCATCATTACCATCTTATAGATGAGTAAATATAATGTGCTCAAGTTCACACAGCTGTTAGGTGGCATCTGCTTCCAAAGCCCGAGCTTTTGGAATCCAGGGTCCAAATCTTATAGGCTAACATCCAGAGAAGGCTCCCCTGCCAGCAGATAGCCAGAGGAGCCTGGTAAGAAATAAGCAAACACCCCACAAGTGCAGAAGAGTCAAAGACAATGGGCAAGGTTGAGCTGAGCAGGCAGGTTTCTTGTCTAATAATTTAGCTTCTTAGAGCCTGTACCCTCAGTAGACATATATTTGGACCTACTACTCCTCTGAGCCTCTCCCACCTGCTGAGATCACAAGGGAACTCTTCTGCAAGAGCCAATGGACTTATTCCTCATTACTTGATAGAATTCCCAGATTCTCCCTCAGATCCCTAGACCAAAGAAGTTGAATATCTCCAGCTTCATAATAACAAACACAACCAGAGTAACTACTCTCTGAAGTATTGCCCCAAATGCTTATATGTTGAAGACCCAATTCAAGGCCACTGAGACTGGGTAACCTTCAGGCAGTCCCACCAGACAACAGGTCAGGAGCTACAATATAGAAACCACTTCAAGCTATAGTTACATAAGCCAAGTAATTTAGAGAACAGCAATTACAAGTGAATTTCATTCATATTGTAAATCATGAAGGTATATAAGTATTCCCACTCTCCACTATACAGAAGTAAAAGTAAGATTCATTCAGCATTCTGTTGGAGTCATTAAAAAAAAGAATTATAAACCTGGATATGCCTGTTAGGAGCTCAAATATAAATTATTAGGTAATGTCCAAGAAGGACAGTGGAATGATCTGACCTCTGCCAACTCTCCAGCTTCATCTTATTCCACTCCTCCTCGCTCACTGCTCTTCAACCACATGGAACTACTTTCCATTTTTACTTCAGGGCATACATGCTTTGTTTTTCTGTCTGGAGTGGTCTTCCCACTCACACTCATCACCTAGATAATTCTTGTTATCTTTTGAGGTGTAAATAACAGAAACTCGAACTCAGCTGGTTCACATAATGAGAAACACTTCAAAAAATCTAAAGCTAGGGGTGCTCCACAGTTGATTTATTGAGCTCAGAAAGCTAAGAACCAAGATTCTTTCCAACTTCTTGCTCTGCCTTTGGTGAGTGGGATTTGTCCTCAAGTAAGCTTCACTCAAGGTCACCAGACATGACAACATTCAGAGGAAGAAAGGGTTGCCTCTAGGCTCTAACTTAACACACACCTAAACTTAACACATACCTAACTTAACACATACCTAAACTAATCAATGGCAAAACAATCATTATTAACTCAGATCAATCAAGACCTATATTCTGGGGCCATCTTCCCTGAAGAACATGGCTGGATAGAGGAAGTTGGATACATAAAAATTAAAATGGAGGATGGTAGTCCTTTAAGGAAAGAAGAGGAAACAGAAATTGGATATTTGGTAAACAATCTATAAGGTGTGCTACAAACAACCTATTGGGTTTGTTACAGATGTCACTTTCTCAAGGAAAGAATTCCCTGAAACCCACCCCACACCCAGCTCAGACCTCCCCACTATATGCTATCAAAGAACACTCTACTTTTTATCATAGAGTTTATCACAATTGTAATCAAATAATTATGTGCGTCAGTGTATACTTAATGTCTTGCTATCCCACTATACTCTCTTGTTTATTGCTCTAACTGCAGCACCTAGCATGATACCCAGCAGAGTCGTTTGGCCAAAATAGGGTCTCCTTCCACCATTGGAGCTGTACTGCTATCAAGACTCCCCTTCATCCCTTTCCTTCCAGACCTACAATTTTCAGTAGGTCAACTCCATGGACTCTAAGATGTTGACAGCAGTCAACCAGACTAGGAGTTTGTCTGCCTCCATGCCTCAGTGCCAGCAGCACTGTTGGCCGGTGACATGCCCTGCTCCATCTCCCTTATTCATAAAGGCAGCCTATGTCAGCCCCTGCCAAGAGAGCAGATGGCCAGGCTGTGTCCAGCTTAATCTCCTAAGGAGGTATATTTCCTCTTGCAGCTTACAACCTCCAAGAACAAGTACCCTATGAGACAGCAATCTGGCACTGGCTCATCAAAATTTCTCCAAACCAGTTTCTCAGGTGACATCAGAGTCAGATGCATACACTGTGTTTTATTCCCTTTCAGAGAACAACTGAGATACAAACACTGAGTTCTTTAGAGGTAGAAACACTTTGGAAAATTATTTAATCTTTCTGCATATCGTTTTGTTCATCTTTAAAATTGGAGTAAATCATCACTCTCCCATGATGATTATAAAATGTAACAGATAATAGATTTCATCAGTCTTATTGCAGTGACAGCTACCAGAGGGGAGGTGGGGAGGGGGGGAATGGGTGAAATAGGTGACGGAGATTAAGGAGTACACTTGTTGTGATGGGCACTGGGTGATGTATGGAATTGTTGAATCACTATATTGTACACCGGAAACTAACATAACACTGTATGTTAACTGTACTGGAATTACAATTTTTTTAATTAAAAAATTAAAAGTTAAAAAAAAACTGTATAAGGCCACCCACCAATGGAAAATAGGGACAGGTGGTGTTATGGGCCTCTGTTCACTAGAGATAAAACGACAACTTTGATTCTGCCTAGACTGGTTGGCCAGGCCTGGACAGTACTTCCTAAGAAGCTAAAGAAGCCTTCTGCATTTAGAGTGATTTGAGAAACTTCACCTTTAGAAATTAAATTAAGAGGGGCATCTGAGTGGCTCAGTCAGTTAAGCATCTGGCTTCAGCTCAAGCCATGATCTCACAGTTCATGAGTTCAAGCCCCGCATCAGGCTCTGTGCTGACACCTCAGAGCCTGGAGCCTCCTTCAGATTCTGTGTCTCCATCTCTCTCTGCCCCTCCCCTGTCATGTTCTGTCTCTCTCTCTCAAAAATAAATAAACATATATTTTTAAAAAAAGAAATTAAATTAAGAGTAAGTAATTTTAGAAATTAAAACTAACGGGGGCCTGGGTGTTTCAGTCTGTTGAGTCTGACTCTTGGTTTCATCTCAGGTCATGATCTCACAGTCTCGTGGGTTCAAGCCCTGCTTTGGGCTCTGTACTGGCAGCACAAAGCCTGCTTGGGATTCTCTGTCTCCTCTCTCTCTGTCCCTCCCCCACTCGCACTGTCTCTGTCTCTCTCAAAATAAATTAATTTTTTTTTAAAAAAAGAAATTAAAACTGAGAGTAAGAGTCCAAAAGTCCTTCCAGTTACAGTACTCTAAAGGAACAGTATCTATCCTAGGAACCATGACAATGAGAACTCAGCAACTTTTTTCTGAAAGCTTACACCTTCCTCTTGTTATCCCATACCTTTCTCATTAAGGGTACTGGATGCTTAAACTCAAAGTCAGCTGGGAGTCAGTAGGTTGAGAACACCATATCTCACTCTATAGCTATCTTCTGGAGAAAAGAACAGCAGGGTGAAACGTGGCTGCTGGTTGCTTTTACAGAGGAAAGCAGCCTGCATCCCAGGGCCTGCACCAAGGAGGGCGGGAAAAAAAGACATCTCAAGGCCAGAGGAGTGTGTATCCCCTCTGAGGGCTTTCAAGACCATTGCTCCCCACTGTCAATACACCCTTCCAGGCAATGTCTTCTCTTGCCCTCAATGGATGTGGTGATACCATACTGTCTCAGGTCAATCTTAAACTGTGCTGGATGAAGAACGGACATTCCTTTTGCAAATGGACTGCTCCTCTCTGCCCATGGATCCTCCATCCCTGTGCCCTACAGACATGCAGTCAACACTGTAAGAGATCACATTCTATGAATGCAGTGATTCCAACCTGAAGAGTTCAAGAAAAGGCATGGCTGGAAGATGTGTTGTTCCACATTTATGCCATAAATTTAAGAACGACAAATTTTAAACTACAAGAAAATAACTTCCCACATACTCTGGGTAAGACTTACATTTGTAGTCATCAAGGAAGCACAGGACAATCTGAGATCATTGGAAGCCAGTATTCAAGGGTGGCAATGTAGATGATGTCATATCATGAGTAGTGATATAACCAGCATTAAAATAAATGGTATTAGTTACTGCCGCAACAATAAGATGTATACTATTTCAATGCAAAAAGTTATGGAAAGCCATGTCATTGTAATAACGGTATTTCTACTTTTTTATTGCATGGGAAATATGAAATCAGCCAGGAATAACGCAATTAACAATAAAGAACATAAAAAGATGCTTAGACATGTACACTGATTAGACAATACACAAATATGTAAGTATCTCTTCTATACTATACCCATTATCTAAATCTCCATGAACAAATCACTTAACTTCACATAGGCTGTGGATTTTGCAACACATTTTTAATCAAATTGCATAAATAGATGGAGTCCCACAAAAACATATTTGCCCAGGTCTCCACATGCCCTCAACGAAGCCAGAAGCTCTGTTTCTTGACATCAGTTCTGCCCTCTACCACAGAAATAAAATTTTAGCTGAACATATATATAATCTCATAAAGATAATGTTTCCCAACCTCCTTTATTGTGAAGTATGGCCATTTGACACTTCTAAGTTATGCCTCTGAAAAAGAAACGTGCAAGTGTTTCTTTGACCCTTTCCCTGCCCTTGCTGGCTGGGACTGGAAGAGAACTGGAGCACTCTTAGAACCGGAAATGGAGTCTTGGGATTAGGAAGGTAGAGTCACACTACAGGCAATGGTTCCCCTATCTCTAGATTGTCCTGGGAGACAGAAATAAAATCCTATTTAATTTAAGCCACTGTATTTTGAGGTCTCCTTAAGATAGCAATTTATCTAGGTGTTGGTGGGGAAGCCTGTGGGAGAATAAATCCAGAGTTCAGTGTTGTTTTACTTTTTTTCCAAGTTCATTTATTAATTTTGGGAGAGAGAAAGAGAGAGCACACGAGCAGGGGAAAGGCAGAGAGTGAGGGAAAGAGAGAGAATCCCAAGCAGGTTCCATACTGATAGTATGACACAGGGCTCAATTCCGTGAACTGTGAGATCATGACCTGAGCTGAAATCATGAGTTGAACGCTTAACTGACTGAGCTACCCAGGCACCCTGGGGGTTCAGGTTTATACTTGAGTCTGAAATGACTATGAAATATAAAAATTATGATATCACATGAATACTTGGATCCACAGTCTGAAGCTCATAAGAGAGATCTGTGTTTATAGACAGAAATGCAAGCCTTGTCAGCAGATAGATTTTAGCCAACCTTATTGAGGTATAACTTATAACAAATTGCACCTATTTAATGTGCTCAATTTCCTGAGTTTTGACTACTGTATACCTCTATGAAACCACTGCACAGTAAAGATACAAAACACTTCCATCACCCCAAAAGGTTTCCCTATGCTCTTTTGCAGTCCATCCCTCCCTCTGCCCACAGCCTCAAGCAATGCTGATTGGCTTTCTGTCACTACAGATCAGCTTGCATTTTCTAAAATTTTAAATAAATGGAATCATCTAGTATATACTCTTTATTCAGCCTTCTTTCACTTAGCATAATGCATTTGAGACTCATCCATGGTGTGTGTGGCAGTTTTGCATTCTTTTTTGTTGCTGAGTAGTATTGCATTATATAAATAACACATTTGTTTATCCATTTACCCATTGATGGACTTTGGGGTTGTTTCCAGTTTGGGGCTACTGTGAACGAAGCTGCTATGAACATTTATGTACAAGTCTTTCTGTGGACTTGTGTTTTCCAAATAGATGGGTCTTTTGATCTTTAGGAGCTTTTGAATGAAATTTCTCAAGAATCTGAGAAAAAAAGAGAGCCCGGGACCAATTTCTGAGATATTTTACATAGAGTTCGGAGAGAAGAAGAGGAGAAGCTCCCAAGATAGAGTTGGAAAGAAAGGAGGGAGTAGAAGTTAAATGTGTTGCTGAAGCCAAGAGAAAAAGTGTTTCAAAACGGCAGTAATTGACAGTTCTGACAAATGCCACTGTGAGGTGGGATGGTCTGTGGACTAAAAAGTGTCAATTAAATTTGATAACATGAAAGTGATTGACAACCTTAGTAAGATGAATTTTGGTGGGGAGGTGAGGGTGAAACCAAATTGGAACTGGACAGAGAGCAGATAAGAAGTGAGGAAGTGAAATAATTATGTATGTACAAGTCTTCTCGGACTCTTCACGATGAAAGAGGCCATTGATGAGAAGGTGAAGCTAAGGGAGAGCTCTTTTAAGCAGGGGATACAAATGCACATTTGAACAGTGATGGGAAAGATTTTGTTTGGGAATGGACACCGGGAAGGTGAGTGAATGACTGGGGTCATCCAATATAGTTTTATTACGGAATGAG
The DNA here is from genome assembly GCF_022079265.1 of Lynx rufus. Taxonomy (NCBI): domain Eukaryota; kingdom Metazoa; phylum Chordata; class Mammalia; order Carnivora; family Felidae; genus Lynx; species Lynx rufus. The sequence continues at coordinate 56,632,475 of NW_025814834.1, read as the reverse complement.
TCAGGCAAGGGGACCAATGGCCTTTGCAAGAAAGAGGTTGAAATGACCATGAAATTTAAGCAGATTGGGAAGAAACTAAAGATAGGAGGAAGTGGAGAAGTTGATGGACTAGAAGTCTTAGCCACGTACTGCTGTAGCAGAAGCAGGAAGGAGAAGAAGTAGGGGTTGAAGAGTAGCACGTTTGAGTAAAGGACTTCAAAGTAGTGCAGTCTATGTCCATGGCGAGTCTAGAGTGTGACCATGGAAGTGAGTGACTTCCGAGTGGAAGAGAAAGTCATTATCGATGTGGAGGTCAAGGAACTGAGGGACAGGGTGCTCACTATACAGGTTGCGCACATGGGTGATGAATTTGCCAAAGGCAAAGGCAGGAGCTGGGCTGGGGAAGAATGCCAGTGCCAAACATGCTTGTCTCTATAAAAAGGTCTGACTCCCTCATCAGGATGCACTGATGCACTGGGCATGAGAGGGGAGAATTTCAGCGGGGGCATGAAAGAAAAGCTTAAACACACGAATACAGGCTGTAAGATGGGAGTTCCTCCTCAAATCCAAAAAGTATGACCATCCATGAGTCAGGGGGCAGGGTAGGAATCTGGCTTTTGTGGAAGCTCTTAATTAGTTCGAAAACCATTCTTGTGGCATTTATGTCTTAACGAAAGAATACTAGAGAAAATCTATGTTTCTTCAATTTCCAGTAGAAGTTGTTCATGTAGCCAAAGTACCAGTCCTATGAGATACAGCCACCATTATTTTATATTTATTACTGTACTTAATCTTTTAAGAAAACAGGATTAGCTTTCAGATTAAACACCATGTAAATGTTGCACTGTACTCTAATTAAAATGAATAAGCTAATTAAACCAGAAAAAAAGTTCAAATAAACCCTTGGGAGTGTAGCATTAAAGAATATACCCTTTGTTAATGCTTTGTGATGTGAATAAAGATTATAGCACATTAGAGATAAATATTAGTTGCATTTTGTTATATTTAAGGTCCCTGGATCATATATCATACTATTAATGGCTGGATTATATTAATTATGTCTGCAGACCAACGCAATATTTGACAATACATGATATATAGTATATTATAACATGACTCAATTCTGAATAACATTGTTCACATAGATTTCAACTCTCATTTTCAAGTTAGATTTCTGGGAATTCTTGTGTTTAGTTAATGCCAATAGAAATGAGCCTTTAAAGGAAAAAATAACAACTTTGTAGCAGTAAAGGCAGAAATGCATTCATTTCATCCTGCTTGTTACACTAGGATCCTAAGTACATGTAACGGTTCCACTGGCACTATTACTACCAAGCAAGGGAAAGTGCCTGGGAGCCCTCAATGAGTGTTCAGTCCACAGCTCATTGCCACTGAAGTCAGGCCATGGTCTGCTGTGTAAACGTGCACTGAGGGGCTCCTTAATGCACAGATTATGGGTACAATAGGCCATTGTTGCTCTTCTCTGCATATACACATTCTTGGGGGAATTTAAATATGTATACTATTGCTCAAACTCAGTATAATTTCTGAAATTGTTCTTATCAGCTAAGTCACATAGCTTTAATGAGGACTTTCTTAATTTGCAGATGAGGGATTTCTCCACTAAACTATTGATATTCCAGTCCACTGAGACTGTCTAAACCCATTTCACAGTTTGTCCTTAATGTGGATTAAGACACTTAGTATCCTGAGAAACTTAACAGAAGTCCATGGGGGAGGGGAAGAAAAAAAAAAAAAAAAGGAGGTTAGAGAGGGAGAGAGCCAAAGCATAAGAAACTCTTAAAAACTGAGAACAGGGGCGCCTGGGTGGCGCAGTCGGTTAAGCGTCCGACTTCAGCCAGGTCACGATCTCGCGGTCCGTGAGTTCGAGCCCCGCGTCGGGCGCTGGGCTGATGGCTCAGAGCCTGGAGCTTGTTTCCGATTCTGTGTCTCCCTCTCTCTCTGCCCCTCCCCCGTTCATGCTCTGTCTCTCTCTGTCCCAAAAATAAATAAATGTTGAAAAAAAATTAAAAAAAAAAACTGAGAACAAACTGAGGGTTGATGGGGGGGTAGGAGGGAGGGGAGGATGGGTGGTGGGTATTGAGGAGGGCACCTTTTGGAATGAGCACTGGGTGTTGTATGGAAACCAATTGGACAATAAATTTCATATTAAAAAAAAAAAGACACTTAGTATCCCCTCACTTAATGTGGATTCTTGACAATTCCTGCAACAGTGTCTTGGTTTTTTGTTTTGTTTTGTTCTGTTTTTTTGAGAGAGAAAGGGCACCAGTATGCAAGGAGCAGAAAGAGAGAGAAGTGGGGCTCACAAACAGGGTTCGTGTTTTACGAACCTTACCTGAAGCGGGGCTCATGCCCACCTGAAGCGAGGCTCCAGGTCACCCAATGTGGGACTGGAACTCATGAACTGTGAGGTCATGACCTGAGCTGAAGTCAGATGCTTAATGACTGAGCCACCCAGGTGCGCTGCAACAGTGTCTTTGAATTCAATTTAATCTGAGATCGTAGATGGAAAGATGAATGGAAGGGTAATAGATAGATAGATAGATAGATACATACATACATACATACCTACATACATACATAATTCATATGATGGATGGATGCATAAATAGTTAATAGATGGATAGATAAATATGATAGATGATAGATAATTGATTGATATATATGGATAGATAGATAACAGATGATTGATGGTTGGATAGATAGATAGATAATGGATAGACAGAAATAGATGAGACAGAAATAGACAGATTGGGGTAGAGGCGGCAGTGGATATCAACCACTATCTGGTGGTCTCAGAGTCCTCTTCTCTCTGTAGAACCATTCGTTATTTATAGACAGCTAGCAGTGTCCTGCAGAGTCCCCATCCAAGGAGCCAGCTGTGTAAATCAGACAGAAGCACATGAGGAACTTATAGGAAATCTACTCAAATGCCTCCTAGTCACCACCCAGTCGCCTCAATAACACATAACCCACATCCTTACCATTGTCCGCCTTTACAACACCCACTCTTCAGATTAGTATCCTAATAGTCTATGTGCAGAATATTTGTCCCAGACAATAGATCATTCACAGTGGAACACATTTTTAATCTATTTACCTAATAAGCCTGTGTCATTTCAAACTTACAAATACATGGGAGAGAAACATTTGATAAAGCCCTCCCCCACCCAGTCTCAACAATTTTACTGGACTGCAGGGATGCCTTGCAACCTGAATTGTGCTCTGCTTCCTACAACTCACTAAACAAACTTGCAGGCTTTCATCAGCCACACCAAAAAACAAAGCCAAGCTGAGTTTGTTTTTGCTGCTTGCAGATTTGACTACATATTATTTTTATTGTTAGCATTATTATATTGCAGTTTTATAGCCTCTTTTTTCTGAGGAGTAGAAAGAATTTCATCTTCTCCCTTCAAGATCACTTTTCATTTCCCAGAGTATGGAAGAGAAATTGAAGATAAGGAGAAGAAAAATCAGCCACAATAAAAAGAAACAAAAAGGAAAATGGAGAGAATGTAATATTTGGAACAAGTCCTTTCTACCAAGTATCGATGGATTCCCACACTCTGAGAAATGCATTTAAAGCCAACTCTTATTTGGGCACTAATAAATAATTATTTACGTTAATTTAGTTCTTTTATTCAAAGCAGTTTTATATTATAACTGTAATTGGAATAGCTAACATATTGATGCTTGCTATGTGCTAGGCATTGCTCTAAGTGTTTCACATGTAGTGACTCAATCTTCACAACAACCCTATGAGGTAGATATTATGTAATTATCCTCATTTTATAGATGAGAAAACCAAGGCATTGAGAAGTTGAGTGACTTTCCCTCCATCACTTGCCACTAAGAAATGGTGGAGCTGGGATTTCGCTTTCTCGTTACCACTATACCTTAAGGTAGATAGCAGTATCCCCTCCTTACAGGCGAGGCTCAAAGGCCAGGCGATGAGCCCAAGGCTGCAAATAATAGAAGATCTGGGGTAGAAGAACCACAATTGGGACCGGGTCTCTTCACCCAAAATCTGGTGATTTTACTCCAAGAAAGTGCATTATCTTAGAGAACAACATACGTTGCTGTGCTCTTGTCTAAGCCTTTTAAAAAATGTGCAGGGCATGCATAATTGGTGAGAACTGAGAGCAGTAGCACAGTGCCAGACACAAGGAAGAAACAGAACCGTCAGTTTCCCAGAACGTCCTATTTACCGTCATGTTGTTTTACAGAACAGAAGCCAGAAACGGCTTCTGTTTCTCTGAGATGGACTCCAAGGCACCAGCCTCACATGAACAGCTATGACAGAACCTCCCCGCTGTCTCTCCAGCTCTGCCAGAGAAGGCTGAATTCAGGGAGAACTGTAGGGATGGTGGAGCCAGAGGGAAGCCGGATGAGACTACTGAGTAAATGATCTCACCACCCCAGCCTGGACCACCTGCTTTCACCAAGAAATCCCCATTCTTGTCAAAGTCAGGCCACACTGGCATAGAAAAGCACCCCTGCACCCCTAAAGCTCCGGTGAGCTATAAGACCATAAACAAATCATTTCATCTGAGTTTCAGGAATATTAGTAGTAAAAATAACACAAAATAAAAATAAAAGCTTATTGTCAGATAAATTCACCTAATTTCTCATTATCTTACATTTGTGATTCTAAAAAATGACACCCTGCATTATAAGTGGAAAATCTGAGGTAAAGGCTAAAAGATTTACTTAGGGCCACACAAATCCCAGGACCAAGTTTGCTAAATTTCCAGATATTTTCTAGATCCAACCATGCAAGTTTGTATTAATTATCTTCTTGCTACTTCTCAGATATTTTTTAAAAAGGAATTTGCATAATGATATTTATTCCAAGTTAGCTATAAATTGTTTTTCTAACAAATGTTGTGCACTGAAATATTATACTTTCCCGGATTTTTTTTGACCATGTTAATGGTTCTACAGGTAAGGTTAATGAGATAATTAGTATTATACCGTAAATCCACCCTGCATAAAGATTGCTTCCTTTTATAGTTCTAATTCCAAAACAATTAATGTCCTAATCTTCTTATAAAGTAGTTCAAATTTGAAATGATTTGAACTAATGCAATTATTGTAATCAATATAAGTATTGAGATGCCATAATAATAAAATATTTTAAAAGTGCCAGTAATTATACAAAATTCTGTGTGTGTGTGTGTGTGTGTGTGTGTGTGTGTGAAAAGACAGACAGAGATAGAGATAGAGACAGAGAGAGGACGAGAATAAATATGTCAGGGTTTCCATAAAGAGAGTCGCTTTGTAGTACATGAGACATTTACAAAATCCGTGCCGATTTATGAGTCAGCCATTTTTGTTTCTGCTGTGTTCAACATCTTGCATTTGGTCATATTGGATTGCCTACCATTAATATACTGACTTTATCTGGTTCCATTACTACTGGGTCCTTCCTAAAGAAAGGTTTTATCAGTGTTAAGGAAAGGGAATTAGGGGTGCCTGGGTGGCTCAGTCAGTTGAGCATCTGGTTCTTGGTTTTCACTCAGGTCATGATCTCACAGTTCATGAGTTCAAGCCCAGTGTCAGGCTCTGCACTGATGGTGCAAGGCCTGCTTGGGATTCTCTCTTCCTCTCTCTCTGCCCCACCCCACTTGTGCTCTCTCTTTCAAAGTAAATAAGCTTAAAAATTTTTGTTTAAAGAAAGAAAAGGAATCAATTCCATAGGTTAAAAATTCTGCATCTATGGCACACAAAGCTTTTCATAAATAAGACTTTTTATTCTGTTAAATACATATTTTTTCTAATATTCTATTATTAGAGGCACCTTACAGGAGCTTAAATAGGAGAAAGAAATAGTTTGCTGAATGATAGCAAAATGAAATGAACATTTGTCCACATATACATGCAGTTGCTTTCTATTCGGCTATCCTGAAATAGAAATTTACACAAAATGTTGATCCAACAATAAGCCACTATTACTGATGATACTCACACCTAATATTCTTTTTTTAAGTTTATTTACTTATTTTGAAAGAGAGAGAGAGAGCCAGTGCATGTGTGCGTGCACACACACAAACACACACACACACACACACACACACACACACACACACACAATCAGGGAGAGGCAGAGAAAGTAAGAGAGAGAATCTCAAGCAGGCTCCATGCAATCAGCACAGAGTCCAACTCAGGGCTCTGTCTAACTGTGAGATCATGACCTGAGCCAAAATCAAGAGTTGGACGCTTAACTGACTGAACCAATGAGGCACCCCTAACACCTAATATTCTTATTCATTACCCACAAAATACCTTGAAGCTGAGAAGTTTGATCATATCTGTGCTCCACACTAGTGGTCACCGAACTACGGCCCCCCACCAAATCTGACATGATGCTGATTTTCCCAAATAATGTTTTATTGGAACACGGTCATGCCCATTCAGTTACATATTACCTGTAGCTGTTTTCATGCTACAGTGGCAGAAGTGAGTAGTTGTAACATTGATAGAGTGACCCACAAAACTGAATACTTACAGAACAAAAGATATGTTGACCCCTTTTCTACACAACAAATATGTTCAATGTTTCTTCTACCAATAATATTCAAGTAATAAATAAGCTAAATGTGTTTTGCTATATCTGCTTTCCTCTGCACCCATTCATTCAACATTTATTTAGTTCCTACTATAAGCCACACACAGTGACCTCTTTGTATGAGATCTCTAATGTACATACACTAAAACTCGGTGAGAGTTCTCTTAGCCACAATATTTAAAGAAGAAATGCTCTCATTCCAAAGTGAATTTTCAATGCTTTATAGCCATTAATATTTGCTTCCTGATCATCCTTTGCCTGAATTTAAAGTTTGGAACTAAATAACTAGATGAAGATTGTATCTCTTCTGGGTTTAGTAGCACATGCCTCAGAGAAGAGGCATGTGCCTGTGTCTGACCAGCTCATCCCAGCCTCCACTTGACCTTCTCCCACCCAACCCTGAGAAACCTTTCACTGAGCACAAGTTGAAAAGTACTGCTCTAGGGGCACCTGGGTGACTCAGCTGGTTAAGCATCTGACTCTTGATTCTGGCTCAGGTCATGATCTCGTGGGTTGTCGGATCGAGCTCCGTGTCCAGCTCTGCGCTGACAGTGCGGAGCCTTCTTGGGAGTCTCTCTTTCCGTCTCTCTCTCTGCCCCTGCCCTGCTCACACTCTCTCTCTAAAAATAAACAAACTTTTAAAAAAAACACTGCTCTAGTCCATTCCTTTATGTCTATAAATCAAATAAACTACAGACCAATAGGGATCTATGCCTATTTTTAAAGGTCTTTAAACAAAAAAAAACCTCCATAGTCTTCTAAAAGTAGCTCATTTCAACGTCCACCAATTTCTCCAATGAGAAAGCCCTTTCCCTTGTCTTGTTCTGTTTAAATTCACTCACTTCTACCTATCTTCAGGGAGCTGACAAGTACTTTGTAGTATTCTCAACTCTGAATAACATGCTTCTGTGATTAGCAAGTGTAGGGAGGTTAAATCTTTTGGTTTCTTTGAGCTAATAAAAGAAACACTTCCATAATGAACAAATGTGCTATGAGAATTCTTCTCATACTGGGGAATTCTGCTCATTCTCACAAATTAATTCCCACATTAAAGTTCCTCAGAAAAGTCCTTTGAATGTCCTTTTAAAGATACTGAAGGTGTAGTGGTCTAACGAGAAGCTGTTCCATACAGATGACCATACAGGTGACAGTTGGTTTCTTGTTGCCCACTTGTTGTTCACTACTCAGTTTGCTGGTCCCTTGGAAGTACAAACACTCCTAGAGACCCAAGAAATCAAGGGAACAGAGCCTGGCTCTTTGAAGCTGCTAGACTTGGTTGAGCCACTGTGTCCCAGATAAACTCACAAACCCCAGCCACTTACTACACAGCATGAAGACAGGTGAAAGAAAATAAGTAGATCAATGTAAACTCATCATTGTTTCCGGGAAAGAAACACAACTTACGCTTTGCTTGTCTTTATACATAAAACAGGGCCTTCCATTTAAATTTCAGCAATAGGGGCACCTGGGTAGCTCAGTCAGCTAAGCGTCTGACCTCGGCTCAGGTCATGGTCTCACGGTTCGTGAGTTTGAGCCCCATGTTGGGCTCTGTGCTGGAAGCTCAGAGCCTGAAGCCTGCTTTGGATTCTGTGTCTCCTTCTCTCTCTCTGCCTTTCTCTCTCTCTCTCTCTCTCAAAAATAAATAAACACTAAAATTTTTTTTTAATTTCAGCAATAATTACAATGAGAGACTCCACTGTGTCACCATGTTTACAGAGTCAAATTGCTAATTAGAGAAACAGTAAAATAATTTATAATACAATTAGACCCAGATACTATTCCTTCTGCTATAGTCACCAAAAAACTAACCTGGGGTAAGCACTGGCCTAGACATGAAATGATTTTGAGTGAATGACCGTGGCTATTTACAATGCACCAGAATTACGGAAATGTTCTGAATTTGATCTGAAGTTCTTGGAAAAGAGAATACTCTTAAAATAGCACAATTCAGAAAAGTAAGCCCAGGAGCAACAGAAGTGGAACCTACTCAGTAAATACTGTTGGGCTCTGAGAGAGTGGCACCAAGCCACTGGGCCTCACAGCAAGTTTTCTACTCCAAATGGCAAGCCCTTTTAAAGCTATACATCTACTTCAATCCATTCATCCATCAGCAATAAAACTGTTTTGATGGGATTGATTTAATACTTGAGAGAGTCCTGAATTTGATAAATGCATGACAGCTGCTTATTTTGGCCTCTTTTGCAAAGCTGTAGCTAGCATTGTTTGGCCTCTTTTGCATAGCTGTAGCTAGCTCTAGATAGAAAGTCCATTTTTTCCCTTTGTTTCATTTACCAGAATATATTCAGGGTAACTGTTACAAAGAGTAGAAAAGAAATGGCTCCTAGAGTCTTTTTAGCACAGAGGTTGGGTACCATGCTGGAAACGGGCAGGGTGGCTGGACCCGGTGCTTAGAGCATAGTCTCTTTATAGAATAAGGAATAACATACCAATGTCACCATCCACAGACAGACCCTCCCTTCGTTCTCTTCAACCCCCTTCAAGTCATGAGAAGTCTCTTACCTTGTTTCTTCCAGCTACCATGGCTATCATTTTTGGATGACCCTCCCAGGCTACAGGAATGTTTTTGAGTTTCCTCAAGATGGCAAAAGCCTCTCACCCATCCCTAACTGACTGTTCATTCCCAACCACTTACTTGACATTTCCTCCAGTCACAAACACCCAGGATGTTGTGTTTCTTTGCAGCAAGTCCAGAACTATCCCTTGGTGGCTTTGTATCATCAATTAGAGATTAAACATATTCTTTAGATTAAGTGGCACAAAGTAAACACAGGCATTGATGAATACCCTCCACTCAAGTTAGGGAGGTGGAGGGTTCGTTGCTGACCACAGATGCAGTGTGGTGAGCTAATGCTCCTTAGCTGAGAAGGTACAGTATAGTTTGCCCTGATAGCTTTCATTGACTAAAAGCACATAATCATACAATCATACTTGGATAAGGAGAAAATATACATTAACAGTATACTCTAAAAGACTACTATATGTACACATTTATACTTTTATATTTATTATACATTTTTATTTGGTTCTATAAACTTCAGGAAAATATTTTCAGAAACACATACTATTATACCAAATCAAGGTGATGTAAAATATGATATGCGTATTCTCCCTGGAAAATGTTTCAGATTTTTGAGAAAGACAGTCTAACTCTTCAGCTCTGCCTCTTAAATCTTCATTCCAAATTCAAGGGCAGTTTCAGAGGTCACTTTTTGCATCAGCAAAGCTCTTACTCTGCCTGTGTTATTTCAATGGGAAGCCTCTGGAAGACAGCTCTCCTTCACAGCTCAGGGGAGGAGGGTTCATGCCATTGGTGACACAGGCTCACTAAGACAAGGGAGGGCAGGGGGCAGGAGAAATAGTTGGATGGAAGAAGACAGACTGCGGGCTAGACTAGGCTGGGGGGGGCGGGGAGGCATGCAACGGAGGAGCGGTGCAGTGGTCTCAGCCCTTATGATGAGGGCACTGAGATGGGTGTGAGGCTGTCTGATCTGATCTGCAGGGCAGGGAACCTCTAGAGAAGCAGATGGCAATCGAGTGTTAGGGGTCTGAGGGCTTCAGCGGCAGCTGTAGGAGATCTGTCTGTACAGTTCTGCACAAGCAGCCAACACCCTGGGGGAGGGACTGCACACAGGTCAGGCAAGCAGTCTTTGGTTTACAGAAGAGCAACTAGGCAGCTAGCCCCTGGACTGACAGAGACGGTCAGATATCTGGAAGCAGATAACCCTGTGGCTAGGGGAACCACACCTAGGGCTCCCAGGGCTCAGGTGATGGATAGTCGTGGTCCTGGAAGAAAAGAGATGCATGCAAGAAAGGGAAATGGAGAGTTTCATGAAGAGATTATTTTCAATGGAGGGGACGGGGTTAAAGAAAACTGACCTGGGACCCACTGTGCTGCCAAGTGAGGCTGAGGGAGGAGTTAACACTGGGCCTGCTGGGTCAAGGGCAAGGGGCCTGTGGGAAATGTCTCTCAGGGGGTTTTGACATAGAGAGCTGTCGGGGTGGCTATAAGAGAGGGCCACCAAACAGAAGGTGCGCCCCCTGAAGGAGGAGCAGAGCCACTGCCAACGCAGGCCGGGCAGGGAGTGAGCCCAGGCACACACAGACACTTCCTTGTCTTCTGTTCCGTGGCCAGATGCAGCAGAGGGGATGGGAGGGGATACACTAGACAGCCCTCAGAGCACAGCTCAGGACACACACGCATGGCAAATGAATTTGCTGGGACAAACTGAGAACATACAAGCACACCCTGGGAGAGGACACAGATGCCCAGAAGTCGCACTTTACACTCCTCAATGTGAGTCCGTGGAGATACACCTGCTTCCGGTGGGAGGGAGTTTCTTAATAATCTAGATTATATTCTTTCCCCTCCCCCACCCTCCAGTTGGACCCAGGTACTGGAGCTGGTCTGAACTCACAGGTGGGAATCATCACTGCATTTATAGTGAAGCAGAGGAGATGGAGGCAGGGAAAGTAGGAGAGGGGTGACCAGCCAATACAGCTCTCAGTACCCGACAAATCTCAAAAGTATGTCCATTCTAATACTTGTACTTGATTCTCAGGGCACCTTTTAGCGGGTCAGGTCAGCATTTTCACGTTTTAAGCACCATTCAGAAAGCTGAGGAAATTTAGACTGCCCAATAAGCTGCACCAACTCCCCCACTTGCAGCATATTGGCCACATGAATCACAAAGAAATTTGGTTAGAAGAAAATCTACTACATTAGAAGAAATTTCTGTTCAAAGGAGCCTGGGGAAGTCTCCTTCACCAGCACAGAGCACACCTCGGCACCTCCCTCCCCTTGGGCTGGAGCCGTTCTCACTGGGGGGTCAGGGGCCACTGACTCCAGCAGGTGTCACTGCTCTAGACTGTTTCCTCCTGCTGCCCTTCCCTAGTCACCACTGATGCTGGAGAAGAGAACATGTAAACAGCTAGTGCTGGCCACGGCCAAGGCTACTGCCACTTCCCTGGTCTCTTTCTTTTAAAGCTCCCCCAGCCAATGGGTTCCCTTCCAGCTCCCCCAGTTGCAAAAGTTGCTTGCCTGCTTGCTTAATTAGGCTTATTTAGCTTCTAGGCTGTAAAAGTTCAGACCACAGTAAGGGATTCAAGGCTGCCACTCCCCCAGCACAATCAGCAGGGTCCCACCATGGAGCCCCCAGCACCTCAGCTCTCTCTTGCTTTCCTTCTCTACCAGGTACACCTGGAGAGCTGCAAAGAACCTCTGTCTTCTCTCTTGTTTGATATTGCAGTCCTGGTGCTAAATATCCATCTCTGATTTTCCCTTCACTACCTTTACCCACTAGGGTTCTTCAGTAAACATAAGTGTCATGAATGCTTTGCAAAGGTGACATGATGTCAAAAGATATTAAATTGGTGGCAGCAATCACATCTGTGCTCATAGTCTCACTTTGTCTCATGCTACACAGCTTGATAGGCTCGTAAGAGAATCTGGGACCTTCCAAAAGCAGTTTCTGGAATAGCAACACAAATTGTTACCATTATAATAAAAAGTCAGTATTTATTGAGACTAACTAGGTCCCATACATTAAACTGTGTGGTTTATACATTTATCTTTAACCTCCACAGCAGCCCAAAGTACTATGTATTGTTATCTTCATTTGAGAAATTAGGTTAGAGTGTTTAGATAAATATCCCAAGATTAACAGCTAGTAAATTGTAAAGACAGGATTTGAATTCGGGTGTCCTGGACAGGGTAATCTTAGTTCCTGAAATGCCTCCTGACCCATTATGAGCCTCTGCTGTAAGGGAGGACCAATGCGTCTTACTATGCAGAGGAACAGGAATATATTCATTTAAAACAATAATAATGTCCTGAAACTAATGTAACATTTGTGTCAACTCTACCTCAGTAAACAGGTAAAGAACAATTCCAAATAATGGAATTCATAGCATCATGAATGTGAAAATAAAATGTCTCAGTAAACAAGGCATGTGGGTCTGAGTTTTCACCTCATTCATATCTGTGTATTCTCAGACGCATTTCTCAGATGCATTATTCTCTTGGAATACTACATAATTTACATATTTGCCTTTCACAGCACTTCTGGAACTATTTAAAGTTCAGAAAAATTATTCATCTCACAGCCTCATTGGTACATTAATTATTATAAAAATTATTAATTCAGTATTTGTGTTTAAGTTGGAAAAGTCCTTTCCCTAAAGCGCCATTTCCAGTTTCTGATCTTTTTTTAAAAGTTTATTTATTTATTTTGAGGTGGGGGAAGGGGCAGAGAGACAAGGAGAGAAAGAATCTCAAGCAGGCTCAGCACTGTCAGCGTAGAGCCCAACATGGGGCTCGAATTCATGAACCTGGACCATGAGATCATGATCTGAGCAGAAATCAAGAGTTGGATGCTTAACTAACTGAGCCACCCAGATGCCCCTCCAGTTTCTGATCTTAAGTGTGTCCAACAGAGCTCATGGCTGCTGTCCACATGGGCCCTCCAAGATGTCATGACACATCTTCCTAGCTTTCTAACACCCCACTGTGATGCACACTCTTTGCTTTCTCAGATCCATAGACATCAGCAGCAGCCCTTGACCAACTCAACTGTAGTATGACCTCTTTTTTGAAGACGTTTTTCTAAATGACTACAACTCCATCCCTTTAATGCTCAACAGAACATCTTTCCTGCCTTTCCTCTCCAGTCAATGCAGAGAGTACCCCTGACATTATACTCTATTACTATTCACTGCTTACTCTGATGTTACGTACCATTTGCTTATTTTTCTGTACCCATTAGCATTTTATTAGTTTGTCCCTAATTATGATAATTTAATGGACTAAACATGGAAAGAAAAGCAACACCACAGAAGTATAGAAGATGTAAAGAAGGTGGCGAGGTGTGTCGAGCAGAGGGAGGTACTTGGGGAGTTATAATAACAGCTGTTGACTCAGGCCACCCAGTGCCCTAGAGGCTGACTCCAAAATTGGTTTACATACTGTATAGCAACACAGCCCATGCCCACACCCTCCCTCATTTAAAGGCTCAGCCTTCCAGAGACTCCAGCCCAAGGTTCTGTATTACAGAGCTATGCTTGGAAAAGGTAGCCTGGCCTGGCAGGTCGTGATGAAAGCAAGGTAGAGCAGCCAGTGTCGATGTCCTTTACACTGATGACTTTGACCAGAGGAGTCAACAGGAACATCAGCAGAGACCAGCAATTCCCTCGGGAAGCCAGGCAATGCCCAGTCTCTCTTCCCCCAGCCAAGACGGTCTGAGTCCAGAGCTTACAAACTAAGTGCCACACAGGCAGAGCAGGTGATGTAAATGAGTGAGGTGATCTGGAGTGTGACAATCAGGAGTACACCTGCAAACTGTAGTGTTCCTTCCCAGCAGAAAGAGCCAGCCACTTGTCAGTTTACCCCACTTATTACCACATAGGATTGTGGTCTGTGTTGCCAGCTCCTCTGATTTTCCCAGAGAACTCAGAAACCCAGATTTTCATGTGAAGTCTGCCAGTTTTGTTATTGGCAATCTTTACCTATTTTTAAACTACATGTGCCCTTGACACGCAGGTGTGACCTAAAGACTGACAGTTTGCAACCCCTGCGTGGTGCCCAAAAATCAAGGTCAGCTTCTTCTTTCTTTACATGCTCTTACTGCTTTTTCTCTGCCTTCTCCTCTTCTGTGCTGGCTCACATCATCCTAATCCTTCCATCCAAACCCTTGCTCCCTTCGCTAATGCTGTCCTTTTAGCAAAATTCCACTTCATGATTATATAAAAAGACCCAACCCCCCGGATCAAACACAGCAATTTATGGAAAATCAAAATGAGTAAAAATTTTTAAACCTGGCATTAAAAACCACCTAGTAGACTCCTCTGTCTCCTGAAGCCACTTTAGATGTATTAATATTTCAAAGGTTCATACTTGAATTTATTTGTTATTCCTATTTGATATTGCCTCATACATATGTGGTCTTTTTCTCTTTAAATTCTTGAGGTGAAAGGGTCGCTTCAGCTTCTCCTGTTCAACCACTTCCCAGAGACCCCCCAGTTCCTCTCCACAAACGTAAACATGCTAACATTCCAGTCCTCTCTCTTTGGAGCCAGCTGACAGTGGTTCCAGAAGCCCCTTTGGACTTTCTGGGGGTTCTAACCTGTCTGAGGAACCATGACTGTGACTGGAAGCTCTCTGAGGGAATTCTGCAGATATTTACCTAGCACCTCAGCAATGCAACTCTATGCCAACACTGAGAGGTGTTTTCATCCCACATTTCCTGGATTCGTCCTGAGTTTTGGCCATTTCACAGAAAGAAGATGTCAAAAACAGGGCCAATCTTGCATCAAGAGAGAGTAGGTGATCACCTATATGCTGAAGATTTAGTAAAAAAAAAAAAAAAAAAAAAAATACAATTAAAATGAAAAACTTCCCTACCTGTTCACGATGGCTAAAACCTCAGGCCAAGTTTTTCATTCCACCATGGAAGTGCAGGAGACTGTTCCCCAGGGAAAAGCATCGGCAAACATCAGTCCATCCTGAGGGGTAGATACCAGGTGTCAGGCATTTTCCTGAAAAAGCAAGAGGCAAGTGAGGAAAGATAGGGGCCATGAAGTCAGTGGGAGTCCCCACAAGGAAGGGACGAGGAACCTAAGAAGAGAGACTGGGCGGCCACTGCACAATTTTGCCTGGATTTCTTTCCTACTGTCCTCCCACTTCACTCCTCCAGCAACCCTGGAGCATACTCTGGACCTTTGCCTGCCCGTTGGGGACAATTTGGGGAAATACTTTAATACTTCCTCCAGTCCCTAAGGCAAGATCAAAACCCTAACCCACCTTTCAGCCCCACGACCCCCACACCACCATTCAGGCCGCGGACACAGACAACGCAGGAGACAGATGAAATCTGCTGGAGTGTTCTGCTGCTAATTCCTGAGGCAAGCCCTTTCTTGCGGAGGAATTTCACTTTCCTGGTCCAACAGAGATACAACCCAGAGGGCAAACTCCCATGGTGGGTATAATTCTTTGGGTGAAATGTTTAGAAGAGTCCTGCCAACACAAAGCAGCAATTTCCATGCAAATTAATGCCTATGGGGGAAAATGCAATTGGCCCAACAACCACACTGATGGGACCTCCCCTTCCCACTCCAGTGGGGTGTAGAGGCACGGCTTGAAGGAAGAGATCTATCTGTTCAGCTTTTCTCCCTCTGAGCGTGCCAAACATAAACGACTCCTGTGTTTCGAAGGGGTGTTACTCCCCACTGCTGCTCAATGACAAGGACTGCGTGGAAATGGGAAGTCAAGTTCCCCCTCCTTCTCAGCGGGATCACAAGAACAAAGGCAGTGTTTTGTTGTTTTTTTTAAGAAAGAAAGAGTCAGGGCATTCATGTTTTGTGAAACCAAAAAGGCTGGTTTACCATGTGGAGTTTACAGAGAAAAATCATCACCATCATCATCATCATCATCATCATCATCATTCACTAACTTTGGTTAATTGGAGGGGACGACAGTGCTTGAACCCACCCATATGGATTCTGATAGGCACGCTGGGGCAGTGGCAGATGTAGTGGTGGAAAGAGTTCAGGATCAGTAGATTGTTCTGGTCTCCACCACTAATATCAAGACGAACTGGGGGCAAATTGCAATAAGTGTGATGGAGCTGAACTAGTTCAGGGGTGTTTAAGTTGAGGTACAGGTACACTTGCCCTGGTGCATGAAGACTTTCCAAGGGAAGCGATAACTTTGGGGAATCAACTGCTAAATCTTCAGTCCTCTTTTCTGAAATTAATTTGTCTAAGATCATGCCACAAGGACTTTTTTCCCCCAGTAGTTCTCTTTCTACTTTGCAAGGAAAGCATACCCTTCGCCCACCACGGTCCTACTCAGGTGCGTTGTCCTGGGGTGTCAGAACATCCATGGCTTCCTTCTGAGAGAGAGTCCTTTGAGAGAAAGGCAAGAGAGATTCAGAAACATATTGAAAGCAGGAGAAAAACTCATTGTGAGCCTCTTTTGTTCCTTCTTCCTTCCCCTCACTTCCTTCTTTTCTTCCTCCACTCTTTTTTTTTAACTTTATATGTTCTATAGTTTACTTGGCATGTAATGAGTGTGAGATGCTCTTCCTTCACTTCTTAAGAGTCAGAATTCAGGAGCAAGAAGATTTCAAAGGGTTGCATGCTAACACCCTTCTTTGAATTAAAAAATGAAGTGAGATTTTTTTTCTGACATAAAGCAAGTCCAATTTGGCAGAACAGTTTGACAATAAGGACTAGCTTTGCCAATTAATTTATGTGATGGACACTCTCCATAAAGTTAATGAGCTAAATCTGCAGCTCCAAAGTTTTGATGAAAATATATTTTAATCACAGATATGATATTCAGGACATTATCTAATACGTACTTTCCAACTACTTAAATTTATGATAAAAAATTTTAGATGTCAACTCAAAAAGAACCTTGCAGAATTCTTTCATGGAGTATATGAGCAAAAAACAAGACTGATGCCACTAGTCAAGCTGGTTCTTTCCAGGTCAGAGTGCTCGTGAATTTTCTTGGTATCTTCTCTTTCCCCCTCTCTCTGCACCCAGTTCCATACCTCACTCTCCCTACCTTGCTTTACTGCCTTCTCAGTCATAGCATTTGAGAGTCCTTGGTCACTAGTGTTCAGTATCCTTTTCAGTCCCCACAAACTAAAACACACCTAAAAAAAAACAGAAAAGGAGGGAGAAACTGTGGGAGCCGGGCATAAAGTCCCCAAAATATTTCCTAAATAATTCGACCATCTTACAGATGAGGGGACCAGGAAGAACAGACTGGATATCTCAACTGTTTCATAAAAATATAATGAACTCATTCTGTTCTCCATCTCCCCGTTGGACTAATTGAATATTTCCTTCCCACTCAAAAGAGATAGATATGATATTCAAGGCCAAACAAAGTAGAAACTTTTCTTTTTAGTCTCTTTTTTTTTTTATTTTAGTACAGTTGACATTTAATACTAGTTTTAGGCGTACAACATAGTGGTTCAACATTTACAGACATTACAAAATGATAGCCATAGTCTAGTCACCATTTGTGGCCATACAAAATTCTTACAATATCATTCACTATATTTCTTATGTTGTACTTGTCATCCCCATGACTTATTTATTTTATAACTGGAAGTTTGTACCTCTTAATCCCCTTCACCTATTTTCCCATTCCCTCATCCCCTCCCCCTCTGGAAACCACCCATTTATTCTCTGTATTTATGAGTCTGTTTCTGGTTTTTGTTATTTGTTTGCTTTGTTTTTTAGATTCCACATATAAGTGAAATCATGCAGTATTTGTCTTTGTCTGACTTATTTCACTTAACATAGCACCCTCTAGGTCCGTTCATGTTATCCTAAATTGCAAGATTTTCTTGTTTTTAATGGCTGTGTAATATTCCATCATGTAAATACACCACATCTTTATCCAGTCATTCATCAATGGACATCTAGGTTGCTTTCATATCTTGACTATCATGAATAATGCTGCAATGAACACAGGGGTGCATATGTCTTTTCAAATAGTGTTTTCAGTTTCTTCAAGGAAACATCCAGAAGTGGAATTACTGGATCATATGGTACTACTATTTTTAGGTTTTTGAGGAAGTTCCTCACTGTTTTCCAGAATGCAACCTTTCTTTTTAACTTTGTTTGTAATGCATTCCAGTGACACATTTCTCTTTTTTTTTTTTTTTTTTTTGTCCACAGTGACCACTGTTGGATGTAAAGATAAGAAGAAAAAAGTACTTAGATGTATGGATAAAGATAGATACATGTAGAGGCAGAGGTAGAGATATCTCCAATTCCCTTTGCTTTCTTTATAGAAGGCTGGAATGATGAGAATGTCTATTGTTATCAACAAACCTCAGAAAAGGAGATAAACTCCTGATGGCTCTGATTAGCTACACTAGCCAGTTGGCTTTTGCTCTAGACAAAATTTAAAAAATTTTCATCCCATGCCCCTTTGGTCATCTGGTGAATCCTTCTTTTTTTCTTTTCCCCCAGTGTGGCTGTATACTTTTTTGTTCATTGTGGTAACACTCAACATGAGATGTACCTTTTAACAAAATTGTTTACGTGTACAATACACTTAAAAAGAACATTTGTATTGCATTATACACTTAAAAAGAACATGTAACATAAGGTCTACCCTCTTAGTGAATTTTGATGTATGATGCATGTACAGGACTGTTAGCTATAAGCACTATGCCGTGCAGTAGATCTCAAGGACTTCTTCATCTTGCATAACCAAAACTTTGTGCCTTTTGACCACCATCTCCCATTTCCATCTCCTCCACTGCCAGCCTCTGTTACCCAACATTCTACCCTCTGCTTCTGTAACCCTATTTCAGATTCCTCATGTAAGTGAGATCATATAGTATTTGTCTTTCTGTTTCTGGCTTATTTCACTTAGCATAATGCCCTCCCAATCCACCCATCCATTCAATTCAAATGGCAGGATTTTCTTCTTTTTTAAGGCTGAATAATATTCTGTTGCATAAATATACCACATTTTATTTATCCATTCATCCACCAATAGACATTTTGGTTATTTCCATATCTTGGCTATTGTGTATAGTACTACAATTAACATGGGAGTGCAAATATCTCTTTAGGATCCCCATTTCAATTCTTTGGGAAGTGATTACATAGACCTCTTCTCAGAATACATAAAACAAATGAGTAACATTGCAAAAGCAGATAAATATCTTAAAAGACTGTTATCAAAATATTTTTAAAAGCAATTTTGTGACATAGTAATATATGTGCTTTTTAATAAATGTATTAAATAGCAGGATAAGCATATTATCCTGGAATAATATCTATCATAATTTTAAAGTAGTCATGGGGTGCATGGATGGATCAGTCAGCCAAGCATCAGGCTCTTGATTTCGGCTCAGGTCATGATCTTGCAGTTCATGGGATTGAGCCCTGTGCCGAGCTCTGCACTGATAGAGTGGAGCCTGCTTGGGATTCTTTCTCCCCCTCTCTCTCTGCCCCTCCCCTGCTCACTCTCTCTCCCTCTCTTTCTAAAAATAAATAAACACTTAAAAATATATAAAGTAGTAATTAGTGTAAATGATATTTTGAAATACCTGCAACAACTGTAATATGTTATAAAATATATATAATTTGGTGATGATTCACAGATACTGCCAATATTGCTGGTGTTTGTTGGCTATATATATAATAAAAGAAAATGTTACATTTCAATTAGAGCTTAGTGTAAATAAAGACTTCTGTTTTTTTTTCCCCATCCAAATTCATGGATACCCTGCTCTAAATAAACTGTGATTCAGGAAATATTTTGAAGGCCTTCCTACCTTCCTTTTTCTCCCTCTTTACTATTCTGGTTGACTCTTCCCTCCCAGAGCACCTACCCTAGGATAGTTTCGATTAGCTGATGTAATGGCTCATGAACAACAACCACCATTCATTGACTGTCTACCATTTTGCATACATTACTTGAATGCCTTATAACAACCGTCCAAGATATTTTATGAATGAAACAACTGAAGCTCAGAGAGGTTAAATAACTTTCCCAAGGCAGCAAAGCAGAAGATTTGGTATTTAAACTCAGGTCTATATGGCTTAAAGCTTCTTCCCATTTCCACTACTTACACTGTCTCCTTTGGACTTAGAAATTTTGCATCTTAATAGGGAGTATAAAAACCAAATACCTTCAAGAAATAGATTTGTAATGGAATTTCAGGCATGATCAGAGGTAGAGCTATTCAGAAATGAGAAGTCTTTAGATACTCTCTACATCTTGCAATACCAGTGACTCTTCTCACTCACGGCCCCATTTCTGCAGAGAGGTAAGGAACAGGGTCAAACCATAGAAATCTATCCCTAATCCCTGTAAGGGCTGCACAAGTTACAGAATGTGTGGGCAGACAGAATGCTTTAATACCTTTGAAAGAAAAAGAGAGATTATGAAAAAGATATTTTTAACCTGGCTGACATTGTCAGCAGAGTTCTAGATGCATTCTGGGTGTTTTGTTTTAATTACTCCAGACATAGTAAAGAAACTATGATCTCTCCCTTATAAAGGAAGAACTGCATGCCAAAAATGATTAAGAAAATGACATGGGGGGCACCTGGGTGGCTCAGTCAGTTAAGTGCCGGACTTCGGCTCAGGTCATGATCTCACAGTTTGTGGGTTCAAGCCCCACATTGGGCTCTGTGCTGAAAACTCAGAGCCTGGAGCCTGCTTTGGTTTCTGTGTCTCCCTCTCTCTCTGCCCCTCTCCCACTTTCTCTCTCTCTCTCAAAAATAAATAAACATTAAAAAATTTAAAAAAAAAAAAGAAAATGACATGGAGGGCTTTCCACATCTGTGCAACTTCACCGTGGCTTTCTGTTGTTACAAGTAGATTTCCCAAATCCTAAAAGGAAGAAAGTGTTGGGCAGAGGAAGGAGGGCGTCTGAAACACTTTCACAGACTAAGTTCGCAAACAACTTGAAGGCAGCGTCCTCGCATCAGACTATAAGCCTCCCGCGGGAAGGGATCGCATCTTTGGCATGTCTATACTCCTGAGCAGCCAGAGCAGGGTCTGGAGCAGAAGAGGCTCACAGTGATTGTTTAACTGAACTAGGGCAGTACCAGCCTGGGAACTTCCTGTGTAACCCTTCAGGGCACGCAGGCATTTCCCTGTCAGTAAAGGACACTCAGTGCTTCTAGCAGGTTGGTTTCCAGGCCATAAACATCTGGACAATGCTGTCTTATTAACCATTGAGGTGATGCACCTCTTTATGTCTTCCTTTTATCCTTCTCTCCTACCATGCTTCTTTCTACTTTAAGGCAGAACTGGTAAGTATTATACCTACTACAACCTCTGGATGACAGATCTCATCTGACTTTTTACTAATATTTGTCAAGCTCAAACATATGGTATTCTATTGAGTGCATTAGAAAATTAAGATGGATGGGAATGGTTTATCTCTATTTTTTTATACCACAAACATTACAAAAAAAAATCTGCACTAGTGTCCAACTAAATTTTCTCCAGTCTGCCTTATCTAGCATTAAGTCTAAGAAGCCTTACAACAAATATTCATTAAGTACTTATTCTGAGCTTTGTACTATTCTAGGTACAAGGAGTAGGGAATACAGTGTGATAAGTGCTGAGCAGCAGTATCAGTGAAGATCTACAAATGAACAAAGAAGTAGTACATTTTTGTAGCGCTTCCTATTTTTTAAATTACTTTCACACATACTAACTCATGTTTTTCTCAAGGCCACGTTTCGTTCCCTAGGTGGTAAGTACAGCGGGTATTATTAGCAAGTATTAACAAGGCCGTAGAACTTCCCCAAGTTCTGGCAGTGTGTCAGTAGGAGACCTAAAACTAGAATCCAAACCACAAAGATCTAGCCCAGTACTTGAGACACAATCTTCACAATCCATTCCTTCTCCAGGCAGATTGCTTTCCCATATAACCAGTGTCATTCCATAAAACTGTGCATATATTCTGAGATCTCATAATCCCACTCACAATGGAGACCTCTGTCGTTCGACATCTGCCCCAAAGTTCCACATGCAATTATTCTGCCAGGTCAATGAATAGAAATGGTTAACAAACTATGAATTCATACTTAGGGATTCCACTTACCTGTTGTTGATGATTTTGTCTATCAGGAATTTGGGCTGGGCTCAGCTGGGTGATTCACCTATTCCACATGATGTTGATGGTGATCATGCTGCTGCATTCAGCTGACAGATGGCCTCAATCACATGTCTGGCACCTTACAGGGGAAGGCAAGTGGCTGTAACACTGGGACTATCAGCCAGAGCACCTGAACATGACCCTGCCAGTATGGAAGCTTCAGGGTAATAGGACTTCTTGCCTAGAGTCTCAGGGCTCAAGAGTGAGAGGTAGAAGTTCCATGTCTTCTGTGACCTAGCCTCAGAAGTGACATAGCATCACTTCCATAATATTCTTTTGGCCAAAGCAGTCACAAGCCTGTCCCAATTCAACAGAAGAGGCATAGACCCCTATGTCTTCATAAGAAGGGCATCAAAGGACTCATGGCCATGTTTTAAAATACATACGGGTTTCTTATAATTCCTTTTCTTTGCCAAGAGTTATTTCCATTTCCATCCCACCCATTTCTTCTTCTCAGTCACCCAAGTTTTCTAGCCTTCCTCTACCTGTTCTGCACACTCTGAATGTTCCTGTCCCTTGTAGTGTTGCATTGGATGGTCACCTCCTGAATTGTACCCTCATTACACAAGATTCTCAGTCACTGGCTATGGCTACATGAGGTATACACAAGGGACTGAGTCCCCATTACGTTTCCTTTTTTTTTCCTTTTAAAAAAATTTTTTTATTGTCTAATTTACATCCAAGTTAGTTAGCATATGGTGTCCATTACGTTTATTTAAAGGTGCTGTTGCTGGCTGTTTAGTGCCAGGAATGGCTTTTCTCTCCATTGGTGCTGGTTTTGCATTACTCAGTCCCTGAGGCATCCTGCTACTTCCTTGTACACATGTCAGCTCTGAACTGATCTCTGCCAATTGAAAGTGGACTGTCAGAGTTGAGCCTTTACCAATAAGAGGTTTTGTACTTAACAGTACACTTGAGATTGAAGTGCAAAGTGGATAAGAATACAAGCTTTGGGATCAGAAAGATCTGGATCTTTAATCCCTGCATCATCACTCACCGTGTGACCTTGTCCAAGCTACTTAATATTGCTAAGACTTGGTTTCCTAGTCTGTAAAATGGAGACAAAGAGATATACTTCATAGGGTTGTCAAAGGAATTAAAAGGGACTATGTAGAAAGAGCAATTATCACATTGCCTGTTACTCAGTAAATACCCACTAAATGCTAATGTTAGGAGTAGTAGCAGTGGTAATTAACAGTATCTAACTGGTAAAGGACCATGACGATACAAAGTAAAGTACTCATGAACATGCAAATGAGTTTTTAAAGCTCCAGTCCTTTCTCTATAGGTGCATAAACTGGACTCAAAGAAAATCTGTGTACGAATATGGGTATGGACATAATTATACACGTGTTAAGTCAAAATAATTTTTTCTTTCCACCAGGTATATTTTATTTATATTTCTTAAATGTCCAGATAGGTATTTTTCTATCAGTCATTCACACCAGCTTTTTAAGTAATTTTTACTGAGAGAATCTACCTGTCTTGGAAAAGCATTCAAATTCAGTGGTTGGTCTCAGCAGATCACAAAGAATATGGCATGATGAAAATGTCTCCAGGGCATCATAAAGTAACACTTCAATATTTAAGATGTCTGGATTTACTCCAAGGACTGAGACAGACTGCCTATCACCAGCTCAGCTTCAAAATATAGTTCTTGGCTCCAGTCTGCAGTTCAATGAATGTGATCAGTGCAAATACAAGGTGAATAAATCTTAAAGATACTGAACTAAGTTCTTTCCCAAGACAAGAACACAAGGGACAAGACCATCTTGATTAATCGATGCCCATGCTAGTATTTCATCTTGGACTAGCTGATGTGAAAGTTCATGTTATTGACTCCCTGCTTGAATCTTCCTTGGAAAAAAGCAATATTCTGCGTTGAATTGGTTATTATCACAACACCGTCTCCATAGTTAAGATCTGTCAATATTCCTTTATCTGGGAGATACTTAAGGTTCAAGGTTTTACTGGTCCTGACATGAAGTAATTTGCATTACAATTCATGTCACTTACACAGTTCAACCTTTCTGGACAAGTAAGAATCCTCCCAACAAGGACTATATTTACCTACCATTCATCTACAGCTGTGCAGAGGAAACTGGGTGGAGGATAGAGTTAAGGACATTTTAGGGAGTCTGAAATTTTACTTCTCAATAGACAGCAAAGGACTGGAGGAAACATGAAAAGTTCCTAGGTTTGGTGTAAGTAGAGTGTATTAATTACCTAGGGCTGCCATAACAAGGTACCATAAACTGAGTGGCCTATTGTCTCATAGTTCTGAAGGCTACAAGTCCAAAATCAAAGTGTCAACAGGATTGGTTCCTCCTAAGAGCTATGAGGAAGAATCTGTTCCATGGCTCTCCTAGTTTCTGGTGGCCCCAGGCATTCCTTGGCTTATGGCTTCCTAACTCCAATTTCTGCCCCCATCTTCACATAGCCGTTTTCTCCTGTGTGGATTTACATCATCTTCCCTCCATGCATGCCTATCTCTGTGTCCAAATTTCTTTTACATAGGGACATTTGTCATATTGGATTAGGGCCCAGTCTAATGATCTCATTTTAACTCAGTTACCTCTACAAAGAACCTATTTCCAAATATTCTGAGGACCTGGGGGTTAGGACTTCAACAAATCCTTTTTGGGAGACACTATTTAATCCATAATATATAGTAGGCAAAACTTTGAGCAAAACAGAATAAGGAAATGGTGCAGTCATATTACAGCAATGGGGGGCCCAGGAAAAATGCCAAAGTAATATAAAATATTCCCATTCTACTGTTCTAAAACCATCTCTCCATTGGTTAGTCTCCTTTTCTGCAAGCCACTATGTACATCATTCCACTTTCGATCTCTGTAATTCAAAGCAAAGCAAACAGTTCTCCCAGTTCTGTTCTGGGAAATGTAGCTGAACCAAATAGGTTCATCTGTTAGGTACAAGGTTCCCCTGAGTTTTCTGTATTTGTTATTTCTTTAGCAAGAGAATTTGGCATAACTCGCAGCCCCTTGCTTTGTATCTTATTTTGCTAAGAGTAATACATGTGCATGGTAATTATCATTAGACATGCGTTAGTTGTAAATTGATAAAAACCCTTCCAAATGCTGGAACAGTGACCTCATCCTTCTCAGAAGAATGTTTTTCCTCTCTTCACCTCTAGCCTCTACTTCTTAGAACCAACACCACTCAGTAAAGGTTTATATAAAGAACCTACAGTATTTATGATGTTCTTAGGCCATAAATAATGCCTCTGCCACAGACTAGACTCCTGGAAATGGACTTCCAGTTTCTCTCAAGTACACTTCAAGGAAGAACACTATGAATCTGGGAATATCTCCTTCTTTTACCAAAAGAACATATTTTAAGCTTTTGAACGTCCTAAAGGACTAGCTGCAAATACTGTGTTAGAAATGAGGGGCAAGAGACCACTTAATAGAAACCATACCTGAATCCAACTTTGGATATACGTGAGACTTTGAGATTGTGCTCCACAGCAGAAACAATAATGTAGAAAGTAAAGCCAATGTAAGAACTGTATAGACTCATCTTTTTAACTGCAATCTTCCTCCTAGATTGGGTGCTGAGTTTTGAATATTCCAAAGTCAAAAGAGGAGCCATGGTTCAAGAGATACATAGGGGCACCTGGCTGGCTCAGTTGGTAGAGCATGTGACTCTTGATCTGGAGGTCGTGAGTTCAAGCCCCATATTGGGCATAGAGCTTACTTTTAAAAAAGAGAGAGAGAGATGTAAAGAAACATTATGGAAAACTGCCTACTCACTAGAATTTATAGAGTTATAGAATTATAACTAATTGTGATAAATTTGAAAATGAAGTATCAGCATCAAAGCAGCATTTAGTTGCAACATAGTTTTACCTGAGTAATGGATATTACAGAAAATCAAGTTGTGGAAGGTGCATTTACAGCAATAGCAAGATTCATGTCCAACATGTAGATTTCTGGATCTTTCAAAAAGTGCCAGCAGGTGCTTGATGAAAGAAAAAGAAATATTAGAATCATCTTCCTCAAACTCGACCTATTAATTTCAGAGATAGAAGTCATTTAGCTTAATTGTTGTTTGGCTACTTGTGCTAGAGTACTAGTTTTAGATATTTTTCTTTCAAGTTCAACTGTAGCTTCATCATACATACATATTTTGTCACATATCATAACATCAATATGTTGTAATAACTAACTGGAATAGTTATGTTGCATGATCTCAAAACTAGGACAGTCCTTTGAGATCATCTAACCTTTCAAAGTGACTTTTACAAACCTATCACTGTATCTCATATAAGCTTCCAACAACTCTGAACGAGAGGTAGAAAAGATGTTATTAACTCAAAAGAATACAGAGGTCCAGAATGGATGTGGGACATGCCCAAACTCACCCATAAGACAGAGCCAGGCCCTCACACTTCATGCTCTCTGCCATTTTTCATGCCCTTTGCCATTTCTATTTCATGTCTGTATCATCTCCAAACACTTTGCTCACATCTTAGTGACAGTTACTCTCCCCAATCTTTGGCCATAATTCTCAGTAACAGAATCACCCATGATGACAACCACAACCTTTCTCAACTGCTGTCACTTTCAACTCCATCACACTTTAGCCCCAACTTGGGTTTTCCCACCGCTAAGAACTTTCCACCTCTAAGATTTCTAGTCAATTATTTTCTGATACAGTCTCCTCACTTTCTTCTTCCATCCTCACCTCTCTACTCTATCTGCCTTTTGCCATCGTCAGTCAGTCAATAAACACCTATTGAGAACCTACTGCATCCAGGCCTGGGAAATCAGTGGCAGGCTAGTTAACTACCAGCCCAGCCTATACTGAATCTCCCCCATCAGCCGAGTCTACCCTTTGACCTCTTAGTCCTTTGGCAGCTCCCCATACCCAGTCCACACTTGCTCTGAAGGCCTCAACAGTCCCCCAGTAATGTATGGTCATTTCAACTTTACCCTCTCCAGCATCCTAAAATTCTTCAGTTCGCTGATCTTCCAATCCCCATATCTGAGTCGATTCATCATTCATATTCTTTGCCCCAATATTACCTTGCTGCTGGTTAAGATCATAAATCTATGATGACGAGGTCCATCACAAATTCAAGTTCTCCAACTTGACCCAAGACTTTTAAATTACTCCAAGAATTCCAGGAAGAATTTAAAAAAATGGGTGGAAATTTTGAAGATGCAGATTTGGGTTTGAAATAAGATAACAACTTATAATCACATCGGTCAACCAGGAACGAAATAGTAATGAGCTCAGCGTTACTGTTGGTGCTTAAATAAAGTTCAGGAATTCCCAAACATGACTGGCTAGAAGGATCCCTTGGAGAGATTTTTTTGAAATACAGAATCCCAAATCCTACTTCAGATTAGTGAATCAGAACATCTGGGCGGTGTATTTCTAAAGCTCCCCAGAAAATTCTGATGCAGCCAATCCCCAGACTGACATTAGGGTCCCCCTGCACTATACTATTGACTGTGGTTTTTTTCAGGACACAATGAAAGGGATTTCTTCACTGAAGAGGAGTCTGGGTTGGATGATCAGCCTTTACATTTTATTTCCTCTACTTTTTTTCTCCTCTATCTGAACCCAAAACCTGTTAGTGTTACCTATTGCTTACACTCCTTCTCTGCCCCACATATGGCATTTAGAAGCCCTCCCCCCAACATTGATGCAGCCTGGAAGCACAATCCCCACGCCCACCCCGGGTCAGCCGTGCCAGTCCAGGATTCCTGCCAGTCTACAAATGGCGGCGATGAATGCACATGTGAATCCTGTTCCTTCCACATCCACAAACATGAAGCACCACAACTTCTCTTAATTTTCCCACTAATAGGGACTGACGGCTTGCTTTACACTCCACTGCTCTCTTGCCTCATTTGTAATGACTTTATGTTAGCCACAATGAATGTTTCTTCATGTCTGCCCTTACAGCAGAAGTAAAGACAAGATGAACATCATGTCTTTGCTGGACTAAACACTTAAATACACTGCTGCTGCAGTGGCCTTGGTGGGTTCTACTGAGTGCAGCTTATGTCACTGCTTTTGAAACATCTTTATGGTCAGTGACAAGATCAAGCATTACCTCCAGTGATGGTAAGATCCAAATAGCCACTTCCAGTAACATCCCTGAAGATGAGTCATGGTCTGATCAGTTGATTTATAATAAACCTCCCCAACATGTATCTTGATAAAAGCAGACCTTTCAGGAGTTTTTTAAAGTTCCCAACACAGCTTTCCTTTTCATACTTTTCAGTTGCCAAATTATACAAAATTAGAATTTTCCTCATTTACTATGGATTTGATCGATTACATAGTCCTTAAAGATGTTACCTGCAGATATAGTTGCTTGACCCCAATTTCATATACACACACAAAAATAGATAATACTCTAAATGTTATCTCTTCTTGTCTTTTTTCATTAAATTGCAAAAGGTTTCATACAGGTCAGCATAGCTGGTGCCTCCTTACTTTCATTTCTGTAACAATCCTCTTTATTATTAATAACAGTTATGGCAATAAAAGTAATAATAATGTCTACATTTCTTCCCAAGAGCACAAAGGTCTTGGCCCTGGGTACCAACATGCACTAAAATATACAACAGAGGCTGTGTATCTTTTTTTTTTTTTTTTAACATCTTGAATGTCTGAAACAATTTTCCCTTAGTTACTATGAAATTTCTAACAATTCCCAGTTACTAAAGGCAAGAGAGTGGTAAATAACAATAATAATAATTTCCTTTTGACCTTTTAACAGAAGCTTCACATTTTCAGTCTTTCAAGTCTCATATACACATCAATCATAAATTCAATGAAATTGAAAAGACACTGGAGAAACACTTCCGTTTTCTTCTTAAGGAAGAATGAAGGCCAGAAATGACATAGGGGTTTTTCTAACAGGGAAAGTACCTAGAGAAGGCAACCATGACTTATCTAGAAGTACACTGTGTTTCTGAGGAAAGATGGGCTTCGGGCCCCCAGTCTGGACTATTCTCACTCTGAATCATTTGCCCTTCCTCTTCCCTTATTAAAACAGGCTTTTGGAAATGCAACTTCTCTTCAATTCATCTGGTAGACTCCTTACTATCAGTGAAATAGACTTTAATATGTTGGTTGTTTTTTTTTTCCAGGCACCACCCCTACTAATCCACAAGGTGACTGGGTCAAGAGGCGCAGACCAAGCGCTTCTGAAGCACAGAAAGATGAAAATGATTAAACAAAAGCCCCCATTTAGCCCAGACTCTATTTTTTCTTCCTTTCAATTTACTAAACACTTACAGAACTTTTACAGTCCTGGAATAAATGCCCTGGAAAATTGAGCCTGGTTGAGCCTTAAATTCTAAGCTTCATAAGGAGATGGAATCCCAGGTGAGGGTGATAATGGAAAAGAGAGATGAGGCAGGTAAGACTGGGAAGCAAATGCAAGATATTGTCTTTCAAAATTAGCCCCTTCACAAAGAGACAGTCTCCCAGGATAAGCTATAGAGAAAGCTTTCCTCAGAACAGTCCATCAAGGGGTAGAAAGGTAAATTACCCATCAGCACCCTCCCATCTATTAGATCCTGGAGCCATACCAAGTCAGTCACCACCCAGCAACTGCAGTGGGAGATGTCCAGAGCTCCAGCAAGACAGGCAAAGCATCTGAGGTGGCACAAAAGAGATTTCTGATACACTTACCACATGCAATGAAATGTCTTGTATACTATTTCCTACTCAAATGTGGCTACCAAAATTACAGTTAAATATGTCTGAACTGTTTTCAAGTCACAACCAAAGAAAAAATACCTCCTGATCACTGGTTTCCTTTGAAAAAAAAATTATCTAATAATAGTATATAATTTTTTAAGGATTTGTTTTCACCTATGAATTTCATTTACAAACAATAAGCATTCATCAAAGAAAGAAACAGCTGATCTTCTGGATAACTTTTGCTTGCTGAAGCGCCTCTAGATTAGCAGAATTAAATAAATATCAAATAAGGGCTTCTAAGGAAACACTAAGAAACCAAGCGAGCTCTCTAGGCAGTCACTGTGCCAGGAAGGCAGTTACACAAACGACTGACTTTCTCAACAGAGTAGTGCGAGCACGACATCCAGTGCTACGAGAGAAGGGGGAGAAATTTAGGAAAAATAAATCACTCTCTTTGTTAGTATGCAAATAAATTATTTATACACAAAGAATGTGAGCAAATGAGTTATAATGCAGAAAGTCTCTTACAAAGAAATTTTTTAAATGCATCTGCCTGGAAAAATTAAAAAAACTTTTTCTTCTTATCCTACCATATTTTCCACTAAATTGTTTATGCCAAAATAACTGTGCATCTGATGAAATCTGAACCAAGTGTCATTGGATACATCTTTAATTGTGATTAAAACACTTCAGCTCAGTCTAATTTCTTTCGGTCCCAAGTGTGTCCAAATGTCCTTAAGCACAAATGACTCTACCATTGTTACCACCATCATTAAGTATTTGGATTGAGTTGAAAATTCATTTTGGATAATAATGTCTTATGTTAAAGAAGTCATTTATTTGAAAGCACAGAAGACAACTTAATTCTACTGTGTACCAAGTCTTAACTTGCCATGAATTAGCCATTCAGGGGTCTTACACCATTAACCCCAAATCCTTGGACTACATTTATTTTCACTTTGTTCAAAATTCTTGAAAAAAATATCTGTTACTTATATTTGATTATTCTCTACCTACAAGGAAAATAAGAAGTCTGCTCAGGCCCTCCAAAATAGCATTGGGACCTTATCTTCTTGTAGGACTGGTCCATACAAAAGATGTCTTAGCCCCTGTACCAGCCTTCCAGGGTTGCCATAATAATGCACCACACAAAGACTGAGTGGATTAAACAACAGAAATTTATTGCATCCTTTTCTGGAAACTAGAAGACCAAAATCAAGGTGTTAGCAGGTTGTTTCCTCTAAGGGCTGTGAGAGAAGGATCTGTTCCTGGCATCTTTTCCTTGGGAGGCAGATGGCTGTTTTCTCCCTGTCTCTTCACATCATCTTATGTCTATGGAAGTCTCTGTGTCCAAATTTCCTTTTTTGATAAAGACAACAGTCATACTGGATTAGAGTCCACTATAATGATCTCATTTTCATCTGATTGCCTCTAAAAGATGCTATTTCCAAATAAAGTCACATTCTTAGGTACTAGGCATGTGAAGAAATCTTTACATCTTGAACATGTGAATTTCGAAAGGAGCACAATTCAGCCCGTAACTCTAACACTCTTGCATCTTGATTATATAGTCTGCAAAGATGGGTTCCGTGCTGGTATTGGCAGAGGTTAGAATGCAGTTTCCAGTTGTCCAATCAGAGCCCTTGGCTGGCTGTGACAACTCCAATAAGTCATTCAACCTCCTTAAGGTCCTTTTCTTCATCTGTAAAATGGGAATGGTAATAGTTTCTACCCGATAGGATTGCAGTGAGGATTAAACAGTCAATCCATGTGAAGTGCTCAGCTCGGTGTCTGGCACATAGTAAGTGCTCCTGATATGTTGCTTATTATTAGCATGAATTATTATTAACCAAAATGATCAATCTAAACTGAAAAGCGAAGGTCATAAACCCAGTGGTGAGAGAAAACAGTTTCTCCTTTTCCTCTCCAACCACCTTAAAGTCCCCTTTACATAAGGCTGCCTTTCAAATTAAGACAGACTTGCAGATCCACACTGTCAGGAACAGTTGGCTTAGAATTACAATGACAGTGGATGCCTGGATGGCTTAGTAGGTTGAGTGTCTGACTCTTGATCTTGGCTTAGGTCATGATCTCATGGTTTGTGGGATTGAATCCCACGTCAAGCTCTGTGATGACAGTGTGGAGCTTGCATAAGATTCTCTCTCTACTCCTCCTCCCTTTGCACTCTCTCTCTCTCTCAAAATAAGTAAATAGCCTTAAAAACAAACAAACAGAATTACAGTGACTGGTCTCCACTTTGCCCCACTCTTTAATAACACAAGATTTCTTTTCTTTTCCTTTCTTTTCTTTCCTTTTCTTTCCTTTTCCTTTTCTTTTCCTTCTCCTTTTCTTTCTCTTTTTTTACATCTGGTTTCTTTTATTCAGCATAATGATTTTTTTCGGTTGAAGTACCATTGATACACAACATTATAACGTTAGTTCCAGTGGTACAACATAGTGATTCAACAACTCTATACATTATGCTATGCTCACCACAAGTGAAGCTACCCTCTATCAACATACAACACTATTACAACACCACTGACTACTGCCAAAAGATCTCTTAAGAGGCAGAGTTGAGGCTAGCTCATTTACTGACCCAACGTCCTACATTACATGAGTCCTCTGCAGGAGATATTATGCCACACAGCTTCCTTCTCACAGTATCTGCTTTTCCATATCTCAGAAGGTCAGTCCTACTCTATGTATCTTATTTGTAAGCAGTTCATATGTTCTTTTATTCAGCCAAAATTAAATTATCAATCTTGGTGTATATGTGTGTGTGTGTTGTTGAATTTTTTTCCCAAAAACTTCCTTTACAAATTTACTAATATTCATGGACTTTATATATTAAATTTATGTAAACCTGGGATAAGAAGGAAGATTCTGTTCTTAAGATTCTAACCTCATATTAGGAGAATCGGAGGCTTGGGATAAATACCTGTTTTTATTGTTTTGTTTTTCTGTTTGGTTTATCTCCTACCTTCATATGGGGCAGGAATAAAAACGGAAAGACCCATGCAGTAGAATGGGTCTCTGAGCACCCCAATGAGACTCCTCTCCTGGTGCAGCTCAGGAAAGGATGAAAATGGCATAGACAAACACTACTCAGCCTGTTCAGAAGATGTGTTTCCTGGGAGAAAATCTAAAACTTCATTACAGCATCCAGGACTATGTTATGACTTTTGTGGTCTCCTTCCCTCATTATACACACATACATACATACTTATTACATTTTTCAATTGATTGGTATAAAGATGTATATATTAATGTTATATATTAAAATAGTTTTTGACCTAAAAGCTCATTTTGTCCTTCTGATTTTATTTTTTTAATGTTTATTTTTATTTTTGAGAGAGCAGAGCACGAGCAAGGAAGGGGCAGAGAGACAGGAAGACACAGAATCCGAAGCAGGCTCCAGGCTCCGAGCTGTCAGCACAGAACCGAAAGTGGGGCTCAAACTCACAGACCACGAGATCATGACCTGCGCCAGTCGGACGCTTAACTGACTGAGCCACTCAGGCACCTCTGTTCTTCTGATTTTAAAAGAAATTAAAAGAAATATCATGGGTCCCTAAACTATCGTGGGCCACAGGCATTGTGTCTACTGTGTCCAGCAGATGTCAGTCCTGAAAGTATTTGAGGTACTATCATATTTGATATGACTTACTTAAGCAACTCATTTAATGACATCAAAGAGGCATTCAACTTTTCTAACCCTCCTGTGACTAAAGTCCTATAAGAAAGAAAATAATATGCAGGCCGGTTGCAGCTCTGCAATTCCAGCACACATTTGGAGGAGGGTTACACAAACTTTGTGCACATATTCATACTTACCACATCTCAGCGTTTTTAAGTTTATTTATTTATTTTTTTAGTAATCTCTACACCCAAAATGGGGCTCAAACTCACAACCCCAAGATCAAGAGATGCCTGCTCTTCTGACTGAGCCAGCCAGGCACCTCTCCACACCTCAGTTTTTTTCTTTTAATTTTATTTTTCAACGTTTATTTATTTTTGGGACAGAGAGAGACAGAGCATGAATGGGGGAGGGGCAGAGAGAGAGGGAGACACAGAATCGGAACCAGGCCCCAGGCTCTGAGCCATCAGCCCAGAGCCTGACGCGGGGCTCGAACTCACGGACCGCGAGATCGTGACCTGGCTGAAGTCGGACGCTTAACCGACTGCGCCACCCAGGCGCCCCAGCCACACCTCAGTTTTAAAGCACCTACTTCATTCTCTTTGAATTTCCTTTGTAGATACATAAATAAATAAAGTAGCATTTGCTGCTTTTTAAAAAAATGTTTGTTTATTTTTGAGAGAAAGCCAGATGGAGTGTGAGCAGGGAGGGGCAGACAGAGGGAGACACAGAATCTGAAGCAGGCTCCAGCTCTGAGCTGTCAGCACAGAGCCCCATGCACCTTTCACACATCAAAGTTACTAATGAAAAAAGAAAGGAAACTAATGTTTCCTGAGAGCATACTGTGTATCAGGAATTGTCTTGGGTACATTCACATGGATAGTTAAGGGAGATAAAGATTATTATCTTCATTTTTATAAATAAGGAAACTGAGATTAAAGAAGTCAACTGATTTGTCTAAAATAACAGAATTTTGGGGCACCTGGGTGGCTCAGTCGGTTAAGTGTCCAACTTTGGCTCAAGTCATGATGTCACAGTTTGTGGGTTCAAGCCCCGTATCGGGCTCTGTGCTGACAGTTTAGAGCCTGAAGCTTGCTTCAGATTCTATGTCTCCCTCTCCCTCTGCCCCTCCCCCACTGTGCTCTGTCTCCAAAGGTGAATAAATGTTAAAAATAATAAATAAATAAATAAATAAATAAATAAATAAATAAAATAACAGAATTTAGTAATGGTGGAGTTAGGATTCAAATGCAGGTGTTTTGCATTTCAATGTCCTTCCCACCCTACCAAATAGATTACTACTTTGAATTGTCCTATTTAATCTCTTCATATAAAAAGATTTGAAATGACATTTTTTAAGAGAAAGTAACCATTTTCAAATTAAGCCAGTTATCAGGTAAGATCATATCATCTAACAGAATCACATCATCTAACAGATGATGTTAGATCTAACAGATATGATCTGTTAGATCATATCATCTAACAGAATCTTTTTGAACCAGAGATACATTGGAAGATCCCTAATATTCAATCCCTTCATATTCTGGATGAAGAAATCCCAGAAGCACTTGTGACATTTACAACATCACATAGAAGTCAGTGCACTTGCAATCATTGCCCCTCACTAAACACAAAAAGCAAAAATAAATAACCTTTATATATGAAGCACAAAAAAAAAATTGTAGAAAAGAGTAACATGAAGAGAGAGCTATCCTGAACCATTTTTTCATGGTTTAGATTGCTGCTAAACATACCTTTCTTTATCCATCATCATATGCCCCAGACTGAAGATCAAGGAAGTCGATGTCATAGGAATTTAAGTTTGTAGAAACAACTGTGGGTTTCAGCAGGCTTTGATGAAGACTGAACTGGGCTTTGAAAGATAGGTAGGAGTTGAAGTGCTCACAGAGTGCTTCCTAGGTGATCAGAACAAAGCTAGGGATGGAACCACATTAGCACTTGCCCTGAGCTTTAAAACTTTAGAAAGCAATTTCATAAACCCTACCTCCATTATAACTTATAACCCTACAAGGTTTTTTTTTAAACAAATATATACAATTTTATTGCTCTTAAGTTAAAAATAAATGAACACTTGTAAAAATTTTCAAAACCATACAGAAGTACACAGAGTAAAAAGTGAAAGTTTCCCTTAATCCTGTCAATAAATTCTATCCCAGAGCCTTTTCTCATAGGTAAAGTTTGGCATATGTGCCCTTTCAGACCTTACACAATGCATTTATACATGGACATGCACACACACACGAGTACTAGCAAAACCAGAAAAGCTGGGGATGGGGGCAGGAGATTTATTGGAAGAAGAGAACCTTTGGGGAGAGCACTGAGAGATTTGAGGATAAATATTTTGTGACAGGCAATGTAACCCATACATTATTGGAGCTGTCGGAGTTATAATTTATGTTTGGTTGAGACAGGGAGGGAGGGAGAGAGTTAAAAATAATTAATGAGGGGCACCTGGGTGGCTCAGTTGGTTAAGCATCCGACTTCAGCTCAGGTCATGATCTAACGGCTAGTGGCTTTAAGCCCCTCGTCGGGCTCTGTGCTGGCAGCTTGGAGCCTGGAGCCCACTTCGGATTTTGTGTCTCCCTCTCTCTCTCTGCCCCTCCCCACTTGCACTCTCTCTCTCTGTCTTAAAAATAAATGAACATTAAGAACAAAAAAAATAAAATAATTAGTGAAAGTCCTCATGGTGGGTGCTGTGGAAGAGCAGAATCATCCCACAGAGCCTAGTTACTTAGGGTACATAGGTTATAGAAATTGGAAGGAACAAGGCTGTCAAGTACTCCAATCTCCAGGCTGAAGAATCCACAGAATTTTTCCTGGAGGCAACAAGAAGTCATTGAGGGCTGAGCATGGGATGGGTGACGTGACTGATGTCTGAGGAAAATTCGTCTTGCAGCAGTAGGCAGGAGAATAGATTCTGAAGTTATGGAGACCAATTAAGAAGTTATTAGATCCTTAAAGCACATATTCTCAAGGAAATAGTCTTAAATAAGGTCAAAGGTTTATACACAAGTATTTTCCCCACAGTGTTATAAAAGCAAAAAAGTTTCTAAACATGGAAACAACCAAAATATCCAAAAATAGAGAAATAGTTAAGTAAATGATGGTATCCCCAATCCAATGAAATTTCATGAAGCCATTAAAAATAATGTTTTTGTAAAACACTTAGTGACATGAAAAATGCTGGTAATGCAACGTTGAGTGAAAACACAGACACAAAACTATATACGAGCTTGACCCCAATTATATAGAGAATTTCCTTAAGAATACTGTTGTGATTATCTTGCCTTAGGAAAAGACCATTAGTCATAATGAACATGTTTTAGTTTATAATGCTCTGCTTTCAGTAAATAAATTACAGAAAACTTTTATGTATCAGCATGACTTGGCTAAAGGAATGTTTTGATTCCTATTATTAGTTCAGGTTTATCTTCCTAAGCATAAGAAAGGAGACGAGCCTATAATAATTAGACTCCACTTCTCTGAGTAGGTCTTAGAAGTAAATAAACTAATGAAATGTAAGACCCATTTTTTTTTACAGATTTATTTTTCTTAAATATGAAATTTATTGTCAAATTGGTTTCCATACAACACCCAGGGCTCATCCCAACAGGCGCCTTCCCCAACACCCAACACCCACCCCCCCATCAACCCTCAGTTTGTTTTCAGTTTTTAAGAGG
The DNA here is from genome assembly GCF_022079265.1 of Lynx rufus. Lineage (NCBI taxonomy): Eukaryota > Metazoa > Chordata > Mammalia > Carnivora > Felidae > Lynx > Lynx rufus. The sequence continues at coordinate 56,595,200 of NW_025814834.1, read as the reverse complement.
TAAGACCCATTTCTAATAAAACAACACTGAACCGGTAGGGAGCCAGTACCTGCTCATAGATCCCTTACAATACCAATATTTAGAAACAAAACCAAAAGTTGTACATCCACATCGGTCTAGAAAGAAAGAAATCAAAGTCATCGCTCTTATCGCTGGGAAATGGCACTATGGGTGATGCGTTTCACCGTTATGTTAATAAGCATGTATTACTTTGAAAATTAGGGGAAAATTTTCTTGTTTAACTGGGTTTTTTTGTTTGTTTAAATAAAGGAGCAAGTGCTTAATACTATAAAATGCAGGAAGAGAGAAAAAGAAGATTGAGAAGTGCCTTCTAATTCAGGACATAAAGGCTTGATAAATAACAGTTTACAGTTGTATAGATATTTCATAGACTTTTCAAATAAAGAGGATTATAGACATTAAAGAAACCCAAATAGGGGGACGGCTGGATGGCTTAGTCGGTTAAGTGTCCAACTTCGGCTCAGGTCATGATCTCAGGGTTCATGGGTTCGAGCCCCACATCAGGCTCTGTGCTGACAGCTTGGAGCCTGGAGCCTGCTTCAGATTCTGTGTCTCCCTCTCTCTCTCTGCCCTTCCCCTGCTCGCATTCTGTCTCTGTCTTCCAAAAATGAATAAACGTTAAAAAAATTTTTTAAGAAAAAAAAGAAACCCAAGTAGGTAATTTTCTTGAGCTTTTCCCAAAAAATCTGTGTGGAATAAAGTAGAAAAGTGAAAAGGTACATTCCCTCTACCAAACCTTTCCCAAAACTCCCAACATAGCTTTCAATCAGCACTGTCAGTATGGTAATGCAATACAAGAACATTTCAAAATTGCAATTACTAGTACAAAACAAGCAAAACAATAAAGAGAGGAAAACTACACAATATTGCTGTGACATTTTTTGAAGGGCACGGAGTTCAGACCCATCCTTGACTTACACCAAGTTCTCAAATCATCATGCTATAGATCTAGCATTGTAACTACTTCATAAATGCTAATAGGACTATAAAGTTACTGTAATGATTTATAATAATGAAGACAGAGTCTCCTAAATTAGCAGTCTATTCTCCATTTTCCACCAAAATAGTCAACAGGTAAATTTCATTTTGTCATAAAATTTCTATTTCTATTATTTCAGTCGTTAAGCCAAATGGTAATGAAATAAAAATTTACAGTGTCTGATGGGGCTAGGATTAACCCAATCCTGCCCACAGTCTTCATTAAAATTGACTGTGGCCTTTCTCCCTGCCCCCTGCTTCCCCCAGAAGAAATGGTCACCTCTGGACCACCCAGAGCTTCCTGTCCACTCTCACAAGAATTTCTCTGGGTAATTATGTAAAGCTCAAATAAAATCAAGTAAAATTAAATAGAAATGAGACATGTTCTAATTTCACTAACAAAAACTAATGACTAAGAAAAGTTTATACCACACCTATAGAGCTTTTGTTTCTGCAGTAGCAATGGACGTACAATAAGAATATGGAGGGGGCACCTGGGTGGCTCAGTCAAGTAAGCTCCCACTTTGGTTCAGGTCACGATCTTGGGGTTCTCGAGTTTGAGACCTGTGTCGGGCTCTGTGCTGACAGCTCAGAGCCTGGAGCCTGCTTCGGATTCTGCTTCTCCCACTCTCTCTGCCCCTCCCCCCCCCCCGCTCTCTCTTGTGCTCTCTCTCTCTCTCTCTGTCTCAAAGGTAAATTAAAAAAATTTTTTTAAAAGAATATGGAGAGAGATTAACAAAAAAATGTCACATGGTATGTTTTTGCAGTCAAGCACATTCATGATTTTTTCTGATCTCACACTTAGCCTTCTTAACTTGTTTTTATTTTTTTATTATTTTTTTAATGTTGATTTGTTTTTGAGAGAGAGACAGACAGTGCAAGTGGGGGAGGAGCCAAGAGAGGGGGAGACACAGAATCCAAAGCAGACTCCAGGCTCTGAGCTGTCAGCACAGAGCCCGATGCAGGGCTTGAACTTACAAAGTGTGACATCATGAGCTGAGCTGAGGTCAATGCTTAACCTACTGAGTCACCCAGTCACCCCTCTTAATTTGTTTTTAAATTTCAGCATTGTTAAGTGACCTGAAAGTTGTAAATTAATGGTTCAGTCAGCAAGCATCCAACTTCGGCTCAGGTCATGATCTCGCAGTCTGTGAGTTCAAGCCCCAGGTCAGGCTCTGTGCTGACAGCTCAGAGCCTGAAGCCTGCTTAGGATTCTGTGTCTCCCTCTCTCTCTGCCCCTCCCCTGCTCACTCTCTGTCTCTCTCTCTCTCTCTCTCTGTCTCAAAAATAAATAAAACATAAAAAAATTTTTTTTAATTTTTTTTCTTAACGTTTATTTATTTTTGAGACAGAGAGAGACAGAGCATGAACGGGGGAGGGGCAGAGAGAGAGGGAGACACAGAATCAGAAGCAGGCTCCAGGCTCCGAGCCATCAGCCCAGAGCCTGATGCAGGGCTCGAACTCACGGACCGTGAGATCGTGACCTGAGCTGAAGTCGGACGCTTAACCGACTGAGCCACCCAGGCGCCCCATAAAAAAATTTTTTTAAAGGAAAGAACTATCTATTTCATCAGTGGAAATTTTAAAACTACTAATTCTTTTTCTTTTTTTTTTTTTATTTAGAGAGAGAGAGAGAGAGCACAAATTGAAGAGAGTGGCAAAGAGAAAGAGAGAGAGAGAAAGAGAGAGAGAGAATATTAAGCAGGCTCCACACTCAGCACAGAGGCCCATGCAGGGCTCAATTCCACCACTCTGGGATCATGACCTGAGCCCAAATCAAGAGTTGGACTCTCAACCCACTGACCCACCCAGGCATCCCATTAATTCTTTTTCTAACTGTTGACGATTAGCCCTTCTTCCTCAAAGCCTTCTCTACCCAATATGAGATGAAAAGTAATAAAATCCAAATATTACAGGATCATTAAGTCTTTAACTTACTCTTATATTCTGATTCTATTCTCACAAAGCCTAAGAATATATATAACAATGCCACACTTCAAATCAGTGATGTGTCAATTAATGCATGCTTAGAAAGCCCTTTTTTTCTAGTTCTATTGAGATGTAACTGACATATGCCACTGTACTAGTTTTAGGTGTGCAACATAATGATTTGATACATGTATATATTGCAAAATAATTACCACCATAGTTTAGTTAACATCTATCACCTTACATAGTTACAAATATTTTTTCATCAGGAGAATTTTTAAGGTCTACTCTCTTCACAACTTCTTTTTTTTTTTTTTTTTTTTTTTTTTTTTAAGAAATCTCTATGTCCGACATGGGGCTCAAGCTTACAACCCCAAGAGCTGGATGTTCTACCAACTGAGCCAGCGAGGAGCCCCCTTTTTCTTTTTAAGTAAGCATCAGCTTTCTACTATGCAATACTGTACTGTGGACTATAGTCACCATGCTGTACATGACATCCCGAACTTGCTTATCTTATAACTGGAAGTTTGTAGCTTTTGATCACCTTTGCCTATTTTAGAAAGCTCTTTAAGGATAACAAATCCTATGGCATCCATATGCTCAGCAGCATGACTGTATCTGTTTGGTGGCCTCTAGTTGTGCTGAAAAATTTTCTTGTGAAATAAGACTGCAACCTGAGCTCCCCCAGGCCTCATCAACCTGTGAATATAAACGGAATCATACTAATGATTAGAACTCAAATTCTATGGTCCTTGGGTCCACCCGGCAGGACCTCAACAACCTATACAATTTCTCAAGTGCTTCTGGAAGTACAAGTGTTCCCCAAAGTCAGGTGCTTCTGGAACTCAGGCATGCTCATGAATAATCTGAGAATCTGCTGTGGCCCTCTCTGGGTACTTTCAGGTCACCAGGCACGACTGCCACGTCATCAGGTAAGACTACTATGTCACCAGGCACGACTGCCATGTCACCAGGCTTGCACTCTCTGCCAGACCACACTGCTGCTCTTCTGCCACCAGAGGAACCAGAGATGTGCAGTGGGATCTGGACGATGCCCAACACCTGCGTGATGATGATGAACGCTGACATTACAACCTGTTTGAAAGTTCCAACATAGTGATGTTTGTGTGACTGAGCCATGCAGAATTTTAGGTTTTTCACTATATTGTACACCTGAAACTAATACAATGCTGTATGTTAACAATACTGAAATTAAAATAAAAATGTGATAGAGAAATAAATAGAAATGGGGAAAAAAAAGAATTTTAGGTTTTGTTTGTGTTTTGACTTTTATAGGCAACATGTTCGCCCACAGGAAGCAGATTAACTCTATCACTGGGCCAGGTGTGCCTAGCTCCTCCTTTCTTTAAAATGAGTTCTCCCCCTGGGTAGCTCCCCACCCCCCTTTCATACAGCCTTAAGGTGTTGTCCCATGCATCTACCAGACATATCCACACATAGTCAAACCCCAGCTCAGGCTCAAGTTGAGATCCCCCTATATATTAATCACATCTACTGGAAGGCTAAATGAAAGTGACAACTATGGAAGAAAAAATACTCTTTCAGTTTCCTCTAGAAAAGGCTTCCATGGTTCAAGTTTTGGGTTTATTATTTGGGGAGAAATAATTTTTTTATTCAGAGCAAGTCATTATATTTCTTCCTTTGGTATAAAATTTCACCAAAATAATTGAAAGCATGAATGCTAAAATTCCCAGTTGTTCACTCTCACAAAGTAAATGAGTATTTAAGCCAGGCAAACAGAACCACTTATATTTAACGGTGTCATAAACAGATTGCAAAATATTTTAACCCATTGGTAATTCTTTGGGCCCTCAGTCTCAGTGGATGAAAGAGTAGCTTATGAATGCTACTTCTAAGATTGGTAACATACCCCAGAGTTCCAGTAACTCTTTCCTGTTTCACTGGATAATTTTCAATTGGCTAAATGCAAGTACAAGAAGAAATTGACAGTGGGTCTCAGGAGAGCTGTTTTTCTCCAATGATCTCTTCATTTCTGTGCACTTGTTCTCCCCAACACAACAGTTTTCTCACTGGTTATCAATCTTGGCAGTGGCAGATGGCCTTCCCATTCCATAATTCACTCTCAGATCAAGAGTTCTAAAACATGATACCAGTCTTTTCCTTATCCTCTCACTTATTTAATCACCCCCTGATTCCAGTGAATATGTTTGGGCTACTTGTTAGCAAGAAATACTGATGTTCTTGGAAAGTAAAATCTCCTTTCCATTCTCAAAGTCTTGGGTCACATTTTGAGAGGCAGTCTAGCATGGTACTCAAGAGCACAGACAATGGGCACAGATCACCTGAGCTCAAATATCCACTTCCTCATTTATTAGTTGTATGACCTTGAGCAAGTTACTTAAACTCTCTAAACTCCCAATTTCCTTATTTTTAGAATGAAGATGATAATAAGACCCACTCTACAGATTTGTTATTAGGAATAAATGAGTAATACACATAAAGCCATTAGAAGAGTATCTGGTGCATAATAGGGATTAGTTGTTGTTAATACTTTAGTGCTATTCTGTTGAAGACATGAGGAAGCAAAGCAGGTGAGATTCTGAATAGTACAAATACCATTATCTAAACGGACTTTCCGGGTATTTGGTTCATGGCTGAGTAACACTGAGCAAGTAATTCTCTAAACCTCTGTCTCCTCATCTATAAAATGGTGCTAATTGAAAAAAAATGCATGTAAGTTACTTGGCAATGACCTAACACATAGTAAACACTAATATTAGCTGCCATGTCATCTGTAAAATGATCCATAATTATGTCTGCCTTATAAGAGTATCATAGTGAGATAACATGGGTGAAGGACTAGCATAAATGATTTAATATTTATTAAGCAGAGGGTTGATAGTTTCCTCTCCACACTTTCCTCTCAAACTGTATGGAATTGTATATCATGTCTTTTTAAATTGCCCTTGCCTTTCCTTCCCTTGCCAGCTATACCTGGAAGTTCAAGGAATGAAGGGAGTCAATGATTATGTAAACTCTACCTACCAAGATGACCCTCCACAAATCCATAACTGATAAGCAAACCTTTATCAAAAGTGAGAATTTATCTGCATAATTCTAACTCAAAAAAGATAATTGAATTTCTGGCAACATATCAGACTAAGTATCAGTACCAACCCTTCCTGGAAGTGACTAAAAATGCTGGATATAATATAAGAACATCTTGAATGCATCCATATGAGAGCAAAAGAGTAAGGAATATCTAGAAAGGCATTACTCAATCAACTCTACCCTCACAGCATTTGCTGAACCCAATGAACTTGAGCACAGATTTTTGTGCTCTGGAAACAGAAAACAAAACCCTGGGACCACCCACGTCGGAGTGTGTTATATTAGAACCCTCATAAAACTGGGGCCCAAACACAGAAACTCAGTGAAAGAGGGAACTAAAATAAACTACCCATTTCCACCACCCCTCCGAAAAGATTGCATGGAAAACTAGCAGTCTCAAAACTTGGCAGTGAGTAGAGTGGGGGAAATTATATCCTGAGAATTTATAACCACAAACTACCCTCCCACAAGTTTGCACAACAAATTTTCACTTTTGAAGCAACCTAAATAAAACCTGTCAATTTTATTCAAAGTGGTCCTGGACTAGTAATGCCCCAGGGTGTCTAACAAAGGCAAATGAAAATACTTTGTAGGAAATTGTCTCTTTCACTCTAGGATACAAATAATCTCAGTGGATAATTTTCCAAGGAAAACTCAAGAATGTAAGGGTCAAAATTACTAAACAAAGAGTCAAAGCAATGAGTAAGAGCCAACAGAAACAAAAGTTAGCACAATCAAACCCAAAACACTTCAAATTCTTAAATTATCAGATACAGAACATTAGTATAGAAAAGGTAGGACAAATGGAAATGTAGAAGACAATAAAAATAAATCTAAATATTCTGAAATTACATCAAATATAAGCAGATTAATTGCTTCAGTTAAAAGACAAAGATGCTAAACTTTTTTAGATCTTTCTTTATGCTATTTATAAGGGAAATGGTTAAAGCTGAAAAACACAGACTGAGAATATAAAAGTAAAAAGATACAGAAGGATATACAAGGTAAATACCAAACAAAAGAAATCTGATGTAGCCAGTTCCATGGATGAATACATTTATAGACAAACTTTTTAGACACAAAAACAAAAATTATATAATGGTTGGAAATTTGATTCACTTGGAAGATATCAATTCTGAGTTGCCTACAACTAGTTAAAGCCCTGAAATACACAAAGCAAGGAAAATTGACAAATCCTCCACCATACTGAAAGATTTCAACACACTTTCTCAACAACTGACTGTTGAGATATCAACATAAAAATCAGTAGTTTTATAGAAAACTTAAGCAACACAATGAATAAATTTAAACTAATGAATACATATGAAAACTACACTTAAGGGCTCATAAGGTACATTCTTCCCAAACTTTCTTGAAACATTTTAGTCAAATGCTGTTTTCAAAAAAGTTTCAACAAATCTACCTCCCCTCAAATAGTATCATACAGATGACATTCCCCAACCACAATGGATTTACAACCAAAAACACATAATTATAAAAATTCCTATATGTTTGGAAATTAAGAAACAACCTTTTAAATTACTCAAGGATCAAAGAAGAAATTACAATGGCATCAGAAAACTTTTAGAACTGAATAACAAAATATTACATATCAAAATATTGGTAACATACAAATTATTATATTATAGAGCTAAAGAAACTTAGAGGAAAATATGCAGCTTTAAACTTAAAATAGAAAATAAGAAAAGCTAAAAAATAATGAAAACTGGAGCACCTGTCTGGCTCAGTCCATAGAGAATGCGACTCTTGATCTCGGGGTTGTAAGTTTGAACCCCAAGTTGGGTATAAAGATTACTTAAAAAAATTTTTTGTGTGTGGGGGCATCTGGGTGGCTCAGTCAGTTGAGCATCTGACTTCAGCTCAGGTCATGATCTCACAGTTCATGAGTTTGAGCCCCATGTTGGGCTCTGTGCTGACAGCTTGGAGCCTGGAGCCTGAAGCCTGCTTCAGATTCTGTGTCTCCCTCTCTCTGCCCCTCTCCTGCTCATGCTCTGTCTCTCTGTCTCTGTCTCTGTCTCTCTCTCTCAAAAACCGAATAAAACATTTAAAGTTTTTTTTAAGTAAAAAAAAATTTTAATGTTTATTTATTTTTGAGGGAGAGAGAAACAGAGCACAAGCAGGTGAAGGGCAGAGGGAGAGGGAGATAAAGAATCTGAAGGAGGCTCCAGGCTCTGAGCTGTCAGCACAGGGCCCGACGTGGGGCTCAAACTCACGAACCGTGAGATCATGACCTGAGTTGACGTTAGACCCTTAACTGACTGAGCCGCTGCAGGAGCCCCTACTTTAAAAAATTTTTTAATCTAAAAAAAAAATGAAAACTATGCCTATCTTAAAAAGTTTGTAAAAGGACGGAAAAAAAAAAACAAAGAAAAGATAAGAAAGGAAATAATAAAGCTAGGAGAAAACTAAGTACATAGAAAATGAAAGATTTATCAAAAGTTGGTTCTTGGGGTGGCTGGGTGGCTCAGTCAGTTAAGCGTCCGACTTCAGCTCAGCTCATGATCTCACGGTTCATGAGTTGGAGCCCCGTGTCGGGCTCTGTGCTGACAGCTCAGAGCCTGGAGCCTGCTTGGGACTCTGTGTCTCCCTCTCTCCCTGCCCATCCCATGCTCTGTCTCTGTCTCTCAATAATAAATGTTTTAAAAAAAAAATTTAATAATAAAAAAAATACACACACACACAAATGAGCAAGTGGTTTTATTCAGGAATAAAAGTGAATTAAAGAAGGAAAAATAAGTAATGTTATTGGCTACATTAATCTATGGAAGGAGAAAACTATGACTATCTCAACAAATGCATAAAATGCACATGATAAATTCAATATTCCTAAACAGTAAAATTGTTTAGTAAATCATGAATTAAAATGAATTCCCTTAATCTGATACAGAATATCTACCTTCAAAATTATAGCAAACAACATATTCAATTTTAAATTTTTTTCAAAGCATTCCACTTAAGACCACGAATAAGGTAAGTTTACCTACTTTCCCCACTTCTGTGCAAAATTAAATTGGAGGTCCAGACCAATAAAGCAAGAAAAAGAAATAAGGTATAAGGATTCAGAAAGAAAAAACAAATCTCTCATTATTTGAAAATGATGTGACTGTCTACAAATACAAGCTATAAAAATAAAAAATTCAGTGTATACGCTAAGTGTAAAACCATTATGCAAATTCTATTGTATTTCTATATACCAGTAACAGGCAGAAAAAAATTTTTAAATGTGTCATTTCTCACAGTATCAAAACTACAACATGCTTAGAAATAAATCTAACAATGGATGTGCAAGATCTTTAAGGGAAAAAGTGCAAATTTTTATTGACAGATACTAAAGAAGACTTTAATGAATGAAGAGCTATACAATGTGGCATATAATTTTTAAGAATCCAGGGGGGTTAGAATCTTAGACCAACGCAACAGCATAAAGAGTCCAGAAACAAACCGCACATAAACTGCCATTTAATATATGACAGAAGTGCTAGTGCAGATCAGTGCAAAATGATGGATTTTTTTCAGTAAATAGTGGTGGAGCAGTTTGCTATCAGTATGAAACAATTAAACTCCTACTTCATACATAAATAAAAATCAGTTCCAGGTAAGTTAAAAACTTAAATGTGAAAGGTAACTCGGTAACTCTATAAACCTTTTAGAAGACAATGTAGTCGGGGCGCCTGGGTGGCGCAGTCGGTTAAGCGTCCGACTTCAGCCAGGTCACGATCTCGCGGTCCGTGAGTTCGAGCCCCGCGTCGGGCTCTGGGCTGATGGCTCAGAGCCTGGAGCCTGTTTCCGATTCTGTGTCCCCCTCTCTCTCTGCCCCTCGCCCGTTCATGCTCTGTCTCTCTCTGTCCCAAAAATAAATAAACGTTGAAAAAAATTAAAAAAAAAAAAAAAAGAAGACAATGTAGTCAAACATCTTTATGGTCTCAAGTAGGGAGAAGTCTTAAACTAGACATAAAAAGTTCAAAATCTAAAGGAAAAGACTCACTGCATGGAAATTAATGTCTTCTGTTGATTGAAAAGCATTATAAAAGGTGAAAAGACAAGCCCAACTGAGAGAAGAAAACTGTAACACATTAAGCATCATAATGCAAAATATATATTAAAATTTCTACAAATCAGCAAGAATGACAAACAACCAAATAGAATAATGGAGCACAAATAGCCCATAAACACAAGAAAAGGTGTTCCTTCCTTGCAAATCATGGAATTTCAAACCAGGAAAAGACTGTTCCAAAACTGTCCCAGCCCTTTACAAGAATGAGAATAAGAATGTTCATACTCTGCTGGCAAGAAAGGAAATTGGTATGCTTTTGGAAAATAGCTAGGCATTTCCTAGTAACATTAAGCATGCATATGTACTCTATGATCTCATGTTCACACTCGGAAGTGTGTATCCTAGAGAAATCTGTAGGTGTGTAGGAGACATGTAGAAGGATATGTATAACAGCATTGTTTATTGCAGTGAAAACTGGAAAACAACTTCAATATATTCAGCAGACGAGATCAGTAAGTTGTGGTACACTTTTATAATCAAATGCCATACAGCAATAAAAATTAGTTTACTACAGCTACAAACCCACACGAATGGATCTCAAAAATAAATAAAACGTTTAAAGAAGCAAGACACAGAAGAATCTGTATGGTATGTTTTTACTTATGTAAAATTTTTAAATGGTATGAACTCAACAATATAATGTTCAGGGAACATATAAATAGTCAGTGGTGACCACAAAGAAAAGCAAGGAAAGGATTAACAAAGTCAGAATTGCAGATACTGCCAGAGGAGAAGCAGGACACCATGGGTATTTCTAGGTTACGGTAATGTTCTATTTCTCAGACTGGGTGCTAGATACAGAGGAATCTGTTCTAGTTTTCTTCAAACTGTACACAGATAAGGGTGGGCACCGGGTTGGCTTAGTCGGTTGTGTCTGACTCTTGACTTCAGCTCAGGGCCATGATCTCACGGTTCATGAGTTTGAGCCCCACGTCGGGCTCTGCACTGACAGCACAGAGCCTGCTTGGGATTCTGTCTCCCACTCTCTCGGCCCCTCCCCCACTTGCTTTCTATCTCTCTCTCAAAATAAAATAAAATATAAAAAAAAAAAGAATTTAAACTGTACACATATATTTTCATACATTCTTTTGTATGCCACTATATCTTATAGTAAAAAATGAGATTAAAAACATTTGACATTTGCCTTGATTACCTGAATTTTTCAGACAAAACTATTTTTTTCCTGAATTAGAAGAATAATTATTTCAGTTTTTTCTTTCACACCTGTGAAAGGGAGTCCCGGAACCTGAGCTTTCTATCTTATGCACAACCCCTCTATATTTAGTAACAGGTTTCAGTTAAACAGTGTAGGTTTTCAGTCACTCAAAGCATGGTAGAAAATTATGGCATATCCCTTAAATTCTTAACAGCACTCATAATACTCAAGAAATATCACTCTATGGCAGTGCTGTCCAATAGAAATATAGCATAGGCCAAAGATGTAATTTTAAACTTGCAGTAGCCTCATTTCAACATCTGATCAATATTTTTAAAGTTATTAATGAGACACTTTACATTCTTTTTCATACTAAATTTTCAAAATTCAGTGTGTATTTTACACTTAAAACACATCTCCATCAGGACTAGCCTCATTTCTTTTTTTTTTTTTTTAATTTTTTTCAATATATGAAGTTTATTGTCAAACTGGTTTCCATACAACACCAAGTGCTCATCCCAAAAGGTGCCCTCCTCAATACCCATCACCCACCCTCCCCTCCCTCCCACCCCCATCAACCCTCAGTTTGTTCTCAGTTTTTAAGAGTCTCTTATGCTTTAGGACTAGCCTCATTTCAAGTGCTCAACGGCCCCATGTGGCTTGTGACTACACACTGGACAGCACAGCTTTATGGTCTCCAAAGGAATAAAGATCCACTTGGCTTCAGCTTTAAAGTCTAAAAACAGACCCACGCACCAAACCCAGAGGCCTATTAGACCTCCAAACTACAAAGGAGATTTCTAATTTTAGCATTAAGTAGAGGTAGGTACCTTATTCATAGAGAACAATAGAACCGGTCATTTTTATCTCATCTTTTCTCTTTATATCCCTGAATTTCCTCTGGATTAGGCCTAACAGGAACTTCTTGTAAAAGGGAAATAATAATGCTTTGGACTTCTTAAGCCCATTTTCCCATTTTCCTCAGGGATCTAAAAAATTTTAAGAACATTGGGTTACAAAAAAAAAAAAAAAAACCCACATTGGTTCACTAATCAACAATCTTGATACAATATGCCATTGCAATTCATGTATATTTAAGAAAATTGAGCCTTAGAATAGAATGATTAACATCAAATATAGAGACAGAAACTGAACCCAGGTCTGAGATTCTGAGTCTCCTGAGCATATGTCCATGTTTCTGAAGGTTATTAGATTTTCTTTTGGTTCTACTTGTCTAATTATTCATGCTTAATTCCTTCCATTATTTTTCATATTTCACCTACTCTATTTCATTTCAATATTCTCCCAGCCCTCAGTTGGCTGCAGGAACCAAATATAATATGCTAACACTATGCTTTATTTAGTAAGGTTTCTAAAAGGAAATATACAATTGGTAAATGTTTTGTGTCCTGATTTTTTAAGGATCAGATATTATAATTTTTGTAGAACAATTTTTGTTGCAATAAAAGCCAAATACTGACTAATTACCAGAGAAGGAGAGAATGAGATCATCAATATTTATGGGATTTTTCTTCTAATTTCACTATTTTGCATAGGAAATGTGTATTTTCTTAGGAAGTGTTGTTTAGTGAGTGTATTTATTTTCCAGCAGTAATTGCATGAAGGTGTTACTAATGAGAATCAAGCACTGACTTTCTGGGACTCATTTGTATGCTTATATACACAATCATTTTCCTGGCCTTTTCCTAATTTTGAACTATTTATTATCCACAGCAGCACAAAATATTATTTAACTGACCTCCAGTACATTGGTTTCTGACTTTCAGATTCCATGAACTAACAAAAAATACATGTTTTAATTGAGGGACTATCATAAAGTTGCCAATTTCTTGTTTTGCCAATTACAGTTATAAAAAATAATTAAAACCTACCCCTTATTTTGTCATCATTCCATTAAAGCAATGATTTTCAAACTTTAGCATGCATCAAAACACCTCGAGGGTTATTAAGACGCAGATCCGGTGGGCCCCCCTAGCAGAGTTGCTAATTCAGTAGGACTGAAGAGAGGCCATTTCAACGGCAAATAGGAGGAAAGGAAACCTCGGAATAAAGGAGCATCATTTAAATGGACTAAACTCAATTTACATTTCTCAACTCTCGCGAGGTCTGTGCAAGTTTCACAGTTACAGTCCTTGAAGTAACACTGGAAAGCCAATGTCTTAGTACTGGTAAGGTACTGGTAATGCTGTCTGGTAAGGTAGCCCTAAGTAGCCACAGGTGGCTATTGAACGTTTGAAATGTGGCTACTCTGAATTGAGATGTACACACTGGATTTTTTTAAAGATTTAATACCAAAAAAAGAATGTAAAATATTTCATTAATAATTTTTACATTGATCAGATGTTGAAATGACAACATTTTGGATATATTACCTTAAATAAAAGATATTTTTGCTTTTATTTCCCTTGCCTCCGGAAACATGTCAAGTAAGAAGTTGCTGCAGGACCTCATCAAGATAAAAAGCTTCTGCACAACAAAGGAAACAATCACCAAAACTAAAAGGCAACTGACAGAATGGGAGAAAATATTTGCAAATGACATGTTGGACAAAGGGTTAGTACTGAAAATCTATAAAGAACTTGCCAAACTCAACACCCAAAAAACAAATAATCCAGTGAAGACATGGGCAGAAGATATGAATAGACACTTTTCCAAGGAAGACATCCAGATGGCCAACAGACACATGAAAAGATGCTCAACATCACTCATCATCAGGGAAACACAAACCAAAACCACAATGAGATGCCACCTCACACCAGTCAGAGTGACTGAAATTAACAAACTCAGGAAGCAACAGATGTTGGCAAGGATGCAGAGAAAGGGGAACTCTTTTGCACCGTTGGTGGGAATACAAACTGGTTCAGCCACTCTGGAAAACAGTACGGAGGCTACTCAAAAAATTAAAAACAGAACTACCTTACAACCCAGCAACTGCACTACTATGTGCTTATCTAAAGGATACAAAAATGCTGATTCGAAGGGGCATGTGCACCCCAATGTTTATAGCAGTGTTATCAACAATAGCCCCAGTATGGAAAGAGCCCAAATGTCCATTGACTGATGAATGGATAAAGAATATGTGGTGTGGAGAGAGAGAGAGATTAGATAGATACAAATAGATATCATATATATCTATATATATGACATATATACAATGGAATACTACTCAGCAATGAAAAAGAATGAAATCTTGCCATTTGCAACAACATGGATAGAACTAGAGTGTATTGTGCTCAGCGAAATAAATCACTCAAAGACAGACAGATATTCACTTATATGTGGAATCTGAAAAACACAACAGATGAACATAGGGAAGGGAAGAAAAAATAAGATAAAAACAGGGAGGCAAACCATAAGAGACTCTTTTTTTTTTTTTTGAAACTATTAAATACAGAGAACAAACTGAGGGTTGCTGGAGGAGAGGTGGGTGGGGGGATGGGTTAAATGGGTGATGGGCATTAAGGATGGCACTTTTCGGGATGAGCATTGGGTGTCATATGTAAGAGATTAATCACTAGGTTCTACTCCTGAAGCCAAAACTACACTGTTTGTTAACTAACCTGAATTTAAATTTTTAAAAAAAGATATTAAAAATAATTTCATTTTTTTACTCTTAAAATGTGGCTACTAGAAAATTTCTAATTACATATGTGGCTCACATCGTAATTCTATCAGACAGCACTGCCTGGAGTAAAGGTTCTCAGTGTGGTCTCTGGACCAGTAGCATTGGCATCACCTGGGAACATGTGAGAAACAGAAGTTCTCAGAGAGCACCCAGACTTACTGAATCAGAATCTCTAGGGATAGAACCCTGCAGTTTTTTTTAGTAAACCCTCCAAAAGAGTCTGATCCAGGTTAAAGTTTGAGAACCATTGCTAGAACAATACTTAACAAATTCTAATATGTATACAAATCCCCAAGGGACCTTTTAAAATTCAGATTCTAGTTCAGAAGGTGAGAGGTGGAACTCAAGATTCTGCAATTTTAACAAGCTCCCACATGACCTTAGAAGCTGCAGGTCTTGGGCCATTCTTAGGGTTTTGAAAACCTAGAATATTTACCGTTAATGGAGCACTCTAACCAATATCCATTACAAACAAATCACACAATCTCCAAACTCCAAAGATCACATCTCAAGATTCTAGTTGGGCTGCTGCAAGGGAAGCAAATTGTATTTCTCTGACAGAAGGATTTTTGTCAAGACCCTTGGAGAGCTATAAATAAATTCTTCCATTTAATTGTTTGCATTATCAGACAACCTGCCATGTTCATCGAATAAGAAAAGTGTGTATTTGTGTTCCCATTTTTCCAGTAGGTTAATGGTGATTCAATATATTTAGAGCTGGAAGCTACTTTTACTAGGCTGGAACATTTGAATGAAAAATGGACACTCCAGCTGAATCTCCCTTGGCAAAGTGATCCATTTAATCAGCACTGCTGTTTATATCGAGATAGTGCGTTTTAATCTGAGTTACTATCTGCTGGTTTTAACTAAGAGAAAGTAAAACAAATAAGGAAAGGAGAGGGAACTCTTCTCTTAAACTGTACTGAGTCAATTTGTAGTTTATCCATCATGACAAGGGCCTCTAGAGACAGGGGCAGACCTTCTCAAATTCTGCTTGGTTCCCAGGAGACTCCATCATACATCCAAGAAACAGCTGCTCCAATATTTGAAAGAGGTGTTATTTTTCTTGATTTCCTCCTCCTCTAAGCCTCTTATTATATTTTCCCCACAATTGGCTATAGCAGAAAAATACAGGGAAAAAAATACATTTACAATTGTCTGGGGAGGGGAAAAAAAGCTTACAATCCAACTGAAATGATAGAAAGTAACATTAAGTGCTTAGCTTGTATCATGCCATATTTTTTTAATAAGCCAGAACACAGACATGAGAAGTTAGGAAACATTTCTTGTATAAAATTTTGCCAATAGTCTTTGAAATAAAACTCTAGAAAGCTTTAGTTTCTAACAAAAATCATGTAAGTATAGGAAGAACAAAACACAGAATTAGATGGGTGAGACTTTTTAAACAATTATTCATTACCCTTTCCTTTTAATTTTGACAAAAACCTGCAATATATGGTACATTATCCATGCTAGGTAGAAGAATATGCTCTAAAGTAGATTTCTGGTATCCACACATATACATATCTGTACATATATGTATGTAAATGTATGTATGTATGTAAATGTATATACATATATGTACGTAAATGTATATACATATATGTACATATATGTATGTAAATGCATGTATGTAAATACTTCTTGTTTTTTCAACATTTATGCAATGCCAACCATTAAATTTAATTTATAAAAATCTTAGTCATGAGAAGTCAGTCCACTTTCTGCCTAGTCCACATGCCATTTGAAGAGACAAAGAGTCATATAATGCTGGGGCAATAAAATGAAAAATTTGGCAATTCAGATCTGTGAAGATTGTTCCTTATGTTGTTATAAATATAAAACAGTGTTTATTATTTGGACAGAAACCATACAAACAAGTCCTATAAATCATTAGCTACAATGTAGTTAAAGATTAAAGTCAAATGTTCGATATACTTGAAAACACACAAGTTGTATCTTTTGCATGTTTAGATATACCAGTGGTCATAGTGAGGCAAACACATGTTTGTGGATATTGAATTTGCCAAGAAAGGAAAGTGACTTGTGGAGCCAGTAAAGAATGAACAAGGCATCCTGGAGGGCCTGGACACTTAACAGGCCATCTCCTGGGGTAGGACACTCAGTCCCCCTCTGGTCACACAAAGCAGTGTGACAAATTCCCCTTTCACAAGCCTGGTTTAGGATCCCAGCTATTCCAATTTCCAGCATGTTGACTTTGAACAAGTCACTTACCCTTCTTCCACCTCAGTGTCCTCAACTCAGGTTGATCCTGAGTGAAGAGCAACGTTTTCCCCAGTGATTTCTGGATAAATCATTTTCTTCCTTGGACTCCAGCACCCTGTGATCTTTAGTTCCTTTCAAACTGCAGGACAACAGCATCTACTTTTCAGCACTGTTGAATATATTAAAAGTAATGTATGTATGTGTACATTTCCTGGAACAAGTTGGTGCTCAGTTACTATACTGTGCAAACATGCACAAGGGAAGTGGAGATGTGACAGGCAGAGAGGCAGAGAGACCCGCTACTCTCTCCATTCCCCTCCTACATGGTGATTCTGGTCCCTCTGAGGAACAGAAGAGACGCTTAGCTTCTTTGAGTCAGCTAGTAAAGGTCTGTGTAATCTTTTAAAACCGTGGGACTTTCAGTTAATTCAGAAACCAATGATCACTCTATGTACATGTTACACAGTTTCCTTACAAGTCCGAGCTCAAGCCTAGCACCACTCAGCTGAAAGACTGCCCAAAAGATGATACTGAGTGCAAATGACCTGGATATAAGGTCAGGAAGGTTCCATGCTGCAGAGTAAAATACCAACTTCTTTGTGTGGACCCTGCTGACATCTCCCCACTCTGCCCCAAGTATTCTGAGAGTCCAAACACTGTCTTCTCCTAGAAGCAGTCCCAAAGCTTCCAGCCCCCTCTCCATCCCCAGTGTGCTTACCACAGTCTGCTAAACTGATGCTCTTCCTAGAGACCAGCGGTTATCAAACTTTCTCCGAATCACCATAGGACTTGTTAAAACACAGTGCCAGGTCTCACCCCCAGACTTTCTGATTTAGCAGGTCTGGGGTGGAGCGTGAGAATTTGCTTTTCCAACAAGTTCCCAGGAATGCCCCTGTTGCTGGTCCAAGATCAAACTTGGAGAACCGCTGCTCCAGTCTACCAGTTCCTTGAGAAGAACCTCAATTTCTTTTATTCAGTCCCAAACACCTAACACAGCCTGACGTATGGTAGACATTCAAACAGTGTTGAATGGAAGCTATGGGTGAACCAATGAATCTCTTTCCATTTCAGTTGGAGATAGAATGACAAATTAGTCTCACAGTACAAGAACCCAAGACACCCCTCCATTAATATTAAGCTCCCTATTAAAACAAGCAGAGGGGGACAGCCATTGTGCTGGGCTCTGAGCTACAGCACACTGACCATCTGGTGCTGCTGAAAGCTGGCATATGAAAATTTCACTTTTCTAAAAATGTATTTAAATTCAAGTTAGTTAATATACTGTGTAATTAGTATTGGTTTCAGGAGTAGGACCCAGTGATTCATATGACACCCAGTGCTCATCTCAACAAGTGGGCGGATGGGCTAAATGGGTGATGGGCATTAAGGAGGGCACTTGTTGGGAAAACTTACTGTTAATACATGAAATCTCCCCCCTAGAATCAGAGACTTGGTTTGATTGGAGATTAAAACAGTAAACCTTCTCGTCCGTTAAATCTCTCTTCTTTGATAGTACTCATACGTGAATAAGTAAAAGAAGACAAATAAGCCACTGGCATTAGTAATGTCTTTAGGACAACTAAATTCATTTCAAAAATGTGATAGCAGGTGATCTTTCCCAAGATTGACACCCTAAATTAGGTCAGTCAAATTTCTGTGGTCATAGGGAGTCTTGTTTAAAATACAGATACCCAACGCCCTCCTGTGGAGAGTCTAAACTCAAGTAGGTATGTGATGGGGCCCCTGGAATCAGTCTTTCTAACAAGTTTCCGATGGCGCCCTAATGGTAGTTTTTTTGTTTTTTTGTTTTTTGTTTTTTATCTCCCGAGCCAATTTTAATGTACAGTTAGGACTAGGGACCACTGCAAGAACCCAGGTAAAAGTTTTCCCATAAAATTATTTTTGACCTAATATTTTTCACCTGGAATAGGTTAGGTCATGGTGCAAAAGGCCAGGTTCTCAACCTGGAATGTGGCTTTGTTGCCCTTCAGTTTCCTGAAAGGAATAAATGTGTAAGGCATTTCTACCAAAGATCATGTTTTGCGTCATGGCTCTATGGAGCTCGACCTACTCCAATGATAACAATAGAGCCATTAGTCAAAAGACCTCAGGAAAAGGGGAAACTTGTCACAGGATGATGCCAATAACCCAATTATTCTGAATTCAAAAACTAAACCTTTAACACTTGTCTTATAGCATCAGAACCACGGGTATGATCTGGAGAAGTAATTAGCATATCAGAATATTATGCCAGGACAATGTCAGAGTAAAATAAAGGTAGGCTCTGGAATGTTACAGGGGATGGAACTAGGAATGGTCTTGCATTTCAGTGTTAATATGGTGGTGTCAACAATTAACTTTCCACTGAAAAAAAAATTTTCCTGTTTATACATATGCTCTGGTGGGAAAAAAATTTTTGATGTCGTTAGATATTATGTTTTGAAAAGAACTTCCTTTGTGCTGTTTATTTAAGGTGAATTATAGTTTTACTTGAGAAAGTAAGAATTTGTTTTTAAATCAAAATGTCTCAAAATCATACTTGTTTTCCTACCTCTCTTCACTCTCTTGCCTTCACGTGAAGTCCCAAGAATAAAATCTAAGCATCTTGCCAACACACTCAATTGTACTGGCCTCTGCTCAAGGGTCTAGGGGAGGCCAGTCAAGCTATGGGAGGTCTGAAGCCCCTCAGTTCAATAAATTGTTTAGTATGAGCACTAATTTTTACTGTTGTGTAATAAAACCAAATGTTTTCCAAAACGGACAGCAGACAAAAGTAGAAAAATAGGCTTCTAGGACACACACTCATGGAGACTTCACAGCTAAGAAGTCATTTTTCTAAAACATAAACAGTGTTGCAAAGTGCATTCATTCTTAGCACAGCACGGGCATACAGGAGCCGCTGGATGAGCGCCTGATGGCATTAGCTTTCTTTCAACAACTGTCCATGTCTTTCATTAAACAACTACCATCCAAAAAAAAAAAAAATCATTTCTTACAAAAGAATGCTTTGAGGAATGAAAGGCTGCAAATGTGCAAACTAAAGTTCATTGCATTTTTAATAAGAATTTCGAGCACAATAAAGATTTTATGCCCAAATATATTACAAAGGAATAGATGTAATGCTACATTAAACGGTTACTACACTAGGTTCATTTGCCTCTTTCTTTTTTTCCATGCCCAAAGCCATAGCCTTCCTTTTAAAAAGGAAGAAGACTGAGATTCATGTAATAGTCCCCATTTTTATGTCTGCAAGTCTTCAGGCATCATTTAGTCCCCTGGACCCTGCTGTTCGTGATGGGAGTCTGGGCTGCATGGGCCAAGGGAAGGAGGCATGGCCACAGGCTCATGCCTCTGCTAGGCCCTCCGCTTACCCCTTTCTCAAAGTGGCCAAATTCACCCTTAACAATTCCTCGGGTGGGAGATTCAAAAGCTCTCATGTGCAGAAACACCTACACCAAGAAAGCAGAAAAAAAAGCAACCTCCCTCTCTCCTATCACCCAGGTTCGTGTGACTATTTAAATTTGTTAAATTGGCGGGGTGTCTGGGGGTGGCTCAGTCAGTTAAGCGTCCAGCTCTTGGTCTTGGCTCAGATCATGACCTCATGGTTCGTGGGTTCAAGCCCTGAGTCCAGCTCTGCACTGACTGTGCAGAGCATGCTTGGGATTCTCTCGCTCCCTCTCTCTGGCCCTCACCTGCTCTCTCTTTCTCTCCCTCAATAAATAATTAAACTTTAAATTTGCTGAGTTCGATAAAATTTAAAATTCCATTCCTCATTTGTACTAGCTGCACGTCAAAGAACTCCACACCCACCTGTGCCTAGAGACTGCCATATTGAACAGCACAGACATAGAAAGGTCTATCAGACAGCACTAGTCTCTTGAGAGCAGAGCCAAGGAGGGGAATAACAGTACCCTTGCCACTTGGAGCCTCAACCAAGAAGGAGAGAAGACGACATAGGGCGATCCACTATTTCTCAGAGCATGTGTTTAGTGCTTCCAAATGCACCCCTATCTCTTCCCCCATAGGTTCCACCCTCTCTCCTCCTCAGATCTTTCCCATATTTCCTGAGCCAGGGGGAGGACAGGGGTGGGAGCGTGTGAGAGGTTTTTTGAAGGCAATTTTTGAAAAAACAAAAACAGTGAGTACCTCTTGTATTCAGCTCACTGGAGTAGCTTCCATGTGGAAGTTCCTCTTGTAATCCCTAGATGTTTAGCAGGGGCATATTTATTCAGGTATAATTAATATTATTTTATCTAATTATTAATGTTATTTATATAATTAATATATTATATTTTTATATGTTATAATTGTTTTTGCCATCATACTGTTTGGAATTTGGCATTTGTATTCATGCTGACTCAAGTAATAGCCATGGTCGTTTAATTTTAAAGCTTTAAAATAATAGTTTTAATATTGATGAAGAAGGATCTTGCTAATACTTTTTTATTTTAAAACCTTTTTAAGTTTATTTATGTACTTTTGACAGAGAGCATGAACGGGATGGTGGGAAGGGCAAAGAAAGAGAGAGAATCCCAAGCAGGCTCTGTGCTAACAGCTCTGTGCTAACAGCTCTGTGCTAACAGCACAGAGCCTGACATGGGGCTCAAACCTACAAACCATGAGATCGTGACCTGAGCCGAACGCCACCCAGGTACCCGGCTACTGCTTTTAAATAAAACTCTGCCAACAATTCCACATATATTAAAATATAAAAAGAATAATAACTAATAGTAACGAAGTCATTTTTTTCTTCATGTGGGAAAAGCACAACCCTTTTATTTCCAACACATCTGAGTGGAGCTGAAGAGACTGGCTTTAGCAGACACAGTTACATTCCCTGATATTCAGCTGTTCTCCGCTTCAGGGAACACAAAGATTCTAACTCTCTCACCCTTTTGAACTTAGACATGGCCATGTAGTTATTTGTGACCACTGAAATGAGGGCAGAAGTGAGTATTTCACTTCCAGGCAAAAGCATTAATTGGCAGTTCTTGACTCCACACTTGTCCTCCCTGCTTTGATGAGCCCTGAAGCATCATACTGGTGGGTCACATCTTAAGATGGTAAAATTGCCATCTGTGAAGGAGATGACCACATGTAGCAGAATTCCCTGCCCACAGATGTACCAATCCACCCTACACATCACCCTACAGATCAAGAAATAAACCTTTCTTGTTTTAGCCACTGATACTTGGGGTTATTTTTATTGCAAGCACAACTAGCCTATTCTGATTAGTACACAAAACCATAAGCAACAGAGTCTCAATGCTTTCATAGCAAACTGTTTCTGCTACTTAGAGATATGAAGCCAGATTTTTCCACGTGTTTGTCAATTAGACACCTTTTGAAATATTACTATTACTTCTTTTAGGGATTTCCTGAGAGTGGGTCTCTAGTAAAACTCCATGATGATGTATCATGGATTTTATTATACACAAACACATCATACCTCATGTGCCTGGAGCTATCCCTTCAGTACTGTTTGAAATGTTACCCTTGCCTTCTGACACTATTGTTCTGTATTGTGTGCATATAACTTAGCTTCCTTGTGAATCCCTCCCTGACACTTCTTCCCTCCTGTGCTCACTGAGGCAGACCTCTGTTACAGCACAACACATTGCACTGTTGCTACCCAGATACAAGAAAGTGCACTGTTGAGAGGGAGGAATCCTGTGGACTCATCTCCATTTCCCCAGCGTGCAGCACATTATCTGAGAGTAGATAACTACTAACTGTTTGAGTGGAGAATGGATAGATGTTTTCACAGGTTTGTTCATAACAAAGATTTGTTCTTTAGCCCCTCTCCATTTTTATCCCCTTCTTCCAGCACCATATCAAAGAAACACACAACCTTGTAAGAATAATGTTCTCTAAACACACCTTTGGGGCCAAATCCCTGAACAATCCATCGTGCCATTGAAGTTGTGGTTAAGCTCACAATCTCTGAAAATGTCTGAAAATGTCAGCCTAGATTCATTTTTTTAAGTGTTTATTTATTTATTTTGAGAGACAGAGAGAGGGAGAGAGTATCCAAAGCAGGCTCTACACACAGTTTGGAGCCTGATGCAGGGCTTGATATCACCACTGTGAAATCATGACCTGGGCCAAAATCAAGAGTCGACATTTAACAGATTGAGCTACCCAGGTGCCTCTGTCAGCCTAGATTCAAATTCTAGTTCTGCTACTTACCAGCATTACGATCCTGGGCAAGTTGCTGAACTTATCTAGGGGTCAGTTTCTTCATCTGTAAAACAGGACCTCTCTCACAGGCTTGTGAAAATCCAGTGAGTATAAAGCACTCAGCTTTAGTGTGTCTGTGCCAGACACAGAGTCAGCACTTTGTAACTATTAGATCTAAAGGCCTGCTGTGCTCCAGGTACTCCTCTGGTCAGCAGTTCCCACATCACATGGATGCTTTGAGTAATGCCACATCTCAGGTCCCACTTGTAGCCACTTAAACCAAAATCTGCTTTTTAACAAAACCCCAAGGTGATTCAACAGCACATTAATGTTTGAGAAGCACCACTTTAGAGTATTTCCCAGTTGAAGCATTCTCCAATTTAAAATGATTTCAGGGCACCTGGGTGGCTCAGTGGGTTAAGCATCCACTCTTGATTTCGGCTCAGGTCATGATCTCAGGGTTGTGAGATTGAGTGCTGAGTTGGGCTCCCTGCCAGGCATGGGGCCTGCTTAAGATTCTCTCTCTCCCTCTCCCTCTGCCCTTCCCCCCTCTCACAATAAAATAAAATAAAATAAAATAAAATAAAATAAAATAAAATAAAATAAAATAAAATAAAATAAAATAAGAACGATTTCAAATGATATGAATGATCCTGTTTCCTTGAAACAAGAGTGCTTAAAGTAGTGGTTCTCTACCCTCACTATGCATCAGAATCCCAGTGTGAGTTTTAAGAGAAATCCCACATGGCTAGGCCCAACCCCACCTAAACCCAACCACCCCCCACACTAAGCCACCCTGCCCCCCAGAGACACATTTTTCAGGTGGGTGCAACTTAGGCATCCTATTTTTTTTTTAATGTTTTATTTATTTTTGAGAGAGAGAGCAGGAGCAGGAGCATGGGAGTGACAGAGAGAGGGGGACAGAAGATCTGAGGCAGGCTTCACACCAACAGCAGCAAGCCTGATGTAGGGCTCGAACTCACGAACTGCAAGACCATGACCTAAGCTGAAGTTGGATGCTCGCCCGACTGAGTCACCCAGGTGCCCCTAGGTATCCTAGTATTTAAAAAATATTCCCGGGTAATTTTCACAAGATTGAGACCCATATGCTCAGAGACAGCATGCAATTCTGACAAGGTCTTTGTGGTGACTGGGTTCACTGGGAAAAGAACCTGGGTCAGTAAAAAGCAGCTCATCTGTAACTTGAGGAAAGGGTTCCAGTAAGCCCTGTCAGGTTTGTAGGACTTCTGCTGTTCTCCCCTCGGTGTGATGGCCTGTGCTGGCCCTTCACACACACCCCCTCAGATCTCGACCCAGCTGCTTGGACTCTGGCCTGGAACCTTCACCTTCACTCCCTCACTGTCCACTCCATTCCAGTTCCATTCATCCCTGGTTCAGGTACTGTCTGCCGCCCAGGTCCTGACTTCTCAGTCCCTTCTGCCTGTTCACCCACATCTCCTGCTTCTGACCCAGGGCTGGTCCTTATCCCGATCCTGATCAGAACTAGAAGAGACTTTCTGAGGGCCATGGCTCTGAGGAAGAAACAATACAAACCCTTCCCCCCAAAGACTAGGGGAGCTGGGGAGGGATACTTATCTGCCTGAAGACTATAGAAACCAGGGTTGCCTGGCTGGCTCAGTTGGTGGAGTGTGCAACTCTTGATCTCGGGGTTGTGAGTTCAAGCCCCACATTGGGTATAGAGATTATCTAATTAAATAAAACTTTTTTTAAAAAAATGTAGAAACTGGCCTCTCAGACCTGAGGGTGCCAGCAGCTATGCCTCAATCATATGTCTTCCCATGCCAATTAACTTTAGCAGTGAAATATATAATAACAGAGAATATGAAGCTATTAAAAATTGCAATTGTGCACTTTTTAATTTTGAAAATTTCATAGCAAAAATCTCTGGGGTTGACCCAAGTGTTGGAAAACAATGATTTTAAAACTTGCTCCTATCAAAAAAGATGTGGTACATATACACAATGGAACATTATTCAGCCATAAGAGAGAAAGATATCCCCCACTTGCAACAACATGGATGGACCTTGAGCACATTGTGTTAATGAGACAAGTCAGACATAGGAAGACAAGTACTGTTTGATATCACTTACATTGAAATCTAAAAGAGTTAAATCTGTAGCAAACAGTAAAATGGTGGATACCAGGGGATTGAGGCTGTGGATGAGACAGACGGTGTTTAAGGGTACAAACTTGTAAAGAGTAATAAATAAGTCATAGGATCTAATGTGCAGTATAATGAATATACACAATAGTATTGTACTATAATGATGTAATATGATAAATATTACATCAAGAATATTACAATATATAAATGTATCAAAGTAACATGCTAGACATCTTAAACTTACACAATATTACACACCAAATTTATTTCATTAAAAAAAACCCTGCTTCTATCAATTAAATAATGATTTAGTAGCACTAATTCTTGGTGCAATGGGAGGACATTGAAGGGTGTGAGCAGAAGTCAGACATAATCCAATCTGTATTTTTAAAGTACAATTTGCATTTTTTGCCATGTAACAAATAAAATGCTGGGGTCAAGAGTGAAAGCAGGGAAACCAGTTAGGAAGCTACTTCAGGGGTCCGGGTACAAGAAGGTCATAAGTTGAACTTGGGTGATGACAGCAGAGGTCAACACAACTGGGCAGCTTCAAGAGATATTTTGGAGGTAGAGTTAACAAGATGTGCTGATGGATTCGATTAGGTAGGCAAAGAAGAAGGAATCAAAGCTGACTCCTAGGTTTCTGGAAAGGACCTTTGGAAAGGACCGTTTACTGTAATGGGAAAGACTAGCAAAGACAAAATCTTTGGACAGACCTGCTGGTGTTCTGGCAAGTACCCAGCAAAAGGAGGGGCGGCAAGTGGAACCACCAGGTAGGAACTGCAAAAGCAGTTATCAGGTGTGCATTTAACACTAGGAGAGTCTAGTGATCTGGAGTGGGTCCTCAAACATCAGTGCACCTCCCCAAGTACCCAAACCTTCAGTAATTAGGATATTTGTCAGAGAACAAAGACAGATTCAAGCATGAGAGAAAAAAACAAAGACCCAGAAATAGCAAAAGATGGAGCTTGGGGACAAGCCAGGAAGCAAGTACTAAGATCCAGGAATGCAGGTCCAGGGTAGGATGAGAGCAACCACAAAGGTCCTCTTTTCTGAGATGTATTCTCAGAACCCAGCACAGTGGTTACCTATGTTAAGTACTCCAATATTTGTTAAATGGCTTTATTTATTTAATAAGTACTTGTAAAAGGCTTACTATGTACCAAGTATCATTCTAAGTGCTTTAAAAATATCAACTTGTTTAATCCTCACAACAAACCCTATGCCCATCTTTCAGATGACAAAATTTAGGCATGTCAGATTAAGTCATTAACATTAAGTAATGGCAGAGCCAGGAGCTGGCCCCAGAGTTCATGCCCCCAGCCATCATGCCACACTAGGAATAAATACATAAAGTCAGAGGTGCTTCCTTTACCAAGATAGAGACTTTCACAAAGTTTACATTTACACTGGTAAATTCAAAGCTGTTGCTAAGATGAAAGCCTGGTGAATCTGAATGTACCCTTACATTCTGTGCTGCCACACCCACTGAATTATCATATTAGATTTCAGTGTCGGAGGACATAGAAAGGCAACACTATAGTGCCCACTTCCTACAGGGTGGCGTACACTTCTTTAACTTCAGTACAGATGGTTGAACTCATGGTAGATGATCATCTGTCCCTCCTACTTTTCTCCACTGTATGCCTACATAGTACAATGGGCTTGGTACATTAATTTGTCTGAATCCTTTCAAACTATGCTGTTTTGTTTTTCTCTTTCTTTCTTTTTTTTTTTTTTTTTAGAGAGAGAGTAGGGGAAGGACAGAGGGAGAGGGGGAGAGAATCTCCAGCAGGCTCCATTATCAGCACAGAGCCCAACTCAGGGCTCAATCTCATGACAGTGAGATCATGACCTGAGCCAAAATCAAGAGTCAGACGCTTAGTGGACTGAGCCACTCAGACACCCCTGTTTTCTCTGTGGCTGTTTTAAATTTCTCTCATACATTTTTCACGGAAGACTATCTTTTAAAATCGTAAGATGTTAGGGGCACCTGAGTGGCTCAGTTGGTTAAGCATCCAACTTTAGCTCAGGTCATGATCTTGCGGTCTGTGAGCTCGAGTCCTGCATAAGGCTCTGTGCTGACAGCTCAGAGCCTGGTGCCTGCTTTGGATTCTATGTCTCTCTCTCTCTCTCTCTCTCTCTCTCTCTCTCTGCCCCTCCCCGCTTATGCTCTGTTCTCTCAAAAATAAATAAACATTAAAAAAAATTTTAAATCATAAGATGTTACTGTAAGTCTATATGGTTCCTAACTACTGCAAAATATGCATCCACCACATTTTATTCATTTGCTCTCTTTGTGATGGACATGTAAGATGCTTCAAACACCCTGCTACCACAAACAAGACGGTGATGAACTTTTTGTTTATCCTTTACTGGACTTATGGAAGGATTTATCTGGAATACATATACCTAGAAGGGGTCCTAAGATATTTACAAACTTTAAATAAATACTGAAAGAGATTGCTTTCCAGAATGGCTATATAGTCCAGACTCCCATCAACAGTACTTGGGGGTTCCCACTGCCCACATCCTTGCCAATACTTGTTATTATCCACCTTTTAATTTTTGTCAGTTGGATGAGTATGGAGTGATAACTTATTTAAGTTTGCTCTTCTCTCATTACTCATAAATTTCAGCATCTGTTCATACATAGTTTTGTTAGATTTTCCATGATACTCTTGTGAAAATAACCTATTCATACCTTTTGACCATTTCTCTGGTGGATTTCTTATCTTCCTCATGTTGATTTGCAGTACATCATTGTATATTCTTTATATTAAGGTCTATATTTGGTTCCTTTTAAACATTGCAAATATCTTTCCCCAGTCTATCATCTGTCAGTCAAATGTATCTATGACCTTTCTACAATTTCTACAATAGGAACTTTTGATAAAATGACATTCTTTTTCTTTTTTTAAGTAGAATGGGAAAATGTGAAGGCCTTCAGCTTTTATAATTGTAAAACCATTCTTTCATCAAACTATGAGACACAATGACTAACGAGACAGCCTGATAATAAATAAATCTGAAGTTCTAATTCCCAGACCACTAAATTGGTGATTAAGGAATGCTTTTGGTGTATTCTATTAATAAGCTGAAGCCATTTTTTATTTACCCAACCTTGTTCCACAAAGGGTCTGAGGAAGCTTACAAGAAAACAAGCAATAAAATTGAAAAATATAAATAACCAAAAAATCAGGAACAAGGAAAACACACAGCAGAATAGAAGGTCAAGACCAGGAGGAAACTAAGAATGCAGACATGTAGGCCACAGGGTTCGATAAAGTTATTAATGTTGAGCCAAAAATTTGTCTCTGAGCTTCTTGGCAACCAGAGGGAAAAGGGAAAAGGGAATACAATCAGGCACAGTCAACGATACTCTCTTTGTTGATAAGAAAACATACAAGGTCCTTGGGGGAAGATAAACTTTTCCTCTCTGAGTTCTAAAAGAATTTCTCAGGTGGGCTTCACACTGGGGACAGTTCCCTCACTGACATCTCTATCAGAGCAATGCATCTCATTTCTTGTAACATTTCTGTATAAGCTGATGGCCACCAAACTATATTATCAAACATGGAAAGTAACCCTATCATCTGCCAGTTAAATGTGAGGAGGAGGAGATAAAGAGGAGAGAAGGAGACCAAAGAAAAGTCTATCCAAGCATGCAGTGTTTTAGACTTCAATTTAGTGTAAGACTCAAACCAAAAACATCTGGAAGAATTAATGACAAGTTAGTTAAGATAACACTAATTGCTGACATAGAACCCCCTGAAAATCTCAGTAGCTTAACTCTGAATTTGGGGAACTGGGGAATAGAAGTGTTTTTCTTTCTTTCTTTTTTTAAGTAGGCTCCGTGCCCAACATGGGCCTTGAACTCATGACCCTGAGAACTACCGACTGGGCCATCCAGGTGCCTCAGTCTGTTTCATTCATGTAAAGCCAAAATGAGAACCAGCCTCCTTCCATCTTGAGTCTCCACCATATTCAACATATGGGAAAAGACAAAGAGGACCATGCATGGGAGATTTTTATGGTCCAGGCCTGGAAGTAACAACACATCACTTCTGCTCACATTCCACTGGCTAGAACTTAGAATACTCTCAGCCACAAATGATCTGTTGTGTCTTTCAAATATTTCTTCATAAACAATTTTCAATACCAAGCTTCAGCAAATTACAGCCTGCAGGCAAAGTCTACCTCACTGCCTGTTTTCACATGGTTCACAAGAATGGTCTTTCCATTTCTTAATGGTTGAAAAAGAAAGCAAAGGGGGATAATAATTTTCAACATGTGAAAATTATATAAAATTCAAGTTTCAGTGTCCATAAATAAAATTTTATTGGAACACAATACAGTCTGCACTACACAACAACAAAGTTAAATAGTTGCAACAGAGACCATATAATTGACAAAGTTGAAATATTTTCTATCTGGCCCTTTGTTGAAAAGGTTTGCCAACCCCTGCTTTAAACTGATAAGAATTTATAGGAATTGAGTAACAGGTACTACTAGGAAGTGACTTAAATCATAAATATTCCTGACTGGCAGTTGAAGTGAATCTGTAAGCATTAGTAACCAAATGAACTGATGGTAAAATTGATAACTTTTGGGAACATTGGTGAGTCTGAACAAGATTCTGGCTATTCTCCTACCTGCAGAATTGGATAAAGAAGAACCTGCATGCAAAGCCAGGATTTTTCATAAGAAGTATTTCTGGATCCATACCAGTTCAAAAACAAATAACTAATGAGCCATTTTTACATAAACAAGTAAAGAAACACTTGCTTATTTGGAAATTTGCTTTCTAAACTTCTCAAATACCAACGTATTTCTGGGGGTGCCTGGGTGGCTTAGTTGGTTAAGCATCTGGCTTTGGCTCAGGTCATGATCTCACGGTTCAGGAGTTCGAGCCCTGCATCAGGCTCTCTGCTGTCAGCACAGAGCCTGCTTCAGCTCCTCTGTCACCCTCTCTATCTCTGCCCCTCCTCCACTCTCTCTCTCTCTGTCTGTCTCTCTCTCACTCAAAAATAAGTAAACATTTTTAAAGTATTTATTCAATAGAATTGTTAGATATTACACTAGCATGGTTTGTTTTAAAATAATTTAAATAAATTTTAAATAACTTGCCATTTTGTTATAGAAAGGATTGTAAATACCTTAATTCTAATGGTAAGAAGGTAAATGATAAAGGTAAATGGCTAAGAATAATATTTAATGAAATTATATATCCATAAGTTTATTTATAAGTAGTTTCCCGAGGATTACGTTAGCATAACCTTCTTTGTTTCTTGATAACTCTAGAGTCAGATCAAAAACAAAAGTAACTCCTGGGGTGCCTGGGTGGCTCAGCTGGTTACGTGTCCAACTCTTGGTTTCAGCTCAGGTCATGTTCTCACGGTTCATGAGTGTGACGTCCATGTTGGGCTCCATGCTAACAGTGTAGAGCCTGCTTGAGATTCTCTCTCTCCCTCTCCCTCTCCCTCTCCCTCTCTCTCTCTCTCTCTGCCCCCTCCTCTCACACTCTCTCTAAATAAATAAACTTTAAAAAGAATAAAGAACAAAATTAACTCCTTTTTATCAGAATGCCTTATCGACCTCAAACATTTACTGATAGCATTTCTTTCTACTGAAATTCCAAAACATAAATAGGTTCACAGGGAATATGTGCTGCTTGTACATACACAAGACCAGTTTAAGAATTTAGGAAAGAATAACATGTACCAACATATCAAAATAAACTTCAAAAACCTCAACATTAATGTCAGTAGGCACCCCACCTTGAGTATCACAGTGACAGAAAGTGTAAGCCTCAGGACAAAGTTTGTCTTTTAGTCACTGTAATCATCCACAGCAAACAAAATCCCCAGTCCTGGGGACACAGGCTACCTGTGACCAGGATGCCCAAAACTTGGGAATGATCTCAGAGATCACTGTACCAGGATTTGATATCAAACTCCTTGTTCTATGCAAGAAGAACCTGACCACAGACTAAGAGACTTGTCCAGGCAACGCAGCCAGTGAGTGGCAGCACTGACATTAGAATCCAGCCAACCCTCTTCCCATCCTGTGCTTCTTCCTCTACACAATTCAGCCCTCTAAGCATTGGCTCTCTGGAGCCATCAGTTTGCAGATTCAAGCAAGGTTCACATAGCTTCCTTCTAAGGTAGGCAAATTCAAATTCAAGTCCCAAACCACTTACTGCACGAGTGGCTCCCAGTAAGACCTACAAAGCAGAGGCCTATCTGCTCTGTGGGGCCCAAAGATCCTTTTCGCAAGAGCTAGGTTTACCTTGACACTTTGGCCTAAGGCTCAGACATCTTTCACCTTTCCTTTCAGACTACATTGGTCAACCATGGTTCTTTTCTTCCCTTCTTACCTCCTACCTCTTTCCTATCTGGCATCTGCTTTGCAGATCATTCTTCTGTGGTGTGACAAAATGGTTAAAGTCAACAACCATACAACTGCTCAACTGCTGGAGAAAAATCCGGGGTAGCCAGGACCACTGCTTTTACCTAAATATTCCAAATTGCTGTGTGAAAATCCAGGATGTGTTTGTAGATTTATTTCTGCTAACATAGTGATTTTACTAACTGAAACCATGACAAAATTTGTCAATTTCTAAAGTTTTTTTTTTTAATTTCTGTTTTTTAAGTTTTTGGTTTTTTTAATTCTAAGACATCACAGCCTGGGCCACTTACTCTTGGTAGGTTATTGGGGGTAGGGTGGGGGGAGTCTCTAATCAACCAAACTTAATATTATTTGGTGTTACTTAACAATACTAAATAGTAATCTCCTATTTCCCCCTATTTTTGAATAGAACCAGATCTCAATTAACAGCATTGATTTATTTAAAATAAAAATAGCTGGGTACCTAGGTGGCTCAGTAGGTTAAGCATTTGACTCGAGATCAAGCCCTGCATTGGGCTCTGGGCTCTGTGCTGACAGTATAGAGCCTACTTGGCATTCTGTCTCTCCCTCTCTCTTTGCCCTTCCCCCTCACTCTCGTTTTCTCTTTCTCTCTCTCAAAATAAATATTTAAAAAATAAAAAAGCAAAAGTAGTGATCTCTCTTTATTCTCTAGCTCCCAATTGTAAAATCTTACAGTCCCCAATTAACAGTGATTCATTTTAAGCAAAAATAGTAGCAACTTTTTATTTTCTCACTCATTCCAAAAATGCATAATGTTACTTTAGTGCTTCCTCTACCCCAAATCAGAGGGCTGAAGCTCTTTAAAAACCTAGCATGACAGATGCCATCAAAATGGGTAAACACTGCAATCCTGATTTTCAAAGTTCTTTCCTAGTAACAACTGTCATTTTCTTTCTAGAAGTTCAACTATGATACTTCCAGGTGGTCATCTCCTACAGAGTCTGATTTTTTCACCTAGACCTACCCAGTGTTAAAACACAAAATCATGGCAATACAACCACAAAGGCTGGGACACAGAATGTAAAGCATCGGAATTAAAAAGCTTAAAAAGGGCAGATATCTGGATGTTGGGAGCATATGAGTCATCAGGAGACTGGTTCATTTTTTATTTTTCACAAAGATACTTGAAGTTAGAGTTTCATATGAGTTATAGATATAAGGGTCCATAAAGATCATATAGTCCTAGCCTTCTTTCAAAAAAAAAGATAGAGGCACCTGGGTGGCTCAGTTAACCATCCAACTTTGGCTCAGATCATGGTCTCATGGTTCATGGGTTCAAGCCCCACATCAGGCTCTGTGCTGACAGCGCAGAGCTGAAGGCTGCTTCATATTCTGTTGTCTTCCTCTCTCTGAGCGACCCTCTCCCCCACACTCTGTCTCTCTCTCTTTCTCCAAAAAAATAAATAAACATTTTTAAAAATCAAAAAAAATATATATATATATATATACACACACACACAACCTAGTCTTGTGGCTAAGAGCTCACGCTCTGGAATTTGATGGCCAGAGTTCAAATCCTGACTCCATCATCTTCCATTCTATGAAGTTGGTCAAGTAGACTATCTTCTATGTAGCTCAGTATTCTCATCTGTAAAATAGGGTAATCATGACATTTACCTCATTAGTTTTGTGAGGACTAAGTAAAATAATACGTATTTGGCAAAAATAGCTAATAAAACACTGAGAAGAAATACAAGAGATGAGAAGCTCTAACAAATATAAAAACTTACTATGGAGCCTCTTGAGTGAAAATAATGTGGTTCTGGCAAATGAATAGGCAGACCAATGTAAGAGGATAGAAGGTAGAGAAATAGTCCAACTACATATGAAATCTAGTGTATGGTAAGCAAACAACTGAGGCAAAGGAGGGCTTTTTATTTTTTTTTTATTTTTTTTTTTAAACTTTTTTTTTTTAATTTTTTTTTTCAACGTTTTATTTATTTTTGGGACAGAGAAAGACAGAGCATGAACGGGGGAGGGGCAGAGAGAGAGGGAGACACAGAATCGGAAACAGGCTCCAGGCTCCGAGCCATC
The DNA here is from genome assembly GCF_022079265.1 of Lynx rufus. NCBI lineage: Eukaryota > Metazoa > Chordata > Mammalia > Carnivora > Felidae > Lynx > Lynx rufus. The sequence goes on along the minus strand of NW_025814834.1, from coordinate 56,561,305 downwards.
AGCCCAGAGCCCGACGCGGGGCTCGAACTCCCGGACCGCGAGATCGTGACCTGGCTGAAGACGGACGCTTAACCGACTGCGCCACCCAGGCGCCCCAAAGAAGGGCTTTTTAATATGATCTTGGGACGACTGTACAGACATCTAGAGACTCACTCTGTTGGTGAGGTTATGGGGAGACAAATAGTACTACAGAGAATGGAAAATAGTACAACCCCTCTGAATGGGTCATTTGCCAATGTCTAATGAATGGTTTTTGCATTTACCTTTCCAGAAATAATACGTATGACTATATATGTACACTTCTTCATTGTACCGTATCTGTATTTGCAGAATATCAGAAGCTACCCAAGTGCCCAGAGAAGACTGACTGAATAAACCATGATACTTACAATTGACTCCTAGGAAGCAATAAAATGGAATGAGGAATAAATAATAATAGTAATAATAATAATAATAAATAATAATAATAATAAATACGTATTTGGGAGAAACACTCAGAACCTATCTTTTAGTAAACACTTGATAAATATTAAATTTTTTAAAATACAGATTAAGAAGTTAAGGCCGGGAGGTTATGTGACTTACTCAGTGTGACAACACACGGAGCCCTAGAGTTCCCAGTCTACATCAGTGACTTGACTTTGCCATTCTCTTTCTTACAAATGTTTTGCTCTAGTAAATATTTCGATCTTGTATAAACACTAGCTTAGCTATAAACATTACTTAGCATTAAAGCAAGAGCTGAGGCAAATGCAAATGCTTTTCTCAAGAATTTAAAAAGTCCCACCGGTATGGATGCAGTTTGCACAGTGTTTTCTAATTGAAGGCACTTTTGTAATACTGCCCACATTTTCATAGCCATTTATGATAACTCTGCTGTTGTTGTCATTAGTTGTTACTCTTACAGCCCTATAAGAAGCATGATTAGTAGTATCCCTACTTACAAAATTGGAAACTGGAGAACAGAGTGGATCACAGAAACCAATCTCCCTACAAGCCTATAGTTTTATGAAATGACACAAAGATTTAGCTAGATATATCAGCTTCTTCCAGGAAATGTGAACATTTAAATTTTTATTTCTTCTGTATATAGGACTAACTCTAAAAAAAAAAAAAGTACAATTTGTATGTCACAAAAGATCAAATGAAGCCAAACAAGTCTTCTAGAATGAATTTGAAACAGAAAGTAATTCCATTATCACCAACCAGGGTAACATGCCCTGGTTTAATAATAATTATTTAAATCTTAAGCAATATCATACACTAAAGAAATACATATAAGCATATTTTGTTTTAATTTGGGGATGTAAGGAAAGGGGACTATAAGCTTACCTAACTTCTGATATTTTAAAAGAGGATTTTTAAAACCTTTTGTAGGCAAGTGCCCAGATGTATGAACCAGGGTATCTGTTACAATGTTGTTTGTATAATGCATAAAGTAGACAACATCTTAAATACCCAATAAGGGGAGGATAAGTAAGTAAATCATGGCATATCTCCATCGTGGAATACTATACAACCATCAACACTGATGATTAGGCATAAACTCATCATGTAAAAATGTTCTGTTAATGAGAAAAAAAGCAATTATAAGAACACATAGGTGGCTCAGTCGGTTAAGCGTCAGACTTCAGCTCAGGTCATGATCTCATGGTTCATGGGTTCAAGCCCCACATCAGGCTCTGTGCTCACAGCTCAGAGCCTGGAGTTTACTTCAGATTCCATGTCTCCCTCTCTCTCTGCCCCTCCCCTGCTCACACTCTGTCTCTGTGTCTCAAAAAATAAACGTTAAAAAAAATTTTAAGAAAAAAGCACTTATAAATAGTAATTTGTTATGGTCCCATTTTGATAAAAATCTAAGTGAAAATCATATCTCATATGCATTGGAATACACAGAAAAGAAAGGCTGGAAAAACACACATCAAAATAAGAATAAAGATTATTTCCGGGTAGTAGAATTATAGATTGGTTGTTTTTTCTCCTTTATATTTTCAAACTGTTTACTCTAGTATGTTTCACTTCCAAAAAAAAAAAAAGTAATAAAGCTTGTAGTGCATCAGAAAGAGATGTAGATGTAGATCATAGGATATAAATTGATGAAAACCATTATTCCAAAATGGTTATTAAGAAATTATTTTTAATCATACCAATAACTTACCTTCTGCAGCATACTTCATAGCAAATATGAGAGAAATTGCTTTATTTTCCTTCTGTCTCTGGGTAAACAGTTACCAACTAAAATCAGAAGCAGAACTAAGATCAAAACATAAAGGTTCAGGATTTCAATTCCCATTGCTAAAGTTCATTAATTCAATAAGTATTTATTATGCAGCTACAATTTAAGGAACATAAGGATAAGTCGAGAACAGATCCTACTCTCAGAGACCACAGTTACTAACAGAATAAGGAACCTACTGAATTAAAAAAGAGATAATGGGGGCACCTGGGTGGCTTGGTCGGTTAAGCATCCGACTTCGGCTCAGGTCATGATCTCATGGTCTGTGAGTTCGAGCCCCGCGTCGGGCTCTGTGCTGACCGCTCAGAGCCTGGAGCCTGTTTCAGATTCTGTGTCTCCCTCTCTCTCTGCCCTTCCCCTGTTCATGCTCTGTCTCTCTCTGTCTCAAAAATAAATAAACGTTTAAAAAAAAAAAAAAAAAGAGATAATGCCACAGAAAGGTATGTATGAAGGAGAGGTTTCTTTTTATTCAGGGAGTTAAGGAAGCGTTATTAAACAATAAAAACAACAACAACAACAGAGGTTCGGTATTGAAAAGTTGAATTTGTGTGGTTATATGATGTGCATTACCTTAGAAAAATGAACTCTGTATAGTACTAGGTGAAGAAAGAAAGTGCAAAGTAAAATGTGGTTTAGTAACACATGTATACCTCAGCAATGTATATACCAAAATGTTAAAATGATTATTTCTAGATAAGGGAATTATAGGGTTGTTTTTTTTTTTTTCAGTCATTTTGCTATGTTGTCATGTCCTATTTTAGCACAACCCTAAAGGGTGTATTATAATCAATAAAGAGGGGAAACTTGTCCATGGTGACCAAATAAAAGCTTGCATCATGCCATGATTAGTGCAGACTATGAAGGAACTAATGCTAACAAGATTGTGACCAGAATAAGGGACTTGCCCCATTTTCTTTTTTCTTTTTTAAGCTTATTTCTTTACTTTGAGAGAGAGAGTGAGCAAGCTGGGGAGGGACACAGAAAGAGGGAGAGAGAGAATCCCAAGCAGGCTCCACGCTATCAGCACGAAGCCTGATGTGGGGCTTGAGCTAACAAACCGTGAGATCGTGACCTAAGCTGAAACCAAGAGTCAGACACTTATCTGACCTAGACACCAAGGTGCTCCAAAAGAGATTTTGTTTTAGTTGTAAGTCAACACTGAATGCTTAAAGAGCTAGCCATATTGAGGAATTTGATGTCCCCTTTTCTGATACACTTGGTTCTGACTTTTTCCATCTGACAACATCAAATGAGTGCTACAAAATTATCATTTCTACTTTGGTGTAATGTTCAGAGAACTAAGTAGATGCTTACAGACTGAAAAAGGAACCAAAATAACCAGAACTCCTAAGCGTGTTCACAATTATATGATCATGAATAATCAATATGACTTCACAAAGAAGGTGTCCTGTCTTGGTAATATACAATGATCTTCTTACATAGCCAAATAGCAGGCCTGGTAGATCATAGAATAAAAATTCATGAAAACCTAGCTTGACTTTAGGAAGCCTTTGGATCCTGCCCTATAGAACATGATGGAAAAATATGAACAGGAACAGACAACAAACTCTTCATCAGCTAACTACAGCTGGATTGGGGAGCAGTAGCTAAAGCACTCAAATTTAGGAGATCACAAATAGTGTTTTGTAACATCAAAGTGAACAACAAACAGAGATGCCAAAAAGGGTATTCAGAAGGGAAAATAACAGTTTCAGGTGAAACAGTATAAATAACCAGAAACAAAATTCAGAATTAAACTTGGTAAGAAAAATGTGCTCAAAATATACCTTGACTGTGGGAGAGAAAGAGTTAAGAGATTATTTGGGTAGAAATCTGACTACCCAAATAGCAATTATAATAGCATTGCAATAGCAGTTATAACAGTGTTCCGACAATGGATATGGAATCAGGACTATAGCATACAAATGCACGTTCTACACACCCACATTAGCATTTAGCACATGGTATTGTCATTATTTGTTGGCAAGTCTTGCTCTCCCTCAAGTGTTTTTTTGTTTTTGTTTTTGTTTTTGTTTTCCTTGCTGTATTCCCAGTACCTAGCAGAGTCTGGCAAGAGCAGCCTTTCAATAAATCCTTAAGAGTGAATAATATCATCCTCCTGTCTTCCTCAGGATACCCCACTAAAGCACTAAGCTCCCTCTTGGAGCTGTATTTAAAGATGGATATGAATAATTTTCTGACCATTCGAGGGAGAAGTTAGAAATGCTGGGGGCGGGGGGGGCGGGCAATAAATGAGAATGGGATTATCAGTTTACAGAACTGGATTCCTCTATTTAAGGAAGAGAAAGCCGGGGTGTATTAGTTACAATGCTCAAATTCTGAAGAAATCCGACACAAAGAAAACATCTTTTTCTACTAAAAATGTCCCAAAATGGATGGGTCAGAAGCCCACAGGGAAATGAACCATTAAATATTGTAATGGATACTAACAACAACAGCAACAATGACAAAATTAAAATACGTTTTACTAAATGCTTTCACAAAAGAGCTGGTGGCCTCTCAGCTCCAGTGATGAAAAGGTTATATGTGAGCCCTTGTGAACTAAGGAGCTAACTTCTCAAAAGCAAGCCCCTTCCAGAGCCAGGGACCCACAATTTCACAATAAATATGAATAACCAGACATCATCAGAACCTTTGCACAAAAATGCAAAACCCAGTTTTATTTTTATGATATTTATGTTCAATGCATCATAGGGGTCTATATCAAAATAGAATATAAAATATACTGTGGATATACAGGAAGTAGATTTCTGGAAGATCCCATACTTATCTCTTCATGTATACTTGCATAGATTTCTATGTTTTAAAAATTAGCTGGTTATTGGGGCGCCTGGGTGGCTCAGTCCGTTGAGCATCTGACTTTGGCTCAGGTCACGATCTCGCAGCTCGTGAGTTCGAGCTCCACATCGGGCTCTGCACTGATAGGATAGCTCAGAGCCTGGAGCCTGCTTCAGATTCTGTGTCTCCCTCTCTCTGTCACTCCCCTGCTCGCACTCTGTCTCTCTCTCTCTCAAAAATAAATAAACCTTAAAAAAATTGTTTTTAATTAGCTGGTTATTTGTTAATTCAGAATGCTCTAAATAAAACCTGACATTGAATATAATTATTTAAGTTTCAAAATGCATGACCTTTGTACCTAAAATGTTCAGTATACACAGTAATATATGGTTGTAGTGAGAAATCATGAGAAAACAACCCAACTCTTGTTGATTCATCTGATCTATTTATTGAATATTATACTGTTCTATTCTTTGGCCATTGTTTTTATTTGCAATACATAACTGTTCTAATAACCCATCTGTCACCATAAAGAACCTTTGGGCTTCCTCTCCTTTCCAAATAGCAGTGAAAGGGTCCCCCAAACCCACTGATTTAGCACCAAATTTAAATAATCCCAGAGACCCTCTCACTTTTCATATTGAATAGAACAAGGTCACACTGGGCATCCTCCAAATGTAAAGGCTTAATTGGACTAATTCTTTCATGATAATAATGTATATTTAAGATAGCCACTAAAAATTGTCAATGCTAATTTAGTAGATCAATTCCATTAAATGCTTTGAACTTTTCACCACTTGCTAATCTCATTTATTAAAGCTGCTGTTTTTGTTGAAAATCTGAAGCTATAACTTAATATCAGATTACAACAGTTCTAGCCAGACCTAAGAAATATTGCCTTATATATAAAATATAACCTTAAAGGATCTTAAGTTGTGTTAAATTGCAAGATCCTACCCATAAAATTTCCTGCAGCCAAAATGCAGGGAGACCCTGTCAGTCTACTGGCAATCGTCATTATTGTACGAAGCTTGCAGTGGTGTTTTTATTTCAGAAATATAAGCTTTTTGTGTCTGAAGCACAGCTTTAACATCTGTGATTATTGATTATAGACCAACCTTCACATAACCACATGGTTCAGATTTTTATATCAAACGCCAAGTAATTTAGGTAATAGTTCAATTCGGGGCAATAAAAATGTCAAGATTTTGCTCAACATTTTGATGAACAACTTAAACAAATATAACTCATTAATGTAGAAATAATAACAGATCTGTTACTTAGCTAATGAAGAATTGGGAGAGAAGAGACACTCCACGCCACTATCACATATCCAACCATATAACATTTGTTTGGAACTAGACTTCCAAGGCTATTTTTACTCCCTGTGATTTACCACCAGTATCCTCTGGGTGATAGTTGAGGAAACAGATGCTGGGAATCTCTCTCCGCTCAGTTCCTGAGAGGAGAATTCTGACTCACAGCCCTGCCAGCTCCCTGCTTTGTACTCACACATGCGGAGGGGGGTGGAGTAAAACGTAAATGACTGTCTGATTTCCAGTCTCTCGTTGCCAGTTTCCTCAAAGTTTCCACTTACGCATTTGACTCCTTTACCAACTTCGTTTGAAGTTCCCATTCCAAAATCCTGAACGGCATGTTCCCAGGATACATTTAATTTTTTTTAAAAATTCATTCAGTGGGGATTTTCCAAATGAAATAAATAAATAAATAAATTGAAAACTGGGGAGTGGGTGTTCTTTTTGTTGGAGTTTTTCTTTCACTGTTGACTGGGAATACTGATTACCACGGCGGGAAGAGCAAGGGAAAAGAATTGTAAAATATTCCCTGCCAAGCTTTAAGCCCACTTTCTTGTGGAGAACCATTACCTTCCCAAAGTTTCATAGACCCTGTTACTTATTGTGAACAGATTTGAACTAAAATAGATCTGCATCTATTTGGAGATTAAGTTCTTAATAAAAAATTAATGTTTATTAAATTTCTTAGATGCTTTAAGAAAGAATAAAGCATCTAAGCTAACAAGAATAGAAGGGGGGAAACTATGCAGTTTAAATACCTTTTATAATGGATTTAAAACAGAAGCACATTACAGATTGAGAATTCAGTTTCACAAGGCAACAGTTTCTATTAAAACTACTATTTTATGGAGAAATTAAATTCACTGGCCAATCTATGTTTTCACAAAGCTTTTTTTAAAAACCTACTTTATTTTAAACAATAAGATCTATTTAGGTGATTTTTACAATTTAATTTTCTGTAAACCAATGAGATTTCCTTATTCAGTACCGCTGAATTACCTAAATGTTTACTTATTAATCCTGTTATTTGGTGTTTGATGATAACCTAGAATAATTGGCTTAAGCTATTTTTACATTAGGAAAACTTAGCAATTGTTACTGCATTTCAGATAAAATGAGTTTAAGCTGATGAATTAGGCCTCACAACGTAAAGGCAGCACCTTCCATTGGTGCGTCTATGTGAAACTGAGGCATCAAGTCAATTTACTAATTTCATGAAAATCTATCCATTCTTTGGGGGAGGTGGGTTATTAGCATATAGATCAAGCAACCACCTAAAGGCTAAATTATTGCTTTTCCTTCATAAAGACATCTAATCACACTCAAGGTTACCACCATATGATTCTCTGTGGAAGACCACACTGGTAGATTGGGTGCAAAATCACTACCACCAAATAAATATTTCTTACCAGCCACAGATGTAAATATAGATACATAGATATATAGATACAGATATAGACATAGATATAGATACAGATATGCTGTGCCAAATTAGTAACACTTTAATGGAAAATGAGGCAATATGAATGAAGAAAACCACTTTATGAAAAAATCTGGTGGGATGCCCACACTGAGTAGAGAAACTTAAAACACAAGAGTTTCTCCAATGGAAAATCCTCACAAACCACTACACATCAAGCAAAAAGTCAACATAAAAATAGACACAAAAATCCATCCCCCACTAACATTTGCATAGATATTAAAAGAAAACCACACACACATGAAAAATATATATGATGCTGAACTCCTTTTGTACCTGCAACAGATAACTGATGCCTAACAGTTACACTCTTGGGCTCTGTGCATGTACAAAAACATCAAAAAAACCAATTGATTTGGTCAGACATTTGAGCAAAAAAAGTCAGTCAACCATCTAGGTTACCTAAACAACTATTCAGCCACTAAGACAAGGTGATAAACTCACTACTTACATATAAATGAAAAAAGACAGTGTCAACAATATGCTTATTGAATATGACACAGGCAGGAACAGGGGGAAATTTTTTTAATGAATACTTCAACTCTGGCACATGAATCACAAAATTAAAATCCCTCCAATATACACAACTACAGTTGCCTAATTGAAAAGGCCCAGTGTCAACACCAACAGGGGTAAAACATAACTCTCCTTTTAATATATCCCTGCGCCGTCAAATGGCCTAATAAGTGTAATATTGAAGATTGATTCTACAGCATCTCAAGGGTTAAGTTCTGTGTTGTGAATAATTTTGAAAAAGTATTCTAGGAAGAATCAGGCTTAGGCTAGTTCAGCAAGAGGAACCGTTCCATAATGAGGCTTGGCCTGGCCCAGTCCCAGTAGAATTAATTTTGTGCCATAGAACACCTAGATAAATTAGTTTTCCTTTAAATATTGAGTCCTAAAAGAGTTAAAAGAGGGAGAATATCAATCAATAATTTTTAGATTAACTACTTTGTATATGACAAAACAAAATTAACTTTGTCATTATAACCCCTTATTCTGGCATTTCAGATGAACCCCAAGTTTAAAATAAATAATTGGAGATTTAAAAACCAACGAAACATGTGCATTTGTTTCTTGGTACAGAATACTAACTCATTGCCTGGTTTGTGAAAAGAAAAGATTACTCGTAACATCTTGCAGAATTAAAATATGGTTCCTATTTTTAGTTATTAAAATAATTATATCCAAGAATTAAGAATTCTGAAAATACATAGAACTATACTTTGTGGGGTTTTTAAATGGAAATACTGGAGCAGTTAAGCTTTGAAATTAAGTGGAAAAATAATCTCTCAGTTAACAATGTTAGATTCTTAAAATTATATTTTAATTGATTAATTTCCCCCAATGTCTACCCATTATTTCCCCTTATAAAATTGATTTCTATGGAAATATTTGTGCAGAATTAAAATCATGGCTGCAGATGGCAACAGATATAAGCTAAAACTCCCTGGTGTTTTAATGGCTTTTTCTGGTTAAATGCCTACCAAAAGGTAAGTACAAGATTTATTTCAACAGGAGATGAAATTGGGCTTTTAACCTGGCCAATTGCCCATATAAACAATCTTTACTGTTATTTGGTCATCATTTGGTAATTAAAATGGCAAATCACAACCATGCTGAATTTACATCCATGTGCCAAAAAGTTATTTAGCAGATAACTAGAGATAGAGGAAATGTCTCTTTAACAGATTCTTTTAAGAATACATCTACAGGAAGCATCCGGCTTTCAAACAGTCATAAAAAACAAGAAGCAGTTGAACAGTGGCACCCAGAGGTGAAAAGTGTATTACTTCTAGAAATTTATATGGTTAACCATCATCTGTTTCTCAGCCATCCTTTATGTCACTTCTAGATTTTTTACTAGTAACATACTAGAAATGATTTTTTCTTAGTTACATATCGAAATACCATATTTTAACAAATAAAAATAAATGCCTTCATTTTGAAAAAAGTACTTCACTTCTGAATTAAATTGCGTATCCTTCAAAACAATAAGCAAGCCCACTAACATCAGGCAAAATACTTTCCAGAATTGAATATAAAGCCCACTCGTCTACCTCTAGCCTAACCAACATTATTAGCAAAAATATTTTTTAAGAAATGGTTCTGTGACTATTACACAATTTCCATATACCCCATATTATGTTTTTTTCTAAAAACGTTTATGTTCAACCATTGTATACCCCTGAACCAAAATTATAACCTGGGGACATTTTAAGAATGTTCTGTTGAACCCTCCCATTATCATGATAGCAGAAGATGGGGATGGAATAAGAGCTGGGCAAGTAGGAGGAAAGGAAAGAAGAGTACTGTTTTATTCCACAGGAAGTTTAAAAATAACAAAATCTATTTTGACCAAAATTAAAATGAACCTGTGATTTTTTTTTTTTTTTATTAAAGAAGCTCCATACCTTTTAACGTGCCAACTAGCAGCTGCACGAAGCATTTGACTGGTGCTGAGTTCCTAAACTAGCTGCAGAAAAAACACATCCTCCCCAGTATAATCACCTTCGGGGAGGCTCAAATAACCTTAGTTTGTGGGGCCAGAGCAGGTCAGCTTTTTTGAGAGCCTCAGAAGAAGAGTCTTATTTTTGCTCTTGAACTGAATTGTACACGTGTACTTAGCAGAGTGGGTTTTCCCTGGCTGGTTATGTCTAAGGTACCACCAATTTTCATCTATTACTGTGTTTGCATTACCTTTTGTCAGATGTTTTCTCCAAGATTCCGCTGCTTCTTTTTAATCACCTAAGAAGCAACACTGATGTGACAAGCTCCAGAATAAGGCTCATTCTTTCTGATCTTCATCTTAAGCCTAATGATGAGAAATGGGCTCCCATAAACTTGAAAAAGGCAGGGAAATGCTGCCAAAGTCATTATCCGCTACTTTGAATTGGAAAGAAGATCTGTGTCCCTTTTTAGAAGAATATTAATAAAGTGTAAAATAATTTTACAAAGCCTTCATCGTTTCATATGTGAAGTAAAGGCAATTGCTCAGCTCCATTCAAAAGAAAAACAAAATGCTTCGTCTCCTACTACCTGAAATCTGCATCAGAATATATCCTCGATTTTGCAACTCAGGCAGTGTTCAACTGTCTGACAAAACGAGAGAGGATTATGCACGCACCAAAGCTACTACTAAGATCTCTCCCTTTTTGATACCTTCTTCTTGCCCCTTTTCCCCTTCTCCACAAACAGCAGTGTTGTTGCCTAAATCAATATTTTGGCATTAAGGAGTAGCTTCTAAGTCGCCAGCACGCAATTTGCCCGCGAAGAGGCTGTGAACTGCCCCTTAAAAAAATGCCTGTCTGCCTGCTGCTTGTGGCTAAGACGCGTACTGCGAAATTGCGGGCGGTCTCGGACTCAAAACCACACCATCGTTGCCCATATTTGGTAATTCCATTAAGGTAACAGTGTGAAGGAGCACCAGGCTTACAGCATTTTGGAGCAGATCTGTAGGAAGCTGCTGCACATGGACCATATTGATCTCTGCAGCCATTCTTAGAAAATCTACAGCTGTTTCCAGATCTGCGCCCCACGGAGGCAAAACACAGCGGTAGATCTGGGCGCCATCTAGTGGAATCCATGGATCTGGGGGAGTCGGCAAGAGACTGGGGGGTTGTGCAAGATTCTGGGAACAATCCCTACAGCCAACCTGTAAAAGAAAATTTTTGTTTCCTTTTTGCTTCAAACTACAATCGAAGCAGTGGGGAAGGACACTTATCTAAAAACAAAGAAAAAGTAGAACGAACATGTATTAACTCAAATGACTCTTACAGGAATTTCACAATCGGTTTTTCTTTTTTTTTTTTTTTTTTTTTTAATTTTTTTTTTTTCCAACGTTTATTTATTTTTTTGGGACAGAGAGAGACAGAGCATGAACGGGGGAGGGGCAGAGAGAGAGGGAGACACAGAATCAGAAACAGGCTCCAGGCTCTGAGCCATCAGCCCAGAGCCCGACGCGGGGCTCGAACTCGCGGAGCGCGAGATCGTGACCTGGCTGAAGTCGGACGCTTAACCGACTGCGCCACCCAGGCGCCCCCACAATCGGTTTTTCAATATGAAGTTTAAGTCTTTGAAATGTCAAAGTGCTTCATTATTTCTGTATTTATTATGAGAAGGAAAATATGAAAAGTTTATTTTGCCAAAATATTGCCATTTTCTCTCTCCTATAATCTGCCAAATTGGATACTGTACAGTTACGTTTTACTTTAAGGGTTTATAACTCAGTGGGGCAATCCAAATGGAACTGAATTCTTATTCTTCCTACCATCTAATAAATATATGCATGTTAAAGATGCTGCTTATAAAATACTCCACCAACTATTTCTCCCTTCCTCACCCCAATACCATCCATTTCTAACATCTCCCAAAAGATGTCTTACTCCTTACCCTCTGTTCTTTGCCCACACATATCTTCTAGATGAAAGGACTTCAACTTTCTTCTTGGCAAAGTTATGTCTACCACTTAGTATAAGATCAAATTCAAAATACATCTCCTGGAAACCTGTCCCCGTGGCTGAGCCACATCACTTGCTACTTTATGTTACCAATCATGTCTTTTTTTGAAGTATAATTGCCAAACAACATTAGATTAGCTTCAGGTGTACAACATACTGATTCAACAATTGTATACATCACACAGTGCTCACCACCATAAGTGCAGTCACCATCTGTCACCATATGTTATTATGGTATTATTAACTGTATTCTCTGTGACATACTTTTTAAATTTTTTTTATTGAAGCACAGTTAACATACAATATCATATTCGTTTCAGGTGTACAACATCCAAACCTGTCCTATTTAACGTTGCCACTTGTCTGTGATTTCCTACTTGCTTATCTCCACAAAGAGGACTTTTGTATGACCCCAGCATCTACCACAGTGAAGAGCCTATTAAATGTTGAATAAATAGCTATGACATAAGTAGATGACTGTCTCTATTTAGATATATTAATAAATAGTCTGATTATTCTTTTTGTGGGCCTAAATATACCAACAGTAACTAGCACTTATTGAGCTTTACTAAAGCAGTTCTTAGAAGAACTCATCATTTTCTTATTGGATGCTCACAACAGCCCTATGAAAGAAGCACTACTACCCTCCCTATCGTATAGTTCATGCAAGCTGAGTCTGAAAGATTAAGAAATTCACCCAGCAACACAGGTCAGAAGTGGTAGGGCTAGAACCTGACTTCAGTCCGCCTCTGGAACCTGTACTCAAAACCACCTTGCTGTATTTGCCTGCCTTCTATGTTGTTATTAAATATATGAAACACCCTGCTCTTATTACTGGTTGTATTATATTTCAGTGATTCACGTTACAAAAACTAAATAGTTATCCCTTCATCCCATGTAAGATCAGTTATTTTAGATAGCTGCTAAAATGATTCAAGTTGTTCATATTTTTTACCATGTTTGTTCTTCAAAGCTTGCTATAATTAAAAGACTTGTGCAGAGGAAGGAAAAGAAATTACTTCGCTGATCAAAGGACTGATGTAGGAAAATATGCAAGCTGACTGCACTGAGCTAAGATTGCAACAATGAAGTGGAAAAACTAGGGGAAACGGGGGGATCTGGTAATAACCGTTTCTTTGTTTTTTTCAGTTCACCTGACTTCTTTAAACATTTTAATTTAGAAATGCTCCTCACAGTCCTCAGGCTTGGCCTCATGAGTAAGCAAATCAGGAACCCCATAAGAACCACCTGTGGGGTTTCACATCAAGAAAATTAGAAAGAGCTTCCAACCCCCTAAGATATTTAAAGATGTTTAAAATTGCATACTTAGAGCATCTTGCCCTTGACTTAACCAAAAAGGGAACAACACTGGTCATAATTGCTCAAAACTGGAAATAACCCACATGTCCCTAGACAATAAAACAGATAAATAACATGGTAAATTCACATGATGAAATATTATTCAGCATTGAAAATGAATGCACTCATGTCACACACAACACAAAATAAAATGTCTTATTTTCTAAAATCTGTTTTATTTTTTACTAAGCAAACTCTACCCCCAAAGTGGGGCTTGAACTCATGACCCCAAGATCAAGAGTTGCATGCTGTACCGACTAAGCCAGCCAGGGACCCCAACACAAAATATAATTTTGAGCAAAAGAAGCAAGACACAGAAGCATACACACACATAATTCCACTTACATAAAGTGCCAAAACAAGCAAAACTAAACTATTGTTTAGGGCTGCATAACTCAGATTAGAAAAGCACAGAGCTAGTGGCTGCCTCTGAGAAGAGGGGGAACGATGGGAAGGGAGACACAGGCAATTACTGGAGGTCCGGCGATGCTTCCTCAAATTGTACATCGTGTTATGTTCACTTTTCTGTTTGTATGTTGTATCTCACAATAAAAAATGTAAAATAAGCACATCCAGTGGTCATTCCAAAAATACATGAGGAAAAAGAACACATTAAGCTTTATCCATCATTTATGTTTTGGTGAGAATAAGTATATTAGCTCTACGATTGCAGGAAGACTTGCAAAGGGAGGGGAAAAGATTAGACATGAAGATGCTAAATTCTAGAAGGCAGTGGTTGGATCTTGAGCTCAAGAACCAGGAAGAGCTGGATTGGAACTAGAGGCCTGCTACTTGTCAACTGTGGGCCTTGGGCTGGTGTATAAACCTTTCAAACCCTGCACTCTCCACCTATGAAACGCAGATCACAGTAGGCCCTACATCACAGGGTCATTATCAAGCCCACACAATGCACTGGTTTTCATTAACTACCCAGCAAGTGTTTTTTTCTTTCTCCAAGATTGGGAGCAGAGGAGGAAATCACAGGGAGTAGAAAAGGAGAAAAGTGAGAGACTGCACTCACTGTATTTCCTTTCCACTCATCTCTGGATCACTCATCAGCCCCACTGGCTCTGCAAACCCCTCACCTGAGACTGCTCTAGTAAGAGTCACAAGGGACCTTCTTGGAACCCAACAAACATCTTTTTCTCAACATCATTTGACATCATCCCTGAGCTGTTCTCTTCTTACAAAACCCCTACCACTGCCCTTGACAGTCAGGCCCTTGTCATTTCCCTCCTGTCCTCCTATAGTCTACCTACCTGATCCCCTCCAATGTGACCCCTCCCCAATCCTTTCCCTACGCTTTAGCCAGAGAGTTTATCCTAACAAGTAAATCTCATCATTCCTCTTCCCTAGAGGCTTCATAGGAACCTCTGTGATCCTTAGCCCTGGAGAATCTAGTGTGTCTTCTTCCTGTCTGTCTTTAGACTCATCTACAGCTATGCTAACCCACTCAAACTCATTTGAACCTTCTCGTCTTTAGTCCACCTACTGTCTCTGCCTGGAAGGCCCCACCCTGCCACCCTGCCCTTCACCATATTGCCTGTCTCACTTGCAAATCTTTAAAACTTAAGGCAAGTCTCCTTCCCACACACCAGCCACCTCTTTCTAGATTACACACCTTCCTTTGTAATCAATACAATTCCTGATCATTCTTGAGCTACTACAGTATTTGTGTGATGGTCTATATCCTCATAAGGCTGTATACTCCTCAAAGGTGGATGCTATTTCCTACTCACCTTTGTACACCACCACCCAACACGTGACCAACAAAAACCTGCTCAAGTGAATGAATGAACTGGGCACAATCTATGCTCCCTTCACGGTGTTACAGGACTGTATTGCTGTCTCTTCTGCTAAAATCCCTCTCTCACTCCTTCTGCAAGAGAAAAGACTCATGTGCCATATCCTTGTCTCGTAAACCCTGTCTTCTAGCATTTATTGGTCTTGTCATCATTATTTTTTCACCTGATATTTTCCTAATCAAAAAATTTACAAAGAAATTAAAGCTATCTGATCTTGTTCAATGTACTTTGTGTGTAAATGGATGGCCCTGGGTTAAAACCCTAGCTCGACCAGTAACTAGCTGCGGGACCTTGAATAAGTCATTCAATCCCAAGAATGTTTTTCACTCTGAAATGAGGGTAAAAATATCTACCCTGTGGCTTTCTTGTGAGGCTAAATAAACTAATGTACATAAAGCACTTAGCATATTGCCTAGCACAAGTGAGTATGTAGTAAGTAATATCTATTAGTATTAATGTACAATTAACAGTTACTTTGAAGAATATAATTTGTTAATCATTATACTGCTCTGTATTTTTCAAAACTGAGGGTCACCTTGATTTTAAGATTGAGGCCTTAATAACAGAAAAGATATTATATACATACATACATATCAAATGAAAAAAACCTTAAAACATACACTTGTATTATATATATGTGTGTATATGTATTAACAGTATTACTGTCATGTGTATATGTTTATATATACACATATGTATGTACATTATATATGCATACTATATATGCATACATTATATATACATATTGCATATATATGTATATGTGTGTATTATATATATATTAACAGTATTACTATCTTACTTGTTTTATAACTGACAAAATATCTGAACTGTAGCAAGTTAAATAAAATATAAATAGATTTCACTCAGTAAATACTGAAACTTTCACAGTGGAATCTACATCACTTATTAAATACACATCAGTCGTATGTATTATTTCACTGGTGAAATGCGCTTTAAGTATGTAACATGAAAAATCCAAAACCACAAACTTAGCTTTTGCTATTGCTATTTTCTGTACATAATGCTTCAATTCAAATCTGATTAAGTTTAAATGATGGTTTTGAAGAATGCAGTAAGAACAGAAAAATAAAAATGAAGGGAAACAAAATTCATTAAGCTAGAACTGTATGAGGAGACTTACATGGCCTTTGGAAATATGAAGATAAGAACTTTGGAATTTATTCCTCATCTTTATTTATATGATAGGGATATTATATATTTGTATTTTTAAAAATCATTAATCTAGAAGGGAAGAATCTGTTTTATCTACAAAACTTACTTTCTCTCTCCCAATTGCCCCCCGAAAAGGAAAACCAAACATGAGCCACTTTATTCAAAAAGAAGAATCTCATGACAGTAGGATTATTATGACAAGCATTTCCCATACTTTATTCTTCATGCCCAGAATGACATTGGTAAGATAAGACCTTGTAAAAGTCCATAGCACTTATTTTGAAGTTTAAACTATCATGGTAAAAAAAAAAAAAAAAAAAGTCATTTCCTTAAACAGGAAATGTATTAATAATGGCACAAAAGACAGTACCAGTCATACTATAGAGTACAATGTTTCCCTTCAAAAAGAAAATAATATCCTTATCCTCAAAGGGTAGTAATTCTTGAACAGAGTTGTTTAAAAAATAAATAGAGGGGGAAATCCTGACACCCCCCCCACATCTCACATTCACATATATTTTGTTGAGTTCTGATCATATGATTTAACTAAAGACTTAAGTTGAGACTATGTGAAATTTAAAGTTACAACAATATCCTCTAGTTCTCACCAATCAAATAAGTTCTCTTTGCTTTATACATGTATTTTACACTAATATTTGCAAAGTTATCATAATTTTGCAACTGTTCCATTCTGGTCAGCATTGTTCCCCAGAAAAGCTCTGCAAAGAATGACTTACTGAAATACATTTTTAGAGACTCCTAAAGTTTTTAGATTTACTTATAGAATAGGAATTTAAGATGGAAGCATTTGGGGCATCATTTAATTTGTATTTTATTTACTATTACTTTGGATTAGATAGTATGTGTGTGGGGGGGGTAATTAAGAAATGTAATTATCCATGGATTCAAAGTCCTGAGGTGTTGCAGTCTATTAGCTAAAAACATATAACCTTTTATTCTGTTTCAATTCACTGCCTAACTCATTTTACCAACAGGCCTGATTTTCCTATTCTTACCTAAATAAGATTTCTCCATTTGATTAGAATGGCAAAACTTTAGTCTTAGTTTAGCCCACTAGCTGAGGAGTGTGTGTGTAAGATCCTTTATGTATTGATCACCTACTGGTTAATCAATGGTATTATTAAATCCATCCTGAAATACAATAAACTAGATTGTGTCTGTTCACTTCATAAGATCCATCAAAACACGAGTGTGGGTCAATATTCCAAACTTTTTTTCCAAAGTAGCTAACAACCAGATTTCCTGCAGTCGGTGGATGCTAGCACGGGACTCTGTCTGTGGACTGAGGCAGTTCACTGAGTCAGCATGTTTGTGAATAAAGATTACAGGAAGATTGTTAATCCAATGCAAGCTCTCTATTCTCCAGGCTCTGGGTATACCTTAGTTTCTGGAAACAAACGTTCTTTAACCTTCTAAAACTAACTTTCTAAGATGGGACACTCCCAAGTCTCCAAAATTGTTGCTTTGCTCTTGAGTCAGCACCCTCAGGATCCAGGATGTAGATTATTCTCTTGAAAATAACTTTTTACTAAATACTGCTTTGAGGAGTCATTCAGAAAATACTTATTCTTAAAGTCTGATTTTTATGGGTAAAGGGGATCAGTTTGGGCTTGGTAATAACACCCACAAAGAGGAGGTTCTTACTTTTGTGTAAAGCTGGAGGTTGCATAAATACATGAACATGAAAAGACACATCTTTTCAATGTGAATTACCTGAAAGTTGATTTTAACCAAAAGACAAGCAAGAGAAAATATAGTAACATCAAATCCACCTAGCTATTAGACTTGGATTCACTTGAATTCAGCTTGTGGGTGGGGAGAGGGTGTTGGGGAATCACTCCATTAGGCTGATTTAGTAAAAGCCAAAAAATATGTTCCTGAGCACAGCATGGATATAGGATGACTCACTCTTCTACTGTTTCTTGAACTGTTTTATGAGCAAAGATGCCTGTTACTTTGGTGTGATTTGAGGGGAATTTTAGGAATCTAGAAGCTCCTCTTTCATTCAAAAGACAAATAGACCCAAAAGAAGAATTTTTTTTTTCCTGTCTCAAAATATCTTCCTTACTATGTGTGAAATTTCAGCATCATTAAAGTAAATAAAAGACCAAGTCTGTGTATTCTAGGGAGACAGAGACCGTAACTATCTCACAGTTCCATTGCCAGGACAAGACTAGTGCCTACCACAGACGCTAATCAATAAACATCTATCTGTTGAATGAACACATTTCCTGACACTTGTATGCAAAGGAGAGTTTTTTAATGTTGTTTGCTTTTTTTTCAATCAATTTTCTTTCTAATCTGCAAATGCTAGAATTTAAAGAAATTACTGGAAAGTGAAAAAATGGGAAATTTCAGAGTGAATAAAACGTACTTATTCTTTCAGAATAATTGAAATGAAGGCAAATTTTAGATTTGTAACAATTTTTTTTTTTTTGGCCAGTCTGGCTACAGTCTAACAAATGAAAGGGAAAGAGTAAGTGCTACCGTGTAACACATGAATTTGGTTACTTAACAATGGAGTATATTCCTTATCATGAAAATTTTGTGACCCAAAAATCAGTGGGTGGTAGTGTGTCCTTGTCTTGATAAATTCCTATAAATCCTAATTCTAACTTTATTTAATTGAGCAGTTAAGGTGGGAGTGGTGGGGTAACTGACAAAAAACTAATTCCAGGACATAGATTCTTGCTATAGCTTCTTCATGTTATCAGATACCACAGTGATAACATTTATCATTGGGACTGAGTGTTAATACATTAAAGAAGGGCAAAAAACTGATGCTAGAGACATAACTTTTTTTAGATCATTTTAATCTGTATTAAAATTCTTACATGAACAAAGTCATCCCCCTTCCAAGGGCCTATGGGCCTGCGTTAATTTGCATAGTTTGTAACCTTAAGTCTGCCGTATTATGCCAACTATCAGATTACCTTTTAAAGAGGGAAAAAAATATATGGCAGGCTTCGTTTCAACACTTGAAAGAAAAGGCAATTGGGGTATGTTAAATTCAGGAAGGAAAATGGTTTAGTTGCATCTTTGTTAACAATTCAGAAGCATCCATTGTATTACTTCTGCAATGGTATTGAGCTAGTTTTATTAAGGCAAATTTATAGCAATGTTAGAAATTAATACCACTCTTATTTCCTCCACTGCCTGACTTTATTGAATGCCATGGGGCATATTAATCAGTAAAGCCAAGTAGTGCATGAAATAAAAGTATAAATTAACCTGTAACATGAATGTAAAAGGGGCTTAATAAAATAGAAATAAATAACACTTTAATGATAATCAACCTGCCCTGTCTGAGCCAAGCAAAAATTGTGATAATGCCAAACACGGGGTCTAAAGAGCCCTATATGTTTTTATAAATTTAGATGAACCGAGCATTGACATAGAGGTCAAAGTTGACAATTATGGCCACATAAGCCACAAATGATGTGTTGCATGAATCCTGGCACTATCAGTTCAATAGACAAACATATGTAGTGCATTAAAAGAATCTGAACACCGAGCAGCTAGCTATTCTAAGTTTCCACTCTTTTACTACCCTGAATACACCAGATCTCATCTAAGTTCCCATTTTGCATCAGGTAGTTTAGAAAAAAAATGATTATCTTACTGGGTTCCCCCTGCCAATATATTCTGGGATTTTTTTTTTAATATCATATGTGGCTCTATATATATATATATATATATATATATATATATATATATATATATTTGGGGGAAGGGGCGTTGTGCAGAGAGAGAAGGAGAAAAAGAATCCCAAGAAGGCTCCACACTGTCAGCGCAGAACCTGACGTGGGACTCAAACTCACGAACAGTAAGATCATGACCTGAGCCAATATCAAAAGTCACTTAACCAACTCTCAAGGATGCTTGACTGAGCCAGCCAGGTGCCCCTACTATGTGGCTTTTAAGTGTATTGATGTAAACTGTATTTTCTTCAAATTTTTATATAAACTCTATTTTCTTCAACTTTTTAAAAAATATTATTTTACTAAAATGTTAAAAATCTCTTTTCTGTCTTATAATTATAAGGACTCCTTTTTGCTTTTTTCAAGTGACTATACCTTTTCTCCATCTTTCTGGATCAAGTAAATGACATGATATACTAGTATATTATATCTGTAAATTATAAATTTTTTTAGAAAAAAATAAAGATACTACCAAACAACACTTACATATAACTGGATGGCATTCTATTTCCCTCCAAAAAGTGTTTCTTATGAGCATATAACTGAAGTAACAATAGTACTGTGGCATAATACACCTACCATGGTCTAAGACACAAAATGAAGTTCAAAGCTTGTTTAAAACAAATAGCCATGGAATAATATTGTCAACTCTTCACAGAAAAACTGACACAGCCATAAACTTCAGTCTAATCTCTCACTCTACATTTACATATGCAACTAAAGAGAGATCATGTGGGTGGAGGGACAGGCTTGTAATACCTGTTTACTTTCATAAGCATCCATTAACCTTATCAGACTGACAAAAGAACAAAACAAAATAAATAAAATATGCTCCCCAAATGCAAGATGTTATTATTAATATTCATGGAAAGAAAATACCCACACACAGCTCTACTCGGACTTGTTCTCCTGGATTTTTAGCATTGACTATAATAATCAAGGAAGATGATATGAAAACACCTTAAATCACATTCTAAAATTATGTGAACAGAGACTTTAAATTATAACTTCTTTATTTTGCTTTCTAATGCTGATGCTAAATCAATTTGATTAAATCTTCAAGGATCCTGTTCCCTGTCACCAAATCAATCTCTCTGGCTCTCTGGAATATTATTCCTATGAGTATGTCTCCCTCTAAAACCCTCCCTGTCTCCCTCTGCCTCCAGAATGAAGCTTTAACTGCTTAACTGCACATCAAAACTCTCATGATGGCACCCCACTCCCATAGGTAGCCAAGGTTCCTATGCCCTAGTCTAACTGTGACCCTTTCCAACTGTGACCCTCTGTGACCTTCTTTCTGCCTAAAGTATCTTTCTCTCTTACCACAACTACATACTACAGCCCCACCACCATCCCCATAAAGTTCTTCCTAACCTTCAAGGCTCTGCTCAAGTGCTACTCCTCCCTAAACTTTTCTGATCACTCTGAGACTGCATTTTCTTTTTTTATTTTAGCATGGAGGGAACCAGAACTATGGATCTGCAGAAGTGTCGATCCATCATAGAATTTTAAGCCTTATAATCTTTTGGCAAAAAGGAAAAAATTCACTCTTTCTTAATTTTTTAAAAAGTTGTATGTGTTGTACCCATATTCAACATCCTTGTCAATGTACAGTTGATGCTTAGTTTTAAGCCATTTCTTAAGAAATTCAGAAATTATTCAATAGAAATTGCTTAAATTTACAAAACCCTTTTTAACGCAACAATGAAATGGCACACCATCAGGTGGCTTCTCTGATATTATGGGCAAAATCACCAATGCAGGTATGTGAATATCACTCTAGAGTTCCTTCCCCTCCAATAGAGCAGAATAATCTAGGATGGGCTACAATATATAAAATGCATGCCCAGAGACATTACAATGGCTTACTTAGGGAGCAAAAAGTCATTCAGATATTCTGAATTATTTTATGGTAGTGAAAACCTACTGACCCAAGGAGTTCATCAAGAATAAGAAAACAATATTAAAGGCCACTGGGCTTTTGCATTTTATTAACTTCAAAATTGAAAATTAAGTCTGGGTCATATTAGAACATCAAAGTGATTGTGGTCAGACTTGCCCTCACTACCACAGTCTTGAAAATATATCAGATGGTATATATATTTTTTCTTTTTTTAAGTTTATTTATTTATTTTGAGAGAGACAGAGAGAGCACAAGCAGGGGAGAGGCAGAGAGAGAGGAAGAATCCCAAGCAGGTCAGCAGAGCTAGACAATGCAGGGCTAGAACTCAGGAAACTGAGAGATCATGACCTGAGCCAAAATCGAAAGTCAGAGGCTTAACCAAATGAGCCACCCAGGTGCCCCTAAGATGGTATATTTTACACTTTATTTCAAAAAAAAAAAAAAAAAAAGGTGTAAATGTGAGAGAACAGCCACAAGAAATTATATAGGGATTTTAGCTGATTTCATTTTTTGAGAAATAAAATTCAGAACAGGTTTTTCCCTGGATTAAAAGACAGGGAGAAAAATTCTTACTGTCAAATTCTTACCTATCAATTATTCTTAGCAGTATCCTAACAATTTGATACAATTAAAGCATAAAGGGGCACCTGGATGGCTCCGTGGGATAAGCTTCCAACTCTAATTTCGGCTCAGGTCATGATCTTACAGTTCTGTTTGTGAGACTGAGCCCTGCGTTGGGCTTGGCGCTGACAACACAGAGCCTGCTTGGGAGTCTCTCTCTCTCCCTCTTTCTCTGTCCCTCCCCCTCTCACACTCACTCGTGCTCTCTTTCTCTCTCAAAATAAACATTTAAAAATAAATAAATCATAAAGAAAATAAAGACCCTCTGTGACTTAAAATCGTAATAGTCTAGCACATGGTGATTATCTGTATTCTAAACATCTATGTTATAAGTGTACATAAATTGTAAACATCTTTGTTATAAGTGTAAAACAACAACTATAATAATTATTATAATAATCATCCAGTCAGAGAAACTGCAGAGCATAAAACAGTATGGGCTCCCCCTGCTGTTTCTACTGCTAAACTTAACTAACATTTCCGGTTGCCACGGCTTGGTGTCCTGATTTTAAGGCTGATTCATAAACAAAGGGTAAACAAAACAAAATTAAAATGCCATTATATCAATAAATCAGTAGGTCGAAAGGAAAAGGGGAAACGAGATTGTCAGTGCATTTAGTGTGATAAGTAAGCATTTACATGGAGGCAAGCATTACCTGGAATTCCAAAAGTGATACTAATGGGCTTCTGGGGATAAGACTGTCCTGCCACTGCATTTAGATAAAGAAGTTTATAAGTCTGACTTGCTATGGGGCTTTGTCAAATCCGAAAATCAGACAAAGCCCCTTGGCAAGCTGGATGCAGTGCCGCCATCTTGACTCTCTGCGAGTGCGACATGCAGACCAGCCTAAGCCCAACAGGGTACACGAAGGAGATTATTTTGGAGAAATCCTAATGACATTGAACAGGAGGCTAGCTTAACGTCTTGTCCAAGTGAGGTCCCAGGCCTCCTCCGTGACGGCTGCTCGGAGTTCTGTAGGCTAATGAGGGGAACCATCTGTAGCATTTTGCTGGCAGATGCGTGCCCCTCTTCATACTG
The DNA here is from genome assembly GCF_022079265.1 of Lynx rufus. NCBI lineage: Eukaryota > Metazoa > Chordata > Mammalia > Carnivora > Felidae > Lynx > Lynx rufus. The sequence continues at coordinate 56,537,389 of NW_025814834.1, read as the reverse complement.
TGCCAGAGTCTCCTAATGAGAAGGTCTATAGAGGGCTTCTGGATCACTCTGTGAGGCAAGATTGTGCTACTTAGGAACCGTATAATCTAGAGGCCAAACCAATATCTGATTATATGTATACATGCATTTTAGTATGCCTTCTTTTCAGATGTGAACATCAGAATATGTGAGTGTATTAATAAGTTTGTTTTTATGCCATCACATTTGGGGACATCCACAAGTAAAAATGATGTGCTACGTTTATTTCTTTTGTAAAAACTTTATAGACTATTTCAAATGAAAGGAGATTCCAGATTGAGTGAACCAGTTATTTGCTATCACCATTTCAAAGTCATCAGAGAAACCTCCAAAGAGGAAAAAATATATATGTACTCAGGTATATATTCCTTCCTTCCTTTAAATGTGTTCATTTTGCAATGGAGAGTTAATTTCTAACTTTATAATCTCAAAAAGAAATAAGAAATTAAAGCCAAATGATAAATCTGAAAATCTTTATGAGTAAATTTCAAATTATGATGGAATGACATTTCAAAGCATTTACTTGGCAGCATATGGGAAATTACATAAGGATTATGGTAGGCATCAAAATATTTTAAGGCGACCATTAAACAGTTTTAAAGATAGACCTAATCACAAACTCAGCATTTAAACTAAGTCTTTACACACTACAAAACTGTTTTAAAAGAGCAGAAATTATTTTATCTCATTGTAATTCTCAAAATTTTATGACAATTCCACTCTATCATTCACTTCAGTTTCAATTAGTCTACTGTCATTGAAAGAGTCTTGTTAAAATTAATTTTCTTTTTCCAAAATAATCATAATATCCCATTTGAGGTACTGATTTAAAACTCTTATTCAATTGGATAAGCTCAGCTTCCATCATAAAGAGAGATAATAGAGACTCAGAGGAAACCAGATAGACTGAAGAGTTTAAAAATTTTAATCAGGGCTTTATGATATACCAAAAGTTACAAGATGCTTAAAACCAAAGAGAAGATGTCTGCCTTTCAACTTGGTGGGTAAGAAGGTGAATTGTTCATATGCAATATGCAGATTTTAGCAAAAGTGCAAAGGAAGCTCAAAGTTGTAGTTTCCATAAATCTCATACAGCAGCACCAGGACCAGCCTAATTTACCATCTGATGTCTCCCATAGAGAAGAAATGTATTTCCCCAACAGCACAGTAACGTATTAGGCTGCCAGGTAAGATTGTGACAAGTTTTCTCGCCTAAAACCTCCTCTTAAATTAGACCTGCCTTCCAAAAATATTGTCACAAGAAATGGTAGCTCAGATTATCCTTAGTCTCTAGAACTGACATAGAGATACACAAATGACATTTTTAAAAAGTTCTTTACAAGCTTCAACTTGTTTTCATTATAAGTTCCACATAGAATATTAATACTTATAATTGATTTTAGCAGTTAGTAACAAACACTCCTGCTATTTAATGAAAGAAATGTCTCAGCTTCAGGTTTTATTTATTAGCATTTGAAGTCCCTCCATAACCTTAGTAAGATCAGTTATAGCTTAATTAAATGAGAAAAACGGCCTGCCAAAATTCTTTGTCCTTAAAATACATAACTGTATGTTTGCAGTTTTCCTGCAAATCCTTATAACCTATTTCAACTTGAGGATAGATCGGGCTCCAAACCTAAATTTACTTCATACATCCCCAACAAAGTGTCTTTTGCCTGAAATTTTTATATATTTTTTTCATAATGTGCCAGCCGCAAATATTGTCTTAAGAGGTTTCTGTTTTATTAAGCATTTGAGAGTTATCCATCTTAGAGTTGTATCAGTGAGAAGGTAGCAGAGCCTGTTCACAGTAGAAATATTTGCTACTTAAAAATGAACACAAATTTAAACTTACAACATGTCTGTCTTCAGTGGTGTTTGTGGTGAAGTTCCATGGTTATTACATACCCTAAATATACATTCAAATATCTCTACAAATGAAAAACAAAAAGCTAAGCATTCACTGGCAAAAGATTGAGCTCCTCCATCAACATGGCAGGAATATTTCAAATAAATGCTCTCTTCTCAAATCCATTGGAAGAACGGAATCCATTTGTCTGGCCTTTCCTCTGTCCGCCCCTGCCCACCGTTTTTCTCTACTTTCATCTGCAAATCAGCCTGCCCCTCTCCGGCCACACGACAATGATCCCCCATTATATTGATGGGGGGAAAAATGGGGAAGAACGAGGGATAAGGGGAGGCTACATGATGATAGCCGCCTGCCCTTGATTTGAGAGCGACCGCGCGGCTCCCCTCGTCTACCACTAGCTGGCGCCAGAACCCTAAAGATGCAGTGATATATTGCGTCACAGCCTGCTAATTAACAAGGCTGTTTTCAAACTGACCGTAGTTATCTGAGGAAAACATGAAATGATTTTAACTGTAAGCATATAGTAAAGCAGCACCACAGAGGTTGCCATTTCGATTAAAATAACTCCATTTTATGCCTCCAAGCTTTTGTCAAAAGAAAGAAAGAAAGAAAGAAAGAAAGAAAGAAAGAAAGAGAAAGAAAGAAAAGAAAGAAGAAAGGAAGGAAAGAAAGAAAATCATTAAAGAATTTGAGGAGTTTTTTTTTAATCTAAATAATAAACATAGAAGTCTTTTTTTTTTCCTCTACAAACTATTCACTATACATATAAAACTGTAAAATTTTCCGGTTATATAATGCTCTGTTAACCTAAATAAAGTGCCTTTTTTATTATGCCTTCAGTCTAAGACAGAAATGTCCAACACAGGAGGGTCATACAAGAAAAGCGACTTTACTGCCTTAGCTCTTAATTCACTCTCACACCTTCCTTCCTTGTAACTAGCTTCAGCTTTCCACTCCTGGCATGCGGGCTCCACCAGCTTTCTCTCATCCTGCCCTTGCCTCCTCCCGTGCAAACCCAACACCGCCCTTCCAGACACCGCCATGGCTGCACTTCTGTGGCGAGAAATGCCAGCCAAATACAAATAATTGCTCATTTTAGGGAAAGATGGCCCCTGGACAAAAGAGAGGAAATGGCATTTTGGGTTCACAACATAAATTATCATCATGCAAGTAAGATATGCTGAGATTTAGGTATGGCTAGAGCAAAACCATATACAAAAAATTCAAAGCATTTGCTGCCATGGAAAACATTGTTTTTCATTTGAGAAAACTTCATACATTTTTACATAGTACATTTTTACAATTAGAAAAATCACACTCTGATTATTTTGGCAAGAGGACAATTCAGACAAAATTACAGGGAAATATATGTTAAAATTATTTTTTAATGTTTATTTATTTACTTTGAGAGAGAGAAAGGCAGAGAGAGAATCCCAAGCAGGCCCCGCACTGTCAGCACAGAGCAGAATGTGGGTCTCGAACCCACGAACCACGAGATCATGACCTGAGTAGAAACCAGGAGTCGGGCACTTACTGAGCCACCCAGGCACTCCTACTGTATTTTTTTAAAGCAATACTTTTAGTTTAACTTATGAACGGTTTAAATGGCTGGTAATACCCATTCAAACCATGTGACCTATTGCCCTCTCTGCCCCCTTATATCCTCCAGGACAGTGGAGGTGGGCCACTTGGGACTGAGAAGGAAAGAACCAGTTTCTCCCAGCTTTCCTCTGGTTTTCACCGGCAGAAAGACCTCAAGCTTTCCCTTCCACGCCCTTATGCTAATTCCTCAAAGAATGAGTGCTAAGCTTTATCTTGGGCGTATTTGTTTCACCTCTATGACAAATGAGATAAATGTGTTTTCTTTACTTAGAAGCCAGTCCCTCTCTCATCCAAAGTATACATGTGGTGCCTCAGACTTGCAGTTCTAAACCTTTCCTGAACTTTTCCCTTGGGATATCAGTGAGTCATTGTCCTTTCCTCTCCAAATAAGGGCCCAGAAATGAACCAGACAGAGTGTGGTCTGTTACCAAAACATGTTTGTTTTGATGGCTTTTCAGTCTTCCAGTTGAAATCTTTACGAACGCATCTCTTAATGATACCTAGGTGACTTTAATGAAGGAAGGAATATTCAGGTGAAAATAAAGTTTTGAGACTGTCAAAAATTCTGCACAGCAAATACAACAGAGGAGCTCAGTGTGTCTGCAGTGTAATGGAGGGTCAGATTTACTCCTTTGTTATCAGTCATGATTTTGCTGGGCCTTTCCAACAGACATAATGACAGGGGGACTACATTAACCACAATTGGGAATGCCTTGATCTTCATGCTAACCGCAGTTGTCTTTTGTTACTTACTGGCCTTGACCTATAGATAGACTGCATCAGCTGCTACTGAAACCAGAAGGTTCCTAGTGCAAGCCTGAGTCCTATGCACAGTTTAATTCATATTCCACTCAACATGCCCGTTTTATTTCCAGTGGAAATTGCTCATTTAATTGCACTGTAAGTTTTATGGGGTATGCCCCAGGCTGCGTTCTTTATGCTAGGCATTTCAGTATTTATGGGCAGAGCTATACCCAAAACTTCAAACATAAAGTAAAACCAGCAAAATATGCTCTCCTCCAGTTCCATAAATACTTTTCTCCAGTTTCATTATTTTTTCCAATGAAATTAAAGGAGTGTGTTAAACCTGTAACATAGGCTATTGCTTGGTGTCTCCAGAGCTGCTTTTGTCCTTCAGATTCATATCTGATACAGCTCTGCTTTCCTGCTCAAGAATGAGACTGTAAGAGAGCAAGAGTGGTCCATTCTGTGCGTGGGCTTGCTCTGCAGTAACAGGAAAGACTTCCTCTGTCCATAGTCTGTAGAATTTTTATCCATGAGACTAACGTGATTTTTTTGTTGTTGTTTTTAATGAACTGTGCCTACTTCTAGGTGACACACAGTAAATAAACGCTCTGGATTACAGATTTAATGCCTGAGTTGCACAATAGGTCTGGTTTAAAGAAATAAATATCTATGTCAGCCTTCTACCACAGATGGTTTCTACATTCGGGGGGGCGGGGGGCAGCGGCAGACAGACATGATTTTACTTACAGCAGATCAGAATACATTCCTAAACTACTCAAATACTGCAGTTAACTGTGTGTCCACAACACCTATGATTGCTTTTATCTACTATTATTAATCTTACTATGAAATATACGAAAGCATGTTTCCTGGGAACTCCAGAGACTGAGACCAACACTCCCTACTGATTACAGCATTAATGTGATCATTCCTGTATTGGTTGGGAATCAGTGAAGCTGCAAGTAGCTGAAAACCCAAAATAACGGTGGCTTAAGCAAGACAGAAATTATAGTACTCATTAGGATAGCTGACACATTCTAGTTCTCCTATTGGGGCACATAGTAGGATTGTACTTCCGTACCCTCTTTGAGGCTAGGCATTGTGATGCGACTTGCATTAGCCAACAAAGTGACACATGTGTTTTCACATGTGCGAAAACGTGTGTTTTTCAGGTGGGGGCTTTAAGAGCATAGAATTCATGACATTCCTTTGCCTGGCTCTATACCAGTGGAAGCACTGATTGAGATGGAATGCTTCAGCCCAGGTCTCTCAGTGCCCTCGATGAGCAGATGCCCTTGCTGACCAGCATGGGATGAGTGGTGTGATCAAGAAATAAACTTTTGTTGTGTGAAGCCACAGGTTAAGTTTCTTTCTCACATAAAAGTTGGGGTGGGAAGGACAGAACTAATATAGTGGTGTATGGTTTTAGGGACCCAAGTTCCTCTGTCTTGCTGTTCAGGCGAGCATAATCATGTGCTCATGTTCTAAAATTCCAAGCAGCAGGAAGCTCCTGGAAGAGGTCTCCCTTCCACTCATATCCCCCTTGGCCAGAACTTGGTCGCAGGGCTACGCCTAGAACTGCAAGGGAAGGGGGGGAGATGAAAGTTACCTGAGGCTCAGCCAAAACTCATGGACGGTTTCCCTACATAAGAGGATACAAGGTTCTGCCACTCTGCCCTTCACTCTTAAAACGTCCTTTTGTAAACATGGCTGGTGGTAGGACAGCACAGCCCCATTCACAACCATTTTTTATAAAAATGCAGAAGTAATCAGAAGATTGATCAATGTGGATAATGAGAGGTTGAGGCCACCCGAATTTATTTTGTTGTTGAGGAAAGGTTTTTTTCCTTCCCCAACATCTTTGTTGGTAAGAGATTCTGAGACCAGAATCTTCATTTATAACCTTCAACAAGATTTGAAATGATACTATTTGTATTAATTCCATGCACTTGTTTATCTGGCTACTTTTAAAGAAACACTGGGGGCGCCTGGCTGGCACAGTCGGTAGAGCATGTGACTCTGGATCTCAGGACTGTAGTTCAAGCCCTACGGTGGGTGTAGACATTACTTAAAAATAAAACCTTAGGGGATCCCTGGGTGGCTCAGTCGGTTGGGTGTCTGACTTCGGCTCAGGTCATGATCTCCAGGTTTGTGAGTTCGAGACCCACAGTATGCTCTGGGTGGATGGCTCAAACCCTGTAGCCTGCTTTGGATTCTCTCTCTCTCTCACTCTCTCTCTCTCTCTCTATTTCTCCCGATTGCTTGCTCTCACTCTCTCTCTCTCTCAAAAGTAAATATTAAAAACTTTAGAAAAATAAAAAATAAAAATAAATAAAATTTTAAAGCAGCAGCTGGGTGGCTCAGTCAGCATTGCAGTTAGCATCTGACCCTTGATTTTGGCTCAGGTCATGATCTCATGGTTCGTGGATTCGAGCCCCACATTGGGCTTGTAATTCTCTCTCTCCTCTCTCTGCCCCTCCCCCCCCAAATAAATAAACTTAAAAAAAATAAAGTAAATAAAATCTTTTTTAAAAATCACAAAAAACAAATTTATATTATTTGTACATATGTATGTATTATCTGTATGTATGTATTGATATTATATTATCTATATGATATTTCACTACCAAACCCAGAAATACAAGATACAAGGAGAGTGAGTTTGGCTGTACATTCATTGTTTCTTGCAAAGATTGGAACTTAAGAAAAATCAATCAAGATGATTAAATCTAACTTTGGGGAGTTGTCTTCCATTGTGTCTGAGCCGAAGCTAGCAGCGAGAATTAGTGATGCCATGTTGTATACACAGCACAGCTGATCCAGGCCTTACAACAGTCATTGGACAGACCTGGTGAAACTGGCTGCGGTAGAATTATATCAATGCAGAAAGAGCCTTGCTCCTTTAACAAAGTCCTCAGTTCAAAGCAAAGTGAAAAGCTTTTTTGTTTGCTTCAGTTTCACATCGAAGTTCATTTTTGGTCACTCCTCCTTGTGTAGGAAAAAAAAAAATTTTTTTTTAATTGTCAAAAAAGTTTCCTAAGCATTTTTGGTAAACACTACACCTAAGCCAGGAAGGAGCCGGACCCCTAAAGAGTTTATGGTCTAAGATGTGGAGAGAAGAAAGGCAGGCAAGTGGGTGTACAGCAATTTTTATTGCCGAATTAACCACCAAAATGCAAATCAAAAGAGGACCTAAGGCAGGCAGCAGCACCAGGTCATGCCCTTTCATTCTCCTTCCTTGACCACCATTTCTTTTCCTGCTCCCCTGCTTTATTTGTATAGTGGGAAATCTATTGTCCATGGTGGAGTTCAAGTATGCCTGAGCATGTTTGTCAAACTGGTGGGGCAGGCCTTGCAGAAGCCTGAGGGGCCTCTGGCAATGCACTCAAACTGGGTCTGCTACTTCAATTCAAACAGATCCAGACAAGTCTGGCAAATTAGTAGGAGGAGGAGGCCATATGTGTGAGATGCACAAAAGGCTTCCAGCAGAAGAACTCCATTTTCAGGGAAGAGCAAAAGTCTTATTTGCATGACCAAGGACTGACTTATCTTCCCCTGTCAAAGTAATTCTTTTTTTTTTTTTATGCTTAAGGTATAAATGACATACAACATTATCTTAGTTTCAAGTGTACAACATAATGATTGGATATTTGTATATACTGCAAAATGATCACAGAAGTCAGGTTAACATCCAACACCATCCATAGTTACAGAATTTTTTTTCTTATGATGAGAATTTTTAAGATTTAATTTGTGAACAACTTTTAAATATGCAATACAGTATTATTAGCTCTAGTCACCATGCTGTACATTACATCCCCAACTTATTTATTTTATAATGGGAAGTTTGTACTTTTTGACTCCCTTTGCCCATTTCACCCACCCCCATCCCAGCCACTGGCAAGCACTAATCATGCTAACTCTCTCTGTATCAGTCCAATTTTAGTGTATGTGCTGCCGAAGTGAGCACTCAAAATAACTCTTTTGATTGTTTTTCAGTCCTAGGAAACTGGGACACAGGGTCAGAATCTGTATACCCAATGGGATCGTCACTGTTGCTAGCTTACACAGGATTTGCTATTAGATCAGAAAACAAGCCTTAAGGGTACCTTTGTATACATCAGAAAAAGATGCTCTTCATTAGAGCCTGGTCACGGAGAGGTTGAGGGCAGGTAACAGCAGTTCAAAACCAGACAACCACAACTGGAGACCCTCATTGGAATAATGGGCATGCTACGAAGCCAAAGGACTCCAAAGTACCCAGTTCCTGCATGGTACAACCACATCTTCTCTCCACAGGCCCTGGGGAAGAAGTTTAAAAGTGATGAGAAAAGGAAGTCAAAGAACCATACACCTAAAACCCCAAGGCCGAGCTCTCTGATTATAGACCAAGCACATGGTTTAGGCTTAACTCAAAATGAGTTCCCTCCCTTCCCTTAAGCTCAACTCAGATCTTGGCATCTTCCATCCCTTAAGCCAGCTAGCCTCCTGGGATAAGAGACCAAAAAAATAGCCTGAATAGTGACCCGAAATCTGACCCAACAAAGCCTGAGAAAGGAGCACTGAGAGGAGTGGGGGGAGACCTGAGGAGAGTGATCTAAGGCTTAAATCACCAACGTTTCTTGTTCATGGGCTTAACCATCAAAGTTCTCAAAGTGCAAGTTTACAAAAAGTAAAGTGCCACTTTACAAAAAGTGCCACTACAAAAAAAAACATGCAAGGAAAAAACAGCCAGGAAGTCAAAAGTAGTGGGGAAGAAATCAATACAGTATTCCAATACCATAATCCAAAAAGAACAAAAATGTTAATCAGAACTTAAAGAAATATTAATACTGCTCCCTGGCACATAAAACATAAAGGAGTGGCAATTTTCTGGAACACATCCATTTCTGTAATTTACTCAGCTGACTAACCCAATAAAGGCTACATTTACTAAACCCCAAGCCCACAACCAAAGATCTTTCTTTCTTTTGATTTATCTTAAAACATTTTTAAGTACCTGATGCAGTCATTTTATGCAGATTTATTAGAAAGCTCAAGGTATGTCATATAACTGCTATAGTTTTAGCAAAATAAAATCACTGTGATCTCTGAAAAAAAGTGGTATAAAAATAATAAAATGATTAATAGTTCTTCAAATTACAGATGGCCCCCAGCTTACAGTGGTTTGACTTAATGGTTTTTTTACTTTACCATGCATGGTGCATGGTTCAGTAGAAACCGAACTTCCAATTTTGATTTCAATCTCTTCCTGGTCTAGGGATATGCAGCACACGACTCTCCCGTGACCCTCGTGACGCTGGGCAGCAGCAGCCCCAGCTCCCAGTTGGCCCCGCCATCCATCGGTGGGGGAGGGGGTAAACAATGGACACTTGTACAGAACCACTCTGCACCCATACAACCATTCTGGTGTTCACCTTCAGCACAGTATTCAATAAATTTCATCATACAGTGAACTGTTTTGTTATCAAATAGGCTTTGTGTTACAGGATTTTGCCCATCTGTAAGCCAATCTAAGTGTTCTTAGCACGGTTAAGGTAGGTGTGGCTAAACTGTGATGCTCAGTAGATCGGGTGCACTATATGTACTTTTGATTTCTGATGGCTTTATCAGGACTTAACCCTAGCACAAGTTGAGGAAAATGTGGATAATATCCACTATGCATTTTACTCAGAAAGGAAGAGAAAACCCCAACTGAGGCATCATGTTCAAACTTGCTTCAGGCCAAACACTTTTTCAAAAGCTGTATTTTACACAGACATTATCTACAAATACAAATAAAAGCAGGGGTGTGCTGGTAAACGTTTAACAAGGGGCTCTCTGAGAAACGCTGATTTGGAGGTATAAATGTTGCTTTCTGTGGTATAAATGCTCCCACCTTGGGTATCACAAATGAAGACTTGTAAGAGGTGCACCGAATCCTTGCCAGTGGGCAGCATGCCTCAGACACCCCGGTGCCAACCCCACCATTCAGTTCCCTCTCCCTTAACACCCAAGGGCACAGTTTGAAAACTCTTAGCAAGATAACTTTGTTCAAGGAAACTTTTTGATGGTTATCACAAAGATTGTTAAATTGCCACTTATCGATACTTAAGAAATCCTGTTTTCCTCACCTTATCTTAAGATTCAATGAAAGCTCTAAAAATACACAGTAACCACCAAGAGACAACTCCCACCCCTCATTTAAATAACCTTTGATCTTCATCGTATGACCTTCCAAATATACACTTTATATACATCTTGTCTCAAATTTCACATCGTATGGAACTCTAAGGAGGACACACAAAAATTTGCTCTTAAAAATTCTAAAAGTCAGATGCACAGATATGATGTAACTCCCACTTTCCCTCCCTCTCCTTTTCCTTATCTTTTTCTCTCAAATTCTCTCAACCCATTCCTCATCCTCCCTCTCCTTCACTATCTCTCTCCAAAAAAAAAAAAAAAAAAAAAATCAGCCAGGTTGAATGAGGAATCTGTACAGAAGGGGAGAACATTTCAATCTCTTCCCCTCCCAGTCTCAGACTTAGCAGATATGGGCCTTTTGATGTGGGGGAGTCTAGAGGGAAGGCCAGAAGCAAATCACCTTCCTGGTGTTTCTGTCTCAGAGAGCCCAGAGTCACATCAGTCAGTGATGGTCATGTGAGAGAGACGCCCAGTAAGAGAAGGGCACGGGAGACAGCTGCCTATGGACAGAAGCATAAAAGAAGGAACTGGGAGTTTGTGCCACTTGTTAGCAATAACCACATTTTCTTCCTTCTTTTTATGTGTTTGCTTTCTGGTGAGCAAGTGACCACTCATTTTTCTCCTTATTTTCATGGCTGTCTCTAGCTACCCTATTTTTTTTTTTTTTTAATATTGCTGGATTATGCTAGCAGTGGACAGGAAATAAACATTTCCTCAGATATGGTAGGAACCTACAGTGAAATATTTGCAGTTTCTCACAGGTACAGGTCAAGTTAACCAAACAGGGTGGGGCCTGATCCCCAGAATTAAGTGAAGTCAAGAGCGTTAGAAGGCTGTCCTTTCCAGACTGTGGCCTGGCCTGGAGGCTGAGCCAGTTCAGTGTTCCACACACCTTTATGGAGGCCCTAAGCGCTAGGCACTACTAGGTATGGAGGCTCTGGAAATTGGTTCTGCTATTCAAGAGCCCTGGGTTGTCCTCATTTTACTATTATTGTTGTTTTTTGCAGTCAGGGAGGTGGGTGATCTTTTCTTATTCTAGGCAACATTCAAATACCTTGCATACACCCACAGACGGGTCTGAGACTCAAAGAGAACATTCCCCAGAGGGGACTACACTGTGTCCCTGGAGGGAGGGGCGGTGACTTGGGAAAGGAAAGTGGAGAAGGGATACAGATATATCATCTAGATCAGGCTAGGTGGCTTGAGAACTTGGGGAGAGGGAGTTGTGAAGAGCAAAAGACTTTCAGGAGAAATCATAGGACAGGATATAGAATATACTAATTTAGGAGAGAAGAGCTCCGGGAAGGAGATAGGCAGGAGAGGACAGAGAGATCGCTTCCTGACAGGAAACTCACCACCGGGAAACTGCTCATAACCAGGAAGTGTCGGAGAGCGATTTCAGCACCCAGAGCTCTGGATGTGCTGCCCACATGCCAGTCACATGGCTGCAGAAAGAACAGAATCAAAACTGGAGGGCAAATCTGGTGAACGAAAGCAAAGCCAGGACTTTGCCCGCTTCTCCAGAAACCAGAAGGCCACAAGAGAGACCATTCATCCTAGATCTCAGAATAGGATGATAGGATAACTAGCATAGGCTGGCCCAGGGAAGGAGCTAGAAGAGCTAACACTCGTAGTGTGTGCCAGGCACTATTCTAAGTACATTCAAGTATTAGCTCATTTAACCATCAACAAAGAGCTCTGTGAGAGGTGTTACTATTATAACCATTCTACACATGAGAAAATTGAGAAACACAATGGTTAATTTATTTCTGCACAGCTACTCAGTAATGTAGTCTGGATTTGAAACCAGGGAGTGTTGTTCTGTGGTTGCAGAGCCCACACCCACAATCCTATGCTGTAGCACTAAAAAAGAAGAACAGAACAAAATGGGGAACAACAAGTTAATGTTTTCAAGAGAGTAATTGAATTGTTTTTACAATTTACTTCATTCATCACTAAAATGTGTCCTGAAGTTCTCTTACGTCATAGTAAAGGCATTTGCTCACATGACATTTTGAGCATATTGTACAAGAGAAACATATATGCATTCAGCAAATATTTATTGATGGCCTTCTCTATTCCAGGCAGTAGATTAAATGATAGAGTTCCTGGTTTCATGGAGTTTACAGTCAAGGGTGAGAACTCAGTGGTCACAAGTTATTACTGGAGAATGCACGATAGAGAAAAACCCTCACACTTAAAAAAAAAAAAACACACACACACACAAAACGGAGGTGACTGGGTGGCTCAGTTGCTAGAGCAACTGACTCCTGACTTCAAGGTCGTGAGCTCAAGCCCCACATCAGGTGTAGAGATTCCTTTAAAAAACATAATTAGGAGAACCTGGGTGGCTCAGTCGGTTAAGCGTCGGACTTTGACTCAGGTCATGATCCCACAGCTCGTGGGTTCTAGCTCTGCATCAGGCTCTGTGCGGACAGCTCAGAGCCTGGAGCCTGCTTCAGATTCTGTGTCTCCCCTCTCTCTGCTCCTCCCCCAGTTGCAATCTGTCTTCCTCTCAAAAAATAAATATATGTTAAAAACTAAAAATAATAATAATAATAATAATATAATTAAAATTTTGGGGCTCCTGGGTGGCTCAGTGGGTTAAGCTTCTAACTTTGGCTCAGGTCATGATCTTATAGGGGGTGGAATAAAGCCCCTTTAGTAACTTAACCTACTTTGCATTTCTTTTCTTTTAAGTTTATTCATTTATTTTTGAGAGAGAGAGACAGAGAGAGTACTCAGGGCAGGTAGAGAGGGAAACAGAGAATCCCAAGCAGGCTCCATGCTGTCAACACAGAGCCCAACATGGGACTTGAACCAAAAACCTTGAAATCATGACCTGAGCCAAAATCAAGAGTTAGAAGCTTAACTGACTGAGCCACCCAGGCACCTCCTACTTTGCATTTCTGTCAGAAAGCTCCTGGTTGGCAAGGTGATCTCAACACTCTTTTCACTCTTCCCCTCACTGGTTGGTGGAAAAGCATGGGTCTCTGGGAACAACTGTGGTCCCAGTTCAAATTTTGGACCTCCCATTTTATCCTGTTTTGTTGGAAAAACAAAACAACCTAAGGCAAGTAAAGGTAGCACTATCCCCCAAATTAATTTGTTCTGTTTACATACACACACACACACACACAGAGTGATCCAGTGGCCGCATGAAAGCAAGTCCTAAGAGTGAAAAGTACAAAAGGACAAATATAACAACAAGAGGAATAAAAATGATATAATGAGATCTTCATAAGGATCCCCATGATTGTTCTTCTCCCTGGGATCCTCCAAGCAAGTGCCACTTTATAACAAGACTATTTCTTTGGTCAACATTTCTAAAGTAATCAAAGCCAATAGGCTTAAAAAAGAAAAGCTAATTGTTACCACTTGGACAATTGGAATCATCCAAGGGAATTTTTAAAACTTTTGATGCCGAGGTTCTACCCCCAAAGATTATGACTGAATAGGTCAGGGGTACAACCTGGACATCAAGACTTTTAAAGCTCTCTGACTTGGGGCACCTGGGTGGCTCAGTCTGTTAAGTATCCAACTCTAGATATCAGTTCAGGTCTTGATCTCAGGATCATGAGTTCAGGCCCCACATTGGGCTCCATGATGTGGAGCCTACTTAAAAAAATAAATACATAAATATATAATATGATTCTAATGTGGAAAATCATCAGTGTCAGATTTGAAACATAAGACAAGATTGGCTTTCATCTATTTAAAAATAATTAGGGGCGCCTGGGTGGCTCAGCCGGTTAAGCATCTGACTTCGGCTTGGGTCATGATCTCACAGTTCGTGGGTTCAAGCCCTGTGTCAGGCTCTGTGCTGACAGCTTGGAGCCTGGAGCCTGCTTCAAATTCTGTGTCTCTCTTTCTCTCTGACCGTCCCCTGTTCCCTCTCTGTCTCTCTCAAAAATAAACATTAAAAAAATTTTTTTAACATAATTAATGTGCCGTGTCTAAACAGGACAGCCTTCACCCTTGGTTCAGAATCTGGGCTATACCCCGCTGACCCTTTAGAGGGTGGCTTTGATGGCTATCCCTTCCAGAGAGGACATAGTGACAGGACACACACCTGAGCCATGCACTTCTGTTGCCGTGCTAAGCCCAATTATCAGAACCACCATCCTTCTCCTGACGTGATGAGGGAAGTCAGTTTCTGCGAAGTTAGAACCACCTCCGAACCTTTCTCCCCACATGTCTCTGCTATCGTTGTACAGAGATCTTGCCTGGAATGCCGAGAAGCTGTATCCCTGAGCACTTTGGGAAGTGCAGCCTCCTGGCAGGAAAGCCAAACGCGCTCTAAAGCCTGCTGCACTCTTGTGTGGGAGAGGTGGTCTACCTTCACTTCCAAGAGAACTTTTCTGTGATGGATTCAGTTCCAAAGTTTGCTTCTTCCAAATACATTTATCATCATCTTATTCACATGCTTTTATCTATTTCATTCTAAAAATATTACAAGAGTTTTTATCAGGGGAGGTTAACACCTTTTATTTTAGTCAAAACATTTTGAAAGAATTATATATTGTTCTAGGGGCAAATGCAAAAAACTTGGGGAAATCTTCTATAAATGACATTCATTTTACTTATTTCCACTCACCAGTCATAATGTACCTGTAGCATTTCTCTGTGCACTGATTTTATTACTATTGTACATATATATATACATATATATTAATTTGGTGTCTAGTCAAAAAACAAGGACAACTTAAGGCTCGTATATTTCAAAGGCAAACAAGTCAACAGATTATATAGCGTCATATATATAGCATTTGTCACTTTCAAAGGCTTCTAGTTATTATTTGAGTTATACCGGTCAATATCTATATAGTTATTTTGTAGTTATCTCAGGATCACGAGAGATTTTTTCAAATAGCACTAACATATTACTATGATATGCTGTTAAAAAAAAGCAGTTTCATTTCTGCCTGAAAATAGAACATGGAACAACACTACAGTGCCAATGCTGTCCTGTACGATGTCACACAATGCAAGAAAAAGGAAGTCTATGAGTTCATAAACTCCAAGAAGTCAGGGACCAAGTGTGTTTTATTCACTGTTGTATATTCAGCACTTAGCACTGTGGCTAGCATACAAAAAATAATCAATTAATAAATGTTTGTTTAGTGAGAATAAACACGGAAAGAGAATAAAAGGAAGGGAGGGAGGGAGTAAAGGAGAATATGGAAATAAAATGGGAGAACACTTCACAAACCCTAGTATGGAACCTTTTCTGTTTTGGCCACATTTATTACCCTTGCTGGAAATAAAGTCTTTGCATAGAAACCAGATATTTTTTGAATGATGGTTAACACTACATAATCACATGTATATTGTCAGAATTTTTTGGTGGCAAGTAGCAGAAACCCCACCTCACTTATTTTAAACAAATAAGGAGAATATTTTTGCTCACAACAAGTTCCAGTTCCTGGCTAGCTTTAGTATGCCAATATCCAGATGCTCAAACAGTGTTCTCTGATCTGTCATCCTCTGTCCTTCTCTCCCCCCCCCCCCCCGCCCTGTCCCTTTCCTTACTAGGTTTATTTAGGTAGAATTTCTGCATGTGCTGGGGAATATGGGCCCTGATAGTTCAGATACCTCTCTCTCTCTGAGCATTCATATCAATCTCCCAAAACAGTGTTGGTCCTGCTTAGACAGGTCACAAGCTCATTCCTAGACCAGTCTATATTTCCTGAGACATGGGTTACTCTGCTTGGCCAACCCTAATCACTCAGAGCAAGAGAGAAGCAGTTCTCAAAATATAAGCTATGGGATAAACACAAAACTGACAGATATCTGTGAAACCATGCAAAGGACTTAAAATATAATACTAATTTTTTTAGAAGATGTAAAATTGTATTTGTAAGATGGCAAGTGTGCAAAACAATTTTTTAAAAAAAGGAAAAAGAAAGGTAAAAGGTGACCATCAAAAAAATGAACTAAAATAAATTCCTCTAAAATATTAATAATGGTTATGTTTGGGTGGTAGAACTCTGGATAATGTTTTTCTACTTTTCTTTTGTTCACAATTTTCTCCATTGATTACCCATCATTTCTATTATTAAAAAAATTCATATGGGGGGCCTGGCTGGCTTAGTCAGTGGAATGTGCGACTCTTGATCTAGGAGTTATGAGTTCAAGCCCCATGTTGGGTGTACAGATTACTAAAAACAATATATAAAAACTTTAAAAAATTCACAATGTTGAAGGACATGTTTTACATTATAGTTATTTGTGTAGATTTTTTTTTTTTTCACTTTCCAAACTGTGAAAGGAAGGACCAAGTCTTGTACAACTGATTTCTTTCATGGCCCCTAATACAGTGTGTTGCCCTTACTAGATTCTCAGGAAATATTTGTTGAACAAAAGACAAAACTTAGCTGCCTCCCCACTTTTCCATCCTGCCTGAAATCTCTGCACTTGTAACTTCTTTGCATTAAGGCAATGAAGGCTCTTGATAAGCCAAAAATATGTTTTCCAAGAAATGTAATACAAGAAATGTAAGTGTACTACTTAACACCTTAATTGAACCAAAAAAGCAAGCCTACATTCTTACAAAATGCAGTAGGAATGGGACAAAGAAAAGGTTCACTGAAAGGGAAAGGGGGATGCTGAGTGATTTTCAAGGATAAGGAAAGACATTCTCCTAGTAGAGTACTTCATAGTCTGGAAGCCTACGAAGCCTAGGCTACAGGCTTTCTTCAAACTACGCATATTTGTCCTTTGTCATTGTGATCTATCCTAAACACATTTCGTGAAATGTTACTGAAGGAAGAATGTTGTAGGGCATCTGTTTCCCAGATGTTCAGCCTTGGTAAAGTCTATGGTAGATGACCAGGGAAAAAGCAAACATTCTATTTTATTGCCTATGGGATATTAACCAGTTTTGTATTTATTGATCAAATCATTTCAACATTCCTGACTATATGTGTGTATATATTTAGCAATATAATACTGATATTTATTGATAAGAATTTGTTCTTCAAATTATCCTTTGAATTGATCTTACTCTCTTACTGGTTCCCTCATTAATTAATGAGTTGATGAAATTTTGATACATCTTCTTTATATATTTGCATGAAAATTATGTATAACTTTTTAAAATGATATTTTAGCACCATGGATCTTTCTAGGAACATTTTTATTGGTTCATATGTTAGCAAGTTCAAAATTAAAATTCTCAGTTTCCAAAAGATATCATTTCATTTTCAAAATGTTATCAGTTTTGCAATAAATCTAATTTTCCTGAATTTGAATTAAAAACATACTCCTCAGATAATTTTCAAATGGTGTTTGAAAAGAAGAAATTACTTGCTTTAAAATCAGATCTTTAAATAAAATGACATATTAAGAGCAGATAGATCAAGAGAGTGTGAAGAGAACAAAATTAATAAGGGATCAATACAAAGATGTATGATTTTAATACTATCCTGGATAAAGGTCAATAGCACAATTAAATAGATGACTTGTAAGCATTTACAAAAAAAAAAAAAGATCATTAGCACAGAATTATTATTGAGGCAAGAATTAACATGGAGTGTGATCCATATACCCACCTTGTTTACTCAAGAAATATTTGTGTGTGTGTGTGTGTGTGTGTGTGTGTGTGTGTGTGTGTTTTAATGTGTATTTATTTTTGAGAAAGAGACGGAGTGGAGCAGGGGAGGGGCAGAGGGAGAGAGACATATACAGAATCTGGAGTAGGTTCCAGGCTCTGAGCTGTCAGCACAGTGCCCCAAGAAATACTTGTTTGATCGGCTAATACCTTAGAGTAAATCATGTATGAAAATGTTCATTTACCCCCACACCATTTGCATTTCTCCTTTAAAAGTTTACCTTCAAGGGGCACCTGGGTGACTCATTCCATTAAGCATCTGACTTCGGCTCAGGTCATGATCTTGGGGTTTGTGAGTTCAAGCCCCGCATGGGTTCTGTGCGGACAGCTCGGAGCCTGAGAGCCTGCTTCAGATTCTGTGTCTCCCTCTTTCTTAGCCTCTCCCCTGCTCGCACTCTGTCTCTCTCTCTGAAAAATAAATAAACATTAAAAACATTTTTTTAAGTTTACCTTCAAGCATTCCAGTATCTTGGTTCTTAAAAGTTAAGGCATCAAGTAAAAAAGTGTAATATAATCTACTCTGCATTTTGTTTCCTGAATATTTTACTTTATTGACTCAAATGTCAGTGGAGTAATGCAGATCTTAAATTGGTATGATTTAAGCCAAAGATAATGAGTGTTTTAGGACCTAGCCTAGGTAAAATTGTAGGTAACACTGATCTTTGAGGACCCATTTTCTCCCTTCAAGAACCCCTTTCTACCAGAGATCCTCTTCTTCAGGCTTCTTCTTGACATGCAGGAACCCCGTTACATTGCCCTTCCCAGGCCTGTCATTCCAACTTTATCCCAAATACTGTCACCTGTAGGCTTTCACTCGCCAAAAACTTATTGTATTCTGTTTCCTTAGGTTTATGAAAGTTGAGGTCTCTCTTCCCTTCTTCTAATTTCTTTTCTCACTTTTGCGTAAACCAATCCCCAAAGAAAAATGTTGTTGATTGGTCAGAGCCCAACACATCAAATTAGGCCAAGTTTACACTTGAGCAGATTTACTGCGTGTTAAAGGTCATGCTCACCTCTCTGTACCATGACACTAGATCAATTGTTAGCCTGATTCAGATTCCTAGCTCTTTTCTCATTATATTCTTTCATGTGGTCAATCAGATGATAAAATCTCAAAGCAAGTTTGAGAACAGAATTGTCCAACCTCAAAACAATCTAATCTTCCTTAAATTTGATTGAACCCTTAGCCAGCAGTCTCAAAAGTACCTGAGGCAAAACAAATGCAAACGTTAAAAAAAAAAAAAAAAAAGAAAAAAGAAGACTATCTTTATTTTAGGAGTGATCCCTTTAAGTTAGGAGTGAAGTAGTTTGTGGAAAATTGGATAAAGACTAAAAAAGGAAATTAATCTGAAGTCACATTTTGTGTTTTATCCAATAATAACAAGCCAAATATTCACAAAAATCTCACAGAAAAGGTGCCTGGTTAGTGGTAGAAATTTGTCCTGGAATGCAATGAAGAGGAAGCTAACATACATAAATACATATATAAAAATGATCTACTGAAATTTCTTTGTTTAACCTGGAAGCTATGGACCAGTGAACTGAAAAAGAAAGAAGCAGAGACAATACTCCATTAATGAAAGAACCTGGTGAAGGTATAATAGGAAAGGGAGGGAGCTCTGGTTCTGGTCTCTGTTACCTGGAGCTCAGCTGAGAAACACTACCTGCAGGAACATGCTACTGGTTCAGATATGTTGTTATTATTTTATAAATGCTATGGAGATTTATTTAAAAAAAAATAAAGCAAAAGAACAAAGAATAAAAACATGAAGTTTTATTTGGACTTTGCCTGTGTTTAGTAATTAAACTTTGGTCAAATTACTCAAACCACAATGAGGAGACAGCAATTTTCACTGAGCTGAGAGGAAATGATAATGAATCCCCACTACCTATTACCCGGGTGCTTAAGATTTGGTAGTTCTTATGTGTGTTTTTGAGATTAAACATAAACTAACTGTTTAATTTCTTAATCCTGAAAACAACATTTTCTCAGCAACATGATGCTAGCCAAGGAGGTTCCAGAATCTTCCTGAGGCTGCCCATAGGAGACTATGCAGACAAACCCATTTAAAGGAAGACTACCTCTGAAAATACCAAGATGTAGTACCTATCAAAAGGATTGGGGTATTTTAATTCAAGGTAAAAAACTGAAACATGTTCCTGGAGCAGAATATCTGTTAGATGCCTCAAAATCAGCCCAGCCAAACAACTCTCTTTATAGCTTTCTTTATCCCTTCTGACTCCTACCTTACCCTTATAGCCTGAGGAGTTAGTGGTACTGTCATCATCCACTCAGTTTAAGAAACTCAACTCCTACCTTATTCTTTTTTTTTTTTTAATGTTTATTTTTGAGAGAGTGAGATAGAGAGTAAGTGGGGGAGGGGCAGAGAGAGAATCCCAAGTAGGTTCCATACTGTCAACGCAGAGCCTGACACAGGGCTTGATCTCACAAACCGAGAGATCATGACCTGAGCCGAAACCAAGAGTCAGATGCTTAACTGACTGAACCACCCAGATGTCCCCCTACTTTCTTTATTTAAGCAGTTACTAAATCTTGTAAACTTCCTCAGAAGGTGTTTGTTTTCCTTACATATATCCAACAACTCTGCCCCATCACTCCTGACTAGTCTAACCCCTCCTCTGCCTTATTCACCCCTAATAGCAATACAGTTAGCTGAAATGAAATAATTGATGCATTAAAAACAAAAATCCAATTGAGTAAATGTGAAGATCTAATTGGCTTTCTTAAGTGATTCATAAATCAGGCAGCATCCCATCTAACAAGTACAAAGGAGCTCTGAAGAGCTGTATAAAAAGGAAGGTTTTTATAGGAATGAGGGTGGGGCAAGGAAGTTATCAAGCCAAAAAAAAAAAAAGAAATGATTGTTTCAGGCAAGGTCACTTTTCCTTATGGGGAAGGGGGGGGGGTCTTATTATACAGATTACCTCATCTTCCTTTGGGGTATGGAGAGAGCCCATGTGACAGATTACCTCCCTGGTGCCGATCAGAAAATTCCTGACTGACTTTCCTGACTGACTGGTTAAGACTGCATTTCTGGGAAGGTTACAATTAGGCTAAGTATTATGCCCCAGTTTGTTGATGTGGCCTAGTATAATATATGACTCCATTTTGGGTCTGTGGTGTGTTTTTGTTGTTGTTGTTTTAATGTTTATTTATTTTTGAGAGACAGAGACAGAGCATGAGCAGGAGAGGAACAGAGAGAGGAAGACACAGAATCCAAAGCAGGCTCCAGGCTCTGAGCTGCCAGCACAGAGCCTGACATGGGGCTTGAACTCACAAACCACGAGATCATGACCTGAGCCAAAGTCAGACACTTAAACTGAGACACCAGGTGTCCCTTGGTCTATGGTTTTCTTTTTGACAATGTATATTTATAAACACCTTGAAAAAGAGGAAAAAAATTTAGATTTAATTCCTGCCATTGGGCACCTGGGTGGCTCAGTTGGTTAATCCAACTTTGACTCAGGTCATGATCTCACAGTTCGTGAGTTTGAGCCCCACATCTGGCTCTCTTCTGTCAGCCTGCTTAGGAGCCTCTGTCCCTCTCTCTCTGCCCGTCCCCCACTTGTGCTTTCTCTCCCTCTCTCTCAAAAATAAACATTTTTAAAAATTTTTTTAAGATTTAATTCATCAATTGTCATCTACTGAAAATACATGGATTTTATAAAATAATTCGTATTATAAAAATTACAAATACATAGGAGAGAAGGCATAATGAAGCTTGATGACCTGTCACCTCTCATTGTTCCTCCTGTCTGCTCTTCTCCCAATTTTTTTTCTCCTGGAATATTTTGAAGCAAATTTGTTCATCATATTGGCTCACCAGTATGTATTTCATATACTGAATTTTTGAAATTTTAGTATCACTCAAAGAAAGAGAGAGGAGAAATTTGTGGCTAACAGTTGAGAACATAATCTGTCCCCTTAACAAGGGTTTTTCTTTAGGAATTTTTCCTAATTATCTATCTTCCTTTCCTTCATAAATTTCTCTTTAAGTTTAACAATTATATTGAATTCAATTATTTAAATTTAAGTAGGAGTTTTTATGCTGAATTGGGAGTTCTCAACTAACAAACTGTCCTCAAGTAAAATTAAATTCTTGAATTTTACTCCCAGATCAACAACACTTTATAGGTCACATACTTGAATGTTAAATATGGGCCTAGATAATCATTTGTCAATGAGATTAAGTCACTTATTCCCAGGATATCCCATAATTCAATATTAAAGTGAAGTATTATCTATTTTCACTCTTGTATAAATAATCCTATATTCTGACTATTCTATTTAATATGCATGAATTTCTTTTCTTTTTAAAAAATTTTTAATTGAGGGGTAGCTGGGTGGCTCAGTGGGTTAAGCATCGCACTCTTGATCTCAGCTCAGATCTTGATCTCAGGATCATGAGTTCAAGCCCCACATTGGGCTCCATGCTGGGCGTGGAGGCTACTTAACATAAAATAACAAACAAAATTTTTAATCAAAGTATAGTTGACATATGTTACGTTAGATTCAGGTATATGACATAGTGATTCAACCTTTATGTACACAGATAAATGCTCACCACAATAAGTATAGTTGCCATCTGTCACCATACACAGTTATTAATTTACCTACTCTTAAACATCTAAGTTATCAGTAAGGGACCCTGCATCAAGAGTGCTTATTTTTATCAACAAAATTGAGAGGGCCTTTTTGAGAATTTGTTTGAAGACCCAGATTTGAAGTTTATTTTATTATTTATTAAAGATTTTATTTTTATGTAATCTCTACACCTGACATGGGGCTCGAACTCACAACTCTGAGATAAAAATCACATGCTCTACCTACTGAGCCAGCCAGGCACCCTCAGATTTGAGGTTTAGACTCAGCTTTGTTTTGTTTGTTGTTGTTTTGAAAAAATTGTCAAACCATTAATTTTTTTATATTATGGATGAATGTGTGTTTCACTGGTAAGATTCAAGCAGTCTATAACGCCCTGGGGTGTTAAAAAGAATGCAGGGATAGTGAGTGCACCTAGAAGCACCTTTCTTTCTCCTCTCTACCCATTCAGATATTATCCATCCTTAACAAAGCCATTCAGTGGGGCACCTGGGTGGCTCAGTCAGTTGAGTGTCCAATTCTTTTTTTTAAATGTTTATTTTTATTTGTGAGAGAGAGAGAGACAGCACACAAGTGGAGGAGAGGCAGAGAGAGACAGAGAAAGAAACAGAGAACCTGAAGCAGGCTCCAGGCTCCAAGCAGTCAGCACAGAGCCCAACACGGGGCTTGAACCTGCAAACTGTGAAATCATGACCTGAGCTGAAGTCGGAGGCTTAACCGACTGAGCCAGGTGTCCCAAGTGTCCAATTCTTGATTTCAGTTCAGGTCATGATTTCAAGGTTCATGAATTCAAGCCTCACATAGGGCTCTGAACTGGCAGCACAGAGCCTGCCTGGGATTCTCTCTCTGCACCTCCCCTGCTTGTTCTCTCTCTCTCTCTCTCTCTCTCTCTCTCTCTCTCTCTCTCTTTCTCTCTCTCTCAAAATAAATATTTTTTAAAAATACCATTCAAAAGTTTCATCTTGTCATGTTGTGATTTATCACTAGAGATGTATATTTGGCCCTCATCCCTGTTTCTGTTACACAGATCCTCAAACCCTGGGAATTTCCTAAGTGATGAAAGCAATAAAGATGTCTTATATTAATGAGGTGACTTTTGGAAAGCACTGAAGAATGGGGGCAGGTTGCCAGGAGAGCAACCTTGTGATTAGAGAGTTGGAACTTTCAGTTCCCCGACCCTGCCTCTGTGGAGGGGAGAGGGTCCGGAGATTGAGTAAATGGCCAGTGATATAATCAATCATGCCTAATGAAGCCTCCATAAAAACCCGAAAAGATGGGGTTCAGAGAACCTCCATGTTGGTGAACCCATGCAGGTACTGGGAAAACAGCACACCCAGAGGGGGCATGGAAGCTCCTTAACCTTTCCCCTTCCCCATGTCTTTCCCTATGCATCTCTTCCATCTGAGTTTCATCATTTTATAATAAACCACTAATCTGGTAAGCAAAATGTTTCCCTGGGCTCTGGAACCTCTCCGATCTGTAGTCTGCCCATCAGAAGCACAGGTGACAATTAGGGCCTGCAACTCATGTCTAAAGGGGGTGGGAGGCAGTCTTGCAAGACTGAGCTTTTAATCTGTGGAATCTGATGCTGTCTCAGAATAGATAGTGTCAGCATTGAATTGAATTGTAGCGCAGCTGGTGCCCAAGAATTGCCTGTTGGTGTGGGGAAACCCCTCTTCCACGTTGGAATTGGATGCAGAACCCTTACATCTCCATCATGAAATTTTCCAAGATCCTTGAGACCATCAACAATTTCCTCACTTCTCTGAGGCATTTTAGGCCACACAAATCAGTACTTCTATATTGTCTCCCTGTTCTAACTATATTATGAGGACAAAGAAGGTGTCTTGGGCCCTTTTTAGCATTTCCAAAGCTTTACATAGTGCTGCACATATACATGATTTTCAATAAATTCTTAATTAACTAGGATATAACAAAGAATCTCAGGACTCTGAAAGATGAAATTTACATCCAAGCACTAGAATGCCTCTAAATTCATATTGTAACAATGATTTATTATGTATGCAATTTGAAGATACTAGCATAAAAATGGGTTTTTATCCGTTATTCCTAGAGCCACTTGCTTTTGTACCTTACATACTTCCAGAATTTTATTTTTTCTGGTTCATATAGTGGGCTTATATGTAAGCCCAATTTACTAGACAACAAAATGTAAAGGAGACTAAGTGTTCTTGCTTTATGTGGTAGGTAGAAACCCAGGGCAGTGAGCTGGAGGAGAGGCAGGGAGGAATGGGAAGCAACGTACACGTGGGCTGTATGGGAAAGCAGTGCCACAAGGTAGTCAGCCAATGAGAAGGAATGGTGAGAGTCAGTGTGGGTCGCCCCACACTGCCACTTTGACATATTATTTTTTTAAACTTTATTGTATTTTTTTTTATAATACACAAGTGAGGGAGGAACGGAAAGAAAGGGAAAGAGAGAGAATTCCAGGCAGGCTCTGCACGGCCTCTACAATGTCCGATCGGGGGCTCGAACTCACAAACTGTGAGACCATGATCTGAGCTGAAATCAAGAGTCGGACGCTTACCAGACTGAGCCACCTAGGTGCCCCAACATATTGATTATTTTGAACTAAATTTACTTAAGAAACAGCTGGTACAGGAAGGACCCTTTGTCCCCCTGAAAGTAGGAAATAAAAACTCCAGTGAAGGCTACCCTCCCTGCACCTGAAGGGTAGAAAGCATCCTTATCACCAGAGACAGAGAATTCAGGGCCAAGAAGGCTATATATTGCCCCTCATTTATTTGACACCCCAAGCCCAAATCCTTTTGTCAGTTCTTCGCAAATAATTATTCCTTTGCTTAAAAAGTATAAAGTTTACCTGCTTTGGTCACTTCAGGGAGTCTCATATTTTTATGGGCTCCTTAATGTTTGAAATTAAATCCCTCTCCTGTTCATCTGTCCTGTCAATTTAATTATTAGACCAACCAAAGAACCTAGTGGGGACACCGCAGGCTCTGATGTGTGCTCCAAGCTGTTTGCACAAGCTGTTTCCTGGGAGTCCCAGGAAGCCATAACATGGTCCAGAAGGGGGAGTTGTCCCAAGAAAATCATGAAGGTGCAGATTTTTCTGTAGGTAGTTGAGAGCAGGAGACTGGTTCTGCTGGATTTAGGCCTGGAGGCCATTCCCAAATGTTCCTGTCTGACATGTCAGCACTGCTCGTTATCTGCAGATGACATACAGGCATTTGGCACAAGTGGCCAAATGAGAGATCAAAGGCTTTGTTTGTTAGGCAGCAATTTTTTGTTTTGTTATTCTATTATGTAATCTACCAAGGAATTGATAATTGACATTCAACAGTTGATACTGCAGCCATTTACTTTGAGCAGAGAATTATCAAAGGAGGATGGTGTGGAGATGTTAGGAATTCTATGATGAGAGATTACTAGGTGATAATTATAGCTTCACTTTAAATTGTGTATTGCGAAATACCTGCTTTGTTTGTCTTGTGGATGAAGAAGTAGGGAGGAGGGGAGGAATCGAGGATTGAGCCTGTCTCTGAACCTAATTTCTCAGGAGAGTTCTTACAAATCATTCATTTTTCTTGCATGAAAAGGTATCATACACTTTTTTCTTTTTGTTTTTTTCTGTTTTTTAATTTATATCCAAGTTAGTTGGCATACAGTGCAATAATGATTTCAGGAGTAGAATCCAGTGATTCATCCCCTACACATAACACCCAGTACTCATCCCAACAAGTATCCTCCTTAATGCCCCTTGCCCATTTAGCCCATCCCCCCATCCCCAACCTATCCAGCAACCTTCAGTTTGTTCTCTATATTTAAGCGTCTCTTATGTATTATCCCCCTCCCTGTTTTTATATTATTTTTGCTTCTCTTCCCTTCTATTCATCTGTTTTGTATCTTAAATTCCACATGAGTGAAGTCATACAGTTGTTTTTCCCTAATTTCACTTAGCATAATACACTCTAGTTCCATCCACGTTGTTGCAAATGGCAAAATTTCATTCTTTTTGATTGCTGAGTAATACTCCATTGCTTATATATACCACATGTTCTTTATCTATTCATCTGTCGATGGACACTTGGGCTCTTACCATATTTTGGCTATTGTTGATAGCGCTGCTACAAATATTGGGGTGTATGTGCCCCTTTGAAACATCACACTTGTCATACACTAATTTTTTTAAGTAAACTCTACACCCAACATGGGGCTCAAACTCACAACTTGGAGATCAAGAGTTTCATGCTTTACCAACTGAGCCAGCCAGGCACCCCAATATCATACACTATTCTGATTACAATTTATTCTATTTTGCTCTTCAATCTGAGAGATTTATTGTATCTTTTTGAGAAAGTAGTTAGTGGCTTATTTTAACCCCTTAACTCACACATCAAATTAAATAAAACATAATTAGCATCTAAATTTCACACCACTTTGGAAAGCCAATTCTGAGTTTTAAGAAATGAATTGCCTGTAAGTTGAAAGAATCAAGTGAGGAAAGATTTGAAAGCACAAAAAATAAGCCTGTAAGGCTTGAGGCCACCAGAAGAGAAAGCTCTGGTACAGGTGTCCCACATCACCATGCATGGTGAGCTATACTGACTCCTCATGGAGAATTTTCACTACAAAACTGCTAATAAAGGAAGCAATTCAATATTATACCTTCAATGTTTAAGGCATCTTACTACAAATATACTTGGCAGGTTATGGCCTTTATTTCAGAAATTTAAAACTTCAGGGCCACAAGGGTGGCTCACTCGGTTAAACCTCTGATTTCAGCTCAGGGCATGATCTTGTGGCTTGTGAGTTCAAGCCCCTCATTGGGTGAACTCGAGCCCTGCATTGGGTGAACTTGAGCCTCACTTTGGGTGAGCCCCACTTCTCTCTCCCCCTCTTTCTCTCTCTCTCTCTCTGGCCCCTCATGGGATTCTCTCTCCCTCTCCCCCTTCCCCCCCCCCCGCCCCTCACTCACTTGCACACTCTTTCTCTCAAAAATTAATTAATTAATTAAAATATAATTTTTGTCACATTAGCTAACATATAGTGTATACAGTGTAGTCTTGGCTTCAGGAGTAGATTCCCATGATTTATCACTTACATACAATACCCAGTGTTCATCCCAACAAGTGCCCTCCTCAATGCCCCTCACCTATTTCCCTGCTCCCCAAGCCCCCACCCCCATCAACCCTTAGTTTGTTCTTTGTATTTAAGAGTCTCTTATGGTTTGCCTCCCTCTCTGTTTGAACTTCTTTTTTCTTCCCTTCCCCTATGGTCTTCTGTTAAGTTTCTCTAAAAAAATATTAGAAGTTTAAAGCTTCTATGGGATGGCATCTAAATTCTGCACAGAGGCCCAGGGCAGCCAAAGCTATTACTACTTCTACTGTCTGCGCAGAAGAGCCATGAAGAGAGATGAGGGTGAGTGGCTCACCAAATGAGATGTTTATCTCACTCTATCTCTGTTTCTGTTCAGATTCAGAGTCCTCTTCCAGTCTTACTATTAGCCATATGACCTTAGGAAAATTACTTAGCTTCTCTGACCCACAGTGTCCTTCTCTCTAAAATGGAGATAATAGACCTACCTATGACCAATAAAAAAGATTAACTGAAACAATTTGCAAACATTTTTGGCAACTAGTGGGCTCTTTAAGCAAGTTTCTAGCCACCTCCTACCTTTTAAATATAGGTGGAAAGGAGAAGTCACACTGCTTCCTATCTTGTTATCTTTATTGCCTAGAAATTCAAACTCACAGCAGAGGAAATAGAGCAAAATCTAATGTTGAAATCGACAGAGAGCCAAGAATGGAGGAAATGGCTGTATTGTTCTGACCTGAGAATTATTTAACTCCAGTGAAACAGATTCTCAAAGGAATAAGCAAGAATTCTTAAAATGTTTAGATTTTTAAATTTTTTTACTATTTAAGAATTCGACTTTGTGGGGGCACCTGGGTGGCTCAATCGATTAAGCATCAGAATCCTGCTCAGGTCATGATCTCATGGTTTGTGGGTTCAAATCGCACCTTGGGCTCTGTGCTGACAGCTTGGAGCCTGCTTTGGATCCTCTGTCTCTGTCTCTCACAAAAATAAATAAACATAAAAAAAGAAAAAAGAATTGGACTTTGTGAATGCTTTTTATTTTATGTTTTTTTAATCCCCCAACCTGCAAAGGTTGAGAGAGCTCTGTAAGACTTTTTTAAAAATGTTTATTTATTTATTTAAAAAAATTTTTTTTAACGTTTATTTATTTTTGAGACAGAGAGAGACAGAGCATGAACAGGGGAGGGCCAGAAAGAGAGGGAGAGACAGAATCTGAAGCAGGCTCCAGGCTCTGAGCTGTCAGCACAGAGCCTGACGTGGGGCTGGAACTCACAGAGTGTGAGATCATGACCTGAGCCGAAGTCGGACGCTTAACCGACTGAGCCACCCAGGCGCCCCAAAAATGTTTACTTATTTTGAGAGAGAGAGAGAGAGAGCATGCACAAGCAGAGGAGAGGCAAAGAGAGAGAGGGAGACACAGAATCCAAATCAGACTCCAGGCTCTGAGCTGTCAGCACAGATGACAGCTATGGCCTCGAACCCACAAACAATGAGATCATGACCTGAGCCGAAGTCAGATGCTCAACCAACCAAGGGACCTAGGAGCCCCCTATGAATGCTTTTTAGAAACAATCTTTGCTCCACATTTTAAGGGATACTTTAATGACACCCTTGGACTTGGCTCACACTACCATGTAAAAAAATGTATTGGCTAGAATGTGTTATTCTTGGCAACTAAAAATAGCCTGCTGTCTGTCCTTTCCATCTCTATGTTGAAAGACTCCTTCCAGTTCTGAAAGGTGTGTGGTCATTAAAGCATGAACAAAACTGAAATGTTTGGGCCTAAGGACTTTAGCTTGAGGACTTCAGAACACATGTTTCTTATAGCTGAGATGGCGCCTTGTCCATCATGGCATTGCAAATATTAATAAATATAGAAATAAGCTTTTTGTTATCAAATAGCATACTGTT
Organism: Lynx rufus; assembly: GCF_022079265.1. Taxonomy (NCBI): domain Eukaryota; kingdom Metazoa; phylum Chordata; class Mammalia; order Carnivora; family Felidae; genus Lynx; species Lynx rufus. Next base: position 56,507,743 of record NW_025814834.1, on the reverse strand, counting down.
CAAAACTTAATTATAAGACTAAAGGAAGTTTTTCAAATTTGTCTCCATAGAAAATCTCAACATTAGTGATGTATTTAATGTCTATTTATATTTTTGAGCCACAACTAATTATGAATATAGGAGAATCACTTAAAAGTTGTTTTTCCTATAACAGAAACCATAAACATGGTCACTTCTTATTTCATATCTGTGAATACTGTGATTCAGATAATACAAATTTTAAAAATCTATCAGGTAATAATTATGGGGTAAATGAACAAAGCTTTATTGATAAAGGTGAGGCCTCATTTGAGTTTTGTTTCCTCTCTAAAAAGTGCTTCATTTTATGTAGTCCCAGATTTTTCTTATTCCTTTTTGTTACCTCAATAGTGTTTTATATCAATAATTAGAAGGGTAAATTATGGTATAAATTAATGAGGGAGTTGGACTACATAATTTCTAATATTTCCTCCAGGTCTAATATTCTATGTTCTATTATAAGAATATTTCATAAAGAAAGTTAGAGGTGAATAACATCATCATAGAAACATGAACTAAGTGAAACGCCTGAGGGGTAGAATCCTTTCTCAAATCCAACCAGGCAATTTCTTTTTGATGGGTTTGAATATATATTTGGAACTTCATTATTGCAGATTATAGTAACTCAAAAGAAACGAGGTCCCTAGAGAGTAAGCAGCATGCTCACAGCTACAAGTCAACTCAGTGCAGTGTTAAAATGATCAAATATGAAGAGAAAAATATTTCAATAACATTTTTAGATTTTATCTGCCTGTCTTCATTTTGGCTACTACAACAAATACTACACAGTAGGTGACTTGAACAACAAACATTCATTTCTTACAGTTCTGGAGACTGGGGAGTCCAAGATCAAGGTGCCAGCAGATCTGGTATCTGGTGAGAGCCCTCTTCCTCGTTTGCAGATGGCAGCAATATTGCCAGATCCTCACATGGCAGAGAAGAAATCATCTCTCTCATACCAGTATTGCTCCTACAAAGTGTTGAAGCTCCAACTGAATATCATAAAATCTAGCTCGCATACAAAGAGAAAATGTCAAGGAGTATGAAAATGTAGTAATTGTTACTATTTTCAAATGTCATTGATCTCCGGTTTGCTTCACTTGTCATCTCCCATTTTCTTTGCTGTGATGAATAAGACTGATCTTTAACATCCAGGAGCCCTAAGGCCAAGGTTGATGGATCAAAGATAGCTACCTGAGGTAAAATAGTCCACTGGCCTCCCTGTATCACATCATATTCTGTCTCTCTCCCCTCACTCCTACCCCTCTCAAATATTTTGATCAGACACCTAAAGCTTGAAGGTAGCTATGCTGATTAGGTCATACAAACTTGGAGGCTGTCTGCTATTTTGGGAACATGTGCATTAATGTGCTGGCTACATGAAAGAGGAAAATGGAGTAGATGGGCTAAGAGAAAGGAAGAGGAGACACCACTTGGCCCCACCGAGACAGAAAAAGGAAGAATATGGATTTCTTGGTTCCTGATAGCTTCAGTTATAGTCTGATTTCCCATGAAGCCTGACTATGTTTGATTTTGTGAGGTCTTTACTATTACATGTCCCCACCCCTTTTATTTGAATTAATTAGAGTAGATTTCTCTTCCTTACTTACAAAAAAGAAGATGAAACAACTGAGGATATACCCCCAGTGACTGCCTGTAGGGCTGGCTTGACCTGGGATAGGGAGTTAAACAGAAAGCAACACTTGGAAGGACTTCATGGACCATCTAAGGTCTTGGTTTACAAAGTTTAATATTGCTAGTTTACTGGGAACAATGGTATGAGTGCCCCGCCTGGAATTAACTAACCTGAAGTGCTTCCAAAGGCAGACTGGGTGACCCAGGGAGACTGAGGAAGCAGAGAGCACCCACCAGCTGGAGCTTACCCACCCTATCAGCTACACCATGCTAACAATATTTTCCCTTTCAGTAAACAGCAGTACTCACTGAAGGAGAGTCAGTTTTCTAAATTTAGGGATTTAACCCTAATTATCGACAGTTCTAACTTTAACGGTTACACCAGTATGTGGCCAGTTTGTCTTTGTTACGTATTATAAGGTCTAGACTAAGAAATGTGTAATTCCAAAATCGGGAAATCAAGGTCATTTTTTTGGAAAAGAAGAAAAAGCTCAAAATTATTTCAAATTGAGGAATCAAAATATGTGACAATTCTCCCTCAGATACATGGAATTAAGTGTTCTGAACACGTTAGCACATTCTGAGGTGCTTCATGCCAAATGGTTTATTAAGCTGCTTGGGTCACTGCTTAGGTGTTTTGAACCTTCCTTTCTCCCTTCCCCCCAAAATATTTTTATTGCTCTATTATCTAATAACAATAAGTTTCTGATTTTCTTTTTTTTCAGTGTTGATTTATTCTGAGAGAGAGAGACAGCGGGCGAGTGTGGCAGAGAGACAGGAAGAGAGGACCCAAAGCAGATCCACACTGACAGCAGACAGCCCACCGTGGGGCTCCAACTCACCAACCATGAGATCATGACCTGAGCTGAAGTTGGATGCTTTACTGATTAACAATCTAGTACATCTGAGAGTATTTAAAATATTATAACTACAGCTTCAAAAGACCACGGTAGTATTTGGACTGAGCAGTATTCACAGTCAATATTGCAAGCCTGAAGTAAACACACAGCATATGCTGGTTAGCACGCTCTGTGAATAAGCTATATGGTATGTAAACAAATCCAGAGCTGTATTATCATTAGAAAGTCAACATGGTTAGTCCTACCAGAAGGAGTTTGCTTATGCCTTGCAAAAAGGAAAGGGGGGAAAAAAAGAAGACATTCAGGGTTGTACTTACTTTCTCCCTACAAAACTTTGTCCCTAGTGTATTTCTTACAATGTCCAATTTCTTACTTGTGGTCCTGTTTGTTCTCTTATGCTCACTCCCAAGAGCAATCTAAATTGCACCTTGTTTTCTTCTTACAGTTTTGTGACTGTCATAATTGCTACAAGGGACTAACTGAAAGCACAGATCTGTCATATACACTGCAGAATAACATTGTTTGGATTTAATGTTGCTCAACTGTAAAAATAACTCATTAACTAAACCTGCATCCCATTTGTGCTCGTCATTTGGTATGGATTTAAGGTCATTTCCATTGCGTGAACTGATAACACAACCGAAAGCATATTTATTCGCCTGCTAACTTTTGAAAGGATTGTAGGTTACCACCATCTAAATCATGCTAGATCAATGCTGATGAAGAATCAATAAATACCTATTTCCTTAGCCTAAGTCAATTCCTTATAGCTCCATTTTTTTAGCAATTTTCTCCATTTTGTTCTGAGACATAATAATAACATTAATATATAATAGCTAACTTTTTTGAGTTTTTCTATATAACATGTTTTAATTAAATTAATCCTTACAAGAAACTTATAAAAACCTTGTAAAAACCCAAAATAGGATCACTTGTAAGAACTCTGAAATAATAGGAGAGACACTAACAGAGCAGTAGGGATTAAGCAGATAGCATCTCAAATGTCGTTGTTGTTATTTGTAAACACAGGCAAATAATCTCAATTTGGTAGGACTAACCATATTGAACTTTACAATGATTACATATCTCTGGTCTTGTTTACATCCTGTAATCTTGTAATATGAAGAAGGTTTTAGTATTTAGTACCTCCTTTCATATAGGAAAGTTACAGAGATAGGAAGGGGTAGTGCTGAGGTTCAAAACTACATAGTCTGGCTCCCAAATCCTTGCTGTAAATCACAAATTAAATGGCAGATCAAAGCAGAGTTCCCTTACAAACTGAAGGCATCAGAGCTGTGCGCATCCACACTTTCTCCTGCTGCTGCTCACCAGAGCCCATTCCCTCAGCAGGCCAGAGGTCCAGATCCTGTATTAGAGGTTCTGATTAAGGTCTTTCCTATTCCCCTTAATCCTACCTCTAGACTCTTGAGGCAGCATGATGAAGAAGGGTATCCACCAGGCTCCCTTCCCTCCTGGGACTCGTTTTCTGAAGAAGCCATTTCACATACAATTTACGGTGAAGATGGGACAGGACTAGTCTTAGCCAAAATGCTAAGATAGAGAACTTTTGGTACCTTCTCAGCCAACAAAACCCATTTGCCAGCCTCTCGATTATTTGGAACTATCCTATTTTGACACTCAGTTTCCCCACAAAGGCTGCCTTTGGGCTGCTCAGAGCCCTCACAAAGGCCCTCCACTCAGCACTGCCCTCCATCTTGGAAGTCTCATTCTTCAAACTACCTCTCTTTCTGTTGTAGAAAGTTCTAGTTATTCCTCAATATCTGTATCTTCCTTCTTCCATAATGACAGAGCTCCTGATTCCTGGCTCCCTTGCAGTTAGTTATGGCCATGTGAGTTTTGCCCAGTAGGGTAAGAACATACATTGTATGTGCAGTTTACAGGAAATGTCCTTAAAGGAAGGTGAAGTACCCTTCATTCCCCCTTTCATTTTGCTGCAAATGAAATTGGCTGCAACGCAGATTAAATTTCTAGGGTGAAGTATAGCAGATAACAAGACTGAAGGAGCCTACATCTCCTAGTCTTATTGAATGCCATGACAGATTTGGACTGACAACCTTGAGAACTAAAAAAAGACTTCTGGAATATGATGGAGAAACAAATTTCTACCTCACTTACTCTTATCTGGAGTATTTTTGTTACTTGCCGGCAACCTTAACATAACTATTCCCCTTTTTCACTACTGAGTACAAAGACTTGTGGCTTTGTTAATATAAACACAAGAGTAGCCTCTCTATACACCACAGAACTTTAGGTGCTGGTTCCTGGTTCAGCCAGCGAATACTAAAAGGATTTGGAAAAATCCTTTCTTGAGATAAAAACTCAGCATGCAAGCCTACTGACATGCATAATACTATTTTGCTTTTAGAAGTTGAATATCATGTAGCTTTTTCTTTTGTGTCCTCTCCATCTCAAATCCTAATTTCCCAGTTCTGCCAGCTAGATCCACACTTCTGCCAACTAGAGCAAAGACTGCATTCTAAGGAAAGCAAAAGAGAAGGGCACTGTAAATGGTTTTCAAAGTGTTATCCCTTTTAAGTTACTTGAAGGAAAAGAGTTAAGTCTTGTTCCTTTGCATTCCTCACGCCATATTTCCCATCCACATAGCCACCAAAGTTCATCTTTTAAAAATGACATAGGGCACCTGGGTGGCTCAGTTGGTTAATTGTCCCACTCTTAATTTCAGCTCAGGTCATGATCTCACAGTCCTGAGACAGAGCCCCGAGAAGAGCTCCACACTGAGCATGGAGTCTGCTTGGGATTCTCTCTCCCCCTGTCCCTCCCTTGCTCATGCACACAGTGCGCTCTCTCAAAATAAGTAAATAAACTTTTTTTTTTTTTTTAAATGACAGACAAGCTCATAGAGACAGAAAGTAGATTTGAGATTATCAGGGCTGGGAGGAGGGTGGAACAGGAAGGGGAGTTATGGTTTAATGGTTCCAGAGTTCCTCTTTACAGTAGTAGATAAATTTTGGAAATAGCAGTGATGGTTATACAACATTGTGAATGTAATTAATGTCACTGAATTGTACACTTAAAAATAGCTAAAATGGGTGGGGGGGGAGTGCCTGGGTGGCTCAGTTGGTTAAGCATCCAACTATAGCTCAGGTCATGATCTCACAATTCTTGAGTTTGAGCCCCACATTGGGCTCTGTGCTGATAGCTCAGAGCCTGGAGCCTGCTTCAGATTCTGTGTCTCCCTCTCTCTCTGCTCCCCCCACCACTCGCATCCTGTCTTTCTCTCTCTCTCAAAAATAAATAAACATTTTAGAAAATAGCTAAAATGGTATATTTTATGTTATATATATTTTACCACAGTGAAAATAAATAAAGTGCCAGAAAAAAATGTCTATTAAGGGAATAAAGAGAATGATGCCCACCCTTAAGCCTTATAATAATCTGCCTCTTCCCATACTTACTTCTTTTTATTCTATTTTCTAATTTTTATGTATACTTCTGGAGGTTAAGGAATGTAAGACACACTGCCATGGTAACCAGCATATTTTGTTTGCTTACCTGAATAATTGTAAATAAAATCACTTCTCTTGGTACATGGTTTTATCTGTATTCAATGATGTGGACACAAGGAGAAGTAACTTTTTTATTAATTTAAATTTTAGTTAGTCAAGATACATTGCAATATTGGTTTCAGGAGCAGAATTCAGTGATTCATCACTTACATACGACATAAGTGCCCTCCTTAAGGAGAAGTGACTTCTTAGTAGCCCATACCAAGGTTCCGTTTACAGAGAGAGACTTTGAGCAGAACTCTAAGGTGAAAGAGAGAGAACCAGAGATTGGGACCAACACCACTTTAGCTACTCCATGTAACAAAGCAGAGAGAGAACACCTGAATTACATGTAAGCCTGTGAAACCTACATCCTTGTTTAGTTTACATATTATTTGCTCTCTAAGAGTATGTATAATTTATATAGTGTGTAGGATTAGCAGAATCCCTTTCATATTTTGTTTCCAGGAAATAATTTAACTAAATGAAGAAATCCCAAAGCTCCATTTTAGGAAAACTGAAGTATGAAAATGTTCTTGGTGGGAAGCACATGACACTAGATCCCAGGATATTAACTAAGGCAATGATAGTAAATGGACCAGATGAACCAGAAGAAAGGGAAATACAGGGAAATGAAAATGAGCACATAAAACAAAAGGATTTAAAACGCATGTGGGAATCTAAGTAAATAAAATGAAGAGATAGGGGGATGATTGAAAAGACTGGCAGTCTTAAGTGTCTTCCATTCTTCAATCCCTCACAGAGAGTTATTTAAATGTCCTCCATCAAATATGTCTTGAGCATTACTACATTTGCAGAAACATGAAAGCATTTGTCCATTCTTCTATAAGAGAGGAGATTGCATAACTCAGGGTAATTTAATCTTCTCTACCTTCTACGTGTTCACAGCCGTATACTGATAAGATTGTAGCCAGGGCCAGAGAGATAGGTAGCAGAATAGGAAGTAGCTATTATGGTGGTGACTTATGAAAAGAGCCTCTGTCCAAAACCAATTCCTCCACTGACTTGCCTCCATGACTCAAATTCCCACCCTTGGAAAATGTTTGCTTTAGGTTAAGTATTATTGTCAGAAGAAATTTTCTTAAGACGTAGCTTTCCCTTGGGATAGCTACAATAACCCCAAGCTGTGGGATTTGTTGTCAGCAGGAGCTCAGAAGACCATGGAAGGAACGAGGTGCAGGACAGCTGGATTTCCAAATGTATGCTCTCTCAACATCTCAGACAGAAGTCTCTTGTCACTATACATATTACAAGGCATATTTAAAAAATTTTTTTTGGAGATTTATTTTCTTTATGTTTATTTATTTATTTATTGTGAGACAGAGGGAGAGAGAGAGAGAGAGAGTGTATGTGTGTGTGTGTGTGTGTGCACTTGCACACTCATGAGCTGGGGAGGGGCAGAGAGAGAAGGAGAGAATCCCAAGCAGGCTCCACACTGTCAGCACAGGGGCCCAACATGGGGCTAGGTCTCATGAACTGTGAGATCATGACCTGAGCCAAAATCAAGAATCAGATGCTTAACACACTAAGCCACCCAGGCACTCCAAGGCATATTAAAATTTTCGAATTTTGAGCAAAAGTCTATTCAAATGGGACAGTGTCCAATCTAGCAAAAAGAAAGGTGCTCCAAAGAGCTGTACAAAATGAAAGACTTTTATATTGGCAGGAGGGAGCAGACATGAGGAAGTTATACTAGGCAAAAGAATGGGTTGGTTATCACAAGGTTACCTTCCTTTAAGGGATGGGAGGGGCCTATGTTACCTAAATAGTGCTGATCAGATGATTCCGGATTGACTGGTTTAGGAGTCCATTTCTGCTTGAGTGAAACTGCGATCAAGTCTTGGATTGGTGGGAGAATTTAGCCTAAACAACTCCATTTCAGGTCTATTGTCTTATTTTTAACAACATACTTTCCTCATTTAATGTCCCATATTGCTACTGATAACTATTTCCCTTTAATTTTTTTTAAATTAGTGTTTGTTTGTTTATTTATTTATGTGATCTCTACACTCAATGTGGGGCTTCAATTCACGACCCGGGCGAGATCAAGAGTTGCACGGTCTATTTACTAAGCCAGTCAGGTGCCCTGCATATTTAATTTTAATTAATTATATTTGGGTTATATTCTCTTGACTCTTCCTACACAAACACATAGACAGTTCTTAATTTACAAACAAGTAAAATACTCACATACTAATTTCAGCCTCCTGATGCAGATAAATTCTGAAAAGCAATAGAGCTTTTGGTGAATCTTGGGCTGTGAATGTGAAAGAAGGGATGATTCCCCAGTTCAGGATGAGCCTAGGCTGGCTGACTTTAAGGACAGTCTTGCTGGCTCACATACATATCAGCCACTTTCTCCCTTTCCTCGTCCCCCAATCTTTCCACATATTGCCTAAAATTCCACCCTCTCCAGTTTGTTCTGATTAATACAATTCAAATGCACCTAAGAGAGAATTCAAGTAAACTCTTTAAGATTAGTGCCAGCCTGGGGCATCTGGCTGGCTCAGTCAATAGAGCATGTGACTTGGTTTTGAGGTTGTGAGTTCGAGCCCCAAGTTGGGTATAGAGATTACTTAAAAATAAAAAATCTTTTTTAAAAATGTTTATTTATATTTGGGAGGGGGAAAGGCAGAGAGAAAGGGAGATGGAGGGTCAAAAGCAAGCTGCATAATGACAGCAGAGAGCCATGAGATCATGACCTGAGCTGAAGTTGGACACCCAACTCACTGAGCCACAAGACGCCCCCCAAAATAAAAAATCTTAAGGGAAAAAAAAAAGACTAGTGGGGCATGACACAAAGGACATAGAAGCCAACTTTGGGGCAATTTACATATCAAAAGGAATAATGACTGCAACTGATTATAAAACATTTAATAAAAAAAACCAAGGTAATGTGACTATAGAAGAGAATGTCCTTATTTCTAGCTCATGCAGGCTAAAGTACTAAGGGAAAAGTATCATGTTTGTAATCTATTTCCAAACAAAAACAAAAAATATATGGCACATGGTCAATTGTTAAATCTAGTTGGTAGGTATAAAAGGTGATTTTCGTACGGTTCTTTCGACTTTTCTGTATTTTTTTAAATTTCTATAGGGGCACCTGGGTGGCTCAGTCAGTTAAGCATCTGACTTCGGCTCAGATTATAATCTCTCAATTTCCTGAGTTCGAGACCCACATCGGACTCTGCACTGACAGTGTGGAGCCTGCTTGGGATTCTTTCCCTCTCTTTCTGCCCCTCCCCAACCCCCCATTCTCTCTCACACACAAAATAAATAAATAAACTTTATTTTTGGAAAAGAAGGCGAGAGAGAGAGCACGAGCAGGAGCAGCACCTGATATGAGGCTTGAACTCACTGTGAAATCAAGACCTGAGCAGAAACCAAGAGCCGGATGCTTAACCAACTAAGCTATTCAGGCGCCCCCCAAAAGCCTTTAGAAAAATAAATAAAATTTCTATAATAAAAAGATACATAATAAATATATATAAACTCTACCCCCAGTTTATTTCAGTTCATGCTGGGTGGAATGTGAATTGCAGTTGGGTTGTCTCCCTTAAAGACCTGAGGCTTTCCAAATCCCTCCCATGCAGTGGAGTGCCAAATAGGCACTGTGTTGTATTGTAAGTACACTTGTGCATTTTATCTCATTTAATGCTATCTCATTTAACCCTTTAAAGAATATATCACTATTTCCACAGCTACTAAGTATTGGAAGCTGGATCTGCTGACTCAAAAGCTCACCTTCCATCTTCTTTCAACTACCTAGCATCAAATCCCACAAAAAGTCTCTTATTTTCTATATTTTATTTCTAGCCAAGGTGTTTTCTCGCTTTCCTGTATTAATGTAAGATGTGGCATCTACCACAGTTTCCTTCTTTACACCAAGTCCTACTGTCATCATGGATAAATCCAGTGTTCATGCCTAACTAACCTAATAGTCTGGTGTCACATTTCCCTGACTGTAACATTTGGCTTCCATTTGGACAATCACAAAGACTTGAAAGACAACCAAGAGCCAGGGCAGGGCTGAATGATAAGGTTCATCTCCTATGCAAGACTATTCCCTCAAGACTGGGAGAGGTGACAAGAGTTAAGAAAACTGAAGAAACAAAAATATGTTAAATAAAAAAAAAAAAAAAGGACAAGATAAAACTCCCAAAACAGACCTTAATTAACAAAGGTAAGTGCTTTACCTGATAGAGTTCAGAGCAATCCTGTAAAAATTGAAGCCTCAAAACTATCAAATGGTTTCTCCTGTCACAGTAAAAACCAAAATTCTTAACAATTTCCTACAAGTCCTTCATGATCACATCTCTTACTACCTCTGATCTTACTCCAGTTCTCTTCTCCACACTCACTCTGCTTCTACCCAAGAGCTTCCTTGCTCAAATACTCCAGACAAAAAAGAGAAAACCAGGGGCTCAAGATGGAGTCACTTGCCCCAGGACAGCAAATCAAGACTTAATTGCAGTTTCAACTTCTCCAGGAGTGGAATTTTAAGCCAATCAATCTGGAAATTTTCTGGTAGGCACCAGAGACTGTCACATGGGTCCTCTCCATCTCCCCCTAAAGGAAGATATGGTACTTTACCTAATAAAACACCTTCCCCCATATCCCCAGTCCTTCCTCCTAGGGGAAGGTCACCTTGCCAGAAACAACTCTTTTCTTTTGCTAATAACTTCTTGCCCCATCCTCCTTCCTATAAAAGCCTTCCAGTTCGTACAACTCCTCAAAAGAAGCTCCTCTACTTGCTAGGTGAGAGGCTCCCCAATTCAACCTTTAAAATTTACTCAGCTGAATTTTTCTGTTTAACAAGGGTCTCTGCACTTGCTATTTTCTATTCCTATATAATTTATTTTGTTTATTGTCTGCTCCCCTCAGTTTGAATGTAAGCTCCATAAATGTTGTCTTCTCTCTCTCTCTCTCTCTCTCTCTCTCTCTCTCTCTCTCTCTCGTGTGAGGTATCCCTAGCACCTAAAATATTTTTAGGCATATGGCTGGTGCTCAATAAATATTTGTTGAGTGAACAAATGAACCAATGAAAAGCTCACTTGTCCAATCTTAAACCAATAAATATAGCTTAGAGGTGTCATCAGCAAGGCCCCCAATGACCCCCACTACTTCACAAGAATGTTAACCTTATCTTTTACAGGCAAACAACAGGAAGAGCTCCTGCTGGCCCAGACAAGTTTGAGTTCAACCAATGACTCACCTGCACAGATGGACCTCTGCATAAGAGCCATGGAGTGTTGAACAGCTACTTCTACTTCATTAGAGGAGATAAATGTTAAAATGTCCACCCAAGGAGGAGCACAAACCTAACATCACATACCATGCATGTATAGTCATGTTTCCTAAGTATGTATGCATGACCTTATGCTCACCTCTACATAGGATGACAAAACTCTCCTTTCTGAATATTTACCCTAATCCTAAATAAAAGGAACACACTCACCCTTGCTTGGGGAGCACACTTTGGAAGTTATTCCCTGTGATTTCCTTATTTGTTGCAAATAAAGTTTCTTTTGCGTGACAACACCATTTGGTGTAGTCTTTGTAACTCACCAAGGAGCAAACTCCTTAGTTCAGTGACAAAGGGATACAATGTTCCAATTGGCCAGGCCTAAATTACATGCTGCCCCTGTGGTCAGGGATGGTATCAGTTCTTGCTGAACCATGTAGTCTGAGAATGAGAAGTGGGTAGTTCCATAGGAAAATCAGAGTGCTATTACTAGAAGGGAACTGGATGCTAGATAGGTGAAATCACAGATATTCATTCCAGAAGATGTGACAAGGGAAACACAGGGAAGTCATTTGTGAAAAACCTATTACAAAGATTTTAGCTTTTTCAAATTTCCAAGTTGGGACCTGAGAAAGAACATAATCACTGTGCATGATTCATTAATACTTCTAGTATCAAATTACCTCCTCATCCTTTAAATCACCCACCTATGGGGTGTGCCTGGTGTATGTGTGTGTATGTGCGTGTGTGTTGGGGAAGAGGGTGTGATCTATCCTATCATCTCAACACACTCATCAGAACTGGCCACTGGGAGAAGATATTGTCAAATGACAGATAGGGCAAAGGGTTAGTATCCCAAAATCTATAAAGAACTTATGAAACTCAACACCCAAAAAACAAACCATCCAGTGAAGAAATGTGCAAAAGACATGAACGGACACTTTCCCAAAGAAGACATCCAGATGGCTAACAGACACATGACAAGATGCTCAACATCGCTCATCATCGGGGAACTACAAATCAAAACCACAATGAGATACACCTCACACCTGTCAGAATGGCTAAAATTAACAACTCAGGAAATAACAGATATTGGCAAGGATGCAGAGAAAGGGGAACAGTTTTGCACTGTTGATGGGAATTGCACTGCTGCTGGTGCAGCCACTCTGGAAAACAGTATAGAGGTTCCTCAAAAAACCTGGGTGGCTCAGTCAGTTAAGCATCTGACTTCAGCTCAGGTCATGATCTCACCATTCTTGAGTTTTAGTCCCATTTTGGGTGAACTCAAGCCCTACTTCAGATGAGTTTGAGACCCACTTCAAGTAAGCACGAGCCCTGCTTCAGGTGAGTCACGCTTTTCTCTCTCTCCCTCTCTCTCTGTGTCTTTCTGCCCCTCATAGGAATCTTTTTTCTTTCTCCCTCTCTCTCTGCCCCTTGGTCACTTGTGCCCTCTCTCTCAAAAAAAAATTTTTTTTTTTTTTTTTAAATAGAGCTACCCGGGGCGCCTGGGTGGCGCAGTCGGTTAAACGTCCGGCTTCAGCCAGGTCACGATCTCGCGGTCTGTGAGTTCGAGCCCCGCGTCAGGCTCTGGGGCTGATGGCTCAGAGCCTGGAGCCTGTTTCCGATTCTGTGTCTCCCTCTCTCTCTGCCCCTCCCCCGTTCATGCTCTGTCTCTCTCTGTCCCAAAAATAAAAAAATAAACGTTGAAAAAAAAAATTAAAAAAAAAAAAATAGAGCTACCCTACAACACAGCAATTGCACTACTAGGTATATTCCAAAGGATATCAAAAATACTGATTCAAAGGGGCACATGCATCCCAATGTTTATAGCAGCACTATCAACAACAGCCAAATTATGTAAAGAGCCCAAATGTCCATCAACTGACGAATGGATAAAGAAGATGTGGTATATACACAATGGAATATTACTCAGCAATCAAAAATAATGAAATCTTGCCATTTGTAACAACATGAATGGAACTAGACTGCATTATGCTAAGGAAAATAAGTCAGTGAGAGAAAGATAAATATCATATGATTTCACTCATATGTGGAATTTAAGAAACAAAACAGATGAATAGAGGGGAAGGGAAGGAAAAATAAGATAAAAACATAGGGAGGCAAACCATAAGAGACTCTTAAATACAGAGAACAAACTGAGGGTTGCTGGAGGGTTGGGTGGGGGATGGGCTAAATGGGTGATGGGCATTAAGGAGGGCACTTGTTGGGATGAGCACTGGGTGTTATATGTAAGTGATAAATCACTAAATTCTATTCCTGAAATCATTATTACACTATATGTTAACTAACTTGGATTTCAATAAAAATTTAAAAAATTAAAAATTAAAAAAAATTGCTAAATAACAATCATTCCTCCCTCCCCCCACAAAAAAACTAAAAAACCAAAATTGACCACAACTTTAACCTCCCTGGGAAGTATATGCAAATTCCCTGAGGGTTCTCAGTATTACAAATCTTGTGTAAACAGAGGGAGAAGACAATGGAGGAAAGGACCAGAGAGGAGCTGAGAGAACCCTTAAGGGGAGAATCAACATCCTAAATAAAGACAAGGTAGGAGAACACCAAAAAGGAGGGATAGGCAGTAATACCAGTCCCTGGATTAGGGAGGTATGTTATGGATTGAATGTGTTGCCTACAAATTCATATGTTGGAACCCTAATCCCCAATGTGTTGGTAACCCCCAATGTGTTGGGAGATGGGGCCTTTAGGAGACAGTTAAGTCATTAAGGTATAGTCCTCGTGATGGGATAAATGTTCTTATAAAGAAGAAACGCAAGAGCTAGCTCTCTCTCTCTTCCAAGTGAGGACACAGCAAGAAGGCAGCCATCTGCAATCAGCAAGAGGGCTCTTACAAGAACCCACCCATACTGGCAGTCTGATAGACTTCCCAGTCTAAAACTGTGAAAAATAAATGTTTTTAATTCACTCAGTCTGTGGTATTTTGTTAAGCAGCCTAAACTAAGTCAAAGTTATGGTTATACATACACGTTCATATATTTTTAAGGCATCAATTAAGCCTAGAAGAAAATATAAATGGAGAGACACTAAGTTGTTACTGTGGTTAAATCTACGTAATAGGATTTGTAGGGGAGAGAATTTTGTGTTTTACTTTAAATACTCCTTATTTAAAAACCAAGATTTTAGGGGCGCCTGGGTGGCGCAGTCGGTTAAGCGTCCGACTTCAGCCAGGTCACGATCTCGCGGTCCGTGAGTTCAAGCCCCGCGTCGGGCTCTGGGCTGATGGCTCAGAGCCTGGAGCCTGTTTCCGATTCTGTGTCTCCCTCTCTCTCTGCCCCTCCCCCGTTCATGCTCTGTCTCTCTCTGTCCCAAAAATAAATAAACGTTGAAAAAAAAAAAATAAAAAAATAAAAACCAAGATTTTAGAGAAATAAAACTATTATCATATTCTGAATATAGTGGTGGATGATAAAGCTTATAGTATGTTACACTTCCTCCTTTCTCAGAATTACGTGTCCAAAATATTTTCATTCAATTTCCATTCTCTTTTAGTTCTGACTTTGTCATCATTTCCTGTAAATCTTGGAAAAAATCAATTCCTTGATCTGCATAACAGTTTTCTCATTCACAAAATGAGGCATGCAAGCTAGGTAGGGCTTCCCAACTACTGCACTTTGGCCTGCTGGTGTCCTGGATGTGGGTTAAGAAACTGACTTCTCCTGCAACTGGGCAATTAAGAAGGGCCAGGGAGAGCCAGAGTCCTCTGGGCCAGTACCTCTGGCTGTGAGCAGCCTTGTTTAGGTCTCTTTAGGGCAGCCTGTGCAAAGCAGTCTGGGTGTATCCTAAAGCAGCAGCAAGCACAGTGGACAACAACCAGCACTTACAGTTCTGTCGGATGTGCATGGCCAAGGAGATGCCTATCACTTGGGCATCCATATGCAAAGGACCTCACTGCCCATCAGTGACTGGAGATTTTAGAGCCAGTGCTCAAATTTGTGATCCAGATATCCAAGGGTCACAACACACAGCCTCAGGGGTGGTCTGTTAGAGGGTGAAAGAGGACAGAGTGGGGTTTCTAGTGGGCTCAACTCCAGGCAATGCCCTTCATATCTGTCTTAACATATAGTGGTTATTTCTATCCCTTTGTAACAATGTACTCTTTTTCTGGTGTCCAGGCTAGCTGTTGACAATGCATGCATGTTCTGAAAGCTAGAGTTTCAATATGGAAATCCTGATATAAAAATATACTATTGGGTTCCAAATCCATTTTCATTATCTTATGAAATTGCAATATGACATTTGTCAGTAAAAGGGTTGTTATTCTTTACATATAATTATAATTGTAAATTTTGAATGTTTGTATAAAATGGTTTTAAATATTCTATCACCCACTTATGTGATCAGAGTCCCTCACCGATAATTACTATTTGGAATATGAGAAGTTTATTATTAAGAAGTCTGGATCAGAAACTGCATAAAGCCACTTCGACCATAAAACCTAATGTCAAAATGTATTCACAGGATGATCTTTAATGATCAAGTTGATCATTAAAAAATGTGGAAAATTTTTATTTGAAAGATTTATTTTAATTTAATTTTTAATATATTCTCTAATGCATTATTACTTATTTTATAATTATTAAAGATAATGCTATGACTTTTTTACCATCAGTTAGATGCCTCCAAATCTCTTCTTTTATGTTACTAGTTTGCTGTGCAAAAATTATCCTTTTCTGTATGTGTTATGATATGAAAGATGTTGAGAGTCCCTGATATAATTTCTTTATAAAGTGCATCTGCCATCTCATCTCACCCTAGGACCTTGTCCCCTGCCTCCCACACCATATAGTTTCTTTCTCTCTTTCTCACATTTCAAAGAGTGCCAGGGCTACAGTGTACAGTGGCCAAGGTTTAAGTCTGTATCCTACAGGGTCAAGTACTCCAGCATGGATATTTGTATGAGATACTATGTGGCTCCAGGGCCGGAGGGTAAACTTAGACAAAAGCATAACAAATAGCTAATGTCGAAAAATCACTTAACAGCAAACCTGGATAAATCCAAAGAGAGGAATCCATATTTACTCAAGGACAAAAGACGTGAATGAATGTACTGACATATCATATTCTTGGATGGAAGTACTTAATAACCCATCCCCCATCATTTCTCATATGAATATAAGAATTTAATACAATTAAAAAAAGAATAATAGCAAATTATGATTATCATTACTAATTAGAACTAACTTGGTTAGCAAACACCTAGACAAACATGCCCTATGGTGAAGCCAAGTGATCAGTTTTTTTTGTTTTTTTCCTAAGTAAGCTCAATGCCCAATGTGGGGCTTGAACTCGTGACCCTGAGATCAATAGTCACATGCTGTACCGACTGAGCAGGCCAGGCGCCCCAAGTGATCAGTCTTCTTGATGACCTTTGCAGTGGCTCTTAGGTATCTTGGTGTAGACACTACCTTCCTAAGTCAAGAAGTCTTTAACTTTGTGTTTTTCTTTTTTCTAATTTTTTTTAACGTTTTATTTATTTTTGAGACAGGGAGAGACAGAGCATGAACAGGGGAGGGTCAGAGAGAGAGAGAGGGAGACACAGAATCTGAAACAGGCTCCAGGCTCTGAGCTGTCAGCACAGAGCCCGACGCGGGGCTCGAACTCACGGACCGCGAGATCATGACCTGCGCCCAAGTCGGCCGCTTAACTGACTGAGCCACCCAGGCGCCCCTTTGTGTTTTTCTAAGTACTCAGAATTGTCCAAGTTATTCATGACTATTTCACAATACTCAAACTCACAAAGCCTGATGTATTAACCAGACACTAAGGGTATATATTTTCTGAATGTCTTAACTACTTTTGTTGGCTATCAGGAGTACCTGATAAAAATACATAATGGTTTGCTTGTGATGTGGAGTCATAATAGGAAGAGGCTATTTTAGAGGGTTATTTCATCCAAGTTACATTAAGGCCTGGTGACTGGGTTCTGCCTCAGAACAGAGTACTTTTTGTTCATGCCTCCTAAATAAAACACCTGTTCCACTTGGCAGCGCTAGATAAACATCAACAAATTCTTATTCTTTGTGCTCCCTTTTCCAAACTCCAAGCCCACCATTCCCTATTTAACACAAACTGTTTTTTCAAGCGATTTATATATTTGATTAGATTTCTAATCTTTCCAAAGGAGCGCTTGCTCAATTCTAAAGTGGCTGACTGCTTCTTTACGGATCGTTACATTAAAATACCGGGCATTTCTTAGCAGGGTAGGAGACTTGCCAATTGTGGCCACTTTCATCAGTACCTTCGTTTAGACACGGATCGGTAGATTATTAATTTACAGCTCCCACAGGTGTTGGAGACTCACCTCCATTTTTCATTTAAAAAACTAAAACTAGAGCTCAGTAAGGTCGAATGATGTAAAATCACTTCACTACATAAAGGATTATTAGATCGGTTTTCTATCTGTCTCGTTCGTTATACTTTAAAATCGAGTTGGAAACATTAAGATAAAGATCACTCGCGTAAAAGAAGCCTAACTGACCACCCTTTTAGAAATCTTGTAAATCATTCCTGAAATTACGTCCACGAGAACAGCTGTTTCAGCTTTCCACGTTAACCAGTTAGAAATCTGTGGCGATAGATTTAAGTTCAGTGAGTACCTAATGAACTGACCTCGACCAGTCCTGCCTCAGCTCATTAAGGGTGAAATTTCACTAGGTCAGCCGCGTTTTGAGGCCTTTCCAAGGTGCCTATGAATCACACATGTCGGGGTCGCAGGGATACCTCACAGTGGGCATCGCAGTCACAGAATCTGGTCTCTGGCATGTGGAAACGTGCGAGGAGATGCTGAGGGGCCCACGGGGCTTTCTTGCAACCTTAAAGCACAGGTGAGAAAAGTGCGGTTTTATTCAGGCACGGGAATGAAATGAATTCGTAAGAGCAAACCGAGAAGCCTACGTGGGGGAGGGGAAAAAAGCGCGAGAAGAAAGAGAAGAGCCTTTTCTCCGGTGACGCGCGGTCACGAGGCATTCTCCCGACGTGGGCGCTCGCTATTGGCTGAGTCCCAGCTGACGTCCCCGCCTGAGCCCCGGCGCGAACGTCGGAAAAGGCGGCACCGCACTGGAAGTTGGCGAGGCGCGCGCGCTCCCGCGGACCGGCCCGCCCCCGCTCCCCGCCCGCCAACCCGCTCGTCCATTCCGTCTTCGCGCCTAGTTGCCCACGCCCCCTTCCGAACTTGCCCCTCCCCCACAGGCCGGTGGCGCGCGGAAAGCGCGTCACGTGATGACTAGCCCCGCCTCTTCCTCTCGGTCCCATATTGAACTCGAGTTGGAAGAGGCGAGTCCGGTCTCAAAATGGAGGTAAAACCGCCGCCCGGTCGCCCCCAGCCCGACTCCGGCCGTCGCCGCCGCCGCCGGGGGGAGGAGGTATTAGGGGGAGAGCGGGGGGTTGACGGGTAGTGGCCGGCGTGGGGGGCCTAGTTCGGTGGGAGCGGGGAGGCCGGGTGGACCGTGTCGACCGTCCCGCGCTCTGCGTTGAGACGGGCGGTGGGAGGGGGAGGGGAGCGGGCCTCGGAGGCCTTCTGGGGGCCCTTCGCTCCCCTTGCCTTCTCCTTCGGCTGCACAGGTGGCCCCTCGGAGGCGTTGCGTGGCTGGGGAGATGTCGGGAGAGGAGCTGGCCGGCAGGCCGCGCGGCCTCGGATCCAAGGCCGAGGGCGGCATGGCGGGCCTCGGCGGGAGCGGTTGGGAGGAGGCGGTGGGGGAGGGGAGGGGACGAGCAGTCACATCCGGGCGAGCGAGCAGCCGGGCGGCGGCCACATTGACATTGATCCGCTGCCGCGTTACGAAATGGCGCATTGGGCCGCAATGGCCGCCGCCTCGCTCCGCCGCCGGGAAAGAGCGCGGGATTGGAAGGAAGCGGGAGGAGGCGGCCCGGCAGAAAATGCCACAAACGTTCTTGGGTCTTGGGGCCTAGTGCTTTCGCTGAAGTTATGCCCGCGCGTTTCTCGTCCTTTCAGATATTTTTAAGGCGACGAGAATTTAATTCTCCTGTTTTTTTCTTCGCAGCACCCAGTTGACAATAATGAAATTTTTAAAAAGTTTGCTGCTTTAGAATACTTACTGATTTACTGTTCTTGCTAAAGTACTTAGAATTATACGTATTTTCGCGCCTTGTGGGTTGGCTGTAATGGTTTCTTTGATTTTTGTTGTAGAGGACTGCAACCACAGTTGAATTTTTCCTGTGTTTGAGATAATTTTATGCGGTTATAAGTTTTTTTTTTGGTCATCTTTGTGTTTTGTCGATTAAATGCTGTTAACCAAGATTTGAAAAGATTACGTGAATGGTGCTTTAGGCTATTAATCATTTAACATTTTTTTCTAGCATGTGACAGTCTTTTCATATTAAATGCCTTAACATCTCTACTTTGGAAGACACACGAAGACATTAGAATGTAAATGTGAGCCCCTTTATTTAAGGACTTTGGATGAATTAATTTTAATGCATGCATTAAATGGCAGTTCATGTAACTTTATTAAGGAACTAGTTAAATTGCAAAACAATTCCGTCCATATCACATCTTAATTTTTTTAAATCTCGTTTTGTTTTGTTCTCCATTCTTGTCGAACATTACATACTATATTTAACTTGTCCTTTTTGTGATCCTATGTTTTTGAAATTTTTGCCATGTGATACAAGTGCAAATACAGATTGGTTATAGAAAGCGATCAAGATAAATGGTGGGTTTCTTTTTGTAATTTTTGGAGGAAGAATTCTGGTTTAGCCTGGTATTGAGGAATACCTGTTTTAACATCTTGATTTTCTTGAAATTGATGAATTTTTAAAAGTTTACCACTAAGAACCTTTAAGTTTTTCTTCACGGTTTTGTGGTTTAAAACTAAATGCTTGAAACGTAGACTGAGGAGGGAAGACATGAAAATAAATGGCATGGATGGAATACTGCTTCTACAACACATTGGTTTCTTTTTTTTTTTTTTTAAGTTTTTTTTTTTTTTTAACGTTTATTTATTTTTGAGACTGAGAGAGACAGAGCATGAACGGGGGAGGGGCAGAGAGAGAGGGAGACACAGAATCAGAAGCAGGCTCCAGGCTCTAGGCTCTGAGCTGTCAGCACAGAGCCTGACTCGGGGCTTGAACTCACAAACCTCGAGATCATGACCTGAGCCGAAGTCAGACACTGAACCGGCTGAGCCACCCCGGCGCCCCAACACATTGGTTTCTTAAAGAATAGTTTGCCAGTAGCAACTTCTAAACTCTGTCCCCAGATACTTTTAGTTGAAGTCTAAAGTTAAGGGACTTTTGATTCTGAAGTTTTCTTGGACTTCAATGTAGTTGAAGTGATGTTGGCATTTGAAAGACTGGCTACAGAATTTTTTGGTGTTGGTACCTTTAATCAGTTGATGCGTGATCTTACTCCAATTTTTAATTAGACAAAGTGTTAATGGTACAGGAATTTGATGTGAGTTTATCATTTGTAGCAGATTAAAGCTTTGTGCACCTTAGCAATTCATCCGCTCAAAGAAATAATTAACACGTATTTGTTTTCTCAGGGCCATGATCCAAAGGAACCAGAGCAGTTGAGAAAACTGTTTATTGGTGGTTTGAGCTTTGAAACTACAGATGATAGTTTAAGAGAACATTTTGAAAAATGGGGCACACTTACAGATTGTGTGGTAAGTTAACAGAGCAAAAAAAGGTTGTTAAGGGGTGTGGGACCTGTACAGATGTATTTCAGTACTTTAAAACTTCTGTTTTATAGGTGATGAGAGACCCCCAAACAAAACGTTCCAGGGGTTTTGGTTTTGTGACTTACTCTTGTGTGGAGGAGGTGGATGCAGCAATGTGTGCTCGACCACACAAGGTTGATGGGCGTGTAGTGGAACCAAAGAGAGCTGTTTCTAGAGAGGTATTTTGATATTATGCTGCATAATGTGCGAAATTGTTGAAGAATTTGAATTTGGTTTTTGACATGTATTTTTTATACGTAGGATTCTGTAAAGCCTGGTGCCCATCTAACTGTGAAGAAAATTTTTGTCGGTGGTATTAAAGAAGATACAGAAGAATATAATTTGAGAGACTACTTTGAAAAGTATGGCAAGATTGAAACCATAGAAGTTATGGAGGACAGGCAGAGTGGAAAAAAGAGAGGATTTGCTTTTGTAACTTTTGATGATCATGATACAGTTGATAAAATTGTTGGTAAGTAGGAATTTATTGGAGCTTGAATGAGAAAACAAAAGGTTCCTTTGTGCTATGCTAGATTTGCCAGACTGCTTATCGTTTTGTATTGTGTTTCATAGCATATAAAGCATATGGTTCAGTTTTCATAAATGACTACACCTGTGTAACCAGCATCCGGATCAAGAAATAAACCTTATTTATTGTTCCAGAACACTCCCTCATTCCCATTCAGTCACTACCTTCTTGATGATATTTTAATGAGTTTTAAAAAGGCTATCATTTATATGTGCTTTTCCAAACATCAAATAACTTCTGTTTGTTTGTTTGATTAAAAAAAAATTTAGTTCAGAAATACCACACTATTAATGGGCATAATTGTGAAGTGAAAAAGGCCCTTTCTAAACAAGAAATGCAGTCTGCTGGATCGCAAAGAGGTGAGTAGAACAATGTATATATACACAATAGAAGTGAGTGGTGTTTGTAAGGTTTTTAAAGATCTTCCTTGCCCGTGTTAAAGGTCGTGGAGGTGGATCTGGCAACTTTATGGGTCGTGGAGGAAACTTTGGAGGTGGTGGTAACTTTGGCCGCGGTGGAAACTTTGGTGGAAGAGGTAAGATAGTTATCTTTTAATGTGTCTACCTAAAATTTGCTAAGTGGAGTATTTATTTTTAATTCATAACCTTTTCCTCAGGAGGCTATGGTGGTGGAGGTGGTGGCAGCAGAGGTAGTTATGGAGGAGGTGATGGTGGATATAATGGATTTGGAGGTGATGGTAAGTTTTTAACTGTTTGATGTTTTGACTTTATGTACTTTATTGGTAGTTAAGCATTTGTTTATATTCTGAGTTTTAGTGAAAACTTCCATGGCTTATTACAAAGTGATTTTTTATAACTAATGACGTGAAAGACCAGATCCCCCCCCCCCCTAATTTTTAACATCAGCTAGTTCTCTTTGGTTAATAATGTTTATTGTACTAGCAGTTGAGCCAGACTGTGTCAGTGGATATTGTTCACTATTTTCTTCAGTGAACTTTAACTTCAAAAAAGTAGAACAATTTTGTTTTTAGTATGAAAAAGATATTTAAGCTTTTATCTTCATTCTCAGTAGCCTAGGTTTCTGATGCTGTGTTAATGAGGTATTACCAGCCTTTAGAGTGTTAAGTCATTGGTTTATTTTTCAGTTGGTTGGTGGTGATATAAATGTAGTTCAATAATTTGACTCTGTACGTTTGTGGGTTTTTTTGTGACTCTTTTTTTTTTTTTTTTTTTTTTTTTTTTTAGGTGGCAACTATGGTGGTGGTCCTGGTTATAGTAGTAGAGGAGGCTATGGTGGCGGTGGACCAGGATATGGAAACCAAGGAGGTGGATATGGTGGCGGTGGTGGAGGATATGATGGTTACAATGAAGGAGGAAATTTTGGAGGTGGTAAGCTTTTACTTGTTTTAAATATTCCATACCATTTATAGGTCGTTACAGATGTCTTAAAAAAATGTTAAAATGTAGCATTTAGTCAAATCATAATATTAGAAAATACTCAAATGATGGGTGATGAAACCAAATTTTTTTGCTGGCTACTTAGCAAATTGGTAAAATGTGTTCAACTGTTATGTAATCGAAATGGACATATTTTTAGTAATTGCCAGAATTAACTTAATTCTAGGCACTTTAAAATTGGGCAAATGGGAACTGCAAATTAAATACAGACACGTTGAAAACTCAGTTGTCATCTAGGGTTTAGGTGACAGGAGTATTTTGAATTTTGATGTCAGGTACTTTTCAGATAATCCAGTTTCATCATTATTCCATGATACTGTAGATGAAGAGCTTTGTTACGAATACATTGAGTTTTGTTGGGATGTTAATATGTCAACAACAGAAGGTTTTTAAGTTTTTGTCATTTTAAATTATTTAATTTTTAAGTAAGCTCTGTGCTCAGTGTGGGGCTTGGACTCAAAACCCCAAGATCAACGGTTGCATGCTCTACCCACTGGGCCAGCCAGGTGCCCCTTGAAGATTTTTTTTTTAACTTTAGAGAGTGGGGGAGGGGCAGAGAGCAAGGGAGAGAATCTCCATGCTGGAAGCGTGGAACCCCATGTGGGGCTCTGTCTCAGGACCATAAGATCATGACCTGAGCTGAGATCAAGAGTCAGACACTTACCTGATTGAGCCACGCTTCTTTTTTGAGTAGCTCACTTAGAGTATGTTTTTGTCATTGATATAAAAGTTGTACTACATTAGAATTAGAGTGAATCAAGCACATTTCTGATGGTGTTAGTAGTATGAAGGCAAGAACATGAACTGGGGCATAACATCTGATGCGGACATAGGAGCTCTCCTGGACCATCTTCACTGATTCCTCCTCTCCTACTTATGCCTGAGGTCTGCTAGTGGGCCTCTGTTGGTAGAGTTGGTAGCTCTATAAACTGCAAATGGGTTGCATTTTAAGTGTTCCCAAGTGTGCTGTCACAAGAATGGGTACATACGTTAAAAGAGGAAAATAATTGTATAGGTCAACCACCAACAAAACTTTTGTGATTTCAGGTAACTATGGTGGTGGTGGGAACTATAATGATTTTGGAAATTATAGTGGACAACAGCAATCAAATTATGGACCCATGAAAGGGGGCAGTTTTGGTGGAAGAAGCTCGGGCAGTCCCTATGGTGGTAAGTACTTTTTTATTTTTCTGGTTAAGTTTTCCATAGACTTCTTAATTTAAAAACATACACAGATTTTTAAAACAAAACTTGTGTATTTCTAGGTGGTTATGGATCTGGTGGTGGAAGTGGTGGATATGGTAGCAGAAGGTTCTAAAAATTTTCAGAAGAAAAGGGTAGGTATCTTTAAATTTTTATCATGATGATAAAGAATATGTGGAACTGTTCACTGAGTGTAATAATTTTTTTATCCTGTATTATTCAACAGGCTACAGTTCTTAGCAGGAGAGAGAGCGAGGAGTTGTCAGGAAAGCTGCAGGTTACTTTGAGACAGTCGTCCCAAATGCATTAGAGGAACTGTAAAAATCTGCCACAGAAGGAACGATGATCCATAGTCAGAAAAGTTACTGCAGCTTAAACAGGAAACCCTTCTTGTTCAGGACTGTCATAGCCACAGTTTGCAAAAAGTGCAGCTATTGATTAATGCAATGTAGTGTCAATTAGATGTACATTCCTGAGGTCTTTTATCTGTTGTAGCTTTGTCTTTTTCTTTTTCTTTTCATTACATCAGGTATATTGCCCTGTAAATTGTGGTAGTGGTACCAGGAATAAAAAATTAAGGAATTTTTAACTTTTCAATATTTGTGTAGTTCAGTTTTTCTACATTTTAGTACAGAAACTTTAACAAAATGCAGTTTTGAAGGTGTTTCCTTGTGAGTTAACAAGTAAAGAAGATCATTGTTAATTACTATTTTGTATGAATTTTGCTAAAGTTAACTGTAAAGAAACACCTGCTGACTTGCAGTTTAAGGGGAATCTATTCTCTGCATTTCCAAACCATGAAATGAATGGGCTCTGACATGTGGAGAGAATAGATATTTGTATGTTTGCAATGTGTGTTTTAGATAAATAGAATTGGGTATTTAAATTAGCATATTTGTGAATTTAATAGCATTAAGATTTACCTTCAAATGAAAAATCTCAAAATTCCTATTTGGTTTTTGTGCATTTTATTTCAAAATGTAATCATATGATTTTAGTGTGTTAGCTTTGCTGAGAGTCCTAGCTGTGTTTAGAACATCTCCATTCTACATTCACCATGGTCACATGTGAACTGCCATAGTTTTATTTGGGTGTAAAGAATGTCTACTGCCCTCTGTTTAAATTCTGGAAAGGGGTAGTGGATGTTTTCCCTTTCCCTTAAAAACCATTCTTAAAAATTTTTCAAAATAACAGGACCACTAAGCCTGCTGTATCTGAGCAAATTAGTGGCTACTCTTATTTTCCCTTTTTAAAGCACAAGAGGCCCATAAGTCTTCAGTTATTTTCCTTGGTTTAATATATATCTATTTTTTTGATACAAGCTTTCAGAAGCAAGAGAATAAAAATCATGCATTGTTGAACCCTTAACTGGCTGGCATGCTTTCCTGTGTGTACCCTCTGTATTCTGCTGGATAAAACCAAGGACAGTCTAGATAAAATCATCCCAAATGACTTCCTACAGTAGAAGTGTAGCATAGTTGCTTAGTACAAGCTTCTCACTTCCCAGAGACCCAAATTCAAATTTGAATAGTCTGAGTTTTTGCTCACTTTAAAAATCCACAAGAACACACTGTTATTCCATATGTATGTTTGAACATATAAATCATGTTGGTATGAGTTAACAGTTTGGTTTGGAAGACCCTGGTTGAGAAGAGTTTTAGATAAGGTCGTAAATATAAAAACCAATGTCTACTGTTGTGCGCCAGCTAGTGCTTACAATTTCATTCGAGCCCTGAGTATGTGCTCTGCTGTTACTCTTTCTTTGGCAGTTGAACGTTGAATTCGAGATTATTTTTGTTTTCAGAAGTACTAAGCAAAACAAGCAATAAAAAGGGGAATGGGGCGTGCTAGTGTTTGAATATGCTCTCTTGTTGCTCTAATTCTGTGCCTCTGTGCATTATTAATATTTGGATGCATGCAATGCCAGCATGGAAATCGGTCTTCACAGATACTGCAGTTTTCCAGAAAACACTCACAAACCAATAAATGTAACAGACAACATTCCATTTGTTAACGGACATATGTGAATAAGCAGCGTAGAAAATAGGCTAATATTAGAAAATGGTTAAGTCTTTAACAACTTCAAATGTGGTTATATAAATGGACACTGTCAATGTTCATAATTTAAACCTGGGTACCTGGTCAAAGTAATGCTTGGGAAACATTTTATTAAAATTGAGCTAAATTGTCTCAAGTTCTTTTATTCATATAATAAAGGTTGAAGGAATGGGGGAGATTGACATTTCCTGTTTCTATGTTTGTGAAAATGTTTGACACAACCTTGACAGTATCCTTTAATGGCATCTGAGGTTAATTGTACTGTTAACAAACTTTCTGTGTTCTGGAACTAGTTTAATAGTGAAAATATTTTCAGTAAGTTAATGTTTGCAACCTATAAGCAGGTGAAATCTGTGTATGTGACCTGTTTATAAGTTGTATTAGCTTAGTTCTTGTGAACAGTGTGGAAAAGTAAGCCATGAGGAGAGCGATTTAACCAGCTTTAAAGGACCTAAGATGTGCATTTTAAGCACAGTGTGGATCAAAGGAGACTCACTAAGACAGGACTTCAGCAGCCTTTTGAGTATGGACAAGTCAGCATAAATAAAGAATGACAAGGCAGCAGCAAGAGCTTCAACTACAGAGAAGTGAAGGCATAAGATACTATGGTGATAGTGAGCAACTTTCCAAAAGCTAGTTAAATCTGCTTATTACAACTGAAATATCGAAGAAAGTCTAGCAGGAAGGAGCTCTTCGCCTTTTGGAACATCACAATGAGAGATAGTTGCCACAGTCACTAGGTCTAGCATTTAGACCTGCAAGGAAGGGCAATAAGCATTAGGTAAGGCTTGAATTTGAATTTTTTCACTAATTAAAGAGTAATTTTTTGTAAAGCAAGGTAAGAGTAATCTTTTTGATTTGCAGGTTGAATGAGAACCCTACTTGCCTAAATGAGGAATGTCTTTCCTACCATCTTATATACGAAGGTTTCTGGCTGGGTAAGGTTTGTAGCTCACAGTAAAAGCTCATGACACCATTTGTTTCCCTACAAACTTATATGACATATTTTGAAACTATTAGGTACATTGGCAAAATTACTCAGCTGAATACTTTATTTCAGAACCAGATCCAACATTTTAGAACCACATCCAACAAACACATTTTAAACAGTTTCAGGCCCTGCAACAGCCATGAATATTTATCTTGAGTCAGATGTGGCCCCATATATACAATTCATTGTTGGTGTGTTTAGGGTAAAGTTGATTTTTGATGAGTAACCTTAAATTTTGTGAAGTTTTGTAATAAGCATGACACTTGTAACAGAAGCATTAAGCTGCTAATCCTTATTCCATGAAAAACACCTTAGAATGAACTTTCAAAATTGTCAGGTGATAGAAGAATGGTCTTCATTCAAGTGGCCTCATAAAGTTCTCTTGCATATAAATCCAGGGAATTACTTGAACTAATAGGATACATTTTGGTTCTTTTGTGTTTTAATCAGTTAACCAGAAGTAGTGGGGGACCTAATTACGCTAATACTCCCTTAAAAGATTTCCCAAAGAGTAATTAAAATATTAATTACTGTTTAAATCAGTTGCTGATCATTCATAAGGGCTATTATCACTGTCCCAAAGGGCTTATTAAAAATTTGAGAATTTGAGGGGTGCTTGGCTGGCTCAGTTTGTATAGCATGCAACTCTTGATCATGGGGTCATGGGTGAGTTCAAGCCTCATGTTGGACTTAACAACTTCAGAAAAATTGAGATTTGATGTTTATGTACTTGAAAAAAACTTGGGGGACAGGCTTTTAAAACAGTTTCTAAATTACAAAGTTAATACATAGGTGTAGTTTTAGTTTATTCTCAAAATGGTTGGCTCTGTTTCCTCCAACTAAATCAGGACTAAATTTCCACACATCATCATAAAAATGAAGTGTTGAAGAAGATAATAGTCTTTTAATGATAAATTTTCTTTTAGTGTGAAGCAAATTAACCAAGATAGGTAATATTCTTTACAGTCCATCTCCTTTCTTTTGAAATAAAATGATTTTATTTAAATGTAGTTCCACTGTCATTTCTGAAAAATGTGCTCTTTAGTCATAGCACCAGTAAGCCAAATAAGGAAGTTCTAGAAGGGGGAAAATGGTTGAGCCAGGCTTTTTAACAGATTTTGTCAAACCAACTTACAGGTTATTGCTTCCCACACTACATTAAAAAAAAAAAATGCCTGATAGACACTCAAGTTCTAAAAAAGAAAATTTGGTACTAAAGATCATTTGTTAAGGAACTGAACGGTTGGAATAGGCTTGGTTTTAAGAGTTCTGGTATGTCACAACTTGAAACATTTCTAATGAAGGGACAGTATCGGAGTTCCAATAATTGAATGTCACAAATAGTTGAATAAGCAAGTTAATGGCAGGGGTAATGAAAGGATTGTTAGCCTATATAATACTCAAGATTACTTTTAAATTTCAATGTTTTATCCTGATTTTTAAGACTTAAGAGGTGGTCTGTAATGGATTCAAATGTTTCATTTGTAGTATTAATGAAATGTTTACAGAAAGATAACTTTTTCATTAAAATATTTTTAGAAATGTGTGTGTTGTTTTGTTGCTTTCCAGTGTTTGTGTGATTTAAACACTCCAGGTGAATATTACATACTTTATTAGTAATAAAATAATGGGAAACTTGAAATGAGCCTTTACATAGCAGTTCAAGGTTATGGATTCTATTCAGTGGGAAACATACATGACACTGGAAATGGGGACAGAAAATGAACTGAAAGCCTGTTGCTTAAGGATTTAAGTCTTGAATACCAGTGTATGAGATGCTTGAGTGGTAAATGAGGAATCTGAACTTAAAAAAAAAAAAAAACGCAGTTAAGGTTACTTAAATGACTGAAAAGATAGGAAAGATGAAGGAGTTTCAGCTGTTGGATGCATTGGGTTTCAGTGGATTGGTTGAGTATTCTGTGGTGTGAGGGTGGACTGGGAGAAAACAGGAAATTCAGCCAGACTGGAATACTGCATTTTTATCCAAATAAAGGTGGTAATAGTCCTCTGTTAAAGCAAGAACTTTGGTGGGTAGAGTTTTAAGAATTGTGACTTTTAGGGAAACTTTGTAGCACAAATATTTGGATTCTTAGCATTAGTAGCTATTAAGAACATGTTGAATAGGAGTTGTAGCCATGTAAGGAATTCTAGCTGTTAGAATTGCAACGCGTTTTGCTTGGGTTTGGTTTCAACACTGGTTTTCGTGGTATGTGCAGTGGTCTTAACTCTGCAGCAGTAAGTACCTTATAATTCCAGTAGAACACTTTATATAAAGACGACTGGTAATGGCAAGGGTGCATTGAACTGCATTCTAGAGGTTAAGTGGGTACTATGCTGAAAGCTAGCTAGGAAATAGGAATTTGCCCAGGATACTCAACTTCTAAGATTTATTGATGTGTTAAATACAACGGTACTGGCAGCTTTAAAATACTTGGAAATATGAAATGGTTAGGTTTTAGCATATCCATGTATATAGCCATAATATGTTAAAAGGGCCTATAATGACAAAAGATGAATTCTGTGAAATGTTAACTAGTTTGGAAGTTAAAATACAGGTAATTTTCACTTTAGAATACACTGTTAGTCTATACATTGTTGATAGAAATGTTGAGTAAACTATAAGTACTTATTGAAAAGAACTCTGATAGGTGGTCTATTTGGATTTAATCTTTTGTCTTCTCTTTAGTAGATACTAGAATAATGCAATTAGATTTTTGTTTATATCAAGTTTAAGTCAGTACAGTATTTAAATACAGAACTTAAGCTGTTTTGTGAGCTTGGGCAAGTTATTTGGGGTTTCTTTATGCATGCTACCCATTGGCAGTTTGATGCCAACACAGACCCTAGGAATCTTGGTTTCATATGCATTAAGTACGTAGAATTAAACATTACATTGAAAATAGTAATCAAAGTTTTGTTTAGTAATACATGCTTTAAGTATCAAATGAGGCTAGGAGGGTCTGACTTCTGACTTTGAAGTTATGTATGAATGGCATTTAGAAATAACAGTAACCTGATAATGTTTAACTGACAGTTTACTGTTAATGCTATTGTGGATTGTCATCTGTAGTGTTGAAGGAAATACTAAATTCATTAACTGTTAGTGAAAAGAAGTAACTTTCTCCATGAAAACTCAAACTTAAATTCTATACAGATTAGGAGCTGTTTTTACCTAATAACTTGTGTAAAGTGGAGATGATACCCACCCTCTTTCTCATTGAGTCTGGAGGTTGAATCTGATGCTGGGTTTAAGGAACTTAACCTAGCATCTGGTCCACGGTCTCTAAAGATATTTGGGGTAATTACGGGTGCTTTCTTACTATCCTGAAGAATACTTAATATTTTAACGGGTTACAATAAAGTTAATTATGCCAATGTCCTACAAGTTTTTCTCTCCACACAGTTTTTGTGGCCTTTAAATATTTCTCAGTTTTCTTGAGGTGTGGTGCCTTGGGTGGCTCAGTCGGTTAAGCGTCCCAACTCTTGGTTTTGGCTCCGGTCATGACTCAATTACGTGAGTTCGAGCCCTGCATCAGGGTCCATCCTGACAGTGCAGAGCGTGCTTGGGATTCAGTCTCCCTCCTCCCTATGCCCCTTTCCCACTCATCGCTGTTTCTGTCTCTAAACCTTAAACAACAAAAAAACAAAACTCTATTTTAAAGAAATTTTTCCAGTTCTCAAAAAGTATAAAAGCAACTGAAAACAACCCGTTCCTGATAAGTATCTGTAAAATAGGAATGGCAATTACTTTGTGTACGTTCAGAGGCTTAAAAACAAGTATGGGTAGGATAAGTAAGTTAATGTGAGTAGCCACTCCTTCCCTAAACATGGGCTTGAGAAATCTCAGCGAGAAAATGTTTCTTTACGTAATAAATGCAGTATCGTTCACTTAAGATTCCTAAGAATGCTTGCTATAAATCAATGTAAAAGGCATAGATCTGTTGTTTTTTTTTAACGTTTATTTTTTTGAGACAGAGACAGCATGAACAGGGGAGGAGCAGAGAGAGAGGGAGACACAGAATCTGAAACAGGCTCCAGGCTCTGAGCTGTCAGCACAGAGCCCGACGCGGGGCTCGAACTCACGGACCGTGAGATCATGACCTGAGATGAAGTCGGATGCTCAACCGACCAAGCCACCCAGGCGCCCCGTAATACGCCTTTTTTTTTTTTTTTTTTTTTTTTTTGAAAAAATGTTTAAGGTTCAGTTTTGAGAGTGGGAGCGGGGCAAGGGGCTAAGAGGGAGCTAGAGGATCTGAAGCAGGCTTTAGGCTCCCTATCAGCAACAGCCTGATGTGGGGCCTGAACCCACAAACCTTGAGATCATGATATAAGCTGAAATTTGGATGCTTAATTGAGCCACCCAGGTATCCTGCAAAGGTACACATTTTAAAACTAGGAACTTGAGTTTAGTGTTTGAATAACTGGATAGCCAAAATTAAACTGAGGACAGTGTGAAGCTCTAACAAGTCTAGATCAAAAGATGAAAACTTGGCTTTAATTTTTGTCATAAGTAGGTTTTGTTATATTTAAACATTAAGTTCTGCATAATGCCGTATTTTATTTAAAAATTGCAAGAGAGTGGGGGAGGGGCAGAGAATCCAAAGCAGGCTCCACTCAGCAGAGCCTGACTTGGGCAGGAGGAGTGTATCACAACTGAGATCATGACCTGAGTTGGACACTTAACCTGAGTCACTCAGACGCCTATTTATTGTTTTCAGAGAACTAGAGAGAATGTTTTGTACTTACAAGTTATTTTTTCAGATCCTGTACAAAAAAAAATGAGTCACCACAGTGAACTCAACTGTTATCAGGCTAGAAGTCTGTTCCAGTCTGCCTAGCAGTGCTTCTCACCCCTTGTAGGTGTGCCAGTCCCAGGTGTTCAGGTGGGGCTGCAGGTAATGGATTCATGCCACATACCCGCATAATGCCTAAGGGTGGAGCACTTCAGTCTTTTGTCTTGAGGTTGGAAAAATGTCTCATCACCACCAGTTACAGAAGAGATTCTTGACTGTGCCAGAGAGGCCAGCAGCAGAATCTGAATGCCTGCTACATTCATTAGTCTCTGAAGTCGTGTTCAACCCCAAGCTTTGTCATTCAGGCCAGGTTTTCTTACTGGCTAATTTCACTTCAGTTTCTTTCACTAGCAACTAAAAGGCATCCCAATACAAGGCTAAGGAAAATGGAAAATATGCCTGTTGAGTGCTTAGTGAGCTAGGCACAATACTTTTTGCATAGTAACTCAATACTTCCTCTACAGATGAGGAAATGAGCCTGAGTGTCTTCAGTTATTGGAGGTCATTTAGCAAAATGGCAGCAGAAAGCCCAGCGCCTCTAGGGCCTGTGGGCCTCTGCATTGTAGTACTTACTCTAAATGTGTTTTAATCCTCAAGATGAATCTCCCATTACCCCACTTTTTTTTTTTTTTTTAAGCTTGCTTTTGAGAGCATGAGTGGACAGAGGAGAGGGACCAAGCAAGTTCCATACTGCCAGGAGAGCCCGACAGTGGGCTTGAACTCGTGAACCATGAAATCATGACCTGAGCCAAAATCAAGAGATGCTTGACTGATTGAGCCACCCAGATGCCCCTCAGTTCTTAAAGATATTACAAGTCCTTGACTCTCATCTTCACCCAACATCTATCAGAAAGTTCATTTAGTTCTACCTTTGAAACCAGAATCCAGTGCCTTCTCACTGTTCCTACTATCCCCACCCTAGACCAAAACACTATCCCATCTATTCCAGAACTTTCCCATTGGTCTTCCTGCTCCCACCTTAACCTTCTAGACTGTCTTCAATACACAGGCTAAGGAAACTTAAAAATCAGATGTTACTCCTTAACACCTATGGCTCCCCACTTTCCTAGGGAAAAGCCAAAGTCCTCATGAAGGTGTAACAAGGTTCTATGCCGTATTCCACTTCTACCTGCTTTGTTTCTCCCTCCATTTTCAGCTGTATACTTTTTTTGAGCAGCAGTCAAAAGTCTATTAGAATATAAGATGAGAAAGCAAGAATATAAGGAAGCTCTCTACAGAGGGGACATTTGAAAGTGAATGCTGGTCAGCCGTATAGTCCTTGTTTTTAGAGTTCAGAACCTTTGAACATCCTGTATCATGGCTGTTACACTCTAGTTAATAGAGTGGGTCACCTTCAAACGTTGCCATCTCAATAGGCTTTTACTGTTTGCAACCCTATTTTTTTAAAACATTTTGAGAGGGAGGGGCAGAGAGAGAGAATCCCAAGCAGGCTCTGCACTGTCAGCGCAGAGCCCGAAGAGGGGCTTGAACTCCTGAACCACAACATCATGAGCCAAGCTGAAATCAAGAGTTGGACGCTTAACTGAGCCACCCAGGAGTCCCTGCAACCCTAGTTTAAATTGCAATGTTTCCTTTCTACTGGTCTTCCCAATCCTGGTGTGTGTGGGTTTGCTGTCTTCCTTCAGTTCCAGGAGTACTGGGATTTTCATGTCCTGTTCTTCAAAAAATACCTAGTACATGGTAGGCATACATGTATTGATGTAAGTAAACTGAATGTTTCCATGTCCACATATTTTCCTTGGTTGAGCTGTGTTTGCTATTGAAGACATAAAACATCTTCTGGATATACTTTATTTCTTTAGGTCTCTGGGACCAGAAGTTCAGTATAAAATGCTTTTCATATTTATAATGAATGGAAATGTTCTGAATGTTAAGAATGTTTCTAAATATGTTAAGTGTGTTATGGAAAATACTGCGAATAAACTCAAATGAATTCCAAAGATAATTTAAGTCATAATACTCCTTTATTAGTACCAGCTTTTCAACTAAATTGGTTTTTGCCATAGCTAAACAATTTAATATAAAAAAAATGCTTTTTGTTCATACAGTATTTATAAAAAAGTACATAGTGGTTAGTTTTGCAATTTGCTTTTAGCCAGATGTATCATATAAATCTATGAATGTAACAAATGAGATAAGAACAGTATAAATAAGTTTTTGTAGTATTTACACTTATACAGGAACTAGCCCAAATGGTGTTCTAAGAAATTAAGTTCGCAGTTAAAGTGAAACTACTGATTCAGCATACTGATGACTGACTTTAATGCTTTTTTAAAGTTTATATTATTTCCTATACTAGGTTTTTACTATAATTTTGCATAGAATTACTTATAAAGTATGTTTTTGCATTTCACATCACAGTAGGAGCTTTTAGTATAACAGTACAAAAAAAAAAAAAAAACCCACTAGCTCAGAAAAGGTCAGATCCTTCCAAATCTAGTTTTTCTTCACATCTGGCTTCTTACTCTTGGGCACAAGGAACACATTGCCATCTCTTGTTTGCTGCAGGGAGTATTCACTAGGAGAGTAAGGTTTTCCATCTTCATCACGTAACATGCTGAAGACTTCAAGATACAGGGTGCTAAGCTGTTTTTTCAGTAGATGCAGGCTTTTGTCATTCTCGCCCTTTTCTCTGAGCAATTTTTCTTTTTCGTCTTTCAAATGATCCAAATCTTGTTCCAGTTCCACTATATTTTCCAGTTTTCTTTTTCTGCAGTTCTGAGCAGCCACTTTATTCTTACCCCGCCTGCGTATATCTCGAATTAATGCCAGTTGAGCTTCGTTGAATTGTTCCTTGGACATCATCTCATTGAAGTCATCAACAGGGAGGTTAATGATCTTTTCAACAGGGAATGGGATGTGGAGAGCTTTGGCCCTTAGCTCATCTCTTGTGAGATGAGCCTCCAAGCGGCTTGAATGTTTGTCTTTTGTGAATGGGGTTTTTCGATGACCGGGACTTACAGGCAATTCTTTCTTGGGCGTGTTTTCACACTGGGCATCACGCACTGGAGCACTGTGCCCTGGGGATGGTGACAGGGGTTGGACTGTATCTCCAGAAGACTGTACGGGTTGTGTTTTAGGACCATTCTGTTTGACACTCCCAGGGGCACTATCTATCTCTTCCATTTCAGAATCACTGAAGCCAAGCGGTGTGTCTCCATAGACAGAAGATTCCACTGAGTGTTCTGGTGATGCCAGGCCAGGACTCGTGTTCAGCGAAATGCCAGAGTCAGAGTCATTGAATTCTGTGCTTTCAGGGTGGTTTTGGTTGAAGGCTTTACAAAGTGATAGATCAGAAACATCAATGGGCCCATTAAGAAGTTCAGAGAGTGACTGGCTTAAAGTAGCCGAGGAGGGCATGCTATTGCTGCTACTAGGTTCTGCTATGAAAGCAGAATAAAATTCATCACCAAAATCAGTGTTTATTGTGGCATCTGAATTTAATGAGTTCACGGTCAACTGGCTGGAATCTTCTGTGGAGAGGATGCTGCTGAAGGAATCCTCAAAAGCACTGAGAAAATGTGGACTGCAGTTACCTACTTCCTTTTCCAGTGAGGGCATCGATGAGTAGAAATGATAATTGTTGTCAATTTCTGTCATTTTGGTTTCTGGACTTGGGACCGTGCTAGTCTCAACCAACTTGTCATTTTGAATATTAAGACACTGCACAGAAAAGAAATTTTTACCAAATGTAAGTCAAGTTAAATATTTTTAATAGCTGATAATCTGTATCTGATGGCACATATTTTTACTTATTTTGAAAGATTTTATTTTTAAGTGATCTCTACACCCAATGTGGGGCTTGGACTCAAAACCCTAAGGTCGAGAGTCACACGCTCCAGCTCCACAGACTGAGCCAGCCAGGTGCCCCTGAATGCAAATGTTTTTAATAGCTGATAATCTATATTTGATGGTAAACTCTCTCCCCACCCTCATTCTTCCCAAGGTCTTCTATAATTCAGATAATTCCTATTTCTAACAGATATTTATGTCTAAGCATATGTATTATTTTCACAGTTCTTAGATCAGACTTCAGGTTTACAACTTGATCTTTCCTCAAGACATCCAGTCCATTTAATTAACAAAAGCATACTTAAGTGAGCATGGGCAGCTCTCATGACTAATTTCATTTATTTAAGTAATGTCTACATCCAATGTGGGGCTTGAACTCACGACCCTGAGGTCAAGAGTCACATGCTCTTCTGACTGAACCAGCCAGGCGCCCCTCTCGTGACTAATTTAAAAGCACCCTCCAATCCTTCCTAGAAGTAGGTGGCATATAAAGAGTAAGTGGAATAAATAATTTAAAGGCACTGAATATGAAAGTGTTTTTGGCACTTAACTGTTATTAGATCTTAGTTACCTGTAATTCTGGAATGGATAGTAGCTCCTCCCAAACTTGCTCAATGTCCTGCTGCATATTGTCTAAATCAGCAATGACTGACTGAGTGACAAGAGTCTGAGGTGACTGAGCCTGATTAGGAGCAATGAAGACGGGGTTCTCGATTTGGCTGGGAATATCAGGAACAAGTGACTGAAACGCAGCTGAAGAAACCTAAAATTGACAAAGCATTTATCTGTGTGAGTCTGCCAGCAACAGTGGAGAAAGAAGTACATGCCGGGGCACCATCACAACACTTTAAACTGGAATTAGCCAACAGTTCTGTGGCCCCTATTTCTATATAATGAAACAAATCTTCCCCCCACCCCCGACAAAATAACTCCACATTTATTCATTTACTGGCTTGTTTTAGCCTATGCATTTGAAGGTAAATTTCAAGGAAAGTGATACACTTTTGGATTTAATTTGCATCTCCCTGTATAATAGCTAGTATAGTGCTTCAAACACAAAACAAACGAATTGTTAACTGAGCAAGTCTTGGTTTGTTACCCAGCTTGCTTTTTACTCACCCAAATTTATTTCTAAGTACCTGTATGTATCAAATGAGTTACCTGTTTTCATGGTTATGCAGATCCATGCTTCTGGCTATGCAAGGATAAGAGGATTTGGTCTTGCATGGTGTAGGGACCTTTTCTTTCTTTCTTTTTTTTTTTTTTTTTGAATTATAACATTATCTATAGGCTAAGATTTCTTTGACAAAATTTCCCCCTAAACTTCTTTTTTAAAATTTTTTTTTTTCAACGTTTATTTATTTTTGGGACAGAGAGAGCATGAACGGGGGAGGGGCAGAGAGAGAGGGAGACACAGAATCGGAAACAGGCTCCAGGCTCTGAGCTGTCAGCACAGAACCCAACGCGGGGCTCGAACTCCCGGACTGTGAGATCGTGACCTGGCTGAAGTCGGACGCTTAACCAACTGTGCCACCCAGGCGCCCCTAAAATACTTCTTTAATGAAGGCACACTCATAGGATGTATAAGATATAGTTGGGGAGTTTTGCTGTTAACCAAATGTTGTACCTCATTGTCATCTACAAATGGGAATGTCTCTGCCAAAAGCTGCATGCAGTCATCGAAGTACAGAGCATCTGGTTTGGGAATGTGGGCAACCTGGAGAAAAAGGAAAGACATAGAAGAAGAGAAATATTGTTCAGTGTCCTACAATGATTACGATTTGGTTAATCAAACGTCTCTCTTCTCCTGAAATCAGTTTAGTGTAGTATAGCACACAGAATCAAACAGACCAGACTATCTGGGTTCAAATCTTGGCTTCCCTGATTTTCTTGTGTGCTCCGGGCAAGTTACTGAATCTCTGAGCTTCAACTGCCCATCTGGAAATAAAACGCTAGTACTCTTGTACTACAGTTTCTACTATGACTACTGCTGCTGCTCGCTCGATCCTTACAGGACGTTTCCACAGCTTCCAAAGCACTTTCATGTAATTTATGTCCTCTCAATCCTTACAACGACTCTGTGAGGAAAGTCAGGTTTTGAACTCCTCAGGAAGCTGGGGCTGGGAAGTTGACTTGATATGGTCATGCAGACAGTAAAAAGGCAAATCTGGGACTCCAATGCAGATATTTTAAACTCACCGGTCAGTATCTGTTCCTTAAACCCTGCCACACAGTTTCCCAAGAACTGAGAATTCTATACCTGGGAGTAGTTGGCAGATCCACTGGTTTCTGATGGGATGTGTTGGGCAGGCTGAATTGGGAGGAATTCACCTGTCTCTTCATCTAGTTGTAACTGAGCAAAGAAGGCTTTCTCTTGCTCCTTTTGGAGTTGTTCTTGTCTTTCCTTTTCAAGTTTTTTCTGTTTTTCCAGCTCATGTTCCTTCCGTCGTTGACTGAAGTCAAATACCTCTCGACTTACCCCAAGATCTATATCTTGCCTCCAAAGTATGTCAATCAAATCCATGTCCTATGTTAAAAAAAAAAAAAAAAGGAAAGACCATGGTTAAGATGGTTTTTAAAATGGCAGATATCCTAAAATTTATATTATGCCATTATTGATGTTGCAGGATAGGGAAATTAGAAACAATCTGAATGGGAACACAGATCCAATGTTCTGGAAGGGCACAGTTAATTCCATTCAATGAATCTATTCATTAAAAGAAAAAACAACCTAAAAACACAGCCATCCATTCTAATCACTTATTACTTGGATTATTAACGACTGGGTGATAGTAGAGGTCACTAAAGAGCAAAGTAACATGTTGCACACTACAGCTCTTGAATTAAAAGAAATCTCACACTTGTTTAGTGGAATATAGAAATTGGAGCAAACACTCCAAGCCACTGGTATTATGAGACATGGAAAACATGATCAAATATGTAGAATTTTTTCTAAACCTCAGCAAATATCCAGTTTACAGAGAAAAGGGGAAAAACCCTGGTTAAATGTCAATCTAGCAGTTGCGAAATATCACCAATCTTTTGGTATTTCCTACACTGGATTACTTTCCCCCATCATTTCTTGCTACTCTAATCCCTGTGGCTCAATTATTAAAACAATTTCCTCTTGATTTGAGTTTTAGCTCCTGAGGTATGAACAAACTGGTAAAGAAAAGTCCTAGCTAATGGTAATCTTGTGACCCATGGGTAAAGCAAGAGGCTGGCCCTGGAAAAGGGGTAGTACCCACTAGTTTCACTTCTGAGAAATCACAGATAACCCTCTTAAACACACACACACACACACACACACACACACACACACACACAGGAGAAAAAAAAAAAACCATGGTTCCACAGAAGGATGGAAGGTACTGAAAGTTTAAGACATGGGGAGATCTTACAATGAAGGAATGGTTATTTTGATCTCTATAACAAAACTAGGCCTAGGTACCACGTCCAGATTTTCCTAACCACAAATATGTCAAAAGCAATTTTTTGACTTATAACTTTAGTTTTTGGAAAAGTCTTCACAGGTAGGAAATTTAAATCACTTTCCATTTAAGAAATCATCTATACTGAAAATAAGAAAATGAGACTGAGACTGGAAAAATCAAGACATGGGGGGAAGGCAGTTGGGGCCTGAAAGCCAGTAGACACTATGCACAAACATCACATGTATTTTGGTTCTGATGATGGCTGGCAGCACAGGGTTGCCCAGTGCGTCTAGACTCTACTTTCTGCCTCCAAGGACAAAAATAACATGGCTGTTGCTTCACTGAGCAGTCAGGCTATTTTTACCCAACAAAGGAGGGGGCAGGCCACCCAGCCTAAAGGCAGCACAGCTACATGGACAGCAGAGGCTATGGCATTCGAGCCCTGGTGGTAGAATCTTAAATGCTGTGAAACCCTTCCTGACCATGGGGTTTATCAGTATTCTAGCCTTGAGCAGTGTTAAAGAGTCTACAGCAGAGTAGGTATAATTATAACACCGTCTGTAGCTCTTTAGAACTGGCTAACGTGTATCTTTTTAAGCCAACGTTTATTAAAGGCTTTCTACATGCCAAGCATTGTTCAAAGTACTTTATATATATGCAAATTAATCTGCAAACAACCATATGAAGATAACATACATCCTATTTTTTACAGATAAAAAGACTGAGGTTTAGAAAGAAGGGATACTTCTAGGAAGTATACAGGGATATGTCCTGGGTAGTCTCAATCCTGGACTCATGCTTTTTTAACCACAAGCTACACTAAAAAAAAAAATACAATCTGATCACTGGCCAGTGGTTCCCAAACCGGGCAGGATATAAAATCCACTGTCGTATATATACTCTGCTTTAACATCTAGGGGATGTGAAAAAGTGGCCAGGTTACAGAAGGCTGGATTGAGCACATCACCTCATTCGCTTTCCTGGCCACGACACAGAATAGCAACCACAGAGCATTTATTCATACATGGCTATCTCCACAGGGAACTCCCCACTAACACAAAACATGAAAATAATTTCCATTTTAAAAATGATGTGTTTCCATGCTAATGGACATGTTTATCCAAAGGTGTTGAACGAGAAAGGTCCAAGGTATTAGAGAAACCTACTTTAAAATTCTAATTAGATTGGGCCATATCTTCTTAGTGAATTTAGAACAGTGGGGTATCCTATCTAGGCTTTCTCCAAGCTGGAGCTAAAGGAGCCAGGTATTAAGGAGGTGTTCGGTATATTCACACCCACTAAATGCTAGCACTAGAATTTAAAGGCATGCATGATCACACAGTCTCAGTTGAACTCCAGTTCTCTCTATAAGACAGGCAGTACCTGTTCCTAGCGCCACCCCCCCCCCCAAGAAAAACTGATGTGGACAGTGTGCTGAGCTCTTCAGAAGACGAATCTTAGCTATAAATTTAGCTATAAATTTAGTATATAACTGTTCTGTCCCACTCCTGCCATACAGATGTTGGCTGATCAAGTGAGATGTGAAAGAAACCTCTCTATATGTAAAGTATATGCAAATGTTGCTATGCATGTTGACAGTGATGGTTCTAATACCTGCTGTAATATAAGCAAGATCAAACTCAAGGCCAATGAATAATAAAGAAGCTGTGGACCTAACTGTAGTGGGAGCCTGAAAAACATTCAGCAGGGAGGCTACTCGGTTCTTCCTCAGGGAGGGTCTGAAATTGACTCCCTGGCTTGTGCAACATGGGTTGAAAACAAAAACAGTAACCTCTACTTTTATGTAAGCATGGATAGCACATATATACCCATTCAACAGCCATTCAGTTCCTGATATGACTACCCTTCAATGCACAGCCAAACTAATTCAATTTCTTAAAATTTCCCATAACAGGATCAGAAAAGGGCACCTTAATGGATCCTCATCCACAAACAGGAAAAATAAAGCCTGAATCGTTTGGATCAGCTCTTGAGCATCCATCCCATTCTTCTCTGATCTGAAACAATGCTGGACCCTAGAGGGCAGAGCAGCTCCTACCACTCTAGCTTACTGTCTCCACCAGTAATGCCACCAAAAGATGTTACATGTGACAACATCTAATTGTTCTTAGTGCAGGCCGGGCAGCCTTCAGTGAGATCACAGGGGACAAAGCAGGTTTCAAAGTGTTCTCAGAGGTTTTCCTCAGTATTTTTTTTAAGTTTATTCATTTTGAGAGAGAGCACGCATGTATGCACATAGAGGAGGGGCAGAGAAAGAGGGAGAGAGAGAATCTCAAGCAGGTTCTGAGCTGTCAGCGCATGGGGCTCAATCCCACAAACCATAAGATTGTGACCTGAGCCAAAATCAAGAATTGGATACACTTAACTGACTGAGCCACCCAGGCACCCCTCCTCTGTATTTAAAGTTTATTATTTTTTGAATTTTTAAAATTGTATATATATATTTTTGAGAGAGAGAGAGAGAGAGTGAGAGCATCAGGTGAGGGGCAGAGGGAGACAGAATCTTAAGCAGGTTCCACACCCAGTGCAGAGCCTGACACTGGGCTCTATCTCATGATCCTGGGATCATGACCTGAGCTGAAATCAAGAGGACACTCAACCGACTGAGCCACCCAGGCGCCCCTTTTAAAGTTTATTTTTATTATTATTTTTTTAATGTTTATTTTTGGGAAAGGGAGAGACAGAGTGCTAGTGGGAGAGGGACAGAGAGAGACAGACACACAAAATTCAAAGCAGGCTCCAGGCTCTGAGCTGTCAGTACAGAGGCCGACATGGGGCTTGAACTCACAAGCAGTGAGATCATGACCTGAGCCGAAGTTGGACACTTAACCGACTGAGCCACCCAGGCACCCCAAAGTTTATTTTATGTAATATTTACTGTTGCTATGAGAAGTCTCTAAAAGAAAACTTATGCTTGAAAATAAAAGCAATGGTAGTTTTAACTACCCTGAATTCCTTAAAACAAATGTTCTGATCAAATTTTGAATAAAGCAACAATGGGTTTCTTGTCATGGCCTTAACATATTATACTCTGTTACTCAAATTTTCACTTCAACTTCAGAAGAAAAAAACCTGCAGAGATTTGATGGTGTATGAAACAAAGCTTTATGCTGAAAATGA
This sequence comes from Lynx rufus, assembly GCF_022079265.1. Classification (NCBI taxonomy): domain Eukaryota; kingdom Metazoa; phylum Chordata; class Mammalia; order Carnivora; family Felidae; genus Lynx; species Lynx rufus. Next base: position 56,465,335 of record NW_025814834.1, on the reverse strand, counting down.
GAACAGCAGAAATGTGTCCACCTAAGACTTGCTGTTGGGGAACCCCACGGGTTTGGGACTGTTCTGTGCTACCCTCACAGGCAGTGAGCATTTCCTGCAAGGAACCCTGTGACTAGGCACATGACTTACTCCACAAATGACCCACCTCTGCAAGGCTCGTGAACCATCTAAGAGGAAGTAGTCCGGGTGGAGCCTATAACAAACAAGAACAGGACGCAGGACAGCGGGGAAGGGAAATGCCTAAGGAAAAGCTAAAACTGCTCTTTGGCACATAAACCTGAGGCCCTGAGAAAGAAGAGCTTCTTATCCTCTCCAGGCCCCCAAAAAGGCAGGCCACCAGGTAAAATGGCAGATCGGTAGAGTCTGGGGATGGAGAGGAAAGCAGGGGGATGGTTTTCCACAGCATTCCAACAGGTATTTTTCCTGAAGACCTGGGAAAAACTTCCCAGAGCAACTGAGGCGCTGGATGGGAGCCTTCACAGGCCATATGGAGCCACTTAGCATCTGACTTTTTTGTTGTTGTCCTTTAGTGATTCCTGAGTGTGTTGCAAATTATGCTGCTAGCTTGGCTTACACAAAAGATGACAATTTAATAAGAAACATAAATGTTTGACAATTCGCATTAAATCACCATCTGGTCCAACGGAAATATTCATATTTAAAATGTATATATCATCATTTGCCATCTGTGTAATCTATTACATGTTTTATGGGGAATCTGAAGTTGGTTTATTAACTCATACCACTTCGAAACAAGTATCTTTGTTCTAGGATAAAGAAAGAAGAGAGGCCTTGAACACTGAATCCCATATTAAATATGTCTTCAGGGGTGCCTGGGTGGCTCAGTCGGTTAAGCATCCGACTTTTGATTTTGGCTCAGGTCATGATCTCATGGTTCATGAGCTCGAGCTCTGTATCAGGCTTTGTACTGACAACTTGGAGCCTGCTTACAATTCTCTTTCTCCCTCTCTCTGCCCCTACCCTGCTCTCGCTCTCAAAATAAGGTTTTGTACCTTGAACAAACCAGCATTTTTCATGCTCAGATGATCCATAAAATCAGAAAAGATAAGGCAAGATAGCATAATCTTCTCTTAAGGTAATTCTGTAAACTGAGGCTTTGGGGAAGTATTTGAAATGAAAAATAAGATGGTTTCTATAATATATTCACACATGTCAATGAGGCTTGCACCTCCCAACCCAGTGTCCTCCCCTCCCTCTCCCATCCTTTATTTTGTCTTTAGGATGGGAAGGTGGTAGGAGGTTTGTTTATAAAAATAAATTTCACCAATAAACTTAAAAAAAACTGCACAGACTACTAAAAATGTAAGTAGAAAATAAAAGCTGCTCATTTCCAAATTAAAAAAAAAATTTTTTTAAGTTTTTTTTTAGAGAGAGAGAAAGCCCGTGCCTGTGCAAGGGGGGAGGGGCAGAGAGAATCCCAAGCAGGCCTCCCACTGTCAGCGCAGAGCCCAACTCGGGGCTTGAACTCTGAACGGTGAGATCAAGACCTGAGCCTAAATCAAATGTCGGATGCTCAACCACCTGAGCCACCTCCGTGCCCCTCCTCATTTCCAACTTCACTGTGTAAGAGCAAATTGATGTCAAGCTACCCCTTAAAATCATGTACTTCCAGCATGAAAATAATGTCTTTTAAATTTTATTCCCCTGAGATCTCTTTCAAATATTAATTACTTTGTTAAAATATTAATTACTGACATTCAGAGTCTATGGGGGTTTTTTTTGGTAATTTTTTCCCCATACACTTCAGTCTTTAGATGGATTATGCCCCGGTGGTTATATTATTCACGTAAAAAGTAAATCTGGTTTAATATTTTCTCCACTGAAGCTGCTCAAATAGTTTTGAGCAAAACCAGATGGAACATGAATCACATCAAATGAAAGCTACCGGTGGTTACAAAAACAACCAAGTGCATGTGAATTTTGAAGAATTGATCAAATAACAAGTTACTCCTTAGTTCACAAGTCACAATCCTTGCTAAACAAAGTAAAATGACACCGAGCAGGTGTATTTTTAAAATACATCTCACTGATGACGATTATATTTCATAAATAGTTATCTGCCTATTTACTTCTCTTTGCATCTCTCCCACTGCTTCATTACAGGAAGATACACAAACAATGCCCATTGTTTTTACAGTGAGCATTCTGGAGAAGACAGAGGACAGGTTATTCTTTTTAGTTTGCCCACAGTCAAGTATTTTTAGTTCTACTGGACTGATGTGCTAACTTTTAAATATATTGCTATAATAATTACGAAGTAGGTAATTAAAATGAATCACAAGGCGTGCGTCTGTGTGTGTGTGTGTGTGTGTAAAAATATATAAAATCACAGAATGTTAGAGATGGAAGGGGTCATAAAGCCATCTAGGCCAAGTGTAAATGTCACTGAGTTAATTTCTGTGTAACTACAACTCCATTTTTAAAAATAACTGGCCTAGTAAGCAGTTATGTGTCAGCAGAGATCCTAGTAGGTAGTAATAGTTACCAATAGTCCAAGTTTTCCTTCTAGAGAAATCTTACTAAGGATTATTTCCTCAATCTCTAACAACCAGCCATTTCTGACAGAATAAACATTTTCAAACATACACCAAGAGATGAATTATTCAACAAGTTAAAACCCGAGATCACAAGTTTGCTATTCCCCAAGTAGTGGACCCATCCTTCCACCCTTTTGTCTTTCAACTAGAGAACAGTCCAGTTTCCTCAGTCTGGCATGTTACTATGTACAGACATTTTCATGGGCTGCTTCCTGTTCACAAGCAAGTTTCTCAGCAATGACTCAATCTAAGAAATACAATCCAGCCAGTTTACTGGAACTCTCACCCATTATGCTTGTCTGCAAGCTGCAAAAATTGTGCAAAGATAAAGCAAAACTGGTAAGTGAACTGAATAGGAACTTGGGACTGCTGATTTTCTCAAGAGATATATAGCTGTTTAGCCAAAAAGAAATCAGAAAGGGCAGTTAATTTCCAATAAGGGTAGGTGATCCCACCTGCTATAAAAAGTGCACTGGCTCCAGCTTTTCCATGAGAACTTTCACACCTGGACCCCAAAAGACTTCTTTTTTTGGCGTCTGTATTTGAGCAGATGATGCTGCCATGCCTGGAAGGGCTTCTATAAGGGTTACGAGGAGTTTGCCAAGAGAATGGCTTGGTTTGGTAAGCAAACTTCAGAATACAATTTTCTAATCCCTTCCTCATTTTTTAACAAGCATGTATATATTCAGTTCTGGATGCTGTCCTCCACACATGAAAGGAACTTTGTGAGTACGTCTTCCATCACTATTAGAATGATTCTACTGGAAAACACACACACACACACACACACACACACACACACACACACACAGAGGCGCGGCACAAGAGAACCTTCTGGAGCACCGGGTCTAACTCCTCAACCGACTTTACCTAATGTACCCTGAAATTCACTGGGTGTGGTCTCCCTACACGACTCAGCTATCCCCCTGGAGGTCGAACAGCCCCGCCTGCTCATCCTGGTGGCCCTCCCTCCTACGGGGAGGCCACGGTGAGGGAGAACAGTGCTCCATCCGGCAGGACCCAACTGCCACGACCCAACTGGTGGGGCTCTTTACAGCCACTTCCGCTACTTCTAAATGCCCTGTGTGATACTTTTCCCTCCTTGGGTCCTGCGTTTGTAAAAAGAAATTATTTCAATCTTAAAGTTTCTTTTCAGATTTCACTGTGTACCGTTAGCTTTAGAAAGTAAGAATCAGGGTAGTCACCCAGGCTTTCAGGCTGAGTAAGTACTTTATACTGTTTATTGCTACAAGCCAAAGACCTTGTGTGCTGTGGTGGGGGTGGTGTTGAATATTAGATACACATGTATTATATACTATAATCTATATAAACTGCCTAAAACCCTTAGCCTTTTTTTAAACTGTAGATTCTGTTAAAATACATTCTTACGGGGTCTGTTTAAGCTTTTTTAGCATGCACTCTTTTGCAAGTATGAAATATTTCTAGAATAAGCCACTAAAGGCTAAAACCTCATTTTACTCGAAGGGTGGTGGTAGCTATAATAATGGTAGTGGTAGTCAAGATCAACAAGATTCGTGTACATACTGCCCTCCAATAGATCATCAGTCCATCTACCCATCTAATAATACACGTGTACAGATCACCTCTCAGGTGCCAGGAACCATGCTAGTTGCTGGGGACACAAAGATAAGATAGTCTCTGATCTAATTTCCAACATGATGAGAAGTGTATAGGAGCAAGGCAGCACGAAGGCAAGTGTCACTAAATGCACAGAAAGACCACACTGCAGTCACAACTGTATGAATGTCCTACTCAATAAACAAGGGTTAAGCCTGGTTTCCAAAGGTCTAATCCAAGGAAACATTCGAAAGCAAAGGAGGTTATGGAGATGGAGAGAACAGAGAACAATGAATACATTGCCACTCGCTTTATGCATTCTTGGTCTCCCCTCCTTTTTATTTTTACATTTTTTTTAATGTTTATTCATTAAGAGACAGAGCACAAAAGGGGGAGGGGCAGAGAGGGAGACATAGAATCTGAAGCAGGCTCCAGGCTCCGAGCTGTCAGCACAGAACCCGACGTGGGGCTTGAACTCCCAAACAGTGAGATCATGACTTGAGCCAAAAGTCAGATGCTTAACCGACGGAGCCACCCAGGCACCCCTCTCAGTCTGCCCTCTTGATGGCGGCAGTGTCTCACCCCCTCTCTCCAGAGACTCAGATCCTCCAGCATGAGGAAAATTCTCACCACCCAGAGACTTCCTCCTCCCATTTGGACTTTTCGGTCAGTGTGACTCATCTCAGCTGAGCTGCGTATCACTGCTAATGCCACAATGTCTGTCACGGAATGTTACAACTGGAAGGGACCACAGGACTCACACAGACAGCCCCTTTCATTTTTCCAATAGGGAAACGGGCCAGAGGATGAAATGACTTGGCCCAAGGTGACAGGTCAAGGATGCCAAAACCACCTAACCTCTATTTTACAGCTCATGTCAAGTTATTTGACAGAGGGAAAAAGATACATTTTTGCTTCAATTTCATTTTTAAATTAGCATCTCTTGCTGTACGTTGCCAGCCTGCACATACCCAACAGCTTCTATTACAGCTGGCGTTTGCCAGGCACTTCATGGTTTACAGGGTGTTCGCAGGTGGCATCTCATTCCAGCCTCACTGCGGTGGCCTGAGGGAGGTGGTTCGTCTTCGTTTAGGGATGAGCACATTTAGGCTTTGGGCACTGACCAGCACTGCCCCAAATCACATGTTTGGCAGGTGGCAGAGCCAGGACTCCAACCCAGAAATGATTCCGGGCCTGCCAGGCTCTTCCCAAGCCGTGGTGCCGCTCCTTGGCGCTCATGCTGCACCAGGACAAGGTCTGGAAACTGCTTTAGCCCCAGTACCCTCCCCTTAGGGAGGACAGGAAGACCTGGAAGCTGTCCCTCCTGACACTCGGACCTGCCTATCCTGATGACTCATGGGTAAATCAGGTCAACTTAGCTGCACCAGGAGAGGTCAGCATTTAAATCTATCTTCCCATAAAGACAATATTGACCCTGTACTCGATATGTCTTATCTGGGCTTTCTTATAATGGTCTGGCTAAACTGTAAACTCCTGCAGAGCATGACAATGTCTTTTTTTTTTTAACGTTTATTTATTTTTGAGACAGAGAGAGACAGAGCATGAACAGGGGAGGGGCAGAGAGAGAGGGAGACACAGAATCTGAAACAGGCTCCAGGCTCTGAGCTGTCAGCACAGAGCCCGACGCGGGGCTCGAACTCACGGACCGTGAGATCATGACCTGAGATGAAGTCGGACGCTCAACCGACCAAGCCACCCAGGCGCCCCGACAATGTCTTTTTTAACATAGATAACATATGTGGAAAAAAATTTAAAAGTTGCGAAAGTAATATCCCAGTTACCTTTCCCCAAGGCAACTGCTGGCATCATTTTTTTGTGTTTTCTTAGGAAGATATTCTATTAAACACACACATACAAACAGCATATAATCATAGTGTTGCACACTTACTAATGTATTTTAGAGACTGTTCTAAATCAGGGCATAGAGTTGTTCCCTTATTTTTTTTAAAAAGATTTTATTTTTAAGTCATCTCTACACCCAGCGAGGCACTTGAACTTACAATCCTGAGATCAACAGTCACATACTCCACCAACTGAGCTGGCCAGGTGCCCTTGTTCCACTTTTTTTTTTTTTTTTAATGTTTTTTACTTTTGAAGGAGAGAGAGAGACAGAGCATCGAGCAGGGGAGGGTCAGAGAGAGGGAGACACAGAATCCGAAACAGGCTCCGGGCTCTGAGCTGTCAACACAGAGCCCAACACAAAGGCCTGAACTCACGAATCGCGAGATCATAACCTGAGCCAAAGTTGGAGGCTTAACTGACTGAGCCACCCAGGCCTCCCCCAACCCTGCTTCCATTATTTTTAATGGCTGAGCAGTGCTTCATCATAAAGGTGCACTAGAATAATATATTATTTAATAATATAATTATTTAATCAATCCCTCATTGGGCTTTTAAGATATTTTGAATCTTTTGCTATTACAAATTAATGCTACAATGAATATCCTTGTGCACAAATCATTTCATAAAAATGTGTGGAGACATCTACGGAATAAATAATCATAAGTGGAACTGCCGGGTCAAACAGTACAGTTGAGCCTTGAACAATGTGGGAATTAGTGGCACTGACCTCCCCTCCCCCAGTCAAAAATCCATGTTCAAAAACCAGAAGCCTTACTGGTAACAAATGGTAGATTAACACCTACTTTGTATGTTATATGCATTATATACTGTATTCTTACAATATAGTAAGCTAGAGAAAAGAAAATGTTATTATGAAAATCAGAAGAAAGAGAAAATACACTTATCCAAAAAACGTGTGTATAAGTGGACCTGCACAGTTCAAAGCTGTGTTGTTCAAGGGTCAACTGCATCTGTATTTATAATCATGACAGATACTGCTCAACAGTTCTACACGGAGGTTGTAGCCACATGTGGGACTGCCCATTTCCCCACTCGTGTGTCCTTCATAGCTTGCATCACGGGCACACAGTACCCACACAACAAATACATACTAACTGTACAAGGTCCCCTATGTTAACTCTGGAATCACTTCAAACCAGCCCTTCCCTCTATCTTCACTGTGAAACTAAGGCTACAGAGGAGAATGAATATTACACAGTTGGTTGGCTAGCAAGCATCATTTCTTTAAACACCAGTCTACGTCTGGCCTTGCTCTAGCCAACTTAACCTTGGATGGTACCTTAGGAGCCAGCAGACAATCTGCAGTAGCAAAAAAAAGGAAAGGGTATGGCACAGACAGGTAAGACAGAGGCTGGGCAAGGTCTCAATAGCTGAAATACCAAAGCATGTCAGGCAAAGTCAGTGACTCCGCCTTTCTCAGACAAGGTAAACTACAAAGGGAAAAAGGAAAGCTGACAGTGATCTTGGAGACCATAGTCTAAACCCCAGGTTTATAAATGAGGTTCCTGAGGCCAAGAGATGCTAAATGAGTATCCGACCTGTCTCTCATTTGATGAAGCAGCCCCGAAGAGGTCATATGGTCAAACCTAACATAAATTAGATTTTAAAGTAGACTTTCTATTGCAATTTCTCTTATGACTCAAAAAGTATTAGGAATTAGTTTGAAAACAGACCTTTACAAACTGTTGTATGGCATTGAACCCTGTGGCCAAACTAATGGCCTATAAAACCCTGCTATGTGACGAATGTCTAATGTGCATTTTTCTGTACAAAACTTTCCTTCCCTCACAGCCGAGCTCTAAATACCATGTAGTTTCCTAAAGACTGTGTCCCTGATCAATATAACAGAACTAAGCCCCCTTCAGGCAGATCATCTCTGCTACAACAAAAGCAACTCAGAACCAGTGTGGACCCCCAAGAATCCCCAAATCACGGAGTCAAGGTCATGTACCCACCAAATGCACATTCCAAATTTGAAAGAATCATCCAAGTGTTCACCGAGAGCAAGCGTGACCCAAGAAATAGTCCTGCATTGCGGCGGCGAAGGCCCTGCAGACACCCGCCCACACATCTGTAGTGCTTTAAGATCACAAAACACTTTCACTTGCATTCTTATGTCATGTAATCCTCACACTAAGTGTGAAGATCAGTGAGATGAAGAAATGGAGGTTGAGAAAGGCTAAATGTTAAATCAAAGGTCGCCCACTTGTCACCTGCACTTTAGGCACAAGCAGCCTCCTCTAATCTGACGGACATACTCATAAATCAAATCGCCATTTAGTAAATCATAATGCCTTCCCTTCTTCTTCCACTCCTCAAAACAAATACAATTCGGGTTTGCTCAAAGGTGTTCCTTTTAGTTTGTTGGTGGCTTCTTCCTTTAAATCTGTTTTGCTACACTTGTAAAGAAACAATACCATAAAGCAGGCCTAGACTTTTACCAAGTGACCGCAGACGACCTGCCTAAATGATAAACACGTGAAGTCAAGAGCTCTTCGTCTGTTTTTCCAGGACAAAAGCTGTGGGTCTGGTTTAAAATCTCTGGCTTTGGGGGGCGCCTGGGTGGCGCAGTCGGTTAAGCGTCCGACTTCAGCCAGGTCACGATCTCGCGGTCCGTGAGTTCGAGCCCCGCGTCAGGCTCGGGGCTGATGGCTCAGAGCCTGGAGCCTGCTTCCGATTCTGTGTCTCCCTCTCTCTCTGCCCCTCCCCCGTTCATGCTCTGTCTCTCTCTGTCCCAAAAATAAATAAATGTTAAAATCTCTGGCTTTGGGAAAAGGATTTCTTTTTCTTTTTTTTTTAATTAAAAAAAATTTTTTTAATGTTTATTTTTGACAGAGAGAGAAAGAGAGAGAGAGAGCGAGCATGAGCAGGGGAGGGGCAGAGAGAGAAGGAGACACAGAATTCCAAGCAGGCTCCAGGCTCTGAGCTGCCAGCATAGAGCCCCGACATGCGGCTTGAGCTCACGTTCGTGAGATCATGACCTGAGCCAAAGTCGGACGCTCAACCGACTGAGCCACACAGGTGTCCCAAGAATTTCTTAAATTAAAACATGAAAGCCAGATGTATGGAGGCTCCCAAAGTAAATGTTCACACAAAGCGTGGGAATTATTTTTACCTTATTACTATTCCCCATGACTGTATCATTCATTATTCTGCCCAACAAAAATACATGTCAAACACGGAATTGACTCTCTTGTCCATCCACTGGTAGGCAAAGCAAAAAAATTATTTTTCCTTACCACTCAAAATTTTTTCTTAAAGGCCTTTTCTTCAGTCTGGCTCTGGGAGGAGTTTTCAGATTTTTGCAGCCCTGATGCCCACCAGGTTCCAAGGCCAAGCAAACCGTGGACCCAAAGCAGGAGGCCATCAAGAACATCAGGTTCCAGTCCCCACCTAATCATGCCATTTTACCTTATCTTTTAGCCTCGGTTTCTTTCTCTGCCAAAGGACAGGGCTGGGTTAGGGAACTCCTGAGATCCCTTCCTCTAAATACCTCTGGTTCTATGATATCCAAAATGCAAGTCTCAAATCTAATTTTGAATTTTACTTATTTCTTTTTTTAAGCTTTTATTTTTTTTAAGTAATCTCTACACCCAATGTGGGGCTCGAACTCACACCCCCAAGATCAAGAGTCACATGCTCTACTGACTGAGCCAGCCAGGCGCCCCTAATTTTGAATTTTAAAACAAGATAATTTTAGCTACCTGTAATAGATGCTCTAAAGTAGTACTGTCCAATAGAAATATAACACAAGCCACATGTGTCATTTAAAAAATTTTAGTAGCCTTACTAAAAAGACAAAAAAGAAACAAGTGAATTTAATTTTAGCAATATGTGTAATACAACATATCAAAAAATATTTTAACATTTAACCAAAAACTTAAAATTATTAATGAGGTATCAGAAGTGATGAACACAATATACATTACAACACATCTCACGGATATGATCACATGAAATGTAGCTGCCTTCCAGAATAAAGAATTAACAAAAGATCTTAACAATGTTTCTGGTTTTACATTTACTTATTTTTCCTGTTTTAAAATGTAAGTCAAAATTAATTAAAATTAAAAATTCAGTTCCTCAGCTGCACTAGCTCCGTTGGTTAGTGACAGTGCAGTTGCAAGGTGGGGGGAATGGGGGGGGGGGCTCAGATTCTATTGAACCAAACTCTTCTGTTTTGCAAATTAGTTCTTCTACAGTGAGAACATGAACCCTCCCAAACTTCACCAGGTAGTACTTACACTGTTAGCAATTATTTGTAAAAAGCTCCTACAGTGACCTGCAAGTGCCAGTGTGAGTCTGAATGACTAAAGGGGCTCGTAATGACAGAACGGACCGTTTGGATGTTACTCAGGGTGGTGTGGTCCAGACGCCACATAATTACAAATTATTGCAAAGGTCATCTGAAGAATGGGGAGAAATAAGGGGCTTAGGTGACAGGAAAGCATTGTCTATTCCAACTAAGGATATGAATGAAGCTGAGTTTGGAAATTCTATTTCAGCTGCTTTCAGATGCATATGTTTGAAAACACACAGTACCCACTGTTGTTGCCAACCTCCAGGTGGCAACTTGGACCTCTTATAGAAAATTATAATTAGTGTCTATATTGTATCTCATGCTCTTAAGATCAGTACAGAAATCTTTTCTTTTCCTTAATGTCAATCTTTTCAATTAACTTGCTAAATAAATATGTAAGGACACTGGTTAGCGGGTGAGCCTTCACAATAAGACTTGAGAATGAAAGATCATAGTACGGTACTCTAAATCCAGATTAAGAGTGGTATGACATAATGTAAGTAATAATGTTAATAATAACGGCTACCATTTGTAGTTCACTTTCTCTGACTCAACATGACTGCAAGCACTTGTATCTAGCATCTCCTTTACTCACACCAATCTGCAAGGCAGGGAGTGTTATCACCATCGCCCTTTTGGAGCAAAGAAACTGAACCACAAAGAGGTTCAGTAATTTTGCCTGAAGACCCACATCTACTAACTGGGAACAGTGAGCTCCAACCCAGGTGTAGGTCACAGAGTCACTCGAATAACCTAGGCCTCTTCAGAGAGAGACCGCCCAATGTGGCACCAGTTAGAGCTCTGCTGCTAACCAGCTGCACAGGGGAGCGTGGACCTCGCCACCCAACCTCACTGTGCCATTCCTACCAGGACTAATCAAGACACTAAGCCTAGCCTCACAGAGCTTTTTTTTCATAGGAAAAAAAAAGTACACAATGCCCCTTAAAAATATAAAGGACAACCAGGGGTGAAGTATTAAAACCATTAATAAATTCAACTGCCATTGCCAATGTCAAGTGAACACAAGAAGAATCTAAATGTTAAGCTTCTGGGTCTAACCACTATATAAGAAATGGAAGGTGAGGTCATAATTTATGCACGCATCAGACATCATGGCAATACCAAAGGGTAGTGAATGGAAGAAGTTTTCAGCTAGGTTACCTCCCCTCAAGGGTTTTATAGAAGGTCTTCTTTCCCTTCACCACTCTACCCTTTACTTTTTATCCTTTTTAAAGTTCATTTATTTATTTTTGAGAGAAAAAGACAGCGTGAGCCAGGGAGGGCGGGGAGAGGGAGAGAGGGAGAGGGAGAAGGAGGGAGGGAGGGAGGGAGAGAGAGAGAGAGAGAGAGAGAGAGATTGAGGGAGAGAGAATCCCAAGCAGGCTCCATACCCAGCAGCACAGTGCCATGCTCGAACTCATGAAACCATGAGATTATGACCTGAGCCAAAACCAAGAGTCAGACGCTTGGTCCACTGAGCCACCCAGGCTCCCCAACTGCCCCCCTCCTTTTTTTAAGGTGTGAGTTACTCAGGGGTAGCATTACAAAAGGACCATTTCAGACTTTGAAGACTAAATGATGTAGGGCAGGGCTGGGAAGAGGACAAGGCTGCAGGGGTCAGCTCAGCTCATGTTTGGATTTATACTTCCACTAACGCGCTTCCATTCCCCAAACTCTGCTGCTTTTCTAGGCCCGGAACCCCAGAGTAAGAAATTCTGCCCCAAGTGAAGGAGTGTGTCTGGGAAGAAGCTCAAAGAGATGGCAGCTTATCAATCCACACTAGTACAGGGAATCCAGCAGACAGGCTGGAGGGTCCCACAGGGGAGACTGGGCCAGCAGGTAGCCCTCTGCTGCCACAGGGCACATGTAAGGTCTTGCCACGGATTGGTTTTCTGTCTCTAGAGACTTCAGTCCCCACGTGAAAGACACACATAGGGAAGACCACAGGAGAATAAGTTTACGGCAAAGAGCGAAAAGAGTATGAGTGTTTATGCCACTACACAGAATTCAAGAAAGGAATTTTTCAAGTGTGCCTAAGAAATCTCAGCTCCCCACACATCAAACATCCCCGACAGAGAAGAAATACAGTTATTAAGAAAAATTTTTTTACATTTATTTATTTTTGAGAGACAGAGAGAGACAGAGCGTGAGCAGGGGAGGGGCAGAGAGAGGGACACACAGAATCGGAAGCAGGCTCCAGGCTCTGTCAGCACAGAGCCTGATGCGAGGCTCGAACCTACGAACCGTGAGATCATGACCTGAGCTGAAGTCGGACGCTTAACCACCAACCGAGCCACCCGCGCCAAAGAAATACAGTCATGGTAACAACACCACAGCCACCATTTGCTGAATGTGTGCTGTGCGCTAGACCTTATGCCCAGCTCTTTTGTTACTCAGTTCTAAGAGCACCGTGGCAGGTGTCATACACATTCCAATGTTGAGGGAACTGAAGCACATGCCACTGTAATGTCCATCGACTCAAACTCTCTGGGCCTCAGCCCTTGGCCTGCAACACTGGGATAATGCCTGCCTCACAGGGTGAATAAGGAGCGCAAACAACAAATTCAGTGTGTTGAAGCATTAGCACCCTGGCCAGCACTGAGAAGAGCCCGAGAGACTGTGGCTGCTATCACCAATATGGTTAGATGCCTACCTCTGTTAGCTTGGGGCTTATGAAAAAGAGAGGATACTGTCTGTTCTTTCTTTTCTTCGGTGAATACTGCTAATCACTGGGCTTGAAAGCCAAGGATAAGACTGTTATAGTTGAAAATGGGCAGTAAGAGTAAATCGATCTTAGAGAAGGGCACAAAGAGACAAACTCCCTGTATGCCACCTTGGAGAAAAAACAATCCATCCCTCAAGCAAAGCAGCAATTTCTGGGTTGTTTCCCTCCCCTTTCATCAGGGGAATGAACACACCGGTGGATGAGTTTCTGTTAAAACATAGAAACAGCTTGAGCACAAATGGTATCATGATGGGGCCAACAGAAAGAGGAAATCTACTCCTCTCCTATGAAAAGGGGGCTTAAAAAATTCTTCTTAAATGGCTAACAAAGGTAGTTACAGATTAGAGTTACAAGACAGATCCTCAGTACATGTGCTGATGCCAAACCACACCCACACCTCTCCACTCCCCCCCCCCCCCACCATCCCTCTGTCTCCAACCTCTCCATTTTCTGATGCATGGGCCATAATAACTTCCTGTCCACATTCAGCTCATGTGTCTTGCCCTTTCCAAAGCCTTCTGTGTTTCAAGATACTTACAGAAAACTTGAAATGCCACACATGGGCAGTGAAGGGCTCTCTACAACCAGCCCCAAATTAACCTTCTCATCCCTAGTGACCCAATCGGTTGCCAGAAGTCTGGCTTGTGCCTGCACCCTTCCTCAGGGTTCCAAATGAAGTCTGAGCCAAAGAAATCCTTTGGACTTAAAAAACAAAAACAAAAATAAAAACCTGTAGTTAAAATGCTACCTCCTCCAGGATGTCCTCCGAGCACCCCAGTTGGAAGTGACACTTTCTCTTCTGCACTGTCATGGAGCTGTCACGTGTCACAGATGAGCCTGTGTAAATACCGAGCACCTGGAGGGCAGTAAGACTCACCCTCAGTTTAGGGAGCAACTACTATTATGTAAAGTCTAGGCATGATGCCAGACACCAGAGTTATAAAAAAGAAATAAAATACAGTCTCTGCCCTAGAGGAAGACCTTAAGCAGAGAAAACAGAGATATAAAGTAAATTATGCTCAATGATATGAAACATGCCCTATAATCCAGGTGTACAAAGAGCAAAGCGTTTGATTAGGAGGAGGGAAAACTTGAAAAGCAAATGTCTTTCAAGGAAGACAACACATTTGCCACATTATCTTGGAAGATTAAGACAACTTCATGCCCTGAAAGTTCCTAGGGTGTGTAAATTCCTAATAAATTTTTGTGGAATGAGTAGGTGCACATTTAGGCTCAGAATTCAGTATTTTCACTGTGTACATAAGGTGTCTGGGTTCAAAGAATTCTAATTACTTACATAACAAAGGTACCGTGTTTCCTATCACTTATGACCCAACTACCAATCGTAGAAAAATTATTTAAAATTATCGAAGTTATTTCATAGTAATAATACTTCAAATTATTCTTTGGGTGCTCTACTAAAAATAAAGTATTATACCTTAAATCTATAAACACATATTCCTTCAACTTAACAATAAAATTGATTTTTCGAGAGAATCAAATATCCTGGGGGCACCTGGGTGACACAGGTGGTTAAGCGGCCGACTTCGGCTCAGGTCATGATCTCGCGGTTCCTGAGATTGAGCCCTGCATCGGGCCCTGTGCTGACAGCTCAGAGCCTGGAGCTTGCTTCGGATTCTGTGTCTCCCTCTCTCTCTGCCCCTCCCCCACTAACGCTCTATCTCTTTCTCTCAAAAATAAACATTAAAAAAAAAAAAAACACCTTGCAACCTGAACACGTCAGTCAACATAAATGCTGAGTATATTTCCTTAGAGGCCCCTAGTTATGTCCCTCAGACTGACGGTGGAACATGGTAACCTCACTTTGCCCCCATATTCTAGACTTTTTTTTTTTTTCCAAAGCATCAATCTATTACCATAATTAACCTCTTCAGCTATTCTATACTCAGGACTCAGCCTTCTTCACGAAGTACCCAGTAGAAAAGGCAGTAAAGATCCAGAGAGGTATGGTACATGGCTTTTAACTTCATCTTGAAATTTTAAAATAATGTTTAGCTTATCTTTTGAGGAAAGCTTCCTTGTAGCTGTAGGCCTGAGAAACGGTGAATATCAGCAATGACGATATTACCATATCAAATGACAATGACCTCTGTGTTAAGTGAACTGGACTAGACACTCTACCTGAGTAAATGAAATGTTCTTGGCCCCTCTGGTTTCTAGAGCTTTCGTGGCTCTCTCTCTCTGTTACTCCCTTCAGGTTTAGGATAAAAGGTGTGAACAGGCTGCCATCTGAGGAGATGGGGCCTTCCTACAAAGAACCAGGAAGTACACGTGGAGTCCCGTTATTCCACCAGTTTCAGTTACCTGTAGTCAACCGAGGTCCAGAAGCAGACGATCCTCCTGATGTATTGTCAGAAGGTCAACAGCAGCCTAATTTATGTTGCAAGGCCTATGTCGCTCACTTCATCTCAACACATACGCATTTTATCACCTCACATCATCACAAGAAGAGTATTTTGGAAGACCACATTTATAACTTTTATTACATTACATTGTTATAATTGGTCTATTTTATCATGTTGTTGTTCATCTCTTACTGTGCCTAATTTAGAAATTAAACTTTGTCATGGGTATGCAGGTATAGGAAAAAACATCGTGTATATAGGGTTTAGTACTATCTGCGGTTTCAGGCAACCATTGGGCATCTTGGATCATGAGGGACTCCTGTAATGCCCTGAGCTTTCCTGGGAACAGTAATATCCTGGCTTCAACAGTCTCTAGAAGACCGTGCAGGACAGCAGTTCCACTGGGGCTCGTACCACCACTGAGCAGCAACCGAAACTGGATGGAAATGGGGGCTGGGGGGGGTTTCCGAGCTGTCACAATAGTGCTGAATATCCTGTAATGTGGGACAGTCCTCCACTCCAAAGAGAGAAGTCCAGCCCATGTGTCAGCAGCACTCCCTTTGGAAAACACTGAGTAAAGCTCCTTGAGGTAAGGACACTGCCTTAATTAATCTTTGTAAAGGAGTACCTCATTCCTTAGTTTCTAACAAAATACCCACAGTTACTAGACAAGAAAAGAAACGGAAGGAACAAGGAAAACGGACAGGAGAGCAGGGATTATGGACATGCTAATAAATCCCTGTTCTGCCATCATGAGTGACATGGCCCCAGACAACTTATTTTACCTCTTTGAGTAGGTTTCCTCACCTGTAAAATGGAGGTAATAGCCTTTATCACCACAGATTTATTGTCAAGATCAAGTAAGAGAACATGTCCAAGACCTACTACAGTATTACCAGGTGTTCAGTAAATGTCAGCTTTTTCCCTTTCCTTCCCTATGAAATAGCTGGTTGTCTGTATTCAGATGCCTTGTAACATCAAAAGGCTGATTCTTTCATGACGTTGGAAGGAAGCTGGTTAAACGTGACTGCAAGGGAAGACTAATTGTCCCCTCCGTCTCTTCATCATGACCACCTCCACCAGCACAGCCACAACTGCTAAAGCTTTACAGTACCATTATCAACTGGACTCTGAGCCATGTACTCCAGGAGTCCCAGACTTCCAAGAGTCCCACAGGCACAGAGGAAAGGAAGATGGATGAGTTATCTAGGGGTGTCATTCTTACTCCCATCTCTCTGGGGGAGAAAAGGCTTTATTTCTCAGGATCATTGAGAAAAGACGTGAGGTTCCCCAGCTCTTAAGATATTTTCCCTCCTTTCTGAACCTCCCCAGAAGTTTAAGAGCCAGAGGCCCAAGTCCTTCAGCAACATCAAAAACATGGCTACACAGAATCAATCCTGCCCTGGCATCCCAGGGGCATCTCACAGGGAAAGGGAGGCACTTGGCCTACCAACAATGGGAATACTCACCCAAACTGGGAACTCATCGAATAGAGACTCCATCTGTACTCTATAGGGATTTCTAAGATGACATTATTGAATTACCCAGTGGTCACATATTTGCACTCCATCAACTAGAAGGGGCACAGGAGAGGGGCTGGAGGGTGGGAGGGAGAACCCCTCTCAGTGCTGCCAGCTCCTGATGCGGTGCCAGCTTCTGAGTGGCTTCCTGAGGCTGCTAATCTTTGGGTTGTCTGTCCAATCAGTTATACATTAATTTCCTGTATTAAATTCCCTGTCTGAAACATCTCGTGTGGTTTCTGGTTTCCTAAACTGAACTCTGGGCTGTTTTTTAACCTCTCCAAAGAGTCTTCTCAGGAAAAGACAAAGCCTACATTAACAGGGTTGTTGAAAGAACTAAAGACAACGAGTGTCAACACCACAAGTAAATACTCAAAATTGCTTTCTTTCCTCACATGGAGAACGTAAGTGCCGGCTGCACACTGAAGAGCAAATCCAAGTATTAAACATTTAGGAGATCTTCAGGTACAAATTCCAAGTCCATCTGATGCTTTCCTCAGGAAAAGTCCAAAAAGTCTGTATTCCTCCTGCGTCCATGAAAAGAAGTCCCTTAAACTAGTTTTCTTTTTCCTCCCAATCTCTCTCCCTTTCATGCTAGCACCTTTTTTTCCAAGTCAAATAGAACCCAGAATTTGCCCTCTTGAAGTCACCATCCTTACTCTCAATCCAATGCCCCAAGGTTCTCCCAAACATGCAGCCTTAAGTAAAGAAGTTTCCAGCAGAGGGTGAGCCTCTGTCTTTGGAGAAGAAAGAGCCTGAACTCACAGAATGGTTCTCATTCCTGGTCCTGGTCTCAGCAGAAGAACATACAGGGCAGGGACCGCAGTTAGCATAAAGTGAACCAGCCCTGGTCCTGTCCTTGGGGGTTGGTTCCTCAAAGCATATTTTACTTCTGTTTCACTGAGAATTACCAAGAACAAAAACAACTTCTTCAAAATTGGCAATTAAAAAAATATTTTTAATTTTTGGTGGTTTTTATTACCAGGATTTTAACATTAAAAAATTTTTGATTTATATTTTTGCTACGTCAAAAAAATTCAGGGCTCTTCCAGTCTCTAGACACAGCAATAAGACTCCCTAGATCCAATACCAAAAAAAACACAGCAACAGAAAGGACAGGTTCTGTAGTCAGCCCTCAAGCACCTGAAAAAGTAGAGTAATTCGACCATGTGTCACCCTTCTGTTTCAGTTCTGTTCACAGAAAGCAACAGAACAGGATAATCACTTTCCCCGGTATTCTAATCCCTTAGACTGAGAACAGGTTGAGTTCTACATCCATGTGCATTATACTTTTGTGCTGAAGCAGAGCAGACAAAAGGCTGTCAAGTCTGGAGTACAGCAAAGTTCCATACTCTTTATCAGCAGGCCACCCACACAGGCAGTCAGTATTGTCCCTGATCTTACACAGACATGGGGTGGGGGGAGAGACGGGCACTAACCCACCCTGGATGATGGCTACATCCCAGCAAAGAAGGAAAACAGCCTTTACCGGGGCAAGTCATTCACTGAAATACAAGTATGCATTGCATACAGCCTAAATGTTAACACTGAAATCCCACTGTTTGAAGGTACTTTAAACACACATTACACCTATCCTCAGGACAAAACTCTTAGGAACAAATAAAGAATAAGATATTGTTTTTTAAATCTTAAAGCAAAAAGGAAGAATGGGTTGAAAGAATTTCGAACTACTGATGGCTACAGAAAGGCTGGAGGTGGGCTGCCAAAGTTTTACCTGGCCACAGTAGAGAGAGGCTATGGCTGGAACCGGGTGTCTGCTCCCTTCTGGGCCCAATCCCAGTATGGGACCATACTTTCAGGTCTATTGAGTGGTACTGCAGTGCTGTAGCTCACACACACACACACACACACACACACTCACTCACTCACTCGTAAAAGATTCAGAAGTTAGCCCCAGTTTCCAAAGATGTAAACCAGAAAGCCATTTGGGTAAGTACAAATGGCAGCTACCGCAGTCAGAATATAAAGAATACTTCACTAGGCAGATTACAGGGAGCCAAAAAATTGAATTGCTAAAAGTTGTCTTGCAGATGTAAGGTTTTTGTTCTCTTCAAATGGAGAGGTAACAAGGCCGAAAAACTCAGAGCACGGAATTTCCTAGAGGAAGGCAAACTGTGTCCTAGCCTCCAGGCTCTCCAACACTTAGCCCAAGCATTCTGTCCCCACTGCCTTTCCTAGGCTCACCCTGAATGATTGAGACTGCATGTTCTCACAGGTCACATTCCTGACCAAACACAGAGGAATTCTGACCCCCTTGGGGAAAACCTCTTGATAACAAAATTATCACCCAAATCCCCATGAGGGATTAAAGAGCTCAAGTTATATTTACTGAATTTCCAACATTCGCCAGGCACCTTAAAACAGATCTCAGATTTGGGTGTTAACCTTAGGTTGTGAAGGTCAATGATCAAATACAAAGACACTTCTTTTCATGATTTTCGACAAATATCCTAACCAGATTTTCTAAATCACTATAAATACCTTCAGTGGGTACCAAGCACTGAGCTAGGTGCTCTAAGGCACTGGTTCATAAACCTGAATGCACACTGGAAAATCTCTTTTCAGAAGCTTAAAAAAAAAATACTGATGTTTGGGTCCCACCACCACAGATTTTGTTTTAATGAGGGATATGACCTGGATGTCAGCATGTTAAAATACTGATGGTTGATTCAACTAGAAAACAAAGTTTAAGAACCATTGCTGTAGGGAACAAAAAGAAATACATAAAGCAGAAACAACCCAAATGTCCATCAACTGATGAGAACAGAAATTAAATGTGGTGTATCCATACAGTGGAACAGCAGCCGGCAATAAAAAGGAATGAAGTCCTGATACATGCTACCCCGTGGTCAAACCTTATAAACAAGGTATCAAATGAAAGAAGCCAACCACACAAAACCACATAAGGCATGATTTCATTTACATGAAATATCCAGAACAGACAACTCCACAGAGATAAAAAATGGATGAGTGGTTACCAGAGACTAAGGGAGTTGAAGGGAAATGGGGAGTTACTGCTAATAATTATGCGGTTTCTTTTTGGGGTACTGAAAATGTTCTAAAATCGGTTGTGGTGATGGCTGCACGACTCTGAATACACTAAATCACTGAACTGTCTATATTAAATGGGTACACCATACGGTATGTGAATTCTATCTCATATAGCTGTTTCAAAAAAAGCACAGGGGCACCTGGGTGGCTCAGCTGGTTAAGCGTCTGACTTGGTTTCAGCTCAGGTCATGACCTCGAGGTTCGGGAGTCCCGAGTCGAGGTCTGCACTGACAGTGTGGAGCCTGCTTGGGATTCTCTCTCCCTCTCTCTCTCTGCCCCTCCCCTGCTCAGGCTCTCGCTCTCTCTCCTCTCAAAAGTAAATATTTTTTTTTTTTAAAAAGGAGAGAAATACAAATTCTATGACCAGCTTTCAAGAAATTCACAATCTAGCTGTAGAGGGGGCAAAAATACACAGTCAAGACAAATATCAGAGATTTTAAAAGGCGATGCAACAGAATTGCCTAATGCAGAAAATAAAAACTCTGAAGTTCAAAAGAAAGCTTCAAAGTCAAAATGACCTGATTTTTTTTTTTTTTTCTTTTCTTACACAATCATTCTCTTATTTTAAAAAAAAGCAACAGAGGGCTCAGATCTGGCCAGTATGCTATTACCACAGGCACCAAAGTCTCCATTTCGGAGTTTATGAGAAAGGAGTGACTACCTGGCATTGCCAAGGATTTTTTTTAATCTTCCAGAACACAGGCTGTCGATGGGATTCTAATGACTCTCAAGAGCCAATTATCAACAGGGCCATTGATAGATGGACTTGGTGTTCTAAACCCTTCTTATGCCCTGGATTTGTCTTCACTATCAGAGTTTGGGTCAAATAAACTTACATGCTTACACACACAGAAAGACTCTCATATAGGAGGCTTTATGACACACAGGTATTATAGGCCATATGCCATAAAGATGATCAGTTAAAAGTGCCTCCTACCCTCAGAGTTCGTAACTTTTTTCTTTAAGTAATCTCTACACCCAACCTGGGGTTCAAACTCATGACCCTGAGATCAAGAGTCACATGCTCTACCAACTGAGCCAGCCCAGGTTCTTAAAACTGTTAATAGCAATAACTGAAAAGTGATTATTGTGGCAGGGGCTGACACAAAGAAAACCAACAACTTTAGGCAGAACGGAATTTTGTTTAGCAGTCTTGGTGTTTTCTTGGAGGGAGGGTGTCTGTGTGTGGGGGAAGGTTAGTGTAAGAATACTATTTTTTTTTCCTAATACTGTTTTGGAATGTAAATATTAGAAAATTTTTGCTTTCATTTCCAGAAAACATGCCACATCAACTGGGCAATTGAAAAAGCCTTGGCCTGTATCTTAGACCCCTTTCAATAAATGTCTGTTGGACCATATTTAAAAGCAGGTGGCAATGAAATTTTAGTAACTCCTAAAAATCATATTATCAAAATATAAACTCTTATTATTCATGTTAACAGTAAATTTAAAACAAACATACAGCCAAAGGTAAAGGAGGTACGTTAAATAAAGCAGTAGTAAATTTGTCCTCCCATACCCTGGTATGCAACAGATTTCAGCAAACTTTCAGAAATGGCTGGACCAGGCATTTATTTTCTTATTTTCTTTTAATGTTTATTTATTTTTGAGAGAGAGAGAGAGAGAGAATGAGCAGGGGAGAGCAGAGAGAGGGAGACAGAATCCAAAGCAGGCTCCAGGCTCTGAGCTATCAGCATAGAGCCCGATGCGGGGCTCAAACCCACAAACTGAGATCATGACCCGAGCTGAAGTCAGATGCTAAACCGACTGAGCCACCCAGGCACCCCTGGACCAGGCATTTAAATACCCTGGGTTTACTCACACTAACTTTCAGGCAAATCACTCACCGGGTCCTAAAAATCCTGCACCACTTTAATTCACACAAATAAGACGATAATTCTGAAAACAACTTGTTTAACAATAAAGACTAAGAAATAATATATTTGATTTTGAAATATTCAAAACCCTAAATAAGCTTCATTGAGATAACTTGAGCCCTTATGCTTGCTTCAATTCAGAAATGCCCTAAACAAGAGACTGGTGTTTAATTTGAGCCAACAAATTTCTCCTAGCCATTTTCCATTCAAATTCTCCCCATTCTACCCAGTGACTTTCAACCTGGCCTAACCCTGTCGATCCCACTTTTCACTATATATATACATACATATACATATATATATTATCAAACTTATTTTTGACTACTTCAAAGCAAAACAAGTCAATGAACAGGAGAATGTACCAACTAACAAGGCAAATAAAGGTAAGCAAAGGGGGGTCTAGCAGCTAACAGATTAATTAAGAAAAAGGAAAAATGGTCCCTGAAAAATGTAATGCCCCAACCCTAACATAACCCTAACCTTAATCTTGAACACTGCTGAGATCCCATGAATTTTTAGAAGTATTATTATATTGAGAAGTGGCCCTGGGGCGCCTGGCTGGCTCAGTCAGCAGAGTGTGTGACTCCTGATCTCAGGGTTGTGAGTTTGAGCCCCATGTGGAGATTACTAAGAAAGAAAGAAAAGAAAGAAAAGAAAGAAAAGAAAGAAAGAAAGAAAGAAAGAAAAGAAATGGTCCTGCCCCTCCAAATGAAACCCCTCTAGGTCTCAGTGTCTTCCTTAAAAAGCCCCCATGTGGTAATTAATCGCCAGGTTGTATTTACTTTCACTGAATTTAAGAGGGCCCGCCTCCTCCAATACATACAAAGTTAATGAATTTCTTGTTAAGTGGAAAAGGTGCAGAAGTTAATCTTTTTAATTCCTGCCTCTCTTTCCCCTAGTTCTTCTCAATTAATCCACTTTTTAAAATGTGAGCTATTCCTCCTGTTTAAAGTTTAAGCAATCCTGGTCTAGTCTGGAAGTGGTGATTTAAAGCCATTGGAGTCAGACTATCTAGGTTTGAATCCCATCTCCACCAGTCAATAGTTGGGGCATTTCAGGCGCCTGGCTGGCTCAGTAGGTGGAATATGGGACTCTTGATCTCCAGGTAGTGAGTTTAAGCTCCATGTTGGGTGCAGAGATTACTTATGTAAATAAAGTAATTAATAAAAAATAGTTGGGGGCACTTTAAGCAGGACTCTTGGCCTCTTTGTGCCTCTAGTCTCCCCCTGGAAACTGGAGATAATAGTATTTCCCATGGGGTTAGTGTGGAATTATGCAGGTGAAGCAATTATTGCAGCTCCTGGCACTCAAGGAAGTGCCCAATAACTCATCTATTATCATCTTAGTGCCAAATTCTTCCTGCACCCAAGAGTTTGCACTGAAAAGTTAACCCCAGATCAAAGAAAAATTCAAGAGAAAATATTTTTTATGCAAAACCCACTTTAAGTTATGTTCAGCCAGTAGGTAGGAAATTCTCAACAACAACAACAAAAAAATGTGCTTATAGTCCACAGAGGCTTCCTTTTCTCATGTAGCTCTGAAGAATATTCATCCTGAATGAAAATAAATATTAAGAAAAACTGTACTTGGTTTTCAACTGATCCTGGTAATCCTAAAGAAAGACAGGAGTTCTTTTTTATCCAGCATTGTTTATAAAAACCCAACAACAAAGATTCCAGAATGACCCATTATTTTTAAAGCAGAAAGACTGATATGAATTGTGTATTTATTCTCCTACATGCAGCTTCCATAATCTCTCAAGTCTAAAAAGTCGTATCTAAAAAGTCAAGTTGTTCTTTGCTTAACATTCATTCAGATGAGAGGCCTGTCTTATGTTCCTTTAAAAATAATCTTAATCAGTCTAGTCCAAGATCAACTCCATCCCTCATATATAAAAGTACTTTATCTGAGACACCATTGAAAGGGGTAATGGATGGTTCCTTCAGCTAACAGAAATACAGAATCTCAGGCTCTGCTTTCTACCCTGTTTATCAATACCTCCTCTGCCCACAGGATGAAAAACTGAATCCTAGTACCACCTCATACCTGGAATTTATTTGACAAAGTTCAGAATCCATTCTTGACTTTTTGTTGAAATCTTTCCAGACTACCACTATTATTTAATATGATTAACAGTTACACACATGAACTTGATTTCAAATTTTACTCCATTTCCTTTTTTCATAGTCTTCAAATATGAAAACTGTGTCTGATTACAAAGGAGGAAAAGTAGTTACCTTATCAAATATAACTGAAAATTCACATTTAAAAGAGAAAGCAATACACATGCTTAATGAACTTTTGTATATATAGAATGTTAAATTACACAGGAAAAAAATTAAAAATAATAGAGAACTCTAGAACACAGTTTAGAAAAACAAAAGTCCATTAGCCTTTTATATCCTTTGGTTATATAGATTACTGTATAAATAGCTAGATGGTTATATAAATTCTGTTGAATAGTAGTTAAATCGGAAAGTACAATATACTTCATAGTAGCGCGAACTGAGGGAATACAATCCTAATCATTAAGGGGGGGGAGGTTAAGACAAACAGCTTTAAATAACAAAAAAGCACAATATATTGTCAATAACTTAAAATCTTAAATCTTCAAGATTAATGTAAAACTTCACATTTAACAGTATAAACATATGCTCTTACTCATACCTATTACGCTACACATTTCCTTGAACCAAGTACTAAGTATTTTTCCTAAAAACCCAATTACCAAAAATATTTGGAAATATAAATATCTACTTCTTTGAAAGTCCCTACAAAGTATGAACAGTAACTTGTTTTCACTTTTATAACAATTTACAAAACTCGCTAGCAAAATACTACGAAACCCAAGTGTCCCACCTTCTGCCCTAGCAAAAGAAACATGCTAAGAAATCGAAGCAAATTCTCAACTAGAAAAAAACGAAAGCATCCAAGGAAGAAATAATATATGACAGCAAAAAATTTACTAACAGCCTAAAATCAATAGAAATTCTAATCCACTCTCGAAACTCTTACCCTTGACAGCACAGCACAGAATATCCTGCCTTACACATTTTGGAACTGCCATTCTGAAACGTTAAATCCAAAGACAAAGCCGCCCTGGGGAAAATAACAATTGCGCAACAGATCAACAGCTCCAACTTGTCCCTTGGCCCCGGCGCGGCAAGGTTTGCACGCTATAAAGCAGGAAAGGGCCAACCGAGGGCCGCCGTGACAGCCAACGGGCCACTGTCTTGGAGGCCGAGTCCACGCACCCGGCGTGCGCCACTGGGAGGCACCACGCGGGTATCGGGAAGCCGCGTCCGACCTCAGTTCGCTGCCCCGCCCGCATTTACCCGCCGGTTGCCAGAGGCCGACCCCGGATCTCCTAGGCCGAACATTTCCCACCACGCGAGGGAGCGCCTGGTCCCGCCGCCGCACGTCGGGGCATCGCAGAGCGCTGGGCACTTAGTGACCTCCTCCCTACCCCCACCCTGGGGGCTGGGCTTTCTCGCCAAGCTGCCTACGAGCGATCTGATGGATGGATTGACTGATTACTTTGCCAAGGGGTGCCCTTAGACGGGCCAGCAGGGTGAGCGCGCAGAGCCACCGCCCGCGCCCGCGGAGAACGTGGATGGGGGCGGCGGTAGGGCAGGGGCTCCGGGTCCCAGTCCGGAGGAGACCTCAACTCCCCCGAGAGCGGCCCCGTGACTAGGCACATTTTTGCCGGCTCCGAGGCGGGGGAGCAGCGCAGCCCCGGAAGGGCCGGGCCGCGCCGGCTCAGACCGCCAGCGTCCGCCCCCTCCTGCCCTGCCACCTCTGGGGCTGCTCAAACTCCAGCTGGAGCTCCCGAGTCCCAGCTCCGGAAGCCGGGGACGTGGCTAGAGAGGCCCCTTCGCCCTACGCACACGGAAGTAGCTTCCAGACCTCCGCATAGTCGCCCTCGGGGGACGCACTCCCACTCCCCTCGCGTCCCATAGGATCCTCGCAGCCCTTTGGGTCCCCGCTCCTCCTCCCCGTCCGGGCCCCAGCGCAAGCGCAGCGGCTCTAGTGCGCGGCCACAGCAGTCCGGACTCAGGCCGTAGACGGGAGAAGCCGGCTGCGGTTGTCCCGCCCAGTCCGCAGCTCCCTGAGCCCCTGTCCCCGTCCTGGCACCACCGATGGGCTCCAAGGGCCGGGGTAGCACCTGCTGGGACGGCAGTCCGGGCGGCGGCAGCTCCAAGTCCATCATGATGAGCTGGGGACCGTGGTGTGGCGCTCCCCGACGGCAGCCTTGTCCCAGGTGCCGAGGCGCGGCGCGGACTGGGCGGCACAGGCGACGGCTGCTCCTCCGGTCACCGCAGCACTCCCGCGACACAGCCCGAGTGGCCCGCTGGGCTGTTGCCCCGCTCCGCCTCCCGCCCCCCCAGAGGGCGGGGCAAGAGCCCGGGCCAGTCGTTCCCGGGCTGGCTGCGCAGGCAGAGCTTCCGAAAATCCCCCACCCCCGCCCCAGCTGACGCAAGAAGCTCGTGGGCCCGGGGCAGGGAAGGGCCGCGGGCGGGGGTCCCCGCGGACAGGCGAGCGGGGTGCCGGGAGGAGGGCTGCATTGGCTTCCTGGTCCCCGCGCTCAATCCCTCCCTCTCCCCGCAAATAAAACCTAAACTCTCGGCCCGCGAGATTGAGAGTTGTTTGCAGAAGGTCGTTTGGGTTCAGGCGCTTTGAAACAGTTTAAACAGTTGGAACAAACACTACTGGAGACCCCGCGGAGGCGCCGGTGTCGGAGCTGCGCCTCCCTGATCTGGAGTTGCAGAACCTTGCCCGGCTTTATCTCACTCCACCGCCCGAGAGTGGCGCCAGCCCTGGGGGTGGGGGTTAAATGTTTAGACCCAGGCCGTGCGCGACGCGAACTGCCCTCTCGCCCTCCGTCCATGCCTGGGCCGGGGCCAGTGGGACTTGCCCAGGGCAGCCGTGGACCGCGCGGGTAGCTCGTGCTCTCGGTCACCCTGAACGCCCTCCGCTTACTCCCACGCGCTGGCACTCTAGCTGGCCCATCGCTGTGGGCAAACGGGGAGGTCTCTTTTGGTCGGAGAATGGTCAGTATTGCCCACCAGGAGTCTTCTCTTCCCACCAAAGCGCACACGTCACACCACAGATGGTGCCTTTTAAGACTGCAATACTACAACATGCCAGAATCTTCACAAGTTTTTTTTTCACGTACCCAGCATATGATGTAAACAATAAAAATAAAAAAGGCCAAGCTATAAAATAGTTTGTGTAGTATGGACCCGTCTTGTAAAAACAGGTGGTGTCTAGGAAAAAAATAAAACAACTTTAATGTTTACTAAAATCGTAGCTGTAAGCTCACGAAAGATTTTTACCTTTCTCGTTGTTACTTTAAGTATATTTTAAATCTACAATATATATTGCCTTTTACGTTAAAAGCAATTATTTAAAAATTAAGCATTGTCCACAGAAAACTTCAAGTACTTGAAAACAGGAATATTGTGAAATCTTTTCAGATTTAAGAGAGAAGAGATAAATAGTTTTGGGGTTTTTTTCTCTCTTATGTGTTAACAATCTTTCTAACTCTTTAGTAATCCTTGTTTTTAGTTTCTAGTTTCTTGGAATTATGCAAAGCCAGGTGAAGTAGACGGTGCTGGCAGAGGTTTTACTATTTCATTCAAAAACCTGACAGGAGAAAAAAAAAAAGAAAGAAAAGAAAAAAAAAGCCTGACTGTAGCAGATCAACGCCCAAAAAACTGCAAAGAACTTACTTTCTCTTGGTTGCATAATTTGACACTGCCAAGATTTATCTGTAAAGTCATATGTTCAAATATTCCTTGAGCTAAGTGAAGCCTAACTAAATTAATTGCTTGTAATTGAAACCAGCTTCTTCAACTTGAATTAAACCTTTTCAGCTGTTATTTGAAAAGCCTGCAAAATGACCTGCACACTGAAAACAAGCTTAGGTGAAATTATTTACAATGAACCTGATATGAAACATGCAGAGACATAATGAAATGACACTTCTGCGTCAAAGGGCACAAGAGCATATTGCTTAACAATTCAAGTTACTTATTAAAACTACTACATCTGAGAAAGTAGACAGTGAACCCAGGGGGTAGGAGATACTAAAGTCATATATGACACAGTAGTTGCCCTCAAGTATAAGGCGTTTGTTATTTCCTTAAGCAACAAATTTCCATTGAATTTAATGAATGAAATAACCTTTATTTTTCAAAACTGCAATTGCTGGGAGTGTATTATTTTAGGCACCTCCAGAGTACATATTTTTAGAGGGAGGAGAATAATATGATAACAGTCTAAACATGTCAAAGAAAAATAAGCATTAACAAAAAGCTGCTTGGTGTTAAATGGTGGTTCAGCACAAGAAAAGGGAACCCCAGTCTCAGACCATCTATGTCAAGGAGGTTCCTAGTCTTTGCAGACACTCTGCAGAATTAGATAGTCTTCATGTGAGAACCTGGGTCCTTCCTTACCCTCTAAACTTACCTACTGTGCTGTGAGGGCACAGATACTATGCACTGAGAAGCTCCAGAGGAACAGGAAAGAGGATGCTGGTTTTCCTCTCCTGTTCTGGTACCATGGGAATCTTTACTGCCGGCTCTCCTAGCTACTATTTTATTTTTCCCCCTATCTGTTTTGCATTCTACTAACCCTTGCACATTTCCACTGCTGTCTGAATTTTTTGCTGTCTTTGGAAAGACAACCCTGCGTATATGCTTCAAATGTGTCAGAACTGTAATACTTGGTTATAGAGTTCTCACAAAAAAATAAAAATCATTAATTAAGCCTTCTGAGTACACAAAATTTGGATAATGGGGATGCAATGGCCAGTTTATTTCACGTTCCTCTCTCTGATCTAATCTGCCAGGTTTGCAAGGACAAGGAAACACCAACTGTTTCAAAATCCTTCATCACCTTGATACTTCTTATCTCTTCATTTCTTTAATTGTACTCTGTTTGAGCCAGAAAATATCCAGATTTTTGGAATTATAGTTGAAATTCTAAATTTGTCCTGTTTATAGTTGGAGAATATTGGGTTACTAGTTTCCAAAAATGGCACCCAATGAACCACTGCTGCTCATACTGATGTGCTTGTATAGTCCCCCCACATTGAATCAAGGCTGGCCCTGAGTTGTTTTACCTTATGGAAAGAGGCTGAAAGTGATACTATGCCAGGCCTCTGCCTCTGCCTTAAAAAGTCCTGGGAGCTTTTAATTTTACACTCATAGAGGTCAGTCATGTAAGAAGTCTATCTTCATGGGAAGAGAGGTCATGGAGAAAACCCTGGGGGAAGAGGCTCCAGGTGGAGAGGGAGGCTATGTGAACCAAAGCACCGGACATGTGAGTGAAGAAAACACCTTGGAACCTTCCAGTCCACCTAGTCAAGCCCCCAGAGAATTCTAGCCCCAGCTGCTATCTAACACCATCAATGAGAGACTCCAAGCAAGACAGGTAGAAGACTACCTGGCTGTGTCTAATCAGCCCAAAGAATTGCAAGAGATTATAATCAATTGTTTTCAGGCACTAAATTTTGGGGGTGGCTTGTTTCTCAGCAATAGATAACAAAGACAAGGTTTCTCCTGGCTGCTTTTTGTTTGTTAACCATCATTGGGGGTACATATAGGGATGATATTTTGCAATGTAATAGTCTCAAACCCTTAGAGGCATATTGACTTCCCTGTGAGTGAGGAAGGTATCTTTCCTATAATATATATATATATATATATATATATATATATATATATTTTTTTTTTTTTTGCTACATACAAAATAAGTCACCTTATCACAGCATGCACCAGTATCATACCATTAGATAGATGATGTTAGATGATGAGATATTCTTGTCAAAATACACTGAAGGAACACAGACATTTCATCAATTATATAGATGGAGATAAAATTCATATCGAAATTCTAGCTGTGACATGACTTCATTTATACTAGTTATGTAAGATACTTGCTGAATATCTGCTGAGGGAATTTAAACTTCAGGAGCAGCATGCCCAGTGGATAAACTGAACTCACATACATCAGTGTTCAAAGTAATTTGTGTATTAATTTCGAAACACACCCATAACCTTGGGTCCTTGGTGTCCATACGTCACTATGCAAACTACTGATACAAAGAAGTGTATGTCTCCAAAGCCAGTTTTAACTTGTATGGTTTCCTGCTCATAATAGAAATAACGCTCTGCAGAAACTGCAGTGCAGTGAGCAAAGAAAAAACCCAGAAGTTTAAGAGTGCTTTTGAATTATGTGCTGATACTTCCATAAATATATATGCATTGAAAAAAAAGACTGAACATATATGCTCCAAAATGTTAATCATAATCATTCTGATTAGATTGCTTATGATTTTATTTTTCTCATTTTTGCCTGTGTTTTCCTAAATAAACATATATTACTTTATATTATAATAATAAGCAAAAAAAAAGTGGGGGTGAGGTATGGGGTAAAGGAGGAACATTTGCTTTCTCCCAAGCCACTGGGTCCATTTCATTTTCAAACTGAATTTTAACCACAAGCTTTGCAAATTGTTCCATTCTGTATTTACTAGAGTGGAGCCTGGAGAATTCAACCATATCTTTAAGTGCAGTTGTGGTAAGGGTCTAAAGATCCTTTGCGCTTTCAATCTACTGCTATATTTGCAGCGTTCACTCAGCCGAATAGGAGCCCCCAGACAAAGATGGAATTTTTTGAGTACATTGAGTAGAGACTAAGAATCACAGCTTCAGAATGATACTCAAAGTTGCCTATACATAACACTGCAATATAAAGAAAATAAACAGAGTACAGAAACATGCACCTAGAGCTATGTCTGCAAGGCCAGTTACCAAATATTAATAATGGGTGTTGAATATCAGATAATTTTCACTTCTATTTGTACTTTTCTGTACTGTTCAAATTTTTATAGTAAGCATTTTTAGAATTAGGGGGAAAATCAATTAAACTATTTTCATTTTGAAAAAACAAAAAGCTGAATGCAATCATGGAAGAGCAAAGTATCCTCATGGACAGGCCTTGCAGACAGAGTCTTTAATAATCTCAGAGGTTGGAATGTGAAAAGAGAAGAATTGTCAAGGTATTTATCTTTTGGCATTTGCTATTCCATGGACTCTCATTTTGGCCTCTGCATAATATGAGAATTAAAAGAATCTTTAAAGATTTACTGACCCAAAGATGGCCAGAAAGTTTTATTTTGATTGCCAACTCTACAATGCTTTGTTGAGAATTCAGAAGCAGCTTCCCAATTTGGTAGGAAAATTTCAGCGATTGATTAATAATGTCTGCCATGGACACAGAATAGTAGGAGTAGTGGCACATATCACATGTTTTCCCTTCCTGATCTAGTCCAACTCTCTACTTTTACATTTGAGGAAACTGAGGGGTGAAGTGGTTACCACTGATCACAGAGCTAGCTATTGGCACAGCGAGGAGTAGAACAACATTTCCTGATCCTGGTATTATGTTCTTCCCACACAACAAATTGACCAGGGCTTTGGAAGGCAAATTAAGTACTGGACCAGATCTAAAGGGTTAGTTGTAAATTTTACTTACATGCCAGCACCTTATTTTTGGAGGAGATTAATAACCCAGTTTATTAATGATGATAATTATTTCATATATTTTATAAATATTCCTACAAATCATAGAGTTAGGCCCATGTGGTTAGGCCCAATATTATAAATCAGAAGACGACAAAACAATGACATGAGTTGCTCAAAGCTCAAGAAAAGTATTCTCTGAAACTGTCCAGTTCTAAAGCCCAGGCTCGGTCCACTCTAGGTCAGGTCTCTGTAGAGTCCCTTGGCTGTGCTGTATTTACTGAGGGAACTGACAGCAAGGCACCCTGGAGATTACATTTTTCCACATTCTGTTTAATTAATTCCCCATGGACAGAATGATAAAGTAGTTTTCACTAGAGAGAAAACTTGCAAACAAATATGAGAACAGGATTTCTACATGTAAGAACCTCAAAGTAAAGGGCAGGAAAAAACTAAATGGACTGTTTGCAATTTCAGCCTCTCTACCTAATGGTAGAGTTTTTATTTTTCTGTTTTAATGAAAAGGTCTAAGAGCCTTGGTATAAAATACACTGACAAGATTATAAACTATTATAACCGTTGCATTTCTTCCAATAAACTAAATTCCTCTCGTTGTGTGGTTCTAAAAAGCCTAACATGTAGGGAACTTTATTTTATTTTATTTTTTTAATTTACATCCAAGTTAGTTAGCATATAGTGCGACAATGATTTCAGGAGTAGATTCCTTAATGTCCCTTACCCTTTTAGCCCATCCCCCCTCCCACACCCCTCCAGTAACCCTTGTTTGTTCTCCATATTTAAGAGTCTCTTATGTTCTGTCCCCCTCCCTGTTTTTGTATTATTTTTGCTTCCCTTCCCTGATGTTCATCTATTCTGTGTCTTAAAGTCCTCATATGAGTGAAGTCATATGATATTTGTCTTTCTGTGACTAATTTCGCTTAGCATAATAACCTCTAGTTCCATCCACATAGTTGCAAATGTAATGCCAGTTTAAAAAAAATGTTTATTTATTAACTATTTGGAGAGAGAGAGAGAAACCAACCAACCAAACATTTAAAAAAAAAGCTATCTTTCCTGGTGAGGTTTAGGTACCTGTTCATCACATTTCTTTCTCCTGATGAAAGATGAAATATTTCAATCTTTGAGGTTCATAAACTTTGAAAGGCTTTGTGATAGTAAATGTATGAATTCATTTGCATTTTAAAAATTGAGTTTTGACTATGGACCATGCACTTTACATGGATTATTTTATCTAATCCTCTCAGAAAACCAATGACATAAGTATATTATAATCTCCTTTAACAATGAGGAAACAGGGCACTTGGCTGGCTCAGACAGTGGAGCATGATGGGACTCTTGATCTCGGGGTTGTGGGTTCAAGCCCCACATTGGGTGTAGAGATGACTTAAAAATCAAATATTTATGGCACAAAAACAGACACTCAGATCAATGGAACAGAATAGAGAACTCAGAAATGGACCCACAAACATATGGCCAACTAATCTTTGACAAAGCAGTTAAGGATATCCAATAGAACAAAGACAGTCTCTTCATCAAGTGGTGCTGGGAAAACTGGACAGTGACATGCAGAAAAACAACCTGGACCACTTTCTTTCACCATACACAAAAATAAACTCAAAATGGATACATAAACTCAAAATAACAAACTCCAAAAAATAAACTCAAAATAAACTCAAAACAGACCTAACTGTAAGACAGGAAGCCATCAAAATCCTCTAGGAGAAAGCAGACAAAAACCTCTTTGACCTCGGCTGCAGCAACTTCTTACTCAACACGTCTCCAGAGGCAAGGGAAACCAAAGCAAAAATGAACTATTGGGACCTCATCAAAATAAAAAGCTTCTGCACAGCGAAGGAAACAATAAGTAAAACTAAAAGGCAACAGATGAAATGGGAGAAGATATTTGCAAACAACAAATCAGACAAAGGGTTAGTATCCAAAATCTATAAAGAACTTATCAGACTCAACACCCAAAAAACAAATCATCCAGTGAAGAAATGGGCAAAAGCCGTGAATAGACACTTCTCCAAAAAAGACCTCCAGATGGCCAACCAACGCATGAAAAAATGCTCAACATCACTCATCATCAGGGAAATACAAATCAAAACCACACTGAGATACCACCTCACACCTGTCAGAATGGCTAACATTAACAACTCAGGCAACAACAGATGTTGGTGAGGATGCAGAGAGACAGGATCTCTTTTCCACTGCTGGTGGGAATGCA
Source organism: Lynx rufus (assembly GCF_022079265.1). Classification (NCBI taxonomy): domain Eukaryota; kingdom Metazoa; phylum Chordata; class Mammalia; order Carnivora; family Felidae; genus Lynx; species Lynx rufus. The sequence continues at coordinate 56,431,677 of NW_025814834.1, read as the reverse complement.
AACTGGTGCAGCCACTCTGGAAAACAGTATGAAGATTCCTCAAAAAATTAAAAATGAACTACCCTATGACCCAGAAATTGTACTACTAGGTATTTATCCAAGGGATACATGTATGCTGTTTTGAAGGGACACATGCACCCCAATGTTTATAGCAGCACTATCAACAATAGCCAAAGTATGGAAAGAGCCCAAATGTCCATCAATGGATGAATGGATAAAGGAGATGTGGTATACACACACACACACACACACACACACACACACACACACACACACAAATGGAGTATTACTCAGCAATCAAAAAGAATGAAATCTTGCCATTTGCAACTATGTGGGTGGAAGTAGAGGATATTATACTAAGCGAAATTAGTCAGAGAAATACACATATCAACTTCACTCATATGAGAACTTTAAGACACAGAATAGATGAACATCAGGGAAGGGAAGCAAAAATAATACAAAAACAGGGAGGGGGACAGAACATAAGAGACTCTTAAATATGGAGAACAAACAAGGGTTACTGGTGTGGGAGGGGGGATGGGCTAAAAGGGTAAGGGACATTAAGGAATCTACTCCTGAAATCATTGTTGCACTATATGCTAACTAACTTGGATGTAAATTACAAATTAATTCATTAATTGAAATAAAATATTTAAATAATAATAAATAAATAAAAATGAGGAAAGAGAGGCCTGGAGTGGCTAGCTAATTTTAACTATGGCTGAGTAGTTAGTAGGTAGCTGAGCAGTTTACTCTGGCACTAAAGTTCTTAAGCATGAAGATTTGCTGCCTCACTTGGATGTTAAAAAAAATAGCAAGAGTTAGTTAGGGAATTTGGGTAGAACAGTTTCCTGAAATGTTTTGCCAAAAAGTATCCAGGTAATTTATTCATTTAAAAAATAATAGTTGATGAGGGGTACCATGCTGGGCATTTGAAGGAAGGCAAAAATGAATTAAACATGGATTCTACCCTTACGGTCAATGTCCAGTAGTAAAACATCACCATTGCCCAGAGCCAGGAAGTGGTGGATGCCACAGAAAAGAGGCAGTGGATCTAGCCAACCTGATGGCACAAGGTCAGGGTTGTCTCTTCATTTTTATGAAAAATTGACACAATGTTTGTTTGTTTTTCTAAAACAGCTTTAGGTATAGCTGACATACAATAATTGAATAAGTTTTGATGTTTTTGTGTGAAGCCATCAAAACGATCAAGATAATAAATATGTCCATCACTCCCAGAAGTTTGCCTGTGTCTCATTTTAATTCTGCTTCTCCCTATCCCCTATCCCATCCCCTAGGATGGGCAACTAGTGATCTACTTTCCCCTATCCCCTATCCCCTAGGCAACTAGTGATCTACTTTCTGGAACTATGGATTCATTTGCATGTTCTAGAATATTATAAATGGAATCATTCAATGTATACTCTTTTTAAATCTGGCTTCTTTCACTCCACATAATTGAGATTCATATATGTTTTTGCAAGTATCACTAGTTAATGGTTTTTTATTTTTGAGTAGTATTCACTGTGTGGATATACCACAACTTATTTATTCATTCACATGTTGATAGACATTGGGTTGTTTCCATTTTTTAGCTATTAATAACGCTGCTGGACATTCACATATAAGTCTTTGTAAGAATATACATTTAATTTCTCTTGGGTAAATACCTAGGAGTAGAATGCATGGGTCATATGGTAGAAGTATGTTTTAACTTCATAAGAATCAGCTAGATATTTTCATAAGTGGCCATACCATTTTATATTCCCACTAGCAATCTATTAGAGTTCCTTCACATTCTTGCCAAGACTGCTTGGTATAGCCATTCGTGTGTGTGTGTGACTGTGGTTTTAATTTGCATTTAATTTGAATTCCTCTAATGACTAAAGATGTGGATTATCTTTTCAGAGCTCAGCAGTTTTAATGTGTAATACAATGTTTTCTATACATTGACTGAAAGGAAGGGGATATACCTCTACACTATGCTTCATTGTTAGAAACTTTGCTGTTAGATAATCAAAGAGAAATTATGGGAAACCAATATCATTAACTATTGATTTAAATGACATAAAATTCCAAAAAATATAAAATATGCATCTTAATGCAAATTTGAGTTTGTAAAAAAAGATACTACAAAATACTACATATACTATGCATTGATGGACCTACTTACTCGTACTTCCTGAACTGTGTTGAGAAGCAACAGCTATTACCTGTTTCTTTTATCTCCTTGATTCCTCTCTCTTTGAAACCCTAGTTGTTACCATAAACAATTTGAACCAAGTTGGTTAAAATCATTTATTAAGTACCCTAACAAGGTCACTGCAGATTTATTAATAACAACATCAACAAGCCCTAAACACTGAGTAAACAGGTATTTTGTGACAATACTTATTTATAAGATAAAGGAAGTTTTTGTGTATACTATAGACTTCTCCATAAAGGAACATTATGGGGACATTTTTTGCTAAAGTTAGTCTGTTCTAGTCTCCTGGGGAAGTAAGAACTGCATTGTCAGCAGCAAGAAATACGCCCTTTCAATTTCAATTGTCCATTCCAGGAGGAAGGTCACATACTACGAACACTTAATTTCCTTGCAATCAATTCGATAAAAAATTGTTGTGTAATTATTCAATAAAAAATTATTACTTCATGAAATATCCCATGTGAGACTTGAGTTTATTGAGTGCCTACTATGTAAGAACCTCTACTTCCAAACCTTTTATCAGTCATTACTAATCCTCACAACAACCATTTTACACATGATAAAGCTTAGTTCAATCCAATACAGTAACTTGGCCAAGGTCACAACTCTATGATTCAGTAACTTAGCCAAGCTTCCATGGCAGAGTTCACATGATATCCTAGGTTTAGCTCATTCCAAAACCTTTGCCTTTTCACTGGGCCAAGCTAGGTCCCAAGATACCACCCAGTTATTATTTACAATAATTTATTCATAATAAATTAATTATTTGTGAATAATTAAACAAAGTAGGGACTATGATCTGTACCATAACTTTTGCCATGGATCCCATTTAAGTGTATGACACACTTTGAAGGGTGTAGCATAATTTTATGCTATCGGCATATAATAAAGCTATATAAACTATGCTATAATTTTCATGTTGAAATTCAGTTTCAGATTTCCAAATATTTGTTTTTCTCTCTTGATTGCTGCTTGCCAGCCCTTTACTATTGACCCAAATCTGTAAATACATAAAAAAGAAAGAAAGAAAGAAAGATTACAAGGGCCCCTAGAAACCTGTATCTGATTGCTAGTTGCTCACAGGTGAATTTGAACAATATCACTCCAAAGAACATGGTTCAGATTTTACGGTCTGATTCCAAGGTCCAAGGTCTTCAAAGCTAACTGCCAATCAGTGCCAGATTCAATCATGAGATTTTACCCAAATTATTTCTTTTACTATATAGATCACCTTCATTGCAAAAATCCAAACCCTGCTCTGAGCGAGCTATGCATCAATAATTTATTGTAAAGTGAATGTCCTGCTCCTTGAAGACTTAAAAGTAGAGAAGCATGTATGTTAGGAGGTGAGTCACACCAGTGTGGTTAAAAGAAGAAAAATCAGGCACCTTTTAAAAAACAATAATAATATAATGTAAAAATATTATAGTAACTTAAAAAATATAATAGACTTGATGTGGATATTCAAAAGACGTAGAGCAAAGCAGTTCAAATGAACAAAAGATAAGGCTACAGGCAGGTTTATGGATAAAAAGGTAAAGGAAACGTTGAAAAAAAAAAAAAAGGGGGCGCCTGGGTGGCGCAGTTGGTTAAGCGTCCGACTTCAGCCAGGTCACGATCTTGCGGTCCGTGAGTTCGAGCCCCACGTCGGGCTCTGGGCTGACGGCTCAGAGCCTGGAGCCTGTTTCCGATTCTGTGTCTCCCTCTCTCTCTGCCCCTCCCCCGTTCATGCTCTGTCTCTCTCTGTCCCCAAAATAAAAAATAAACGTTGAAAAAAAAAAAGAGGTAAAGGAATATGTGGGGAAAAAACAGTAATTTCATTTATACACTGCTCATTTTAATGCAGAGTATTGTAATGATTGAAACAAATAGTTATCCAATGTCATTTCATGTTCTTCTTGAAATGACATTACGGCGCTCAGAAATACATTGTTTAGTTATAGTGTGCTTTTCTGTAAGAAATTCTCTGTGATGGGCGCCCGTGTGGTTCAGGTGGTTAAGTGTCCAACTCTTGATTTTGGCTTAGGTCATGATCTCACAGTCTGTGAGTTCAAGCTCCGCATCAGGATCTGTGCTCACAGTGCAGAGCCTGCTTAGTATTCTCTGTTTCCCTCTCTCTCCGCCCTTCTCTCTCTCTCTTTCGAAAATAAACAAACATTAAAAAAAGAAAATCTCTGTAAAGCAGCAGCAGATTTAACAATCAAATTACAATCATATACTCTGCAAGTATTAATATTAATTACAATTTCCGCAGCTTACATTTTGACAAATCCTGCTGGATACTACGGTAGAGAGAATATAAATGCTAGAGACAGATCTGGATTCACTTACTAGCTGTGTGATGCAGGGAAAGTTGATTAATCTCACTGACATCAGTTTCCTCACCTGTGAAATGAAAGTTTTGTGAGGTAACTGTCATAATGTATATAAAATTACTTGTGAAGACAAAGAGAAGTTAGATCCTCTAAAATGGTAATCCAAAAATTACTATGTGAAAAGCATTAATAATAGATAATTGCCATTCTTTTAGATTTAGTTCTTTTCATAAATGCTTGATGTTTGGTGTAATCAAAAGAAGCACTGGTTTGAACTTGAGAGGCCTGGAGATTCTTCAAAATAAAAATAAAGGAGTTAGCTGAGGTAAGCTTCTCAAGGGCCAGGAACTGTGTTATTCATCTTCTTATGCTATTGCTTTTTACTTTGCCTGAGACATGGGGACACTTGATAACTATTTGTTAAATGAATGAATGAATGATTGCATGAGGACTTGTTGATTTCTAAGGTTTCTTTCAACATCAACACACTACTTTTATAAGAAGAGAGGAAAGAGAGTGTATTGTATAAACATTGTTTTGTTGTGTTGTATTAAGGCACATGTATTAAAAATATCAACTGCTGGTTTGGCTAGAGACCCTGCAATTTATTTTGAAACGGGGAGGCAATATGTATGTTTTTTGTCACAGATATTTATAACATTCATTTCCTACTCATCAAGGAATTTTTTGAATCAAAGGAACATGATTTCAAGGGGGGGCCTTGTAACATGATATTTGCTTCATTGCACTAGTGGAATGTCAGATTCCAGTTAGAAAATATTTTAAAATAATTTTTAATAATGGCAGTGGAAAATTAGGAATAATTTTTAGTGTTCTTTGCAACTCTTTTACATTTGTAATTTAGATGCCCTTGCTAGCTGAATTCTGTGGTTCCAGTGCCAAGAATTTTCAGACTACATAAACATTTTCATTTGCTGAAATGTTAATGTCTTAATTTCACATACACATGATACTTAGCCCGTTAGAGCTAATGGTCTCTACCATTCACTTTTACATTGCTACCTAATTCAGAATTATTTTCTAGTTCTAATTTTACATATACCTGAACTCACATAGGATTGAATGTGCTATGTAAGTCCAGTGGCTCACTCTGAGCATGCAGAAAGAGGTCAATATTTATTTCAGCTGTTTATCTTTGGTCTAAGCAGATTCGGCAACACCACAACAACATTTCAGAGACTCAGAAAATAATTTTTTCCTTGCCTAATACATAATTTTTAAAAAAGTATCCTATCTCCTTCTCAATGACTAAATCTCTTAAGGTCAATGGCCGTCTGTTGGCATTGGTTTTCTCTGAGTGGTAGGTTTAGAGGTAGGGGACCATTCATTTCCTACCTTAGGCATTTCTGTATTGTTTGATCTTTTTTACAAGCACTTTAAAAATATTTAATATTTTAATAAGTAATATATGCCCATGACTCAAATATCTACAAAATATGAAAGGCGAAAATTTCTCTCCCTTCCTATCTCCCATTCACTAGATCTCCTCCCAATTCATGGTTACTGGTTTCTTGGATATCATTTCAGAGTAGTTTATGGGTATACAAGCAAATACATACATACATACATACATACATACATACATACATATATATTACATTATATATACATTACATAGTATATATATGTGTGTGTGTGTATATATATATATATATATATATATATTACATTTTTTCTTTTATCACACAGAAGATACTGCATACTGCATTTTTCATTAAAAATATCTTGGAGGGGCACCTGAGTGGCTCAGTCTGTTGAGTGCCCAACTCTTGATTTTGGTTCGGGTTATGATCCCAGGTTGTGCGATTGAGCCCCACGCCATACAGCATATCCTTTCTTTTTTATGTATTTCTTATGTTTATGGCTGCATAATATTCCATTACATGGATACATTATGATTTACTTAACCAGTTTCGTATTGATGGACATTGGGTTGTTTCCAATTTTGCTATTACAAGTAATGCTACAAGGAATAAACTTGTACCTAGATCATTTTATGTGTCAAATGTATTCAAAGGATATATTTGATTAGAAGGAATTGTTGGCTCAAAGGATATGTGCATGTGTAAGATTGATGGATTTTGCCAAATTGCCCTCCATGGAATTGTACCAATTTATAATCCCACAAAGATAATCAAATTTTTAAATATTTGAAAATCTGATATATGAAAAATGATATATCAGCATAGCTTTAATTTGCATTTCTCTTATGAGTGAAGTTGAGTATCTTTTCATATATTTATGAAATTTTCTGTGAGTTGTGACTTTGTGATTTATAATAAGAAATATGTATTTGGCCTCCTTAAGTTTATGGCAGAGCTCCTAAAACTCTTGAATTCTTAAGTGATGGGCACAATAAAGATATCTTTTGTTATGTCAATGAGGTGACTTTTTGAAAGGATTTAAGGATGGGGGTGGGTTAGGGGAGCCAACCTTTTGATTAGAGGCTTGGAACTTTCAGTCACACCCCCTTGACCTCCTGGGGTGTGAGAGGAACTGGATATTGTATTCAATCACCAATGGCCAATGATGGAATCAATAATGCCCAGGAAATGAAGCCTCCAAAGAAAACAGAGGGATTCAGAGAACTTCTGGGTTGGTGAACATGTGGAGACTGGAGCTGTCAGAGAGCATGGAAACTCCATAACTTTCTTCATACCTTGCCCTATGCATCTCTTCCATCTAGCTGTTCCTGAGTTATATCCTTTTATAATAAAAATGTAATCTAGGAAATAAAATGTTTCTTTGAGTTCTGTGGGCTGCTCTAGCAAATTAATCAAACCCAAGAAGGGGATTGTCGGAACCTCTAATCTATAACCCACCCAGGTGACAACCTGGACTTGCTGTTGGCATCTGAAGTGGAGAACAGGCAGTGTTGTACGACTGAGTCCTTAACTTATGGGATCTGAGCCAATCTCCAGGTTAAATAGTTTCAGAATGGAGTACAATTGTAGGACACCCAGCTTGGTCTGAGAATTGCTTGTTAGAACTGGTACCAGAAGCCATTGGTTGTTTATTCATTTCCATTGCCCATTTCTCTCTTGGGATGTCAACTTTTTGTCTTATTTCTAGTAGTGCTTTGTATATAAGGAATAATAGTACTTTGTTATATAAGTTGAAAATGCTTTTCCCAGCTTGTGATATGTCTTTTAACTTTAATTATGGTGAAAGAATTTTTTTTCATAATCAAATTTATCAATTTTTAAATGGCTTCTGGATTTTCAGTCACATTTACAAAGACCTTCCAAAGTAATAAAGAAATCCTCCCATTGTTTTCTTCTAGTGATTTTATTATTATTATTATTATTATTATTATTATTATTATTTAAATACCATAAATTCTTTTTTTAAAGTTTATTTATTTTTAGCAATGTCTACACCCAATGTGGGGCTCAAACTCATGACCCTGAGATCAAGTGTCACTTGTTCGTCCCACTAAGCTATCCAGGTGCCCCTCTTTAGTGATTTTAGTTATAATTTTTTACATTTAAATACTTATATCTTTGTAATTTACTTTATTGAATAGTGTGAAATATGGACCCACTTTCATTCCAGATGGCTATTTAAGTTATACCAACACTATTTATTGAATAGTCTCTTTCTCCTGGTGATTTGCAACATTACCTTTATCATATACTAATTCCTGCATCTATTTGGGTCTGTATCAGGACATTCTCATTTATTCCACTCATTTGTATGTTCCTTTATGGACTAGGCCCACATTATTTTAATTACTGAGGCTTTATTATGTGTTCTAATATCTAGTATGGCTAACCATTCCACCTTCTGCCATACACAGACGTACATATTTCTCTTCTTTTTAGACTTTCCTGGCTATTCTCTTCCTGTCCCCAGTACAAATCTGAGAAATTTTTGTCATGTAGAAAGAATAAGAGTTGGTATTTTTATTGAGATTGTGCTAAAATTTTAAATGAAGTTAGGGAAAGTGACATTATAACAATTTAGAATTTTCCTCCAGGTATGTCTTTCCACTCATTCAAATCTTTTTTAGGTCCTCTGGTTTTGTTTTGAATTTTCTACATATAGAGCTTGTACATTTCTTATTAAATTTATTCCTAGGTACTTCCTCTTTTTTGTTGCTACATTAAATAAGGTCTCTCATCCTTCTATCTTCTTTTTTTCTAGTTTTTATTTTTATTTTTTAATTTATTTTGAGAGAGAGATAGAGAGCAAGTGGGGGAAGGGCAGAGAGAGAAGGACAGAGAGAATCCCAGGTAGGCTCCAGGCTGTCAGCACAGAGCCCAATGCAGGGCTCAAACTCATGAACCATGAGATCATGACCTGAGCTAAAATTAAGAGTCGGACGCTTAATTGACTGGGCCATCCAGGTGCCACCCCCCCAATCCTTCTATTTTCTAATAAGATATTGCTTGTATATGTTAGATTGATTGGTTTGTGTATATTAATTTTGCATCCTTCTACTTTACTGAATTTTCTCATTGTTTATAGTAATTTATCACTTGAATTTCTAGGGTTTAAAGGCATACAATCATATCAAATGCAAATGGTGAGTATTTTTCTTCCTTTCCCATTTTTATACGTGAAATTTTTATCATGTCTAATTGTGACTGCCAGTACAATCAGTAAAATTTTAAATAATAATGGTGGCAGTGAGCACTCCCGTCTTATTCCTAACTTTAGTGGGGCTGCCCCTAATGTTTCTCTATCAAGCAGAATGCTGGGCTTTGTGATGACATAGGTTTAATCATATTAAAGTATTCAGCTATTTCGATTTCGAGTGCTTTTTATCAGATTGTTGAAACCAGGAGCATTTTAATAAGCCCTACCCACAATAAAGCTATTCTTCTGACCATTTGTCCTCCCAACCTCCAATCTCTTGCTGATATCTCCTGTTGGCTGGTCCTAACCAGAAGACAGAGGAGAAGTGAGTCCCTAAGTGTTTTCCCAGAAAATGGAGCAGGGTAGAGAAGAAGGACTGTAGGTAGATCTGGAAGAGCAGACAGGGTATACCCAGTGCAGAAATCAAAACCAGATAACAAAACAACCTCACTCTTCAATAGTTGGAAAGAGAAAAGATTATTACAGGTGGTAAAAGGAATTTTCTTGAAGCTAGTAGCATCACCTTTGTTTATAAGAGACGTGTGGAGTCTCAGTCTTAGTCATTTTTACATGGAAAGCTGCTGGTACCAATCTTTTCCAGGTCTAGCGCTAGCAGGCCCATGGCCTGCATTTCCTGGTCAGGATTAAGGTTCTCAAACAAGTTCTCCCTACATCTAGTACTTTATTTTTAAAACCCTGCCACTCCTTCCTCAGATCTAAAAATAATGTCTTAGTGTGATGGATATCAGATGGGCTAGTTGTCAGCACCGGAAGCAGACACAGTATCTTCTGCGAAGGATCCAGTGGACCTTGCCCTTTTCACTGACACCTTGGCCAGTCTCCAGGGGTTTTTGGTTCGGGCCTACTTCAGATTCCCCCATATGTCACCAGGCTTGGCTTTGAGGGCGGAGAGTTCACCTAACTGTACCACGTGATGCTCTCTCAGATGGACTGGTTCTCTTCTGCCAGACATTTGGAAAGTGTTCCAAACTCCGTAGCAGTCCTGCCCTTCTACTTCACAGGCTGCATATTTGGGCGACATCGTGGGTCACAGGGTTGCCAGATAAAATATAGGATACTGAGTTAAATTTGAATTTCAGATAAACAACGAATTTCAGATAAACAACAACTAAAATATATTTTTAGTATAAATATAACACAAATATTGCAAGGGACACCCTTATACTAAAAAATTATGTATTGTTTTATGGGCAATTCAAATTCAACTGGGCATCTTGAATTTTTCTTTCCTGAATCTGGCAACCCTTACCACAGAACTCTTCCCCAAATAATCCTCCACTATGCTGACACTTCCTCCCCCAATTTCAAATCCCTTCACTGGAATTAGGTTCACTAAAGTGCCAAGACAACCTAGAAGGAGTATTAACTGTACAGGTCACAGTTAAGATTTACTTTTGAGGCCTTGACCTCTTACTTCAAATCCCATTAATAGCGATTAGTTTATCCGATCAATAAGTTTGTTGGGCACTAAGAAGGACATTTTATGAGTGGCTGAGGACATGACAAATTTAGAATCCAGCAGGTGTGAATGGGGGTGGGGGTGTTGGGGCATAGCTTCAAGGAATGCTTGCAGAGAAAAGAATATTAAAGAGAACTTGTTTTGGGGCGCCTGGGTGGCTCAGTTGGTTAAGTGTCCCATTTTTGGCTCAGGTCATAATCTCGAGGGTCATGATGTCAAGGGTCATGAGTCTAAGCCCGGCGTTGGGCTCTGTGCTGTCAGGGCAGAGCTGGCCTCAGATCCTCTGTCCTCATCTCTCTGCCCCACCCCTGCTCGTATTCCCCCCACCTCTCAAAAATAAACATAAAAAAAAAAAAAAAAGAGAGAACTTGTATTGTCTGACAATTTTGCCTGACTAGGATCCTTGCATTGTTCCTTCCTTTCTTCCCCCTTTCCATCCCTTCTCTATTCAATACATACTTGCTCCCACATACAGGGCATGAACTAGAGGCTGGGTCCCGGCAGAACAGAAAGCAGGAGACCTAGTGGGGGAGACAACCGCCAAGCAACCAAGGGCTGGGGACAAAATAGACCAGGAGGAGAAGTAAAACCAAGATCTATTTAAAAATTAGGTGCATGACATCTGAGGAAAAAAGTCCAAAGTTAGCCAAGAACGTCTGCTTATTGCAGGATTCAAAACCTCTGAATGACAAAACTTCTGAAAAAGGAAGCGATGGTAGCATGGGGCACCCTGCTGACCCTTCTCCCTGCCTGAGTACTTCTCCATTCCATTCTCCCTGCAGCTGCAGGGAGCGGACGGACCAGAGCAGCCCTCTCCTCGCGAGCTCTGTACGCTGCGTGGCTGCAGCTCACACAGCAGCTCATTTCTATGAAGCGAATAAACCAGACCGCAGCCTAATTTTCAGAGACTGACTCCATCAACAGCTTTCCCAAATGCGATGGCCCCGGAGCGTGAGGGTTCGGTCATGAGGCAGATACAACCTTACCTCGCATGGCTGTTTCCTTGGGGCATCCAAGTTCATGCCTAGAGACTGACCACTTAGCTAGCCTTGATTCAACCGTGCCATGTGAATACGGGTTTGCTGCCATCTCCTACCTGGAGTTATTGAGCTCTACCAAGCAGCTCTGGAGCCCTTGCTGCAAGGCTCTGCTCAAGTCTGACCTCTCCAGAAAAGCAGTAGAGTTTGAAGCTCTAAGGAGTAGAGTGGCCAACTGCTCCTGGTTTGTCTTAGAATTTCCCAGTCCCGAGCACTGAAAGTGCAGGAAACCTCTCAGTCCCAGGCAAACTGGGGTGATTCGTCACCGTAAAAATTAAGATGCCAAGACTCTGGCACTGGACTATGTTTCTGCAGCTATAAAATGTTGGGACTGGCCGATACAGCTTCTAAAGTTACTGCCACATCTAACAGCCCATGATTCATCTTCATGCTCCTGACCTTACCCGTCAGCTCCCAAATCAAATTCACTTGATCCAAGTCCTTGAGTTCATGTAATCTGATGATAAACTGATCATTGGTATGTTAACAGGAAAGGCTGATAGGGTTCCCAGAGCGATTTTAACAATGGTTCTGGGAGAAAGGCGTGCAGCTGTAGCTAAGTGGCTCGAACGGTAGGAGCTCAGCTGGGGAGATGGGGTATGTGGCTCTGTGCCATCCTTCAAGGAAAATGTTTTTAGACAGGCATTTCAAGGCAGCCAGCCTGAGAGAGCTGGTTTGATGGGCTGATTTCAGCTGCACGGCAGGAACGGTAGCCACGGGCAGGGCATTCTTGTCTGACTTGAGCCAACTTTCACAGTGTGACATGAATAAAGTCAGTAGCCAAAACCAGAGACTGCAGAAGAAAGGAAGTACTGCACTGATCACACCATTCATTTATTTTTAAATGAATTTGCCCTGAGCCCTGGTCTGTCATCTGAAATACAGATACGCAGCTATCATTTTGGGGTACTTGAGAGTTCAAACTCCGAAATCACCACCTACTAACTGTAATATCGGGCAAGTATTAGGTTGAGTCATATGAACTTGCCACTATTAGACCCTCTTGGACCTGCGAAAACAGGAATTCCACATGGTTAAGCCTAATAACTTACTCTCTTTTCCTGTCTCCTCATGTGTGAAAGGCAGACAGGCATTCACCTCGAGAGCATGCAGAGAGGACTAGGTGAGAGAAGCCGCATGTGCTCAGAATGGTCCCTGTCACACCCCCGATCAGTGGTGTCCATTATACCGCTGCCTCCTCTGCCACTGTTGGCAAGGAAGCACAGAGGGCCCACGAGCATGGGGATGCCCACACTGCTTCGGGATGTGGAGCACTGACAAGCCAACAAGGATCGGCCACCTTAACTGAATGGAGAACTTCATTCTCATCCCAGGGTTAGGAAAGGAGAATCAGGTTTACACCTCAGATTTTTCAGTTGTTCTGAGAACTGAGGTTCTCTCAGGACAGAACAACCAATTCTAAAGCATAGCAAAGGGCTTTTATAATGGGGTCTTGCTCTTGCAAAACTGGGCCCCATTTGTAGCCTTACATCTGTGTTTGTAGCAACCACACAAAGTGGCCACCTTATTCAATTGGATTACATACACGCAAATACACATATATCGTGAAGCAGGAACAAAACAAATGAGAGAGCCTCATCATTAGCAGAGTGCAAAAAAGTTACGATGAATTTCTTCTCTCAATAACTAACAGGAAGCAATAAAAAGAGAGGAAACACAACATTTTGCTGCAGTACTGTCATTATATAATTAAATAAAATTTATTAACTTAAGCAAATTCACTTGGTTTTTTTATAGCTCAAGGAATCCAGGAAATGGTTTCCTTACGTATAATGAGGAAGTGCATCATTAGGTCTCTCAATACACTTCTTCCCTATAACACTTCTGTGTTTTGTCTGTTTTCTGCGCTTTCATTCCCTTGACACTAAAGTGATCTGTTCACAGAACTGGAAACACTACCATTCTTAGGTCAAATGATAGCTGGAGGAGCCCTTAGACTCCGAAGCCAACACTTCCCTACCCTACACATCCCATAGATATGTCATCAGAAATCTAAAAAAAACAAAACAAAACAAAAAACAACCTTGAACCGAGCTTGTCTAAATTCTCTCTCAAGTAGGCCTCTTTCAAATGTGAGAAAGTTTAGCTCTCAAGATGTATTAAGAATAAGGTGTTTACGACAAAATGCCTGGTTGTGCCTATTAACGGTTTTGCTCTTTGAATGAATTCCTTCCTGGTGACAAAGGCTGAGCTTTTGAACTTCTGGGTATGGCTAGGCAGGGCATTTTTGCTTGGCCTGGCTCTCTTAAGTGGGTAGAAAAGACTTGTTTGAACACCTGGTATTTTGTGGCCAGTAATTATACTACAATTGTTACTGTGATTACTGAACTTCATTTTTTGACCCAAAGCCAACTGTACTCTTTGAAACAAACATCTCTTGAAAGCCTAGTGTGCTTTGAAATGATTTTAAAATCCACTTCACAAGTAGAATTTGGTACAAATCAGATTTTTTTAAATGATATTTTGCTTTGACGCAGCCATCTCTTTGCCTGTCGTTTGGTCTGAGTTCTTCAGCTCTCACTAGGAGTAGGTGATCTTTCCACTTACACGGTCTTAACACTTTCTTATCCCTTCAGCACTGCCTACTGTACAGTGACCTGTCCCCTGGCAGCAGATTTCCTCTAGGGTGTGTGCTCATAACTGAGGTAGGGGAAGGGATAAACACTAAACACTCAGAGAAACAAATCACCTTTTCCACACTGAGAACACTAGTAAATCATCCACAGACAGGCTTTCACAGCTGTGAGTCTTCCTTTGGGAAGACCAGGTTCCCAATTTTGTTTTGCTTTGTTTTGTTTTGTTTTGTTTTGTTTTGTCTTGTTTTGTTTTGAGAGAGAGAGAAAGAGAGAGAGAGAAGTCTTAAGCAGGCTCCACACCCAGCGCCCATCTAGATTTCACAACCAACCATGAGATCATGACCTGAGCCAAAATCAAGAGTCGACACTTAATGGACTGAGCCACCCAGGGGCCCCCAGTTCTTAAGTGAAAACTTGACTGCCAAGATTATAAGATCAAACCGTCAAGGGTGGAGCCATTGGGGTTGAAGTGGGAGACAGAGACTAGTACATTCAATGACCAGTCAGGCAGAAAGGGACTTAATTTGCTAGTTCCCCCTGATAGAAGAGCTCCTATCAATGCCTCTTTGCCTCACTGTTAGTTTTTTTTTTTTTTAATGTTTATTTATTTTTGAGAAAGAGAGAGAGAGTCAGAGTGTGAGCCAGAGAAGGGCAGAGAGAGAGGAAAACACAGAATCCAAAGCAGGCTCCAGGCTGCCAGATATCAGAACACAGCCCAATGCAGGGCTCAAACTTGTGAACCGCAAGATCATGACCTGAGCCAAAATCGGACTCTTAACCAACTGAGCCGCCCAGGCATCCCTCCTCACTGTTAGTTTTGGGAAAATGACACAGACACTTCACCTCACAAGGACTTGATGAAGCTAAATGTTATACACATGTGATCATGAAATGTTTTTTTTTCCTTGGTATTCCCCTATCCCCACCTCCATGCCTTGGACAGCATGCCCTTGTCTCATTGCCTTAAGGTACAGGAATGATGTGACAGGGTAACAAGCAAAACAAGAACAAAACTTCTGTGAATTGTGTTTTGTGTTATAAAAGCCCTCAGAGGACTGGAGAGATTTGGAGTACAGCCAGAGTTTGGAAGAAAAATATTTGAGGAGAGTGGGGCTTTCTTGGAAGACTAGAAACACTTCCCTTCACCAGGGTGGGAGGAGAGATGGATGAAAAGTGAGATAGCAAAGGCATGAATGGTTCCTTCCTTCCTACCTTACCCTTCTATCTCAGGAAGGCAACAAGCCTGGGGAGAAGAATGGCTGTGTGGTGTGGGCCTACAGAACTTCCCAGATCCTGGAGTGGCTCCAAAGTAGCAGGGAGCTGCTGGATACAAATGGGCCATGTGAACAGGAAGGAGGCACAGATGTATGAGTATCAGCAGGAAGACTAGAAGGAACTGTAGACATCTTGGTTGGTGCCTCCTCAAACACTTGATTCGAGGAATGAATGGATCTCCCAATACCTTACACTAACCTGCGCACCCCTGCCACGTCCCACTCCAAACTAAGACATACCCTCAAAGATAGAAAAATACCAAAATGATGGAAGTCGATGCTGACACCTTCCAACATAGAACCGTAGCTTAAAAGATAAACTAGGTTGATTATAATGGAGTAAAGATACACTTCTTACATACTTGCATTTGTATACTGAGGTATGTGCCTCATCTAGTTTGAGTTTCTGTGGAAGACAGTATGGTATAGTGGAGAGGCACTAACCTGAGAGAGAGAGAGAGAGAGAGAGAGAGAGAGGGAGCTCTGTCACTTAGTAGTGACTTTAGACAAGTCATGTAACTATTCTGGGCAGGCCTCAGGGCCCTCAGTCTATAAAATGCATATAAGAACACCTGTCCTCACAACTCATAGTGCTATTGTGAGGAATGGGATGCTACAAGTGGATGTCATTACATATAGCACAAGGCAAGGAGTCAGCCTAAACAGTATCAAGTGCAAATCATAATTAGAAGAAAAATCTAGAAAAATACATACATTTGCAGCTTAACTTCTGCTCAAGCCTCCAGAGCAACTGGTACTATTGACTGTGCTCAGAGACCAAAACCTCACTGCAGTCCTGGAGGCTGTCCAACTTGCACTTGTAGAAGCTTGTAGGACTCATCAACTTCATTTTTTTTTCCTGGCACACAAAAGATAACATTCCCCAGCCTCTCTTGCAGTTAGGAGGGGCCGTGTGATTGGGTTCTGCCACTGGGACATGGCAGAAGAAACAAACTGTGCTTATAGACCTAGCCACAGATCCCCCTGTGTGGTCTTCTACATTCCCTTCTCCCACTGTGGCAACTGCTGAGGTCATATGTTGAAGCTGATGGCATTCTAAGATGAACTGCCAAATCACCACTTGGAGGAGATGCCCAAGACAGCCCCCTACCTACATTGGATTGTGATGTAAGATGTAAACTTTTGTCGTGTTAGGTCAATAATATTTTCGGGTTATGTATTCATGCAACCTATCTAGCCTATCCTGGCTGGCATAGTACTATAATAGTAAGATAACATATTATTATAATATATATGCCTATTTCATATCATATATATATCATATATGATATGATATTTAACATATATATATATATATATATATATATATATATATGAAATGAGATGTCTCAAGGTATGAAGAAGTGTTTTGGTCAATATCTTTTGTTCCATATTAATGAAGAACACATAAGTTCAGTTCGTGCTACTCTTGGGCAAAGATATCACAAGTGCAGGTTATGAGGACATTCAAGTCCCTATCTGCCTTGCTCCATGGAAGCACAGTCGCCTATAACCCTGGCTCTGCCACACACCAGGCCCTCTGTACTACCTCACTGCAGTTGCTGCAGTTGTGGTGCCTTGCACGATCACTGCACCGTCTCTGCAGAAGACAACCTCTCTCCTCATCTCAAACTCCCCATAGACACTCAGCATTCTAACAGGGAGGACCCAGGAGATTCTCTTGGATCTAGGCAATGAGGAAATCCATTCTGTAGGGAGCACAGCTGTTACTAAACATCTCAAACCAGTAGGTTTTGCATGTTTGCTTATTGCCACCTCCATTCCCCAAACAGTTCCAACATACATACGTTTGCAGCTTAACTTCTGCTCAAGCCTCCAGAGCAACTGGTACTATTGACTGTGCTCAGAGACCAAAACCTCACTGCAGTCCTGGAGGCCGTCCAACTCTGCACAGAAGGACAGTATGTTTTCCCCAAAAACTACACTCTCTTTGTCCAGGACTGGCAAGAGAGCCCAGTTATCTTCAAGGCCCTGGGCTTTAAATTTCCTCTGCCACATGCCTGGTCATGACTGGTCACCACCTTCTCTCTGGGTAAACCTTTATTCTTTTTTTTTTTTTTTAATTTTTTTAATGTTTGTTTATTTTTGAGAGAGAGACAGAGCTTGAGCAGGGGAGGGGTAGAGAGAGGGAGACAGAGACTCTGAAGCAGGCTCCAAGCTCCTAGCTGTCAGCACAGAGCCCGACGTGGGGCTTGAAGTCACAAACCGAGAGATCATGACCTGAGCCGAAGTCGACACTTAACCGACTGAGCCACCCAGGTGCCCCTAAATCTTTATTCTTAATGCTTTGGACCATTGGGAAGGATCCCAAAGGAGGCCTGGTCATTTCATTCTATATCAAAGAATACCCTCTTTTGGACCAGTTGGCTGGCTTTGATCCGTGGTAGAGAATCCTGCCCAGTGGGCATACAGACTTGAGCCACTGGTCACACAGGGTGAATGAGAAACCATGAATACAGTGAGAAATCTGTCAGCAAAAATGAATGAAATCTCAAAGTCCTTGTCTTTCTGAAGGCCACAAGTGCAATTGTACCATCATCCTTGAATGAATGTTACTGACCTTCAAAAAAAAAAAAGCATTAATATACTTTTGCTAGATATTATTACTATTTTTTTTAAGTAAGCTCTATACCCAACATGGGGCTTGAAATCATGACCCTGAGATCAAGAGTCACATGCTCTTTGACTGAGTCTGCCAGCACCCCTATTATTATTGTTATACTGAGAATTGATCACCTGAGGAGTAAAGATACTTTAAATGTTTTCATTGTTGCTTTCTAAAATAAATGCTTTTAGAATCATAAAAGTAATTTTTGCTTACTGTGATAAATTTGCCAAGTACAGAGAAGTATATAAAATGTTTTAATAACATCTATCTGCTTCTGTTTTGTGATATAGTTGGTATACTCCCCTCTACATTATATGTTTCTTGAGAAAAGAAATCGCAGCATTTCTTCATCCTTGTGTAACCCATAACACTGAGGCAGAAAGCCTTTAATACAGTAGGGTACAATCACTGTTTGTGGAATGAACACCATTCAATGAATTTAGCAAAGTTGGTATTTTCACCTACCTTTGTGGACCAGGGTTTCCAAAGGCTGAAAACAAAATTTAAAAAGATACCTGCAATAAAGACTGGGTAGAGTGGTGCATGACTACGGACCCTGAACTCAGACAGATGTGGTCTGAAATCCATCCCTGAACTTACTCACTAAATGTGTCTGTGGGTAAGTTATTTCAGCGTTCCTAGTCTCTGGTTTGATAGGGCTCTGCTTCAAACTGCTCCCACCCCTGGACTGGACCCAAGTTGGTGGAATGATTTCTGCCTGAAATGTTGATGCCCGGAACTGTCCTGATTTTAGCACTAAAAATCCCACATCTCAGGAAATTCTTCAATCTCAGGCAAACCAGAAAGTTTGGTCACCCTACAGAGAAGGAGGACAGATCACACGCTGGCTCTTAAAGCAAAGAAAGGATGACACTTCAGATGTTTTCAGTGACCCCAGCAAGTCACATGGCCACAGAGACCTCCGAGGGATGGTGTAAAGGAAAAACTCAAGTTTTTTCTTTCCTGAGTAGGAAAAAAAAGCCCAGTTCTTCCCTATTCTTTCTTCCCTGCTTATGTCCTTTACTCTCAGAGGACACTTCTGACACTTCTGGTCACCAAATGTGTGGACGTGTTTTCCCCACCAACAAATTCTCTGATGCCAGATGGATATCCTACAATTTAATTCAATCCTTACCCTGTCTACCTGGAGATAGTGTCAGATCCCAAAGGCTCAGTCCCATAAGACTGCCTCCCCACTTCAGACTCTAATTGCAAACCCAGGTTGCCGCCTGTGCTTCTGACCAACCAGCTATAGAATGGAGGTTCCAACGACCCCCTCCTTGGGTTCAATTAATTTGCTAGAGTGGCTCACAGAACTGAGGGAAACATTTACTTACGTTTGCCAGCTTATAATAATGGGATATGATAAGGGATACAGATGTAATCCAAATGGAAGAGATGCATAGGGCAAGGTCTGTGGGAAGGGGTGTGGCTTCCATGCCCTCTCCAGGTATGCCACTCTCCCAGTAGCCCCACGTGTTCATTAACCTGGTAGTTCTCTGAACCCAGTTCTTTTTGGGTTTTTATGAAGGATTCATTACATAGGCATGACTGATTACATCATCGGCCGTTGGAGATGGATTCAACTTTCCCGGCTTTGTCCTCTCCTCAGAGGTTGGGGGCAGGGGAAGTGGAACTGAAAGTTCCAACCCTCCAATCACAGGGTTGGCTCTCCTGTCAACCAGCCCCCAACCATACAGTAAGGTCCAAAAATCACTTCATTAACATAACAAGAGACACCTCTGTAGCTTGCATCACTTAGCAAATTCCAAGGGTTTTGGGAGCTGTGAGTCAGGAACTGTGGACAAAGATCAGATACATGAGAAATATATTTTAGGCATCTGAATGACCAAATATATATTACTTATAAATCCCAATATCACAGGTGGGGATGTGCCATCCCCACTATATCAGGGGGAGAAAACCTAGACATATTTGGTTGCCAGCTCTTAGGACCACCATACCTGCTTCGCCCTTTCCTCCGCTATCTGGGTTTACAGTCTTCCTCGAGTGACATTCAGCTCTCTCACCTGATCCTAGCCCATTTATTGTCAATAGACTTTTGTTTCCCATGCTCCACTCCCAGAACAGTATTGGTAGTAAGTTGGGCAGTAGATGTCAAAGACGGAATCAGCCTCTCCTTCAACTGTAAGCATTCATTCATTTATTAATTAGTGGATTCATTTATTAGACAAATGCCAATTGAACACCTAGTGTGCTGGAGATATACTATGTGATATGATGTGACCTTCAGTACAAAATAGTTAAGTCCAAGAAATAGTGAGCTGCTAATATTAGGCTTTTACTATGCCAGATAGATAGATAGATAGATAGATAGATAGATAGATAGATAGATCTCATTTCCTCTACTCAGTTATTTTGTGGACAATTTGATATTTTCTCTCCTGCCTGTTTTCAACATTCACTAAAGACTGCATTTATATAGGGTCAAAGTAAATAACATTACTAAAGTACTCACACTAAGCTCATATCTGCTTAGCCAAACAGCACTGCCCACCTATGGCTCTGTCTCCTGGGTTAGGTGCTGGGTTTGGAGAAGGGAATAGGACTTAAAGTGGGGAAGTTGTGATGCTCTTACGTATTTGCGAATCCCTGCAGCTTGATTTTTATGCTGTAAGTGTGCCATCAGCCATTCCCAGATGCCAGTGGCTGCTTCAAATGTCTAGGTCACAGTAGTTTCCCATCATCCAGGAGACTTGAAAAAACCAGTGTTCAGACCACATGGTGAATCAATTAGGTCATAATCTCTGGGGTAGGGTAAGACTCAGACATTGGTAATTTTTTACATTTGCCAGGTGAAGCCCTAGGCCTAGGACTGTGGTTTTCACATTCTAATCTGTATCAGAATCACCTGGAGGGCTCAGAGATTCCTGGGTCCCACCTCTGGAGTTTTGTGATTTAATAGGTCTGGGGCAGGACCTGAGAATTTGCATTTCTAACAAGTTCCCAGATAACGATGCTGCTGGTCTGGAGACCACAATTTGAGAATCACTGGTCTAGGAGACCCTCCGTATCCCTAACAACTGAGTAGAATGGGGATGGGATAGGGGTGAGGAGGCCTACTCAAGATTTTTATTACCTCTGGAGGATCTGTTCAGGGTGCATGGCAGACTCAGGTCTGCTTGAGAGTAATCTGTATGACGGTGGTAAAATAAAATGACCTGTATAGTTGTGTGGTTTAACTGCAAAAAGGCACACAAAGCCCTTAGCACAAAAGTGGCCACAAAGCGAACCCTCAAACAATGCTAGTCCACAATGCTAAATTATGTTTTACCAGAAAACCAGAAATGAACTGGAACCTCAGAGAAGGGGGTGAAACCTCCATACCTCAGAGTCTTTCTTCTTTTTTTACGCCCTCTCAAATAATTATTGAAAAGGCAATAAACATTTAGGATTTAAAATATGTATTTGTACAAAAGGGTGAGAAGTAATTTTGCCTCTCCCAGGAGATCTCCAGTCCTGTTCTGCTCATCAGAGACAAGCACTAGCTCCAATTTCTTATAGATGCCTCTAGAGATATTTGTTGTAGATACAACAGCAATTGTGCGTGTATACGTATGTGTGTGTCCACCTCTTTTTCAAAAGTAAAAATGATAGCATGCTACATATACTGTTTTACAATCTTTTTAAAATATACATAATTGTGCAAATTATGGGTTTTTTTTTCACCCAAGATTGTATTTGTGGATAGTTTCATATTAATGCATACAAAGCTGCATTACTTTTTTTTATGAGTCTGCATCACCCTATTGCAGTTAGGTAGCATAAATTACTTAACAAGTCTCCTATAAATAGATGTTTACTTTTCTCTTGTTATTATAGGCATTCAAACAACAAGTCAAACCAATCTATCAGATAAATTCGTTAAGTTTAAATGGCTGGATTAAAGATCATGGCCAGGGGCGCCTGGGAGGTCAGTCGGTTAAGAGTCCGACTTCAGCTCAGGGCATGATCTCACGGTTTGTGAGTTCGAGCCCCGCGTCAGGCTCTGTGCTGAGTGAGAGCTCAGAGCCTGGAGCCTGCTTTCGGATTCTGTGTCTCTCTCTCACTCTCTCTGCCCCCCCCCCCCACTTGTGTGTGTGAGCTCTCTTTCTCAAAAATAAATAAACATTAAAAAAAAAAAAGATCACGTCCAGTTTTCATTTTGACCCAAACTGCCAAACTCCCTAAGAATTATTAAGAGGCTGTACAGAAGCCGGGTTCTGCTGCAGTCTGCTTGGGATCAGCTACTAGCTTAGCCACTTAACTAGCTGTATAACCTGGGGTAAATTACTCAAAATCACTGTGCCTTATTTTCCTCATCTATAAAATGGTAAGGAGGACAGTTCACAGTGTTGTTAAAAAGACTAAAGGAGAGAATACATGTGAAGTAGTACCTGACACAAAGCAAGTCCAGGGTAACTCTGACACAAAATAGAAAATACAAAGACAGGGGCGCCTGGGTGGCGCAGTCAGTTAAGCGTCCGACTTCAGCCAGGTCACGATCTTGCGGTCCGTGAGTTCGAGCCCCGCGTCAGGCTCTGGGCTGATGGCTCGGAGCCTGGAGCCTGTTTCCGGTTCTGTGTCTCCCTCTCTCTCTGCCCCTCCCCCGTTCATGCTCTGTCTCTCTCTGTCCCAAAAATAAATAAAAACTTTGAAAAAAAAAATTAAAAAAAAAAAAAAAAAGAAAATACAAAGACAGAACAAGGTAAGTAGAATCCCTGAGACAAGGGTGGGTGACCCAGATTATCCCATCTCGATTGGGCCTCTGTTTCCATGTAACACCGACAGTTCCCAATGACCCCATATTTGGGCGACACATTGTAGGCTGCATTGATGGGGCTTGTGTTATAGGGCACGGATGCCTAAGGGGCCTGGCAAAGTCACCAAGGTGACTTCCTTGAGGGTCTTGGCTTTCGGTCCTGTCACAATAATTAACATGAACTAAGAGTGGGGCTTCCAAAGGAGCCTCCAAAGGAGTGATGGGCCAAGAGTGAGATTTAATGCTGGTGGCAGGTATGGGAAGCTTGTTTGGGGAGGCTGGCACTGAAATTAGTGACTTGCCTAATATTACACAAAAGGAAATGCTGGAGGTAGAATTAGTATAAGAGAAAGCATTGTCTTTTCATTGTGGAAAACCATCTCTAGCTATCTCTCTTACTAAACGAATGGTGTTGGCCATGTAAGGAAATGATGGTGATGAGAATTAGGATGACTATGGGCCAGATGTTGTGCTAAGCACTTCATATGGATTATTTTACTTAATTCTCACATTCCTTGATCCCTAGTACCCTCTCCTCATCAGTCTCTGCAAGGCCCCCGTTGTTTTTATCTATCTAATAATAGAAAAATGAGATTTTTATTTGAACCTCATTTTATTTAAATCTCCTCCCATTCTCCTTCCTCTGCCTAGAAGCAACCATTCTAGTATACTTAATTTAATGTATATCTTGTTTTCATAAGATGTTGCAAATATGTGTTGTAACACAGGTTGTGTTGTTATGTTCTGTACAGTTTTTTATCCACTTTCCAAGGGTAGCAAGGCCTGTGTCACCATTATGCAAGACTGCGGCTGTTACAGGCTGTCCCACGATGCTTGAACTACTGTACTAGAAAAGTTAACTCACACAGTGCTCTCTCTCTCTCTGTTGATGTGCAAGGACCCAGCAAGAGAGTCTGAGAATATGAAAATCATGTAGTCTTGGTTCCATTTCCAACTAACAGATTTGGGTTCATTTAGTTACAATAGATCTTGAAAGGTCAGCAAAACGAAAGGATAAACTAGAGATCAGTGGAAGTCCACAGGTTGGGTGGAAGTATGGTCCGCTTTCCCTCCATCAGCTCTTCTAACCCCAGGTCACCTCAAATAACAACAAACTATGTAGATATGACCCATTTGCCATAAAACATAGCTTTAAGACAAGTCTCCTAGCCTCCCGCTTCCAACCAGAGTAGCATCCCAAGCCTCTGCAGAGGACCAGGTCCAGGTACACTTGTACTTTGGTAAAGCACCTAACTCACATATCCAAGTCAATTCCTGGTGGTTAAAAAAGTGATGCTCTTTTTATTTTCATTTTTTGTTTTTTTCTTTATTTTAAAGAAAGAGAGAGAGAGCATGAGTGGGGAGAGGGGCAGAGGGAGAGAGAGAGAGAGAGAGTGAGAGAGGGAGGGAGAGAGAGGATCTCAAGCAGGATCGATGCTCAGTGTGGAGCCCAATGTGGGGCTGAATCCCATGACCTTGGGATCATGACTTAGCCAAAATCAAGAGTTGGACACTCAACTGACTAAGCCATGCAGGCACCCCTAAAAAATGATATTCTAAAGCTAGAGGTATAATTAAAACTGTATAAACCAATATAGTCATACCAAACTAAAGACCCATTTGAGGCCAAAAGCCCCTCCATCATCCCCTAGTTTTTAAAAATTCTACCTGTACCTCTGCCCCACACTAGGCCCCATTCTCTCCCTCACCCCTACCTCACATTATTCTTCTTTCCCAGGTTGAACTGTGTCCTCTCAAAAAGATATGTTGAAGTCCTAATCCCTAGTACGTCAGAAGGTGACCTTATTCATAAAATAGGACAATTGCAGATGTAATCAGTTAAGATGAGGTCATACTAGAGTACGGTGGGACCTTAATCCAACATGACTGGTGTCTTTACACAAAGGCCATGTGTAGACAGAGAGACGTACATGAAGGTGGAGGCAGAGATTGGAGTGATGCATCTATCTACAAGCCAAAGAACACCAAGGAATGCAAGCCATCACCAGAAGCTGGGAGAAATGCATGAACAGATTCCTCCTCACAGTCCTCAGAAGGAACTAACCCTTCCAACACCTTGATTTGGGACTTCAGCCTCCAGAACTGGAGGAGTATAAGCTTCTATTGTTTTAAGCCATCTATCCTATGGCAGTCCTATCAAACCAGTACAAGGCTGGACAATGCTTTCTGGGCTTCATAGGGAGACATTTTAACAAGGCTTTGACCAACATCTCTCATTCCATCACCCCTGCCCTCCCTGTATAGCCAATCCTGCCAATCCCAACTCTGATAGATCACATCATCTAATTTCTCTGCTCCTGTTCACAGGCTAATAAGGTGATAGTGAAATTTGATGACTCGGTTATGTTGCAAAGTCATTGTCTCCAACAATAACTTGCCCCTCTCTGAGCCTGAGCAATCTTTCATCACACTGAACTAAGCACCATAGAGATTCTCCACTGGACAAGGGAGGAGTGGTGGTTAGAGCTCATAGTTTGAAATCAAAACTTTGCCTCATTGCTTTACTTCATTTAAAATTTATTTTAGGGGTGCCTGGGTGGCTCAGTTGAGCATCTGACTCTTGATTTTGGCTTGGGTCATGGGTCATGGGATTGAGCCCCACATCAAGCTCGGTGCTGAGCGTGGAGTCTGCTTAAGATTCTCTCTCTCTCTCTCTCTGCCCCTCTCCCCTGCTTGCACATGCTCTTTATATCTAAAATAAAAATAAACAAATAATAAACAAACAAACAAACAAATAAATAAATAAAATGTATTTTAAATTTCTTGGGGCACCTGGCTGGCTCAGGAGGTAAA
This sequence comes from Lynx rufus, assembly GCF_022079265.1. Taxonomy (NCBI): domain Eukaryota; kingdom Metazoa; phylum Chordata; class Mammalia; order Carnivora; family Felidae; genus Lynx; species Lynx rufus. Next base: position 56,405,961 of record NW_025814834.1, on the reverse strand, counting down.
CTATGCAACTCTTGATCTTGGGGTCTTGAGTTCAAGCTCCACGCTGGACATAGAGCTTACTTTAAAAAAATAAATAACACAGGGCGCCTAGGTGGCTCAGTCGATTGAGCATCCGACTTCGGCTGAGGTCATGATCTCACGGTCTGTGAGTTTGAGCCCCATGTCGGGCTCTGTGCTGACAACTCAGATCCTGGAGCCTGCTTCGGATTCTGTGTCTCCCTCTCTCTCTGACCCTCCCCCATTCATGCTCTGTCTCTCTCTGTCTCAAAAATAAATAAATATTAATAAATAAATAAATAAATAAATAAATAACATTATTAAAAACGTGTATTTTAAATTTCTAAAAACATTACAGGAGGTAGGTGATTTTTTATGTTTTGCGAAGGATTGTAAAGGTCTGTAGCATTTCCCTTTGTGCAGTGTCACCTGTTTGAGGTTAATAAGTAGGAAAACCTGGGGTGCCTGGGTGGCTCAGTCAGTTGAATGTCTGACTTTGGCTCAGGTCATGATCTTGCGGGTTCGTGAGTTTGAGCCCCACATTGGGCTCACTGCTGTCATCCTGTCAGCTCAGAGCCTGCTTCAGATCCTCTGTCTCCCTATCTTTGCCCCTCCCCCCCCTCTTGTATTCTCCCCACAAATAAAAACAAAACAAAATAAGTAGGAAAACTTGGATTTGAATCCAGGTCTGCCTGATTCTACCCTACTCTACAACCCAGCTGCTTGTCTCTACTCCAATAAAATTGTTCACTGAAAGATCACCAGTAGCCATTTGGTTGCCAAATCTAAAGATCTTTTTTCTCATTCTTTGTTCTTAGCTTCTCTGTAGCATTTGAAACTGGTGACTTCCTCCTCTCTCTTGAAATGATCTCTTCTGCATCTGCTTCTCTTCTAGAATTTTCATCTCTCAACAACTGTCTCTCCTCTGGCTCTACTTCCTTCTCTCTTTCCCCAACAGGAGTGTACCCCAAGCACTCACCTAGGTCACCTTTTGCCCCTGGGTCTACCTCCTCTTGGTAATTTGATCCAATCTCCTGTTTTGCCATCTACTGGCATAACCTTGCAAGGCATCTGAAAATCTTTCCAGACCTGGGGCTTTCTCTCAAGGTCCACATTTCTAGCAGCTTCCTGGACATACTGCCTGACTGTCTCTCTACTTTAAACTCAATACGACAACAAACGAACTCACTAAGCTTGTCCCTCCAGACCTGCTAGGTCCTTACTTTTACTTTCCCAAGCCAAAGACTTCTCTCTGACTTGTCTTCCACATGCACTACATGTCAAATTTAGCAAATTCTAACTGCTCCAATATCTCCTATCTCTTTTCTCTCTCAGTTCCCAACCACCTTTGGTTTCCTTAGTATCAGTAAGGATTAGCACTTTATGGATTGTACATTAGCACTCAGCAGATGTCAACTATTGCCACACACCCATCTCTCTTCCTTCCAAGGCACGTCAAGCATGGTTGCCAACTCAGTTGTGAATGCATGGTTGTGAGCATGACACTTTTCTGCTCAAAAAAGCTTCAGTGGCTTCCTATGGCCCAAAGTATAAAGTCCAGCCTCCCCTGCCTGACATATGCACTGCACATGACTCCAACCTACCATCACAGCTAACTTTTTCACCATTCACTTTTCTTTCATGTGCCCTCCCACCAGCTAAACTGAACTACTATTTCTGTTATGAACACTTCCCTTTCTCACCTCCTTTCCCTACCATCTTTGTCTATAGTCCGTCTTCTGGGAGTACCCTCCTTTCTCCCAACTCTTCATTGGCAAATACTACTTATTCTTCGACGCTCAGTTACAATGCCACTTTCATAAAGCCATCAATGAATGCTTTGCTCTGCTTTGGCCCCTGAAAACTTATTGCTCCAGCCTCTGAGGTTTTGTAGCTCTTTATTTAGACCTCTGACACTTAACATTTCCTTTTGTATTAAAGTTACTTGTATTAACAACAGGCATCCCTTGTTAAAATCTTAATGCATTATTTCATTTAATCCTCCTAATGGCTCTATGAGGTAACTACATTATCTCCGCTTTGCAGGTTGGGAAAACGGAGGGATGGAGGGACTAAATGATTTACTCAACAATGCATAAGTGGGGAAGCCAGGGTTCAAATGAATAGAGCCCCAGAGCCTACTTCTCACCGCTGCTATACAAGACACTATTGTGGTTTGCTGGACAAGGAGCTCTTGGATGGCAAAAATCCTTGTGTGCCCTATCTTTGCATCTCCCAATGTAGCTAATGACATTCACCGCACTTTAAAGAAGTTTAGCAAAAAGAGGAACAGACTTGGTCAAATGTTCCCTTTCTCTCATCTATAGGGGGGTAAATTAGTGACTATGATAATGGTGTTTCATACAAAGACTGCAGTTCCAAATACTGCATTTCCCTGCTGAGCCCTCCTCCTTGTTTCTTTTTGCTCCTTTTCTGTGTTCAGACTGTGGACAAGGCAATGTTTTGGGGAGAGTGTAAGGGACCTGTTTCTACTCTGAGACTACCTTACACGAGTTCTCTGGGGACTAGAGACTCCCTGAGCAGTTCTCAGGCAGCAGCCCTCTCTAGCTGGCATATGGCTACAGTTTGCAACCTCAGGCAATTCCAGAGAATGAACCTTTTGAAATGAAATAAACAGAGAGGAATGGGACCTTTTATTATCTCCAGATGGGACTGTGCTGCCTTGGAAGCTGCAGAAATAATTCTGTAATGCCTGGATCATACTTCTCTTATCTCCCAAAAGGAAAGAAAAGTTCCTTTCACTGAGAAGTGGTAAATTGTGTTAATTAAAAAGCCAAGATGGATTAAATGCTGCAGATTGAATCCCCATACCCCCCCCATCCAGATTTTTCTGGTTTGCTTTATAGTTACCTTTGCATTACTCTCCCTCGTTTTAAATAAGATATTAGGTTGAGTTGGAACACACACACACACAATTGTAAAACTGTTGTTTATGAGTCATTACCCAAGACTTAGATGTTATTTTTAAAATGAGGATGAAATCTGGCAGTGAAATATCCCTTAGGGTATTATCAGAAAAGGAAATATGAAAAGTGTATCTGTAGTGGTTTTTGCTTTTGTTTTTGTTTTTGTTTTTACTGTTGGTGGTGGCCAGCTGGGCAGCCTACTCATAGAAGGTGCCCAATAAACATTTACTGAATGAATTCCATACTTAAGAATTTTGGTCTATAATGAGATAAAATGTAACTTTAAAATTGATGGTGCCACCTATTGGTGAAGATATAAAATGTAAAATGATCACTTACATAAGAAATTAATGTTTCCCAGTCTTTTGTTACTTATTCCCACAGAGATTCTAAGAGATATCGAGGAGCTGGAAGGAATAGTTTGCTTGATCTGTGCAGACAAGAGGCACTAATGTTTTCAATTAGTTTGCTCTCTGCTGGCACCTACTAAAAGCTCAATATTTTGGAAGGTGCCAGAGAAGTAAAGACATGGCCCTTGACTTCAAGGAGCATCTTATCTAGCTGGAAAGAGAAGACCTATCTCCTGAAAACAATCAACAAATACAAAAAAACAATAAATACCCTGACATTAAAATGCACGATGTTCATTCCATGCCTATGGTTATATCTTGTATATTATAGAAGTATGGTAGTCAGACTTTTTGGACAGTCCAGGAAGAAATCTGTTTTGCTTACCACTTACCCCAGGCCTAGCATACCACTCCCTGGCACTTAATAGACAACGATAAACACTATAAATACACATCACTTATAGAATATTTTAAATCCAGACTGGCAAACAGGTCAGAAAATACATGTGAACACAGGAAGTCCTATGGAGGAAGTGGGGTTTGAGTTGTGTTCTGGAAAAGTCCTCAAGGGATTTATAACCTAATACAGATGAAGCCATCTGTGCAGGCAGCCCTCTTGTAGTCATGGATTTGTGTTTGCACTTGAGATTTCTGTAGTTTGCTGTGCCAACCCACATTTTTTCCTGAGTCAGTGACTAGGTTTTTACTCAATATTGGTGAAGTCCAAAAGCAAAGGAGAAGAGGGCAGATGGTGGGTAGTTGCAAGACTGTAAATACACATTTTACTCCTGAAATCTTATGGGCAGGAGTAGTTCCTGGAATACACAGGTAGCCTAGTTAGGTTCCTCCAACTATGTGTTCCAAAGTATTTCTATAATATTCGACAATATGTATCAAGAGTCTTAAGATGATGTATCTTTTGATCTAGTACCTTTTCTTCTAAGAAAGCATGCTAAGGAAATAACCAGAAATGTGAACAAATACTTTCTGGAACTAAGGAAAAATCTGTCCTCAAAATGGAAACAGTTAAGTAAGTTTTTTTGGTTTTTTTTTTGTTTTTTTTTTAGTTAGGTTAAGTTTGCTACAGATAAGACAATTCTCACATGATCTTAAAAAATATGGCACAAAATTTGTATATGTTATCCCTGACTAGAAGGAATATAGGTTGTTTTGGTTTTACTGTATTGTAAGAAAATCTTTGAAATTTAGTGAGTGAAATTTAGTTCATCCATTCTGGTTATTTCTGCTTTCATTGTTCTTGGCTAGATTATTTTACAACTTTGTAGAGAAAGAAATTAACATGTAGAAAATTGATAGTAATGCAAATATATCCTGTTGTAGCTGTGTAAATGATTCTTATTAATGCAATGCAAATGAGTTTTGTCTGGTAGATAATATAAATCAAATCCATTTGAACATGTTATAACATCTTATTGGTTCTTTCATTAATTAATGAGTTAAATAAAATCTTTGACGTGGGCTCATTTTATATTGATTGAGTCATGATTTTACCTTTCTTGAAAGCTATGCTTTAACACTATATATTTTCTATATTCTAGATTTTACACAGTAAACGTGTATTGCTAATTTTTAAATAAACTTTTAACACATGCTATACTTAAATTTAAGTATAACATGTATGCATACTAAATTAAAACATGCATGTTTAATTTACATATGTATTCGTGCATACATAGATTTATAGCTCAGTGAATCACAAAATCTATACAACTATGTAACCAATCCTTAGATCAAGCAACAGAACATCATTACCATGAACACCGTTACCACCTCAGAAGTTTACCTTGTGTCTCCTGCCTAGTCACTATCACCTCCCCACGAAATGGGTGAACAGTCCTGAATTCTAACATCAGAGATTCCTTTTGTCTCACTTTTTAACTTTATATAAATGCAATCATGTGGTATGTACTCATCTGTGCCTGGCTTCCTTTACTCACTATCGTGCTTGTGAGATTTGTCCACGTTGCTGTGTAAAGTTTTAGTTCCTTCATTTTCATTGCTATGTTGTATTCCATTCTGTGACTAGATTACATGTTATCTGTTCTGCCGATGAGCATTCAGGTTGTTTCTGGTTTGGGGTATTGTGAATAATGTGCCTGTGAACATTTTTGCACATATTTTTTGGTGAAAATATGAATATGTTTCTGCTGACTAGTGCATGTATTAATTTAAAATCTGAAAAAATAAACCTAAACTACATAAAAAGTCATGTTCTCTTTTTTTCTCTACAGACCATTCCAACAATATGAAATTCTCTCGATTAACAAATTCTTTTAATATATAAATATATTCCAGAAGAATTAATCCTCATTCATGCCTTATTGTGAATTTCTATAATCGGATAATGAAATCAACACCTAGTGGAGAAGTTTCCCCTGGTGCTGGAGGGTGGGTGGAAACTCGCATGAGGAAAAAGGAGTCGGAGATTTGGGTGTGACAGAAGGCAGTGAGTGTTGGAACTTGATGAGTGCGGCCAGGGAGAAGGAGGCAGGAGAGGGGAGATGTACTGACTTTTCCTCAAGGAAAAGATGTACTTGACTTTTCACTCAAGGTCTTGGCTGTTTCCCTTTGAAAAGAATCACTACAATTATTAATGTGATTTATCTGTTTTAAATAGTTTAGCTGGCAAAGTGCTTTCATATCCATGACCTTGTTTGATCTCGCTCTCACAAGAAGGCTAGTATTTTCACAACTGTTCTTGCTTTAGATGCTTAAAGCTTAAAATTGGATATCACAGCTGGAGGGGTAGGTTAGGATTCCATGTCCTCTCATGGAGGCCAGGCTCCATAAGCTGAGCATATCTAGTTCATCCTCTCCAGATCAATTTGGTATCTCCCTAGTCAGTCCCCATCTCAGAAGTAGGGGAAGAAGGAGGAATTAAAGATCAGGAGGCATAGAAAATATGCCTCCGGCATCTCTTTTATTATGAAGTATTGTAGACGCTAAGGGACACGCCGGAGGTCTATCATACGTGATTAAGGGGAAAGAAGAGTGGTATAGACTCTCAGAGTTTACACTCTGGCCTCCTTCAAGTGGGCACTGACTGGATGAAGCCAGTGGGGTAGGGAGAAGTGGGTGATGGGGGAGGATGGAGATCCAGGATAGGCTCATCCCAGTAGGCTTGGTAGGGATGGGACACGGGACTCGTGGTGAGAATGGCAGTGGAGCTGCTGAGCACAGTCTGAGCTGGAAAGAAATTTTAGCATATCTTAAGTTTTAGGTGAAATGGTGCAATAGATGGTATGTCCTAGACAGGATGTATTGAGTATGGGGGTGTGGGTGGGCACTAGGTAAGTGGTTTAACAGCAAGTCTGAGATCTTGAAGGTGGAGAACAAAGAGGCCCAGGTTGGGGTGTGGTCAGGAATCTCAGTAAATCTGAGGAGAGAGACTTTTGTCTCAAGAAGGATTTTCAGAACTTTTATCTGGACCTGTAGCTGTTTGAGATTCCTCGAATATGGTTCAGTTGAACTTACTGTAAAGCACTCCCCATAGTCCTAACATCAGATGACAGGGGAGGTGGCTGTGGTGCAGGCCTCCTGTGGACCGTCAGGCAGAATGGGATTCACCTGCACACCCCTGACAGCTACTCCCCTGTGTCTTTTGCTTCAATGCCCTGAGAAAGAATTAAGGCTGATCCGTACCAACACTGTCAATGGGTTCACTCTAACCTGGTAAGCAAATCGTTGTTGACGGTTTCTAGGTGTACATTTTCTTAGAGATGGATTCTATGCAAGAAAAATGAGATTGTTGTTGCCAAGGTATTAATTTAACAAGCAAACAAGTTGCAAAATGCTAAAGAGGAACATGAAAATGTTTCCAGGCTTGCTTCCCACTGGGCTCATCAGGAACTGCTTGTCTGCTACCTCCCACACTACAAAAGCCCAATAACTTTGCTATAGAGTGTTCTATCCTTTTTCTAAAATATGTATTTTAAAGCTTATGGTACCTTGGGACTCCAGCACTATCTACCCATAAGGAGCCTCTCAATATGCAAAATAAATAAAGAGTATGTTTTCCATTTTAAATCTATAAAAATAAAGGAGTCCGGGAGATTAAAGCAAAGTGTTTTGCATCACAGAATAAGGATTAAAACTGGATCCTTGATTTGCGATTAGGTACCTATCCAAGTACCTATCCTCCACAGAGAACATGCAGTCTTGGAGTCTTGCTTTCTACAGACCCGAACCATTAACCCTGAAGCCTGGCTAGGCTATCAGTTTGGACAGATTTCATCAGGGCTCGGCCCCCTGAAAGAGCAGACAGTGCTCAGCTGCTTCTTCCTCTCTAACTTCTAAAGTATCCAAAGGATTTGGCAATCCCATAGGCCTCTGAGATAAGTGCTTGATTGCCCTTCCAGGATTTCAAAGTTGTTCTCTGGGGACAGCCCAACCCTGATTGCTCAATGTTGTAGGCAGAAGCAACAGATTAATCATTGGTATGTGAGTTCCTCTTCTATGCTATCTGAAGTTTCTTGGATGACTTTTTAACTTATAAAATAAAGTAGTAGCCTCTTGAATGTTTCTGCTAAAAATGCTGTTCTCTATGTTTTTTTCAAATTCCCCCCCCCCAAAACAATTTTCCTACTGATGAATATAAATTTGAGTTTCTTAGAATTTCATGAAGCACTATATATAAGGAAAAAGAAGTTGAGGGACTAGTTACATATACCACTGATGCAGATTGCAGTTGAGTGAGTTTTGTAAGGCATAAAATTAGTATGTTATAGCATCTTATTACTAAAAAAGGGCTCCATTTGGGGCGGCAGGAGGAAAGGAGATAGCTCTTCAAGTTGTGTCATGAAACCTGTTGCCTTTGGGAAAGAGGAGCCACTGGATGCCCACCAGCCAGGTGAGGGTGGGATGAGAGTGTTAGGTACTGTTACAATTTTTTTCAAATACAGCTTCCTTATTAAAAAGGAAGACTTTCTCATATTTCAAATAGAAAATATGACAAAAGAGGGGGAGAAAACAAAATACACCTTACTACCACCACTGATTACTAATTTCTGCAGTAGCTTTCCATAGTTTTGGGAATTGACTTCTAAATTCAGGGAGGAATGATAATTATCCTTGAAAAATACCCTAAGTCGCTCAGTGATGGAACAGAATGTTGCTTCCTCAGTTGAGCAGCTAATGAAGTAGTTGTGTTTATAAGCCATGTTATTTAAATGCAAACAAACAAATATAAAAGGTTTTGTTAACACTAGAATCACACTCCGCATGACTAGATCCTCAACGCATGAAAAGCACATGAGACCAGAAATGGATCAAATTCATATTACTTCCTTCATATTTACTTTGGGTTAAGTTTGAGCTAACTGAAAGGAAGGTAAGGCAGAAATCACCGTACCACTTAAAAGGTTCTCACTTACTCTCCCCTCCTCTTTTCCTTCTCTCCTTTCCCTCTTTCCTTTATTCTTTCTCTTTTACCACCAACTCTACTAAGTTTAGGTGAATCCTAGCTGAGGTAAATGCTAAATGTGATGCTACTGTATTAATACATTTGCATCTATCCTTCAGTAATTTTGAGTTATAAAAATACATACATATTAATGAAAACATCCAAATAGTACAGAAAGTATGAAATGAAAAGTAAGAATCTTTTTCCATCTTCTCGTCTCATTGCTTGGATTCTTTCCACTTTGAGAGAAGGAGTAAGCCCATTGGAAATGAAGCTGGGGGCAGGGGGTACTTTTTGCACTCTTATAAACTGTGTTCTTTGTGAATGTGTGTTTTAAAATTATTTTAATGGGGTGTGCGCTCTCTCTCTCTCAAAATACATAAATAAACTTAAAAAAAAAAAGTGCACCTGGGTGGCTCAGTTGGTTAAGCATCCAACTTCAACTCAGGTCATGATATTGCCGTTTGTAAATTTGAGCCCTCAAGGAGAGAGGGATTCTCTCTCCCCCTCTTCTTCTGCCCCTCCCCTACTTGTACACGTGCTCTCCCTCTCTCTCTCTCTCTCAAAATAAATAAATAAGCTTAAAATAAAATAAAATAATTTTAGTGGGATTTGGAGAGCAAGAGGGGATTAAATGCATATTCTCAGTCTACTATCTTGAACCAGAAGCCCTTTAAGAGCTTTTAAAACCATACTTATATTCACACATTATTTGTTTTATAAAATTGGAACCATTGAGTACATATTGGTTGTCACTTGTGTTTGTCTTTAAAAAATTTTAGAAATCTTTATCACATTAATAAATATTTATCTATAACATTACATTAAATACAAATAGTACACATCATCTGGATGTATTTAACTAAACTCTTATTATTGGATATGTAGTTGCTTTTACTATTCCTGTATGGTGCATATTGCTTCGATGTGTTCCAGGTAGTTTCACTATAAACATCTTTGCTGGAGACATCTTTGCATTACCACAAACATTTTCACTGCATAACTAATTGACTATAAGGCAATTCTGTCATAAAATATAAAATAATGAAAAAGAAAAAAGGGATATTGAAAAGGACATAATGAAACATGAAAAAACTAATAAAATTATGTATTAATTTCTTCCTTCTTTAAGAGAGGTATCGGTTTTCCAAACACTAAGATGTATATTTGTAACTGAGCTTTGTATTGGGTTGTGAAAGCCTTCTACATGGATGTTCATTCTTCACCTATTGTCACACGTCCCTTGATGGATGTTCCAAAGTTCCATGGGAAATGTGGAAGAAATGCTAACTCTGGGATGCATTTGTAACTGAACTTTGTTATCATTGTAACTGATATATAATCATTTCCTAGTAGTGTAGCGTGCAGTCTGGCTTTATACTCTCTTATTTCACACTTCTAGTAAGTTTTGTTACCATATTTTCTAATAAGGCAATGTATGTATTTATCATCTACTATCTTAAGACCACTATGTCTACTCATCACTCTTCAGACCATTATGAGAGCTAGCCAAGATTTATATAATATAAAAATGGAAACTTTGCCAATGGAGAAATGAAACCAAACTGTCAACCAGTTATTTTATTTTTCATGGCAAAATTGCCTTATAGCCAATTATTACAGGGCAAAAATGTTGGTGGCAAAGATGTCTTTGGCAAAGATGCTTATGGCAAAAAATACTGGACATAATTGAGATGATCTGCCTGGTAGTTCAATTTTTGCATATATGCTTAATTATTTCTTTTTCTTTTCTTTTCTTTACCTTTCTTTCTTTCTTTCTTTCTTTCTTTCTTTCTTTCTTTCTTTCTTCTGAAAGAGAGAGAGAGAGCACGTGTGCATGTGTGAGTGGGGAAGGAGCAAAGACAGAAGGAGAGAGAATCTTAAGCATGCTCCAGGCCCAGTGCTGAGCCCAATGCAGGGCTCAAACTCACCAATGGTGAGATCATGACCTGAGCCGAAATCAAGAATCTGACACTTAACCGACTGAGCCCCCCCAGCACCCCAATTTCTAAAGATAGAGTTCTGAAATTTAAATTGCTCCCCAAGAGATATGTGCATTTCTAAAGCCTTTGAGTGTGCTGGGTATTTACTGTTTTTACATCTTAACTGTGTACTCTAAGAAGTTAATTTAGCTTATTTTCTAGGGTGGGACACTACTTCAAATTTTTTTCATGTCAAGATCTGCCTCATCTTCCAAAATGGGGAGTTCCCAGCACTAGCCTTGTGGGAGTGGAAGCATGATCTACCTCCTTCCAAAAACTGGAGGGAGTGATTTATCAGCTTTCTTTTCTCCACCTTTATATATCCCCTCCTTTTTTTTTTTTTAAGAGGTAGAATTCAGCCTAAGGGTTCCATTGGATTGGAATTGGAAAGATGTATCTGTTCTAGGTCACTCTTGGTTCCAGATTGGAACTTATCTCGTCTCTTAAAACAGCATTCTTAAGGTAAACTCTTATCTAACGGCTAATTTAAGATATCTTAACCAATTTAACAAAGCAAAATGAAATCTCCACAAGTCTATGCAACTATTAGCAATAAAAATGGCTATTTCAGAAAATAATAATGACCCTTTCTCACTCCCAGCCATCTTGGCTGCTGCTCTCGGTTGGGGCCATCCCACACCTAAAGCAGGAAGATGGTGGCCACCAAGAAGACAAAAAGTCAGTGGAGGTGATTAACTCTAGGCTTCAATTCATTATGGAAAGTGGAAAGTATGTGCTGGGGTACAAGCAGACTCTGAACAGTCAGACATGGCAAAGCGAAACTGGTCATCCTCACTAACAACTGCCCGGCCTTGAGGAAATCTGAAATAGAATATTATGCCATGTTGGCCACAAATACAATGGGAATAATGTTGAATTGGGCACAACATGTGGGAAATACTACAGAGTATGCACACTGGCTATCATTGACCCAGGTGATTGTATTATCGTTAGAAGCATGCCAGAACAGATTGGTGGAAAGTAAATCCTGTAAAATTTTTCTTTAATAAAACCAGCCAGGGGCGCCTGGGTGGCGCAGTCGGTTAAGCGTCCGACTTCAGCCAGGTCACGATCTCGCGGTCCGTGAGTTCGAGCCCCGCGTCAGGTTCTGGACGGATGGCTCGGAGCCTGGATCCTGTTTCCGATTCTGTGTCTCCCTCTCTCTCTCTGCCCCTCCCCCGTTCATGCTCTCTCTCTGTCCCAAAAATAAATAAAAACGTTGAAAAAAAAATTTTTTTTAAAATAAAACCAGCCAGAGCTTGTTTAAAAAAAAAAAAAAAGTGGACTGAACTTGCAATGGACAGTTATTTTAGTGGTAAGATTAATGTGAATTCTGATAGCTGGGTAGATTGCCCATCTAATTTGTGTTCATTTCCCTTTGAACACAGGACAGCTTTCACAGAAAGTCTTGCGACACAAAGAAAATCCAGCACAGGGGACAGCACACACACATTCCCCACCACTCATACTCCTCTTTCTGTTTTTCTTGCTATTGCTACTATCTCCCACCATCATCAAAGTCTAGCAATGCTTTTAAAGTAGGTAATGGGGTCATTATGGCTGGTCAGTGCATTTTCTAGGTTAAAAAGCAAAGGAAATATAAAAATGAATTTTCAAAATCTGTAGTGGTATATACTGTTTTAAATTTCATAGAGGAGTTTCACATAACTCTTTTGATCTTATAATATTCCTGTTAAATAGGTATCAAGACCCCCTATCACAGATAACAAAACTGAGGTGGATGGAGACTTAAAAATTACTCAGGACAAAGTTTAAGGTTATCCTCCATTTCAGTACTCTCCCCTTCCTGCAGATTCTATGCTCAGGGATCTCATCTTACTGAAATTGTTCTTCATCTGAGGAGGAAGCAATAAGATGAACTGATCACTCTCTGGGATCAGGAATTTTATGTTTCTTCTTATAAAGCCCTGACATTCTGCTTTCCATCAGGATCATGGACTATTTGAGCAGGCTCCTGAACCAGACCTACATGACGGAGAGAAGCAAATGGTTCTGAGTTTCCTTTCCCTAGGACTAAACTCATGATCACAGAAATACAGAATAAAATGTTCCAGTAAAACTAGTTTCCACAGTAGGTCACCTTACATTCAGCTAATGGGGGATTACTTTTGAGATAAATAAGTGTAATTAGAACTCTGTAAAACACTTCTGTAAAGTCTTAAATGATTCCTACCAGAGAGATCTGTTTTCCCTGAAGTAGCTAGAAGCACTAATTTGCTTAACTTGAGAACTGGTGTCCAGAATAAAACATCTACTTCTGTCTAAGAATAGAGAAAATATCAGAAGTTTCCTTTTAAAGTGGCCAGGTTTCGGGGCGCCTGGGTGGCTCAGTAGATTAAGTGTCCAACTTGAGCTCAGGTTGTGATGTTACGGTTCACGAGTTTGAGCTCTGCGCTCGGCTCTGTGCTGACAGCTCAGAGCCTGGAGCCGGCTTCAGATTCTGTCTCCCTCTCTCTCTAACCCTCGCCTGCTCACACTTTGTCTCTCTGTCTCTCAAAAATAAACAAACATTAAAAAAAACAATTAAAAAAAATAAAGTGGCCAGGTTTACAACTTAAGGTATCCGAGAAATGCAAAGAATTTAACATGGTTTATAATCAAGGAGTGTAACCAGATTGGATTCCAAATTTGTTTTGGGGGAATATGTTCATATTTTTCCATAAAGAGCTTATATTTAGTGGTTAGGTTCCAGAGTCATCCCTAAAACCTATCAAAACTACATTGACTCTAAAATGGCACTTTGAATTTCTTAAAGATTTCATCCTCATTCTAATCCCTATGGAAACCTTGAGCATATTAGAGAGATGGGAAATTGAGACTTGAGACCCACTGGACCCTGAGGAGGACTGTGGGTGGAGGTGGGCCCTTTGGGGTTCAGTAGCTCTCAAATGAGCATAAGAGAGTTATGCTACATCTGGGACATGACCCAGAAGAAAGAACCATCAAAAACAACAATAGCTGTTTGTATGTTTGAGTCCCAAGTGTCAAATTAACAGTTAACGATTGAAGAGCTAAGGTTTCTTTCTAATTAAATTAAATTACAGTTGTATTTCCTATGAAAGGGACTCTTGTATTTCTTTTGCACATTAGTCATCAGAATTTATGCTGAACATATAGCTGCTGCCTAGAAATACTTGCTTCGTGAATTGAATAAGGAGATTAACTAAGATGACTGGCGTGTCTTGCTGTGCTGGGTCTTTGCAAAGATAAATTTGAAAGCAAGTGGAAATGATAGCAAGAGGTTTCTCTCAGATCTGAGAGGCAGAACAAGAGTGGGAAAATGAATTATTAATGAGAATTCACACAAAAGAGTAAAGAGAATCAATCCGCAGAGAAAGCTTTACCCCTAACAAGATAGGAGAGCTTTGAGCATATTACCTAACCTCAAAGTCCTCATCTGTAAAATGTGGATAAAAATAGGTACTATCATATTAGATTATTATGAGGATTAAATAGGACAATGCATATAGAGTAATTAGAGGAGTGCCTGGCAAATGGGAGTTGGAAGAACCTAGAATGGCTGTCAGGTGCATCTATGCAGTTGGTTAAAACTCTAGGGGACCCAGAAACAACAGAAGCTTCTTAGACATAAAGGGGCCATGGGACACCTACAACATGTATCAGTCTTGGACATATCATTGTGAACTAATTAAGCACCAGCTAAGATACCCATCCCATTCTAGGGGCCACGGCACTATGTAAGATCTTGAAACTGTGTAGTCTGGTTTGGAAATGACCATTTCAGTGTGTTTTGAAATGACCAGTGTTAATTTTCCTAATGGTCCAGAGATATTAGGACATGAAATAGAAGTTGAGCTGAATAATAAAAGAGTCATATTTCACAAGCCACTTCACCTGATATTATTAGGGAACAAAGGATATATACAAACGTCAAAGGGAAGAGCAGTGATTCAGGCACAAGGTAATTGAGAATTTTGCTTTAGACATATTTTATTGTTCTAGTGGCCACCCCATAATTTCCAGAGAAGGACCCCATGGGGAGAAGTCTGACTGTACGAAAGCTAGGGAATTGGTTTTAAAACCTCCTTTGTATAATACCGTATATCAGATTGAGACATCAATTGCTCTACATGAAAAAACAAACTTCAAGAGTTGTTGTGCCTATAAGCAGGGAGAGGTAATAGCATTAAGGAGCTTGTTTAACCCACTTGGGAGAACCCACTTTTCCTCAAGTCTTTTATTTATTTTTTCTCAGTATTTTTGAGATATAGTTGACATACATCATTGTTTAAGGTTTACAGCGTGATGGTTAGACTTACACACATTGTGAAATGATCACACAATAAGTTTAGTTAGCATTCATCATCTCATATAGATGTAATAAAAAGCAAAAATATAAAAATAAAAATATTTTTTCCTTGTGATGAGCCCTCTTAAGATTTACTCTCTTTAAAACTTTTATATGCATCATACAGGGTGTTAACTATAGTCATCATGTTGTACATTACATTCCTAGTACTTATGATCTTACAACTGAAAGTTTCTACTTTTTGACCACCTTGCTCCAATTCCCCTCTCTTCCCTCTCTGCCTCTGGTAACCACAAGTCTGATCTCTTTTTCTTTTCTTTTTTTTTTTTTTTTAATTTTGTAATGTTTATTTTTGAGAGAGACAGAGACAGAGAGCAAGGGAGGGGCAGAGAGAGAGGGAGACACAGAACCCAAAGCAGGCTCCAGGCTCTGAACTGTCAACACAGAGCCCAACGCGGGGCTGGAACCCACTAACTACGAGACCATGACCTGAGCCAAAGTCGGACACTTAACCAACTGAGCCACCCAGGTGCCCCCTCTGATCTCTTTTTCTATGAGGTCTTTTTTTTTTTTTAATGTTTATTTATTTATTTTGAGAGAGAAGGAGGGAGGGAGAACACAAGTGGGGGAGGAGCAGAGAGAGAGGGAGAGAGGGAGAGAGAGAATCCCAAGCAGGCTCCGTGCTGTCTGTGCAAAGCCCAATATGGGGCTTGATCCCATGAACCGAGAGATCATGACCTGAGCCAAAATCAAGACCTGGATGTTTAACCAACTGAGCCACCCGGGCGCCCCCTGGCCTTTTTTTTAAAGATTGTACATGTGAGATCATACAGTGTTTGTCTTTCTCTGACTTTTTTATAAATGTTTTTATTTATTTTTGAGAGAGACAGAGACAGAGCGTGAGTGGGGGAGGGCAGGGAGAGAGGAAGACACAGAATCTGAAGCAGGCTCCAGGCTCTGAGCTGTCAGCACAGAGCCCGACATGGGGCTGGAACTCACGAACTATGATATCATGACTTGAGCTGAAGTCACACACTTAACTGACTGAGCCACCCAGGCTTCCTGTTTCTCCGACTTATTTCACTTAGCATAATGCCCTCTAGGTCCATCTGTATCTGTCACAAATGGTAGGATTTCTCAGTTTTTATGGCTCAATAATATTCCATTGTATATTTATACCACAACTTTATTTTTTTATCTATTCATCTGTTCATGAACTCTTAAGTTGTTTCCATGTCCCCAAACCATTTAGAACAATGACCTGTACTTGACCACACTTTCTTAGAATGGCTAGTAAAACTACATTTCTTTACAAGTATACTGACATTCACATTTACCCACCAAGTCTAACTCTGGTCTTCTTTTCATTTATTTGAAAGCAGATCAAGTCTTGCTACAATTTCTGAAAAAGACCACAGTGCTCTGACCACAGTAATGACATTCCAAGAGGTGGGGTAAGAAAGGAGAGGCAAAGCAACTGCCTGAGGTGGATCGCTAACATTGGGGAAGGGTGGAATGTGGGAAATCACTATCATAAAAGATCACATTTGAAAAGAGGTTCAGGAAAATTCACAGTCTGGAGCTACCTATTTTACAGTGTAAAAACTCACCAGCTCACTGTGTCAGACATGGTCTCTTGGCACTCATCATTCATTTTCACCACCTTCCATAGATACCCCATTCCCATTCTGCAATATTACAGGAGATGGAAGGCTTAAAACTATATTTCTTACTTTTCTTTTTTTTTTTTTAAGTTTTATTTATGCATTTTGAGAGAGAGAGAGAGACAGCAGGGCGCGGGGCAGAGAGAGGGAGACAGAGGATTCCAAGCAGGCCCTGAAACCAATGCGGGGCTTGATCTCATGAACCATGAGATCATGACCTGAGCTGAAATCAAGAGTCGGACACTTAACTGACTGAGACACCCAGGCACCCCTTCCTTTTCATCATACACAAAAATCAATACCAGATGAATTGTAAATCTAAATGTGAACAGTAAAACAATAAAGTTTTCACAAAAAAACATAGGAAAATACTAGAGTGATCTTGGAGTCAGCAAAGATTTCTTAAATTGGATACATACAAAATAAATGATCCATAAAAGAAAACATCTGATAAACTGAACTACATCAACATTATGAATGTCTTCATCAAAAGACACTACTGAAGGGATGGAAAAAACAAGCCATGGAGTGACAAAAGGAGTTCAACAAAGGACTCCTAGAATAAAGAACTACAAAGAAGAAGAAAAAGTCAGACAAGCCAATAAGAAATTGGGTGAAAAACAAGCATTTCATAGAAGAAGACACCCATATGGCCCATAAACATATGAAAAGGTGCTTCACTTGTTAGCCATCAAGAAAATAAAAACCAAAACCACAATACAATTTCAATACATTGCATTAGACTTTCAACAGAATAGCTAAAATGTAAAAGAAGAAAATACAAAGTTTTGGTGAGGATATGGCATATCCACCACTTTGGAAAATTGTTTGCCAGTGTCCAATCGAGCTAAACATACGCATCCCCTATAACCCAGAAATCCCGCTCTTATATATCTACCTGAAGTGTACACATATATTCACCAGTGTTCATAACAACACTATTTGTAATAATCCGCAAATAGAAACGACCCAAATGTCCATGTGCAGTAAAATGTAAAACCAATGTTATAGTTATCCAAAAGAATGCAATATAGCAATAAAAATGAAGATGCTATCACTATATACAATGTATGAATCACACAATTATAATGTTGAGTGAAAAGAGCCCGTCATAAAAGAGTACATACTGCATCATCCCATTTTGTCTAAGGCTCGAAAACAGGCAAAATTGCTCTATGGTGTGAGAGACCAAGATTGCAGCTACCTTCTGGAAATATAATGCCCAGAAACGAGTATGAGGAAGGCTTTCTGGTGTGTAAGTGATTTCTGTTGTCCAATCTGGGTTATAGTTACATGGGTACATCTGCTTTATAAAAATTCATCAAGCTGTACCTGATTGTGATTTGTGCATTTTTCTGTAATTATGTTATACTTCAATAAAAATTGACTTTGAAGGAGTGCTTGGGTGGCTCAGGCAGTTAAGCGTCTGACTCTCAATCTCAGCTCAGGTCTTGATCTCTGGGTCGTGAGTTCAAGTCCCACGTTGGACTCCATGCTGGGTGTAGAGCCTACTTTAAAAAAATTGACTTTAGAAAACCCCAACAACGTTTCTTAGACTTCCTTGTTAATGGGATTCTGTATACAATTTACATTTTGCCAATTAGGTATAATGATGTGAGACTGGAAGGTAAAAGCAAAATGGAAGCTATTTTCCCTGCCTGTTAGTTTTCCTTTGTTAGTTTTTGATGAGCATGCTACATGAGGCGTGATTTTCAATGATCAGACTTTCTGCGCCTCTGCAGTGACACCAATTCTATTGGTGAGAAGTGGCTGTGATGCCAGCTGTGTGGTCTCCATAGGTTCCTGATCTCTATCTAGGTTGTTGCTGTGTGGTCTGACTTGGAAGCGGAAAGGCAGCCCTCTTAGCCTCTGTTTTTCCAGCCCATCTGTTTTGTAAGCATCTAATTCCTTGTATTCAATACCTAGAGTGGTGTCTGCGCTGAGCCCCAGTTGATACATGAACTCATAACACAGCTGATAGGCAATGTAGGGTCCAGGTTGGTTTTAAAAATGTTTGAAAAACGAAATTTCCTTGGCAATCCTATCACCTAGGATCATCATTATCATAGGATCTGCTTTATTTTTTTAAGTGTTTATTTTTGAGAAAGAGAAAGAGCGTGAATGGGGGAGGGGTAAGAAAGAGGGGGGACAGAGGATCCGAAGCAGGCTCTGTGCTGAGAGCAGAGAGCCCAGTGTGGGGCTCAAATTCATGAATCATGTGATCATTACCTGAGCCGAAGTCAGACGCTTAACTGACTGAGCCACCCAGGCGCCCCATAAGATCTGCGTTAGAGCTAACCTAAATCCATTCTGATGCCTTGATATGCTGCTTTATGCTGCCATTCGAAAATGATTCTTAAGGTATCCTTTGTCCCCTTTCCACAAGCTAAATAATGCCAGTTCTTTGAACTTTTCTTTGTACATTCTGCAGCTCTTTCTAGTGGTGGCTATTTGAATTAAGTATTCATATAAGGACTGCCTATTCTGGTAGAATGAGCTGTCGTTTTCTTTTTCTTTCTTTTTTAAAAATTGAAGTATAATTTATATACACTATATTAGTTTTAGGCATACAGTATAATGATTTACTAGTTGTATATATTGTGAAAGTGTCACCACAATAATTCTAGTTATCTGTCACCATACACAGTTACAGATTTTTTTTCTTGTAATGAGAATTTTCAAGATTTACTCTCTTAGCAAATTTCAAATATGCAATAAAATATTAACTATAGATAATGCTGTACATTATATCCCCCTGATTTACTTATTTTATAGCTGGAAGTCTGTACCTTTTGATTCCCTTCACCTATTTCCCTTCTCATACCCCCCATCTCTGTGTTCTTCTATCTCAAGATTGCTTTGGCTATTCAGGGTCTTTCGTGTTTCCACACAAATTGGAGAATTGTTTGTTCTATTTCTGTGAAAAATGCCATTGGAATTTTGATAGGGATTGCACTGAATCTGTAGATTGCTTTGGGCAATATGGACATTTTAACAATATTAATCTTCTCATCCATAGGTATAGCATATCTTTCTATTTATTTGTGTCTTGTTAAATTTCTTTCATCAGTGTCTTACAGTTTTCAGTGTACAGGTCCTTCACCTCCTTGGTTAAATTTATCCCTAATTGTTTTCCTCTTTTTGATGCAATTGTAAATGGGATTGTTTTTTAAATTTCTCTTTCTGTTACTTTGTTATTAGTGTACATAAATGCAACAAATTTCTGGATACTGATATTGTATCCTGAAACTTCAATGACTTCATTTATTAGCTCTAACAGGTTTTTTGGTGGCATCTTAGGGTTTTCTATATATAGTATCATGTCATCTGCAAATCGTGATGGTTTTACTCTTCCTTTCCAACGTGGATGTCCTTTCTTATTCTTGACTAATTATTCTGGTGAGGATTTCCAGTACTATGTTGAATGAAAGTGGTGAGAATGGGCATTCTTGTATTGTTCCTGATCTTAGAAAAAAAACTTTCCTCTTTTCACTGGTGAATATGATGTTGGCTGTGGGCTTGCCATGTATGACGCTTATCATGTTGAGGGATATTCCTTTATACTCACTTTACTGAGATTTTTTTTAGAATTTTTATCACAAATGGATGCTGAATTTTGCCAAATGCTTTTCTGCATATATTGACATGATCATATGATTTTTCCCTTCATTTTAAAAAAAGGTTTTATTTAAATTCCAGTTAGTTAACACACAGTGTAATATTAGTTTCAGGTTATAATACAGTAATTCAATACTTCCATATAACATCTGGTGTTCATCGCAAACATGCTCTTTAATCCTCATCACCTATTTAACACATCCCCCCACCCACCTCCCTCTGGTTCTCTATAATTAAGAGTCTATTTCTTCTTGGGCACCTGGGTGGCTCAGTCAGTTAAGCATCTGACTTAGGCTCAGATCATGACCTCACTGTTCGAGCCCCATGTTGGATTCTGTGCCAACATCTCAGAGCCAGCAGCTTGCTTCAGATTCTGTGTCTCCCTCTCTCTCTGCCCGTCCCCCACTTATTCTCTTTCTGTCTCTCTCTCAAAAAATGAATAAACGTTCAAAAAAATAAAACAAGTGTCTGTTTCTTCTCCTTCATTTTTTAAATGTAATGTATCTTGCTGATTGATTTTGGGATGTTAAACCATCCTTGTATCCTGGAATAAATCCCACTTGATCATGGTGTATGATCCTTTTAATGTATCGTTGAATTTAATTTGTTAATATTTTCATGAAGATTTTTGCATTTATGTCCATCAGGGATATTGACCTCTAATTTTCCTTGTGAGACCCAGGAATGTAAGCCCCCCTGGCATCTAGATCCAGACAATCAAAGGGTGTCCCCTGGGTGGTAACTGCAAAAACCAGGTCACTGGATATAAAAACTGGGGCATCAGATGTGTGTAGTATCTCCCTGCCGGGAGATACTGGCACTCTGGAGAATGGCCGAGGGAGAGTGCCAAGTGGTGCTCACTGGTTGGAGCAGGGCAGATGGAAAATGCAAAGATGGCACCTGCCAAAAAAAGGGCAAACAAAGAAAATAAAAAAGAAATAGAAAAAAAAAGTAAAGAAAAAAAAAGATGGCACTACTGGTTTTAGCAAGGTAGAGGGAGAGTGTGCAAGATGGCACTTGCCTCCAACCATGGAGAGTTACCCAGAAGGCCCCTGTCCCTTAGACCAGTGCTTTAAAATTAGGAAATAAGTCTCTTTCACATAAAGTCTGGGCCCTTTTTAACGGGCTGTTTCTGCCATGGGCCCTGGGCAGGGAAGCCTGCATGTAGGCCCTTTAATAGATGTTTCTTAGTTTACCACAGATCCATGCGCCTCCTGGGCATGAACCCCAGTGGTCTTCAAAGCCAGGTGTTTTGGATGCTCATCTCTCAGGTGCCGTCTAAAAGGTCGGAGTGCCTCTTGTGGGGTTTGAACTCTTTGCTCCTCAGGGAGAAGCTCTGGGTTTTAGTTCACTCCCAGTTGTGGGTTGCTATAGCAGGGATGGGGTTTATGGCAAGATTGTGTTTCAGCCTTTCCTAACCCCCTTTGATGTGGTTTCCTCTTGTTTGCCTGACGTGAAGGGATTGCTCTGCCAATTTTTCCATATACAGCTGTAGATTTGGTGTGTCCCTGGGAAGAGGTGGGTTCAGGATCTTCTTATGTCATCACCTGGAACTGGAACTAGCTGTCCCTTTCTTTTGGTTATACTCTCAGGTTCATTCTTGCTTATCGGACCAAAGTCTTACACTGCTGACTCAAGTTTAGGTTCTGGTCTGATAGTAAGTTACTGCTAGCCAAAATTTTCCGTGGATTGATATAGACTTGTAGAAGGTTGAAAAATAAAACCTGTCAACCTTAAGCAAGAGTGTTTTTCTGGCTTTCCAATACAGAACAATATCCAACATAACCACTTATAAACAATGAGAATCAGGAGCCTAAAGAAAAATTAACTAACAGGCAAAGACGGATTATTTAATTGTGGATTCATACATTTAGAAGGGACCTTAGAAATAGTCTGTATATACTAGGAAACTGAAGCTCAGATATGTATTCAGGCTTCTAGTCAGTGCTTATTCTGAATACTCTTGTGACTCAGAGTGTAGTCCTCAGACCAGCAGCATCAGCACCATCTGGGAGCTTGTTAGAAATGCAGAATCTCAGGCCTCAAGCCCCACCAAATAAGAATCTGCATTTTAATAAGACCCCCATGTAATTTGTGTGCATGTGAGTATTTGAGAAGATACTGTATAGGCAAAGACACCCCAGATTTTTGTCCTGCTATTTAAAATCTTGCCTAAATCATATTACATACAAAATGTGATCTCTTTTGGGCAAGACCTGTATTATTACAGGTCCTGGTCCAATACATTATTTGAAAAGCTGGATTAAATAAAAAGAAAAACTAATGATCTCTGGAAAAAGAGGCATCTATTTGAGCTGTGCTTGTTTTTAATGTACCCATTCAGATTTTAATTCCCTAGAAAAATTAATAGCCTATTTGGTGGTAGCATGTCCTGCAAAAAATAAGTGCAATAAAATGAAAGTATTTAAATGGATATTTAAACTATGCAGTCATCAGTGATTTAGTTTTCAATTACACAAAGGTAATTACGCTAGAATCCACCTCATTCACCCTTCCGTGAGAAAATGCTGGAGTGTTGTAATAAGCTGATGCTTTCAGGCAATGACTGATCTCCACTCCTTGTTGGCCAGGATCTGAATTCATTTACTTTAAACAGTTTAGGGTGTATGCTAGGAATATAAATGATGGAAACACCCTTTGTGACCCTTCTTACAAAGAAAGTCACATTACTAGTAAGGGGGCATGTGAGGCCACAGGCCCAGCCTCTCAGATTGGGAAGGGCTCACACAGCATGCAGATTGGGTCCACGAGAGAAAGGTGGGACTGTGGTAAAGAGGCTGCATTGCTGGGCTTTTCTAACAGTGGTTCTGAAAGTTCATGTGTGGAGGAGGGTTTCTGGGGTGCTGGTAACGTTCTGTTTCTTGATCTGGGTGCTGGTTACATGGGTGTGTTCAGCTTATGAAAAGTTGCTGAGCTGTTCACTTGTAATAAAAATAATTTTCTAGGGGCGTCTGGGCGGCTCAGTCGATTGAGCGACCGACTTCGGTTCAGGTCATGGTCTCACGGTTTGTGAGTTCGAGCCCCACGTCGGGCTCTGTGCTGACAGCTCAGAGCCTGGAGCCTGCTTTGGATTCTGTGTCTCCCTTTTTCTCTCTGCCCCTCCCCTGCTCATCCTCTGTCTATGTCTCAGAAATAAATAAACATTAAAAAAAATTTTGAAAAAAATAATAATTTTCTAAGTGTGTGTTATACTGCAATAAAAAATTTTAAAGAGCTGAAAGTTAGCATCCAACTCTCAATTTTGGCTCAGGTTGCAGTCATGAAATGGAGCCCCACGTCGTCAAGTCCCCCATTGTCAGCACAGAGCCTGCTTGGGATTCTCTCTCCTCTTCCCTCTGCCCCTCCCCTCAAAAATAAATGAATAAATAAAGTGCAGAAAGTTAGAGTTGCATAAGAGTAACTTTCTGTCCTCTCTCCCTCCTATTCAGATGCAGCTAGTCTGTGTCCCTTACTTTGAGAAATACTGCTTAGAGCAATCTAGGGGGCTACAATCAGGGAAAACTAATGAGCAAGCTTCATTAAGCCACCATATTCATAGAGGGGGACAAGTAAAACCAAACAAATAATAATGCATAACACAAGGTGCACTATGTTCTAGGTGGTATGTAAATATATTCTTTTGGTCTTCATAACATCCTTGAGAAGATGATATTATCTTCATTTCACAGATGAGGCAAATGGTGTTCACAAGAGGCTAGGCCAAAAGTCCATGGCAGATTTATCAGGACCAAAGTTTATTATCTTATTTCCACTAATGCCACTACCAGGCAGCTTGAAGGAGCAAATAAGTCACAAGGACAGTCTGAGGGAAGTGAGAGTGGACAGAGAAGGAACACAGGACTCTTTGCCAAGGTAGGAGATAGTCATTAAGTAGGCATCCCTGATCATTTTAGAATCTTCTGGATAGGCATCCCTGATCATTTTAGAATCTTCTGGGAAGTAGATGGCTACCTCTCAGAGGCCAAACCCATGGGACCTCCAACCTCCTGGAGAGAATCCTGGACCGTATCCCAAACTTGGTTGAATATCAGTATCACCTTGGTAAGGTTTGAAACATACAGATTCACCGGCTCTACCCTAAAGTTCCAGATTCAGTACCTTTGCGGCGAAGCCTGAAGACTCTTTAAAAACCACCCCAGGAAATTCTGATGATCAGCTAGGCTTAGGAGCCACTACTACAGTTATGCCGACTACATGAAAGAGTAGTAGTCAGACCTGGAATGACCTCAGTAGTTTGTCATCACAAGCCAACCAGGGGAGAGCAAAGGGCACATATGGGGCACCCTCAAATTGTGTGACTACAACCAGATGTCAGGCAAGAAACAAAGCAGAATAAAAGGAAACTTGCTATTGTGAGAGGGAAACTCGTGACTAGTTTACATCTGCAAATAAAAAGCCTGTTCCTGTTGTGTCTTAGGCATTTACACTGAACTAGAGTTTTTCCTCTGTGTTGTTCATAAGGAGAGCATCTAAAGGGTTAACTTTTTTAAAAAAAATTTACCTGTTGAAAAATTAAGATATAATTGACATATAGCATTTAATAGTTTTTAAAAAGATTATATGAGGATTTAAAAAAGTATTATAAAAAGGAGTCAAAAGGTACAAACTTCCAGTTGTAAAATAAATTAGTCATGGGGATACAATGCACAGCATGGAGATTATAGTTAAAACTGTAAAAAAAAAATGTCAACAGTAAGGAAACTTAATATCTCACATCTCGATATGAAATCCTTGGTCTAGGCTATTTTTATTTTAGAAGTTTGAGGAATTGAACAGAGCAAAAATGGACTTTGCAAAATTTAAGGAGACAGTATTGCAAAGGAAACAAGATCCAAGGGCACCCTCTTCCACCCCCATCAACCTGAACTGGTTTATTCTAGATTTAAACAAGGACCTTGAACAACCTAGACTTCCATTTGACCCCACTGTTAAGTGGTAAAAGTACAAGGTGATTATGTACAGTCAATAACTTCCCTATCTCATCTGTCAACTAGAATAAATAGCTAAAACTGATAAGTTGATAAAGTACTTTTTTTTTTTATTGGAGAGTTAATAACTTACTCTGAAGTAGACTTTAATTACTGGACCTTGCTAACAACTGACATATGAATTAATTACCTTAAATCATCGCCAAGTTTAATCCCTAAGCAAGTTTAAAGGAGAACTTCACAGTACTCAAACCTAGAGGAAGTATTTATGATATAAATGATAGAAAACAATTCAATCCATTATTCATCAGTATAAATGGGAACAAAATACAGTAAACAATAACATAAACCTAGAATTGAAGCTAACTGGGTTTAAGAAAACCATCTCAATCCAAAAATGTTCTCATCCCAAACCCTGTCTCATTTGAGGAAACAACCCTAGTTCCCCATGTAGGAGAGTACAGGCCCATGTTTAATTTCTTCCAACATGTGAAAGTGTGGGAAAGGGACGCCTGGGTGGCTCAGTTGGTTGAGCATCTGACTTTGGCTCAGGTCATGAGTTCAAGCCCCACATTGGGCTCTGTGCTGACAGCATGGAGCCTGGAACCTACTTCGAGTTCTGTGTCTCCCTCTCTCTGTCTCTGCCCCTACCCTGCTCTCTCTCTCTCTCTCTCTCTCTCTCTCTCTCTCTCTCTCTCACACACACACACACACACACACACACACACAAATAAACATTAAAAAAAAAAAAGTGTGGGGAAGAGATCTTTGAGCCAAGAAATATATTCTGGCCCCAAACACTAGAGAGATGATCAATCTCCATGAATTTTGTAAATGGTTAATATTACTCTTCTGGATAAGAGAAAAACAAGGACAAAAAGGAGAAAATAAGATCCTTAGTGTGTCCTCAGTTTCCAGGTTTAAAAGATCTCTGTTTCCTGTCTGGGTAAAATGCCTCTAAAGAAAAAGAATGTTTTAGCTGCAAGTAGACTTTTCTAAATATCTCTAGGGGAGCAAAAACAATTGTTAAAGTAGTTTCTTTCTTTCTTTTTAAAGAGATTTTATTTTTAAGTAATCTCTACACCCAACATGGGGCTTGAACCCAGAACGTCAAGATCCAGAGTCACATGCTCCACCAACTGAGCCAGCCAGGTACCTCCCAAGTAGTTTTTAGTGCAAACCTTCTGATGTAAAAGAGTCATAGAAATCTGACATATGACCTATTGCATATCTCTTTAGAAAAGAAATTATAGATCTCAGAAAAGGGGTATTTTAAAAACTCATACATCCTCGGGGCACCTGGGTGGCGCAGTCGGTTAAGCGTCCGACTTCAGCCAGGTCACGATCTCACGGTCCGTGAGTTCGAGCCCCGCGTCAGGCTCTGGGCTGATGGCTCGGAGCCTGGAGCCTGTTTCCGATTCTGTGTCTCCCTCTCTCTCTGCCCCTCCCCCGTTCATGCTCTGTCTCTCTCTGTCCCAAAAATAAATAAACATTGAAAAAAAAATTAAAAAAAAAAAAAACTCATACATCCTCATACTTAGGGTCAATTGATTTTTGTCAAGGGTTCCAAGATAATCCAATGGGGAAAGAACAGTCTTTTCAACAAATAGTTTGGGATAACTGAATATTATATGCAAAAAAGAAAGTTGGACCTTTACCTCCTCTCAAATATGAAAATTAACACAAAATGGAGCAAAGATCAAAATGTAAGATCTAAAACTCTAAAACTTTAGCAGAAAGCATAGGTATAAATCTTTGCGACTTTAGATTAGTCAATAGTTGGTTAGATCTGACACCAAAAGCACAAGCAACAAAAGAAAGCATAGATAAATTTGACTTTATCAAAATTAAAAAACTGTGTTTCAAGGGACACCAACAAGAAATTTACAGAATGGGAGAAAATATTTGTAAATCATGTATCTGACATGAGGTTTGTATCTAGAATACACTAAAAATTTTTACAATTCAATAATAAGAAGACAAACCAATTTAAAAATGGGCAAAAGATGGGGCACCTGGGTGGCTCAGTATGTTAAGCATCTGACTCTTGATTTCAGCTCAGGTCATGATCTCATGGTTTGTGAGTTTGAGCCCCGTGTTGGGCTCTATGCTGACAGTGCAGAACCTGCTTGGGATTCTATCTCTCCCTCTCTCTTTGCTCCTCCCCTGTTCTCGCCCTCTCAAAATAAGTAAATAAATAAACATTTAAAAAATGGGCAAAAGATCTGAATAGAAATTTGTCCAAAGAAGATATATAAATGGTCAATAAGCATATGAAAAGATGCACAATATCATTAACCTTCAGGAAAATGGCAGTAAAAATCACAATGAGATACCACTTCATACCCACTAAAATGGCCAGAATAAAAAAGACAGCTAATAACAAGTGTTGATGAGGAAGTACAGAATTTGGAACCTTCATACATTGCTAGAGGGAATGTAAAATGATGCAGCCACTTAGGAAAACAATCTGGCAGTTTCTCAAAAGGCTAAAACACTGAGTTGCCATATGATCCAGCAATTCCCTTTTTAGGTATATAACCCAACATAAATGAAAACATATGTCCGTATGAAACTGGCCTACAAATGTTCACAGTAGCATTATTCATAACATCTAAAGAGTGGAAACGGCCCAAATTCCATCAGCTGATAAATGGAAAAATTAAATGTGTTATATCCATACAATGGAATATTATTTGGCAATAAAAAGGAAGTGTCGATACATGCTGAAGCATGGGTGCACCTTGAAAACATTATGCTAAGTGAAAGAAGCTAGTCATAAAGAACCACATATTATATAATTCCATTTATACGTAATGTCCAGAACTTGCAACTCTAAAGAGACAGGAAATAGATTAGTGGTTGGCTAAGGCTGGGGCAGAGGGTCTTAAACTAGGAGTTACTCCTAATGGGTACTTGTTTTCTTTTGGGTGTCAAGAGAATGTCCTAAAATTGACTGTGGTGATGACTGCACATACCTGTAAATATACTAAAAACATTCACTGATTCTTTTTACAAAATTTACCCTAAATA
Organism: Lynx rufus; assembly: GCF_022079265.1. Lineage (NCBI taxonomy): Eukaryota > Metazoa > Chordata > Mammalia > Carnivora > Felidae > Lynx > Lynx rufus. The sequence goes on along the minus strand of NW_025814834.1, from coordinate 56,377,728 downwards.
TGGACATTAGTAAATCAGGGAAAGATACTCTATCAAATGACTTCACATGATATCAAAAATTGGGAAAAGTGCTTAGGGTACCAAAACTTTTTAGAAATCCAGACAGGATTTTTAATGGATTTCTATTTTTTACTATCTGGGATACATTTTGGACCTATCATGTCAAATAAACCTAGAATAATAATTTTGAAGAGCTACACTTCACAACAGGTATGTAATATATTGCAGGAGCCAGGACCGCCCCTAAAATTTGTGGGACCAAGGGCAAGAGTACAAATGGAGGTCCATATTCCATATGTCTAACTACATAAAAGTTATAAATAATTTATGTCCTGTTTTCCTAACTTGATAACTTTGTCTCCCTAATGACCTAAAGGCCAAGTGTGAATATGTAATTCTTGGACACTTCGGAATTCTGCACCAGGACATGAGGGCATGGGAAGAGCTGAAGCTGCTCCCCTTTTCTTCCCATCCCCAGCTCTGACTGAGAAAGGCCTGCCAGTCATGTGTGCGTGCCCCAGCCCACATATCCACACTCTGTGCATATCCCTGAGGCTCTGCTTGGCCGCCTTCAGGCTGGGGAGTGCATACACTAGTGGTATCCCTGGGAAGGATAAGACTGGAGAAGAGTAGGCAAGCCTTGCAAGTGGACTTGGGGCATTGAGGCAAGGAATTCTAAGGTGGTCCAAGTTATCCAGACTGCGGTCTAGTAGTGATCAACACGAGTTCTGAGTGGGTACGTCCCCTTGGTCCTAGCCTCCTTGCTCTGTGGTGGGGGGCTCAGCCAGGAAGGGTCAGAGCAGGGCCCTCTAGAAGCTGAAAGGCAGTATCAGCAGGAGTTCCACATTGTGGAATGTGATAATTAGTCTAAGACACGGAATCCTGGCGCATACCTCAGGCCTGCTTCAGCAGGAGGAAGGAGGCCAGATCAAGCTTGTCCAGACAGGGAAGATGGATCATGCCTCACTCACCCTGGAGGGTTCACAGAAGCTTATCAATTCTTGGCAAAACAGAACAACCCAACCTGGGAGAGTCTGCCCAGATTTGAATGCCAGTTTAGTTAATGATTCAAAGAGGCGCTCACTTTTCATTTTATGGAGAAAATGTCTGGAAGATTCTGATGTTATTTTTGTAAGGGCCACTGAACTCTCTGTTTGTCCTTCTCCATGTTGTGACTTTTGCTCTCTCACCCATTACTGTTCTCATAGTGCCAAGAACCCATCAGCCCTTGTCTTCCTCTCAGCCCGATATTAGCTTTGATGATTTCTGCAGTGACCCTCATCCCTTTGGCCCTTCATTCATTCCTGTCTTCCTAATCCCTACCCTGGATGAAATCCACCATATATTTTCTGTATTTGCTCCCAAGCAGAAGATATTACTGGAGAAAATTTAGAAATCTGATCCAAGCTATGTCAGGTGACTGCTCCCAGCTCAGCCCTTATAACTAACAGCGATTCTTTGAATTTTTAATCAAGGTGTGTGCCTTTCTACCACATTCTCCATTGCTCCTTTTCTAAATCTTTCCTACTTCCCTCAAGTGCCAATCCTACCTCTTGCATATCACTCTCCCATCTTGCTTAATGGAAGAAATTAAGATTCTACAACATAAGCCTCCTCTTTCTGTTTCTCTTCCCCTCCCTACTCCCTTCCTCTCTTTCTGCCTTCCTCCTTTCCTCCCTTCCTCCCTCCCTTTTTTTCTCCTTCCTTCTTTCCTTCCTTCTTCCTTTCCTTCCTTTCTTCCTTCCCTTCTTTTGCATTCACCAAAATCTGGAATGCACTCTATATTCCTCTCTTTATTTTCTACCTCAATCAAATTAGTAACCACATTCTGTTGAGCTTCCCTCCTAAACATTTCCTAAACCCATAATCCCCTCCTCATTTTGTCATTTTCTTAATTCAGGCCTTCATCAATTCTTCCTGGCCTCCCTCAATTGTCTCCTAAATGGTATACTGATACTAACCTCATCTCTCTTCAATCCATCCTGTAAAATCTCCCCAGAGGGATATTTCCTTAGAGAAGGAAGTAGAGGCTGAGTTGGGGGTGATGGAGCAGGGAGGAAGGGAGAGTCAAAAGGGAGGAAGACCCAACATGTGGAAATCAAAGAGAGACATTGAGGGGACACTAGAAATGCCTGCCATTTAAACCCACTCTGTCTCTTTATAAAATCTTCAGTCAAATCTACATAAATCTACATCGCTCACCTCTGCTTTGTGGGGTTGGCTTATGTTTAGAGAAACACAATGAAGTACCGAGTCCTGCTTTAAGGTGAAAAACAGTACACATGAAGCCAGCTGTTATCTGGGTTGCAAGTTCAATTTATTCTTCATTCATTCATTCATTCATTCGGTTGTTATTTAACAAATATTTAATGAGCACCTACCATGTATCAGACACATGTTAGGGGTTGGAGGGTGTACAGTGATCAAGATAGAAACAATCTTTCCCTGAAAGCATTTATAGTCTAGTCAGAGAGCAGAAACATTAAAAAAAAAATTAAAATATGATAAGTGCTAAGACCTGACAAAGTTGTGGGAGTACACAGAAGTGACACATCAAAGTCAGGGGTGGGAGGAAGGTCAAGGAGGACTTCTGAGGAGCTGGCATTTAAGCAGAGGAATGCGTAGGAATTAACCAGGCATAGAGAAAAGTTGGAGAAAAACTTATAGAAATGTGAGAAAGTCCAGAGGCAAAAGAGACCATGGTGAGCCCAGGGAACTGAAAGAAGAGGGAAAATTGTGGGAAATGAATTGGGAGAGGTAAGCTGGGAACGGATCTTAGCTTGTAAGTCAAGTTTAAAAGTTGAGATTTTATCCTTAAGGCAATGGGAAGGTACAGACAGGCTTTTAGCAAGTGAATGACCTGATCAGATTTATGATTTTGAAAGGACACGTGATAGGATGATATGTGAAGTATTAATGGAATGTGCTCTCTCTGCTCATCTTCTTGGGTGCTGGGCTGCCAACCTGTACCCTGATACAAAACCAACACTCACACAAACACACACACCACCACCACCACTACCACCACCAGACTCTTATTAGTAAATTAATTCTTGTGGAGATAATCTGATGCTGAGAGAGACCCAGACTCTACATAATAAAAATGAAATACAAAGGACTCTGCTCTTAAACTCCGAGATTAAACTGAACTTGAGAGGGCTTTAAATAATCTTCTATTATTTGAGATTAACGCAATTCACACATGTGAGTTAGTGAGATTAAACACTTTATACAAATGGATAATTATGAATTGATTTTTCTTATCTGTGCTATGAGTGGAGAAGAAGTAACCTGATATGGAAGGGGATATGCTGGGCAAAAGGAAGAGATGTTTCTGGATTGCTTGCCGGGGTTGTGGGGAATGTGGCTGCCCCTCTGCAAGATGAAGCTACATGGGGCCTGTATGTACACCCCACCAGCCCATCACCATCCACCAGAGCCAACAGGGTCAAAAACCTAGAGGGGAGGCCACCTGGGTGGCTTAGTCGGTTAAGGGTCCAACTCTTGATCTCAGCTCAGGTCTTGATCTCACAGACATGAGTTCAAGCCCTGCAATGGGCACTGGATGTGAAGCCTACTTAAAAGAAAAACCACTTGTATATATAAAACAAACAAAACACCCCCCCCCCCGCAAAAAACAAACAAACAAAAAAAACAACAAAACCCTAGAGGGCACACTGGGCCCTTCTGGTACTCACAGAGTAGGCAACAGTGGCATTAACAACTCATGCCAGCATTCAGACCACCCAGATGAGACTAGATGAAGAGCTTAGACTTCATGACAATATGCAGCCAATCATACATGGCCGTCCATCCTCTTTCCACCAGTCAGGGATGATACACAAGTTTCTGGCTGCATCAGTGAGTCTGTGCTCACCACTCATAGGGGAAATTCAGGAAGAGGTACATGTTTGAAGAGAAAATGAATTCACTTTAAGATGCCAGTAGAACCTACAGGGTGAGCTGACTAAAAGGTAGCTCTTTGGGTTTGAAGCTCAAGGGAAAGGTCTGGGTTAAAGAGATATCCAGGAGCATGTAGGTGGTGTCACAGATGCCCAGGAAAGAGAAAGCACCAAGAACAAGAACATGTCAAATGCTGCATAGGGTCAAATAAAGAGAACTGACAAGTGTCCCTTGAGTTTAGCTACAGGGAGATCACTGGTTATCTTAGAGAAAGCAAATTGGGAGAGTGAATGGAAAGTGAGGAAGTTGAAACAGTGAGTGGAGATAACTTTTCCAAGAAGTTTAGCTGGCAAGGAGAGAGCAGGCTATAGATGGAGGAGAATGTGGCTTTTCTTTTTTAACCTGAGGAGGAAGGAACCAGTAGAGAGGAAGTAGAGAGGAAGTAGAGAGGAATATATAGAAAAGAGTGAGAAGGAATAACTGAGAAATCAGAAGGAGATGGGACCCAGAGCATGGGCCAAGAGATGGGCCCTAGAGGGGAGAGGGCACATCTTTCATAAAGAGGCAAGGTTGAGGAAAGAGGTGAAGTGGGCAAAGATGCAAGTTGACAGGTTGTCATGGTACACTGAGGCTGCTCCCATCTCATAACTTCTATTTCACCCCCTTGGTAAGTGGAAAACAAAATCACCTGCAGAGAATAGTAAAGAAGGCAAGCATGGGGGTTTGGAAAGAGAGAGGAATTCTCAAAATAGCTGCTCTGGTGACTCAGAAAGAACGAGCAAGCAGGTCAGGGGAATGTGGTAGGATTGCAGGCAGTACTGAAGTCCCACTTAAGGTTGCTGAACATGAATTTAGGGCAGCCCGATCTGTGTGACCATGTGGTTTTCTCCAGCAGTGTCCAGCAGCCCAGGCAAAAGAATGGCCAAGGCAAACAACTAGATTCAAGTTTTGTCAGGAATATGAAACAAAAGAATAATGGAGTAATGGACTGAGGCCATAGGGCTAAGATTAGAAAGCATGGAATATTTTCTGGATAGAGAAGGAAAAGGAGACAGCAAATGGATGACAGATAAAGAGAAAACAGAGTTCTTAGCAAGTTTCAAAAAAAAAAAATCAATAGAGTAAAAATAACCAAAGGAGAAGAACTAGAGGAATAGAAAGTCATGGGTTCAGAGGTGCTATGGTTTCTTGATGACCAAGTCTGGAGTGGTCATGGGATTGGGTGACTGAAACAGAGTAGGGAAGGAAACCAGAGATGGAATCAAGGAATTGAAAGAGGTCAACTATGCCTCATGGACATACCAAATGTGCTAGACTGTTAGCAGAATTTGGAATGAAAAGGGATACTGGGGTTCGTTGCTAACGTCTCTAACAAACATAGGGCATGGCTAGGCAGTCAGTCGATGACAGGTGGGGTAGAGAGTGTGACCTGATAGCTATGTGGTCTGGGTCTCAGAGGGCAGAGAACTGAGACCCCTGGAAATGACAGTGTGTGACAGAAAGAACCCAACTCAGCAGCCTCCACTTGTAAGGGCTGCAGGGGAAGCAGTGAGCTTGCAGGGAAAGCCAGGTTAGGGTTAGGAAGCTAAAGAATGTCCAGTGAAGAGGTTAGGAGTATCAGGGTTTTTGTTGATGATGAATGGGATTTCTGAGGTCACAGAAGAGAAGTTTAGGAGGAAAAGGAGGAGTTGGAAGCTGAATCAAGTATGAAGATGATGTTTCATAGAGGTTATAACTCCTTGAAAGGGCTTCCCTCTTGGGCACACATCAAGGATATCAAGGGTCTCAGGAATGGCGGGTTTGGCGGCTGTACAGATGCAACGGAATTAATGGGTCAGGACTCTCAGGATTCATCTTTGTGCTGGGTATGTGACACCTCCAAGAGTCCTGGGTCTCAGAAGGAGTAACCTGGGTCTTGGCTACACGGAAATTCCCAGAGCTGAGGGCTGTTGGCCTGCAGCTCTGGATGGTGTGGGATGGTGTGGCCCTTGAGATGTATGCAGGCCAGTGACTGGGTCATACTCAATATGCCAACTTCCTTCACTCTCTCATGTTCTGCATTACCTCAGTACCTCTCCATCTAGTCATTTTAGGACTCAGTTTTGTCTCTAAACCTACAGCCCAGGGAAAAGCATTCAGTAACCTTAGAGAACCAGGAGACTCATCATAACTGATTATAACCTGAGGAATATTAAAAGGTATTCCTTCAAGGAAAGATGTGGTGTTCAGAGTAATTTTCTGGAATGTTTGCTTTCATTAAGAAAGAAGAAGAAGACGAAGGAGAAGGGGAAGAGGAAGGGGAAAGGGAAGGAGAAGGGGAAGGAGAAGAAGAAGGAGGAGGAGGAGGAAGAGGAGGAGGAGGAAGAATTTAAAAAGGACTGATACACTGCAAATAGATTTTTTTCTTGGATGTGAATGACAATCTACTTGGCCTCAGGTTGGTTTATGTACTATAGTTATGTTCACTCTCCATGGTGAGAGTTTTTTGTTGTTGTTTGTTTAAATTTTTTAAAATGCTTATTTATTTATTTATTTTTGAGAGAGAGGGAGAGAGAGGGAGAGAGAGGGAGAGGGAGAGAGAGACAGAGTGTGAGCTGGGGAAGGGCCAAGAGAGAGGGAGACACAGAATCTGAAGCAGGCTCCAGGCTCTGAGCTGTTAGCACAGACCTCAACACGGGGCTTGAACTCATGAACCATGAGATCATGACCTGGGCCAAAGTCAGATGCTCAACCGACTGAGCCACCCAGGTGCCCCTGTTGTTGTTTGTTTAAAGGCACAGGTCACCTTTTAGCTTCTATCCAGGTCATTGCACATGAACAATTTAGTGTTCTTTAGTGTACTGTTGAGCCCTTGAAATGCCATGTGTTGAAGGGGCACCTTCCCTATGTTATGTTTTTTTGTTATCAACATCTTGCTGGTAGACCCCATTGTTAAAAAAAAGAAACAACAGGCCCAAAATGGAGTCATTTGTGCTAAGCCTACATCACCAAACCAATACTTAATACCTAACCTAACTGCAGTTTCAGCCTCTCCCAGGAATGTAATCTTGAATCAATCAATCTGAAATTTCCTGGTTAGCAGTAGTGAGGTAATCCACCTGATAGACCCCTTCCACCCCGCCAAAGAAAGATAAGGTAATCTGCCTTTTCCTTATCCCTGCCCCTACAAAAGCCTTCCATTTTGTATAGCTCCTCAGAGCTCCTATTTGCTTAAATGGGATGCTGCCCATTCATGAATTGTTGAATAAAGCTAACTTGATCTTTAAATTTACTCAGTTGAATGTGAATGTTGTTTTTTTAACACCATGAGGAATAATGTTTCAAAAAACCTTAGTGGGGCTTTGATGTAAAGTATAAAGGTCTGTTCCACTTCTTTTCTCTTCCATTATTAATTCAACCATAAGTTGCATGCTTTTAATGAAGTGTTACCTTCTTGCTAACTTCTTAAGCTTCAGTGCAGCATCTGGTGACATGGTGATCACTTTACAGCAGATTCAAAGCATCGGTTGACAAAAGGGTCAGTAAATAGCACTGTTTATATCTTAAATGAATCCAGTACTCACAGCAAAGCAGGTGGCTTGGAGCTTGGCTGTATCAGATGCCCAGTGTCATGACACAAATGACCATGCTTATATGACATTCTGCATGACATAGGAACACTGATGACATTATTGCTGAGATACAGAAAATACAACTATATGGGAGAGATGTTGCTAAGTGGTCAGTTCCTCATTCACTGATACCAGTTTGTCATTAATTCTTTACATCCCCATGTCACTGATTATTTAAAAAGATTAAGTGTAATCATCATACCTTAGATTTCACTTTAAAAAAACAAAAGAAGGGTGAGCTGAGGGTAGGCAGTTGATAGCTGCTTGTTGCTCTGGATGTCAGTTGGCTCCAAGCTTTTCTGGCATTTTTTCATCTGTGCTGCCATCTAGAGAGGAGAATTAGAAATACACAAAGGTAAACTGGAAGTCCCAAGATGGAGTTGTAGGAAAATGGATTCTGTGTATTAATTTGTAGAAAACTGTAAGAAACATCAGTGACATTTGGGGGTGATAATTATATGTTTTTTTTCCCTCTTTCTCTGTCCCTCCCACATACAAAACAGGACTTGGATACCTGTTGATTGGTTTTTATGACAACATTCCAGGCATTGCTGGGGAACCACTTCCTGGATTCAAACTGACTTCTTACATAAGTAAAGTTCAACTGTGTTAACTTTCTGGTACTTCCAGACTGGTGTCTTTAGTTAAAATATTCCCGAAAATGCTCACATTCTCAGTCCTGTGGGATTTAGAGATAAAATGCCAGGATTTTTGTATGTGTGTGAATCAACAAGGTAAGGAAGTCCTTTCAACACTGTGGGGCAGTTTCCTGAAGTCAGTGTGTTCCATAGAAACTACTAGTTCTGCTTATATGTGAAACGTTCGCCAGATAAATTCAGGGGAATGGTAGGTAAACAATTTTAAACACTTTTCTTTATTATAGGCAGGACTTCTGGTAAGCTTTAATTTACCAATGTACACTGTGAACTTTCAAGACAGGAAAATGCTGGGCAAAATTTCCCAAAGTTATTTGACCTTGAAACCCTGGGCTTTTCCTAGAACTGGCATTGTGTGGAGCAAACTTTAGGAAATATTCCAGCAGAGAAAGGAAGTTGGCCTGCTGCGTGCACACCATTTACAAACATACCCATTCTCTCCTAATCTGCCTTATTCCTTTTCTCTATGTCTAAATACTCTTGAAGCTTTGCTTTGGCTTGAGTAGAGATTGGGGAATTTAACTTTTTTTTTTTCCTAGCAGAAATGTTATAGGAGTAGAATTTGTTTGATAATTGCTATTTCTAGGTGAAACATAGTAAGTTTACCTAGAATTTAGGCCAGAGTTTCTCTTGCAGCTTATATGTCAAATAGCACATAATAAGATATGGTCTTCTTAGCCACACTTTGTATGCTCTAAGTCTATGCAAAGTACCAGTGGGTGGAGAGAACAGGGAAAGCTGAGTTCAACATGATTCCTGTCTTTGTCACACCATTACACAGGTGGAGTGATAAGGTTAGATACAATTTACTAAAAGATCCCTTATAAATAATGGTTATACCAGATTTATTCATCATAACTGAAATAACAGGGCTTTGTCTCTGTGGAGCAAGGACATGTTCCCCCATAGAAGAAAAGAGCCTTAAAGAAATACTGTTATAGTAGCATCCACTGTTAGAGGATTTTGCCTTATTATTATTATTTATTATTATTTTAAGTTTATTTATTTATTTTGAGACAGTGTGTGAGGACACAGAGAGAGGAAGACAGAAAATCACAAGCAGGCTCTACACTGTTAGCACTGAGCCCGACGTGGGGCCTGAACTCACAGAATTGTGAGATCATGACCTGAGCCAAAACCAGGAGTTGGATGCTTAACGAACTGAGTCACCCAGGTGCCCCTTTATTATTTTTTTTCAGTTAAAATGTCAGTGGCCATGAGTGTATTTCTGTATTAATTCTGAAAAGTGACATTCTTGGTGAAACTAAGTGAACAATATTAATGTTTCTCTTCCGATAATTTTTCTGCACTTTGGGAAAAGAAATATATAATTCATGCTTTTGACTTAAGAAGTAATGCCTCTGTTTAGGTATTAATAAGGATAATGATAAACTGTCATCATTCACAAGGGATACTTATTATTTCATTTAATAGAAGCAACTGGGGCCCAGAAATCAGTTTGTCTAATTGCTTATAAATTGTGGGGTTGAGGTTCAATTCCAGTCCTGTTTGCCCCAAATTCTAATTGTTTATGTCCCTTATGGTGGGGCAGAGTAATTTTAGAAAACGTTTACATACCCTGATTTCCATAACCTAAAAATATGGCTTGCCAAACTTAAATGGGAAAAAATTTTCCTGTGATTTTAAAAATTACACACATACATATGTATGACACTGTAGGCTTTATGAGAGCAGAAACCACGGAATCATATCTGTTCTCTTTACCATACTAAACCCAGTGCTCAGTACCTGCTTGGCCTATAGGTCCTCAATAAAGATTTGCTCAATGAAGTACACACAAATGATAACGTTTGGGATTGGGTGGTAGGCACACATGAACACCTTCAATATCCAATTGTCATTTTTTGCAAAAGAATTCACAGTGATGGGTCTGTAAAGTCTTCTCTTTTCATGGAATGATCTGAACCTGGTCAAGGGCAGTAAACACATTTGCAAATGTACTTTCCAATCAAATCTCAGTAATTGATTAATCACATTGTGAGTCAATTTGTGGATGACTGAGAACCTATCCTAGCATGGTTTACGGTCAGTCTAACAAATCCAGTCCCTGAAAATGGATAAAATTAGTGGGCTTGAAAGAAAACTAGATTTGAAGGCAAAGACTAAATATTTTTATATTTGTATTCTTAGTGCCCTGCTACATAATAGGTGCATAGCACAGGTTGAAAAAGAAGGAAGAGAGCAAGCAAGCATGTGACCGCCTTGCGGTGGGGAGGGTATAAAAGGATGTTGAAGAGAAAGAAAAATGAGAGTTAGGAATCTTGGATTTTGGCCTTGGTTTGGCCATGTAGACTTGGGCCAATCATTCCTCCTTTTTGTTTCTCAGTTTGCTTATCTGGAAGCTAGAGTGTTTACCTAAGTTGATCACTAAAGCCTCTTTCAGATTGTTTCCTGGTATAAGCAAGACCATGTTTCTTTGTGTCCACTAGGGGGCACTGTAGTACTTGTGCAGTGGCCACCATCTTCCAATTTATCCAATTCTGGTAATTTTTTCTTGAATTTACTCCCCTTAGAAACATTCCTTACCTTTAACTTTCAAACTCAAATTTATACTACAAAGTGTATGATTGAATTCAGTAATAGATGCTGGATAAACCTGGGAAGGATTTAGCTCAATGGTTCGTAATTTTAGTAGGAAAATTGGAATTATAGAAGGATTTGCATCATAAAATTATGAGATGTTGAGATTTTGCTTGAGCCAAAAGAAGGGCCTCGAAACTCTTAAAGGAAAATTAAATGGAACAAAGTCTAGCCACCCTAACAACAAAGACATAAACTTAAGAATTGTGCCAAATCTGAGTTAAGACAGCTATATAATTATCCAGGAGTATAAAAGAAGGCTTAAGAAAATAGAGACATACCATGTTCTTGGATAAGAAGATTCAACAGTGTAAAAATTTTAAATTATTCCCCACATGTACTCAGAAAAATAATACAATTCCAATTCAAAATCCCAATGTGATATTCTTGGAAACTTGATAAAAGAGTTCCAAAATTCATTGAGAAATATTAAAATGAGAAGAGCCAAGAAAATTTTTCTAACCTTTTGAGTTATCAGATGTTAAAACATATTATACAATGTCTGCAATTAAAGCAGTGTCATAGTGGCAACAAAATAAACAGCTCAATAAAACAGAATAGGAAGTCCAGAAATAAACCCAAGTATGGTGGCCTGGCCGTGTGTGTGCGCGCGCCCGCGCTCGCGCGCGCCCGCACGCGCATGCGTGTGTCAGCTATCTACCATCCCAACACTTTTCCCAGTATGGAAACTGAAAAAGAGCAGATCTTTACTCTTCTAGACAGCAAAGGTATCAGGATGTAGCTGAGGTTTTTTGAATGGGATTCTGACACCGAATCCAAAAGGATTGATACAAAGGTTCAGGGACTAGCAAGTTATTTACAGAAATGATAGTGATCTCAATCATCCAGGAGAAGAGAGTGTCTGCCGGTGGCAGTGTCACTGAAAACATTCTGCCTAACCTCTTCCTGTAACAACTCTTGGCCAAGCTTTGGCAGCATTCTAACCAGACTGTTCCTAGAGGTTCTTGGCTGAGTTTTCTGTTGCCAGCCTCTTTTAGCTTCTATCTGTTTTCTGAGCCTGGTTTTTAACTTTCCCATAGATTTTGTGAGCCCATGGTACTCTTCCATCACATTCCATTCTGTTTAAGCTACCTAGAGTTGATTACTAATGCTTGCAAATATGAATCCTGACTTATAGAGAAACAGGTGATGGGGAGTTGGTTAAAAACAACTGACTCTTGAGGAAATGATGAGACACTAGTTATGCAGACTCATTATGTTTGAAGATAATAAAAACCCAATTAAAATTCAGAGATGGGATGCTGTAAGTCCATGGCTTGCTATAGTGAAACAGCTAAGGAAATTAATGTCTGTTGACATTAGGACTAAGGTGGGCATTGAAGACAAGACCATGGAGGACCTAACTGTTGTTGCCATAGAACAGCATGAAGAATATGAGGAATTCAAGAGCTGTGTGGTGAGGTTAGTTGTTTCCATTGAAGAGAATGACAAATGGAAACCTCAAGATGCTCATTTTTAAAAAATGAACTGAGGGGCACCAAGCATCTGACTCTTGATTTCAGCTCAGGTCATGATCTCATGGTTCATGAGTTCAAGCCCTGCATCAGGCTCTGCACTAATAGTGTGGATCCTGCTTGGAATTCTCTCTCTCCCTCTATCTGCACCTCTCCTGCCTGTTCATGTGCTCTCTCTCTAAATAAAGAAATAAACATTAAAAAAAAGAATATGAAATGAAACCCAAACTGTGAACTTGTTAAAGGAAATTCTTATAGCCCTAGGACTGAGATAGCTGTAAACCAATATTTGTTTTTGCTGATTGCTTACAAATCAGTTGAATTCACCTCCTTACCTGTGTTATATGAACATACACTAAGGTGCTGATCCAGAAAGAGTTACAGCTTTAAAGTTAAAATGCTACATAGGAGAGAATTCGGAGAACTTAGATAACTGTCACCCCTGAACTCCACTGAGGCTCCCTTGCTGGCTGAAGCAGTTATCTCCTTTTGCTTATGAGGCTGTTTGTACTTTGTCTGATGATACTAAAGCACTCTAGCTTGAGGGAGTTACCTTTTAAGAGGAGGCCAGTTCTCTTATGTCCTACTCTTACTCTGCATATCTGCAGATCTTTAATTCGAGTTGAATTTTAGTATGTTTCAAGAGGCCAATTACAAAGTGAAATTCAGGAAGAGGTGGCTCAAGCACCAAAGGAATTGGAAAAGTTTTGCTAATTAATCTGTGGAATGTGGATTAGAATAGATTTTAAGAATGCAGAATGAGGAAGAGGGCACAATTGTAGCATGGATGGATTTTACAAATAGGGCTCACAAAAGACTCTGGATTAACTGTTTTAGCTTCAGAAGCTGGGGGTAATTCTATTTGTTCTGCTAAAGGTTAACTGAAATCTGGATATAAGGGTGACTCACGTAAAATGAAGTTGAGATGCAAATGTCTTCGATAAAATGTAAAAGAATGAGTTTAACAATTTCAGGAGACAGGAATGATGGCATGGATTGATCATTTCTGACCCAACCACTCACCTCACCTGTGTCTTTCAAAAAGGTCCAAAGCCATTCTTCACAAAGGCCTTTAGAAACAAATCTATAAGGGGAGGTCAGCATTGTTGAATGGGCTTTGGAAAATGTTCCCTGTAGACCAGGAATGATGGTGAAAGAGGCTAGAGCTGAATTTGGCTTACAGAGTTACATGGGACAGGAGGATCCCAGAGTGGCAGGGTCAAAGTAGCAGCATTTAATATTTGCATGTGGCTAACTTGAAAGTAGTAGAGTCAGTGTGAAAATCAGAATGATGTAAGCCATAGGTGACTAGCTGGTTATGGAGTCCCTAAGACGGAAGTAGATGGGCAGCCCACTAAGGTCCTTCTGGATTTATATATCAAAGAAGCAAACAAAACCCCTTAGGTCTAGAAAAGAGAGACAGTATCCAATTTCCAGACATAAATCTGTTCTCAGGCACAGTTTAAAAAAAATCTGAGTACCCTTGAAGTGCCTACTTGAATCTTCCTTCTGCCATGCAAAGGGACATATGGCCGTTTATTATGGTAATTGTAAATGATAAGGCAGAAAAAGTTTGCTTTCATCTGATATGGGCAATAGTGTATGTAGTTTTACCTTCTTGCCACAGGATTATATCACCTTTGAGGCTCTGGGCCACAATTAGACAGAAAGCTTGCTTATTTCCTCCTTACAGGACATCACACTGACTTACTACTAGATTGTTAATACTAGGCAGGCTGGGGGCAAAAGAGTAAAAGTATTATACATCTTTGAAATCTTGAAAAAACATGTAAGATCAAGAGAGTGGAAAATTTTCAAGGATCCAGTGGTATACAGAATATGTGTGGTTGTGATTCTAACGTGAGAGAGAGGGGTGCCTGGGTGGCTCGGCCGGTTGAGTGTCTGACTTCAACTCAGGTCCTGATCTCACAGTTCATGGGTTCGGGTCCTGCACTGGGCTCTCTGCTGACAGCCCAGAGCCTGGAGCCTGCTTGGATTCTTTGTCTCCTTCTTTCTCTGCCCTTCCTCTGCTCACGCTCTCTCTTTCACTCTCAAAAATAAAAACATTAAAAAAATAAAAATAAAATGAGGGAGAAAGCATTGTACCTGAGCCCTTGATCAATATGAAGAGGCACTATTTTGGTGGACATCTTTGGATTTTTAGAGGCTTGCTACTGGGTCCCTGTGCAACAATTAACCTTGAGACACCAAGTGACTGCAATCTGAATTGCTCATCATGATCCCGGTGTTATCTGAGACTCCTGGCCCAAGTTGAAAACATAAATATAGAACCAGGCCTGACTGGCCAGACTGACTCATGTCAGAATGCTGTCCCTTACATATATCACCTCATGGGAGTAGTCACAATGACCAATTAACTCAGGTGGAAAAAATTAAAACCATGGTTTACAAATGTTACTTACTGGCTTGAGGTGGATTATTCTAGCATTTACAGCTCACTCAGACACCAGAAGGATAAGGGAAAAGGATAATCCTCACAATGGGCAGAACTTGAACTAATATACTTCATTGTTCAATTTGCCTGGAATCATCAGTGGCTAACGATGTGGTCACCTGACCAGCAACTTGGGAGGAGTAAGAGTAAGACTGGTGACAAGGAAGTTTGAAAAAATGGTATGTGAAAGGACCTTTAGGAACGGACCAGGAGATGTGAATATATCCTATATAGTTGAAAAGAGAAGTAGAGATGACTAAATTCCCTGGTTATAATATGTAAAATTTTAATTAGCTTTGGAGCTTATACTGAAGATTGATAATTGAAACAAACTTGATCCGGCAGTAGTTGAGTGCGGCGGGGGGGGGGGGGGGGGGTGCGGGGGGGAATGTGTATGTGTGTGGAAAATATCACTTATTTCCTCCTCACTCTTCTCTTATAATCCCCTAAACGAATCTAGTCCATCCTCATTTTAGAGATGAGAAAATGTCCAAAGAATTTGCTTGACCTGTCTCAGGCCATACATTAGTGGCATAGCCAAGATGAAACTCAGTCTGCCTTTTAAGTTAGTGCCTCTCCAGAACAGCATATTAATTCTGTAATTGGTAAAAGTCCCATTTAGTGGCTGCTCCATTCTTCCCTGTTACCTAATCTGTAACTCGTCATGACAGAAAAGCACCATTTACCATTCTTTAAAAACTGGAAAACAGAATGGCAGGGGCAGAATAAAAAAGATGAAATATTTGAATGCATATTTGTAATATGTATGTAAGCTTTTCCCCTCAGACTTGAAATGGCCTTCCAGCTATAAGTGGCAAACACTGTGCGAAGCATGTTGTAGTCCTCATGTAATTTAAAGGGAAGGCAGATTAAGTCTTTTAAAAGATGCTGTCTCCAGTTGTAACTTTTCTCTTACCCAAGATTGTACTGTCCAATATGATAGCCAGTAGCCACATGAGGCTACTGAGCACTTGAAATTTGGCTAGTCTGAACTAAGATATGCTGTAAATGTAAAACATACACCAGATTTTGAAGTATAAAAAAAAGAATGTAACACATTTCACTAGTAATTTAAAAATACTAATTGTAGGGGTGCCTAGGTGGCTCAGTTGGTTAGGCATTGGACTTCGGCTCAGGTCATGATCTCGCGGTTCATGAGTTTGAGCCCCATGTTGGGCTCTGTGCTGATAACTCAGAGCCTGGAGCCTGTTTCCGATTCTGTGTCTCCCTCTCTCTCTCTCTCTGCCCCTCCCTGAACATGCTCTGTCTCCCTCTCTCTCTCTTTCTCAAAAATAAATAAAAACATTAAAAAAAATACTGATTGTATGTTCAAATGATAACATTTTGGGAAAACTGGTTAAATAAAATATATTATTAAAATTAATTTCACACATTTCTTTTTACTTTTTTCCTAATGTATCTACTAGAGAATTTAAAATTACATACATAGTTTGCTTTAATTTCTCTTGATCAATGTTGATATAAGGAAATTAAACCAAACCGAAAGGAATTTGCCCAAAGTTCCTGGTAGTTCATTAGACTTGTCAGAATTCTAAAGATATCAGTTTATTCCCGTGAGAAATAAGCCCACCGACCCAATCAAAGGAGAGATGTGGAGATTCAGAGCACAGTGAAACGAGGCTTGCTACTTGCAAGAGTGGGTGTCATAGCCGGCAATTTATCTCCTAGTGTGCAAGTCCCTCCCCTGATTCCTCATTGGCTAAGTACTACAGAGGTTACAGCCTTACCTGGAAGTCGCCTATGCCCATGTAGGGCAAAAAGTACATTCATTGAGGTGATGCAGACTTCAGTTCTTTGGCTCGTGCTCATTGGCAAGCCGGAGAAAATAAGCGCTTGAAAACAAGCCCGCGAAATGGAGAGGGGAAGAAGAGCCAGGAACTGAAGTGTCTAAGGACTTGGGACTCTATTTTGGGGGGTGGTGGTTCATACATATTTCCAATAAGTTGTAAACCTATTGTTAACTAGACAGCACTGCTTTTATTTGTATTTCTGAAAATTAATCATCTCACTTACTTCTCACAATTCCCAAGTCTATGAGCTGCTGAGTTTTTACTGTTGACAAAATTGCCATTCACAAATTGGAATCCTGCACTTTTCAGAAAATACTGGAATGGCAGTGAGCAAGTCGGGGCAGTGTCTAATTCTGTTTTTAACACAGAACAGATTACATTGTTGGCATTTGATAATTTTGCTTTAGAAATCAGGTAGATAAGAGCTCTTTAGCTCTCCTGGGAAGGTATAGTGAAAATGTGCCTTCTGGTTAATTGCTTTGAACACAGAAATATTTACACTGAAAATTTGAGCCTCATATCAGTTTATTATATTCTTTCCAATTTTATTTCACTATAAAATTTTAATTTGTCTGCCTGTAACCATGAATGCAGAGTAGACAATCAATTTATGGGATTCTTTATGATGTGTGATATACAAATTTTAGGTTGGCTATAATTATTCTTTTAGTTATATTCACTAAATAAAACCAATAAATAAATAGAATATACTATCTTAGATATATTACATATAAAATATATTATTCCAATACACACCAGCATGACAAGACCACGGTTAATGCCTTCCTTATCAGAGACCAAATAGGAATCCTAAATTTCCAGAATTTAATGACTTTCTTGGCCTCCTACCTTGTGGAGGGATTCCAATAAAGTACAAACAACTGCCAAGATATAATCATACTATGATTGTCTTTGAAATGAGAGAGATTGTGAGTGTTACATAGGGACAGAGCAACCACATCTTCTAAAATGGACCATAAAGGTCAGTGGTGATGTTCTGTTAGATTAGTGTCTTCTCAAATCTGTTCCTCTGCCTTCTCCTGTGTTGATGGTATCTCCATTTACTCACAGTCCTTCTATACTTCCTCACTTTCATTCCCTGTGTCCAACTGGTCCTTCAGTAGTGCCACGTCTACTCCTGAAATTTCTCTTGAATTCTTCCCTTTTTCAACCAGGTGAGTCCCTTATCAACTTGGCCTCAGATATCTGGAATACCCTTTAAGTGATTAGGTTTCCAGAATAAGGACCTAGGAAACTACTTTCCCATTTTAAATGAAGTTGCACACTGCCACCAGGATACCCCAAAGATCCCAATGCATCACTTCCCTGCTTGAAAACCTTCCAATTAGACCTCTACTACTTACAAGTTGAAGTCCAAACTTCTTAGCATGACATTTAAGGCCCTACATGTTCTAATTTCAGTCTCCTTTTCCGGACTTATGTCCTGCCTTTCTACCACATCCCAGACTAAGAAAACCTAAGTTTAAAAAAAAATCACATAATCAAAAATCCATTAACATTCTGAATTTTTTAAATTGATGATAGTGGGGAACTGAGGATTTATATGTAGTGTAATAAAACTGACATTACTCCAATATAAATCTATTACTTACAAAAAATTTATTCTATGTATTGCCTTTTGTCAAAGAAGTGAGAGTTCTTTTGATAGCAATTGACAGAAATCTAATTTCAATTAGCCTTGGTGAAAATTAGAAATAATTGGCTTATGGATGCCAAGGAAGCATTATGAAGCTAACCTAAGAGATGGGCACGCTGCCGCTGGCCCCAGGAACAACTGCAGGAACTCCATTGCTGTCAAAATTCCTTTTCACAGTTGGTTCGGCTCTCCTCTGTGTGTCAGCTCCATCTGCTCTCATTGCAGACAGGATTTCCCCCCAAACCAGAAAACACGGACAACAGGTCTTTGGGCCAGTATCTTTTAAAAACCATATAACTGACTCTCTTTCTTGACTCCAGCTTGAAAAATCCACAGGAAAGCTTCTGAATGTACTGGCTGAGGCCAGCTGCCTATCCCTGGACCCATCAAGTGTGACCAGGGGAGTGGTGTCAGGTAGCAAAAAAACTTCTGCTTATAGCCATGTGATGGTAGTGGGGAAGTGGGATACTGGTTCTTAGGAAAGAACTTTTGGGGAAGGCAGCATCACTGACATCCACTATGGTAATTCGTCAGTGCTTTGAGTGGAATTAAATCAAAAAAGCTGAAAATCGTAGAATTAATTACATTGAACTTCAATTATAATTACTAACTGATCTAGGCCTGTAGCTGGCTCCACCATTTGTAGGCCTGCTTGCCTACAAATCTGTGTTCCTAATTTGCTTATTCTATCTAGATTTTCTGTTTGTTTTGTTTAGGGTATCCAATCATAATGGTTTCAAATATTGTTCATTTTATTTCCTAATAGTTATAACTTGTGTTTCTGTTTTGTTGCTTCTTTTATAGGCCAGAGCTTCCAGAATCATATAAAATAATCATTTGTATAATCACTAAAAATTTGTAAAATTTTCAGATATATGTATAAAAGTCTAACAGGGTAAGGAACCAGGAAAAGGGTATCTCAATTGAGTGATGTATAGTTTCCTGTTGGAGCTAGAAGGGAACTCAGATACAAGATACCAAAGCTTAACACAAGCCAGGATGCAGAATATGGCATTCCCAGTTTTTAAAGTGTTGGAACAATTTTATATGGGTTGGTGAATGGCTCATGCCCTGAGATATTATCCCTTTACCACCTCTCCACAGTCCAACAACTAAAGGCTTACATCATGGTATAGTAGGGGGATGACTGGTTCCAGCTGGCTGTTTAATATTTTGAATACAGTGATATTAAAACACAGTGTATAATATGACTCCTGGTGGGAATATAGTACCAAACCCCCCCACAAAACAACAACAACAACAACAACAAACACACCACCACAACAAAAAACCTACAAAAAAATTTTTCAAGTTATCTTTAAAAACCAAATTATCCATAAAAATTCTGAAAGCATTAAAGTATTCTAAAAGGAGGGACCAACATTTTTAGAAAAAAGAAAGGAATACAACTGGAAAATCAAAGAAATAAAACTCTGTATTCCTAAATTTGAATTGAAAATATCAGTATGAACTCATAATGCATTTTCCTATTTCTGTTCACTGAAGAGGCCCAGAAGTGAACAACTCCATAGAAGTGAATACTATTACTGCCCAGATTGTGATCCTTAGGGATTCTTAGAGAAATGTATGATTTTAAAACTGGGGCAAGAAATGTATAAGATGAGGCTGGACATCTTGTCATACAAAAAGTGAAGAAGCTGTCAAAGACTACTCCAGGCCAAAGGACTCTGGAGCCAACTTGAGGAGGTTCCTATAATTTGAGCATCAGTAAGAATAACTGCAACTGATCGAACAGATCAAATGTGTTAAACTCCTGAGATCATAATGGTATTTAAAAAAATAGTTTCATCAGTCACCTTTGGAAGATGATAATGAACCAACTCATTATTCTGAAAATTGGTTAGTAAAGGGAGAGAATCAAGCATTTAACCTGACTTTCTTTTATAAACTGTATCTCATGTTTATAAATAGTAGAGTTCAGGAAAGGTATAGAAATAGATATTATAGAAATAGTAGAGTTCAGGAAAGGTATAGAAATAGATATTATAGAAATAGTATAGCTATTAAATGAAGAAGAAAAGATATAACTAGAACACTACTATTTTGCAAACCCCTGATGGAAATAGCAGAAATAGGCAATTAGCATCAAGGATTGTTAACAACAACAACAACAAAGACAATTAGACATCACTGTATCCTGATGGAGATACTCATAACCCTTGTGAAGCATTTTTGTAAAGAAAAAAAAATCTAGTCTGAACCAAATCAAGCCTCTAGACTGCACTAGAAAGTTACAGGTGAGAAAGGGAACAGAGAAACATGTTAATCAATGCCACAAGAATGCAATCATCTCCAGATGTGGAAACTCTTTAGGATGAATACCCAGTTTCTTCAACAAATATATTGCAAGGGTAACAAAGATGGGGGACATGAGGAAACCACAGATTAAAAGAGACTTAAAACACACAGCAGCCATATACAATATGAGGACTTCAGTTTCTGATTTAAACAAACCAATCAATAAAAAATTGGGGAAATTTAAACACTAGGTATTTATGATATTACGAAATCATTGGAGGGGTGCCTGGGTGGCTCAGTCAGTTGAGCATCTGACTTGGGGTCAGGTCATGATCTGACACTCATGGGTTCAAGCCCCGTGTTGGGCTCTGCACTGATAGCTCAGAGCCTGGAGCCTGCTTCAGATTCTGTCTCCCTCTCTCTCTGCCCCTCCCCCACTCTCCCTCTCTCTCCCTCTCTCTCTCTCAAAATAAATAAACATAATAATAAAAATTTTTTTTAAAAAAGAAATCATTGTAAATATCTTAGATGTGCTAATGGTATTGGGCTACGTTTTAAAAACTCTTTCTCTTTAGTGATAAATACTGAATGACTTACAGATCAAATAATATATTTAGACTGTTCCACAAGAATCCAGTGGGCACAGGGATGGGGGGGAAAGTGGGTAGAGAACAGATGAAGGGGAGGGGCTGAGAGGGGCTTACTATTGTGGCTGGGGGATGGGTCACTGGTCTCGACTCTTGGGCAAATTTGAAAATTTCCATAATGAAGAGTCAACAAATAAGTTAAATTATTTAATATTATCAATGGATGTCACATAATTCCCCAATTTTACAGATGGTACAAACTGAGGTCTAGAGAATTCAGTCAGTGGAAAAAACATCTCACTTACTCTACTAGCTGTGTGACCTGGGGTGAGTTACATAACTTCTCTGAATCTCAGTTTTGTCATCTGTATAAAAGGCTGATAAAATTTATCATGAAGGGTTTTGTGAGAATTAAAGGAAATCATACCCGTAAAGTGCCTAGCACAGTGAGCAGAGAGTAGGTGCTCATAAGTGGCAACTGTCACTTACAGCACCTAAGATCACACAGCTTGTAGTGGCACAGTCAGATCTAGAGCACATGATTCCTAACTGATAGTTCTGCCATATTATGTTATTTCTTTTGAGTAACAGTCTTTTAATAAATACCAGTTGAACTGGCGGCACCTGGGAGGCTCAGTGGGTTAAGAGTCCGACTTCAGCTCAGGTCATGATTTCGCAGTCTGTGAGTTAGAGCTCCGCATTGGGCTCTGTGCTGACAGCTCAGAGCCTGAGGCCTGCTTCAGATTCTGTGTTTCCCTCTCTCTCTGCCCCTCCCCTGCTCACGCTCTCTCTCACTCTCAAAAATGAATAAATATTAAAAATAATTAAAAAAAAAAAACAAGCTGAACTGAAAAAAAACCCACCAAAATAGAAATTAATTGGGAATTGACAAGAAGTTTTACCTGAAAAAGATTTATTTCTCCAGATATCACATCATATCACATCATATCATATCATATCATATCATATCATATCATATCTTTGATAGTGGCAAAATGTAGTTTCTCACCTGACAGTCATGGCCTGACAGAGTCCTTCCACAAGTCCACACCTGATTCCATGAGGGCTGGTTTAAATAAAAGAAGTTCCTTTAGGAGGCTTTCTATTTTAAAACGTGTAGCATAGGGCAACTAACTATAGATGGTAATCTGACTTGCCCAAGTCACTGTGCTAGACAGGGGCAAAAGGGATTAGAATGTGTTCCAGGTCTATATGTTTGGTTTCAGTGAACATATCATTTTTAGATGTTGACACGTTAGGGAGGATGCCAGAAACCAGCCAGCCTGACGGCAGGGCCCGGGTGTGGACGGATCAGGACTGCAGGGCGGCCCACCAACAGTGAAGCTTCTTGTACTCCTGCTTTTATGTAATTTGGCCTTAATAAAAGTACCTGGGGAATTGTCTGTTGGGGAACTGCCCTCGACAGGCCCCCTGGGAAAAGAACCATTGGGGAAGGAAATAAGGTTCCGCAAGGAAACTGTGCGGCCCTACATCTAGCCCTTGCCACCCCCTATAAAGACTCCTCTACCTAAAGGAAGGATAGCCCCATACATTTCCCAGCCAAGGAAGGAATAAATGGATTTAAAAGCCCCACTCCGGCAACTAAGGAGTGAATCTGTGGGCACAAGATACTCCAACCCCTAGGCCCACTTGGCCCCCAGGAGGCATTCCAGGTGATGACTGAACCTAGTGGGTTAAAGTACAGAACGGTTCATTAGTTCCCAGGTGCATTGTCTCTCTGAGAATGCATAAGGCGTGGGTTCCTAACGCCCTCTTGGCCTCCTCCTCACACTCAGATCGAGGCGAACACTTGTTCCTCAAACCACAAGTGGTTCAGGAAAACAACTAAGAGGTCATGTCCTGTAACTGTTCCACTTGAGGTGTTGAGAGATAGATGACCTTTCATGAAAACAGCAAAGCAAATGCTTTATAGATTATAGATAAACGTAGATACATAATGAACATAATGAAAATAAAGTAAGAAATTAATCAATAAGCAAAGGGCAGGAGGGAATGTTATGAGAAAATAACCATGTTATTCCTTAAAAGGTGATTACACATAGGAACATTTTTAGAATTAGGTAATGCCAGAAAACAGGCGACGCACGCTACAAAGAAATTGCTAACAAATATATAATGCCACGTTTGCCACAATAAAGTGGCCAGTCCAACACACTGCTGTTGTCTGTGTCCATTTTTTTCATTTTATTTTATTTTCACTTTGTTGCCGACGCCATTCATCCTTCAGGAACCCCTGGACCTGCTGGAGCAGGATTCCGGCAGGGGGATGATTTCCATTGCAAAGCATACCATGCACATTATTATCCTTCTAAGAATCAACAATAAGCCATGTTCAATTTATTGGCACACAGGTTACTTCTTTTCCTTCTTTTTTTAAGATATTAGTTTTAGCAGATGCCCCTGCTATTTTAAACTTATCACTTTTTTTTTTAATGTTTATTTATTTTTGAAAGAGAGACAGAGAGACAGAGAGTGAGCCAGGGAGGGATAGAGAGGGAGACACAGAATCCGAAGCAGGTTCCAGCCTCTCAACTGTCAGACCAGAGCCTGATGTGGGGCTCAAACTTATGAATTGTGAAATCATGACCTGATCTGAAGTCGGATGCTTAACCAACTGAGCTACCCAGGCACCCCAAAACTTCTTATCATCTGATTTGGGAAAGAACAATGGGACTTTAAATGTGCACTACACCCAATGTTATGTATTTATTGGCATACTTGGTTTGTTCTGTAGTTTTATAAACTTCTTCTTTCTTCTTACCTAGTGATTTTGGCAACCGTTTGTAAGAAGGGCAAAGAGGACAGGATGTCTCTATTCTCTGCAGTTCTTTGTGGTAGCGAAGGAGAACACATGATGAAATTGATGAACAGAACCGATAAAGCTAAAGAATTTTGCCCCAGTCTATCACAATGGAAAAGATCAATTTAGTTTAATAGACACCTAACATTGTGTTAGATAGATACTGAGATACAGAGAGGATTCAGACAATATTTTAGTTCAGTGTACCTGCCCTCAGCACAGAATTTAGAAGGTTAGGTAGATGGGTATCAAAACAACTGTGACTAAAAAAAAAAAAAAAAAAAAAACACACAAAAAAAAACAAAACCAGAATATAACTGCCTAACAGGGGTAAATACAAAATGCTTTGGCAAGAAGAGAGAAGCTCTGACAAGATTAGGTGGGATTTCAGAGAGAAAGTGGCATGTGATTGGGACCGTGACAGACCTTGCTTCATCTGCCTGAGAATCAGAATTCAAGACCTGCCACCCAAAACTCTTAGTGATTTCAGTATATAAAGAACTGGGAAATGGCCGTGTGCGCTCTGAGAACACTGGTATGGCTGCAACTGCCAGCTGCAATTCCACCTGAGGGCTCTTTCTTGCCTTTTGGAAACAAAATATAAAGCACAGAGGATAAAAATTAGCAAGCCAAATCAAAATTAAGAGTAACAACACAGGGGCGCCTGGGCAACTCAGTTGGTTAAGTGTCCAAATCTTGATCTCAGCTCAGGTCTTGATCTCAGGGTCATGAGTTCAAGCCCCATATTGGGCTCTGTGCTGGGCGTGAAGACTTCTTGAAAACAAAAAAGTAATAACAACAGATGATACAATAAGAACAGGGTGGTTTCTCTCTGCTCAGAACTAGTGTGTCAGGAAAGGTGCTATGTCCATCTGTAGGACACAAGTGTGGCCATTCATTCAACAAATATTTAACAAGCCCCTCCTTGTGCTGGGCACTGTGATAGATACAGGGGATAGAGCAGTGAACAAGACCACCATGGTTTCTGACTTCACTAAGTTTATATTCTGACTAAGGAGACAGTCTTTAAACAACAGCTAAGTATAGAATTGCAACTGTAATAAGCATTGTGAAGGAGAAGTGCAAGATGTTAGGAGAGCTTCTGACCAGGGCCCTTATGTATTAGGGAAGTTGTCCCGAAGAAGTGACATTTGAGCTGAACCCTGAAGAAAAAGCAGGGTTGTGGGGGCAGGGGGAAACAAGACTGGTGGTAGCACCAGTGTGGGTGGCCCACAGTGAGAAGTCTAAGGAGGTGGGTGAAAGCCTCTTTGTGCATGGCACTGGGGGCCACACCATGATTTGGGTCATTACCCTTGCACACCAGGAAGCAATGCATTTTTTTTTTTTAAATTTTTAACGTTTATTTATTTTTGGGACAGAGAGAGACAGAGCATGAACGGGGGAGGGGCAGAGAGAGAGGGAGACACAGAATCGGAAACAGGCTCCAGTCTCTGAGCCATCAGCCCAGAGCCTGATGCGGGGCTCGAACTCCCGGACCGCGAGATCGTGACCTGGCTGAAGTCGGACGCCCAACCGACTGCGCCACCCAGGCGCCCCAGCAATGCATTTTTGAAAGGTCGTTCTGAGTGCAGAATAGAGAAAGGACCAAAGTGAGACAAATAGGTGTAGAAAGGCCAGTCAGCAGGTTATTGAGGCCTGTCTGCTAAAGTCCAGGCAAAGAAATGAGGGTGATTTGGACTAGGGTGAGAGACAGTGAGATGGAGAGAGAGTCCAGAAGAAAGGGAGGAGGATGGCACGATCTGAAGAGAGCATGGCTTGACAAGGTCAGATAGTGTATGTGTATAAGTCGGGACCAGATTTTATATCAAGTCTGCACTGTTTTTAGTTATACTCTCCTTCTCTTCATGCCAGAATCCCCACACTCCCCAAAAAGCCCCCAAGTCAGACCAGAACTTCAAGAATCAGTCATTCTTTTCCTAATCCCCATATACAGAAACTGTGCAAGATTTGGCTTGTGGGGTCACACCCTAGGCTTTCTCACTCCTTTCCCAGAATCTTGTGCTCAACTTTATTTATTTAATATAATTTATTGTCAAGTTGAAGAACATACAGTGTATATAGTGTGTTCTTGGTTTTCAGGGTAGATTTCTGTGATTCATTGCTTACATACAACACCCAGTGCTCATTCCAGCAAGTGCCCTCCTCAATGCCCATCACCCATTTTCCCCTCTCCCCTGCCCCCCTCATCAACCCTCAGTTTGTTCTCTGTATTTAAGAGTCTCTTGTGGTTTGCCTCCCTCCCTCTCTGTTTGTAGCTAATTTTTCCCCTTCCGTTCCCCCATGGTCTTCTGTTAAGTTTCTCAAGTTGCACATATGAGTGAAAACATATATATCTTTCTCTGACTTATTTCAATTTTGTGCTCAACTTTAAACAGAAGCAATAGTCAAGGATGCTAGGAAGATATAAGAGGAAAAAGGAAACCTGCAATCAGCTAGAAAGAAAACAGAAGCTAAGTAAATGTGGGTAAACTGAATGCACTGAGTTGGAAAAATATATTAATATGAGTTCCCCAGCCTCCCTGTCTTGAGCGGAGATGAAATCACCCTTTAGAGGGAATGTTAGCTGCAACCATGGTTGAGGCTCTTATCTGCTGGAGCAACACCTAGTACTAGGCTTGGACCTTGTAGTCACTTAGTTAATATTTGCTGAATGGAAGCATGATTACAACAAAGTGTAAAGGCTGCCCCAAGATCCTGAAGGCTATGTATTCTCAGCACAATTTACAGTCCTCAACTTCTATCATTTTATGGTAGATAGGAGAAGGAAATAGGGAACACATAGAAGCTTGGTTGCTGTTGTGGTAACAGGAACTTTGTGGCATATGAAGTAAGTTTTGGGCCAGGAGTTCTAGTAATAACTAGCTGACCAACTCTGTGTCTTTGCTTTCTTAAAGTAAGGAGATTATATCAAATGGGCTCTAAATGTAATGTTTAGTCTAATGTAGTACAGAAAAGAAGGCCCCAAAACTCACTATATTGGGGAGGGTAAAGAAAAGAAAGCAAACCAGTTACTGGAGGCAACTGGAAAGGTTTCCCTCCTATATTTCAAAATGCTCAAGTGAACATTTTTTTTTAAATTTTTTAATGTTTATTCATTTTTGAAAGACAGAGAGAGACAGAGCATAAGCAGGGGTGGGGCAGAGAGAGGGGGGGACACAGAATCTGAAGCAGGCTCCAGGCTCTGAGCTGTCAGCACAGAGACCGATGTGGGGCTCGAACCCACCAACCGCGAGATCATGACCTGAGCCGAAGTTGTACGCTCAACCAACTGAGCCACCCAGGTGCCCCTCAAGTGAGCATTCTTACGTTTCAAAATGCTCAAGTGCACATTCCAACATTTCAAAATTCTCAAGTGCTCATTCCTCTCTCTGGGCCCCTGACTAGGAAGGGGTTCCTGTTACCTGTTTTTGTTCATACCAGTAGCTATTATTGTCTAAAACAAGTATTTTCACTTCACTAAAGTCCTTTTTCCCAACAACTTTCCTTACAACACAGGAAACCCAGCCTCCTTGCCAAGGACCTGGGTCCATCTCAGTTTCTTCAGCTCTGTACAGCCTGTGCCCTTACCCAGGGCGGCCAAACCTCCAGCCTCCTTTCCAGGCACATCAGTCTTTAAGGTCCAAGGGGGAAAATTTTCTTTTAACCTTTAGCAATAAACATGATTTTATAATTTCTAATGAATTCTATTCTATGTGAGAATGAGCACAGGTATGGTGAAACTGGCCAGGGATCTCTATGCATATCTGCTCTTGAAAACAGTGGCCTCTGTAGCTAGGGGAGCTCACTGGGCTTTAGGCTACAAGTAATAGATAACTGAGGCCCTGGCAAGCTTAACTGTTCCAAAAGAACAGTTAATATTTCATCAAGGTAGAAATTAATGGCTAGTGATAACATGTTATAACCTTTTTATTTGAAACACTAACGGGCAAGCATTTCCCTTATCTTTTTTTTTCTTTCTTTCTTTAATTTTTTAAATGTTTTTCATTTATTTTTGAGAGACAGACTGTGAGTGGTGGAGGGGCAAAGAGGGAGACACAGAATCTGAAGCAGGATCCAGGCTCTGAGCTGTCAGCACAGAGGCTGATGCGGGGCTCAAACTCACAAGCCATGAGATCATGATCTGAGCCAAAGTCCAACACTTAACTGATTTTTTTAAATAGAAACTCTTATCTGAGGAGTCAGCAAGCATAATTCTCAAAAAGGGATTTTGACAAAGAGCCTTTAGGTAAAAATGTAATTATCATGGGGTGCTTCAGTGGCTCAATTGGTTAAGTATCCAACTCTAGGTTTTGGCTCAGGTTATGATCGCATGGGTTTTTGAGATCCAGCCCTGCCACGGGCTCCAGGCTAACAGCACAGAGCCTGTTTGGGATTCTCTCTCTCCCTCTCTTTCTGCCCCTTCCCAGCTCTCTCTCTCTCTCTCAAAATAAATAAATATGAACTTTAAAAAAAAAGAATAGACAATAGCCATAGTCTCCTCATTCCATTGGTCAGAAAAAATTATGATTGCAGGGCATCTTTGGTCATCAGAAATCCTTTCAAGATCTTCTGCAACAGAAACATGAAAAACTCCCAGTAGACACAAATTTAAGAAACCAGAAAGCATTAAACTGGCTTTATTTGGATCAGGCCTATTGGAGTCTAGTTAAATAGCAATATACTGGTTTGCCCTAAGTTTTTCCAATTGGGTTTCCATGGCAATTCTGCAAATTTTCTGGTTTGTCAATAGCAACTGCCTTTGAGTTGACAATTAATGTAATTACAATGGACCTGAAATTCTAAAGACATATTCACCCTACTTGGATGAAGTTCTCTTGTCAGGGTCAGAATAGGGTATTTGGCACCAAATCAGCTTCCACAAAAAATCATCTAGAATTGTGCTAATATCATATCCATTAGCCAAATATAGCTATTTAAATTAAATAAAAATTAAAAATTTGGTTTCTGAATTTCAAGTGCCATATTTCAAGTGTCAATAACCACATGGGGCAGTGTAGTTATAGAACATTTCCAACATCATAGAAGTTTTGTTGGATAGCACTGATCTAAAAGAATCCTTTATTTATAAATATATCAATTACTAATTCAACCTGTAATTCATTTAAATTTAGCCTCACTTTTAGCCTCACTACAAAAACTGAAAAAAGCACCTCTCCACCTCTTAAAAGGGTTCATTAATATTATATCTCTTCTAAGGCTTGTAGTAATTGGAATGGTCTTTCTGTAAGTTGTTAAAAAGTTAAAACTATATTCAAATGTAGCTCTAAGTAGAGAGAGAAGTAGTCCTTATTAGTGAAGCTTGGGGAATGCCCATATTAAAGACATAATCCACATTGTTCCTGAATTTGAAAGACTCCCGGACAAAGGCTCTCTGTACCTCGTATTAATTTAGGGAACTGCAGAAGATCATTTTGTCTTGCTTTAAATATGCCTTTTCTACCTACTTATTGATGTATGTTCCTTCAACAGGGAGAAAAAGCTTTTATTAAACAATTACATATAAAGATTTAGTACAAATATCCTTGGGAGAAATACTCTAAGCTGTAATGACTCCTATCTACCATTGGAAATGGAAGAGAAATTTCAAAGTTACTAAATTCCTAGATTGAGGTGGAACGATTGAGAAGAGAAGGATCAGAAGAATGGTATGGAGTAAGGATAGGTTTTTACTGCTCAATTTTGTGAAAGCTTGGCCTTTGGCATTTAGGGAATATATAATGACAACTGAATTGACAGAGTATTCAGCTCTGGTTTCTGTTTGCTTTGAAAGTGGGGTCCTCTTAGACCGTCAAGAAATTTACTGATTGTTCTCAGCATGAGAATGGTCAACACTGGTTTAGGGTGGGATCTTAAAGATGCAGTTGGCTCTTGATGACATTATATTACAGAATTTCAGAATGAGGAATTTTGGGTAGCATCTGGTCTACTCCATTAAACCATGAATTTGCAAATTCTATTCTTTTAAATCTCAGGAGGCATTTCAGGGATATCACAGAATTTTACCTGAATTTCATTTCTAAGCTGTTAAACCCAGAAGACTAGACTAGATACTTCCTATGTGTCATCTCTGGTCTCCACCACATGGCAAAACACCTACTAATGTTTGTGGAACTGCTGAGTTACAGTCCCCTACTTTATTTTTTTTTATTTTTTTTTCAACGTTTATTTATTTTTGGGACAGAGAGAGACAGAGCATGAATGGGGGAGGGGCAGAGAGAGAGGGAGACACAGAATCAGAAACAGGCTCCAGGCTCTGAGCCATCAGCCCAGAGCCCGACGCGGGGCTCGAACTCACGGACCGCGAGATCGTGACCTGGCTGAAGTCGGACGCTTAACCGACTGCGCCACCCAGGCGCCCCGACAGTCCCCTACTTTAAAGATAAAGAAAATGAAGGCTAGGGAAATTAAATGCTACCCCTAAGGTCACAGAGTTAGGTAACAGTAAGACAGTAGTAGGACAAAATCTCCTGTGTGTACTTTCCACTCCACTCTGCTGATTGCTCACGACTGCTTTCTTTCTTCAAATACTTAGTTCTGGAGGCTGGTACAACTCCCCACAGTTTAACTGGGTGCAATTATTGTTTCTCTTCTATTTTTGCATGTTTTATTCATTTCTTGTTCAGCAGTGTTGAAATTATCAAATGACACTGTTTTTCTTGTACTGAACAAACAGTGTAACATTAAAGAAAAAACAAATACTAGAAAGGAATACAACAAAATATTATCAGCATATCTTTCTGGATGGTGAAATTATAAATTATTTTTATTTTCTCCCTTGTCTTTTTTGGCACATTCCAATTTTTCTATACTGAACATTAATTTAACAACCTCTTCTGGAAGAATCTCTTCTGAAAGCCACTTCTTAGTAACTCTAAGAAAGGGGGTTTCAGGAGGCCCAAAGCAGTCAGGGAAGGCTTTTCCTTCATGTCTCCCACTTCCCTGTGCCCCTGTCTCTCCATCTGTTGTCTCCATTTTTCTTTCTCTCTTCCTCCTCTTCCTTCTCCTCTCCCTCTGCTCCTTTTATTTTTACCACCTTTTCTCCCTTTCTCCCTCCCTGCCTGCTATTGAATTTAGTGATGTAACAGATGGATGGGCCCTTTAATGTTAAGATCTTAGTATATAGCCCTCAGGGATTGTACCATGAGACTATGGGAAAATAAACTTCTCACATTTACTACTGTTAATAACAATTTTTACCACTGCTACCAATAAAATTATTGTAACTATAACCATTCCTTATTTTCATATCATGATACTCATAAAATAATGTTTCCATCTGATATATATCTGGTTTGATGTAGGGCCACCTTATGAAGAAGGGGAGCAGGTATTATTTCTATTTTTCAGATGAAGAAATAAGACTCCAAGAGGTTGGCCTGCCTATAATAGCACAGGTAGCCAACCGTTAGTTTGGGACTAGGACCTGAATTCTGGTAGCTGTTTTCTTTTAGATGGAGTTGAAACTGGATTACTGTAATTTTAAGTTATGGTGAGCGGTGTCCAAGAAAAAAGGTTTGTGTTTAAAAATAAGTGCAAATGTAGATAAAGGAAGTGGTGCCTAACCAACAATTCTTTATACACTTGGCAGATGTGGTTGACGTGGCTTTTGTCTCATCTCACCTCTATAGGCTATTCCTAAAGTAGTCTTTGGTTGCCTCTACACGTTTGAGGCTTTTTTTTTTTTTTTTAAATTTTTAAAGAGAGACACAGCATGGGCAGGGGAGGGGCAGAGAGAGGGGGAGACATAGAATCTGAAGCAGGCTCCAGGCTCTGAGCTTGGTCAGCACAGAGCCTGACCCCATGAACTGTGAGATCATGACCTGAGCTGAGGTCAGACACTGGACTGAGCCACCCTGAGCCACCCAGGCATGCCACACATGTTCGAGTTTTAAGATGGAAGCCTGGGATTTAATCAGGCAAAAACATACACAGGGAATGGAGTTTACTATAAAACAATAAAATATATATATATATATATATATATATATATATATATATATTACAAATTTGTTACTCTTGGGTTTCTTTATGTTAAAAATAGGCTTTTAGGGCAAAGAGGCATAAGTGAGGCAATGTCAGTGAGTGAAGGACAATGAAGATGCAGAGGTTAGAAAAAGTTAGGAGACAGCATTGGTGCCTCAGGGCCTTGCCCAATCATCTTGGCCTTACTACTGTGTGGGGAAAATGCTTAGGAATTCCCTGAGCTTGCACCAATGGGTTAACAAGGCATAAAGAAATAGAAAGCCACAGGATGTACACATACCAGATTAGGTAAAACAGATTAGGTGAATAGGGCAAAGATCCCCAGTATAGGACAAAGGTATAGGAATAAGAAATCTCAGGATGGAAACATCCAAAATTAGGTAACCAAGATTAGGTACTAAGGGTAGAAGTACACCCCCCCTCCTCCCTACCCCCCCCCCCAGCACCTTAGTACAATAGCAGAAAGCTGCTTTCACAGGAAGGAGGGACCAAAATAGGCAAACAGGTAAACAGGGCTATAGACCACAGAAGGGCAAAGTTGCCCAGAGCAGAGCTAATTAGCAAAAGAAAGGTGCTTTGTTGACCCTGAGGTAGCATGCTCTGTCTTGTCCCCTAGGCTAGCTAAAATAAAATGATGTGGCACCTCATGCCTGCAGTAAACAACCAGCTGCCTGGCACCAGGACTTTGTTTTGTATTGACCCAAACCCCTAACATTGCATATGTTCAAAATCCCCTTTCCCCCACGCGCATGAGTTAATGTTCACGATATCATTGTCTCTTTGTGCACATCCATCACGCTTATAAGCCTTCTGATCCTAATAAAAACAGAGCAAGGACCCTTACTCGGGGCTCTTGTCTCCTCCTGGATATTAGCCTCTCTTGCATTTCAATCCTGCGTCTGCTCTCTTGCTGGACAAGAGAGAACTCCAGACCCAGAGTCTACGACAGATATTGAACCTGGAATAATTTTGCTGTAATCTGTGAGGCTGGCTCCAGGCAAGTTTGAGAAAGAAGGAAACGTTTGTTATTTTGTAGTTTTTCCAGGTACTACCTCCCTCTATATAGCCAGAAATCCTTTCTAGACCCCTTATGCAATCTCCTAATCACTCCTAAGGGCTCTACCAGTAACCCTTTACCCACTCCATGCCCTGAAAGTATTTTAGGCCTTTTCTCCTTTTCCATCGTGGTTTCACTGCCAGATAACTGTGCTCCAGTGCCCAGTGGTACCATTGTGTTACTCTGATTATACCTCAAGTGGCTGTGTTATCTTTATGCTCGTATTTGTAGGAAACTGTGAGATAGCTTTGTGTTCTCTTTCTACTTTCTCTGTGTGCCAGTAACTTGGTGTGTACAATCTTGAACTATTGCCTTTAGGTGATAACTTTTAAGTCCAAAATCAACATGTCTGGAAATTAGACTTATGGTTTTCACCCAAACTTGATCTTCCTTTTGTGGTCTGTCAATTCATTTCTCAGTAGAGTAGGCTTGATATTTGCTCAATTTTATATAGCAAGAGCCATATTTCCAAAATTTCCCTCATATCCCTAGATTTCTCCAATTCCCTCAATTGGAATGAATCGCTCTCTTACCTCTGTACCTTGGAGCCCTTTGCTCAGATCTATAGGAGAGCAAACCGAATTGTATCTACTGGTGGTCACTTCTGAGGATGTGTGCATCTCTTCTCAAAGAGCCTGCAAGACATAACCTATCTTTTCTCTGCCCTGTTATCTAGGTCCTAGTATAGCAAGTGGGGGAGCTAGTGGAATGGGCTGGAGTGTCACAGGTTATAGGAATTAGTCTCTAGTAAAGCTTGTTCCTCAACTTAGCTAGGCTCTCAAATGTGTCCTTAGGAAGAACTCTCCCCCATTCTTCTCTGCAGGTATTCCGATTGTGAGTATGCTGTTCTTTAGACATCCCTACCTGCCACTCCTTGGCTTACTCTCAGGAAATAGCCTTGCCTTCATTCTGAAAATTGAGAACACTGAGGAAAAACTTCCTTCCTACACAGTACTCGTTAGGCCAGAGATTTTTTTTTTTTTTTTTACCCAACTGTGCATCTTTACTATATGATGAGATGCCTTTTCTCTCTCTCTGTACTGTAATTTCTTCATCTGTAAAATTGAGATAATATTAGTACCTTTTCTAAGTGGTTATTTTAAGGATTAAATGAGACAACCTATCTAAACTACTTAGCACAGTGCCCGGCACAGTGAATATTAATTAATGTTGCTACTAATAACTTTCTTTCTTACCACCTACAACTTTTTCTCTTAGCCCATCTTTTCTTCTTTTTTTCTCTTTCTATCTGGGGCTAATTCCACCTCACCTGTGATTTGTTCCCTACTCTGTCTTCTCAGCTATGAAGCACCTCTCACCCCACTGCCCTGTTTCTTAATCTTTCCTCTCTATTGACTTCTCCCTCCACATACAAAGAGGTTCCAATTTCTTCATCTTAAAATAACCCTCCTTCAATGCTGCAACTCTTTCCCCTCCCTATATTACTCCCAACCTTTTCCAGCCAATTTTCTCAAAAGGCCAGTGTACACCTACTGTCTCTACTTCCTGACAGTCTCAATTCACTGCAATCCCAATTCCTTCCATTTCCTTGATAACACTCTTGCCAATGTCCCTAATAACCTCATGATTGCTAAATCTGGGGGCATTCTAATGTCTTCCTCTGGAGTTCTGATGTTTCTGGTCAACCCATCTTTGAAATTCTCTCTTCTCCCTCTGCTTCTGTTTTTCCACTTTGTTTGGGGTTTGCACATCCCTGGCCAGTTCACCTTAGTCTCCCTGTGGGCCACTCTTTTCTACTCCATGTTTAAATGGAGTATCTTCCTTGTTCTTGGTCCCAGTCCTCTGTTCTCCCTCCATTCCTCAGTGACCTCACCTATCTAGAGGTCTCAGCCACTACTTTTCTCCTGATGACTGGAACATCTCTATTTCACATCTGAGGTTCTCTACAGGTTTCTTTACCACACGACTCCTCTAAGACATCAGTGCTAATGAGCTTTGTGGCTCTTTGGCAGAGGGAATGACAGTGTCCAGGGTTTCTCATTTATTTGACCATGAAAACTTGTTTTTTCTTTCTTTCTTTCTTTCTTTCTTTCTTTCTTTCTTTCTTTCTTTCTTTCTTTCTTTCTCTCTTTCTTTCTTTCTTGGAGAGTCTTGCAGACTAGTGCTCTGGGAAGCACACTTTGAATGATGTTCCATTCCTTACTATTCCCAGTCTGATTTATCGGTGTTTTCCTCTGGGTGCCCATAGGCATTTGCACACATTCTATTCTATCCTCACCACACTGTACTTCTTGGAATCTCCCACCTGCAACTTGAAGGCAAGACTTGTATCTCTTTGTATCCATTGCACAGTGCCTGGCACACAGTTTGCATGAAAATACCTGATGAGTGAATGATGCAGGAATGGATGGTAACATACTTCTTCCTCCTGTAGCACAGAATATTATACAGCACATTGAAGGTGGTACTAATTGGGCAGTACTTGATCCTGAGGGTTGGTCTTGGATGAGTCTTGTGTTAAAGGCTATAGCAGCTGAAAGAAAATATGAGACAAACTCTCTTTCCTCAAGGAAGGCAAAATAAATTCAAATAAAGCCATGTGAAAATATTTAAGGGTTAACCTGTATGGATGTAAGTATTATGGGTACTCTGAGTTTGTAGAGGTCACTGAAGTCTGGAGAAGTCAGAGTTGCTAAAGGGTTTTATATATGGCACCTTAGTAAGATTCTTCTGGCAGTAATGTAGGTAAGAATAATTAAAAAGTGGGCACCTGGAGAAAGTTATAATGACCAGGAGTGAGGAGATGTGGCCCAGCATAAACTGTGGTGGTGGGAATAGTGAAGAAAAGGCAATTCCTTTGCTGCTATAACTTGGTGATGGTCAGAATGGAAGTGGAAGGACTGGAGACAAGTAAAAGATGGTTTTCAGGTTTCTATCTGAGCCTGAGAAGAACAGTGGCAGCACCAGCAGATTTGAAGAAATTATTTATTGCAGGTGCAGCCAATGCATGCACTTGGAAGTTGCAACTCTAGAATATAGTGAGAAGACTGTAAAACTAATTACTATGCAAGGTATAGACCATACAGAGATTGTAAATGTAACGAGTATATCCAAGAAGTGAGCTGACATCACTGACTTGATAAGGTCTGTAGAAAATAATGACTAATAGCTGGCATAAATTTCAGACCAGGCTTGCTAAAAATGTTATGCATGACAAACCATGAAAACAGTAATGAGAGAACAGTTCATGATTTCACATAAGCAAGCAGTAATCCATTTTGTGATCCACTAATCTTGCTGTTTGCTGCAAGTTCTCTGTCTCCCCAGCCAGGAGAGAGATTAATAGAACAAAACATGTCTTGACCGGATATGTCTTCAAAATACTTGGTATTTCCATGATAATTCAGTACAATGAAATCTGCTGGCACTGTAAGTTAATACTTAACAGAACTACTTGAGTAAATTAATGAAACAAAACCCAGTATGTTTTAAAGCCCAAGACACAGGTTAAAAGCAATGCAAGTGAGGTCTGGCTTTGCTGGAAACTCAGACTTTCAGAGTCCTGAATTGAACCTTATTAACTCTGACTTTGCGCTTTTCATCTAAGCTTCTTTTTCATCGTTTGTTGAACACCCCCAGCATGCTTACACCCACTAAGAGCATGCCAAGGATGCAGTCTTAGAAGGTCACTTCTAAAAAAAAAATGGAAAAATGTACAAAGATGGTTCTTTCCTGGATTTAAAAAAAAGCTGAAAGAGGATAGTGAGGATTATTCATGAAATCTAGGGTGGGAAATTTATACCTAAACTCATAAAATTTACGTATAAAATCTGTCCATTTATACAAATACGACATTGTGTTCAAATCTGTCTATAATGTTGCCAATTCAAGTAAAATAGCAAGGGCAGAGCTGTTAATATCTCATCATCCACCATATACAACTTTCCTATCATCTTCTCAAATGAGAAATACAGGAGTACCTTTGGAAGCATCGTAGTTCTTTCCATGTGCTGAGTTCCTTCCTTTCCTTTTTCCAACATTCTTATAAATCTGCACCCCTACCCTCCCTTCATCCTAACCAAGAAGTAATGGACTCGTTGCTTCTTCTGTTCTACCATTTGTATATCATTAATTCTCGTTCTTTCATGCAGGGAATGAGCTCACAAACCTTGGTCACCCACCTTGATTATGGGTTCCACGTATAGAAACACTGAATTTATATGTGCACATTGAGTGTGTGCAGTAGGTTTTCTAGGTCTGTTTATAAGGGTCAGTTATGCACAACTGACTGAATTTATGGCTAAAAGAAAAAGGTTTGATTACACAGATTAAGCTTTAGTCTCATATTCAAATGTTAAGAATATGCTCCCATGACCTTCATCCAGGACATTAATAATTACACTTCAGATTGACCATTTTGGGCCACCATTCACCAAATTATTCATTAATGATCACTGTTCTTTGGGTGCTGGCCTTGGTTATTCATATCTTGAGCACTTACTCTATGGGACCTTAAAATTAAGTCAATGTGTCCCAAAGGGATATAAGTAGGTGTCGGGGGAAATCATTCTATGGATGAACACACTGTATTATACAAAGTTGCAAAGAATTTCAGAACCTTTAATAAGTAAATGGGCAATGTGACTTTTCAAGGCAGCAGAATTATAGTGGGAAGTGTTTCCCAAATTTATGACAGGAGAACTATATAAACATGCTCTGTCCCCAGAAGAACTAGCATCCTACAGAATTTACACTGGGAAACCTCCAACTATCTAAATTTCCAAAGTGGCAGATCCCTGCAATCCACATTCTTTTCCCCTCTTCTGCCCAAGGGAAAAATGTAGAACATTCCATAGGCCTCTGGAAAATGCCAAATGGTTGTTTGGTGTTGGGCCAACTTTCAGTCAGGCACCAGAACCAGATGTGTAACTACCAAACTGGAATGGTCACCTATTTAATTAGTTCTAGGGGAGAATGAAGGAATCCAGACTCAATGTAGACAGTTTTATCAATACACTTGGTGTGTGTGTGTGTGTGTGTGTGTGTGTGTGTGTGTGTGTACTTTACAACTGTATGGAATCTTCAACTTAAAAAATATTTTATATTAAATTTCCCATTTAGGGGCGCCTGGGTGACTCACTCAGTTAAGTGTCCCAACTTCGGTTCAGGTCATGATCTCACGGTTCATGAGTTCAGGCCCCACATCAGGCTCTGTGTTGACAGAGTCTGGAGCCTGCTTCTGATTCTGTCTCCCTCTCTCTGCCCCTCTCCCACTTGCTCTCTCTCTCTGTCGCTCAAAAATAAACATAAAATTTTTTTTTTCCATTTAGCACTCTAGATACTTCAACACTCTAGCTTAAGGCTAAAGCCAAAAGCTTTGCCTAAACCAATTAGCAATTATTAGTCATAGGCTGAGAAAGGGAATGTGAAATAGAATATAAAGATTTATTAGTTTTTCTACAATCATATTAAATATTTGTGAGCATTTGAACTGTGGCTGAAGCAGACTTACCTGTTATTTTTCTCTTATTTGGATAGCCTGTTATTATGTTATAAAATGAACCTATTTGGTGTCATTTCTCTTGAAGAAGTCATTTTAATTATTATCTTAGCAAGGAATTGGTACTTTCCTGATGGGTTAATATATTATTTTATTTTATTGATTTGTTTCAGTATTATTATTTTTTTTGAGAGAGAGAAAGAGCAAGTGAGAAAGGGACAGAGAGAGGGAGAGAGAGAGAGAATCTCACAAAGGGCGGGGGGGGGAAGTGGGGGAGAGGGAGAGAGAGAGAGAGAGAGAGAGAGAGAGAGAGAGCACAAGAAGTGGGGCTCGTGTTCACCCGAAGCAGAGCTTGTACTCACCTGATGGGGGACTCGAACTCACAAACTGTGACATCGTGACCTGAGCCAAAGTCAAATGCTTAATGGACTGAGCCACCCAGGCACCCAGTTTTAGTATTTTTATGTATATCAAAACTAAAATAAACTGGGATTGTCCTTTCTCTTCTTTTTAGCGTTAATAGCCTTTTGCTAGTTTTAGGAAGCCTTGTTTATCTTCCAAGGGGTAAAATAGAATGAAAACAACATGTTCTTAAGAATACTGATATTTTTACAGGACTATTAACTTTGAACAGTACTTTCATTTGCACTACTTCAACCGAATTTAACAATAGCGCAACAGGGAAACAAGATTAAGATCTCTACCCAAAAGCTAAGTACTGTGAATAAAGGTAAGGAAAAGAAGAGAGCACAAGCAGTACTCGTGGAGCTTCAATCCAGGTCTTCTGACTCAGAGTTTTGAGTTATCTCTATAAAAACATGTTTCTTTCCCTCTCTAGTATTGCCAGCTGTATAACATCAGACCCTCATGCTAAATATGATCAGCAGTTAAAAATAGACATCAGCCATTGCCACCCCTGATCCAATGTTTGCTTTCTACTCTATTTCACCAAAGCCAACTGCTGTACCTAACTAAATTATTTTAAGATTTAGAGATAAAACAACCACCACCTAGAAACCATTAAAAAAGAAAAACAACATGGTCAATTATAATCACTTTTCCTTCTTTGTTTTGGGGAGTATGTGTGAGATTTTCCTCTCTCTTCCTCTAATATATACAATTGAAGAATGGTTTTCCTCTTTATATCCATTTTAAATTGCATCTTATTTCTTACTTATCTTTCTCTCATCTTTTTTTTTTTTTAATAAAATGAAAACCATCCTTCATGTTACTCAGGCAGCTCAGCCTCAAGGAGTCTTGTCTAGGTATCAGAGAAAATTACCTAAAATATAACTGACTTTACAATTAGGTTTTATTAAATGAAAAACCAAGGAAAAGAGTTTTAATGGGTTGACAATAGTTTTGAAGTCATAAGATGAAGGAAAATTTGCATATATTCATTTCGATTCCTCTGGAAGTCTTTGGGGAGCTCTGTCCTTAGGCAGAACCTGGATAAGAGAACAGGACTGGTCTTAGATGTAGGTATGTTCTACCTGACCTCTTAACACCCTCTTAGGTGTCTGTGTGCTTGTGGTATCTCTATTTCTGACCTATCAAAATTTGCTGTTAGGAAGAATCTGATATTAACCATTATTCTCTGGTGAGATGTTACCTAGCTTATTCGAGGGTTCGCTTTCATGTTTGTTTAAAACAAGATTTGTTTCCTACGCTACCCTCATTGTCACTTCACACACACACACACACACACACACACACACACACACAAATCATATAGAATAAACTTCTACCTATGGTTAAGGACAAGCCAGTCTGTGGGAGTTCTTCAAAAATAAACACATGAGAAAGGAATTGGACCTACTGCTATGATCAACAACACTGTTTTTCCCTGGGAAAAAGTGTCTGCTAAAGTGAACCTAAGAGGAAAACCCAAATAATTTGGCTGCATAAACATAGTTATGCATACAGTATAAATCAGAGAGGAGAGTCTTTTTATCCTAAACTATTTAATTCTGTGTTAAAGAATAAAAAATATTTCATGGGGGGGGATGTAGTAAATACCTTATTCTTAGAGTGGTACCAAAAAACACCAAAAAAACAAAACAAACAACAACAGAAACCCCAAATCTCCTGTAAAGAGATACCAATGAATTACCCTGACGGGAAGAAAACATCTTCAATATACAACAATATAATTCCACATGTTCTGATAACATCAAGAGGACTCAAAAAGGAATCTGTACCTCAGAATTGTAGGATATCGTGAGAACCATTGGACTGGGAGGAGATAATGATTAATAGTGACTATTAGATTCAGAATGAATAGTCATATGCATCAAACTCATTCCATTAAAAAGAGTTTATTATTGGGGCGCCTGGGTGGCGCAGTCGGTTAAGCGTCCGACTTCAGCCAGGTCACGATCTCGCGGTCCGCGAGTTCGAGCCCCGCGTCAGGCTCTGGGCTGATGGCTCAGAGCCTGGAGCCTGTTTCCGGTTCTGTGTCTCCCTCTCTCTCTGCCCCTCGCCCGTTCATGCTCTGACTCTCTCTGTCCCAAAAATAAATAAACGTTGAAAAAAAAAATTAAAAAAAAAAAGAGTTTATTATTCAAATGATTGTAAAAATGATTCTCTTTTACCAATGAGTAAAATTATCATAAAACCTATTTCTTTCATGATAACTATTATGAAAGTGAGAAGATGTCACTCATCTGTCCATTTTTCTTCTACTATAGTTAAATAATCGTTCTTTGATTTGCACAGTTTATCAATTTTAGAGTTACTTTTGAGTATTAGTTTTTATTTTATTTTTTTTAGAGAGAGTGTGTGTGAGCAGGGAGAGGGGCAGAGGGAGAGAGAGAGAGAAACAGGGAGAGAGAATCTCAAGCAGGTTCCACCCTCAGTGCAGAGCCCAAGGCAGGGCTCGATCCCACAGCCCTGGGATCATGACCTGAGCCAAAATCAAAGTCGGATGCTCAACCAAATGAGCCACCCAGGAGCTCCTAGTTTGTTTGTTTGTTTGTTTTTAAAGATTTTTATTTTTTTAATGTTTGTTTATTTATTTTTGAGAGGGAGATAGATAGATAGATAGAGAGAGAGAGAGAGAGAGACAGAGAGAATGAATCCCAAAGCAGGCTCTGCACTATCAGAGCAGAGCCTGATGTGGGGCTTGAACTCACGAATAGCAAGATCATGACCTGAGCCAAAACCAAGAGTGGGACACTCAACCAACTGAGCCACTCAGGTGCCCCAAGACAAGGTAATTTTAATAATCCCATTTCAAACTGGGAAGCAGAAATTTACCTGTTGTCCTTATGGACTGGTTCTAAGAAAAATGTGCCTTAGCTGAAATATGTTATTTTAAAGCAAGTTATATAACCTATATTTTATGAATTCCTGTAAGGCAAAATGAAATTTTCACATATTTTATGGTGGCTTTATGTATTCATATCTGTAATTCTGGGTTTCTGAAATTTTTTCCTGCATTTTAAGATCATAGATTGGTTATAATAAATAAACTCCCTCAACGATGGAGTAGTCTTTAGAAAATCACGGATAGAACTTGGGATGCTGACTACAAATGTACTTGTAGCTAAGTAGCCAAAGGGCAAATCAGTGGGCACTTCTTCAGATACTGAAGGCTGATTTCCCTGACCTGTTAAAATCACCATCCAGAACTAGCATACAAAGTAGCTCATTCACTGAAATATCTTCACCTCCCTTAGGCTGATGCAGGGACTAGATGTCTTCATGATTATTATTACATCTGGTGTCATGTTTTTCCAGCTGGTGCACTGTCTCCCTATAGGAGGGTTCTTGATGTTCACTCCTCTACCAGCCTCCTGCTTGCTCTCTGGAGGCTCACCCTATGACCCTATTCTACATAGGCAACCTCTTCTAACCTCAACTGTGATTAAATAGATGGACTTAAAAGCTGCTTACAAACCATATGGCTCACCATAAAAATAAAGGGCCAGAACTGAATACAATTAAAATTTCAGTTATGTGAGTTTCAACTCTACCCCATCCTCAACCACACATAAGCAATTACTTTTGATCCAGTAGCTTTGGCCATTTTCTTTCTTTTTCTTCCTATCCTTTTTCTTTTCTTTTCTTTTCTTTTTTTAAGAAATAAGAAATGAATCACCATCTTCTGATATTTAAATCCCTTCAAAAGGAAAATGGGAAATTATCTAACATTTCAAATGCACCATTATTTTGCACACCAGCTTAAAACAAGCTGGATCAGAGGATACATTTGAGGACTATATTCAGAGGGTCAGACAATGTCCTTAAAGAGTGTATTTTAAAGAGGTTGCCCTTTAGGGGCGCCTGGGTGGCTCAGTCGGTTGAGTGTCTGACTCCGATCTCAGGCTCGGCGATTGTCATGATCTCATGGTTGCTGAGTTTGAGCCCTGTGCTGACAGCAGGCAGAGCCTGCTTGGGATTCTCTCTCTCTCTTTCTGCCCCTCCCTTGCATGTGTGTGCTCTCTCTCACAATAAATAAAGAAAACATTTTAAAAAGTCCTCCTTTGACAGAATTAGTTGGCCTCCAAACAACCATCCTCACATTTGTGCCTTGCAGTCTATTGGTGGTTCTACTGAGGGCTCTATTTTGAGGTATGTTTCCTGACTTCATTTCTCTTAGGGGGATCTCTTGACATTAGCTTTGGTTATCTTCCCATGACTTTTTCTCATTTTACTGGACCTGAATACTTTGTGTCCAAACTTCTTTTTAACTCTGATTATATTGACTTAAGTTGAAAAACAAAAGAGAAAAGATGGTTTTAAAAGAAAGAAAAAAATACAAAGAGGGTTGTTAAAAAATTAGGAACAAAAAATAAGAGCATGAAGAAGCTACCAAATATCTTTGTTTGAAAATACAGTCATTTAACACGTCAACATTTTAAAAAGCAGATTTCAAAAACAGATAGTGCTCTTTTAAAAGCATATTAGGGGTGCAGTGGAATCACTGCATGGGTAGTTAGAAGATCATTTTAAGTATTTGATTCAAAGTAGCTTCCATACCTCTTCAGGCTTCAAGGAGATGTGATTGCTGGTGTTGGGAGGTAGTGCCATGGTTCAGTAAGACTAGAGAGAAAACTTCTTTAACTGTAAAAGGGTAAGGAAAGGATGACCATTAGAGGTGTGTACATCCCTAATACACTCACAGTAGCTTTCTTACAGAATAACCTAAGGCAGTGGGGGGTAAAGATGGCTTCCCCTTTCAGGAAAGAAAATAATGGGACAGGGTTGAGTAGAGAGTGAGAGCTGAGGGACACATATAGAGGGGTAACCAGGAAAATTATTTCCACTACAAGTTCTTCTGAATATGGAGTAGGGACTCCTAAAAAAGTATACAATCCTGAAGCAGCCAAAGGTAACTTAGCTGAGTTACAGGTGCCTGGAAACCACTGACTTTTGCCACAATAGCCTCAAACCTGGCTCTCTTTGGGGTTCTGGAGGAGTGTTAGTGCACTCAAAGACTTACTTCATTTCTTTATCCCCAAAGAATATATTTGAGCAATGGAAAAAAAACAATTCCCACCATACCTGAATTACAACAGAAAAGACTTTCCTTTGATAATGTCTCTTGCTCCTGGGTGCTTAACTGCTATTGTTCATACACACAAATGGGCTAATGAGAAAGGTTTAAGAAACCTGCAAGTATGAAAAGGTCAAATGCTAGAATTTGCAAATCAACAATTTCCAATTTCCAAGCTATGATCTCTGCAGCTTTAGAAAAAAAATACCTTGGGAACAATAGGCCCAGGACACTCTTACTACTGATCTAAATGCAATGATCAAAATAACTGCATAAGCCTAAAATTAGGATTGAGCCTGAATTTACAAGGTAAATCAATAATTTAATTAATCAAATTAATGATTAACTAATAAATCACATTAGTCACAAAGTCACATTAAATTAATTTACCCCGGTTATAAGAATTAGGTTTAAGTTTTATTTTTATTTATTTTTGAGAAAGATACAAAGAGCAAGTGGGGGAGGGGCAAAGGGAGAAGGAGACAGAATCCTAAACAGGCTCCACACTATCAGCACAGAGCTGGATGTGAGGCTCAAACTCATGAACCGTGAGATCATGACCTGAGCCCAAATCAAGAGTTGGACACTTAGCTGACTGAGCCACCCAGGTGCCCCATAAGAAATAAGTTTCTGCTCACACATGAATTGGATGTCAAAATTTGATTTTAAAATGTAGGAATCACTTTCAAAATGTTATTATATGAAATTTAAAAATATATATTTCAGGGGCGCCTGGGTGGCGCAGTCGGTTAAGCGTCCGACTTCAGCCAGGTCACGATCTCGCGGTCCGTGAGTTCGAACCCCGCGTCAGGCTCTGGGCTGATGGCTCAGAGCCTGGAGCCTGTTTCCGATTCTGTGTCTCCCTCTCTCTCTGCCCCTCCCCCGTTCATGCTCTGTCTCTCTCTGTCCCAAAAATAAATAAACGTTGAAAAAAAAATTAAAAAAAAAATAAATAAACGTTGAAAAAAAATTAAAAAATATATATATATATATTTCATATGGAATGTATCAAAATATAAAATTAGGACTTAAATATTTTTGACAACTTTGTTTTACCAACAGTGGCACTGCATATTACTTTATGGCAATAGAACTACTTCTCACATCCAGTTGTCTAGGGCTT
Source organism: Lynx rufus (assembly GCF_022079265.1). Classification (NCBI taxonomy): domain Eukaryota; kingdom Metazoa; phylum Chordata; class Mammalia; order Carnivora; family Felidae; genus Lynx; species Lynx rufus. The sequence continues at coordinate 56,332,747 of NW_025814834.1, read as the reverse complement.
ACCCAGCAAAGATTTTAGCAGACATCTATAGAAATACTGTACTTCAGAACAGCAGTTCTTAAGATGTGGTCTGGAAACCCTTGTGAGTCCCTGAAACACTTGCAGGGCCAAAACTATTTTCATAGTAAGACTAAGATGTTATTTGTCTTTTTCACTCTCACTCTCTCACAACGGTAGAGTTTTCCAATAATTACATGGCATAGGATATCTCAATGGATCGAATTCAGAAGCAGATAGGAAAATCCAGCTGTCTTCTATTAAGCTAGGTATTAAAGAAATTTGCAAAAATGTAAAGGAATGCCATTCTTCTCAGGCTTTTTTTCTGGGAAATACAGTTATTTTTAATAAAAGTATTTCATTTAGACTCATACATATTGGTTTATCATAAAATAATCAATATTTTAAATATTTTTTCAATTCTAATATCTAATATGGTATAAGTAGATAGGTAGGTAGGTATAAATATAAACACAAGGGGCACCTGGGTAGCTCAGTTGGTTAAGTCTGACTTTGGCTCAGGTCATGATCTTACAGTTCATGAGTTCAAGCCTCACATCAGGCTCTGTGCTGACAGTCTGGAGCCTGCTTCGGATTCTGTGTCTCCCTCTCTCTGTCTGCCCCTCCCCTGCTTGTGCTTGCTTGCTCTCTCTCTCTCTCAAAAATAAATAAACATTTAAAAATATACATATAAACAAAAACTCTTGGGGGGATATCAATTTTAAAGATCATAAAAAAATCCTAGATACTTTACTTAAAAACTTCAAATTTTAAAAGTTTACTGCTTTAGAGCATTAATTGATAACTATCAGATTTTAATTTTATATGTACCCAAGAAAATAATTATTTTATTCATTTACTTGTTTTGCCAATTAAAAAAATTAAATCCAAGGTAGTTAATATATAGTATAACAATAATGGTTTCAGGAGTAGAATTTAGTGATTCATCACTTATATATAATACCCAGTGCTCATCCCAACAAGTGCCTTCCTTATTGCCTGTCACCCATTCAGCCAAAGAAAATAATTATTTTAAAGTGATTTTGACTTTGGTTTCCAAAATGTTTGCACACTTATTATTTTACAACAAATCTGAGAGGTAGGCAGGTTAAAAATTACTCCTACCTGTAATATGAAGAAATCAAGAAATAGAATTTTAGATTGCATAGTAAGATAAATAACTTCATTCACTCAGAGGAGTAAGAGAATATAAAGTACTTTCAACTCTACCCTAATGATTTGGCTAGTTAAGTCAGTTTCTCCTTAACCTGTTTAATGAGATTGTGACATCCTGAAAAGTATTGCAACATACATGGAACCACTGGAAGCCTATTTCACATTAAATATTGTCACTTCCTGAGCTAAGTCAGTCTCCTTTAATGGAGCAGACAGCTAACCATAGCTCAATGCTTTCCTGTCATTCAGAAACATTGTTAACCTCTTTTGTAGTTCTTTAGGTCTTCATCATTTGCTGGTACATTTCTTACAACTGCCGACAGGTCTTCAGGTATACCCAGTAGGCTGACTTCCACTTGAGAATGAATTCCAAAGTAGTAGACTTTCCCATGCTAATCCCCTGCTCAAGAACTTATAATAGCTCTCACCAGATCAAGTGTTTATCTTCCACTAAGTTTTCTTTTCTTTTTTTTAATTTTTTTTATGTTTTATTTATTTTTGAGAGAGACAGAGTGTGAGCCAGGGGAGGGCCAGAGAGAGAGGGAGACACAGAATCCGAAGCAGGCTACAGGCTCTGAGCTGTCAGCACAGAGCCCGACATGGGGCTCAAACTTGTGAGCCATGAGATCACAACCTGAGCTGAAGTCGGATGGTCAACTGACTGAGCCACCCAGGTGCCCCCCTTCCACTAAGTTTTCAATGCTCTGATGATTTGGTCTTATATTACCCATTCAACCTTATTTTTTCTTCCTCTCACACCTATTGTATTTTCTAGGAAGACTGTCATCCTTACACCAGCCTATCTTTCACTTCTATAATAGCAATTAAAATTCACTATATTTTTGCTCATTAATCCTTTAATACCCCTGGGAAGTAGTCATTACCATTCCAGTTTTATTAGATGAGTAGCCAAGCCCAGAGATTTTAATATGACAAGCTCAAGACAACATATCTGCTCAATGATAGAGCCAATATTCAAATTCAAGTCTGTCTGGCAGTGAGGCTAGTGCTCTCAGCCATTATACCAAATATATTAGTAAGTCAATTAAACTTAAATAGGCTAAGTGACCCAATATTTTATACTCAGACTGCTTAAAAGAAATCACCTAAGCTGTTTACAGAAGACATATTTAAATACATATAGATACAGAAAGATTAAAAGTTAAAGGATAGGGGGGCACCTGGGTGCCTCAGTTCTTTAAGTGTCCGGCTTTTGGTTTCGGCTCAGGTCATGATCTCACAGTTTGTGGGTTCGAGCCCTGCATTGGGCTCTATGTTGACAGTGCGGGGCCTGCTTGGAATTCTCTCTTTCTGTCTTTCTGCCCCTCCTCCATTCATGCTCTCTCTCTCTCTCTCTCTCTCTCTCTCATGCACTCTATCTCTCTCTCTCTCTCTCTCAAAATGAATAAATAAACTTTAAAAAAAGTTAAAGGATAGGACACAACACATGCTAATGTAACTAAAGTTAAGACAAAAATCATTATTAGAAACAAAAAGGGATATCTGATAATTATAAAAGGTTCAATTCATCAGGAAAATATAATTTTGACATATCTAATATATAGTTTTAAAGTACAGAAAGCAAAGATTAGCAGCAGTACAAGGATAATTAGATAAATCCATAATAATGGTGGAAGATTTTAACATACTTCAATAACTGATAAAAATAAGTAGACAAAATACCAGTTAGGATATCAAAGATTTGAACAATACAAATGATTAGGTCAAATTTGTATTTGGGAAACAAGTACCCCAAAACAAGAGCAAATACAAATCATTCTTTTCAAAGACAAATAAAAACTACTTGAAACAAAATAATAATGAAAATACTGTTATCAAAACATGAATGAAATTACTTAGAGAAAAATTCATAGCCCTAAACACATATATATCAGAAAACATACAAAAAAGGTGGAAAATCAAGGAGTAGGGCATTCATTTCAAGAAATTTAAAAAATAAAAGGTGGAGGATAGGAAACAAGAAGGAATATTTGCAGAAATTAATGAAAGAGAAAGCATACATATGATAGGATCAACAAAGTCAAAAGTTGGCCCCTTAAAAAAGTATTGGGAAAAATTTTCAATTAGCAATAATCACACCGTGGATAAACTTCATTGGCTACAATGCTGCCACCGTGTAAAGTTGGTCCTTTAAAAAGGTAATAAAACTGATAACTGTCTGGCAAACTGATAAAAAAAAAGAGTAGAATAACTAATGTTGGGAATGAAAAGTGGGACATTACTAAAGATCTTACAGCCATTAAAATGGTAATAGGACATTCTATAAAAACTTTATGTCAATACCTTTGAAAAAGTAAATGAAGCAGATAATTTCCTACAAAAACACTGTCAAAAACTGAAACAAGTAGAACCAGAAAATATGAATAACATTAAACTATTTAATCTATAAATAAAAACCTTCCCATAAAGAAAACTCTAGGTTCAGACCATTTCTTTGGTGAATTCTAATGAACATTTAAGAAAAATAATGACCAATTTTACACAAACTCTTCCTGAGACTTATAAAACAAAGGAGCCTGGTTTCACGAGGCCAGCAAAAGCTGACCTGTTCCTATTAGAAGAATAATAGACCAACCTTACTATATACAAAATTTCAACAAAATTGTATTCAGTATTCAGTAATATATAAAAAGCGCTATACTTCATGACTAGATTGGACTTATGCTAGCACTGCAAGGTTGGTTGACAGTGGAAACCTATCCATGTAACTTACTATACTAACAGAATAAAAGAGAAAAATCATTTGATCATCTCAACAGATGCAGAAAAAAAGTCTGACAAAACTCAATATCCATCCATGATAAAAACTCGCAACAAACTAGGATTTGAAAAGGAATTCCTTAATCTGCTAAAAGGTTAAAAAGAAAAAAAAGAAAAACCAGCAACCCACTTTGAACAATAGTGAAATGTTGAGAGATTTTCCTTTGAAATGAGGAACAAGATAAGGATGCTACTTTCACAACTTCTTTTCAACATTGTACTTGAGGTCCTAATCAGCTGGTGTAAGGCAAGACAAAGAAATATAAGGTATGAGGATTGGAAATAAATCAACTATTGTCATTAACAAATGATATAATCTTATGCAGAAGATCTAAAAGAATATATGATAGTTAAGACAGTGTGATACTAGCATAAGATAAATACATCAATGGAATAAAATACAGAGCCCAGAAATAGACTAATGTTATATGGACATCTGACTTATGACAAAGATGGTTAATGTAGAACACTTTTCAACAAGTGGTGCTAAACCAGTTGGCTACTCACATGGAGTATGAAACCTGATCTCTACCTCATAAATAAAAATCAATTCCAGGTAAACTATAGGCGTAAATGTGAAAGGAAAAATAATAAGGCTTCTAAAAGGCAACTTAGGAGATGTATCTTCATTACACATTCACAAACGATGATATCCAAATGGTCAACAAACATATAGAAAACACCCTTGATCTCGTTAGTAATCAGGAAGATGTAAATCAGAACCACAATTAAGATAATACTATATAATAGCTAAAACTATACTGACAAGAGTATATAGTGGAAAATGGCAATTCTCATATGCTGCTGTGGTAGATTGTGTACAATCTCTTTGGAATACAGTTGTCATTTCATTATCTATTAAACAAATGTATACTTGGTGACCTAGTAATACTACTCTTAAATGGATACTTAACAGAAATTCATCTACATGTCCACCTAAAGACATATGCAAAAGTGTTCATAGCAACCTTATTCACAATAGTCCCAAACTGGAAACATCTTGAATGTCCATTAATTATAAACTCTGGTATATATATTTGAAGGAATACTATGTGGCAAAGAAAATGAATGCACTACAACTACACACAATGTGGATGAATATTACAAACAGAATGTTGAGTGAAAGAAACCAGACACAAGAGAACATACTGTAAGATTATACAAATTCAAAAAACAAGTAAGGGATGTATGCTTAATTGTTAGAACCATAAGAAAAACAAGGAAATGTATATTATAAAATTCAGGATGGTGCTTACCTCTGGCAGGTAGGGAGGGTAAAGAGATTGAGAGAGGGCATAGCAGGGATTTCCAGGATACTGGAAAAGTTCTGTTTCTTGAACTAGATGGAAGTTACATGGGTGATCAATCTGTGATAATTTATGCTTTGGTTCACTTGTCTGTTATATTTTATAATAAAAATGTATAAAAATGCAAGAATTCCTTAATTTGGGGATAACTTAGCAGCTCTGTAGGGAAGTAATGGGAATCAGTGCAGTAAAGAAAAACGGTGCATGTTTCAGATGCTAATCTGTCCTATTCAGACTTTTTTTCTTCCTCATATTGGAAGAGATGTCATAAATGCAAATATAAGTCATTCCATTTAAAATTCCTCATGTTCTTGGGTTCACCATGCTCATGTGGTCTGCTCTCCATTGGGATCCATGTTATTAAGGACTAAGTCAGGACTCAGAAAGAACAGGTGTGTTGAGATGGCCCTCCTAAATGTTATACTCACTGAAGTTTTGCTTTATGTGGGAATCATAAACATCTCAATGGACCACACTTCATGTGAAGCATTCCTTCCTTAAAATAAATTTCAAGACACTCTGCTTGGCCTTTGCTCTTGTAAGGAGAGGGGGTGGGGGTGGGGGTAGGAAATACTTCACCAAGGTCACCCACATCACACTTATTTCATCCAACAGTATAATATAGTGCCCCCCCCCACATATATCCCAGCTCCTAATCAGCCTGGTTATGCCATGTAGATGAGGCATTGACTTACATACTTTCCATCTCATAGCACATAGTAATGAATTAGGTACATAATAGGCTCTTAACAAACGCTGTTACTGCCTGTATTTCATTACTGTATACATATTTGAAAAAAAAATCAGTTTTTCCACTGGTATATAATTTTGATTTACATCAACCTTTTCATCACCCAGGAGAAAAGGCTTTTTGTTATTCTGTTGATATGTGCAAAATTTATAATTGCCTCCTGAGAGTTGGTGAGAAGCATATTCATATTTTAATTTGGACAACACTGAAGAAGTCAGTTAACTATTCACTAGTGTTAGGCTAAGCTCTCTGGGAGTCAAGCAAAAATTAATAGACCAGTCTCATTCTAAAACAATTCTGAGAAAGTTGTTGCTTATAACAGCATTTTGGCAAGAAAAATATGAATTTTGCAATTGCAAGCAAATGTGCTAGTTGGTATTTCAATGCTGTTCTAGTAACATCTAAAAAAGGTGTAAGAAGCTTGAGGATTAAAGTGGCTACACTCTCAGACTTCAGGAGGCTTTCTCTTTCAGGCACTCAGCAATTTACTCCTTTCTGTTTTCTTAGCTCCTAATCCAATCTGAAATAGCCAATGGAGAAAAGTAGCAGCTACACAAGAGTGGGGCTCAGTGATTCTAGAGCTAGACTGGATATTTAATGCTGAACTATCTCTTAAGATCTGGAAAGCTGGCATTCAAATCAAGTCCTCATTGTTGCCTGAATTTTTCAGAACTATTAAATAGTTCTTTTGTATTAGTCCAATTAACTCCTGGAATGTCTTTCATAGAGTCTGTGTTATAAAGGTGATTATTTGGAAAGGTGACTTTATTGGGCTTGGGAAGCTTATGACAACCCTTTTTCTTACCGTTCCCAAGACTCATTTTTGAATTGCACATTATGCAATAAGGTATTTTATTTCTATGGTTAGGTCTTAAGGTGCCTTATAAAAAGTCTACCTAATCCACTGGCTGAAGATGGTTGTGGAGCACTGCCTTTTGAGATCCTCCTATTTTCACCAAGTGCGATTCTCCATAAAGTTAATTTGTAGACAAGCGAGAAGTTCTAAGAACAACTGTTAGGTAATTCTATCTGTAGCAATAAAAAACTTTGCCTCCAATAAGGTAAATAAGGGAGTAGCATTCAGTAATGAAAGAGAATCTCCGTTGCAACTCAGCTTTACGCCCTCAGGTAAGTTCATGTCTCTGAGCCTCAGTTTTTTCAACTGTAAAATGGAAATTACATGAGAATCTCCAGGCGCGAAGTAGGCGATGAGAAAATGATAGCTATTTTCTCAAATGGTTACAGACAATGAGTCAGTTTCAAGTTACTTTAGTGACGCTGCTGGGAGGGGAATATAGGGGAGCAGCAGGAGCTCCTTCAGGAAAAGGATGTCCCTACTTAAGTTGTCAGGTCCAGCAGCACCCTGGTCCTAGGCGTCTGCCCCAGAAACCTACTCCAGAGGCCAAGGGGACACCCAACGACACCACCCAGGGTATTTGGACACCTCGCGGACACTTGTGGTTGGGATTCTGGTCCAGCCCAGCTAAGTCTGAGCCAATCCGGGTGCAGCTCAAACTCACCTGCTTGGCAGGTGCTCGCCGTCCGAGGCGTGACCGCGGAGGGCGGGCGGATGTGGTGGGCGGGAGCAGAGAATGTGAAGCTCCCGGCGCATGGCACCCGCCGCCCAGTCGCCGCGGTGGCTGCCGGGATGCGCCGCAGCGAATGGTCGCGCCGGGCCGCCGCTCTAACTGACCTTTCACCCGCGCCCAGCGGTCCCGGGCGGCGGCACAAGGCGGAAGCCATGGCGGAGGCGGCGGCTGCAGCGGGCGGGACGGGCGTGGGCACAGGCTGCTGTTCTGCAGCGGACCGGGACCGAGACCCGGACCCGGATCGAGACCGTGCCGGGCGGAGGCTCCGGGTTCTCTCCGGTCATCTGCTGGGCCGGCCCCAGGAGGCTGTGAGTACCAATGAGTGCAAAGCGCGGAGAGCCGCGTCGGCGGCCACGGCGGCTCCCACTGCCACTCCCGCCGCGCAGGAGTCGGGCACCATCCCCAAGAAACGGTGAGTAGCGGCTCTGTGGCGCTGGTTGGCGGCGGGAGACCAGGCCAGGCCTGTGCTGCGGAAGGACATGGGCAAGGTGGCAAGGGAAGTGACATGGGTGGGAGGAAGGCACCCTGTTCGCTGAAAGTGAAGACCCATCTCTGGAGGGAGTGGACGAGACCCTGGACCCTGGCAGGAAGGGGGAGGGATGGAATGGTGGGTTTTGGTCAGTATTTGAGAATAACAAATATGAAGAACTCTCACTGGGGAAGGCTTTAAGGGGACCATTTTTCTTGGATTCTTATTGAATGCTAGGAATTCATTATCTTGAATTAATACTTGGGAGATAAGGTCTTCCATTGGATAGAAAGGATTCTATTATGATCTTCCAAGAAGATTTGAGTTTGTACTAGATGATGAATCTCTTCTAATTTACGCAAGTCTCGATGCGGTGCGGGGAGAAGTGATGGTTTTTAGAAGAAGGTGCTGACCGGTTTGCAAGGGGCAGGTTTCCACTTGCTCAGGGGCATGGTCTTTGAGTTTGAGGGAGGAAAGGGATGGGCAAGAAGCAAAAGACTTGACACTAGTTAATGATTCTGCTTGCTCAGGGGCATGGTCTTTGACTTTGAGGGGGGAAAGGGATGGGTAAGAAACAAAAAACTTGACACTAGTTACTGATTTAGGCGGTGGTGCTAGCTACTGAGCTCTGGTGTAACCAGAAGCTGAAAGACCCTTGCCTGTGGATGAGGATGTTTTTAGGAGATCTTGACTTCCTTTTTTTTTTTGGAGAAATCTTAAGTGCTGATGGAAGCTACTAGGAAAAACTTTTCTGAGATGTGGCTTTGTCAGGTGGATGAACTTCGAGAGTGAAAAAAAGTGTTGCTAATGTTTAATGTGTTCTGTCAATGTGCCAGAAACCATGTTAAGTCAGTTATTTCTTTTACTCCTTTCCAAAGTCTGAGGTAGGTGCAGTTATCTACAGATGAAGAAATAAAACAGATTTAGAAGCCTGCTGCAGATGTACAGGTTAGAATTCCAAAGCACATCATATTAACTTTAGGGCTAAGTTCTTAACCTTCACTATGGTGAATTCATTCACTAATTCCACATTCATGAGCCCTTCCTCTGCTACATGCAAAATACAGTATTTATTTAAGGAACTAATAGCCTGTGATAAGATATTTAGCTGATAACCATAGCAAATGGTCAGTTAACCCAGTTTTAGGTATGTATTTGTAAAGGGGAGGGGGCTTCCCAGAGTGAGAATTGAGTAAATCTTGAAGTTTGGGTTAGAAGTAACCTGCCAAAGGAGAAAAGTGTTCTTGGGAGAAAAATAGTGTGTTCACAGGTAAAGCAGTGAAAGACAGATTAGAAAACTGTTGGGAGTTCAGTATGGTAGGACGGGGTGAGAATGATAGAGGAAGAGGGCTGGTGGCCAGTCTTGTTTGCAGGATTTTATGTGGGGAAAACTTGAATGCATTTACCTTTTAGAAAGGTCACATTGGGGGCTGAATTGAAGAAGGTTAAGCAGTTTAGCATGTAATATCTGGAAAGGAAGACCTGAGTTTGAATTTCCACTACATAATTCCAGTTGCATGACATTGGACAAATCACTTCACCTTTCTTAGAGCATCAGTCCATTGTGAAAATGAGGACAGTAATTCCTGTTTTGCACTATTGCTGTGAGAATTCAAAAATACAGAGTTAAGTGATCAAGTGCTTAGTGCACTGTTGGTTATATAACCCTTCACCAAATGAAACGGTAGATGCAATTTTCATGGAGTCCAAAGACAAGGAGACAAATTAGGAGACTATTATTCTGATGAGAATTACTGTGATTCTGAACTAAGGCATAATATTGGGAGTAGGCAAGCCTGTTAAAAAAATTTTAGGACGTAAGTTTTTTATAACTTGGTTACTGAATAGTGGGGGAAGGGAGGAATCAAGGATCCCATCTTGGCATCAGGCTTCACTTGATGTTGTATTAGCCGTCATTGGGTTTAAAACTTTTTTCTTCCTAAATGGCTTCATGTAACAATGGCTTCCTTTGTATGTTTCTGTACATTGATATGATGTTCACATTCTTAGAACTAAGTAGGTAGGTCAGGTGTTCCTCATAGTTGGATTTAGGGGCCTTGGTCTGCAGCAGTCAGAGAAAAATAGTAGTGTTTATAAGGCACACTGGCCTAACAAATGAGGGTTCCCATGGCTAAAGGTGACTGGTCTGTGACTACTCCTTAGAAGACACACCTGTAACCTCTTGTTGGCATAGGTTTGGTTCAGACTTAGGTGTGGCTAGTGGTAAAATCTAGTCCTGTATAACTGTTTTGAAGTTTGACTCAATATATGAGGGAACATAAAAACTTTCATTAAATGGAACATCAAAAGCTCCCTCGAAGAGTGATCTACTTAATGTATTGTTAATGGGGAACCAAGGTCTCCCTTCTACTCCCTCCTGCTTAGGTGGGCCTCAGTTTGCCAGCAGCAAAGCTGAGTCTAAAGGGAAGATAAATGGAGCAAAGAGCCAGCATGTAAATCTAATAAAGTGTGAGTGTGACTGTATTGTCACTTATTTTGGAAGCATTTGGTGATATATGTTATTTGTGTAACTCCTTCTCTCTGATTACCTTAGATGATGTCCTTGGTTGTAATTCTTCTATCTTATGACTGGTTGTCATCATGGAATTGGATGAGTGACTTCTTGAAACTTCATGTTTTCATTTCCTTTACAGGATACTCATGCATATGTTAATTTATTTAATGTTTATATAATACTTGCTTTATGACAAGTATTGTCCCAGACACTGAAAGTAGAGAGATGAATAATAATCCTTGGCCTCAAAGAATTCACAATAGTAAGGGAGATACACATTCTAGTACATTTTGAATAGAGCTACTATAAATACAGGTACAGATATAGCACAAAGGAAAGAAAGAGCAACTATCCATGGGGTCAGGGGAAGCTTTCTGGAGATGGTTTTAAAATACGGTTGAGAGTATAGCAGGTTGATTGGATGGTGAAGAGAATTCCAAGCAAAAGGAATAGCATATGGCAAAGCAAGGGGCATGAAAGTGCGTATTGTATTTAGGTAACTAAACAATTCATATTGTAGAGGTGGGAGTGAAGTAAACAGAGGAAGGCGCTGGCAGGTCATGGAAGCCTTTGGCCTGTAGGTCATCAGTCAGTTAATTCATTCACGTATTCACTCATGTGTGAATATTTCAGTGCTTACTGTGCAACATAGCAGTGAACAAAAACTCTGCCCGTATGGACTTATATTTTAGTTGGAGCAGGGATAGCAAAACAAACAAGTAATATGGTATGTCAGATGGTGATAAATGTAATGAAGAAAAATGAAGCAGCGAAGGGGGTTTAGGTAATGGCAAACCCTTGAGGCAGTTAAGCTGGGAAGAGATTCAACTAGACTGGGTTTGGGTTTGCATCCAGCTGCAGTATTAAGAATGGATTGAAGAAAGATAAGGATGTACATAGGAAGACCAGTTAGGGAGCCGTTGTAGCAGTACAGATGATAAATAATGAAGTATTAAACTGAGATGGTGGCCGTGAGAATAGAGAAGGGAGGATGGATCTGAGTTTTGGAAATTAGTGCATCAGGGGATACTTAACATTATGTGACTATATGCCAGGGGAATTTGGAGACCATGAAGATCGAAAAAGGATTATAAGAGTTCTGACAAATGTGGATATTTAAGATCGCAACCTGTTGTACTTGTCACATTAGTCTCCTGCGAGTTGGTTCTGATTGCTTCTATCTGGGAACATATGTGCTTATTATTTGAAATTACTGAGCAGAGTTTTGAGAGTGATGGTTTACTTTTGGACCTTCTGTTTTTAAGTGCACGCTACTCCATGAACAAATTCTTTTTGGTCTTGTTACTGGATGCAGTTTTAGATTCTTAAAAATCATTGTAAATACCAATTAAGTGTGTGACATTTTTATGCCTTGGTTTTGGATTTTTTTCAGTTTTTAAAAAAGCTATTGTAATGCTACGAAAAAGAGAAGAAAAAATCCCTTGTGACATCCGTTTGTCCTCACTGTTAACGGTTTTCCCAGTTGTGGTTTGGGTTAGTCAGAACTGTTGGCAATTTTTACAGAGGTTATGAATTCTGTTCAGATCAAAAGAAGATCTGATTAAGAATGCTACTAATTGTTTAATTTACTTATACTGCCATTTATAATCACAGTTCTTTAAAAAAATAATGTATTATTTAACATCTACCAGAAGCCTTGGTAGGTGCTTTCCAGAAGGAAAAAGGCTGAGTTAACCTCTTCTAAATGTTTCCTAAGAACATTTTGTCATGCCAGGTTTCAGCCTTTTGTGATTAAAGAGATCATGATCAAATACAGTGTCATATAGTTAAGGCATTAGTTTATATTGTACTTAATGAATTATAAAATATTGATCCTATCAAAATACAATTCATAATTTAAGAAAATGTAATGCATGGTTTAAAAAACAGACCAACCTATTTCCTTCTGTGAGTGAATTTTGCTGTTTGATTTGTAGGAGAAAACAATGTTGAGAATAAAAGAGAAACTTCTCTTAGGCGGCAAGTATAATTTTGGGATAGACCACATTTTCTGCAAATAGATTTCTTTATGTCAGGAAGTTACTTAGTATAAAGCCACCTACCCCAGTCACTTAATAAAAATATCTAGAAATAAAATAAGTGATCTATTTTTAGGCTGCAGAGAAATGGAGTGCTCTTGTAGTCAGAGGAGATTTTTTATGGAACACTTTAAAAGCAAGTGCTAAGCAAATATTACTCCTGTCAATTTTGTTTTCTTATTATTTTTTTAAACATTTTTTTTTACGTTTATTTATTTTTGAGACAGAGAGAGACAGAGCATGAACGGGGGAGGGGCAGAGAGAGAAGGAGACACAGAATCGGAAGCAGACTCCAGGCTCCGAGCCATCAGCCCAGAGCCCGAAGTGGGGCTCGAACTCACGGACTGAGAGATCATGACCTGAGCTGAAGTCGGACGCTCAACCGACTGAGCCACCCAGGCGCCCCGTTTTCTTATTATTAAGAAGAGAATTTCTGTTGTTGGACAGATTAGTATGTTAATTCAACTCTAAACCAAAACAAAGTATCCTGAGTAGAGTTTATTCTTTTGACATAAAGTACTAATCACACTCGCCTCATTAGTACTCTCTTTATTTGTTGGGCTTTAGGAGTCATATTTAATTATGTCACTGTCTCACATCCAAATTCAGAATCTGTTGAGAAGACACAGAATATAGATATATGGAGGTAAAAATGTCAGCTTTATTACAAATAAAGCTGGCTGAAGAATGTGGCTTAGATTTGAAGTACCTAATAATTACCCTGAATTGGATAGACTCAGTGACAGATAGTGCTGAACCACAGAAGGCCTCCCCTGGGAGGGCAGAGCCAGCTCCAGTAAGCCTTATGCATGGCCCTGATAGAGACTGGAGTATAACCACTCTATAGATGGATTCTAAGGAGAGAGAAAAGGCTGATTCTAGATACTTGGTGCCTGTTCTCAGAAGTTACTAATGAGGTAAATCACTCCTCCCATGGGAAGGGATGACTGTGTGACAGTTGGGGAGAGGTGGCCAGGATAGTTACTCTTCTGAAGTCCCTCCAGATTGGAAACTGGATGTCAGAGAATGGAGGTATTGCTGGTATATTTTTGGAGAAATTAAGGGAAAGGGCTGAAAACTTTGTAGTAGGTAAAAAGTCTTCTACCTCTATCATTTGCATGTCTCATCCCCATTGTCTAACATCCTCCAGGAGAGCAAATCAGGCTTTCTAGGCCCCTTATTTCCTTGATATCTACTATGTACTCTAGCTACACCCCGGAATTATTGCTATTCCTGGGACATGCCCTTCCTTTCCCCTCTTCTTTCTTTGATATGTTAGTGTTTGGAAAGTATAGTGTACATGGCACTGATAGTCCTGGGATAATTTGGGGTGGTACATGATTACAATCTCACTTGGATAGTTATAAGTGTTTGTATACATACTCACTTTTTCAAAACTTTATTGAACTATTATATAATTTATTAAGAAAGTAAATGTGAAAATCATAAGTTTTCAGCTTACTTTCCACAAAGTGAACACATCCATCTTATCAGTATTTGGATTAAGAAACTGCATTACCAGTCCCCAAAATACTTCTTCACGTGCCTTTCCAATGCCTCCTCCCACCAGGATAACCACTCCCTTGACTGAAGTTTATATTTGCTTGTTTTGAGCTTCATAGTAATGGGATCATGCAGTGTGTATTCTTTTGTGTATGTCTTCTTTCCCTCATCATCATATTTGTAATACTCATCCATGTTATGTGTAGTTGTATTTTTTTCATCCTTCTTGCAGAATAGTATTTCATTGGGTGGATATATACCACAATTTATCCATTCTGTTAAGGATGAACATTTAGGTGGTTGCTAGTTTTAGGTCTGAACAGTTATTTATTGATTTTAATATGGAGTGCATATCTAACTAGTGTTTTTATAGATATTGCTGTACAGAAATAGGCTAAAATAATTAAAATAGCATTTAGTATATAATATGTTCAATTTTCTTAAGTATTTCCCTTGTCTGAGGTAATAAAATGCTTCTTGGTACTAAATCATTCATGTAAACATTAAATTGACTTTTTAAATACCATGACGTGTAAGTCTTTGCAGTGTTCAAATATTATTTAGGAACTTACAAGATTTCAGCTTAGGGACACCTGGGTGGCTCAGTCGGTAAAGTGTCCAGTTCTTGATTTCAGCTCAGTTCATGATCTCGTGGTTCATGAGTGTGAGTCCTGTGTCAGGCCCTGTGCTGATCATGCAGAGCCTTCTTGGGATTCTCTCTCTGCCCCTCCCCTGCTTGTGTTCTTTCTTTTTCTCTTAAAATAAATAAATAAACTTAAAAATAAAAGATTTCAGCTTAAAATCACAAGTCTAAATCTGTAACTTAGTTACACATTTTAAATTTGTTACAAGCCAGTCATAAGACAGATCCTCTTAAATTTTGTAAGTATATAAAAGATCAATTTTTGCATAGCTTTCTTAAAACAAAAACATTAACATCTGACTTTGATTTCCTTCTTAAGAATTTGTATATTTAATTCTAGATCTTTTTATAGTTGAAATATGTGTACTCATTAAGGAAGTCCGCTACCATTCTAGCTAACTGCAGTTACTTTTGACAAGGAGTTTTGCTTCTTGGATGAGATTTGGAGCTCTGGGTATCTTATCACTCACTAAGAAAACTATTGTATTGCATGTAGTATTTGCCCTTGGTGGCATATCTGAATTTACTAACCAGAGATTTGAGCCAAGATGCTGACCAAATTCTTGTCGGCAACTTCATTGGGCCTCTCCAAACTCTATTTTTAGTTACCATATCAGTGACCTCATACCATCAACTGGGGAGTGTTCATGTATTCCAGGACCTTGTAATCAAATAATATGAATAATTTCATTTTTTATATTCACAGTTTACAATCCCTACTCAGATTATTTATGTGGTTGGTTTTGCACTTCTTCATCCTGAACTTTCCAGGAATTCAGAATCAGGAATATTAAAATGACACTCGCTTGAATTCTGTTGTGTCAACTCAGAGTTTATAAATCAGCACTGCACTAGAGCTTTCTGTGATGATGGAAATCTTCTGTAAACTGCTGTCCAATATTGGTAGCTACCAACCACATGTGGCCATTAAGCACTTAAAATACGGCCATTTTGACCAAGTAGCTGAGTTTTAAATTTTATTACATTTTAATTAAATTTATTTAAAAAAATTTTTTTTTCAACTTTTTAATTTATTTTTGGGACAGAGAGAGACAGAGCATGAACGGGGGAGGGGCAGAGAGAGAGGGAGACACAGAATCGGAAACAGGCTCCAGGCTCCGAGCCATCAGCCCAGAGCCCGACGCGGGGCTCGAACACACGGACCGCGAGATCGTGACCTGGCTGAAGTCGGACGCTTAACCGACTGCGCCACCCAGGCGCCCCAATTTTAATTAAATTTAAATAGGCACATGTGACTAGTTATACCATGTTGAATAGCACAGCTGTAGATTGAAATCTAACTCATTATCTGCCCTTTCTCATTTCCAAATGAAGTTACTTTTCTGAGTTTTCTTCTCTTAGTGTTAGTATTAGTCCCATGGTCACATTCTTCAGCCCTTGCTCTTGAACTTCTTTTCATTTTTTTCTTTTAAGATAGAACTCCCTTTTGAATTAGTTTGTTCAAGTAATTAATTCTGTAGTTACTTTGTTTCCGTTTATACTTATCTCATCTGATCTTCACAACCACTCATTTTACAGATTAGTAACTGAAGTTCGTAGATGTTTGCCAGAAAATAGTCACTTGCTAGCTAGCTAGTTAGTAGCAGAACCTAGACTTGAATCTAGGTCTTTCATCTCAAGTCTAGAGCTTTTTCCTTGATACTGTGCTGATATCACCAATCCTGGTCATTTTTTCTTCGCAATCTTTCTCACATACATTTTGTGCATTAAACAAATTTTTATTGGTTGCTGTATTCAAGGTGCTTTGGCTACTTCAGTTAACAAAATGAACAAAGATCTCTTCTCTCATAGAGCTTACATTCTAATGGGTGAAATGGATAATTAACTACCCATAATAAATAAGTCAATTATTAAGTGTTAGAAAATGATAAATGCTATGGAAAAAAGAAAAAGAACAGTAAAGAGGTAGGGTTCACATTTTAAGTAGAATATTACTGGAAAACATGACATTTAAACAAATATTTGAAGATGAGTGTTGAGCTGTATGGATATCTAGTGGATGAGCATTCCAGGCACAGGGATAGTGTGTGCAAATACCCGAAGGGGAGGTACATGTTTGTTGTGTTAGGAGAGTGGCAAGTGTAGCTGGAGTCAATTCATAATCCCCCCCAGCCCCACAGTTTAAACTGTGTACCTTTGAAATCTCAGCTTCTCATTCACCTGTCTCATGTTTTAGTTAAGGTCTCTTATCCATGCTACATTTTCTAGCTTACACAACTTTTCTTTTGCCACTCTCTGGAAGATCCTTGCTTGTTTGACACTAGGCTTCAGGGTCTGTGTGTTTTGGGGATCTTTTATTTTTATTTTTAAATAGTTTTTTCTTAATGTTTATTTATTTGAGAGAGAGTGCAAGTAGGGGAGGGGCAGAAAGAGAGGGAGACAGAGAATCCAAAGCAAGTTCTGTACTGTCAACACAGAGCCTGACACAGGGCTTGAACTCACGAACTGTGAGATCATGACCCGAGCCCAAATCAGACACGTGAGCAATTGAACCTCCAAGGAGCCCCTCTTTTTATTTTTGAGAAGAGGTGATATTGGGCTGTTGTCTGTTGCCTCTTCCCCATGATTTCTCATATTATGAATTGTAACTCTAAAATCATTGTTAAGTTTCATGCAATATAGTATCTAGGCCTGGAGACTTTAATTCATTTAAATCAGCTAGATACCCTCTTGGCATCTTCTCTCCTGTTTGAAACTTCATCTACCCAAGTTTGTTGGCAATTTATTCAGTGTTTTCTATGTGCTAAGCACTGGGGAGGATTAGCACATAGTTTTTGCCTTATGAGACTTGTAGGTCTACTAAGGAAGACTGATTTGTCTTCTGTTACTGCAGGGTGCTAAGTGCTATACCAGAGGCATGGGAGGGGAATGAAGACTGGTACAGCAGTGGAAGGGCATTGTCATTTCAAAGAAACATAGATGAGAAGGGTTGAGGAGTACTATTCTATGTTAAGATGCTATGTGAAAATTCTTACACCTCAAGGTAAAAACATTGATGAGAGTATTTGGATGAGAACTGAATCAGATGATTATAATAAGAGAATGTGGACAATAAAGTTTTGGCTGTAGTGATGATGGGGACCTTCAGCTACCTGGATAGCTTTTAAAAGTCTTACTCTGGTAGCAGGATATCTGGCAGTTATTTTACCATTAAAAAAAAATGGGAGGATAAATAATTGATGCTGAAATGTTATACATTTTTATTGAAGAAAAAACAAAATAATAATAAAAATGAAGATTTACATCAAAAGTAATTAAGAGGTAACCACTACAGCATCTTGGCATCTTTTAGATATGCTGTAATGATGTGTTGAAACTACCATTTTTCACTATCTTGTGAATAACTTTCTATGTCAAGAAATATTAATGGGCAACCTCATCTTTAGTGACTGCATGATATGTAGGTACTACAAGTTCAATCAGTACAGTATCACTTTTAATTGTTTCCAGTCTTTCCCTATTATAAAGAATACTATGATAAACTTTTTACAGTTAAAAGCCTAAAAATTTCCTTAAGGCATATGTTTAAAAAGGGCTTAATGAATTAAAGAGCATACTGGAATACATTATTCATTCATCTCAGTGGGAAGAGGCAGCAATAAAGGACAGCTGCTTGTTTGTATTTAATTTTGACCAAGAATAAAGAAATGGAAATTATTGGAATCCCAGGAGAAAGACTGCTATCATGTTTGAGCAGATTTATGTCTTACAATTTAGGAACGCATCTTTTCAGAAATTCATATAAAAGGGAATGAGATGTTTTGGCCTGAGCTGTTAAGGGGAAACTAAAACATGACCACAGAGAGCCTAGGAAATATTGCTTAACTTTGCCTGGGCCTTGGAGGTGATCAGGGGAGAGAGCTGAGGCGGCTGGCTTCGATGTGCCGTTCAAACCACTTACTGTTAAAAGTAGATACTGTACACTGCGTGCTTGTTCAGATGTTTCGTGCTGTTTGGTCATATCTTTCTACATGATGTGATGTACCTTGAGGATTATAATGTGAGTAGTTTTCTTTTTCTAACATACTATTTTGAAAAAAAATTAAACATTACACAGTTCAATTTTATAATAAACAATTTCATACCCACCACCTGGATTCTACTGTTAACGCCTTGCTATACTTGCTTATCACCTATCTGTCCATTAATTCGTCCTTTTCTCCATTCTATATTGTTCTGTCTTATTTTTGGTGCATTTTATTTTATGTTTTTATTTTTTAAGTGTTTATTTATTTTGAGGGAGAGAATCTCAAGCAGATCCATGCAGAGCCTAACACGGGGCTCTGTGCACAACCATGAGATCGTGACCTGAGCTGATATCGAGAGTTGGGCGTTCCAACAGACTGAGCCTTTTTGATGCATTTTAAAGAAAATTAATAGCTTCATTTTTGAAGTAAAATCTCCTGTATTAGCTTTCACTACTATTAGGGGAACTTTTAAGTTAATACCTCTAACTCTTCAGTCTCCATTTTCACATTTTGAATTATTTGGACATTTTTATCTGGGAATGTCTTGGTGTTTTGACATGGTGGTAATCTCTTCTTGAAGTAAAAATTTAAAAATCTATATTTTTGAAGTAAACGGTTCTACTTTTGTTCTTATATATTGGTCTTGCTTTTCAGATAGTATTTTGTTTGCTGTGTCTTCACAAAATATTTGTAGCTTCACAACATAATTATTAGACCGCTGGTCTGATTTTGGTTTTATTTCCAAGTTCTTACCTGCCATCTGCTACTATTTTCAGAAAGTACATTCTAGTTTGCTATGCCTATGTTTAGATTTTATACAAATGGTAATCTTTCTTAAGAATGAATTCTTGTTAGAATGTGTGTTAATTAGGACTTTTGTTTATAAGTATTAATTAATTTGAGCTTGGTGAAAACGGGGAATTTATTTTAAGAATACAGGGGCACCAAAGAACTCCAGGGCAGGAGTGGAGCTTGGCCTCAGGATGAAATTAGAACTAAAAACCAGAAAGCTGTCAGGTTTCTTGCTAGCATCACTTCTTGCTAGTGTCTGCTGCATGTTTCTTTAAGCAGACAAGCCTTTTTGGCTCTTGTGTCCAAATGGTAAAATATGGCAACCCCACTCCTCCAGGATACTCAACCAGTAGCAATGAATAGTTGAACCCTCTTGTTCCCAACAACTGGGGCACATGCCTACATTGTTCTAATCAGCTGTTGCTTGGAAAGGAGTGGTGGTGATCTTAGTACAAAAATAGCTGCCCAGGCAGTTAAATGAGCTGAACTAACTCTGGTTATCATGCTTTGAAAAATGTCACAGCCAGATCATCTGCTCATCTTTTTTGATGCTTCCTTCCCCAGAATCTTATTCCATGAGTTATCCTTTTGCTTTCCCCTTGTGTCATCAGTTTTTTTTTTCCTTTTCCTAGTTGATGAATATTTTTAAAATTAAAGTATAATTAACGCAGTGTTATATTAGTTTCAGGTGTACAATATAATGATTCAATTCTGTACGTTATTCAGTGCTCATCAAGATAAATATAAGCTTAAGCCCCTTTATTTAATCCATGCCTCTGCCCACCTCCCCTCTGGCAACTACCAGTTTGTCCTTTGTATTTAAGAGTCTGTTTTTGTTTGTTTGTCTCCTTTTTCTTTTGTTTGTTCATTTTATTTCTTAAATTCCACACCTGAGTGAAATCATATGGTATTTGTCTTTCTCTGGTTTATTTCACTTAGCATTTTACCTTCTAGGTCCATCCATGTTGTTGCAAATAGCAAGATCTCATTCTTTTTTATGGCTGAGTAATATTCCATTGTAATAATATACCACATCTTCTTTATCCATTTATCTGTTGATGGACACTTGGGTTACTTCCATATCTTGGCTATTGTAAATAATACTTAAGTAAACAGGGGTGCATATATCTTTTAGAATTAGTGTTTTTGTTTCTCTAGGTTAATACACAGTAGTAGAATTACTGGATCATATGGAAATTCTATTTTAATATTTTTGAAGACTCCCCATGCTGTTTTTCAAAGTGTGTGCTGCACCAATTTGCATTCCCACCAACAGTGCTCGAAGGTTCCTTTTCTGCCACATCCTTGCCAACACTGATTATTTTTGGTATTAATTGATTAATTCTTGGTATTTTGATTTTAGTTATTCTGACAGGTGTAAGGTGATATCTCATTGTGGTTTTGATTTGCATTTCCCTGATGATTAGTGATGATGAGCATGTTTTCATGTCTGTTTGCCATCTGTATGTCTTTGAAAAAATACTTATTCAGGTACACTGGCCATTTTTTAATTGGATTATTTGGGGCAGTGGGTTGATGTTGAATTGTATAAGTTCTTTATATATTTTGGATATTATTATTGGATATATTATTTGCAAATATCTTCAGTAGATGCCATTTTGTTTTGTTGATAGTTTCCTTTGCTGTGCAAAAGCTTTTTACTTTGATGTAGTCACAATAGTTTAATTTTGCTTTTTTTTCCTTTGCCTGAGGATACGTATCTACAAAAATGATTCTATAGCCGATGACAAAGAGATTACTGCCTATGTTTTCTTCTAGAAGTTTTATGGTTTCAGGTCAGAATTTTAGGTCTTTAATCCATTTTGAGTTTATTTTTGTGTATGTTGGAAGAAAGTGGTCCAGATTCATTCTTTCACATGTAGCTGTTCGGTTTTCCTAGCACCATTTGTTGAAGAGACTGTCTTTTCTTCACTGTATATTCTTGCCCTTTTGTCATAGATTAATTAACCATATATGCATGGATTTATTTCTGGGCTCTCTATTCTGTTGATCTGTATGTCTCTTTTTGTGCCAGTACCATAGTGTTTTCATTACTACAGCTTTGTAGTATATCTTGTAATCTGGGATTGTTATACCTCCAGCTTTGTTCTTCTTTCTTCATATTGCTTTGGCTATTCAGGGTCTTTGTGGTTCCATACAAGTTTTAGTATTATTTGTTCTAGTTCTTTGAAAAATGTTGGTATTTTGGGGCAAGTGGCTCAGCTGGTTAAGCATCCGACTTCGGCTCTGGTCATGATCTCACGGTTTGTGAGTTCGAGCCCTGAGCCTGGAACCTGCTTCAGATTCTGTGTCTCCCTCTCTTTTTGCCCCTCCCCAACTTGTGCTCTGTCTCTCTTTCTCTCAAAAATAAATAAACATTAAAATGTTTTTAAAAAAGAGGAAAATGTTGGTATTTTGATAGAGATTGTATTGAATCTGTAGGTTGCTTTGGGTAGTATGGACATTTAAAAAATATTGGGTCTTTTGGGGCACCTGGGTGGCTCAGTCAGTTAGGTGTCCAACTTTGGCTCAGGTCATGATCTCACTGCTCATGGGTTTGAGCCCCACGTCAGGCTCTGTGCTGACTGCTCAGAGCCTGGAGCCGGCTTCAGATTCTGTGTCTCCCCCTCCCTCTGCCCCTCCCATGCTCATGCTCTGTCTCTCTCTCTCTCTCAATAATGAATAAATGTAAAAAAAATAAATAAATATTGGGTCTTCCAATCCATGAACACGGAATATCTTTCCATTTGTTTGTGTCATCTTTAATTTTTTTTCCATCTGTGTTTTACAGTTTTAGGAGTACAGGTCTTTCACTTCCTTAGTTAAGTTTATTCCTAGGTATTTTATTGTTTTTAGTGCAATTATAAATAGGATTGTTTTCTTAATTTTTCTTTTTGTTACTTCGTTATTAGTCTATAGTGTAGAATTGCAAGTTTTTTGTTGTTGTTGTTTTGTTTTTGTATTCTGTGACTTGACTGAATTCATTTATTTTGGTGGAATCTTGAGTGTTTTTTTTAATGTTATTATTTTTTTATTTTTGAGAGAGAGAGAGAGAATAAGAGAGAGAACGAATGAATAGGGGAGAGGCAGAGAGAAAGGGAGCCAGAGAATCCCAAGCAGGCTCTGCACTGTCAGTGCAGAGCTGCATGCAGAGCTCAAACCCATGAACCAGAGATCATGACCTGAGCTGAAATCAAGAGTCGGCCACTTAACCCAATGAGCCACCCAGGTGCTCCTTGAGTGTTTTCTCTATATATTATCAGGTCATCTGCAAACAGTGGAAGTTTTACTTCTTCCTTACCAATGTGGATGCCTTTTATTTCTCTTTGTTGTCTGATTGCTGTGGCTAGGGCTTCTAGTACTATGTAGAATAAAAAAAATGGTAAGAGTGGACATGGATATCCTTGTCTTTTTCCTGATCTTAAAGGAAAAGCTCTCAATTTTTCCCCATGAGGATGATGTTAGTTGTGGGTTTTTCATATATGGCCTTTATAATGTTGAGGTATGTTTCCTCTAAACCTACTTTATTGAGAGCTTTTATCATGACTGGATGTTGTAATTTGTCAGATACTTTTATTTGCATCTATTGAGATGATCATATGATTTTTATTCTTTCTCTTGTTAATGTGATTGTGTCATGTTGATTGATTTGCAAATATTGGACCACCCCTGTATCCCTGGAATAAATCCCACTTGATCAGGGTGAATGATTTTTTTAATGTATTGTTGGATTTGATTTGATAATATTTTTGTTGAGTATTTTTGCATCTGTATTCATCAGAGATATTGGCTGGTTTTTCTTGTTTTTTGTTTGTTTTTTGTAGTGTCTTTATCTGGTTTTAGGGTAATGTGTCATTTGGAATGTTTCTTTCTTTTTTTTTTTCTTCTATTTTTTGGAATAGTTTGAGAAGAATACATATTACCTTTTCTTTAAATTTTTGGTAGAATTCACCTGTGAAGCCACCTGGTTTTAGACTTTTGTTTGTTGGAAGTTTTTTGATAACTGACTCCATTTCATTGCTGGTGATCGTTCTGTTCAAATTTTCTTCTTTCTAATGCAGTATTGGAAGGTTATATATTTCTGGGATTTTATTCATACCTTCTAGGTTGTTCAATTTGTTGACATATAATTTTTGATAATATTCTTTTATAATCCCTTGTATTTCTGTGGTGTTGGTTGTTATTTCTTCTTCAGTTCTGGTTTTATTTGAGCACATGTGCATTCTCTCTCTCTCTCTCTCTGTCAATGAGTCCGGCTAAAGATTTATCAATTTTGTTTCTTTTTTCAGAGAAACAGCTCCTGGTTTCATTGATCTATTTTATTGCATTTAAAATCTATGTTTCATTTATTTCTGCCTTTATCGTTATTATTTCTTTTTTTCTACTGGCTTTGGGCTTTGTTCTTTTTTCTAGCTCCTTTAGGTGTAAGTGTAGCCTGTTTATTTGAGATTTTTCTTGTTGTTTTTTTAAAACATTTTTTAATGTTTATTTTTGAGAGAGAGAGAGAAAATGAATATGAATGAGTGGGGGAGGGGCAGAGAGAGAGGGAGACACAGAATCTGAAGCAGGCTCCAGGCTCTGAGCTGTCAGCACAGAGCATGATGCAGGGCTTGAACTCTGAACTATCCAGGTGCCCCAAGGTTTTTCTTGTTTCTTTCTTGAGGTAGACCTGTAATGCTGTAATCTTCCCTCTTTTTTTTTTTTATTTTTGTTAATGTTTTTTATTTATTTTTGAGAGAGAGAGAGAGACAGAGACAGAGCATGAGCATGAGCAGGTGAGGGCCAGAGAGAGGAGGCACAGAATCTGAAGCAGGCTCCAGGCTCAGAGCTGTCAGCATAGAGCCCAACATGGGGCTTGAACTCGTGAACTGCAAGAACATGACCTTAGCTGAAGTTGGATGCTTAACCAACTGAGCCATCCAGGTGCTCCTCTAATATTCCCTCTTAAAAACAGCTTTTGCTGTATCCCAAATGCTTGGGACTGTTCTGTTTTCATTTTCATTTGTCTCTACGTATTTTTTAATTTCCTCTTTGATTTCTTGGTTGACCCATTCATTGTTTAGTAGCATGTGAATTTAGCCTCCATGTATTTGTGTTCTTTCCATATTTTTCTTGTGATTGATTTCTAGTTTAATACCATTGTGGTATGAAAATGCATTATATGCTTTCAGTCTTTTAAAATTTATTGAGTGGCACTTGGGCGGCTCATTCAGTTAAGCATCTGACTTTTGATTTTGGCTCAGGTCATGATCTCATGTTTCATAAATTCAAGCCCTGCATCAGGCTCTGTGCTGACAGCACAGAACCTGCTTGGGATTCTCTCTCTCCCTGTCTCTCTGCCCCTTCCCCACCTGCTTGCTCACTCGCTCTCTCTCAAAATAAAAATAAACATTAAAAAAATTGAGACTTGTTTTGTGGCCTAATGTGATATGTTCTGAAGAATGTTTCATGTACATTCTGCTATTTTTGAATGGACTGTTCTGAATATATGTTAGGTCTAAGATGTCATTTAAAGCATTTCCTTGGTTTTCTGTTTGGATGATCTATCCCTTAATGTAAGTGGGTGTTAAAGTCCTCTACTATTATCTTATTACTGTCAATTTCTTCCTTTGTATCTGTGTCTGTTGATAGTTGCTTTATGTACTTAGGTGCTAGCATATTAGGTGCATAGATATATGTAATTGTTATATCCCTTTGTTGGATTGTTCTCTTGTTATGTAGTATCCTTTGTCTCTTTTTACAGTCTTTGTTTGTTTATTTATTTATCTATTTATTTATTTTACTTTTTTAAAATTTTTAAGTAGTCTCCAGACTGGGATGAACACAGGGCTTGAACTCACAATCCTGAGATCAAGACCTGAGCTGAGATAGAGTCAGACACTTAACCAACTGAACCACCCAGACACCTCAATTACAGGCTTTATTTTAAAGTCTATTTTGTCTGATATAAATATTGCTACCCAGCTTTCATTTGCTTCCATTTGTATGCTGAATGTTTTTTCCATCCCTTTACTTTTGATCTGCATGTGCGTTTAGGTCTGAAGTAAGTCTCCTGTAGGTAGCATATAGATGGATCTTGCTTTTTTATCCATTTAACACCCTATGTCTTGCTTTTTTATAATTAAAAAAACTACAGCATACTTAACCCTGTGTCTTTTGATTGGAGCATTTAGTCCATTTACATTTAAAGTAATTTTTTTTATTTTTTTTGAGAGAGAGAGAGAGATCATGCACATGCGCAAGTTGGGGAAGGGCAGAGGAAGAGGAAGAGAGAGAATCTCAAGCAGGCTCCATGCCCAGTGCAGAGCCCAAAGTGGGGCTCAATCTCATGACTAGGAGATAATGACCTGAGCTGAAATCAAGAGTCAGACATTTAACTGACTGAGCTATTCAGGTGCCCCTACATTTAAAGTAATTATTGGGGCGCCTGGGTGGCGCAGTCGGTTAAGCGTCCGACTTCAGCCAGGTCACGATCTCGCGGTCCGCGAGTTCGAGCCCCGCGTCGGGCTCTGGGCTGATGGCTCAGAGCCTGGAGCCTGTTTCCCATTCTGTGTCCCCCTCTCTCTCTGGCCCTCCCCCGTTCATGCTCTGTCTCTCTCTCTGTCCCAAAAATAAATAAACGTTGAAAAAAAAAATAAAGTAATTATTGATAAGTATGTACTTATTGCCATTTTATTACTTGTTTTATGGTAGTTTTGGTAGTCTGTCTGTCTTTCTTTCTTTCTTTCTTTTTCTTTTTTTCTTTCTTTCCTTCTTTCCTTCTTTTTTTAAAAATTTATATCCAAGTTAGTTAGCATATAGTGCAACAGTGATTTCAGGAGTAGATTCCTTAATGCCCCTTACCCATTTAACCCATCCCGCCTCCCACAACCCCTCCAGTAACCCTCTTTTTGTTCTCCATATTTAAGAGTCTTTTATGTTTTGTCCGCCTCCCTATTTTTATATTATTTTTGCTTCCCTTCTCTTGTGTTCATCTGTTCCGTGTCTTAAAGTCTTCTTATGAGTGAAGTCATATGATATTTGTCTTTCTTTGACTGACTAATTTCGCTTAGCATAATACCCTCTAGTTCCATCTGTGTAGTTGCAAATGGCAAGATTTTATGCTTTTTGATTGCCGAGTAATACTCCATTGTATATATATACCATGTTTTCTTTATCCATTCATCCATCGATGGACATTTGGGCTCTTTTCCATGCTTTAGCTATTGTTGATAGTGCTGCTCTAAACATTGGGGTGCATGTGCCCCTTCGAAACAGCATTCCTGTATCCCTTGGATAAATACCTAGTAGTGCAATTGCTGGGTCATAGGGTAGTTCTATTTTTAATTTTTTGAGGAACCTTCATACTGTTTTCCAGAGTGACTGCACCAGTTTGCATTTCCACCAGCAGTGCAAAAGAGATCCTCTTTGTGTGTATCCTCACCAACATCTGTTGTTGCCTGAGTTGTTAATGTTAGCCATTCTGACAGGTGTGAGGTAGTATCTCATTGTCGTTTTGATTTGTATTTCCCTGTTGATGAGTGATATTGAGCATTTTTTCCATGTGTCGGTTGGCCATCTGGATGTCTTCTTTGGAGAAGTGTCTATTCGTGTCTTTTGCCCATTTTTTTCACTGGATGATTTGTTTTTTGAGTGTTGAGTTTGAAAAGTTCTTTATAGATTTTGCATACTAGCCCTTTATCTGATACGTCGTTTGCAAGTATCTTCTCCCATTCTGTTGGTTGCCTTTTAGTTTTGCTGATTGTTTCCTTCTCTGTGCAGAAGCTTTTTATTTTTTTTTTTATTTTTTTATTTTTTTTGAGGGTAAGTAATCATATTTTATGCAAACAAATTATTCTTCTGTAAAAGTCACTTTTTTTTTTTTATATATGAAGTTTATTGACAAATTGGTTTCCATACAACACCCAGTGCTCATCCCAAAAGGTGCCCTCCTCAATACCCATCACCCACCCGCCCCTCCCTCCCACCCCCCATCAACCCTCAGTTTGTTCTCAGTTTTCAACAGTCTCTTATGCTTTGGCTCTCTCCCACTCTAACGTCCTTTTTTTTTTTTTTTTTTTTTTCCTTCCCCTCCCCCATGGGTTCCTGTTAAGTTTCTCAGGATCCACATAAGAGTGAAACCATATGGTATCTGTCTTTCTCTGTATGGCTTATTTCACTTAGCATCACACTCTCCAGTTCCATCCACGTTGCTACAAAAGGCCATATTTCATTCTTTCTCATTGCCACGTAGTATTCCATTGTGTATATAAACCACAATTTCTTTATCCATTCATCAGTTGATGGACATTTAGGCTCTTTCCATAATTTGGCTATTGTTGAGAGTGCTGCTATGAACATTGGGGTACAAGTGCCCCTATGCATCAGTACTCCTGTATCTCTTGGGTAAATTCCTAGCAGTGCTATTGCTGGGTCATAGGGTAAGTCTATTTTTAATTTTCTGAGGAACCTCCACACTGCTTTCCAGAGCGGCTGCACCAATTTGCATTCCCACCAACAGTGCAAGAGGGTTCCCGTTTCTCCACATCCTCTCCAGCATCTGTAGTCTCCTGATTTGTTCATTTTGGCCACTCTGACTGGCGTGAGGTGATACCTGAGTGTGGTTTTGATTTGTATTTCCCTGATAAGGAGCGACGCTGAACATCTTTTCATGTGCCTGTTGGCCATCTGGATGTCTTCTTTAGAGAAGTGTCTATTCATGTTTTCTGCCCATTTCTTCACTGGGTTATTTGTTTTTCGGGTGTGGAGTTTGGTGAGCTCTTTATAGATTTTAGATACTAGCCCTTTGTCCGATATGTCATTTGCAAATATCTTTTCCCATTCCGTTGGTTGCCTTTTAGTTTTGTTGGTTGTTTCCTTTGCTGTGCAGAAGCTTTTTATCTTCATAAGGTCCCAGTAATTCACTTTTGCTTTTAATTCCCTTGCCTTTGGAGATGTGTCGAGTAAGAGATTGCTACGGCTGAGGTCAGAGAGGTCTTTTCCTGCTTTCTCCTCTAAGGTTTTGATGGTTTCCTGTCTCACATTTAGGTCCTTTATCCATTTTGAGTTTATTTTTGTAAATGGTGTGAGAAAGTGGTCTAGTTTCAACCTTCTGCATGTTGATGTCCAGTTCTCCCAGCACCATTTGTTAAAGAGGCTGTCTTTTTTCCATTGGATGTTCTTTCCTGCTTTGTCAAAGATGAGTTGGCCATACGTTTGTGGGTCTAGTTCTGGGGTTTCTATTCTATTCCATTGGTCCGTGTGTCTGTTTTTGTGCCAATACCATGCTGTCTTGATGATGACAGCTTTGTAGTAGAGGCTAAAGTCTGGGATTGTGATGCCTCCTGCTTTGGTCTTCTTCTTCAAAATTCCTTTGGCTATTCGGGGCCTTTTGTGGTTCCATATGAATTTTAGGATTGCTTGTTCTAGTTTCGAGAAGAATGCTGGTGCAATTTTGATTGGGATTGCATTGAATGTGTAGATAGCTTTGGGTAGTATTGACATTTTGACAATATTTATTTTTCCAATCCATGAGCAGGGAATGTCTTTCCATTTCTTTAAATCTTCTTCAATTACCTTCATAAGCTTTCTATAGTTTTCAGCATACAGATCCTTTACATCTTTGGTTAGATTTATTCCTAGGTATTTTATGCTTCTTGGTGCAATTGTGAATGGGATCAGTTTCTTTATTTGTCTTTCTGTGGCTTCATTGTTAGTGTATAAGAATGCAACTGATTTCTGTACATTGATTTTGTATCCTGCAACTTTGCTGAATTCATGTATCAGTTCTAGCAGACTTTTGGTGGAGTCTATCGGATTTTCCATGTATAATATCATGTCATCTGCAAAAAGCGAAAGCTTGACTTCATCTTTGCCAATTTTGATGCCTTTGATTTCCTTTTGTTGTCTGATTGCTGATGCTAGAACTTCCAGCACTATGTTAAACAACAGCGGTGAGAGTGGGCATCCCTGTCGTGTTCCTGATCTCAGGGAAAAAGCTCTCAGTTTTTCCCCGTTGAGGATGATGTTAGCTGTGGGCTTTTCATAAATGGCTTTTATGATCTTTAAGTATGTTCCTTCTATCCCGACTTTCTCAAGGGTTTTTATTAAGAAAGGGTGCTGGATTTTGTCAAAGGCCTTTTCTGCATCGATTGACAGGATCATATGGTTCTTCTCTTTTTTTTTTGTTAATGTGATGTATCACGTTGATTGATTTGCGAATGTTGAACCAGCCCTGCATCCCAGGAATGAATCCCACTTGATCATGGTGAATAATTCTTTTTATATGCTGTTGAATTCAATTTGCTAGTATCTTATTGAGAATTTTTGCATCCATATTCATCAGGGATATTGGCCTGTAGTTCTCTTTTTTTACTGGGTCTCTGTCTGGTTTAGGAATCAAAGTAATACTGGCTTCATAGAATGAGTCTGGAAGTTTTCCTTCCCTTTCTATTTCTTGGAATAGCTTGAGAAGGATAGGTATTATCTCTGCTTTAAACGTCTGGTAGAACTCCCCTGGGAAGCCATCTGGTCCTGGACTCTTATTTGTTGGGAGATTTTTGATAACCGATTCAATCTCTTCGCTGGTTATGGGTCTGTTCAAGCTTTCTCTTTCCTCCTGATTGAGTTTTGGAAGAGTGTGGGTGTTCAGGAATTTGTCCATTTCTTCCAGGTTGTCCAATTTGTTGGCATATAATTTTTCATAGTATTCCCTGATAATTGTTTGTATCTCTGAGGGATTGGTTGTAATAATTCCATTTTCATTCATGAGTTTATCTATTTGGGTCATCTCCCTTTTCTTTTTGAGAAGCCTGGCTAGAGGTTTGTCAATTTTGTTTATTTTTTCAAAAAACCAACTCTTGGTTTCGTTGATCTGCTCTACAGTTTTTTTAGATTCTATATTGTTTATTTCTGCTCTGATCTTTATTATTTCTCTTCTTCTGCTGGGTTTAGGCTGCCTTTGCTGTTCTGCTTCTATTTCCTTTAGGTGTGCTGTTAGATTTTGTATTTGGGATTTTTCTTGTTTCTTGAGATAGGCCTGGATTGCAATGTATTTTCCTCTCAGGACTGCCTTCGCTGCGTCCCAAAGCGTTTGGATTGTTGTATTTTCATTTTCGTTTGTTTCCATATATTTTTTGATTTCTTCTCTAATTGCCTGGTTGACCCACTCATTCGTTAGTAGGGTGTTCTTTAACCTCCATGCTTTTGGAGGTTTTCCAGACTTTTTCCTGTGGTTGATTTCAAGCTTCATAGCATTGTGGTCTGAAAGTATGCATGGTATAATTTCAATTCTTGTAAACTTATGAAGGGCTGTTTTGTGACCCAGTATATGATCTATCTTGGAGAATGTTCCATGTGCACTCGAGAAGAAAGTATATTCTGTTGCTTTGGGATGCAGAGTTCTAAATATATCTGTCAAGTCCATCTGATCCAGTGTCTCATTCAGGGCCCTTGTTTCTTTATTGACCGTGTGTCTAGATGATCTATCCATTTCTGTAAGTGGGGTGTTAAAGTCCCCAGCAATTACCACATTCTTATCAATAAGGTTCCTTCTGTTTATGAGTAATTGTTTTATATATTTGGGGGCTCCGGTATTCGGCGCATAGACATTTATAATTGTTAGCTCTTCCTGATGGATAGACCCTGTAACTATTATATAATGTCCTTCTTCATCTCTTGTTACAGCCTTTAATTTAAAGTCTAGTTTGTCTGATATAAGTATGGCTACTCCAGCTTTCTTCTGGCTTCCAGTAGCATGATAAATAGTTCTCCATCCCCTCACTCTGAATCTAAAGGTGTCCTCAGGTCTAAAATGAGTCTCTTGTAGACAGCAAATAGATGGGTCTTGTTTTTTTATCCATTCTGATACCCTATGTCTTTTGGTTGGCGCATTTAATCCATTTACATTCAGTGTTATTATAGAAAGATACGGGTTTAGAGTCATTGTGATGTCTGTATGTTTTATGCTTGTAGTGATGTCTCTGGTACTTTGTCTCACAGGGTCCCCCTTAGGATCTCTTGTAGGGCTGGTTTAGTGGTGACAAATTCCTTCAGTTTTTGTTTGTTTGGGAAGACCTTTATCTCTCCTTCTATTCTAAATGACAGACTTGCTGGATAAAGGATTCTCGGCTGCATATTTTTGCTGTCTAGCACACTGAAAATCTCGTGCCAATTCTTTCTGGCCTGCCAAGTTTCAAAAGAGAGATCAGTCACGAGTCTTATAGGTCTCCCTTTATATGTGAGGGCACGTTTACCCCTTGCTGCTTTCAGAATTTTCTCTTTATCCTTGTATTTTGCCAGTTTCACTATGATATGTCGTGTAGAAGATCGATTCAAGTTATGTCTGAAGGGAGTTCTCTGTGCCTCTTGGATTTCAATGCCTTTTTCCTTCCCCAGTTCAGGGAAGTTCTCAGCTATAATTTCTTCAAGTACCCCTTCAGCACCTTTCCCTCTCTCTTCCTCCTCTGGGATACCAATTATGCGTATATTATTTCTTTTTAGTGTATCACTTAGTTCTCTAATTTTCCCCTCATACTCCTGGATTTTTTTATCTCTCTTTTTCTCAGCTTCCTCTTTTTCCATAACTTTATCTTCTAGTTCACCTATTCTCTCCTCTGCCTCTTCCATCCGAGCCGTGGTGGTTTGCATTTTGTTTTGCATTTCCTTTAAAGCGTTTTTCAGCTCCTCGTGACTGTTCCTTAGTCCCTTGATCTCTGTAGCAAGAGATTCTCTGCTGTCCTGTATGCTGTTTTCCAGCCCAGCGATTAATTTTATGACTATTATTCTAAATTCACTTTCTGTTATATTATTTAAATCCTTTTTGATCAGCTCATTAGCTGTTGTTATTTCCTGGAGATTCTTCTGAGGGGAATTCTTCCGCTTGGTCATTTTGGATAGTCCGTGGTGTGGTGAGGATCTGCAGGGCACTTCCCCTGTGCTGTGGTGTATAACTGGAGTTGGTGGGCGGGGCCGCAGTCCGACCTGATGTCTGCCCCCAGCCCACCGCTGGGGCCACAGTCAGACTGGTGTGTGCCTTCTCTTCCCCTCTCCTAGGGGCGGGATTCACTGTGGGGTGGCGTGGCCCGTCTGGGCTACTTGCACACTGCCAGGCTTGTGATGCTGGGGATCTGGCGTATTAGCTGGGGTGGGAAGGCAAGGTGCACGGCGGCGGGGGGGGGGGGGGGCAGGCTTAGCTCGCTTCTCCTTAGGTGATCCACTTCAGGAGGGGCCCTGTGGCAGCCGGAGGGAGTCAGATCTGCTGCCGGAGGTTTGGCTCCGCAGAAGCACAGAGTTGGGTGTTTGCGCGGAGCGAGCAATTTCCCTGGCCGGAGCCGGTTCCCTTTGGGATTTTGGCTGGGGGATGGGCGGGGGAGATGGCGCTGGCGAGCGCCTTTGTTCCCCGCCAAACTGAGCTCTGTCGTCCGGGGGCTCCGCAGCTCACCCTCCCTTTGTCCTCCAGCCTTCCCGCTTTCCGAGCAGAGCTGTTAACTTATGACCTCCCAGACGCTAAGTCGCGCTTGCTGTCGGAACACAGTCCGTCAGGCCCCTCCGCTTTTGCAAGCCGGACTCGGGGGCTCTGCTTGGCTGGCGAGCCGCCCCTCCGCCCCGGCTCCCTCCCGCCAGTCCGTGGAGCGCGCACCGCCTCGCCGCCCTTCCTACCCTCTTCCGTGGGCCTCTCGTCTGCAGTTGGGTCCGGTGACTCAGTTCTGCTAATCCTCTGGTGGTTTTCTGGGTTATTTAGGCAGGTGTAGGTGGAATCTAAGTGATCAGCAGGACGCGCGGTGAGCCCAGCGTCCTCCTAAGCCGCCATCTTCCCAGAATCCCCCAGAAGCTTTTTATTTTGATGAGGTCCGAATAGTTCATTTTTGCTTTGGTTTCCCTTGCCTCTGGAGACGTGTTGAGTAAGAAGTTGCTGTGGCCAAGGTCATAGAGGTTTTTGCTTGCTTTCTCCTCGAGGATTTTGATGCTTTTCTGTCTTACATTTAGGTCTTTCATCCACTTTGAGTTTAGTATTGTGTATGGTGTAAGAAAGTGGTCCAGGTTCATTCTTCTCCATGTTGCTGTCCAGTTTTCCCAGCACCACTTGCTGAAGAGACTGTCTTTATTCCATTGGATAGTCTTTCCTGCTTTGTCAAAGATTATTTGGCCATATGTTTGTGTGTCCATTTCTGGGTTCTCTATTCTGTTCCATTAATCTGAGTGTCTGTTTTTGTGCCAGTATCATACTGTCTTGATGATTACAGCTTTGTAATACAGCTTGAAGTCCATCTGTTCCTTTCTTCTTTTACTCTCTTCTCTTGTGTTTTGATAGCTTTCTTTTAGTTATGTTTGAATTCATTTTTCTTTACTTTTTGTGTATGTATGAAAGGTTTTTGATTTGTGGTTACTATTTAGGTTTACATATAACATCTTATGTGTATAGCAGTCTGTGTTAAGTTGATGGTCGTTTAAGTTTGAACCCATTCTAAAAGCAGTAAATTTTACTACCCCCCCGCCCCCTGCACATTTTACGTATATGATGCTATACATCCTTCTATTTTGTGAAGTCCTTGGTGGATTTATGTAGCTATAATTGACTTAACTGCTTTTGTGCGTTAACCTCCATAGTGATTTTATAAATTACTAATCTACTTTTATTGTATGTTATAATTTGCCTGTGAATTTTTTTCCATTTATAATTCTTACTACTCATTATGGCCATTTTTTTTTTCACTCAAAGAATTGGCTTTAACATTTCTTGTAAGGCTGGTTTAATGGTGATGAGCTCCTTTAACTTTTGTCTGTCTGGGAAGTTCTTTATCTCTCCTATTCTGAATGATAATCTTGTTGGATAGGGTATTCTTGGTTGCAGGTTTTTTCCTTTCAGTACTTTGAATACATCATACCCTTCCCTTCTGGCCTACTAAGTTGCTGCTGAAAAATCAGCTCATAGCCTTAGGGGTTTCCCTTATATGTAACTTTTCTTTTGCTGCTTTTAAGATTCCCTCTTTATCATTACTTTTTTGCCAATTTAATTATGTGTGGACCTCCTTGGGTTCATCTTGTTAAGGATTCTCTGTGCTTCCTGGATCTGGATGTTTGTTTCCTTCCATAGATTAGGGAAGTTTTCAGCTATTATTTTCTCAAATACATTTTTTTCCCCTTTCTCTTTCTCTCTTCTCCTTCTGGGGTCCCTATACGGGAAAGGTTATTACATGTGATGATGTTGCTGAGTTCCCTTAACTTATTCTCAGTTTTTGCTATTCTTTTGTTATTCTGCATAGTGGCTTTCCATTACCCTGTCTCCCAGAATGCTGATTTGTTCTTCTGCCTGCTCTAATCTGCTGTTGATTCCCTTTAGTGTATTTTTAAAATCAGTTTATTTATTTATTATTATCATTTTTTATGTTTATTTATTTTGAGAGAGATAGGCAGCATGAGTGGGGGAGGGGCAGAGAGAGAGGGTGAGAGAGAATCCCAAGCAGGCTCTGCACTGTCAGTCAGAGCCCGCTGCGGGGTTCAAACTCGCAAAACCACGAGATCATGACCTGAACTAAAACCAAGAGTTGGATACTTAATCGACTGAGCCACCCAGGTGCCCCTAAGATTTTTTTTTTTTTAATTTTTAAGTAATCCCTATACCCAATTTGGGGCTCAAACTCCCAATCCTGAGATCAGAAGTCACAGTTCCACTGACTGAACCAGCCAGAATACCCTCTCTTGGTATATTTTTAATTTCAGTTACTCAGTTCTTAATCTCTTTTTATCTGTCTATCTATCTATCTATCTTTGTTGAAGGTCTCACTGACTCTTTTCTTGAATCCAGTGAGTATCTTTATGACTGTTACTTTGAATTTTTTTTTTCAGGCATATAATTTATCTACATTTCATTTAGCTCTTTTGTTGCAGTTTTGTCCTGTTCTTTCATTTGCGACATATTCTTCTGTCCCCTCATTTTATCTAATTCTCTGTGTTTGTTTCTGTGTATTAGGCAAGTCAGCTGTGTCTCCTGATATTGAAAGTAGTGGCCTTATGAAGAAGAGGTCCTGTGGTGCCTTGCAGCTGAATGCCCCTTGTTCATCAGAACCAGACACTTCAGGTGTCTCCTGTGTGGGTTGTGTGTGCCCTTTTGTGACTGATCCACATTTGCCTTCAGTTCAGTTGGCTGCAGTGGTCCATTTTGCCTGTTGTGGGTGCACTGGGCAGCGTTCGGCCCCTGT
Organism: Lynx rufus; assembly: GCF_022079265.1. NCBI lineage: Eukaryota > Metazoa > Chordata > Mammalia > Carnivora > Felidae > Lynx > Lynx rufus. The sequence continues at coordinate 56,297,018 of NW_025814834.1, read as the reverse complement.
GCTGCTCAGGGGCCAGTCTGGGGCCACTGTAGGCTTGTGGTGGGTAATGTCTACAGTCAAACCAGATGTCTGTCCTCAGCCCATCTGCTGGGGCTGCAGTCATACTGACCTGCAGGGTGTTTTCCCTGTATTCTCTCTTGAGAAGCTTTCATTTGTGCACAGGGTGGGCTGTCAGACCAAATGCCTGCTCCTAGTCCAGGACTAATTGGGAGGGCACATTCTCTGCACTGCCAGCTATAAGGTTTGCTGCTAGGACTGCAGGCACACAGGTATGTGATTATTTTCCCCTCTTCCCAGGGTAGGAGTCGCTTTGGAGTAACACTGGTCCCTGTTGGGGTTGCTTGTACGAAGACTTAGGGGAGGAGTGCTTTGAAGTGACACCTGCCAACTGGGTCCGGTTGGGTAGGGTGGATCTGAAGGAGAACATTTACACGATGTCCAGTGCTAGCAGGATAGATGGAGAGTGTTCATGCTGGTTCCTGCAAGTGTCTGGCTATCTAGGTTTGTGCAGGGGGAGAGAAATGGTGCCTGCCAGCATTTTTGTTCTTAGAGAATTCTCCTAAGTATCCCTGTCTTTCCAGTGCACTTCGGAGATTAGCGAATAAACCTCCTTCAGTATATGCCAGGTGCTTTTCAGGCTGCTGCTTCTATTGTTGTATCTTGCTGAGTTATTTGTTATGCTGTCTCTTTAAGGGTGGGGACTATTTTTTAATCTCCCTCTGGGTGTCTCCTATAGCTAAACCCAGTTATTTTTAAAGTACCTGGAGTTAAGCCCTGCTGATTGCAAAAACTTCCTAAATTAAGCCCCACTGGTTTTCAAAGCCAAATGTTACAGGATTTGTCTCTTTAGGGGCAGGTGTGGTCTGATCCTTCCACTTCTCTGTGCTTGTGATGTCCCTCCTGTTTGTGGTTAGTCCTGTGGAGACATGGGTTGGTGGGGATGGTGGGGGTGGTGGAGAGGATGAAGGGTCGAGGAGAAGGAGTGGGGATGGGGAGCAGAGTTTGGTTCCCAATTACATCTCTGCCTGTCCTGCCCTTTTTGATGTGGCCTTCTCTTTATAATTAACAGTGGAAAGTCTGTTCTGCCAGTCTTTGAGTGATTTTCAGAGTTAGTTGCACTTTTGGTAGCTGTTATCTCAGTGTGTCCATGGGACTAGGTGAACTCAGGATCCTCCTACTTAGCCATTTTTTCCAGAACCTCATCAGTTTTTTTTCTTTGTTGACTTTGCCTGCTTCTTAAAAACACACTCAAATAACTTACTGAAATTGTTTTCAGCCTGTAACACTCTTGTGAAACAGTTGTTTTAAAAGCCATCAATAATCTAGGTATAAAATCCTTAAGTCATTTTCTTGACCAGTTCCCAATACCTGGTACCTAATATTTCTTTCCTTAGCTCCCATGTCATACTATCTTGGTTTTCTTCCCACCCTACTGGCCATGATTTTGCTGACTTTTCTTCCTTCTGCTTCCTAAATTTACAAATTCTTAAGGTTAATTTTTAGTCCTTTTTTTTTTTAAACATTTTCTTCCTTAATAACTTCATCCACTCAGACTGTATTAGCTTTTACCACTATTGGGGGAACTTCTAAGTTAATATTTCTAACTCTGTCAACTTCCATTTTCACATTTTAAATTATTGCACATTTCTATCTGACTATCTTGCTAAATTCTCCAATCTAGTATGCATGTATAAGGCTGTTATTTTAGCCCTCAATCCTACTACTCCATTATTTCTGTTTACTTCTACACAAGCCCAATGTCTCAGTCATAAGGCCTTGCCGAACTCCATTCCCTCTCCCTCATCCACGCTGTTGACAGAGCAGATAGATTCTAAAAAAAATTTTTTTTAATGTTTATTTATTTTTGAGAGACAGAGAGAGAGAATGAGCAGGGGAGGGGCAGAGAGAGAGGGAGACACAGAATCCGAAGCAGGCTCCAGGCTCTGAGCCGTCAGCACAGAGCCCGACGCGGGGCTCAAACTCACGAACCGCGAGATCATGACCTGAGCTGAACTTGGACGCCCAACCAACTGAGCCACCCAGGCGCCCCCAGATGAGATTCTATTACTTGTGATTGTCAAGACACTTTTGTTTTTCTCCCATAGATGCCAACATAGATGAAATATATATTTTTTAATGTTTATTTATTTTGAGAGAGAGAGAGCGTGTGTGCATGTGTGCAAGTCAGGGGGGAGGGGCAGGGAGAGAGAGAATCTCAGGCAGGCTCCACACTATCAATGCAGAGCTCACGGACCGAGAGATCATGCCCTGAGCCAAAATCAAGAGTTGGACACTTAGCAGACTGAGCCACCCAGGCGCCCCTAGACGAAATCTTCAAATTGTCTCACATCTGTTCTGGTCTTCCTTTATTTTTTCCCCTTCAAATGATTCTCCATTCCATTACCAGACCAATCTTTGTTCAGAGAAAGTGTGAGTGCATGCTGCCTGCTAGTGCTGTGCTACATTCTGACACTGCAAAACTGATTGACAGTTCAGTAGAGATACATAGATAGATATATAGAAGGTATGACATAGTAAATGCTACAGTCAGTGTGTGCAGAAGGAACCATAAATTCTTTCTGAGGAAGATAGGAAGGCTTTATAGGAAGAGTAACTTTTGGAGTGGTTCTTGATGGATAAATAGGAGTTTTTCTAGAGAGAGAAAGGCATTTCAGACAAGGGATATATGTATATGTGCAAAGACAGGCAGACATAAAAGGTCATGGTGTGTATAAGGAATTGTGATAACTTTTAGTGTGGCTGGAAGAGTAGTTGTTAAGGAAGGTGAAAATGTAGTTTGGAGCCAGATTGTAAAGGACATTGTATGCTATGTTAAAGAATTAGATGGGGCGCCTGGGTGGCGCAGTCGGTTAAGCGTCCGACTTCAGCCAGGTCACGATCTCGCGGTCTGGGAGTTCGAGCCCCGCGTCAGGCTCTGGGCTGATGGCTCGGAGCCTGGAGCCTGTTTCCGATTCTGTGTCTCCCTCTCTCTCTGCCCCTCCCCCATTCATTCTCTGTCTCTCTCTGTCCCAAAAATAAATAAACGTTGAAAAAAAAAAAAAAAAAAGAATTAGAATTTCATCCACACTGGAGAGCAGCACAACTTTAAAGCAGATACTGTTAGATTTTTTACTTTTGGTGACGGCATGGTACATAGAAAATACTGTTTTGATGAAATAAGGCTTAATCCCTATAATTTGACATCTCTGCTGTTCTCCATGACTTTCTTGCATATGTTCTATGCTTCAGCCAATTTGGGCTATTAGCATGGGAAAGTCCTTGTGCTTTTTTTGCCTCTGCTTGATTATTGAATTTCTGTCATCTTCCAAAGCAACTAGAATGAAGCCTTCTTCTCTCAGCTAGAGATGAACACTATATTCTCTGAGTTCTTGTAATACTTCTTACTCCACGTGTGGCAATCAGCAAGTGTATTAAAATCATAGCTTAGTAGTTAAGGAGTGTTGGAGCCAGAAGAACAAGATTTAAATCCTAGTTGTGTCATGTACTGTTTGGACAAGCTACTGTTTTTCTAAGCTTTTGTATGTTTTAAATAGGAATAATAACACCTACATCATCAATCTCACAAACATTGATGTGAAAAGGAAGTAATGACTGTAAAATCCTTAGCTTTATAGTATTATACAGTATATTCTATTGCAGTATACTGTATAGAAAGCATAAGGAAAATCCAGTGCTGAAATAGTGTCTGAAGGTGAAAGCATAAGAAGTTGGAGGTCCTCAATGACAGCCATGACATTTTAATATTGAGAACAGGTTTCTAATTAATACCACCTTATGTGTTAGGCAGAAAAGGAAGAATGCAAAGAATGAAGAGAATTAGCAATTGCTTGTACTGCAGGGTGCGCTGATTGTCAGTATCTTGTACACAATAGTCATCATTGTGCCACTTGGCATTTGCACGCCTTCTTCAGTTCTACTTGGTGTGTGGCGTTGGTGAACACATGTATTGAAATTTGAATAAACATAATTGTGCTAGAGATAAATTATTCGATAAACCATCGCCTTTTTAGTTTTGTTACCCTTTTAACATGTATAAACTAGGAACGTTTCCATAACAGATTGACTTTCTACATTTTGGATCAGAAAGTATTATTTCTATATAGCCTTCATTCGCCCTTCTTGGATAATCCTTTGTAAAATTGGGTACGCACCTGTCTACCTCTGCTCTCATGGAAAACAAATCTCCATTTCCTGTTACCCTCTTTCCCGTCTTCCACATTTCTCACTTTGCCCTCTTGCTGCCTTGTTTTGTCACAGAACTCCACACTGGTCCATCCTGTCCTATAGTGCAGTGAATTTAAAGTTATCGCCCTTTCCCTGCAGTTCCAGTCCCTTCTGATTTTCATAGAGTTTGGGTGAGAGCAACTTTATAAACCATTTACATTAATGCTTTGTATCTCTTTGTGGCTATTCAACAGATGAGGCTTCTGCTGTCAACTTTACCTCGTGCCTCAAGGCAGTGCTTACACAGTTAGAGTCTGTGGATGACCTGCCCCACAATTTTCTGGCTGGGCTTGTTTAAAAGGTTTAGATTCTAAGGCCTCACTCTCAAAGATTCTAATCATTGGCTAGGTCTAGAGTGACATCCAGGACTCTGCTTTTAACATGAATTCCCAAGGTGATGTTTATACTCCCAAGACGATTGGGAATTTCAGTTGTAATTGTGATTGGGCCTTGGTTTTAATATATATATATATTTTTTCCCCTCCGAACTTTGTGGGGTTCATTTTTTTCCTGTGGCTTTTTCAGAAGCAAAGGTGAAAACTCCAACAACCTGTTCATTTAAAGTAGAAGGGGCTGCTGCTTACTATTGTATTAAGTCAAAAAACAGAAAACATTTGTTACAAGAATACTCTATATCAAGCAGATATGGATTTTAGTCTTGGCTTTTTAAGAGTCTTGTCAAGATTATTGGGTTGTACCCAGGAAGACAGCTGGAAAAGGGAACTCAGAAGCTTGGTTTCTGTTGAAAAATGGCATACAGACTTTTGGAGACATTCATGTTTCTTTGTTGTTTGCAGAAATGGAAGACTGTACCAGAAATGGTCTTTGGTCACTTACAGATTGGTCAATTCAACATGCTTGTGATACAATTCCTATTTCAATTACTAGCAAACAGGGAGGAAAACAATAAAAGTGAATTGGCATTTTCCAGCTGGTGGTAGACAGTCTGGAATTCTCTGCTAAATCGCCATATTGATTAGATTACAAGCGGACAGTAGAGGGAATAATTTAAAGTATAGATCATGGAGCTCACGTGGTCAAGGGAAGTGTACATCCTTGTTCTTTGTCTTTTGCCAAGACAACTCCCAGATACTAATTAGTACTTTTGTACTTGTTACATAGACTAAGACATGAAGGTAAAAGGATAGTTGTGTCTTTCTAGGCCTTCGGAATGGCAGGTACCAGGCTTTTGGGAGTATGTGCTTATATAACATGCCTGCCCTAGCATGAAATACTTGGAATTTCTTTTTTAAAGAGATTTTTCAAACGATAATGAATTTCCAGTTAGAATTTGGTGTGTGTGAAGAAAGATTGGGGCATAAGGGAAGTCATCCCAGGAGCCTCAGTGAGTAGTGAGTGCCAGATTATTCTGTCAAGGTGTAAGACTGGCTTTGCCTTATTTGCCCCAGACCTCCCTTCTTTCCCTGCTTCTTTGTGCCTCTGTCTATAAGGTTCCTGCCCCTCTCCCCCATACTTATACATTCCTTTTTCTTCCATTCATTGATTCATAGCAAATGTAATAGGATTTCAACCTTGGGGACACAATTTTTGACCCTTGAATTCAGGTTTTGAAAAGTTTCTTCTGAGAAGTACCACTTTTTTGTGAACTCTAAAGAGTTGACTGTAGCAAGTTAAATACATATTTGGTTTGCTGAATATTTGAAGCTGATTCATTCTGAATGGAATTCTATTATTTAAAAAAAAATTGTGGGGATTGCTAAGAAATCCAACAGTGGGTTTTATAATAAACCATCATGGAATATCTATGTATATGTGAAAGAAAGAATTGTTTTCTTGAAGAGAAACTGCACTGAGATTCAAGGGCTGAGCAACATATTTGCTTCAGATACAGAGTTGCGGTAATCATACCTTTTTAGTCCATGGTATTTGCAAATAGTATAATACTATTAATAAAATGCTAATAAAGTAGCATAACACTATTTAATCAAATTAAAAATACATACACAAAGTAACACTGCATATTTTACAAAACACATACACATATACTCGAGAACATTTATGGATGCCCTTGGAAGGGGGCAGATAGGATTAGAAATCAGAGATGGAGGAAAAGAAAAGAGAGGCCTCTTTTGTTCATAGACAAATGCCATGAACTAAAAAAAATAGTATGTTGTAGATCTTTTACCTGTTTTCTCCTTTTGTGTTCTCTTCTGTTTAACCTTTCTATGTTTCTGTGTATGTCTCTATCTTCCTTACTGCTTTTGGTTGCTGCATATTCTTTCACAGAATTTACTTAACACTTATCCATTCCTTTAGTGATGCCTCTAGCTACTCTTACAAATAATGCTCCAGAGAATATATCAAAGCTATTCCCTTATGGAACTGTCTGTGAATTCCTCCTGAGTATAAACCCAGGAGTTGTATAGCTGGGTCATAGAAATGGCATTACCTATGAAAACTTAGCACACGATTGATCCATGGAGTAGTTTATCAGTAATGCATTTGGGTTTCCTTCTCCATGTTCTTGCTAACAATGTTCTCTCTCATAAATCTTATATTTAGTCCATTTTACACTATCACATTGGAAGAAATTAGAAAGTTGATTAATAATTTATCACGTGCAAGGACCAAATTTTTATTATGGCCACTAGAGATTTAAAACTTATAATGAGGATGTGGAAGGAATATTGAAATTCATGTTGAAGTTTAAAGTGTCACAGAATCATGTCCATGTTTTGCAAGGAGAAGGTATACTGTCTAGAGGTAAGGGATATTATCTTGTTGAACTGTCCAGAAGCCTAATCTTGTCAGGGTACCAGAGTCAATCATATTCAGGTGGTCTGTCTTGTGTAAACTATCTTCATTAGTGACCAAAGTTAATTAGAATGCCAATAGACTAATTCATGGTGAAAAAGCAAAATTATCAAACCTGGTAATTTATTTGGTTTATTTGGTTCAGTTGGCCACTTTTTCTTGGTAGAAAATAAAATATAATCAGAAGAGTTGGTTGGTGAGTTTTATATCAGGGCAAAAGGAAGTATTCTGTGATTCAGATGTTTGATTGTATCAAGCTATCGAAGCCTGATGACATCTATTTTCTAAGTCAAATGTTTTAATAGTCTTGGAGTCATGAGATTTGTAGCAGTGTTAAGTGACGATAATTTATCCATACCTTTTAAAAATTTTTTTAAGTTTATTCTGTGAGAGACAGGGGGCGGGGGAGAAAGAGAGAGAAAGAGAGAGAGAGAGAGAGAGAGAGAGAGAGAGAAAGAGAAGCCCAAGCAGGCTCTACACTCTAAGTCCAGAGCCCAATGTGGGGCTTGAACTCACGAACCCTTGAGAGCATGATCTGAGACAAAATCAAAGGTTAATCATCTGAGCCACCCAGGTGGCCCTTCTATGTCTTTTAAAAAAAAATTTTTTTTTATTCTTTTTTGTAAAGGGGCTTTCTCTTATAGTATACATAAATTATTATACTTATAACTAAGTTACTTAGATTAACAAAAGAGAATTAGTTGCACTGTTAGATTGAGGCAGTAAGTATTGTAAATGGTTTTACATAGTTTTGCTATTGAATTTTTAGAAATAATTTTGTAGGAATTATAGAATAGACATGATATTTAAATTTATTTTAAAACATGTACATTTTAAATTAAATTTAGAATTAGTGTTCCATAGTTTTTCTCCCTCATTAGGCCTTTATATTTCTAATGGTAACTTAGCTTCATTTTTTTTTTAATAAAAGAAGTTAGGATTATTATTTCATTTATAGGGATATTTTTGTAAAAGATCTTTTTAAGGATATATTTGTTGATCAGTTCTTGGTATCTCAACTCTTTATTTACTTCACTTTCATGATTTCCTTTAGGTTATCTTGGTCCTAAGGTAATTAAGCACACAACCTGATAGTAAGGATTTTTAATTAGTACAAAAAAATCCTGAAAGTTTTTTTAATTTTTAACTTCTACATTTTGTACTACATATGGGATTAATTTGAATTTATCTGATGCTGAGCATGGTTTGTTAGAAATCCAGCATTGAGGCTTAAGTTTCATACTTCAGTTTTTATTTTCTAAAAGCTCTGAGATCATAGTACCTTTTTCTCATTGTTTGAATTAGAAATGATAGATAAAAATTTGATTTTCATCAGAACTAAGTAATGAAGTATCTTTTATTAGAATTTTGATTATTGGAATTATATGGAAAAAATTCTTTTTTTTTAGTTATCACTTAACTGAGTTTTTTACTGCTGAGCCAAAATAAAATTAGGTTAAAGCATGTTTTCCTTTTCCTTTTTTTCTAGTGAAAAGTATAATTAGAAATAGCAGTGGTAGAAACCATGCATTTATATCAGGATGCTTGAAATTTATTAGTATTAGAGGTGTAGTAATCTATGTGTATATAGAGACTTAAAAGTGAACATCTCCCAATTTAAGAAAAGATCTCTGGTTTTCATAATAATAGTGCTAAATCTAAATAAATACTTCAGTTAAAAATTGTGCAAACCACAGCACTGGGAAATAATATATATATCATGGGAGAATACTGCCACCTTGTGTATACATGATGCTACATTATGTCTCCATTTTCTTTTGTTATGCCAGCTAAAACAAAGTGCTTCTTCACCATTTGGTACTGTGGTCAGATATGTAAATGGGTAAAACATTTGTTTTATTTTTTTTCGTGTAACAAAATCAAACGGACTTATCTTTTTTCTTGGCAGGAGGAAGGGTCTTATATTTTGAAGACCTTAAATTTAGTGTAAAGTTAGCTCTAAGAATTGGAAAGTCTGAGGGATCAGTCTGGTTAATTGATCTTTGGGGTCAGTAGAAAATTGAATCTTTTTATTTGAATCTTATGGAATGTTGATATTTCTTTGATCATTCCTCATTTTAGTGCTTGCCATGGTTTTGGGATCATTATTCTGAATGCCAGAATTCATATACTATACATAAAGGAAGTGAGGGCACTGGGGTTCCTGACGTCACCATAGTCCTTGATTTTCAAATGTTTCCCTTAAGGTCAAGTGCAGAAGAATGGCTATAATAATAACATGTAATAGTGCTTTGAAAAATATTGATGTCAATGAAAAAGGGTTCCTTTAAATCATTTTGGTTACTTGAGGGCATGATTTGGTCGGTTTAAGACATTACCTTTCTAAAGAGGAAGAGTCACAAGACTGGGGGTTCACTTTCTGTTGCTTACAACTAGCTTAGCTGTGTAATCATGAGAGCTTCTCTGGGCACAAGTTTCTTCATTTGAAAAATGAGCAATTGAACTAGGTGATTTCTCAGGATCTTTTTTTTTAGTTTTAGAATTCTGTGATTGTGTGAGGTTTTACTTTTAACTTTTTAAAAATGTTAATGCTATAATGCCCTTCAAGTTACTCATTATATTTTCTGTATAAGAAGTTATTTTGAAAGTTTAATGTAATCACATAGTTGTGTTTAATGGTCATAGAATATATTAGTAATTTGAAGGGATACCTGTGTACAAAAGTTTAAAACCAGAAGCCCGGGAAATTCACCTACTTTTTTATTTAACACATGGGGTACTTGAAGATATCAGAAGATTGATTTTGGGGTAACCTAGATTTTAAATATATACTATTTTAAGCAACATAACACTGTTTTGGGAGTGTGGGGGGTACAAATGGATTCCAAATGCTTACATTTCAACTTCTGGGATGGCTCTAAATGTTGTTATAAATATGGTAAGCCCATATCATGGGCAGAATTTTCTAATTGAGACGAAAAGAGAGAAAAAAGTAGCTTTAGCCTATAGTTGAAAACTTGGGAATTCTTTAGGATATTACCCAACTGAAAATTTAAGGCCAGTGATTCTTCAGAATGTAAATCTTTTCATTTTTGAGTGCACAGCAGCAGATATTTCCTGCTTCCCTTGATTCATTTTTCTTGTGCAGTGCCAAGAGTGAACACATGTAGTCAGGTTTTGCTTTTTACTTTGAGGCCATATGGGAATAATTGTTTAAAATTCTACACATAATTTTAAGGCAAAGGATTCTCATTGTTAAGTTATGTAAACATGCCAAATTTAACATCTGTACTGGAATAATTTCCCAGTGCCTACTGATTGTAATACCAAAGCAAAAGAACTATATTGGTATTTTTGCATTTATTTTGTGTAACACCAAACTGTTGTTTTATAGAATACAGCCTTCATGACAAATGTTTAAATTCAGTATTAAAATGCATTTCAGAAGTGAAAATTTATGCACATATTATAAAACATTAAAGATATTACTTGGGTGCTTGGGTGGCTCAGTTGGTTAGGCCGCTGACTTCGGCTCAGGTCATGATCTCGCAGTTTGTGAGTTCGAGCCCCGCGTTGGGCTCTGTGCTGACAGCTCAGAGCCTGGAGCCTACTTCAGATTCTGTTCTCCCCCTCTCTCTACCCCTCCCTTGCTCACGCTCTGTGTCTCTCTGTCAATAATAAATAAATGTTTACAAAAATTACAAAAAAACATTAAAGATGTTAATTAAAATGTACATATATATCATCTTCATGTAAATTATTATGGAAATATAATTAAATATTAAGTGAATTATATTTCATAAAAGTGAAGAGAATTATGAAAAAAGTAAAGCAGATGATATCTTATTCAGTTTTTAGAAAATGTAATCTTAAGAAAATGGGTATGTTAGTGGTGATATTAGCCATGAGGTTTTTCTGTAGAGATTTTTCCAAAGCTTTCTTCCATAACCTCCCTCTACAATGAGGAATGTGAAATTAGAAGAAAATATTGGGCAACAGTTCATAACAGGCTCATCTACAAATCCAGTCTCTGGATTGATACTCTTGAGATATTTTTGAATAGTTTGTTTTTATATAGGGACTATAGTTTTTATTGATAGCAACTTTAGTTTTAACGAGATTATGCCTGGTCTCTAATTTTCTTAATCTTATGTATGACCTTTACTTGGTTCAGTTTTGTTATGTTGGTGTTCTACTTGTTTGAAAAGCCTTTGAATTGGATGAAGAATTATGATTGTAATAAAAAATTTGCTTGTCAGTTGTCATTTTCTTCTTCCTTGGGAATTATAGAGAATTAAAATGCTTTCTAATGAGTAAATCTTTGTTATTTTGACATTAAAAAAAACCTGAGATATAATTGACATGTAATTAATTTCAGGTATACCACATAATGACTCAAAATCTGTATATATTGTGAAATTATCACCACAGTAAGTCTGGTTAACATCCATCACCACACATATTTACAGGTTTTTTCTTGTGATGTAGTTTGAAATTTTATTTTTTTTAATTAAAAAAAATTTTTAATGTTTATTTATTTATTTATTTATTTTATGTTTATTTTTGAGAGAGAGAAAAAGACAGTGCGAGTGAGGGAAGGGCAGAGAGAGAGGGAGACACAAAATCTGAAGCAAAATCTGAGCTCCAGGCTCTGAGCTGTCAGCACAGAGCCCGACGTGGAACTCAAACCCACGAACCGTGAGATCATGGCCTGAGCTGAAGTCAGACGCTTAACTGACTGAGCCACCACCCAGGCACCCCTATTTTGAAATTTTAATGCAGCAAATAATTTCTGTGTAGAGAAGAGTTTTGTTTTCTTCATCATAGACTGCATAATTGAATTTGCAATAAGATTTGTTATCAGTTTTGAAATAACTGCCCAGATATACTAGGGCACCATGCTAAAACACAGCATTAATAATAAATGCTGACAGAGTACTTCAGTACTTCAGTGTGGTTGCTTATTGTGTTCTGCACAGGTCCAGATCTTATGTAATGTTCAGAGTTGAATCAATTATTGATTTGGATGAAAATGCTTTTTAAGACAATGAAATTCAAAATACCATATTGTTTTGGAATACTAAAAACTGGTATAGTCATTAACTGTTACATTAATATGTAGGTCAAGGTAGAGATTGGTGGTTACATGGAAATTGAAGGATTTAGAATGTTTGTAAACACATCTCAGATTTTTTTTATATACTTTATTAAGTGTCTACTACTAGTAGTGCCATTACTAGTGAACTTATTCTGTAAATTGATCTTTTCATCCTAGAAGATTAATAATTGTGATTTTTCTAATATGTGCAAAAATTTGTTTCCTATTCAAGTGAGTTTTATTTTAATTGCAGAATTTTTTAGACTGTTCTATTATGTAAACTAATAACATGTACAACATGAAGCATATTTGTACTCTAATTATATTTTTCTCCCTTGTTCCTTCTTTTTCCTTTGAATTCATTAAATTTAGTTGTTGCCCTTTGTGAAGCAGGTGCTGTTCATCAGAATGATTCTGTATTTGAAATATTAATTAATACATGGACATTTTGATGCATATTCATTCTATTTAAACTGATATACTGTTAGTGACTGGATCAGGTCTTTTAAATGATTGTGAAAGTTAATATCAATGATATACTATTCAGTTTTGAGATATTTAATGCAGTCTAATTTATGTATTTTTTTTATTATTAGGCAAGAAGTTATGAAATGGAATGGATGGGGATATAATGATTCCAAGTTCTTCTTCAATAAGAAAGGCCAAGTTGAGTTGACTGGGAAAAGGTAACTGGTTGGTTTATTCTTTTCCTTTTTTTCCTCTTTCTTTCTATAAAAAATTTTAAACATAAATAACAAATGTATGTCATGTTAAATAACATACATAGGATAATATAATGACTCCTCCCTCGATTTAAAGTTATCAACATTTTGGGGTGCCTGGGTGGCTCGGTTGGTACACCATCCGATTTCGGCTCAGGTCATGATCTCATGATTTGTGGGTTTGAGCCGCACATTGGGCTCTGTGCTGATGGCTGAGAGCCTGGAGCCTGCTTCAGATTCTGTGTCTCCCTCTCTCTGTCCCTCCCTTGCTTGCACTCTGTCTCTTTCTCAAAAATAAATAAACATTAAAAAAATAAAAAGTAAATAAAGCTATCAACATTTTGACATAATTGCTCCTTCTTTTTTTGGTAGTAAATTCCGTTGTGTCACTTCTAAATATTTACATATGTCTCCTTTGAAAGTGTAAGGATCTAATATTAGCTAATCATAATAATATGATTATCATATTTCCCAAAATAAGACAATTTTATAATATCTGATTATCCAGTCCACATTTCCCCTGGTATCTAAAAAAATGCCATTTTATAGGTAGGTAGTTTGAATCAGGATCCCAAAAATGACTATAATCATCCTACCACCCAATTTCCATGCCACTGACTTGTTCAAAGTAACTCCCAGTTTAAGACTGGGAATTTAGGGGCACCTGGATGGCTCAGTCAGTTAAGTGTCTGACTCTTGGTTTCAGCTCAGGTCATGATCTCGTGGTTTTGTGAGTTCAAGCCTTATGTCAAGCTCTGGTTGGGATTCTCTCTCTCCCTCTCTCTCTGCCCCTCCCCCACTTGCACTGTCTCTGTCTCTGTCAAAATAAGTAAACTTAAAAAATTTTTTTAAAAAGACTGGGAATTTACTTTTGGGTGTGGGTTATTATGGATGGTGAACAATTTTAGGTCTTTGTGAGTATAAATAGTATTTTTAAAATTAATTTTCTGAGACACATTAGGGAAGAAGTGGTGAAGAAAGAACAATCATTTGTGTGATAACTTTCACATTTCTGAAATGTTTTTGGGAATGTGTTGATAAGAATTCTAAAGAATATTTGTATTGTTACTGTTCCAGATGCAGACAGAATTGTAAAGTAAGTTCTTAGTTGATTTTAAGAACCAATCCTGCCAAAGCTGGTATTTTGGGTTTGTCTGTTGAAATCGTTTTGGAAGGACAGTGAGTATAAACACGTAAGATTTGAATGCTGGCTCTATAAATTAAAAATTGAGAGTAGGTAAAAAATAGGATCAGATTTTTTTTTAATCTGTTCCAGGATTGTGTTTTGACTTAAAATCTATTGGGGATTAATATGAGTAGGTTAATATTCTTAAAACTTACATGGTATGTCAATATATTGAAATACTAGTGAGAAATGTTTTATTCCTTTGGAGAAATTCTTTTTCTTTGCAACATAATCATTCCAGTTTTCTGACTTGAACATACTTTGTAACTGAACAAAACCTCGGGAGTAGTAATTAGGAACTAATTGTAATGAAGGTGTGAAATGTACATTTGACACTTGCTTTCTAATAGGAAAAATAAATATTATACATATTCTCATTCCCATCTTTAAGTTTGACTGGGAAGCATATTGGTGGAGGCTTAGTTAAGAAATTGTGTAATTCGGGTAGGAGGAATTTCTGGTTAAAATTAAATTTACGAGTGTTCTAAATGTTGAACGTCCCACGTTTTAAATAGAATAATGTCTAATACAGAAACTTATCAGTGTAGAAGCTGGTTTTGCCAAATCTTCTGAGGAGAAAAGAAATCTTCTGAACTTAGAAAATCAACTTCCTCTCCTTTCAGATACTGTCCTCATTTCTTCCTTTCTTTGGATCTTGAGAGAATAGCATCTTTATTTTATGGGAGGGGGCAAATAGTCCCTTATGCACAGTGCTGTTGAAAGCATTAGACACTTACTTCTGTAGGGTACTGTAGGCTATTTAGTGGTTTGTGTTGGAAGCGTATGTGTTTGAAATGAATGATTAGTCACAGAAAATATCTCAAGTAATTACATTTTAGTAGTGCCATGGGTTCAGAATCTGGTTCTTATTTCTGGTGTTCTGACACTTGATTTGTCAGTTTTCACAGAGAGGATCAGGTTTTAGAGGTCTGACATGTGCCACACTCATGGTACACTCATTGAAAACATTAGAACCCCAATGTATTTATTCATGGTTAGATTATTCCTTTTTTCAGTGTATAGAGCACTTGTTAATGCCCTTTCTGATTTTAAGATATATAGAATACAAAATTTGTAATTCAGATGTTGTTCAGAGAGCATAGATTAAGAGCAAAGGAGATTCAGTGGTCTTAAGAGAGATTTTTATCCAGGTTGTAATAGAACCGGAGAATTTTATATGTTTGGCTTGAGACTTTGGAAGATTGCTGCTGCTGCCATTCTAACCAGAATGATTTCCTTAAAGGCCTCATTTCTTTGTATTAACTCCTGAGTTGGGTCCAGTGGAAGAAAGGGGAATAGAATGGGGTGCATCCAACTGGCAGAGCCTAGAAGGGAGACCAGTAAAGTAGATATTAGGTACATTTGCTTTAGTGAAAGGTAGCCTTTGCTCCTCACTACGACTCATCCAGAGGGTAGCTCTCCAAATACAGAAATGGAATTTAAATGCTCTAGGATTAAATACGTACTACATGAACTATTTAATAACTAAAGCCAATAACTAAATAATATTCAGTTCCCATTTTAGTGCTGCCAGAAGTACCATTACCACAGAGGATAATTAACTGGATTGAATTGGATCATAGCTTTCTGTTAACCTAGTCTAGTTTCCTGGGGATAATGGTTGAATTAGTAGATTTCTCTGATTTGTATCAGAAAACATTTACAAACATTCTTAAAGATAATAATAGCTATTTCTTAATTGAATGGCTACTGAATTATCTTAAAATAACCCTAAGATGGATAGTCATATTTTCTTAAAAATAATTAGGGGATTGAGGGTGAGAGAGGTTAAATAGCTTACGTGAGGTCACCTGCTCAGTGGAAAGTTGTGAGTGATACCCAAATGTTTTTAAGCTTCATTCTTGTGCCGTTTCTGTTGTATTGTGCTTCTGCAGATAACCATACTCATTCATTGTATTGATCTTGTTTTCTCTCCAAACTCTGGGAGCACTTTATGGTAGCCTTCTCTACCCCTATACAGTAGCACAGTAAAGTTAGTCATCTTGTAAAAAATTACCCTGTGACAAAAATTGCTGTTGTTCTAGTGGAAGGCACAGGGCATAAGCAAAAGAAGGTTGTGATATTCTTCAAAAAGAAAATGGAATTTGTGATTAGAAAGGATGAGTTATAAGAAAATACTGATTTGAACTGAACAAATCTTTGCTCTCTATAACTGCATAGAAAACACGAATAAAATACCCAAGAATGAAATAAAACAGAGCTGGGGAAAAAGAATTCTTAGGTGCCAGAAACCAAGAGTGAGTTTTAATGAAAATTTATAGGGATTCCATTTCCATTATTTCTGATCCAAATAAATTTTTATAAGCAAATGTGGTTGATTGTATGTAGTTTGGGGAGGGCAACATTGACATTTCAAACCCAGCCAAAGAAGCAATTATTATAAGCTGTTCTAGATCTTTGGGAAATATCAGAAATTTTTTCCTGAACACAGTCTTATCTTTTGAACATATTTGTAATTTGTCAGTTTATAAATCCTTAGTTGTTTTTTTTTTTTTTAAGTTTATTTATTTATGTGGCAGGGGGGTCAGAGAGAGAGGGAGAGAGAGGAAATCCCAAGCAGGCTTTGCGCTGTTAGCACAGAACCCCATGCGGGGCTCGAACTCACTAACCATAAGGTCATGACCTGAGCCAAAATCAAGAGTCTGAGGCTTAACTGACTGAGCCACCCAGGCACCCCTAAATCCTTAGATTTATAATCTTGCTATTCTTACTCCTTCTAGATATACATGAATTGAGTGTGGGAATGCAAATTGGTGCAGCCGCTCTGGAAAGCAGTGTGGAGGTTCCTCAGAAAATTAAAAATAGACCTACCCTATGACCCAGCAATAGCACTGCTAGGAATTTATCCAAGGGATACAGGAGTACTGATGCATAGGGGCACTTGTACCCCAATGTTTATAGCAGCACTCTCAACAATAGCCAAATTATGGAAAGAGCCTAAATGTCCATCAACTGATGAATGGATAAAGAAATTGTGGTTTATATACACAATGGAATACTACGTGGCAATGAGAAAGAATGAAATATGGCCTTTTGTAGCAACGTGGATGGAACTGGAGAGTGTGATGCTAAGTGAAATAAGCCATACAGAGAAAGACAGATACCATATGTTTTCACTCTTGTGTGGATCCTGAGAAACTTAACAGAAACTCATGGGGGAGGGGAAGGAAAAAACAAAAAAGAGGTTAGAGTGGGAGAGAGCCAAAGCATAAGAGACTGTTAAAAACTGAGAACAAACTGAGGGTTGATGGGGGTGGGAGGGAGGGGCGGGTGGGTGATGGGTATTGAGGAGGGCACCTTTTGGGATGAGCACTGGGTGTTGTATGGAAACCAATTTGACAATAAATTTCATATATTAAAAAAAAAAAGTCCTCATGGGTTTAATCAGCAGAAGGCAATACTTCAGAGCTAATGCTGTAGCTTTCTACAAACTAAAATTTTTGAAAAGTGTCATTTTTCTTGGACTTTAAAGGTATTATACATTAATTGGTGCTTACAAAGCACAAGTTAGTGTTTAGATGGAGAGACTTTGTTTGGGTTTGTTGTACTTTATATTTTCAGTGGTATTAAAGTTTTATCTGATTATAAAAGACTTAAATTGCTTAGCAATTGTGGAACTTACTCTGGGATAGATAGTTGTGTGTACTAATATTTTGCTGCCTCTGTGCACTGCCGCAGAGTGAGAGGACTTTGTCTTTAGTCACAGTAAATCTTGATGTGCACTTCATTCTTGGATATTTATGTTCACAGAATTTTCTTTCCACACAGTGATTTCTTTGGTCTTAAAAGCTTCCCCTGGTTCTATATCTTCTACAATATAGGTCAGTTCTGTCCTGAGGAAAGGTGGTGAGTTGATCTCACCTTATATTTTACAACAAGAACTATTTCTTTTTTTTTTAATTTTATTTTTAATGTTTATTTTTGAAACAGAGAGAGAGAGAGAGAGAGAGCATGAGCAGAGGAGGGGCAGAGAGAGAGGGAGACAGAATCTGAAGCAGCTTTCAGGCTCTGAGCTGTCAGCACGGAGCCCAACGCAGGGTTTGAACTCACAAGCTGTGAGATCATGACCTGAGTTGAAGTTGGGTGTTTAACCAACCGAGCCACCCACGTGCCCCAACAAGAACCATTTCGTAAAGTTTTCAAACTAATCTTCAACCATGAGTAAAAATCCATTTAAGAGTCACCTGTTTCAATAATTGGTACAGGCACCTGGCTTTCCTCTTATCACATTTATGGCAAAATTTTCCTATTTTGTGCCTATATATTCATCCTATCAATTAAGTGTCTTTGTAGCTTTAACTAAACTAGATTGTAAGTTTCTTAAGAACTGAAGTTATACTATTAATTCTGTGTGTCCTACAGTGCTCAGTACAGTCTTATATGAGTGTTATATGCTTTTTATAATTCTGGATATATATCTAAACTATTTTACTGTAATAATCAAGTTGTTCCATAGCTGTTTCTTCAGTTAAATACTGCTGATTCCTTTAACTTTTCTTATAATGTTTCTTTTCAGACAATTTACTTCTTTGATTTCAAAGTTTTAATTTTTACTTCATGATCTTTTGTGAGATTTTTGGAACCCTTGGCAGTATGCTAGGTTTATGATTATGAAGTCAGGTTTCTTTTACTGTTTTTCAAATCCTGGGGCATTAGATGCAAGAAAAAGTACAATTGAAAAATTTACATTCTGACACGGATCTCTTGTATGTTTTGTGCTGGACTTGTAGTTAATGGAGCAAAATCTTAAATAGAATATTCTGTGCAAGATACTTCTTCAAAGTCTGAAATACTGTGCATTCAGATGTAGAAGTATATTGTGTTTATCTTAGTGGTAGAATGTAGTTTTAAATTTTACACAAAACAGTAACACCAACTCTATCTGTTAATTCAAGTATCTTGAAGGTGGTCACCTTTTTATTTTATGGGTAATGTTATTTGTTAATTAAGGGATTCACAAAGGTCTGATTCTGTCATGAAAATCAAGGTTCTAATAACTTTTACAGGGACTCAAATTAATTGTACATTTAACATATAAAGATCCAGCATTAAAACCTAATAGTTCCAAACTGGTCTTTTTGGGGAACATAACTAACACATAGCGGTGGCATATCTGTTATAACCAGCTTTCCAGAATTTGTACTGTTACCTCAGCTGAAATGAAGAAAATTTTATATGCTGAATGACTATCTTTAGTTGTTTTAGCTATGAGTCTTATACTTTCTTCCATTCCAATTTCTTTAGATTTATGAAAACATATTATAGTACTTCAAACATACCCGTTCAGTTTGATTTTTAGCACTTGTGATTTTTTTTAGCATGAAAAGAAACTTAACTAGTTAAAGCATATGTGTTCCTTATGTATTTTTTCTCCTTTCCACTGTCATTTTTGTTTTGTTAATGTTTATGTAAAGACTATTTGAACCCCTCTTACACTGTTGGTGGGAATGCAAACTTGTACAGCTACTCTGGAAAACAGTGTGGAGATTCCTCAGAACGTTAAAGATTGAACTGCCCTACGACCCAGCAATTGTACTACTAGGTATTTATCCAAAGGATACAAAAATACTGATTAGAAGGGGGCACATGCACCCCAATGTCTATAACAGCACTATCAACAACAGCCAAATTATGGAAACAGCCCAAATATCTATTGATTGATGAATGGATAAAGATGTGGTGTGTGTATATATGTATATACACATATACATACATATGATGGAATATTACTCAGCCATCAAAAAGAATGAAGTCTTGCTGTTTGCGACAATGTGGATGGAACTAGAGTGTATTATACTAAGCAAAATAAGTCAGAGAAAGATAAATATCATATGATTTCACTCCTATTTGATATTTTAAAAAACAGATGAATATAGAGGAAGGGAAGGAAAAATAAAATGAGATAAAAACAGAGAAGGGAGTACCTGGAGGGTCAGTAGGTTGAGTGTCCAGCTTTTCATTCATCTTAGGTCATGATCCTTGGGTTGTGGGATGGAGCTCCATGTCAGGCTTGATGCTGACCATGGAGGCTGCTTGGGATTCTCTCTCTTCCTCTGCCCCTACCCCTGCTTGTGTGCTCTCTCTCTTAAAAAAGAAATAATAAAAACATCATAGAGGGGGCAAACCATAAGACTATTAACTATAGAGAACAAACTGAGGGTTGCTGGAGGGGAGGTGGGTAGGGGGTGGGCTAAATGGGTAATGGGCATTAAGGAGGGTGCCTGTGATGAGCACTGGGTGTTATATGTAAGTGATGAATCACTAAATTCTATTCCTGAAACCAATATTATGCAATATGTTAACTAGCTTGAATTCAAATGAAATCTTGGAAAGAAACAAAAAGTAATAATAGAAAAAGAAAGACTGATTTGAGAATTTCATTTTATTTTATTTTATTTTATTTTATTTATTTTATTTTATTCTTTCTTCAAAAAAAATTTTTTTTAATGTTTATTTTTGAGACAGAGAGAGACAGAGCATGAATGGGGGAGGGTCAGAGAGGGAGACACAGAATCCGAAGCAGGCTCCAGGCTCCAAGCTGTCAGCACAGAGCCCGACGCGGGGCTTGAACTCACAGACCGTGAAATCATGACCTGAGCTAAAGTCGGATGCTTAACCTACTGAGCCACCCAGGAACCCCTCCTTACAGCTGTTTATTATTTCCAGGATTTCACTGTTTTTGATGAGAAGCCGGTCATAATTTTTATTGTTATTACACTGTATGTAATGTGTCATTTTTCTCTAGATGCTTTTAACATTTTTATCCTCCTTCTCTTTCTCTCTCTTTATATTGGAATTTGACCATGATGTGTGTAGTGTGTTTCTTGGCATTTATCTTCTCAGTGTTCTCTGGCCTTCTTGAATTTGTAAATTTATGTCTTTCATCAAATTTGGAAACTTTCTGCCATTAATTTCTTCAAATACTGTTTATTTCCTTTCCCTTTTTTTTCTTTTGCTTAGGACTCTATATGTATGTTATGTATATGTTATGTTTTATGTATGTTAGTCTTTTGCTGTTGTTCCATAGGTCCTTGAAGCTCTGTTTATTTTTTCAATCTTTTTCTTTGCTCTTCAGATTGTATATGTTTTATTGCTCTGTCTGTAAGTTCACTGACATCTCCAATCTGCTCTTGTGTTCCTCCAATGAATTTTTAAGAGTTTTAATTATAGAATTTCTATTTTGTTCTTTTTATAGTTTCTGTTTCTCTGCTGAGATTTTTTCTTTTACTCACTGGGAACATTGTTTCCCTTTTGCCCTTTAACATAGTTATAGCTGTTTTAAAATGCTTGTGTGCTAGTTCCAGTATCTTAGATCGTCTTAGAGTCAGTCCCTATTAATTGCCCTTTTTCTTGATTATGGATCATACTTTTTTGTTTGTCTTTTGTGTAGTAACTTTGGAATACATCTTGGACATTGTTAATGGTATGTTGTAGAAACTCTGTATTCCATTATATTCTTCCGAAGAGGCTTTATTTTTTTAACATCAAGTAATTAACTTGACTGTTCCTCAGATTCCCATTTCTTCCCTTTTGTGGTGGTGAGCAGCTGGGTTCTTTTAAACTTAGTTGGACTGCCTCGAGTCTGCTCCATACGTCAGTCAGACATCTGGAGAAAGTTCATGCATACATCACTCTCTGACTCTCTCCTTCCCTGTGATTTCTCTATACTCTTCCCAGCTGTTGTGTTCACTGCAAACACTGCCTTCTGGTTCTTCAAGGCAGGAAGACTAGAGGTTTTCTGTATTTTTGTTTCCTGTTATGGCACCAGCGGGGGCTGTCCCTCAGGCTAAAACTTGTTTTAAAAATAAAAAAGATCTGGAAGGTATACTTTTCTAAATGTATCACACCCCTTTATCCCCTATTGCCTGTTTTTTTTTTTTTTTTTTTTTTTTTTTTTTTTATGAAGTTTATTGACAAATTGGTTTCCATACAACACCCAGTGCTCATCCCAAAAGGTGCCCTCCTCAATACCCATCACCCACCCGCCCCTCCCTCCCACCCCCCATCAACCCTCAGTTTGTTCTCAGTTTTTAACAGTCTCTTATGCTTTGGCTCTCTCCCACTCTAACGTCTTTTTTTTTTTTTCTCCCTTCCCCTCCCCCATGGGTTCCTGTTGAGTTTCTCAGGATCCACATAAGAGTGAAACCATATGGTATCTGTCTTTCTCTGTATGGCTTATTTCACTTAGCATCACACTCTCCAGTTCCATCCACGTTGCTACAAAAGGCCATATTTCATTTTTTCTCATTGCCACGTAGTATTCCATTGTGTATATAAACCACAATTTCTTTATCCATTCATCAGTTGATGGACATTTAGGCTCTTTCCATAATTTGGCTATTGTTGAGAGTGCTGCTATGAACATTGGGGTACAAGTGCCCCTATGCATCAGTACTCCTGTATCCCTTGGGTAGATTCCTAGCAGTGCTATTGCTGGGTCATAGGGTAGGTCTATTTTTAATTTTCTGAGGAACCTCCACACTGTTTTCCAGAGCGGCTGCACCAATTTGCATTCCCACCAACAGTGCAAGAGGGTTCCCGTTTCTCCACATCCTCTCCAGCATCTATAGTCTCCTGATTTGTTCATTTTGGCCACTCTGACTGGCGTGAGGTGATACCTGAGTGTGGTTTTGATTTGTATTTCCCTGATAAGGAGCGACGCTGAACATCTTTTCATGTGCCTGTTGGCCATCTGGATGTCTTCTTTAGAGAAGTGTCTATTCATGTTTTCTGCCCATTTCTTCACTGGGTTATTTGTTTTTCGGGTGTGGAGTTTGGTGAGCTCTTTATAGATTTTAGATACTAGCCCTTTGTCCGATATGTCATTTGCAAATATCTTTTCCCATTCCGTTGGTTGTCTTTTAGTTTTGTTGGTTGTTTCCTTTGCTGTGCAGAAGCTTTTTATCTTCATAAGGTCCCAGTAATTCACTTTTGCTTTTAATTCCCTTGCCTTTGGGGATGTGTCGAGTAAGAGATTGCTACGGCTGAGGTCAGAGAGGTCTTTTCCTGCTTTCTCCTCTAAGGTTCTGATGGTTTCCTGTCTCACATTTAGGTCCTTTATCCATTTTGAGTTTATTTTTGTAAATGGTGTGAGAAAGTGGTCTAGTTTCAACCTTCTGCATGTTGCTGTCCAGATCTCCCAGCACCATTTGTTAAAGAGGCTGTCTTTTTTCCATTGGATGTTCTTTCCTGCTTTGTCAAAGATGAGTTGGCCATATGTTTGTGGGTCTAGTTCTGGGGTTTCTATTCTATTCCATTGGTCTGTGTGTCTGTTTTTGTGCCAATACCATGCTGTCTTGATGATGACAGCTTTGTAGTAGAGGCTGAAGTCTGGGATTGTGATGCCTCCTGCTTTGGTCTTCTTCTTCAAAATTCCTTTGGCTATTCGGGGCCTTTTGTGGTTCCATATGAATTTTAGGATTGCTTGTTCTAGTTTCGAGAAGAATGCTGGTGCAATTTTGATTGGGATTGCATTGAATGTGTAGATAGCTTTGGGTAGTATTGACATTTTGACAATATTTATTTTTCCAATCCATGAGCAGGGAATGTCTTTCCATTTCTTTAAATCTTCTTCAATTACCTTCATAAGCTTTCTATAATTTTCAGCATACAGATCCTTTACATCTTTGGTTAGATTTATTCCTAGGTATTTTATGCTTTTTGGTGCAATTGTGAATGGGATCAGTTTCTTTATTTGTCTTTCTGTTGCTTCATTGTTAGTGTATAAGAATGCAACTGATTTCTGTACATTGATTTTGTATCCTGCAACTTTGCTGAATTCATGTATCAGTTCTAGCAGACTTTTGGTGGAGTCTATCGGATTTTCCATGTATAATATCATGTCATCTGCAAAAAGCGAAAGCTTGACTTCATCTTTGCCAATTTTGATGCCTTTGATTTCCTTTTGTTGTCTGATTGCTGATGCTAGAACTTCCAGCACTATGTTAAACAACAACGGTGAGAGTGGGCATCCCTGTCGTGTTCCTGATCTCAGGGAAAAAGCTCTCAGTTTTTCCCCGTTGAGGATGATGTTAGCTGTGGGCTTTTCATAAATGGCTTTTATGATCTTTAAGTATGTTCCTTCTATCCCGACTTTCTCAAGGGTTTTTATTAAGAAAGGGTGCTGGATTTTATCAAAGGCCTTTTCTGCATCGATTGACAGGATCATATGGTTCTTCTCTTTTTTTTTGTTAATGTGATGTATCACGTTGATTGATTTGCGAATGTTGAACCAGCCCTGCATCCCAGGAATGAATCCCACTTGATCATGGTGAATAATTCTTTTTATATGCTGTTGAATTCGATTTGCTAGTATCTTATTGAGAATTTTGGCATCCATATTCATCAGGGATATTGGCCTGTAGTTCTCTTTTTTTTACTGGGTCTCTGTCTGGTTTAGGAATCAAAGTAATACTGGCTTCATAGAATGAGTCTGGAAGTTTTCCTTCCCTTTCTATTTCTTGGAATAGCTTGAGAAGGATAGGTATTATCTCTGCTTTAAACGTCTGGTAGAACTCCCCTGGGAAGCCATCTGGTCCTGGACTCTTATTTGTTGGGAGATTTTTGATAACCGATTCAATTTCTTCGCTGGTTATGGGTCTGTTCAAGCTTTCTATTTCCTCCTGATTGAGTTTTGGAAGAGTGTGGGTGTTCAGGAATTTGTCCATTTCTTCCAGGTTGTCCAATTTGTTGGCATATAATTTTTCATAGTATTCCCTGATAATTGTTTGTATCTCTGAGGGATTGGTTGTAATCATTCCATTTTCATTCATGATTTTATCTATTTGGGTCATCTCCCTTTTCTTTTGGAGAAGCCTGGCTAGAGGTTTGTCAATTTTGTTTATTTTTTCAAAAAACCAACTCTTGGTTTCGTTGATCTGCTCTACAGTTTTTTTAGATTCTATATTGTTTATTTCTGCTCTGATCTTTATTATTTCTCTTCTTCTGCTGGGTTTAGGCTGCCTTTGCTGTTCTGCTTCTATTTCCTTTAGGTGTGCTGTTAGATTTTGTATTTGGGATTTTTCTTGTTTCTTGAGATAGGCCTGGATTGCGATGTATTTTCCTCTCAGGACTGCCTTCGCTGCGTCCCAAAGCGTTTGGATTGTTGTATTTTCATTTTCGTTTGTTTCCATATATTTTTTGATTTCTTCTCTAATTGCCTGGTTGACCCACTCATTCGTGAGTAGGGTGTTCTTTAACCTCCATGCTTTTGGAGGTTTTCCAGACTTTTTCCTGTGGTTGACTTCAAGCTTCATAGCATTGTGGTCTGAAAGTATGCATGGTATAATTTCAATTCTTGTAAACTTATGAAGGGCTGATTTGTGACCCAGTATATGATCTATCTTGGAGAATGTTCCATGTGCACTCGAGAAGAAAGTATATTCTGTTGCTTTGGGATGCAGAGTTCTAAATATATCTGTCAAGTCCATCTGATCCAGTGTCTCATTCAGGGCCCTTGTTTCTTTATTGACCGTGTGTCTAGATGATCTATCCATTTCTGTAAGTGGGGTGTTAAAGTCCCCAGCAATTACCACATTCTTATCAATAAGGTTCCTTCTGTTTATGAGTAATTGTTTTATATATTTGGGGGCTCCGGTATTCGGCGCATAGACATTTATAATTGTTAGCTCTTCCTGATGGATAGACCCTGTAACTATTATATAATGTCCTTCTTCATCTCTTGTTACAGCCTTTAATTTAAAGTCTAGTTTGTCTGATAT
This sequence comes from Lynx rufus, assembly GCF_022079265.1. Lineage (NCBI taxonomy): Eukaryota > Metazoa > Chordata > Mammalia > Carnivora > Felidae > Lynx > Lynx rufus. The sequence continues at coordinate 56,271,290 of NW_025814834.1, read as the reverse complement.
AAGTATGGCTACTCCAGCTTTCTTCTGGCTTCCAGTAGCATGATAAATAGTTCTCCATCCCCTCACTCTCAATCTAAAGGTGTCCTCAGGTCTAAAATGAGTCTCTTGTAGACAGCAAATAGATGGGTCTTGTTTTTTTATCCATTCTGATACCCTATGTCTTTTGGTTGGCGCATTTAATCCATTTACATTCAGTGTTATTATAGAAAGATACGGGTTTAGAGTCATTGTGATGTCTGTATGTTTTATGCTTGTAGTGATGTCTCTGGTACTTTGTCTCACAGGGTCCCCCTTAGGATCTCTTGTAGGGCTGGTTTAGTGGTGACAAATTCCTTCAGTTTTTGTTTGTTTGGGAAGACCTTTATCTCTCCTTCTATTCTAAATGACAGACTTGCTGGATAAAGGATTCTTGGCTGCATATTTTTGCTGTCTAGCACCCTGAAAATCTCGTGCCAATTCTTTCTGGCCTGCCAAGTTTCAAAAGAGAGATCAGTCACGAGTCTTATAGGTCTCCCTTTATATGTGAGGGCACGTTTACCCCTTGCTGCTTTCAGAATTTTCTCTTTATCCTTGTATTTTGCCAGTTTCACTATGATATGTCGTGCAGAAGATCGATTCAAGTTACGTCTGAAGGGAGTTCTCTGTGCCTCTTGGATTTCAATGCCTTTTTCCTTCCCCAGTTCAGGGAAGTTCTCAGCTATGATTTCTTCAAGTACCCCTTCAGCACCTTTCCCTCTCTCTTCCTCCTCTGGGATACCAATTATGCGTAAATTATTTCTTTTTAGTGTATCACTTAGTTCTCTAATTTTCCCCTCATACTCCTGGATTTTTTTATCTCTCTTTTTCTCAGCTTCCTCTTTTTCCATAACTTTATCTTCTAGTTCACCTATTCTCTCCTCTGCCTCTTCCATCCGAGCTGTGGCGGTTTGCATTTTGTTTTCCATTTCCTTTAAAGCGTTTTTCAGCTCCTCGTGCCTGTTCATTAGTCCCCTGATGTCTGTAGCAAGAGATTCTCTGCTGTCCTGTATGCTGTTTTCCAGCCCAGCGATTAATTTTATGACTATTATTCTAAATTCACTTTCTGTTATATTATTTAAATCCTTTTTGATCAGTTCATTAGCTGTTGTTATTTCCTGGAGATTCTTCTGGGGGGAATTCTTCCGCTTGGTCATTTTGGATAGTCCCTGGTGTGGTGAGGGCCTGCAGGGCACTTCCCCTGTGCTGTGGTGTATAACTGGAGTTGGTGGGCGGGGCCGCAGTCCGACCTGATGTCTGCCCCCAGCCCACCGCTGGGGCCACAGTCAGACTGGTGTGTGCCTTCTCTTCCCCTCTCCTAGGGGCGGGATTCACTGTGGGGTGGCGTGGCCCGTCTGGGCTACTTGCACACTGCCAGGCTTGTGATGCTGGGGATCTGGCGTATTAGCTGGGGTGGGAAGGCAAGGTGCACGGCGGCAGGGGGGGCAGGCTTAGCTCGCTTCTCCTTAGGTGATCCACTTCAGGAGGGGCCCTGTGCAGCCGGAGGGAGTCAGATCGCTGCCGGAGGTTTGGCTCCGCAGAAGCACAGAGTTGGGTGTTCGCGCGGAGCGAGCAAGTTCCCTGGCAGGAACCGGTTCCCTTTGGGATTTTGGCTGGGGGATGGGCGGGGGAGATGGCGCTGGTGAGCGCCTTTGTTCCCCGCCAAACTGAGCTCTGTCGTCCGGGGGCTCCGCAGCTCACCCTCCCTTTGTCCTCCAGCCTTCCCGCTTTCCGAGCAGAGCTGTTAACTTATGACCTCCCAGACGCTAAGTCGCGCTTGCTGTCGGAACACAGTCCGTCAGGCCCCTCCGCTTTTGCAAGCCGGACTCGGGGGCTCTGCTTGGCCGGCGAGCCGCCCCTCCGCCCCGGCTCCCTCCCGCCAGTCCGTGGAGCGCGCACCGCCTCGCCGCCCTTCCTACCCTCTTCCGTGGGCCTCTCGTCTGCACTTGGGTCCGGTGACTCTGTTCTGCTAATCCTCTGGCGGTTTTCTGGGTTATTTAGGCAGGTGTAGGTGGAATCTAAGTGATCAGCAGGACGCGCGGTGAGCCCAGCGTCCTCCTACGCCGCCATCTTCCTAGTATCCCCTATTGCCTGTTTTTGTCTGTCTGTACTGCCTTCAGAGTTGGGTTTTGTTTTTGTTTTTTTTTGTCCAGAGTTTATAGTTGTATGTGGGAGGGTCATTTTGGTAGGAACTACTTGACCATTACTAGAAGCCAATTTTAAGATTTAAATTTAAATGAAGATACCTTACTCCAATGTTTTATTTTCTTTGTAATCTTAGGTACCCTCTTAGTGGCATGACTTTACCAACTTTTAGAGACTGGATCCAAAATACCCTTGGAGTAAGCCTGGAGCATAAAACTACCTCTAAAGTAAGAAATAAGAATGATTACTAGCATACTTAACTCTGTGTTGTGTCTCTGTGTGTGTGCACGTGCATGTGTTTAATCCTAAATCAGTTAGAGTTATCTTTGTAATTTGTTATAATTGCTTTAATGCATTTGTTGTAATTTTTTTGTTAAGAAGTTTACTGGTTTAATTGGCCTTGCTAGGTTTTCTAGAGATGGCTTTTCAGCATCACAGATATAGATCCTAATCTCACAATTTATCTGAGAGTTGCCTGGCAAAACTTTTTTTGTTCTCTGAGGCTCAGTTACCTTAATTTGAGAAGTGAGAATAATAACTGTCTGTTCTATGTCTCTTAGGGTGGTAGTGAAGTGCAAATGAATGCATTCTGTGAGAGGACTGCTACAAAAGGATAAGTTGCTATCATTTTTAGGATATTTAATGAACTGACAGTAATCCAGCATTAATATAGGATAATTTGAAATAAAAATGTAATGTTACTTTTAATATCAAAACATTCAGAATTTTAGAAGACTTACAAAAAAGTAAAAATTTGATTAAGGTATGAGTGATAGAGAACTTTGGTTTGTTCATGTAGTTTCATTTTTCTGTAGTTGAGGTTAAAAAACTTTAAACTGTATTCATATCAAACTAATGAAGTAGCATTTCTCTATATTATTATGATTTTCATTATTTATTGTTGTTATTATTTCTATGGCATGGTATTCTGCATGTCCCTCTAAATTGGGTTTAAGTTCTATAAGTGCAGGGACTATGGCTTACACTGTATTCTTTTTTTTTTTTTTAAGTTTGTTTTATTTATTTTGAGAGAGAGTGTGCATGTGTGTGAATGGGGAGGGGAGAGAGGGAAAGAGAATCCCAAGCAGGCTCTGTGCTGTCAGCACAGAGCCTAATGTTGGGCTCAATCTCACAGCTGTGAGATTGTGACCTGAGCCGAAATCAAGAGTAAGACACTTAACCGACTGAGCCACCCAGGTGCCTCTATGCTATATTCTCTGCTGTATCCAACACGCCGTTGAGGGCTATAGGTATTTAGTGAGTACTTGTTTGCTTTATTTATAAATCCACCGTTACATGTCATTCTACTAAAGAAATTATGTGAACAGTTAATTCCTACCCCTCCGAAACCAAATTCTTTCAACTTTTCTTACAAGATTTCTTTTTTATTTCCTCAGTTCTTTCTTTTGGCTGTTTATAATTATCTTTTTTTACATTGATGTAATATGTATACCATTTTCAGAAATTTTACCAGTTTTCCATGTACTTTTTTCTGATTTTGAGCCCTTTTCAATTTTTAATAACTTAATAAAATCATAACAGTGTATCTTTTGTTGGGGTTCTCTGGTCATTTCCTCTCACTGTAATGTAAATTCCATGAGGCCAAGGATTTTTTTCCCTGATTATCTCACTGCTATATCCCCAAGGCCTAGAATAGTGCCTAGTATATAGCACACACTCAATAAATAGTTCTTATATAATTGGATATTAAATACAGACTCTTTACTAAGATACTAACACTACATAAATATGTATTTTTTACACATCTTTTAAATATTATAAAATATTATTATCAAATGTTTATTTTGGGAGGGAGAGAGAGAGAGAGATAGCAGGAGAGGGGCAGAGAGAGAGGGAGAGAGAGAATCCCAAGCAGGCTCTGCACTGACAGCACAGATCGAGGTGGGGCTTGATCTCAGGAACTGCGAGACCATGACCTGAGCCGAAATCAGGAATCAGCTGCTTAACCATCTGAGCCACCCAGGTGCCTCTTTTACATATTCTTATATTTTCTTTTTTCCAGATACTGTATCATAGCTTTTTTTAATAGCAGATTTTATTTGGCCAGCCTTTTCTCTGTGGTAGGCATGGTATTTGGTGCTTTTCACAAAAATTACCATCTTTTGACCTTTCTAATTCCTTATGGTAGCTGTATAAGTTTAGTGGTGATAATCTCACTTAACAGATGAAGAAGCCAAGGCTCAGAGAAGTTGGGTGATTTGCCCAGTGTCACATAGCTTTAAAGTTGAAGATTTATTTTTCAGGTTACCTGTTAGTTGAAACTAAGTATCAAATTATAATTATGTTGTGAGTTTTAAAGCAGTTCTATAAAAATAGACGAGGTTTCTTGTTGATCATTTTAAAATGGTAATTGAAATCTAAGAAATGGTAAATTTTATCTGCAGGTGAAAATGTAGATGATGCAAAAGTTAAGTAGCTTTTCCCCAGTTTCCTAGTTTCCTTGATCTAAAATGGAAGATTTGAGACTTTGCCATCTTCTTTGTTCTTGATTGCAATCTTCAAAAATAATGAGAAGGTGGGCCAAAGATGTGAAAGAGGAAACATAAGGCATCTATTACTTATACAGAGTATGATTAACCAGACCATTTGTAATTTGTTATTGTCACAGAGTTCGTATCTGTATGGGTTATTTGTTACTTTTCCATGCTTTTGTCTCAGTTACATTTTATGGTCACTGTCTCTAATCAGGTATTCAAAAGTTATTTTTCTAGAAATAAGTCAAAGAAACCAATTTTATTTTCTAGGCATCCTTAAATCCTAGTGATACACCTCCTTCTATTGTAAATGAAGATTTTCTTCATGACCTTAAAGAAACTAATATTTCATATTCACAAGAAGCAGATGATCGAGTATTTAGAGCTCATGGTAAGCAACTTTATATAAGCAGTGTTTTTAATTTTAAAATTTCTTATAAATTAAGATGTTTTTAACATGTTCTTTTTTAAATACAAAACAGGTCATTGTCTTCATGAGATATTTTTGCTCAGGGAAGGAATGTTTCAGCGAATTCCTGATATAGTTTTATGGCCAAGTAAGTTTCTTTTTTTCCTTTGCATCATTAATTTAGTATTGTGAAATCTTAAATAAATTTAGTTTTGGAAATACATACTTGTAAACATAGGAGTTGTAAAAAGTATAGGTAACTGTATTTTTAGTGTACCAAAAGTTGTGTAATTCTTGATCTGATCATCCTGATTAATCATATATATGATTTTTGTACCCATCTCTTTTAGTAGAAAATTTAAGGTAGAATTGGTATATTTGTACCTTACTGTCCATAATTACCTTTTACAAAAGTTCCAGTGATCTGATCCTTTTTCCTCTTCAAACTCCATAAAGGAGTATAGGGAGTATTTTATTTTTCAAAATATTGTCTCATCTGTTTTTAGTTGTGATCCCTCTACTTCACAGGGAATATCTGAGGGGAAAAAAAGCATACTTTAATATGGAGGTAGGAGGGAGGTGACATATGTAGGGGGAAAATGCAAGAGCCTGTGTAGCTGAGATTAAATTACTTTGTTGATACCTGTGGGGTATGTTCTTCTAGTGTTCTTTTAGTAGCTTTAGGCTACTTCATTACCAAGATTTGGGCAAGATTTATTCCATTTTTTTACTGGAAAAAAATGAAAGCAAAATTTATCAATTTTTGTTTATCATAGGAAACCTTAATAGACAATCTTTTGATAAATCTTAAGTAGAACTTGGAGTGTGCTCTCTAGGTATGTTCTTCATGTGTCTGAATATTAAAGTACTGAGGATTTACCATAATGAAAATGTAGGTCTTACTTTAGAAAATACAGATATTTCTAAAAATCCAGATTTAGGAAACATGCAGAGTTAGTTGTTGTACAAAAGTTTCTTTGTTCTATAAAATCCGTTCTGTATGGCAGTCCCTACCAACCTTGTCCTTCTATTTTTTTTTTTTTTCCATGTTAGTTTTCAAACCAGGCCCTTATCAATGCATAGCTGAATTTTCGCAGCAGTCTATAATGTTCTCTCTCATACCTTGAGTTTCTTGTTCTTCCAGGTCACCCTATATATATTCTTGAGAGGTTAGTTTTTCTAAAATATTCCCTTTATCATCATGTTTCATACCTCAAGAATCTAGGTGAGCAGTGGGATGAAGGAGTGCCATGTAAGATAACGTGGTCAAAGAAACCTTTTGATTAGTTGACAATCCTAGAAGCAGTTTTGCCTTGTTAAAGGTTTTTGATAGTCATGTTTGGGTATTTTATTAGTTATTAATAAACTAGGATTCCATTTAATACATTTTTTTACCACAAATAGTAAGTTTTATAAATTTAATCTGAAAGCTTGAAAGTGAATCTTCATTAAAAATTGGAATGATACAAGTGACATATTCCTAGCTTTAAACAAACCTGAGAAATGATAACTTTTATAGACCAGTATTTTTACTTTCATAAATGGATATTCATTTGTATATTTTACATCCTTAAATTTCCCTTTCAATCCCTTAGCAAATAATACCTGATTTTTGCATAATTTCCTTGCCTCAAGTCTTTTTCTCTTCCTTGCCATTCCATGTTATCAGGAGATTAATCTTTCTCAGATAGTTTCTTTGCCATGCCAGCTCCCTGGCTTAATGCCCTCTTGCTAGCCAAATTGAGGTTTAGCATCTTATGCTTTGTATTTAAAGTCGCCTGCTGTCAGGTATTTGTTACTTGTATAGCTTACACTCTGATAAAGAGTACTCTGCCAGTTGTGTACAATAGAAAGGAATATATGTGGTATATTATGTATAGTATTTTAAAATTTGTTTAAAAATAGAATGAAACACCATCAGTGAATGCAAAAATAAGTGGGTGAAAGTATGATGAGAAATATTTATATAGATTAAGTGTCTCCCTACAAGATACTTACTAATTAAAGCATTCTTATAGTAGAGAAACCTGACAGATTTCTTTATAACCAAATGATGAAAGTTAACATTACCAGAAATGAGACCTGTCTGTATCATGTGCCTCTAGATGTAGCTCTTAAGAAAGGCACAGCATCACTTCTGTGGAATTCCTGCCTAACTGTGTACCTGAATTTAACCATGAGGAGACATAGAAACCCAAATTGAGAGAGATTCTATGAAATAACTGACCCGTGCTTTTCAAAAGTGTCAAGGTCATGAGAATCAAAAATAGACCAAGGAACTGTCTTAGATTAAAGAAGAGTAAGGAGACGTGGCAGCTAAATGCAGCGTGTGATTGGCAGTTCCAGAAAAGGGAGCATTAGTGAAACAATTGGCAAAATTTGAATAAGGTCTGTAAATTAGTTAATAGTATCGTGTAAGTGTAAATTGCTTGGTTTTGTTAATTGAACTATAGTTATGTAAGATGTTAATATTTGTGGCTGCTGGGTGAAGGAAATTTTTTGTACCTTATTTACAATTTTTTTGTAAGTATGAAATCATTTCAAAACAAGAAGTTAAAAAGATAAATAATAAACATTTTGTTTTAATGTAGCCACTTAATGTGTTAAAGAGTACATAAATGATGAAAAAGACACTAAAGAACTTAATAGACCCTCATTTTGCAGGGTTACCTAGCGTTTACTCATGTCCCTGTGATTAATTTATTTCCCTTTTCTCAACAGCATGTCATGATGATGTAGTTAAGATTGTGAATCTAGCGTGCAAATATAACCTTTGTATCATACCAATTGGTGGTAGGTATTATGCCTTTTGAATTTTAATATTATGTAAATGTGTTGTTTTAAATTTAAGATATTTATATTCTAAATATTTGTGCCATCCCTTTGAAAGCAAACATTCTTGTAATTATGATATGTTTTTTCTGAAAAATTGGTTTATGTTGCTCATTTTATAGTAGGTCTGTTTACCTGAACTGTTTGAGACATGGTGCTCATGGCTTCTTTCCCATGTGGATGCTAGTTGACGCTGTGACTTAATGCTTAAACAAGAAAATGTTCCCACTTTAGCAATTACTTTATAACCTTTGTCTTTATGGAGAGAATGTTATTTTTCAAAGGCTAAATATACCCAGTGTATACTTTTGGGGAGGAATGCTATGCAGTGTGAAAGATCAACTAAGGCAATGATGATCAGATCACAATACCTTTTAATGTTGAAAAACAGCATTGCTTTGCATTTAAAGACAAATTTGATCTCTCTTGATCTTTTATGAACCACATTTTTTAAATAACTTACACAAGCCAAAGGAAATTGCCTTCACTAACTCAGTTAGCATTGATAGAATGGAAGTGGGACCCCAACAAATCAGGAGCTCCAGATTCCTTCTTCCGCTTATAATTTGGGTTGAATTAAATTCATGGAGAAAAGGCCCTACAGTGTCACTTTCAGGGAAATATTTTTCTGATATCAAAGGACTGTGATAAGCAAATAGTGTTTACTGAGAACACGGTATTATTTTGTACTGGTATTAAGAAAGCATTTTTCGTTTGATAACAAATGTTAATGTAAAACAGGAGTACTTTGTTTACATACTTCTATATATTATTTATTCTATATTAAAATCATCTTTTCACTATTGACATATAAATTTGTTTGAATATTGTGTAATCCAGGCAACTTTAACTTGTTTATATTCTAGTTTATTAAAGTCTTTTTGTATGAGAATATATTATTTCAAATGATAAATGAATCTCATAATTAAGGTAAGGTGTCTTTAGTTGAATTAGGAAGGGTATTTTTTCTTTTAAGCGATATCTCCACAGTAATCTTTAGCTTAGAACTTTTCTAATCATGTTTTTGGAGTTTCACAAATTGCTAGGGGCTTCACTTGAGTGTGCCCAGGGGATGGAGCCATATCCCATTGCTTTCAGCTCCATAATATTTCTTCATTTTGGCATGCAGCATAAAATAAAGGTGAGTTTGCTTTTAGTGTGTTAGCATTTGCAAATTACATTTTGCAAAGTAGAAATAGGTATTACTTTTCTAGTGGGCCTATTTGTATACTTTGTATTAGGAATTTGCCCTAGAAACTTAGCTTAAAAAATAGAATATTAAACATAGCGTTGTTGTTTCCTATTTTGGCAGGAGGAACAAGTGTATCATACGGCTTAATGTGTCCTGCAGATGAGACAAGAACAATTATTTCTTTGGACACTTCACAAATGGTATATGAAAATTTTAGACTTACTTGAAGATAATGTTTGGTTTAAAAAACTCCTTATGACTCAGTCTTAGTTGTCATTATAAAGGTATATTTTTCATTTTGTTTTAAATTTATTTCATCATTATATTTCACCCTTGTCTTCAGGTCCCAGAAAGCTTAGTTCACTCACTTTTAGGCACAGATATTGGTGGTTTCTACCAAATTAGCCTGAGAAATTGATAATTTGAGAGTCATGGATTGGACTATTGATATAGTAGATGACCTGATTTGTATTGTTAAAAGCAAAACACATAATATTGGTTAAAGTTAATTTGGAACACCAAAACTTGTCTCCCCAATTTGTTTTTAAAGTTTATTTTCTTTATTTATTTTGTGAGAGAAAGGGGGTAAGGGCAGAGAGAGAGAGGAAGAGAGAATCAGAATACCAAGCAGGCTCTCTACTCTCTCAGCACAGAGCCCGAGGCTAGGCACAGGGCTCGACCTCACAAACCATGAGTTCATGACTTGAGCCAAAATCAAGAGTTGGATTTTGACTGAGCCAACCAGGCACCCCTGTCCCCCCAATTTTTTAAAAATATTTTTAGATGTTTATTTATTTTTGACAGAGCATGAGCAGGGAGGGGCAGAGAGAGAGGGGAAACACAGAATGAAACAGGCTCCAGTCTCTGAGCTGTCAGCACAGAAGAGTCCGATGCGGGACTCGAACTCACGACCTGTGACATCATGACCTGAGCTGAAGTCGGATGCTTAACTGACTGAGCCACCCAGGTGCCTCCTGTCCCCCCAAATTTTAATGCTGTTGCATTTTTGCTTGTAGAAGAATAAAGAGCTAATTTGAATGATAGGATTATTTTGTAACATGTTGGCTGATGGTGGTCCAAGAGTTGGACATTGTGCCATGTTAAAGCTTTAATTTGGGTATGAATTTAATCTTTATATGAACAACAATATTCATGGTTGCATATTCCTTCATTAGTATAAACAGGTTTTTAAAATTTAATTAATTAGAAATTTTTTTCAAATGGCAAAGTAAAATAGTATATCCATTTTCTAGATTAAGGAATTATTAACATTTTGTAATATTGGCTTTATCTTCCTTTGTTTCTCTACTATTTTATTTTATTTTATTATTTTTTCCCAACGTTTATTTATTTTTGAGAGACAGAAACAGAGTGCGAGTGGGGGAGGGGCAGAGGGAGAAGGAGACAGAATCTGGAGCAGGCCCCAGGCTCTGAGCTGTTAGCACAGAGCCTGACACTGGGCTTGAACCCAAGAGCCGTGAGATCATGACCAGAGCCGAAGGTGGACGTTCAACTGACTGAGCCACCTAGGTGCCCCCGTTTTTCTATTATTTTAAAAGCAAATCCTGATATTATGCTACTTACAAGTAAATATTTCTGTGTATCTGTTTTTTTCCTTTTGTAACATTTTATTGTGAAAATGTTTAACCACACAGAAAAGTTGAAAAAAATTTACAATGAACACTCATACACCCACCACCATCATTGTTTCCCTCTGTCCATCCATGAACCTATCTTATTGTTGGATATTTTTTAAAGTAGTAGACATCACTACCATTCCCCCCAAATACTTTGGCTTGTATATCATTACTAGGATTGAAAGTTTATGATTTTTTATAATTCTTTTTTTTAGGTAAAAGACATGTTTACATAAAATACACACGTCTTAAGCGTACATTTCCGTGAGTTCTGACAAATGTCTACACCTGTGCTAGTCAAATCTCTATGACTTCAGAAAATTCCGAACAAATCCCCAGCCCTCTTCGATCACCCAGAGTAAATCACTTTTAGTTCTAGAACTTCATATAAACAGAATCATATACTACATACTCTTTGGTGTCAGGTTTTTTTCACACAGTATAACGTTTTTGAGATTACTCTGTTCCTGAGTTTATCACTAGTGCATTTCTATTTCCTGTTGAGTGATACTGTATTATATAACTATACCATAGTTTGTTTATCCATTTTTCTATGGATGGACACCTATGCTCTTTCCAGGTTTGGCTTTTATAAATAAAGTTATTATGAATATTCTTGAATAGGTGTTTTTGTAAACATAGGCTTTCATTTCTATTAGGTCAATATGTAAGAGTGGAATTAAATCATAGTAGGTACATGTCAGTTTTACAAGCAATTTCCAGGTCTTTGTTCAGAGTAGTTGCACCATTTTACACCCCCACAAACAATGATAGTTTTAGTTATTCTGTGTATCTGTTTTTAAAAGAACATTTTCTCACTATATTATTGTTGCTCCTGTCAAACTTAAAAACAGTTCCTTGTGTCATTTAACATAGAGTTTCACATTCAGATTTTACAGTGGTTTCAAAATTGTTTTTATTTTATACTTCATCTGTTCATATGGGGATTGAGACAAGACCCACGTTAGCTTTTGGTTGTTTCCTTAAGTCCCATTTTATCTTTCTTCTTTTTTGAATATTGCTGACTTTTGGAGGAACTAGGTGATTTGTAGTATAAATTATATCATATTTTGAATTTGCCTGTCACTTCATCTTGGTATCATTTAACTCTTCCTCTAGGTTTTGTATGTCCTCTGACCTGGAAGTTAGATATAAAGTCTAGTTAGATTCAGGCATAGCTTTAAGTTTTTTTCAGCAAGGGTATCTTGTAGATGATGACATATTTTTTTATGTCATGTCACATCACACATAATATCTGTTTGTCCACTTTAAGTATTGCTAAAATTAATCAGCAGGTTCAGATGGTGATAGGCTGATTATTCTGTAAAGTTTCCCATTAACCTTTGTCCTTATCTCTGAGTTTAAGAGAAGAATCTTCCTTAGAAGATTACCTAAGAGTAGCCTGTTCTGGAATAGACTTTGGAATGTTTTTGAATTTCTGTGTACTGTGTACAAGTTTACCACTAAATCTGTTACTGAATTTGTAAAATAGTAATAATACAGAAAGTAATTGTGAAGATTAAATGAGATAAAAGTCTTTACATTGAGTAGATAGATGCTGAAAATTCTGCAGCAGAATTTTAAATGGCAGAATTTTAACCATTTATTTTGTAGAAAAACCTTGTGTATTCACTGCCTTTAATGTTAAACTCTCCTAAATATTATAGTGGATGGGTGGTACTTATAATTGTGATTTGCTTTGAAGTTGATAAGGTATGTGTGCAAGATTTTGCACGAGTACTTCTGGTACAATGTGTACAAAATATGATAATTAGTAATGCCAGTTTTCTACTTAAATATCTACAATAATACTAAGACCTATTGATCTCAAAGTTTTTATTTTATTATTAACTTGTATTGGGTAGTGTATACTAGATATAATAGGGTATCCTATATATTTTCTATACGTTTCTCTATGAGTGCCCATAAAGGTGTTTGTTTGTTTTTCTTTGCCTCCTTTCAGTTTCTTTGATCTACCAAAAATATGTTGGGACCACTGGTAGATACAAGGTGTATAATTACCACAAGCATGTAATCACTTTAACAACCAGTCTACTCGGGGAGAAGTGTATAAGTTATTCAGATTACTGGATTCTGTCTTTTTACCTTACAGTTTAGTACAGATCAAAAGACTCATTTGCCATAGTTATATTGAAATTACTATGTCTTATTGTGAGAGTATAATTAAAATGATAGCTTTACATAACATAAAACAAAAATTACATTCACATATGTCATCTTATTTAATGTTTATCGTAATCCTGTGAATTAAACAGTGCAGTTATTTGTATGTGTTCAAATTTGGACTATAAGCAGACAATTTTCATATTGTCTATTGCGTTCTTTCCTTTTTGTTATTAGCTAGACTTACCTGCATTAGTTATTGCCATGAAATTGAAAATATCAAAGTGCAAAGAAAGCTTCTGTTGGATCCAGAAGAAGGTCTATATGTTAATCTGTTTGCTCAGCCAAATAGAAGGGAAAAGAAGTCTGACTTTAATAGTACAAAGTAATTCATACATATAAAAAATTAGGTCAAATAAGAATGTCAAAAACATTCTGTAAACATTTTGTAAGTTGAGCCAGATGATATTCAGTTTCTTCTTTTCAAGTAGGAGGCAGGAGTGTGCTTTGTTTCCTACCCAGAGCCTCTGGCCCTATTTTGGATTAAAAATATAGTAGGAATGCCATTTACTATATGCACATGTCTTTTTTTAATCTCACAATGGCCATCTTCTGATATTCTTAAATTAGATATGATTTATAACTATTAATAGTAGTGCAGATGGTATTTACAGAATGCCAGGAACTTTGTATGCTAAGACTTGGTTTTTTTTTTTTTTTTGAGATTTTATTTTAAGTAATCTCTACACCCAGTGTGGAGTGCTCAAACCCACAACCCCAAGATCAGGAGCTGTACACTTCACAAACTATTCCAGCCAGGTGCCCCCATATGCTAAGCTTTTATGTGCAGCATCTCATTTAATCCTTACACCAACCTTATGAGTAGTATTACTGTTCACACTGTACAATGAGGAAGCACTAAAAGTAGACAGTTAAATAATTTGCGTAAGGTAAGTACAGTTTAATTCAAATTGATAATGAATAAAGACAGAGTCTATCTTTTAAACCAACTGTTGTGCAATATACTGCCTAAGTTGCTATGTCTGTCATGTTTTATAGTCTGGGATAAATGGAATTTTGTAGTGAGGGTAACCCTACTTGCTTATTTTCTGTCTTGTAACTTGCTACCTTGAATTAGGAAGCTATATTTCCTGAGAAAATGTCAATAGTTCATAGAGATGAGAATTTTTTCTTCATTTGCAACAGAATCGAATCCTCTGGGTTGATGAGAACAATCTGACAGCTCATGTAGAGGCTGGTATAACAGGACAGGATTTGGAAAGACAGGTATGTTACTTCCTTTAATTAACATTTTCAAAATTGCTATATGTCCTCTCTATGAATGGAGTACCTTTCACAGTACATTCACTGAGCAAATTTGTTCAGCTTTTATTGTGGGTCAGGCATTGAGCTAGATACTGAGGATACGGTAGTGAATAAGACACCATCCCTTACCTTTGGAAAGCTTACATTACAATAGAAAATTAGATAAATAGACACTTATGATTCAGAATGAGAATTGCAAGGTGAAGGCTGAATGCAGGGTTTTATGGCTCATCAAATGGGGTTAGGAGGGAAGGAACTGGACAAAGAAGGTATTGCAGAGAATGCAGCTTTTAAAATGAGACTTCAGGGGGCGCCTGGGTGGCGCAGTCGGTTAAGCGTCCGACTTCAGCCAGGTCACGATCTCGCGGTCCGTGGGTTCGAGCCCCGCGTCAGGCTCTGGGCTGATGGCTCGGAGCCTGGAGCCTGTTTCCGATTCTGTGTCTCCCTCTCTCTCTGCCCCTCCCCCGTTCATGCTCTGTCTCTCTCTGTCCCAAAAATAAATAAACGTTGAAAAAAAAAAAATTAAAAAAAAAAAAAATAAAAAATAAAATGAGATTTCAGGATGAGTGAAAGCAAAAAAGTTAATGAGAGTGGAGAGAGCAATCCAGTCAGAGAAAGCAGCAGGTGCAGAGACTTTAAGGGCAGCTGTTGCTCTTGGGGACCTGCAGACAGCTGAGTGTGGCTGAGGTCTAGTGTGTGTGTGTGGGAGAACACACATTCTATATGTTGGGTGGGTGTATGTATAGCAGTGGTAGAGGATGAAGCCAGGAAAACATGAAGAGATCAGACTATAAAGGAGCCTTATAAAGCCCCTTCTAGAAGTTTGAACTTTACCTCTGTATTCAGGTAGTTCTGGCTAGCTCCTGTGTGGAGGATAGATGGAGGGGCACATGAAGGTGGGTAAGAGGCTCTGGCATAATTCAGGCAAGAACTGATAGTGACAATAAAAGAGTAGAAATGGAGCAAAGTGAAACATATTGGACATAGAATTCTCAGAAGTCGATGATAAATTGGATCAACTGGGTAGATATTGGTATTTGCTATTAATTGAACTTTTCAGTGCCTAATTTCATTGAAAACTGCCCATCTCATGAATTAGTCAAACTCTTGGAGACCTTGTAACACTTTTTGGTATCCTGATGAATTTTTGGAAAGCTTGAGGTTCCTTTCATGGATTCTAAGCATGTAATTATTAAAATGTATTGATTTTCAACCTCCGCAAACATGGTCAGGATGACTATAACTCAGCTGTTGTAAATAAAAATCAGAAAGTTTAATTTGTTGTTAATAATACTGACCACTTTGTTCTACTTGAGTTACAGAGACTCCTCCCTTCTACATTTTAATGGGACATGGAGATGAGATGGTTGTTGATCTTTTTTTAATTGTCTTTTTCCTTATTTCTTGGTAAAAAGTTGAATGAAATTGGTATGCCACTGACCATTTCTGGATGAAAGGCTTTGAAAAAAATATTAGATTATTATCTTTATTTTTGATTTAATGAACTAAGAACTGGATGAAATTGAACATATTGGTTGAGGCAGTGTTAAAGATCTTCAATAAGCCAAGGTTTTATAGAAGTCAAAGTAATTACCTTTGTTAATTACTATAGTTTATAATATAATGAACTTAATACACACACACACACACACACACACACACACACACACAAAATGAACTTAAGTGGGGGCAGAATAATAGTATTTAATGAAAAAAAAACCTGTAAAAAGTCCTGTATTAGTCTTCCATTATGTCTGAATGAGGCCCTAGCAACACAGCAATTTTTTTATAACAAAAAGTGGCCTTTCATGTCTCTAATTTTATGTCTTTGATTATAGCATTTGATGTAGTATTTTAACCTTTCCAAGTTTTTTTTTTAAAGGTTAGAATTAAAACTCAACGAACATATTTCCTTGAAATTTAAATGACATTTTCCTAGACTAGGAACTTCTGATATTTTACCTACTAGTTCATTTCCCTAAATGCCAATATAGAACTTTCTTTTTTGCCTCCAGTAGACTGTAATGTAGTTTCTATAGCTGTTTCAATCCCAGTTCAAGTTTTTCCTCATTAAACTTCTGTACCTTTCAGTTTCTTAATCAGCTGAGGTAACCAGCTTAAAACATCCTGCTTTTTCCTTCTAGAAATTCTTAAATGACACAAATGTATTAGCTGGGTAGCACAGGTTTTAATCTCTTCAGCTTATAGATTTACACTGATTTTAATATACATAAAATTTAAGAGAGGTCATTAATATGTCAATTGTGGATTTGGGAATTTGTTTCTAGGCTTATTAAAGTTTTGGCTACTGTATTTTATTAGTTAATAGTCTGGGGATGTGTGACTTACGTTTTTACTCCCAAGGACTCGTTTCCCTGTGCCTTAGTTTCTTTATCTATGAAATAGAGGTAATAATTCCTACTTTATATATATTTTAGGAAAAAATAAGTTAATCATGTAAAGTGCTTAGAACTTTTATTCATTTCACTAATTTTTATTGAGCACTATCTGTACTTCATTGAAACACAGCTGACTTTAAATATTCCTTTTATGTGCCAAAGACTTCTATATTTATAACATCATCTTAGAGTTCTTTCTTGAACTCTATAGAGACTTATATTTTCAGTTGCCCTGTTGATGTCTCCACTTTGCATATATAATAGACATTTTAAACTCAATATTTTAAAAATTGAATTTCCGTTTTCCCTTCACAATTTGCTTATTCTTTATCCTTCTCATTCTCAGTTGATGGGAATTCAGTTCTTGTGCAGCTTGGGGCAATATCCTTGGAGTCATTTGTTCTTGTTTCACTTTATAATAATTTCACTGAGGTATAATTGGCATACAATAAATTCCACTTATTTAAAATGTACAACTTGATATGTTTTGGTACACAAGTATAACCATGAAACCATCACCACAATCAAGATAATGAACACATGTACCAAACCCAAAGATTTACTCTTGCTTCTTTATAATCCTCTCTATCCCAGTCTTACCCCCACCCCTGGCAGTCATTGATCTGCTTTCTATCACTGTAGATTTGTTCAAATGTGCTACAGTTGTACTAAATCTAATCATGCACTCTTTTTGAGGGTAGATTGACGGTATGACTTCTTTCGCTAGGCATAATTGAGATTAATGAATATTGTTGCATGTATCAATTAGTTTATTCCTTTTTGTTGCTCAGTAGTATTCCATCATATAGATATACCACTATTTATCCATTCACTTATTGTTGAATATTTGGATTATTTCCAGTTTGAGACTGTTACAAATAAAGCTGCTATGAACATTCATGTGAAAATCCTTGTATTAACGTATACTTTCATTTCTCTTGGGTAAAAAATCAAAAAATGAAATGGCTAAATCAAATGGTAGGTACATATTTACATTTTTGAAAAACTACCAAACATGTTCCCAGAGTGCATCATTTTATATTCCTATTAGCACTGTGTAAGAGTTCCAATTTCTCTACATCTTCTCCAATATTTGTTAATGTTTTAGGCATTCTAGTAGATGTGTTACAGTATCTCATTGTGGTTTTAATTTGTATTTTTCTAGTTAGTAGTGATGTTGAACATCTTTTCAAGTGCTATTTGCCATCCAAATATCTTCTCTGGTGAGGTGTCTGTTCAAGTTATTTGCCCAATTTTTAAATTGGGTTGTTTGTTTTCTTATTGTTGAGTTTTGAGAATTCTTTACATATTCTGGATATAAGTCCTTTTGCAGGTATATACTTCAGAAATATTTTCTCCCAGTCTGTGGCTTGTCTTTTCATTCTCTTGACAGAGTCTTTTGAAGAAAAGATGTTTTTTATTTTGATGAGTTTCAAAACATATTTAAGTTTTTACTTTATATATCATGCTGTTGCTGTCATGCTTTAGCTTAGGATACAAAGATTTTCTCCCATTTAAGTTTCATAGTTTTTATTTTACATTCAAGTTTCTGATGAGTTTTGAAGGTTTTTGAGTTAATGTTTATGTATGGTGCAAAGGATGGATTGAAGTTCTTTTTTTTTTTTTTTTTTGCATATGGCTATCCAGTATTTTCAGCACCATTTGTTGAAAAGATTACCCTTTTTTCATTTGACTTAGCACCATCATAAAAAGTTTGTTGTCCATATATGTGTGCATCCTGGGCTCTATTTTGTTTCATTGATCTTTTGTATATCTTTATGCCAGTACCAGATAGTTTGGATCACTGCAGCTGTATCATAAATCTTTTTCAAAGTTGTTTTGGCTATTTTAGGTTATTTGTATTTCCCTATGAAATTTATAATCACCTGTGAACTTTTGTTTAAACAAAAAAAGCCTGTTGAGATTTGATTGAGATTGCACTGACTCTGTGTCAATTTGGGGAGAACTGACCTCTTAACAATATCGATTCTTTTGACCCATGAACATGGTATGTCCCTAGTTTTTTTTTTATGTCTATAATTTCTCTTAGTAGTATCTTGTGTTTTTTTTGTAAAATCCTTCATGTTTTTTAAAATAAGCTTTGTCCCTAAGTATTATATATATTTTTGATGCTATAGTAAATGGTATTTAAAAAATTTGGCATGGGGGGGACACTTGGGTGGCTCTGTTGGTTAAGCGTTTGACTCTCGGTTTTCGCGCAGGTCACTATCTTGCGGCTTAATGGGTTCAAATCCTGCATTAGGCTCTGTGCTGCATTAGGCTCCTGCTTGGGATATTCTGTCTGTCTCTCTCTGTCTCTCTCTTCTCCCCCCCACCTCCCGTTGCTCTCTCTGCCCCTTTCCCACTCGTGCTATCTCTATCTCAAAATAAATGAATAAACCTAAAAAAATTTTTTTTCAGTTTCTGAATGTTCTTTATTAATATGTGTAAATACATTTGAGAGTCTAGAGATTACTAAAAAAGTACACAAGAAAAAAAGTGTAGAAATACAATTGATTTTTGTGTACAGATCTTATATCTAACAACCTTGCTAAATTCATGAATTCTAAAAGTTTTCTTATAGCTCCTATTGGATTTTCTATATATATGATCATGTCCTTTCTTAATAAAGACAGTTTTACTTCTTTCCTTCCAATCTGTATGCCTTTATTCCCTTTTCTCACCTGATTGTGGTGGTTTGTGCTCTAATACAATGTTGAAAAGAAGTGAAAGTGGACATCCTTGCATTATTCCTGATTTAGGAGAAATGCATTTAGTCCTTTACCATTAAGTGTGATGTTAACTATAGGTTGTTGTTGTTGCTTTGGTTTTGTAGATACCCTTTATCAAGTTGAGGAAGTTTTTTCTGTTTTAGTTTTCAGAGTTTTTATTAGGAATGGATTTTGTATTTTGTCGAATTCTTTTTTGTGTGTTAGGGGGGAAGATAAGGTAATTTGAGGCCATTCCTCTTTTTAAATAAAGCTGATTTTCATTACTTTAAATTTCCCCCAACTACTGCTGTAGTGGTATTCTACAAATTTTGATATGTCTATTCATTTTCATTCATTTCAAAGTACTGTATTTTTCTACTTCCTTTTTGATTTTTTTCTTTGACCATTGGATACTTACAAGTTATTTAATTTCTAATTATTGGGGGGATTTTTCCAGGCATCTTTCTGTTACTGATTTCCATGTTAATATCATTGTGTTCAGAAAACATTTATATGATACGAATCTTTTCAACTTAATTGATATTTCTTTTATGGCCCACAGTAAGGTCTGTCTTAAGAATGTTCTATCTATACTTGGAAAGAATTTGTCTTCTGATGGTATTGGTTGAGAGTAGTCTACAATTGTTGATTAGGTCAAATTGATTTACAGTGTTGTTTAGGTCTTCTATATTTTTTCTTATTTTCTGTCTACTTGTTCTATCATTTATTGAGAGAGGAGAATTAACCTATCACCTATCATTGTAGACCTGTCTTTTTTTTTTTCCTTGCAGTTCTGTCAGTTTTCTTCTTTTCATCTTGATTAATGAACCATTTTCTTTCCTCTGAAATCTGCTTCATCTAATATTAAAATAGCCATTCCAGTTTTCTTTTGATGGTTGTTAACTTGGGATATCTTTTCCTTTTTCCATTCTTTTAACTGATTTTTATTTTTATATTTAAAAATTTTCTTGTAGACATCATAAAATTGGGTCTTTTCCTTTTTATCTAACCTGACAGTCTCTACCTTTAATTGGGATATTTAGACCATTTACCTTCAATGTAGTTTATTGACGTGGTTCAGTTTAAATTGTCATTTTGGTATTTGTTTTCTGTATTTTCCATCTGTTTTTTTTTCTTTTCCACTTTTACTAACTTTTTGGATTAAACATGTTTTTTGATACCATTTTATCTGTTTTGTTTCTTTATTAGCTATAACGTTTTGTTTTGTTTTATTGTAAAGGTTGTTTTAGGGTTTATAGTATATGTCTTTAATTTAAAACAGTCTATCTTCAAGTGATAATATAACACCCCACTTCAGAGTTTAGTAGGAGAACCTTACAGTATTATATTCATTTTCCCTTCATCTACTTTGTGCTATTGTTGTCATATATTCTGCTTTTACATATGGTATAAAGCCTACAATATATTATTACTACTTTTGTTGAAATAATCAATTATCTTCTTTTAAAGATATTTAAATAACAAACGAAAATATCTTATATATTTATCCATCTAGTTACCCTTTCCAATGTTTTTAATTCCATTTGATGTTATTTTCCTTCTGCTTGAAGGACTTTTATTATTTTTTGTGACAGCATTGTATTTATCTTTAAGTAAGCTCTACATGCAATATGGGTCTTAAGCTTATGACCCCGAGATCAAGAGTTGCATGCTCTACTGACTAAGCCAGCCAAGCGCTCCCTTCTTTTATTATTTATTATTTTTATTTTTTTAATGTTTATTTATTTGGGGGGGGTGGGGAGGAGAAGGAGAGAGAGAGGGAAACACAGGATCTGAAGCAGTCTCCAGGCTCTGAACTGTCAGCACAGAGCCCAACACGGGGCTTGAAGCCACAGACCACGAGATCATGACCTGAGCCAAAGTCGGACATAAACTGATTGAGCCACCCAGGCGCCCCTCTATTTTTATTGTTTTAAGTTTGTTTTAATTCCAGTATAGTTAATATGCAGTGTTATATTAGTTTCAGAGATGCAATACAGTGATTCAGCAGTTCTGTACATTAATCAGTGCTCATCATGATAAGAGTACTCTCAATACTCTTTACCTGTTTCACCCATTCCCTCACCAATCTCTCCTCTGGTAACCATTAGTTTGTTCTCTATAGTTAAGAATCTGTTTTTTGGTTCATTTCTGTTTTTCTTTGCTCCTTTGTTTTCTTTCTTAAATTTGAAGGATTTCTTTTAAATATTTTTAGTGTGAGTCTGCTGTTCATGAATTCTTTCTACTTTTGTTTGCTAAAAATCTTCATTTCATTTTTTTAACACTTTATGGTTTTTTAGAGAAGTTTTAGGTTTACAACAAAATTGAGAAGAAAGTACAGAGGTTTCCATATGTACCCTGTCCCCACACGTAACATAGCCTTCCCCATTATCAACATCATTCACCAGAATGGTGGGGTTTTTTGTTTGTTTGTTTTACCAAGGATGAACCTATGTTGGCACATCATAATTACCCAAAGCTCATAGTTTATCTTAGGGTTCACTTTTGTGTTGTATATTCTATAGGTTTGGACAAATATACAATGACATAAGTATCCAACATTATAATATTATATAGAATATTTTCACTACCCTAAAAATCCTCAACTCCTCTCTCTCCCTCCTACTCCTGGCAACTTCTGACCTTTCTATTATCTTCATAGTTTTGCTTTTTCTAGAATGTCTTATAGGTGGAATCATAGAGTATGTAGCCTTTTTAGATTGGCTGCCTTAATTTAGTAATAATTCATTTAAGGTTCCTTCATGTCTTTTCATGGCTTGATAGCTCATTTCTTTTTAGCACTGAATAATTTCCGTTGTCTGGATTTACCATAGCTTATTTATCTATTTACCTACTGAAGGACATCTTGGTTGCTTCCAAGTTTAGGCAATTTGTGAATAAGCTGCTATAAACATTTGTGTGCAGGTTTTTATGTGGACATACGTTTTCAACTCCTTTGAGTAAATACCAAAGTGGAGAATTTCTGGATGGTAAGAGTATGTTTAGTTTTGTAAGAAACCACCAGATAGTCTTCCATAGAGGCTCTGTGCCATTTTGCATTCCCACCACCATTATATGAGAGTTCCTGTTGCTCCATGTCCTCATCAGCATTTAGTGTTGTCAGTGTTCTGGATTTTGGCCGTTCATATAGGTGATATCTTGTTGTTTTAGTTTTTGTTTCCCTGATGATATATGATGTGAAGCATCTTTTCTTATGGCTTATTTGCTATCTTTGGTGAGGTCTGTTAAGATCTTTGGCCCATTTTTAAATTGGATTGTTTTCTTATTGTTGAGTTTTAAGAGTTCTTTGTATTATTTGAGATAACCATCTTCTATCAGGTGGGTTTATTATTTTTATCTTTGGCAATTTTTTTTTCCAAGCTTGTGGTTTGTCTTATAATTTCCTTATATTATTTTTGCAGAGCAGACATTTTTAATTTTAATGAAGTCTAGCTTATCAGTTATTTCTTTCACGGATTGTGTCTTTGGTGTTGTATCTAAACATCGTATCCAAGTTCATTGCACTTTTCTTCTTTGTTATCTTTTGGGAGTTTTATAATTTTGCATTTTACATTTAGATCTATGATCCACTTGAATTCATTTTTGTAATGGATGTTTTTAGATTCATTTCTTTTTTTGCATGTGGATGTTTAGTTGTCTTAGCAATATTTATTGAAAGGCTATTTTGTTCCATTGTATTCCTTTGCTCTTTTTTTTATTAAAAAAATTTTTTTAATGTTTTTATTTATTTTTGAGAGAGGGAGAGAGCATGAAGCAGAGGAGGGGCAGAGAGAGAGACACACAGAATCTGAAGCAGACTCCAGGCTCTGAGCTGTCAGCACAGAGCCCAATGCGGGGCTCGAACTCATGAACTGTGAGATCATGACCTGAGCCGAAGTCGGACGCTCAACTGATTGAGCCACCCAGACACCCCTTGTCTTTGCTCTTTTATCTAAGATCAGTTAAGTATATCTCTGGTCTCTCTGTTCTGTTCCATTGATCTATTTTTTGGTTCTTTCCCCAAAACCACATTGTTTTGATTCCTTAGTTTTGTAGTAACTCTTGAAGTTGGGCAGTGTCAGTCTACTTCCTGGCTCTTAGTTCTCCTTCAAATTGTGTTGGCTATTCTGGGCTTTTTTGCCTTTCTATATAGACTTTAGGATTAGTTTGTCAGTATCTATAAATAACTTGGGATTTTGGTTGGGATTGTTACACTGAATCTATAGATCAATTTGGGAAGAACTTACATCTTGATAATGTTGAATCTTCCATGAATATGAAATATCCCTTCATTTATTTAAACCTTTGATTTTATTCATCAGAGTTTTCATCATAGATCTTGTACACATCTGTTAGATTTATACCTAAGTATTTCATTTTGGGGGCTCTAATATAAATGGTATTATGTTTTAAATTTTAAATTCCACTTGTTCCTTGTTGGTATATAGGAAAGCAATTGAATTTTGTGTATAAATCATGTATCCTGTAATCTTGCTTTAATTGCTTATTAGTTCGAGGTCACCACCTGTGTTTTCAAAGATATTTTAACTGAGTGTAGAATTGTAAGTTGACAGTGTCTTTCCTTCAGTAATATAAAGATGTTGCTTTGCTCTTGTCTCACTTTACTGTTTCTGACAAGAAATTAGATGTTACCCTTATCTTTGTTCATATGTACATTCTGTGTTTTTTTCCTCTGGTTGCTTTTAAGATTTTCTTATTTCTGGTTTGAATATTTTGATTGTGATGGACTTGGTGTAGTTTTTTGTGTGTTTCTTATATTGAAGATTTGTTGAGCTTCCTTTATTTTTTGGTTTATAGTTTTCATCACATTTGGAAAAATTTTGGCTATTATTTCTTCAAATATCTGTCCCTCCCTCCCTTACCTGACCTTTAGGGACTGTTTACTCATGCATTAGGCTGTTTGAAGTTCCACAGCTCACTGCTGCTCTTTTCAGTTTTTTCTTTAGTTTCTTTTGCTATGTCTTAGAGTTCACTAATCTTTTATTTGCTGAGTATATTTTACTCTTAACCCCATCAAGTGTATTTTTTTTTATCTCCAACATTGTATTTTTTACTTTTTTTAGATGTTTAATTTGGGTCTTTCTGTGTTTTCTGTGTCGACTCTTTGAACATA
The DNA here is from genome assembly GCF_022079265.1 of Lynx rufus. Taxonomy (NCBI): domain Eukaryota; kingdom Metazoa; phylum Chordata; class Mammalia; order Carnivora; family Felidae; genus Lynx; species Lynx rufus. Next base: position 56,246,871 of record NW_025814834.1, on the reverse strand, counting down.
TGGAATACAGTTAAATAACTATTCTGATGTCCTGGTCAGCTAATTATAACGTCTCTGTTAGTTCTAGGTTGGTTTTGATTATTCACCTCATAATGATTATTTTCCTCATTATAGGTTGTGTTTTCCTGCTTCTTTGTATGCTTAGTAATTTTTTTATTAAGTACCAGACATCATGAATATTATCTTACTAGGTCTTAGATATTTTTCAATTCTATAAAAAGTATTTTTTAGCTTTTTTCTGGGATGTAGTTATTTGGAAATAGTTTGATCCTTTAGTTATTGCTTCTATGATCTTTTAGGTGGATTCAGAGAAGTGCTCAATCTGAGACTAATCATTCCTCATTAGTGAGGAATGACCATCCTGGGTGTTCTACCTCATGTTCTGTGAAGGAAAAGTATTCCAAGTCAGGCTGGTGGGAACAGGTTTCTGGCCCTGTATGAGTCCTGGTACTTTTCTGTAATCAGTTTGGATTATTTTTCCTCGGGTCCTGGGTAGTTTCCTCACTTGTATGTGCTTTTCATTGCTCTGCTGACTACTTGAGGGGGACCATCTGCCAGTCTCCAGGGTTCTCTCTCTGTGCTGCTCTCTTCTCTTTGGTACTTTGTCTTGTGAATTCTAATGCTTTGGTTTTCCACAACTCCAAGCTCCCATCTCCTCACCTCACAGTGTTTTCCAGAGTTGTGCCTGGATTCCCTTTCTCTGCATTGCAGCCGGGAGTTAAGCCAGGGACAGTCATAGTGTTCGTTTCCTTTATTTGCTTTCTCATAAGCAGTCCTTTGTTACCTCATGTCCAGTGTTTAAAGACTTTTGTTTGGGGTTTTTTGTTTTTTTCATGTGAGAGGGTAAATCTAGTTCCTTTTTGCTTCAACTTGGGTAGAGGCAGATGTCCCTGCTGTACTTTTAGTTTTTTCATTACACTTCTAATTGTTCTGTCTTAATTTAATTATGTTTCTTGTTAACTTCAGTCCCTTCTTTGTATAATAACAAGCTCTACAATCTAGGATTTGCTCTTAGTAATATTTCTGAGGCTTAGAGCATAAGGAGTCAGTAAATATTTGTTGTCTTAATATTGAATGGGGTACAGAAGTAAGATAATATTCTTATTCCTTTTTATGGCATACAGATGGAGAGGAGAGGTGATTTTGTTTAAAAGGGATATTTGGTTAACTGTATGAGTTAAATCTGTAAATCTTTCTTCAGATTGTTCTTAGCAGCTAATGGCATTAACAAAGACATAGTAAAGGCACAGACTTTTAAAAGAAGTGGCTGAATGTATATGATCAGAGATACCATTAATTAAGCACTTAACTATATGCCAAAAATTGTTTCTTATTAGTGTACTGTAGCATGCAAATTTTCTGGGAAGCATAATAATAAATGACAAGTTTCAAATTCAGCTTCTTAACCATTCACTTATTCACTTACCTAGTAGGCAGGTTGTTAGGTTTTAAAGAAGTAGATTTAAAATGGTGTGCTGGGTAGAGCTCCCTGAGCATAGAGACAGTCTTTTTTCTCCCTCCCTCCCTCCCTCCCTCCCTTTCTTTCTTTCTTTCTTTCTTTCTTTCTTTCTTTTCTTTTGTCCTCATTTCATAGCTTTACATGACTTTATAATTGGAGAAGGTAATGAACTAGCCTACCAGACATAAGAGGCATATTATTACATCTAATATTGATGTACTTACAGAAGCAGTATAGATTTAATTTGCTTTGGTGTAGGTAACATGGATATTTTGTCATGAGAATATGTGAAAACTCCCTGTTTAGTGCTTAGGGCATCTAAGGGCTCTATTGCCGGAGTCCAGCTCTAGCAGGTTCCCGAAGGATGAACAGCGTTGGCGAAAAAGTGAAAATAAAACAAAACAAAAATAAAAGTGGACACAGACAACAGCAGTGTGTTGTTTATGAAAGCAGGCCACTTTATTGTGGCAAACGTGGCATTATATTTGTTAGCAATTTCCTTGTAGCATGCGCCATCTATGTTTTCTAGCATTATCTAATTCTAAAAATGTTCCTATGTGTAATCATCCTTTAAGGAATAACATGGTTATTTTCTCATAACATTCCCTCCTGCCCTTTGCTTATTGATTAATTTCTTACTTTATTTTCATTATGTATCTATGTTTATCTATAATCTATAGAGCATTTGCTTTGCTGTTTTCATGAAAGGTCATCTATCTCTCAACACCTCAAGTGGAACAGTTACAGGACATGACGTCTTAGTTGTTTTCCTGAACCACTTGTGGTTTGAGGAACAAGTGTTCGCCTCCGTCCGAGTGTGAGGAGGAGGCCAAGAGGGCGTTAGGAACGCACGCCTTATGCATTCTCAGAGAGACAATGCACCTAGGAACTAATGAACCGTTCTGTACTTTAACCGACTAGGTTCAGTCATCACCTGGAATACCTCCTGGGGGCCAAGTGGGCCTAGGGGTTGGAGTATCTTGTGCCCACAGATTCACTCCTTAGTTGCCGGAGTGGGGCTTTTAAATCCATTTATTCCTTCCTTGGCTGGGAAATGTATGGGGCTATCCTTCCTCTAGGTAGAGGAGTCTTTATAGGGGGTGGCAAGGGCTAGATGTAGGGCCGCACAGTTTCCTTGCGGAACCTTATTTCCTTCCCCAATGGTTCTTTTCCCAGGGGGCCTGTCGAGGGCAGTTCCCCAACAGACAATTCCCCAGGTACTTTTATTAAGGCCAAATTACATAAAAGCAGGAGTACAAGAAGCTTCACTGTCGGTGGGCCGCCCTGCAGTCCCGATCCGTCCACACCCGGGCCCTGCCGTCAGGCTGGCTGGATAGCTCGGCTTCTGCCACTCTATGAATGTTTTTTCTTTTTCTTCTAATTTCAGAAAAATTGAGTAATAGTGGTCTTTTTTTTTTTTTTTTTTTTGAGAGTAAATAGTACAAATATAGATTGGGAACTAGAAAGAAATATAAAATAACAGTCTGATAATCTTCATTTTAAAATTGTTCATTCATGTATTTAAGCTCCTTATTTGTGAGTAGTTAATAACCTCTTAAAATTAAATAAACATTTTGAATATTTAGTGAAAATAATCTATTAACAGTTGATGTCTTTCTAAATCTTTTTTTTCCTAGCAAAACAATTAGAAAAGATAAATAATTTGCAACTTACCAGGTTCTCTCACTTTGGATCACAACTTTTACACCATACTTAACAGATACAAACATAGCTGACATATTCTACATCTCTGCATGGCTTACTTGAAAAATAGAAGCAGTTGCTTAACTGGATGACTATCAAAACGGTCAATACAGATTGATGGGCTTGAGTGCAGTAGACAGTGGATGTGCAGATGGTGGTGTCTGTACCATTTGACATGAGATGGCTGAGTCTTTAAAATGATTTCAGTGGAATGGCTTTGGTGGTGTTGCAGTAAAGGGCATCCATTCAACTTCAGGTGCTGTGCAGATGGCAAAGCCAAGCTAATATAGAAAAATGAGAAACAAGTGACTATTTAATGTACAGGAATGCATGATCTGCATCACAAATAAATGATGGTATTACATACAGGAAACCTAGCCAGATGGCTGTACATTAAAACACATGACTCCTTGAGAGAATTAAGTACAGGCAATTTGCTTAGATTTTGTGCAGGCCTGCTGCATATTATATTAGGGTAGGGAGATCAGGAGATTAAGTGCTTTATTTATTGAAAGTGTTTAGGTGAAGTTGGCAGTTATTTAAGCATAATCTGATCTCCATAAGTACTTAAGTTGTGTCTTTGTGGTTAAAAACAAAGTAGGGAGAGTAGTTGGTATTTTAAAATAAAAGGATCTAATGAAGAAGATTGGCTAGCAAACCTGTGGAATTGTCTTTTGGTCCACATTTTTCAGTTTTGTAAGGTTTTCCACTAGGCAAAAGCTTAAAAATTGTTTTGGATGAGCATGACAAAAGTATTTCTTTTTCTATATAGGTTTTAATGAGTCCAAATACCAGTGACAAGTAGACATTTTAAAGTGTGAAGAGTTAATGTGTTGAGTGCTGTGTTAAATGGGATCATTTTCACTAGTAAAATATTACATTTGTTTTGTTTTTCAGCTTAAAGAAAGTGGTTATTGTACAGGTCATGAACCGGATTCCCTGGAATTCAGCACTGTGGGAGGATGGGTATCTACTCGGGCATCGGGCATGAAAAAGAATATCTATGGCAATATTGAGGACCTGGTAAATTTTTTTCTGGTTATTATGTAATAATTGATTAGTCTATTATTATAAAGTGATTAAAGCCTTTTTTTTTAGAGTTGGATGGTAGAGCCCTAAATCAGTATACCCTTTTTGATTATAGTAAAGTTGACTATATATAATGGAGGCAGTTAAAAGATAAATGTGGTCATTATTTACGAGTGCTCCTTTTCAAGTGACTGATATTTAAGCTTTGTAGATGCTTCATAGTATCAGTTGTAAAATGTATAAATATTATTTTATAAGCCTCATGGAGCCTCAGTCTTCAGCTACCAAGGTTTTAGTCTATTTAGGTGATCTCATCACTGCTACTCTTTTTGTGCCTTAGGAGAGTTTATACTTAATTTTCTTAAAAATTGTTTTCTGTATACAATTAAAGAGCCTGATTGAAAATGTCCTAGTAGGTGGCAGTATCACCAATAATGGTTTATGTGCACCCCATTTTATTTTAGCTCATCTGGTACCAGTGGTCTTGGAATTAGTGTGATAATAATGTAACTATGGACATCCTGGCTAGGGATTAGGTATCATTTGTTCTATCTGTAGCTTTCCCAGTGAGTAGTTGTATGATCTTGTACAAATTGGATCACCTTTCTAAATTGCAGTTTCCTTTTCTGTAAAGTAGAATGACATTCACTGCACAGAATTATTTTAAGTGTGTATTATAAACACTTAAAATGTTTGCACTACCTTGTTTTTTTTTAATTGAGGATATTTTAGAAATCACTATTTTTTTTTTTTTTGCAAATTCAATTTCAGAGGAGAGAATTTAATCCTTTTGCTATTGGATTGTTAAAAACTTTATCATAGTTAAGCAAACATTTAGTACTGCTAAAGCATGTAATTTATTTTAATCCTTTTTTTGAAAATCCTTAAGATCACAAATTATAAGCACATATCCTAAGGTGCTTATTTGCATGTGTATACCTAGCTTTTAATATAAAAAAGAATGATGCTATGTTTGATCTAGTCTTTTTTTTTTTTTAATTTTTTTTTTCAACGTTTATTTATTTTTGGGACAGAGAGAGACAGAGCATGAACGGGGGAGGGGCAGAGAGAGAGGGAGACACAGAATCGGAAACAGGCTCCAGGCTCTGAGCCGTCAGCCCAGAGCCTGACGCGGGGCTCGAACTCACGGACCGCGAGATCGTGACCTGGCTGAAGTCGGACGCTTAACCGACTGCGCCACCCAGGCGCCCCATGATCTAGTCTTTAAACTGTTATCAATATATTAACTTATAAATGAACATAGATGTGCACATCATTTTTAGAATGCATATAATTCTTCTACCAATAATTCATAGTTTATTAAAGTAACTCCCTATTAATGAATGTTTAAATTATTCTTGATTTTAAAATTGTAGAAAATAAAGGGGAAAGTATCCTTTTTAGTAATTTCTTTAGTATACATCTTTTTAATCACTTTCTTTGGGCAGGTTCCTAGAGCTTGATTTGTTGCATCAAGATGTTTATGTTTTTGTGTCTTTGGGTCTTTATAGCCAAGTTGCTTCATAGAAATTGTTAATCAACATTCCCACTAGCATTATGAGAATCTTTATTTTACTGGACCTTTTATTTATATTTTTGTCTTTTATTTTTTTATTTATTTAATTGCTTCTGAACGTAAACTTTTAAAGTGTGCTTATTGGTGATTTTTAGTTTTTGTTTTGTGAATTATTGATGTCCTCTGCTCAGTTCCTTAAATAATAAATAGACTATTTTTGTTTATCTGTCAAAAAGGCATTGCAAAAATGTGTTGGATTTTCACTTAACCATTTCCTGATTTGGATCTCAGGAACTATTTTTGAGTGACCCTTCAATATGCTTACTTCTTTAGTGGTGTGAGACCTATACTACACACATATCTCTTTTCTACTCTTTTTTTTTTTGTTTTTTTTAAATGTTTATTTTTGAGGGGGGGGAGAGAGAGAGAGAGAGAGAGAGAGAGAGAGAGAGAGAGAGAGACAGAGACAGAGCATGAGTGGGGGAGGGGCAGAGAAGGGTGAGACACAGATTCTGAAGCAGGCTCTAGACTCTGAGCTGTCCTCACAGAGCCCCATGCAGGGCTTGAACTCATGAACTGTGAGATCATGACCTGAGCCGAAGTCAGATGGTTATCTGACTGTGCCACCCAAGCACCCCTCTTTTCTTCTCTTTAATTCAATCACATCATCTCCCTCTTCATCCCATTTTTTACCTGATCATAATTAATATTTCATTCTTTTCACTCTTTTCTACTAAGTGGGCAAAGCAAATAAGTTGTGGGTGGGAATAAGGCAAGAATAAATTTTTTCTTAGAATTCTAAGCATCTGGATCAGTGCTTGATGTGAATAATAGTGCTTCATAAATATTGTTAAACGAGTGAAGGAATGAACCTGTTAAAATATGACCATTGCTTATTTTTTTTCATCCTTTAGTTCTTTAAACCAAACTAAATTTGGTTTAAAGAAAAGTGCTTTTCGGGGCGCCTGGGTGGCTTGGTCGGTTAAGCGTCCGACTTCGGCTCAGGTCGTGATCTCACGGTCCGTGAGTTCAAGCCCTGCGTCGGGCTCTGTGCTGACGCTTAGAGCCTGGAGCCTGTTTCCGATTCTGTGTCTCCCTCTCTCTCTGCCCCTCCCCTGTTCATGCTCTGTCTCTCTCTGTCTCAAAAATAAATAAACGTTAAAAAAAAATTTTTTTTTAAATTAAAAAAAAAAAGTGCTTTTCATTTTTTAAGATGATGAATATACCCAAACCATTAATATTATTAGAATGATTTCCCCCCCCTTTTAAAGTTATATAAAACTTATTTTTAGTCTAAGAATTATTAGAAGGTACTAGAATTCTGAAGGGTGTCATCATTTATCACTTAATCCAATGTTTTTAAAAGTAGAGTTTTTTTTAAATATATATGGACGTGTGTATACACACACACACCATTCACTGACAAATATGTAGAATTTATATCGTGCATTGTATTAAACAGGTGGTTCATATAAAAATGGTAACACCTAGAGGTATAATAGAAAAAAGCTCTCAAGGACCTCGTATGTCAACAGGCCCTGATATCCATCACTTCATCATGGGATCTGAAGGTAAATATAACTAAATTTATTATGAAAAAATAGAGGTTAGTGACTAGTTTTGTGAAAATCTGTGATATTGTGATATAAGATCTTTGAAAGAAAGGCATGTTTTATGTATTTAAAGGTGATTTTTTTTTTTAGTTTTATTACTTTAATTTAGTACTTCATAGTAGTTTTTATTATGAGAACATCTTATTAAACATCCTTTTACATTTTGGTTTTTTATAGTTTTAGAGATAACTTAGTCTTTTTGGTATTTTATTTTTATTTTAGACGTTTCAGTCCATGATTTTAGGAAGAGTAGCTGTTAAGATTTAAAATGTTTGCTTTAAAATTTTATATTATTCTCTATTCTTGTCTGAATTATCAGGGGGGAAGGGACTGAGAAAGTATTGTGTTAGTGTCTTGTCTTTCTGTAGTTGTATCTTTTGTTACTTGCTATTTGATTCTTTGAAGAAGTGGAATTTAAAATTCTGTTGATTTACATATCTTTTAAAACTTGGTTTTTTTTGTTTGTTTTTTTACTACTTAACTAGTATTCTTTGCTTGGTTACTTAATGCTGGGTGAACTAGAATGTAGTTCTTTATCTTATACAAAACATTTCATTCCTGTACTGATCAGGAAGAAACTAACCTTCCTTCTATATTGCAAACTAACTGTTATGTGGTAAATTTTATGGATAAGATGAACATAGTCTTTATTTTTCAATTTGTAGAATGGTAGAGAGGGATATCCCTTAAATTCGGAGAAATAAGATAAAACTAGTATTTCTAAATTAATGGAAGAACTCATTACTAATTTAGAAGGTGGTACAAGCTAAAAAAGAGACTTTCAAAACATTTAGCTTATTCATGGATATGAGAGCAATTATAATAAACTAAGGTGAAAGGGCATAAATTTCATCTTTTGATAGTAATATCAAGGAGGGAAAAAATTAAACTGTGTCTCAGTGACATGGTAGAGGTCACCATTGATTTGATGACCAGTGGTACAGCTTAGATATTTTTTCATAATAATCAATGATAAACCTTTGTCAAGATGTCTCAACAGTTTACTCTCATTCCTTTTCTGATAAGTATACTCTTCTATGAAACAATAGAACTACATTTTTAATAAAAAATGTTAAATTCTCTTAAAATAATACAATGCTTTGATAAACTACAACTTTTCATACTAACACATCTAAAAGTTAACTAAAATATGTAACTTTTTGCTATCAGGTGTCAAATTGAATAACAAATAGGTATTAAAACTGATAGGTATTTTTAAAAATATATTTTGTATAATTTTTTTTAATGTTTATTTTTGAGAGAGAGCGAGCTAGAGTGAGCAGGGAGGGACAGAGAAAGAGGGAGAGAGAGAATCCCAAGCGCTGACAGCACAGAGCCCGATGCAGGACTCCATCCCACGAATCATGAGATCATGGTTATGATCTTAACCAACTGAGCCATCCAGGCACCAAAAGTGATTGTTATTAATTATACTGTTGATGCAATTGGAGTAAACTTTATACATATATATTATCTTTTCAGGTAACCATATCAAACATTTTGTTTTTCTTCCATCACTTAGTATTTTAAAATTTTTGGTTGCTAGGTATTATGCTGGCACACTAAAGGACACAGGTAATAATTGACCTTTATAATACAGTATGATAAATTGTGTGATAGAAGTAAATATAGGAGAAATATAGACAAAGTTTGCATTGATGGATGCTTAAGAAGACCTCTCCAGAGGGGCCTTACCTAAAGCGGTCCTTGAAGGTTGATTAGGTGTTGAGGGAATAAGGTGGGGAGGGAGTTGCCTACCGAGAGAACTGCATGGCAGACTTAAAAGTGAGAACAAGCTATGTCTGCCTTGTGAAGCTGTGAATTTTTCAATATAACTGGAACATAAGATCCAACTGTAGGGTGGAGTAGGCAGCAGGTCTAGGGGTAGAGTGGTAAGGATTATAGGGTGGCTGGAGAGATAATTTGGTCTTTCATGCCTTTTAAAATAGTTTAAACTGGATCTAAAAGACTGGACTACCTCTCTCAATAGTAAATTATCGTATGAATTTAAGGAAGGTAAACTAATAATAAAGTAAGATAAGAAATATGATTTATTAAACACATATGCTAGGGTAAATTACTGTATTTAAATGAGATCTTATTATAAATATACATGTAAAATGCCATACTGATCTAAAAGCATAACATGAAATCTTTCAGATCTGGATTTCAGTCCTGGTTCCACCACCTACATTTATGTGACTTTGTGTCAGTTAGGTAATTCTTTATGCTAGTGTCCTCAGCTATAAAATGGGGATAATAAAAGAATCCATCTTCATAAGCTTTTTGTGAGGATTAAATGAGATTATGATAAGCAGTCTATAAGCATTTAGTAAGTTAAATTTATTACTATTGTTGTTGCTGTGTATTACTTTGGCATCAGTGATCTTTCCAATGTATTTATAGTCCCTAATCTCCATCTCTGTATGTGGATATAGAGTCATCTTAATATAGGCGAAAGTAAATTTATGCGAAATCATTTTTTTAAGTTTTATTTATTTATTTATTTTTGAATTTTATCTTTTTAATCTTTTTATTTAAATTCCAGTTAGTTAACATACAGTATAACATTAGTTTCAGGTGTACAATATAGTGATTCAACACTTCTTTGTATCACCCCGTGCTCATCACAAGTTCATATTCTTTTATAATATGTATTTTCATCTACTATCTTGAACTATCTAAATAATAACCTGCTGCCTTAAGCGTGTCATAAGCTTTTCTTCAAGCTTTAGAAACATTTTTTCTTGCTACAGTTAAATCATGTGATGACAGCCTTGAAAGTGTTGTCGTTCAAAAATGTATTTTCCTGATCCTACTAAGTTGTACATGTGACTAACCATGTTAAATTTAACGTTTTTGTCTTGTTTTGAGTTACGAATTTTTCATAATGATTTTTTTCAACAAGCAGCTTCTTCCCATTTTAGATGCTAGAATGTGATCAATATAATGAAAATTATAATAAATAGTCAAAGCATCTGAAGTGCTTTGCATTTTTTTTCTGGTGTATGGAATTTACTAGTAACTTCAAATAGCTTGCTGTTTTATTTGGAAAATGGTTAAAAGTACATTTGTATTTTTTAACCCATGATGCACCCTTGATTTAGCCTTTGCTCTGTGTTGAAATAAGTAAAATGCTTACTATCAGTCCTTTTATGTAATTTTACTAGTCACCTTTTGGTTAAATAAAGCTAACCCTTTACTAGATTCCTCCAGAAGGGCACATTGTGTATCTCGTGAGTTCTAGAATGTTTTAAACTGTTTTCCTCTGACCTGGATACCAGCAGGACAGCTTGGGTGGATATAACATCCATGGTTTGCACTTTCTTTCCTTGTTTCTTAAAAATGCTGCTCCAGTGCTGCCTGGTTTTATATGTTGTTTTAAAGAAATCTAATGCCAGCTCTTTTGCCTTGTAGCTTCTTTCCTTTTTTTTTTTTTTGCCTGGGTGTCCTGAGGATTTTTTTCCTTATTATTGAAGTTTACTACTTTTATAGATCAGAGTTGATTGTCCTAGGTTGTTTTGCGTGGTACCCATTGGACCCTTTCTGTGTTTATATTTAGGTCTTCTTCTATTTTGGAAAGGTTTTTTTATATTGTAGTGTCAATGATTAGGGGTTTTCTCCCAGTGTTTTGATTTTTCTTCTTTAGGGATATAAGTTCTATTTCAGCCCCTATTTCTCTGACCTTTTTTTCAACTTTTTATTTCATTTTCTTTCTCTTGGTTATTTTCTTGCTTTTCTTCAATGCCCTTTGTTAAGTTTTCATTTGAATCTATTCTCTGTTCTCCTTTGAATATCTTATAACTTAGCCTTCATTTTTTATATGTTTTGTTGCTGTTGTTGCTGCTGTTCTATTTCTTCCCTGAGATCGGTCATCTCTTGTTTCATTGCTTCTTGCTTTTTGTCCATTTATGTTTTTAGTGTTTGTGTTTTTTTAAGTATATTATTTTGAGAGAGAGAGCATGCACGTGCACGAGCAGGGGAGGGACAGAGACAGGGAGAGAGAGAATCTCAAACAGGCTCTGCGTCCTCAATGCAGAGCCCAACATGGGGCTTGATCTCATGAACTTTAGATCAAGTCCTGAGCCGAAATCAAGAGTTGGATACTTAACTGACTGAGCCATGTAGGCGCCCCTTTAATGTTGTATTTCTGATTCAAGTATTGTTTTTAATATCCCCAAATGCTTGCTTGACAATACTTAATTCAGTTTGAAATGTTGTTTTACGTTTTTTTTTTTCTTCAGGATCGTGGTTGGTTTAGGGGAGAGACTTTTTATTAGCAGAAAAGCTTTTATTTATATTTTCTGACTTACTGCAGTAGTTTTTGTGGATTTGGTGTGCTTTTTTTCTGTTGCTATTTATTACTTAGAAAGGGTTCCTAGTTTGGAAATGTCCTTTTCTGTCACTCCTCCTCTCTTTTGTGCTACTTGTTTTTGGATGGTGGTATTGTTGGTGGGAGAAGGCATGATGGCACGTCTTCTTTCTCTCTTATTTCTTTAGGATCTTTAATTTTTTCTATTATACTTTCCCTTCATTACCTTTTCTCCAAGGAATACCACACTTCTCTGAATATCATGCTCCCCTTGCTTCTCTAAGGCTGCCATTTCTGGTTCCTCCCATTTTCAATCCCCTCTCCATAGCCAGGGCCTGTATAGCATTTTGGCATTATTGTTGCACTTTTGCTTTCTGTGATTCTGTCTATGCTTTCTTCAGGTCCTCTGATACCCTCTTCCCTTTCTTATGAAATCTTTTAAGCCTCTCATTATTTTCTACCCTTACAAACTTGCAGCAAGTAGAAGGCCGTAGAAGGTCTTTTGGAATTTTTTCGCTTTATTTCTACTTCACAGGTAATGTGAAGGTCAGAGTGTTTTTTGTCTCCTAGTAGTATTGAAGGTTTTATTTCAAGCCATACAGAGAAAGACAGATACCATATGTTTTCACTCTTTTGTGGATCCTGAGAAACTTAACAGGAACCCATGGGGGAGGGGAAGGGAAAAAAAAAAGAGAGAGAGAGAGGTTAGAGTGGGAGAGAGCCAAAGCATAAGAAACTCTTAAAAACTGAGAACAGGGGCGCCTGGGTGGCTCAGTCGGTTAAGCGGCCAACTTCGGCTCAGGTCATGATTTCGCGGTCCATGAGTTCGAGCCCCACGTCGGGCTCTGTGCTGACAGCTCAGAGCCTGGAGCCTGTTTCGGATTCTGTGTCTCCCTCTCTCAGACCCTCCCCTGTTCATGCTCTCTCTCTCTCTCTCTCTGTCTCAAAAATAAATAAACGTTAAAAAAAAAAAACTGAGAACAAACTGAGGGCTGATGGGGGGTGGGAGGGAGGGGAGGGTGGGTGATGGGTATTGAAGAGGGCATCTTTTGGGATGAGCACTGGGTGTTGTATGGAAACCAATTTGACAATAAATTTCATATATTTAAAAAAAATGATAGCCAAAAAAAAATGAAGGTTTTATTTCAGCATTATTTGTGGTTTTGTTTTACTTGTTGATTTTTATGGGGTTTTTTTTGGGGGGGGGGAGTAGAGAGGGGAGAAGTTTCAGAATCAAATGACTGCCATTTTCTTAGTCCTGAAGTTACCTGAAAGTATATTTTCAAATTACAAAAGATTTTATTTACTTTAAGCAAATACTTGCATTTTATATCAAGTAGCAATTGAAGCTTTCAGTTTTCTTGAGAACAAACATAACATTTGAAAATTATAAAACAGAAGATACTTAAATTTATTGCAACATATTTTGGATAAAAGAGAAAGAAAAGTGAATGATATATAAACCTCTATGATGTCATCTTGCCATGGAGTTACCTATAAATAATAATACTAAGTAGATATAAAATATGAAGTGTATAAAGTGGTATAATATACATATAATCAAGTGATAAGTAGTCCAAGTCTTTCATATCACTCCATTGACAATACTCCCAAAACAAAAGAATCAATAAGTACAATAAAACAGAACAGAAATGAGCCTTTTGATTAAGTGAATTTAGATATATCCATTTGTGATGGGCTAATTTGAATGTAAATCTGAATGGAAGCTGCCCTCCTTCAAACTGTGTTTGAGACCTAGATGATTTTGCTTTCACAGTGGGACCCCCTGTAGAGCTAATAGCTAGATAGTTGCAGAGACTCACCTTAGGCATTTCACTAACCTTACAATAATGCAAAGTCTCACTTTACTGATTTTCATCTTTTTTAACCTAACTTATAATGTTGGATTTTACTACTTCAGAGTGCCTGCTCTACTATATACGAGGCAGTACAGGTATATAGGGGTTTAAGGCATAGTCACTTTTCACTGGTACCTTAGAATTTTGATGTAGAATTAGAATTTTAAAGGAAGTTTGCTAATGTAAAGGTATATATATTTTAAAATCAACTTTTTGAATAATTACATGTACAAAATTAAAATATGGACAAATGTACAAAATTCAAAAGGTACTGAAGGATGTACAAGGGAAAATCTGCCTTCTATTCCTGTCTTCCAAGCATCTCCCTTGTTCAGAGTAAACACTTAACTGCTGTATATCAGTATATATGTATGCAGTTTTAAAAACACAAACAGGAGTTTACTACTCTTTGCTTTACACTTCATTTTATAAAGCTGAGTCCATGTAAGTATCATTACATTTAGAGCCACTTCATTCTTTTTGACAGCTACTTGAATGTATACCGATGTATTTAACCAGACCCTCACTGATTGGCATTTAAATGGTTTCTGGCTTTTTTTCCTGGGTTATATTTAGGTTATGTTTAGATTATATTCTGTAATTCAAAGAAATATTTTCAAATGGCTTCACTTGTCAGATGTTAAGGAAATATTTCACAAAAACCTGGGAACTTGGAGTTTAGTTTTAAATAGATGTTTTCCTGTCTACAGTCAAAGCTTATATTGACCTTTTCCTTAATGAATTTCAATCTGGTGACTATTGAGTTTCAGCAAGTATTTATTAAATTTTTCTGTAATCTGTGGTCAGATTAAATAGAGGAGATGATTCCTGTGTTTAGGAGTACATGCCTGTCAAATTTCAATTTATTTGTAGAAAGAACTTTTAACATCAGATGTTAGTTCCAAGGCTATAGAAGCTTCTAAAAATGTTGAAAAGAGTTGAAAGAATTACAAATAAGTTTAGTGATGGTGTCACTGTAGTAGTAGGAAGATTAGCAACATTAAAAATTAAAGTAGTACTACTTGTATTGGTAAGAAAGAACAGGTGTGATAGAAAATTCTGTGCTGGTGGATGAGGAGACAGCATAGTATTAATAGTTTACCTGTCAGCCTTTTGCCTCTTTGGCAAAGGTTTAGAAGTTCTCTTAGACTCTTTCTATAGTCTAAGATATCTATTTCTTAAAATTTTTCTATTTGTAAAATGCATGATGGTTAGTTCCTTATTTAAGGAAATAACTCTGAAGTTTCATTTGTAATTCATTTGGAGAATTAAGTTATAATGGTTATTTTAAAATAGCTTTATTGAAATACAGTTCACAAACCATAAAATTCACCCATTTTAAAGTGTATCCCTTAGTAGGGATAGTTCCTGAGATTAGTGTTTGAGAGTCTTTTCTGAGCATGGTTGGGGTCCTTCCCACTGTTTCTATACAGGCAAATTAACTGGCCTACAGTATTGCCTTTATTTTCAATAAATTAACCTATGTCCTCCCAGTTGCCTTTTACCAAATCCTCCACTGTTTTGAGAGTGTTTTAGGCTTGAACTTCTTCATGCTGTGTTGCAAACAAAGTAATTTTCTTTGGAAAGAGATTAGGAGCTATTTTTTGGTTTGTGTTCACTTACCCCCTCCCTCCTCCACCCCTGTAAAATCTCTGAGCCTTGATCCTGGAGGCGAAGGGAGGAGAGAGGAGCAGCAGAGCAATGGCATGCTTTTCTCTGAGGACATCCCTGCTTTAGTAGCTCAGTGCTAGGGAGAAGAGAGAAGGAAAACACATCTTCTTGGTTTGCTTCTCCTGGCAAGATACCAACTCTTTGCAAGCCAGGCCAAGGGTGATTGGGATCCCAGTATTAGTGTAACACTCCAAGTAGAGCCTCTGCCCCACCAGCTAAGGTTGGGTACTAGAAGTGAGCCAATCTCTTCCCCACTTCTCCCACATCTTGGTGGTATGTGCCTGGAATGTAACTTTAGGAAAAGGTAGATGAGGGCAGTGTTGTTATATGGAAAAGGATCACAGGTTTTTCTGAAATGAAAAAAGTCTTCACGTATATATTTCAGAGAAAAGAAAACACACATCCACACAAAAATATGTGTGTAGATTTGTATATATATTCACAGTAGCATTATTTATAGCAGCCAAAATGTGGAAACCTATGGAACTTTCAGCTCTGCGAGGGGAGAGGGACTGAACATTGAATTAGTGGTTCAATCAGTCATGCCTCTGTGATGAAGCTTTCATAAAAATTACTAAAATGCAGGTTTTGGAGAGCTTCCATGTTGGTTAACACATGGAAGTGCTGGGAGGGTGGTGCATCTGGAAAGGGCATGGAAACTCAGCCCCTTTCACCATACTTTGCCCTCTGCATCTCTCTTTTTTTTTTTCATCTTAACTCTTCCTGAGTAGTATCATTTTATATTACATTGACAAGCTAGTAAAAAACAAAATGTGGAAACCCAAATGCCCATCAACTAACGAATGGGTAAACAAAATGAGTTCTGTATACATTGGAGTAATAGTTCATAATTTTAAAAAAATGAAGTACTAATACATGTTATAACAGGGATAAACCTTGAAAACATTATCTAAGTGAAGCCAGTCATAAAAAAACACATATTGTAAAATTCCATTTATATGAAATATTCAGAATAGACAAATTTATAGAAGTTAGTAGTTGTCTAGGGCTGAGTATGTATGTGGGGATGGGGGGGTGATGGAGAATGACTGTTTCATGGATATGGGGTTTCTTTTTTGGGGTGAGGAAGATGTTCTAAACTTAGATTTAATGATAGTTGCATATATCTATGCATATACTGAAAAACATTGAGTTTTACACTTTAAATGGGTGAATTTTATGGTCTATGAATTATATCTCAATAAAGATGCTAAAATAAAAGATAAAGTCTAGTCACTTGTTATCTTTTAAAATTTACAAGATATATCTACTTTTTATTCAAATACTAATCAGGCCAAACTTGCAGAGTTTCTGTAATTTTACAAGTCATAATGGGGTCATATTTGCTATCTCCATAGGCAGTCATTTGACATGTGAGGAACATATTGTGATCTAATGTAATTTACTTTTTACATAGTAAAAAGTTTCATAGTTTTCTATCTTGTATTCTATACTGACATTTTGAGTATATTATAAATTTATTGAACGCTTTTTTTGTGATACTATTTATTTATTTGTTTATTTATTTCTTTATTTATTTCTAGTGTTGTCATTAAGTTCTCCAATTCAAAGATTTCCGTCTTTATTCTTTTTTTGTGATTCTCAGAAAATATACTGCTAGTGTTAATAATTTCTAACATTTGTACATCAGAAATCACTGATTTGAAAAGTGTGACATTGTGAATATAATAATTTTTAACCATGTCTCTTCAAATATTTTAGTATAGTTATTTAAATCATGTAGAATATAGTTTATATTTAACTTGCTATTTTCCTCTTTGATTTTTCTCTCCTCTGTGTAATAAAGAAAAGAGCATTTGTTTCACTAGTGGTTCTCTTGTGCTAGATATTTATAGTAACTATTTTGTCTCTGAAATATCTGTTTTTTTTTTCTTTTTGTTTTGTTTTTTGTTTTCTGTTTTACAAGGGCATTCCAGTGTTGCCTTTGTCATTGTATGAATTCTTAGGAAAAAAGGCGAGATAATAATAGTCCCTCTAATTTCTTCTATCATTTTAAATTCTCATAGAGGTTTCTTTTTGCCCCAGTAAATTGTTCTCACAGTAAAAGTAGGCACAAATATCAAAATATACTTTTGTCTGAATGTATATGAGATATAAAAACCTGTTGCTTTTAAATTTGTTTTCTTTTAGTAGGTTGTAATGCTTTTCAAATGATTTAAAAGTAACCTTGGAGAAGGGTTACCTTAAAAATGTCTTAAAGTATTTATATATAACATAAGAAAAATGTATTCCAAAAACTTTTTTCAGAAATTATAAAATGTTTGTTTTTCTAAAAAGACTTGAGTAGCCATTATTCCCCACATAGAATAGATTAAATAGATTTAAATATGAATAGAATAAATTAATAGAATAAATAGATAAAATAGATTTAAATATGACTTAGAAAATTGGCATGTGATATATTGGATTATTCCCCCTTCTTTTTCAGGAACTCTTGGTGTGATAACAGAAGCTACAATAAAAATCAGACCAATCCCTGAATACCAAAAGTATGGCTCAGTAGCTTTCCCTAATTTTGAACAAGGAGTAGCCTGTTTAAGAGAAATTGCAAAACAGGTAAAAACAAACAAACAAAAAAGAACAAAAACCCACCCATATATATTTATAGTTTAAAAATTCTGCGTAACTGATTTTGTATGTCACATATAATCTTCATATTTAGTTGTGTTATATATGTGGTTTTTCCCCAGTTCTGTATGAAAAGGTAATGTAAAATCATCCCTGTAAGTGCAGTTGCTATTTCTTTATTTCTTGGTTTAAAGAGTGCTGTGTGATTTTAAGCCAAGGTAAGGTATATACTTGGGTTGATGGCTTTGAATGACTCTGCCTTTAATGAATGTTATGTTTTCTTAAATTATTTTTAGGTAAGATATTTTGTGATTAATTTGAAGTAATATATAATTTTTCTTAAACTAAGACATTTATTGAAATTAAAATAAATGGCTGATTGTCAGTGATCAAAAATATAGAAATTAAATATAGGTAATCAAACTTTATCAATACTTAGAATATGCTACTACTAGACCCTACTTTGTTTTATAATAGTGCCTAGGCTATAGCTTAAGTTAAATAACATAATATAACATAATATATTTAGCTATAAGTTAAGAAGAATTCCCATTTTCTGTTCCCTTATTTAAAAAAAAGATATAATATTAAGGATTTTTAAAAGACTAGGTCGTATCAAGTAATTTTATTTCTGTATTCTGTGTATCAGTGTAGAAATTCTTGCATTTCTTTAGGTATTTGGTTCATTATTTGAACTACGATGGTTTGTGAAAAATTCTCATTTCAGCATTTCACAGTGGGGAGGAAATCAAGGGAGTATACTGCAGCCTGTTTCTTCTTGCTTTCTCCAAACTCCTGGAGTTCTTTAGTACTTCCCATCAGCTATATGCAACTAGAATCTTGAGGCAAGGGACCTTTCCAACCTGACCCATATAGGTCAGCCTCCAGGTATATCATGAGCAGAGTGAAGCAAGGATCTGCTGAGGCAAAGGAATGATATCCAGCAAATACTCCATATTCATTGTGGACTCTTTCAAGTACGGAAATGGAAAGTGGTCAAGAGTCTTATCTTCCCACCATTCTACGACATAAATGTCTTAAAGAAATTTAAAATAAGCAAAAATATTTCACAGTTACTCACATATTTACCATTTTTAGGGTTCTTTCTTTCATATATTCAGTTTTGCTTTCTGAGACATTCATTTTTTCCGTTAGTTTTCTGCTTGGAGGAGGTTCAGCTATATGGTCACTTAATCTAACAGTTGACAAGGATAATTTCTATAATTTCCAGGTAGCTTCAGTTACTTATCAGTTAAATTGCTTCCTGCATTAAGATTTAACCATAGGCCCCTTAGTCTTGATTGTCTTCCTGCTGGGTGGGAAAATAATTTAAAAAAGAGGTATAGTCCTAGAATGAACATTCTTAAACTACTGGCAGGTTACTTTGGTGGTGGTAAAGCAAAAACAAATGTCAATAGTTGAAACTTTTACAAGAAGAGCTCCTAATTCCTAGAACCTTGGGGATATTATGGTTAGGGTGCTAGAATATATAGTTAAGTATTATGCTATTTGCTAAAATAATGAGATGATATAATATTTAAATATTTTAATATATAAATATGTAATATACATTACATATTAAATATCAATATACATCATATATTTAATGTAATATTAAATATTATATTTAAAAGCAGGACTACTGAATAAAGAAGTGGAAATAAGTTTCAGGAGTAAATACTATTTGTTATTCTGACATGATATCTGAGCACTGAGTAGTAAAGTTCAAGCGTGTTCTGATACTTGTCACTAAAACCTTCCACATTTAAAGGCAAAGGAAGACAATTTCAAATTTAAGATAGCCTAGATGTTAAGGAATAAAAGAACTAATTGCAAAGTGTTATGGTTTTGCCTGTGAGTTAAAACCTAGAAGAATGGAAAGCTAAGTTTTCATGTTGTTTTTTGTTTGTTTGTTTTGCTTTGTTTAGAAAATTACTGTAAGTAAGTTCACCTATTAAAAATCAAAACAAACCAAACATTTCCCATTATTAGATTGTATTTTCTTATCAATTTCAATCTCCCTTAATGATTTTTTTTAAGTGTTTTCACCGTGTATTATAATTTATTCTTGGTGTTAAGTACTTTTATTTGTTTCTGTCTTTGTTAAGCTTTATTATTTCCCCTCCCCAAAAACGCTTTATCATAAAATTTATAGTTCGTAGTATCTCTCTTTTTCAAGTTTTGAATATGACATCTTTTTAATTGGCTATTGTTGTCTGATACTTTATGGCAAAATAAGCAAGAATGCCACATTGGATTTTTAAAAATAATTACAGAATCGATAAAACTATCTGATTTATATGTATTTTCAACAAAAGATCTTTGATGAGGTCACATTCAGTCTATGTTGGTCAAATCTGCCCCTTCACAAGCTCTCCACTCTGTAGAACACAGATTTAGTAGACTTGTGAAAAATGTTGCTAGGTGATCTTGGAAGTAAAGGTAGACATATTTATGCTTTCCTCTTTTCTGCATTGTAAATATGTAAATATATCTTAGGTTTCATTAATGAGAAATGATGTACAAATGTATCAGAATCCTAAATTTATAATTTTATTAAAATGGAAATATTGGATTTAAACATAGTTGCTATAATCTGATGCAGTTTTTGTTACAATTTAATATATGCCCCTGATAGAAAGTAATAGAGAACTACTTATGCTAATGAAAAGCAGGGGGTGAAATTTTCCTTCATCCTTGCATAAGTCAGTAAAAATTGCGCTTTTACTCGTTTTAAAAAATTCTTTGGATATTCACCAGTGACTGTAATCTAAATTGACTACACAAAACTGTATTGGGTATGTAGTTTGGAACAAACAAAGGTGATAGCTGATAGAAAGTGCTACCCTGTGGTTAAAGACCTTAAAGGAAAGCTCCCCTCTAATCTATAGTTTTAATAAATTGGTTCTGTGTACTTGGTAATAGACAGTTTTTAAAGGCATACATACCACGTGACTAGAAAGTTTGTCTTTCTTGAAACTGATTAAAAAGCCTAGATAGATACTATTTTATTTTCAGATATTACTTGTATGAATGAAACAATTGCTAAGAATAGTTACTGTGATTTGGAGATATTCCACTGTTTGAGGAACATATATATTTTACTTCTGCACAGATAGATAAGTATGAATGTTTACCTGCCCTGGAAATGGGCAAATGCTTGTATTATGGCTTAGAGACATTTACATATTAGTTTACAGAATGTACAAATCTCATATGTCAAGAATGGAACGACGTGTGCTGCCCTGCTTTGTAACAGTATTCTCAGGCAGAAAAATTGAGAAAATGATCAGATTTTGGCACTAGTTGTTCAATTTGCAATTTGGAATTTCAGCTGATAGGAAGAGAATTAAGATCCATTAAAATAGATGATACATGGTTTATGATTGTGCCAATTCTTGATTGAATAATGAGTTGGCTGGTTGTAATTCCTCACTGTCACTTCATAGCACTTCCATTTTTACGGTATTTTCAGACTCAAGTTGCTTTTGAAATGGGAAACTGTATTTTGGATATGTATCTTTTGGAAAGGAGTATACATGATTGTTTACAAATAGCAAAGTGGGCTCTTTGTATATTTTCATCACTATTCTTACTGAAGGAAATAAATTAAGCAACTTTATACTGACAGCAGAAGGATTCTACTAAGGTCTCTCATCTAATCTTTGTCCACGTGAGGATTGTCCTCTTTCAATACTTCACTGCCTTGTGAGGAGCTAGAAAGGAAGATTTAGTAGAAGATTAATGTGATTCTATCTAATAAATGGCAGTCCAGTATAATCTCCAACTTAACTCAGTAGATGGGTAAGTAAGTGATTTTTAAGACTTTGAGAAAATAGATTTCTTACTGTAGCCTCTCAGGTGAGAGGAAATAGTGTTTTTTAATCAGAATATCAGTTTCAGGTATATTTTATTATTCTCTTATTGTTTGTTTAGAAATAACAATGATATTTTTATAAAGTTTTAAGGGAAAAAGGGTTGAAATAAGCTCAAGTTGAGCAGTTTTTGAAGTCTGGGATTTTCCCTTCCCAGTAAAAACTTAAGAGTTATGCCCTGTAGTATTGAGGGAGGACCATATGTTCCATTAAGAGGAAACACTGTATGTGTGGCACATTTCCGTATGCATTCCTCCGAAAACTGTCTTTCTCAGTATCAGAACTAGGTTTGTAGAATTACAGATTGAAAAGGGAGGTTTTTCTCTGCCTTTTGGCAAGGTGTGGCCCATGCTACCTACCATCACTTTTATTTTAAACAGTTTTAAACTGATAGGGTGTTGTTTTTTCTAGAGAGCTTAGACCATAATTTGGAAAGAAATGCATAGTTCATATTTGACACCTCAGACTATTATGTCTCAATTCTGAATTGTTCTGTCTTAAACTTGACTTACCCTGGAGGGGTTGAAATAAATTGAAAGGAGTTAGGTTTAGCAATTACATTATAAAATAATTAAAACTGCTTTATATTCAGTGGTAATTCTTGGAAATAATAATTTGTTATGTGTAGAAAAAGGCATTGTTATTTTAAATCATTATGTGTGTGCATGCACGTGTGTGTGTGTGTGTGTGTGTGTGTGTGTGTGTGATGCTTTTCTCCCTCTGAGGCAGAGAAAATAACCTAACCCCTAGCCAAAAGTTTGATTAATTGGATTCTTTACTATGTGATCCAGCAGAATGTGTTAAACTTGAGGACAGTTACAAGACATGCTTTTAAGCAGGAGCTACTCAGAGAACAAGTCATTATACATGTACAAAGTGAAAATGAAAATGATGAACCAGAGACTGTTTGGCATTATTGGCTCTTCCCTTATATAAATGGAGGGAAATATCTACTGTATAATATGTAGCTGTAAGCCAGTATGTGACTTCCAGTAGGACTAACCAGTTATAGGAATAGCCTTAAATACTGTCTGATTTTATCTGTGGTACCAGCTCTGAGGAAGAACCAATTATCTGTCTACATTTTAAGTTTTTATATATAGAAATTTGCAGTTAGCAGAATTCTTTTCACATATCCTTTTTTAAACATTTTTTTGTTTATCTGTATGTAAGATAGTGTGCTCTTAACTTTATATTCAACAAAGTATATTGGATATTGTGTAAGTTAAATAGACATGATTCCTGTCTTCTAGTAATCACTACAGATGTTGCATATCATGATAAATTTTATATGTTTAAACTTTTGTATGGCTAGGTACAAGGAGTTTGGTATTGGAGCTTTGGCTTCTGATATAGTGTGAGGTTATTAGACTATCTCCAAAATAGACTCAAGGTTTAGGAGTTTGGGCCATTCTAGAGTCTACACTGAATGTGTGATTTACTTCTTGAAGAAACAAGCCTTTTCAATTCAAAAGTGTTAAACAAGGCACCAAAGATATAGGACTAACATTCACTGCTTATATTTTATGTCTATGAAGTTGGAATAGTAGAAATCCCGATGCCTTTTGAGATATGTTAATATCGAATTTCTTTTGCTAGTATTTAGTAAACTAAGGGAAACCCTCACAAATAATGTGTCACATCTGCAGTGCAAGTTCTGGTTTTCTCTGTGATAAGAAAGAGATACGAATTAGTTCCATAAAAACAGATTTTGCAGAAATCTTTTGATGTGTTTCTTATAGGGACTTTTTTTTTTGGAGAAAATGGTTAGATTGAGAAATCTGTTGCTTTTTTTAAGTTGTTAGTAAAGAGAATTGTACTCAGAATTAAATAAGACTAATGAGAGTGGTTGTTATTTATTTTTCAGGTTTATATATTAAATTCCTGGTTGTAACATCATTAAAGGGAAGAAATTGTCAGCAGTTTGACTTAGTCTCGTACTAGTGCTTTGAGGTCAATGTGGTTATTTATTTCTTCTTTGCTTGGGTAAAACAAAGATAATTGATATTTCCTTAAGGTCAGTAATGAGTTTCTCATCTCTTTTCAGACTACTTATTACATATAAAGTATACTTGGGTACAAGTCAGATGACATCAGATATTCTAGTAAAAATAAATTTATCATAGTAGGAAATAAATCAGTTATTTTATTAACTCCATTTTGAGTAAACAGTTTTTGTTTGATGTTCCTTAAATTTCCTGAATGTATTATTAACCCACCAAAAAAATTACTTGGTAAAACTATTCTCTCTCAGGTTATTTCTGGTCCTATACCACTAGGGGTCACTTTAACTCAAGAACCCTTTTCCCCCTTTCTTCATCTATGGAATACTCAGTATAATTGAAAAGCATGGGAGTGAATTTAGAGCTCAAATTCTCCGAATTTGTGATGTCTCTAACTTTTAAACGAAATATTTTTAGGTTTTCAAATTAGTTTCATAGCAATTGAAACATAATGTAGTCTTAACCATAGTAGTGTTACCCAGATTGAATGTTATTTTTTAAGAATAGAAACATTATTTTGGTCTTTCGATTATAGGAACTTACAATTAGTGATACTGGCAAGTTTTCATATAAAATTCTAAGAGACTTTTCTGCTTTTTTTTTTTAGAATGATGCACAGTGATTTGCAAATAATCAATTGCCAGAGGATCATAAAACAATCTAGATGTTGTTTTTTAATTTGGGTGCTTTACTTACGAGAATTTACTTGTGATGATAACTAAAATACTCATTTACTGACTTTTTAAAAAAATGACACTATTAAAACATGAGACTTAATAAAGCTGTGGTTTCATTTTGATCATTTTTAAAAAGCCAGTATTGAAAACTAATATTTATTATCTACATACACCAAATTCTCTTTAGCTTTTTATTCTTTTTTGATAAGTGTTAGTAGTTATTCTCATTTGATAAGTGTCTGTAACCATCTACTCTGCCTCAGTACAAATAGGAATAGTCTATGACTGACTCAGCTTTATATGACTCAGCTGTCAAGTTAAAATCATATTCAATATTATTGAATATTGGTTGTTATGTGTACCAAGTGTCCTGAAGCTTCCTTACTTATTTTTCCAACTTTTTAATTTGAAAGTTTTAAGCATACAGAAACTTTGAAAGAAGAGGATGGCGATCACTTGTATGTTTATCTTGTATATTCAACAATTGACTTTTTCTTATGTTTGTTTTAAATGTTTCTGTATGTGTTTTCTGGGCCGTTTAAAATTAAGTTGCAGACATCATGGCACTTGATCTCTAAGTATTTAAACATACATCTCCTAAAAATAAAGGTGTTTTTCTTCACAGCCACAATACTATTATCATGTCGAAGAAAATCAACAGTAATTTCTTTAATGACATCCAGTGTTCATTCTATAAACAGATTATTTCAGTTACCCAAGATGTATTTTATGGATAGTCTTTTCAAACCAAGTTTTTATCAAGGCCTGCATATTTATTGTATTTTAGTTGTTTCAGAGATTGATTTCCACTACAGATTTATTGTACTAAACATACTTTCCCCCATTTTCTGATATATGTGTCTCTGTGCTGAATGTTTTCCCTAATAACACTTGATACAGGTACAGGGGTAGTAGAAACTAGGTGATGGTAGGAGATGGAATTTACAAGTTGTTGGTACAAATTTAAAAGTTGTTTTTGGGGAGGGTAGGTGCTTGGCTGGCTCAGTCAGTAGAGTGAGGATTGTGAGTTCAAGCTCGACATTAGGTATAGAGAACTTAAAAATACAATCTTAAAAAAAAAAGTTTCGTTTTTTGTTTTTTTCTAAGAATGACAGAAGGGCTCTGAATTCTTTCGCATATGTTACTGGTGTGCTTAAGCCAAAACATATAAATATATATGTAATATGATATTGTTTATTTCATGCAGAAAAGAAACTTGGTCTAATTAGGCATCATATGTGTTATTAGAAGTTGATACGCCTGTTTGAATAAGAGCATTTTACGAAAATTGATTTTTCTGTAGTATTTTGGAAACTGGTTTGGCTTTTAGAAGCACAGCCTAATTACAAAGATACCCTTATGCCAAGATTTGAAATTACTCAGGTTGTGTGTGTGTGTGTGTGTGTGTGTGTGTATAATAACTGTATAACACATAGTTTTCATGTAATTTTTGTTTCAGGTATGACTTTAAAGCTCTTTGTGTTGTGTGTGTGATGTATGTATGTGTGTGTTAGGTGATTTTTTGGGAGGCTTTGTGGTCTATTTGAAATATTCCTCATCCAGCAGTCAAGATATCTTGGTCCTAGTTTGTCTACTTAACAGTCATATGACCTCAGACGAGTCTTTTAATCTCTCTGGTTCTTATGTCCTCATCTGAAAAATGGGGATAACACCAGTTCTGCTACCCTGATGGGGTTATTTCTTATATTAGAGATGTGAAAACAACCTGGACATCACAAGATTCTATAAAAGTAAGGCAATAGGTTATTGTTATGGTATATATGTAAAATTACCTAATACTGTTTTCTTTAGATTTGGCAGTGACTTTTTAAAATATAGATTGAATAATATCACCTTTAGTACCAAAGGTGAGTAAATTGTGTAGTGCTCAAAATAAGAATCTACTCAGTTATTTTGTTGGATGAAATAAAATGTGTATTGTGAGTGGTTTTATAAAATTAAGTATTTGTTCAATTAAAAGTAAATGATAGCAAAAATGTTGTAATGCGCAGTTATGTGTTAAGTTTTGTTCTTTTGAATGATCTGCATATATCTTAATGTTGTATGGATACAAATTTTATTTATAAATGTTATTAGCAGAAGATAAATGTTTAAAAAGTTTATGACAGTCAAAATTTTGTCATGTGAAAGCAACCTCTTGGTAGAAGTTTAACCATGTTAAAAATTTGCATAGAAAATAAAATTGTCGTTAGGGTGCAGCTCACTTTAATACTATGGAAAAGCTGTAGCTAACTTAAATCTTGCTAGTGTTTGTATTGTAGTATTTCAGCATACAAAATTTATATGACTATCTGTTCTCATTTTTCTTTCCTTGCAGCTTTTAGTGTGGTGACTAGATTAAATTTAACACTGGTGGAGTTCTAGATACATAATGTTACCCTTCAGAATTTTGTTGCTATTTTCATGCCTTGAAAGATTTTAGAATTCTGGTCACTGATAGTTTTTCTTTTTAAAATGGATTATTGAAAGGGATAAAAGGAAAACAACAGTTCTTAGAGTTATGTATGAAGACATCACAGATAATTTTTTGAGGTGTTTTTGCTCAGAAAAATTCTACCATCATCTTCTTCATTTTAAAAGTATATAAGAATCTGAAGATACATTATAATTCACAAATGGTATAATGTTGATTGTAGTCTTTGAAATTTCTACTTTGTTCTAAAATAATCTACTTCAAGGCCCAATATTTCTTTTAGGTATTTCCATAGATCTTTGCTAGGCATTGAGAAGATCTTGTTGCTGACAAAGATCTGGCAACATACATGTGTGTGTATTATATATATAGATTTCTCTTCCAAATATTTTATAGAAGTCAGTGATGTTTTATCATCTTAAAATTGTATAAAAAGTTAAGATTTTTTTTACTGTATATATTCTTAGGAACTAAGCTCTTGATGTCACATACAGAAAGATGGCATTTACATTCTACCTGTGTAGCTTCTTTACAGTATTAAATTTGTATCACATTTTTTCTTTTTAAAATAGAGATGTGCTCCTGCATCTATTCGCCTCATGGACAACCAACAGTTTCAGTTTGGTAAGTAAGGAATGGTCATTTTAAAATCTGCTCATGAAGCCCCAAAATTTGTGAAACAGCTGTTACATGCCAGGAAGAGTACTGAATACAGAGCTAGGAAGATGAATGTCATAGTTCCTGTCCTTCAGGAAGCCCTTAGTCTAATGGTGACAGACAATTACAGAAATGAAGGAGTGCAGGATTGTTAGAGATGCTATGAAAGAAGAGTGCACTGGATACCCTGGGTGCAAATGAAGGAATGGTTGAACCTGCTGGATTTTGCTGGATGTCAATATGGGGATTCAGGAAAGGTGCTTTTTTTTTTTTTTTTAATGTTTATTTTTTAAGATAGAGACAGAGTGCAAGTGGGAGAGGGGCAGAGAGAGAGGGAGACACAGAATCTGAAGCAGGCTCCAGCCTCTGAGCTGTTAGCACAGAGCCTGATGCAGGGCTCGAACTCATAAACCACGAGATCATGACCTGGGCTGTAGTTGGATGCTTAACCGACTGAGCCACTCAGGCTCCCCTAAGAAAGGCTTCTTAAAGGAGGGTAATGCTTACATTAAATCTTAAGGGGAATAGAAGTTTGATTGGGATGTTTTCCTCTCCCCTCCTACCAAATTTGTTCACTCATCAGGAAAAAAATATGAAATTGTGAGACCTCAGTGGCATCTTTGTACTTCAAGTAGTTCGATGTGGCTCAAATAGAGGGTGGGTGAGAGTTGTTACAAGAGATGAAGGTGGATGGGTGGAGTAGGGCTTTGCAGGATCGATTTGGATTTTACCATGTCAGCAAAGGGATTTACATCTGAGAATGCTCCATTCTGCTAGCATTATGCAGGGTGGAGTAGAATGGTGCAGGCAGGGAAGAGGAGTGGAAATGGTTCAAGAGGCCAATTTTGGGGGCCTTGATCAAGGAAGCAGCGATGGAGATGGAGAGTTAGGCATAGATTTCCTAGAGCTCAGTTTGCCAACTAGATGTGGAAGGTTCCATAAACGGAAGGGTTGAGGGCAACTCCAAGATTGCTGATTTGACTGACTGGGTGGACTGATGAACAGTCTAGGAGAGAGATGATGATTTGGGGGAAAAGACGTTACAATGGGTTGTTTTTAAGGTACTGTTGGAATATTCAGGTAGAGAATTGAGTAGCAGGTAACCATGTTTCTTTTTCCCCCTTTTTGCGTTAAAGTATTAAAATTTCTGACTCTGTTTATCATCTTTTCAATTCTCATTTTATTGCTTTTATATTTTTTTCCATATGCTGAAATTGAGTTTGGAACTTACGTTCATAGAATTTAAGTATCTTCAGAACAGTCTCTGAAATTATAGGAATGATTGTTCAATAGTAAACCCTAATGGCTAAGATAGGCAGACTTTTGTTTGTTCTATTTAAGAGTAGTTTAGGTTTTAATTTAGGGAAGAGTGATTATATAGTATAGAAGCTGAAAGAAGTCAGGGGTGCTTGGGTGACTCAGTTGATTAAGCGTTCCAACTTCGGCTCAGGTTGTGATCTCACGCCTTGTGAGTTCAAACTCCAGATTGGCCTCTGTGCTGACAGCTCAGAGCCTGGAGCCTGCTTCGGATTCTGTGTCTGCCTCTCTCTCTGCCCCTCCCCCTCTCACACTCTGTCTCTCTCAAAAATAAATAAACATTAAAAAATAATTTTTTTTAAAGAAGCTTATGGAAGTCATGTTCATAATATATCAAGAGTTAGTTTTAAAATTTGATTCTTTTAAGTCATAGCTATTATTTCTTTAAGTAAATTATTTTCAAAATACTATACTACTGGTAAAAGTTTAAGATAAGTACATCCTTTAAATAATTAGTTAAATCAAATGGAAATCAAGCCTTCTGTGTTTTGGCCTGCATTTAGAGATAGGTCTTAAGAGAGCCATGTATCTGATTAATAATGCTTTTACCCATTTATATGCTATTATTATAGTGAGTTATAGTCATAAACACCTTTGTAAAATTAACTATAATTTGACTAGATTTTATTTATAATTGGGATATATAGCAATTTAAGATGAAGGTTTAAAGAAAATGTCCTTCTGGCTATCTCTCATCCCTGTTCCACATTCTCATTGCTGTATCTAGGAACATGCTCTAAGGTAGGCTCTACCCTCTCCATCTTGACTATATCTTTTGTCTCCTTCCACCCTTTACTTGGCCGCCAAAGTCATTCTTTGGAAAGACAGATCTGTTCCTGCTTCTCAGCTATCTATAACCTTTTTGATTTCTCACTACCTGTTGAAGCCTTGCCATCTACATATCTTGCCATGGCTCCATGATCACGCAGCTAAACACAGCAAGGGATGTCCAGGACTTTGTACCAGCCATATGGCTTATTGCCAGTGTTTGTACCATACTCCTTAACAAATCACAAGCCTTATTATTAGATGTTAATATTTTTAATTTCATTCCTACCTCTTGACACAACCCTTAGTTCATTATATGAAATGATTTGTTTTCAGTGTATTGAAGTGATAGGTATCATTGAGTATATTGAAATGATCTGTAGAATTTCCTCTGAAACACTAAATTTTGTCAAATTTAGGGATGTTTTTTATTCATTTTTATATCCCCTGCACCTGTCATATGACAGGTGTTGATATGTTGATTGACTTAATCATCTACTTAGCCAAAGAGGGTGAATAAATCTTGGAGAGCACATAGTGTAGTCCTAAGCACAATGTCAATAGCACAATTTATCAAATACTCCTTACAGCTGTCCCTAAAAGTAATATTCTCAGTTTAGAGATGACTCAAAGGCTAGATATTTCAGCCCACAGGTCATATGTCGTAGAGCAGGAGTTGAACCCAAATCTGTCGGACTCCAAGGCCCAAAACTTTTGCCACTGTTTGAGATCATTTCTTTGAAATGTAGATATTTATTAAATAATTTAAATTAAAAAAAAATTTTTTAATGTTTATTTTTGAGAGAGAGAGACACAGAGTATTGAGCGGGGGATTGGTCAGAGAGGGAGACACAGAATCCAAAACAAGCTCCAGGCTCTGAGCTGTCAGCACAGAGCCCAACGCGGGGCTCAAACTCACAAACTGTGAGATCATGACCTGAGCTGAATGGCCGCTCAACGGACTGAGCCACCCAGGCACCCCAATAATTTAAAATTTTAAAAGTAACACTGTAACAACACAGCATTTACTAATCATACTGTTTAGTAAATCTGAAAACTTAGTTCCTTCATTTACTATAAAAAATAAAACACAGTAGTCAGAATATATTTAGAACGTAATTAATTTGAAAGACAATGTTAATTTAATAAGTAAAAGATAATAATATTCCCTTAGGTTAATACTAATGCTGACCCACTTAAAGTTAGTATCACTTTTATAATATTATTCTTCAGAGCTAATGTGTCAACTCCATATTTGGGATACAGGTGACTAAGTCCCACTAGTGTTAATGGAAATTGTGCAAATGAATTTCCATGTGTTACGAACATTTACCCTTAAGGACTATTCCACATCAGTGTAGTAACATTTGGAGTCCTCATACATGGTGTAAAGATGTGTGGATCAGAAGGATCAATTGTGGATCAATTTCTTGCAAGAACACAACTCACACACTCATACATTTATGTTTATGTATTTCCAGTTGTTTAAGTAGGATGAATTCTATTTAGGACAGGAAATGAATATTTTGATATGTTATTTCTAACTTTATACTTGTTAGAAATGGTATCTCTTAAGGCACTGATTATGTTGGGAAAGCATTTTTTGACAGGTTACAGTAAAAGAAAACAATTTTCCAAACATCTTGCTTGTGATCCAGGTACTCAAAAAGATTTTTGGGTTGATCTCTATCTAATCTGGCCTTCATTTGTCTTTTGTTTTTTGTTTTGTTCAGTTATAGCATGGATATCTAACTCTTAATCTCTGGTTAAGACTTACATTACTTGGTCTTTTATATCACACAGTTTCCTGTTGTAATCAGTAAAAATGCAATAAGTATTACAGATTCAGAATCTAACTTAAAAAAAAAAAAGAATAGGGGGGGAAGACTACATACAAATCATAGTCTTTTCCCCCTAGAAATCTACCCTCTCACCCCCAAAGAAACTAGTTTGCTATTTGCACCAATGTTAAAGAACAGATCTATACTTTAAAAACAAACAAAATCCCCAAATCTTAAAGCTTGTTAAAAAAATAAACTTGGAGATAATTTCAGATTTACTAGAGACTTTAAAATTCTTTATAAAAATTCTATATAAATGGTATGCCCCATTTTTCTGAATTGGCCTTATAGCACTAAAGCCAGATGTATCTGACTCTTAAATCTAACAGTCACGGGAGTTAAGAAGTTGCTCTGAAAACAATGAGAAAACAGTAAAAGACTTTCACTCAATTAAACTCAATCCGCAGGCAAAGATGTTAATTTCACAGACTCTGAGACACCGTTTATGTTATTCTGGCAATTTTAACTCTCTGGGTGTGATTAAGGAAGCAATTACTAGTTTTATGCCAAGAATTCTGGAAGAATTAGGAATTAATTAAGAAACAACCTTAAACTTGGCATTGACTCCATATTTGGTTATAGTTCTGAATGGTTTCTGCATAATGAAAAAAAATAAAAGTAAAACCAGCCACCATTGGGTGTTCTTAATGAAATAAAAATTAATGAAGTGATTTTACTATGTATAAACTATACCACTGAAAGATAACCTAAACTATTTGTAGTATTAATTACATGTGGTAATTTGAGTTCAAAAAGAAATGAGAGGTTTAATAAACAAATAGTTGTGACTTTTGAAATAAGATAAGATGAAAGATGTAAATCTTAATATCAGTATGTTATACATAAAACATAGGAAGATTTTAAAAATTTGGAGTCATGAAACATTCACTTTTTTTAGGATACTAAATTAAACTATCCTCTTAATCTTCTGAAAAACAGAATTTGCTATTAATTTAAAATATGAACTTTTCTCTTCTTAGGTCATGCTCTTAAACCTCAGGTTTCCTCTATTTTTACATCATTTTTGGATGGCTTAAAAAAGTTTTATATTACAAAGGTAAGAATTTTTATTAAATGCCAAAATTTTAAATGCTTATGATACTAATTTTGTCTCCTGCCTTCTCACCCTTCACATGTACCTATTATTATGTTTTTTCATGAATGTAAATTTCATAATAATTATTTTTCATGTTGGAATAAATATTTTATTGAGT
The DNA here is from genome assembly GCF_022079265.1 of Lynx rufus. Taxonomy (NCBI): domain Eukaryota; kingdom Metazoa; phylum Chordata; class Mammalia; order Carnivora; family Felidae; genus Lynx; species Lynx rufus. The sequence goes on along the minus strand of NW_025814834.1, from coordinate 56,214,333 downwards.
AAATCAGTTATTCATTTAATTTCAGAAATTTTCATTTTTTCCCCAGATTTCAAGTTTCTAAAAATAACAGTACCTTAAACAGTTTCATGCATGTACAATTTTTTATAGTTTGATTTTTTTATAGTAGATGTCGATATCTAGTGTACTAAGAGTATGGATTTTTTTTTTTTTTTTTTAATTTTCACCGAATTCCTTTTCTAAAGGGTTATACCAGCTTACACTCTCATGATACACAGGTGCTGTTTCTTTGTTGCATCCTTGCTATTCATGTAGGAGTTTTGTTTTTGTTGTTTCAGATTTACTGAATCCAGGGGGAAAAGTAGTATTTTTAATGTTTCTCATTGAAACTCCAATGAGACTTAATCATTTCCTTGTATTTCCTGGATGTAGTTTTTGTGTGAAGTAGTTGAATGTGATTATTTTGCCAGGGGTGGCAGCTTCATGGTATTTTTTTCTTGGTGCTTTGCTGTGTACCCTTTGAATAATGGAATGACTAGATGCCTTTGTTACAAATGTTGTAAATAATTGAGTCAAGTGACTTCCCTTTTTAAAAATTTCGTTTAATATTTATTTATTTATTTTGAGAGAGAGAGAGAGAAAGAGAGAGAAAGAGAGTGAGCAAGTGCAGGCACAATCGGGGGAGGGACAGAGAGAGACGGAGACACAGAACCCAAAGCAGGCTCCAGGCTCTGAGCTATCTGGACTGAGCCCATCGTAGGGCTCAAACTCATGAACTGTGCAATCATGACCTGAGCTGAAGTCGGACACTTAACCTACTGAGCCACCCAGGTGCCCCCAAGTGACTCTGTTTTTAGTAAGAGTTTTTCTTTTTGGTTCAAAAGTTTCAAGTTTTTATATATTTTTCTGTGATTATTTAATCACTTCTTTTTTTTAATGTTTGTTTATTTTGAGAGAGAGAGAGGGAGAGAGAGTGAACTCACACATGCGGAGTGGAGGGCGGTTTGCAGAGAGAGGGAGAGACAGAATCCCAAGCAGGCTCCCCGTTGTCTGGGTGGTCAGTGCAGAGCTGGATGCAGATCTCATCCCATGAACCGCAAGATCATCACCGGAGCCGAAATCAAGAGTTTAGATGCTTACCTGACTGAGCCACCCAGGCGCCCCTATTTAATTACTTGTAAGCTTAGAAAAGTCTCCCTTTCTCCAGAGCTATAATTGGGACTATTTCTTCTCTCTCTTGGGTTTTTCTTAAGTATGAATTTAAAATTTTTAATCTTTGTTACTCTTTGAATTTATTTCAATTTTATGGTGTGAGATGAAGATCTGAATGAAACTTCACTTTCCGCGCCAGTTGCTAACCAGTTGTAACAGCACCATTAACTTCCTTACTTTGCTTACAATTGATTTGTCATGTCTAAGACATCTTCTTATATACTTACTCAAGAAGTGGACCCCATTTTAATGTGTCAAATACTGTATGATCTCTTATACATAAAATCTAGAAAAAAAATATTAAAAAACTAAGTTCATAGATACAGAGAACAGACTGGTGATTGCCAGAGACGGGGTGAAGGGTAAGAGAAAAAGGCAAACTTTTTGTTTTCAGGGGTGGAGGGGTAGAAGGAGCGGGTGAACTGTTGTTGTTTTTGTTTTTAGTTTAAATAAATTGAATTTTAAAAAAGGTATCACTTTTTTAAAATGAGTTTTTATTCTTGAAAAATTAAGTGGATTTAATTACTATAAATCTACTAGGTTTTTAGAATTTTTCTTGTTACCCATCATTACCTACCTGTTTATCAACATAGAAAACTTTTAAAAACTCTTCACCATTTTAGGGAATCCGTTAAGGTTTCTATCAGAATTGGAATAAATCTGTTATATTAGTTTGAGCAAGAATTCACAGATTTATTTACTTAGTTCAGGCATTCTAGAACATTTTAGGCACATTTTCCTAATGAGGTTATATATTTTCTTTTATGATTATTCTCAGATATTTTTCATTTTAATTTTATATGTAAGATCTCCTTTGAAAATGTTATTAAGAAGTTATAGTTGGTATGTAAGAGAAGAAATGGTCCCTGTTAGCTTTTACTTTTATCTACATCCTATATCTTGCTAATTCATTATGTTCTATTATTTTGGTATTTTTATTTGATTCTTTATTGCAGTTATGATTCTTACAAGTTATTTGCTATATTACATATCAATATGTCATTTCTACTGACACCATGGCATACTTTGAAATTAGGTATTTTCTGTAGTTTTGTTTATAACAACCTGAACAGGTATATTAAACATTCTTTTTGATTGACATGTGAAGTTCCAAAGCTCGATTTTTAGAGTTGGTATGTTTGAGCCCAGGTCAGAAGGACAAAAAGAGCAAAATGTTTTTGATTTACTGTTTCGCAGGTAAAGATTTATCTATCTATCTAAGTATATGTCTTTTTTTTTTTTATTTTGTAGTTTAAAGGATTTGATCCAAATCAGTTAACTGTTGCTACATTACTATTTGAGGGGGACCGTGAGAAGGTTCTTCAACATGAAAAACAAGTGTATGATATTGCTGCAAAATTTGGGTATGGCTCTAAGTTCATAATGCCAAGAGAATGTTAATCGAAAATTCTGGTATCTGTAAGCAGTTGTTAATGCACCCCTAAAGGATTAAATTTGTAGCAATATATGATAGTCAACTTAAAATGTTGTGTTGGTTACTTCCAAAATTTGCAGAAAATTTGATTGGTATGTAAGCATATATATTAGGATATATTAAATATTTTATTACATTTTCCCATTAATTTTATAATATTTGCTTTTGTTATGCTAGAGTAAAATATGAAAAAATTCAGTCATCTTACTATTTAATGGTAATCGTATATATATATAAAACATGTTATTAGTTTGTTTGTGAAAGGAAATTTTTTAAACAAAAGAATTTGATAAATTATCTATACTCCACCCCTTGTCACTTACTGTTTTCTGCTGGTATAAAGAAACAGAAAACATTTCACATATATAACCAACTGAATAATGACTGGGTGGTTTCTGTCTGTCTGCTTGATGGATTATGAGATTGATCGATGAGAACTGTAGTGAAAATGCCATTTATCAGGACTACATTTTTCCCTTCCCTTTTTAAATACGTAAACTAAGTTTCCTGGATACAAGTCGTTGTCGTCGTCGTCGTCTTCTTCTTCTTCTTCTTCTTCTTCTTCTTCTTCTTTTTCTTTTATTATAATTTCAGAGTTTAAAATATGTATGTATGCTTAATCTGAGTTCTTTGTAAATATTTACTTTAGTTTCCCTTTTTTGCTATTTATGAGAACAAATGAGCACTTAATTTGTAGCCTTGTGTTTTAGAATGCCTCACTTTTATATATTTTTCTCACTATGATATTCAGCTCTTTATTTTTAGGATTTTCTGAACTTTGTGTTTAAAGTGCAGAATTCTTAGAAAAAGATCTAATCTTTGGCTTAAGTTTTGATTTACTTTGGTACTGTGTTTGAGTATTGCAAATCAGCCTCTCAGTTTTATTCTTACCTTATTCTGAAATTGGCAAGTCGAATTAGTAAAAGATGAAATTCACTAATCTTTTACTTTTCCTCTCTCAGAGTACCTTTTTTGGGAATTAACTGATTTTTTTAACTAAATTAATTAAGAGTAATTGTGCCATAAAAATTCATTTAATAGCCAGAAGACTTAGATTTCAGGTTAATCTCTGAATTTATTTTTGAAATATACATGTACCTATTTTTTAGTTTCTAAGTTATGTGAAGTATATATATAATTTGATTTTTAAAACACTTTTCTTAAAATCCATGGTATTAGAAATAATTAAGGGGATTTAAATTAAAATCTTTTATATATAAATTAAATCTTTTAGTTTCTGTTATAGCCTTAAATATTAGAGGCTGAAACTTTTAAAAATTGTTTTTTATATATTGAAATATTTAATTGGGATGTCAAAATTATTCAGGAGCACTTGTAGGGAAATGGATGCTATAATATTTGAATTACTTTACATGAGGTTAAATTTGCTTAGTTTCACCTCAGTCCCCCCAGTGACCCTTCCTGCCTCCAGCATACACACCAACACATGCATACAGATGCAGAGAAATTCCACTTTGTAGTACCTCTAATTGTAATTAAAATTCAGAGTAGCCAACAAAATCATTACTAGTTAGTAATGTGCTACGTTTCCTCTTGGACTGGGGTAGGATGATGACAAAATGCCTTTTTGTGTGAGGTAAGATGTAATTCTTCAACTGTCTCTTCTTGGACATCACTGTTGATGCCTGGTATATACTAGACACTTAATTGAACATTTGTTGAAAGAATTAATGAAACTGAATGTCATTCCCTGACATTTTAAATTCTATTTCATTTATGTCTAACTGCTGTGCCACCCTTAAAAGAGCATATTTTAATCTTTAGGTATTTATTAGAGCCATTTTGTCAGTTTTAAGTTGAGCCACCAACTGTCATGAACTCCCTTGTCATGTAATGTAAGTCTTGTTTTTCTCAAGTGATTCCAGACATTTACAACTTAAAAGTAAGAATGAACTTCTTTAAGGTGAATCCAGGTCTTTCTGGATACGGATAGTGAAGCCCCAGAACTCTTGATTTAATTCCAGCAATTTGTTTATACCAAACAAAACTTATATCAAATTCATCCATTAAAAATAGGTTATAGTAAATGAGATACCTATTTAAAGCAGGGGCAAAGCATTAAAACTCAGACTCTGATTGAGGTCTCATTTTTTTTGCTATTGTTATTTGCTACTTACTAGTTATGTTATAATTATAATTTCTTAATATGCTTTCATCCTGTCTTCCTTCATTTAGATTGCAGAAATCTTCTGTATTGATAATCCAGGCTGTAATTAGATGGCTTAGGGCTATTTTGATTTTGATTTGATACTTGGAAATATCTCCATGTAGTTTTCTAGCACTCTTGGTTTTCCTCATGTTTCTCTGTACACACTAGTTCTTGGTTCTAATCACTGAAATATTCAGAAATATTTTTCTTTTCTTTTTTTTTAACTTTTTTTTTTAATCTTTATTTTTGAGAGAGAGAGAGAGCACGAGCATGGGAAGAACAGAGAGACAGGGAGACACAGAATCCGAAGCAGGCCCCAGGCTCTGAGCTGTCAGCACAGAGCCCAACGTGGGGCTCGAACTCATGAACCGCGAGTCCATGACCTGAACTGAAGTTGGACACTCAACCCGCTGAGCCACCCAGACACCCCTATTTAATTTATTTTTTAAATTTGCATCCAAGTTAGTTAGCATATAGTGCAACAATGATTTCAGGAGTAGATTCCTTAATGCCCCTTACCTATTTAGCCCATCCCCCTCCCACAACCCCTCCAGTAACCCTCTGTTCTCCATATTTAAGTGTCTCTTATGTTTTTGTCCCCCTCCCTGTTTTTGTATTATTCTTGCTTCCTTTCCCTTGTGTTCATCTGTTTTGTATCTTAAAGTTCTCATATGAGTGTAGTCATACAATATTTGTCTTTTTGTGACTAATTTCACTTAGCATAATACTCTCTAGTTCCATCCACATAGTTGCAAATGGCAGGATTTCATTCTTTTTGATTGCCGAGTAAAACTCCATTGTATAGCTATACCACATCTTCTTTATTCATTCATCCATCGATGGACATTTGGGCTCTTTCCATATTTTGGCTATTGTTGATAGTGCTGCTCTAGACATTGGGGTGCATGTGCCCCTTCAAAACAGCATCCTTGTATCCTTTGGATAAATACCTAGTTGTGCAATTGCTGGGCCATAGGATAGTTCTATTTTTAATTTTTTGAGGAGCCTCCATACAGTTTTCCAGAGTGGCCGCACCAATTTGCATTCCCGCCAGCAGTGCAAGAGATATCCTCTTTCTCCACATCCTCACCAATATCTGTTGTTGCCCGAGTCATTAAGGTTAGCCATTCTGACAGGTGTGAGGTGATATCTCATTGTGGTTTTGATTCGTATTTCCCTGATGATGAGTGAAATTGAGCATTTTTTCATGTGTCAGTTGGCCATCTGGATGTCTTCTTGGGAGAAGTGTCTATTCAAGAAGATGTCTTTTGCCCATTTCTGCACTAGATGTTTTGTTTTTGGGTGTTGAGTTGGATAAATTCTTTATACATTTTGGATACTAACCCTTTATCTGATATGTCATTTGCAGATATCTTCTCCCATTCCGTTGGTTGCCTTTTAGTTTTGCTGATTGCTTCCTTCACCGTGCAGAAACTTTTTATTTTGATGACGTCCCAGTAGTTCATTTTTGCTTTTGTTTCCCCTGCCTCTGGAGACATGCTGAGTAAGAAGTTGCTGTGGCCAAGGTCAAAGAGGATCTCCTTGAGGATTTTGGTGGCTTCCTGTCTGACATTTAGGTCTTTAATCCATTTTGAGTTTATTTTTGTGTATGGTGTAAGAAAGTGGTCCAGGTTCATTTTTCTGCATGTCACTGTCCAGTTTTCCCAGCACCACTTACTGAAGAGACTGTGTTTATTCCATTGGATATTCTTTCCTGCTTTGTCAGAGATTAGTTGGCCATACGTTTGTGTGTCCATTTCTGGGTTCTCTATTCTGTTCCATTGATCTGAGTGTCTGTTTTTGTGCCAGTACCATACGGTCTTTATTATTACAGTTTTGTAATACAGCTTGGAAGTCCGTCAGACATATTTTTCTTACTTACGATGCCACTGGGCCAACCCTTGCTCCCCAATGATTTCTTCTACATAACTAGAAGGAGGAAAGTACCACTGAATTCCTTTCTGCTAAAGTTTCATAAGTTAGTTTAGCTCATGTATTTTATTTTGAATTAGGGCATTATTAATCTATCCTTTATTTTCTGTTCTTTAGTTTTATCCTCTGTTCTACCCCCTCATTAACTCTGAATTGATTGTTTTTAAATAAACTACTCCCAACAGTTTAGGACATTTTTATGTGTCATTTCAGCCATTTTCCTCCTTGTCTTCCACCCCTACCCTAACACTGTTAAATACCTTTGAATACATATGATCCAGTGGAAAAATAATAGGCAAATGTTGAGTAATCATACTTCGGTTGTTTATCTATGCTTGCTAGTAATATACTTTAACTTCTCTAAGAGCTAAACAGAATAAACATTCCCTGTCAGCAGTCATGACAGATGTACTGACATTTACCATAGAACTTAAGGTAATGTGTTATTGTTATTTTTAAAGTGTGTGCTTAAGTTGTTTAATGTAATTCAACATGAGAGTGATTAGGTTCACCAGATGGCTCTTTTATATAAAAAGATTGTCTCTCATTCCTCTTTCATTAGTCTTCCCAGCCCTTTCTCATGAAACAGGTTTAAATTTAAGAACCTTGTTAATTGATGTTTGAAATTTGCGACGGGGAGCAGAACGTAGGGAATCGATGTTGCTACTTTAACATAAAGCAGTTTGAATCTTCGTATACCTTTTTGGAGTGGCTGCTATGTAATTGGCAACTTAGAAGCATTTAATTTCAATGCCCTACTATTGTTTACATGTTGTATTTTAAGGCAATCCTGTCTAGAAGATGGAGTTCTGAAAGTTAAAAATGTAAGACAGAGAATAAGTGAGAAAGAAGTTACAAAAAGCTAAATTTGCAGGGAAACCTATGATTCAGAAAAGCAAGCCCAGAATGACTTTCCTTCTCCTTTGGGGTTTGTTTATTTATTTATTTATTATTATTATTATTATTATTAATTATTATTTTAATGTTTATTTATTTCTGAGACCGAGAGAGACAGAGCATGAGTGGGGGAGGGGCAGAGAGAGAGCGAGACACAGAATCCGAAGTAGGCTCCAGGCTCTGAGCTGTCAGCACAGAGCCTGACATGGGGCTCGAACTCACAAACCGTGAGATCATGACCTGAGCCGAAGTCGGTCGTTCAACTGACTGAGCCACCCAGGCGCCCCTGGGGTTTATGAATTTAGAATGGACATCAATTTCTTCCTGTTTGGGATAAGAAAATGCATGTTTCTGTGTGGTTTGTCACACTGAATTCCAAAGTGGAACTGAATTCCAAAGTGGAACTGCTCCACCCCTCCCTGCTCCAAGAGATTCTAGAAGAGTATCTAAGGAAAAATGGCTTGACCTGGAACTGCAAGAAGGACTTTTTCTCATCCGATATAAAAGAAGCCTACTAAAGGTTCATATCTGTTATTTCTCACCAAATATCCACTTAGAATGCACCTTCTCAAGGATTCCCAGCGCAGGTCTCTTGCACCATTTGCTAGTCTTCACTCTCTTTCTACCACTAGGCCCAGAATGAATTGTTCCTATTTCCCAGCTCAGTAGTGCTTTTTCTTTCTTGGACTCAGTATCTGACTGCTTTGTATCTATGTGAGGTATAGGCTCAGATATTTTCCTCCCCATGCTTGCCACAGCAATTTTCTGACTAGTTGCCTTTTTGTTTTGGAACTTTGACTTCCTACCTCTCACCTCAAATCCATTTGTATCCAACCCAGAATTATATTGTTGCTTTTTACTTTTCACTCGCAACTGCTTGACCTAGGTTCTGTCTTCTTTGCTCATTAACATTCTAGTAATACGAACAACCCCTCTTGTTTCATCTCTTTGCACCCCATCTCCAAGTGGTTCTAGACTAGAGCCGCTTCCATCAAGTGTTTGCCACTTCTCTGGGTGATACTGATTCGTGTGTATGCAGCTATAAGGATATCTGATTTGGCCTATACATCCTAGCCTACAGTTGCCTTACATTATTTGTATAGCACAAGGGCACATCTATGTTGTTCACTTACTATGTTTACTTACTGCCAAATCCAAGCAAAACTTCAGGGGAAGGAAGAACTTCACCATAGGTGTTAACTGAAGTAATAAGAAAAATGATTTTTCCGGAAGAGGTGTAACTAACAGAGGCTCAAGACCCGAGTCTCAGGCAACACCATGGTTAAGGGTTCAGCATACTGAGACAAAGGAGGAGCAATTAGGGTACTGAGGGGAGAGGCATGGAAGTTAACCATCCATTATGACCCAAGAAAGTCACAGTTTTCTATCTGGTTTTATTGAGGGATTTTTTTTTTTGGTAGATACTTTGGGAGTTTGTGGTAAGTTTTCTTTAGTTGACTAAGAATAGTTAAAATTTAATTTCTGCCTGATGATGAAAACAAGCAAAATTAAAAGCTCTTTACTGAAGGTAGTAAAATCAATAATCATTTTTAGTCTTTTAACATAAGAATGACTTTCACAAAGCAAAGTGCTTGGACTGAATTATATGTTATATGGGATTAGTTCTAATTAGATCACCAAATATAATTTCTGTGGATAAAACTACTTTCAAATTGAAATGGATAGTTGATGTGTTCATAGTAATAAAACCTTACCTGTTTGGTACTTATCTGTATGCTGCTTCATAAACTTTAATATTTCTGTGTAAGTATGTTTTGTCATACTTTTCATATTTTCATAAACAGTGTGTCTAATACTTCATATACTATGTACCCAGGTATTCAGAAAACTTCTTGGTATTTGGAAGATATAGTCAATCATTATACATCTTTAAATATGAATAGGGCTATAGTAACACATGAATATATGGATAAAATATATGAATAAAATAAGTATTTTAAGTATCTTGGTATGCTTGTAAAGATTATTAAAGTTTACTTAAGCTTGTTTCTCATGGCTAGTTCTCTGTACTTTTGTCAATGTTGGTAGAAGTAGTTGAGTTCATGAGTCAGTTTTATTAGTTTGATGGATGCAAGTTTGAAATTAATGACCAAACTGAAATATTAAAAGTATCTTTAGGTTTTTGTTCTCCAAGCTTATTCTTTTGACAACTCTTTGATATATTTCTGATAAATTAGATTACAATAAAAATGAGATGCAGTATAATATATGTTAATCTGTTAAACAGTTACCTTGAGGTGTTATATTAGTTTGGTTATTTTTGTATATTTTTCATAAATATATATGAAATATATTAACAGTTTGTTCTTTAATTACAGTGGGTTGGCAATTGGAGAAGATAATGGACAGAGAGGTTATTTGCTGACCTATGTCATTGCGTATCTTCGAGTAAGTTATCTCATATTTTCTTGTCAGTTTATATTGCAAATAATCCTTTTTCTTACTTTGAATGAATAAAAATATTTTCTTAAGTTTTAACCTAGTATGATGTAGCACATCATTTGACATGAATGTAGGACTAGCTACAAACCTTCAGAATCCCAATTAAATCTTCCATATATTGCTTTTGAGGAATTTGAAGATTATATAGATCATTCTCCTCTTTAAAAGAATGGTGACTTTCTCTGTCTGGAAGTTGAACATGCCATTCCTAACATTGCTTGGTTAGAATCGAGCTGTCTTATTTAGCACCATTTCTCACTTGATTCATAATCAAGTTTTAAATATGTATAATCTTTCTTTAACTCATTAAAAATTGGTATTTAACTTGATTCTAAGTAGTAGTTGGTTCACTGGTGATGATTACTATGTAGAATTAAAGAAATAATTTGTCTGTATTTGGGCTCTAAAATTTTTCTAATTCCACATTTTCTACTTGTGAGAAACTTTATTAGTCCAAGAGTCTACTATACTTGTTGATATGAAAGTATTCTTTCAAAAGTTTATTTACTTATTTTGTTTTTCTACTTTGGCTGTAATAAACTCAAGTTTCTTAGTTGTTTTCTGCTATTGTTAGGGTTATATTTTTTAAATATTGCTTGTTTATGTAATTTGAAAGGTCTTATTTTAAAACATCATTTCTCAGATATCCTATTGAGAATTTGACTTTCCCAAATACTGCATTTTCTAATTTTTCACTTGGAAATTGTTCTGAAGGAAATACTTACATAAACTTATATAAAACTTGTTTTTACTTCTCTAAAAAGCTTGAATTGTATTCTTATTTCAAAACTAATCTTAGGTAAGATCTAAATTTTAGGTTGCAGTGAATTTGAAGCATATGCATTTTTCTGGGCACTCCATTCCCCCACGCTGATAAGGGAAATTACATTTATTGTTTGTTTGCTATGTTAAAAATTGTAATTAAGAGATTTACAGATCATGAAAACTAATAGATGATTTTAGGTCTTATAATAATGTTTACCTCCATAGACTGTTACTACCTCAGGGTCTCCCATAGTAAGCATTTTGGTTATCCACAAGTTTTTGTTTGTTGAGCATTTTCTAAGTATATTGACCATTTTCCCATATTACTAAATTCAGAATTCTAGAAAATGATGTGTAACTGTAACAAATACAGCTTACACACTGTTAAAACTGAATCAGAAGCAGTATTGAGATGGGAGGGATTGTTTTATTTTTTATTTTCCCAGTGCTTAATACCTTTGTCACCACATATGTGTTTACTGCGTAAATGAATGCACAAGAAAAAAGTGACACATTTTAGATCAGTAATTTGGGGATTTTTCCTGCCAACCAGTGGTAGAGTTGAAGTGAATCATTTTACTAGAAGTGAAAACTTAACATTTATTGATTTTTCTTCTTATAAAGTATTCTTTCTATCTTTGCATCTCTGGTGGCTTATGAATTGCTCTTTCCAGTTTTGATATTAAAACAGAATTGTATTCTGGGTATTATAAGTTACTTATATAAGCATTATATCTTATGTGTTATAAAATATATTTTCCTAGCAGAAGTGCTTCCAGATATCCTATCTTATTTAGTTACTACAAAGAGAGGCACTATATTTTCTAATTTGTTTTTTAAAGAAAAGTTGATTTCAGGAAAGGGAGATCTACCTTCTTCCTTTAGTCCCCCCTGCTCCTACTTTCCTGCTGCCCTGGTCCTTCCATCCTGATGACCACTTTTTAGTGTTGTTTAATTTACTATTTAGGCTCCAAAAAAAAAATGTGTTCTGCTAGTATCCTCTACATGTACATAGACAGTTCTCAGAGGCTCCATTCCTTGGAGAAATATTTGAGTTCCTGCCATGTATCAGGCACACTGCCTGGTGCCAGAGATACAAAAGAGAACAAGACAAAGTTCCTGTCCTCCTGGAGGTTGTAGCTCACACTCAAGGCCACTTTCCATTGCTTTTATGGGGTGGAGAGTAAAGAACAGTGGAGGTTAAATTAGAAACATGTGATATTAACAATTATGTGAAATACTAACAATATGACAGTATTCTTGATTCTTCTGCATCTGTTGTAATTTCTTGATTTTTGTGTCTTTTTTTTAATAGGACTTGGGTTTGGAATACTATGTATTAGGAGAGTCTTTTGAGACTTCTGCTCCTTGGGACAGGTAAAATATAATAAAATGTCTCATATTATGCTATAGGAGTTGTTGAAATAATATATCTTTGTGCACAAATATACAAATTTTAAAATTTTTATAAAGAAACATTGAAACAAGGTGATCACTTTTATTTATATTAACACCTTCATCAGAATGTCATATTTGCCAGCTTTTTTTTTTTATTTAGACAGATTTGTCCATGTCCCATAGAAGGAAGGTGTTATTGAAGTCTGTATTTTAAAGAATCTTAGTGAGCACTTAAGTGTCAGTCTATAGTTTTACTAGCTTTGATTTAAATTCTTAAATGCTTAATATGCTTGAAGGTTCTCTAGAACATCCCCCAAAATTATAAACCCAGTGTTAAACTTCTTTTGTAATGTATGATTTAGCTTTTGATTTTGGATGGTTACTATTAAGCAAGATCTTAACTTGTATTTAAGTGATTTCTAAAAGAAATCCAACTTAAGATATTATGTATAATTTCTATTTTTATGTTATGCACATACACATATACACAAATGTTGGTATACAAATATTGGTTAGGGAATTAATAATAAAAACCGAGGAGGAAATGTGAAGTGGTTTTATTAAAAATGGACTCATGAGGGGCGCCTGGGTGGCTCAGTCAGTAACGCATCAGACTTTAGCTCAGGGCGTGATCTTGCGGTCCCTGAGTTCGAGCCCCACGTTGGGCTCTGTGCTGACAGCTTAGAGCCTGGAGCCTGTTTCAGATTCTGTGTCTCCCTCTCTCTGACCCTCCCCCATTCGTGCTCTGTCTCTCTCTGTCTCAAAAATAAATAAACGTTAAAAAAAAAAATTTTTTTTTTAAATGGACTCATGAGTTAACTCAGTAATAAAAGCTGTTAAGATTGTTAGTACATTTTTATTCTGGCATGCCTTACATTTTATGTTTTCTTTATAAAATTTACAAATTAGGGGCGCCTGGGTGGCGCAGTCGGTTAAGCGTCCGACTTCAGCCAGGTCACGATCTCGCGGTCTGTGAGTTCGAGCCCCGCGTCAGGCTCTGGGCTGATGGCTCAGAGCCTGGAGCCTGTTTCCGATTCTGTGTCTCCCTCTCTCTCTGCCCCTCCCCCATTCATGCTCTGTCTCTCTCTCTCCCAAAAATAAATAAACGTTGAAAAAAAAAATGTAAAAAAAAATAAAATTTACAAATTAAATCAATAATAAAGTACATGACAAATTCCCATGAATCTACCTTTTAGATATTACATATCTTGACATTTTTGTTCTACCCTAACTCTTTTTTTCCCTTCCCCAGATGACTTTTTACTTTCTGCATTCATTCTTTGTCTACTATGGGTTATGACTTTTGGTGCATTGATGTTCATATTCCATGCATTGTAAAACAACAGTTTATAGTATCAATCTGTTATTCACAATTTTTGATAACTAAATTTTAACAAGGTGATAAATCTTGTAAAGAAAAAAAATTATCAACTTACTGACATCTGACTGTTTTATACAGGTTATATATTTGGTTTCTTTTCAATTAAAACAACTTCATCAGCTAAAGTTTTCATAAATAAAATGAATGGAAAGCAGCTACATTCCTGATAGAAACTTTACTTGTTACCCATTTAACAAATTGTTTTTTCTCTCTAACATTTACCTAGGTAGAGACCATGTTTAGCAGAAACCCATGGAGTCAGAGTCTTCAAGTCTCACACGTTATTAGGTTGCTTAGCCTTTTCATGTATAAGTCTCTTAAGGGGGTTATTTGCCTTACTAGTTTTTGTGTATTTCTCAGTAGTCCTACCAAAATAACTGTATCTATTGAGTGCACAATGAATATTCTGAATAGACTCCTATAAATGAACTTGGGAATAATGTAAGAATGTAGCCTATAAAATTAGCTGTCTAAACAGTCTGAGTTGGAGATTTAAAGATTTTGGAGACATTAGCATGAGGCTTGTGATTAAAACCAAGGGAGTAGATACAAACCCTTATAGCTAGTATGGATGAAGAAAAAAAAGAGGACCTAAGAAGGAAGTCCAGGGAATCCCAAAATTTATTTTGTTTGGATATACAAACAAGAGCTAGCAAAAGAGAATAATATCTAGAGGATTTGGAGGAAAACCAGTGATATGAAAGAAGCCCAGGAAAATTTTTTTCAAGTAGGAAATTGTCAACAGGGTTAAATTTGCCAATAGGTCAGGTGAAAAGTTAAATGTATACACCGTTATGTTCATCTTACATAGAATGTTTGGTCCAAGTGGACTGTGTTGGCTTTTGTACAAGTTCTATGCCAGAATACTTCAAGAACTCCCCTCTGGGGGCACCTGGGTGTCTGAAGTCAGTTAAGCATTCAGCTCTTGATTTCTGCTCAAGTCATGATCCCATGACCATGACCAGAGCCCTGCATTGGGCTCTGTGCTGAGCGTAGAGACTACTTAAGATTCTCTCTCCTTCTTCCCCTTTCCCCCAGTCTCTCTCTCTCTCTCTCTCTCTCTCTCTCTCTCTCTCTGAAGTAAAAAAAAATTAAGAAAAAAAGAAGATCCTCTGTACAAATCATTTCTAGAAAGTATCCTATTAAGGGTTTTAACCATTTGGTCATGTTATTTGTCCCATCTCCTCCTCATTATTATTGTAAATTATCATATACTATTATGTAGCGCTTAAATTCCACTTTCTAGAGTCATGATAAAGAACTTATTTATAAATTTATAATATTCATTAATCCCTGTAGCTATTAAAGCTTACTTAGTAGGTTTTATTTGTGTTTGAAGTATTTGTTTTACAAGTTGGATTTTCAAAATAAAGACACAATAAATTCCAATAATCTAAATACTTTAGTAGGAGATATTTTAAAAACATGCATCCTTACCATTCCATAGGTGAGGCATAAATAACACCGATAAATTGTATTTGTCTACACTCTCATAGAATTAAGCACAATTTAACTGAAGAGAATTGTTTTTGTAAAATTAGAATTTATAAAACTTTCAGACACATATATTAAAAAAATAAAATTTGACATGCTAATAAAATAGCTAACAAACCATTAAACCCCTTTCCATATTTATGTTTTAACCATATATTCTTTGTTTTTATTGGAAATATGGATAACTTTAATGTGTCTTATAAAGCATAATCCATGTAAATGTTATGGTTTTTATCAAATTGGCTCTCACACAGTCAAATCAGTCTTTAGACTAGAGATGGCCCAGTCTTTTGTGCTTCTTTGTTACCTTTTCCATTCTCCTGATTCTAAACAGACTAAGATTTGAAACAGAATCAGCGTCAGTATGTTGTCAGGATGTTTATTGAAGAATTAGATGGCTTATATGTACCTTAGGAGTTTTATTTTCCAAATGAAACAATATATAGTAATAACAAAATATTACAGCTCACATTAAAAAATAGATTAATCTTTTGTCAGCCAAATCTTTTGTCTCTGCATCTCCAACCTAGAAGCTCTGATTGACATCTGTTTTCCATTTTAGAACTTTTTCCTGAGCATGTTCCCAAAGTATGAATGCATCACTATTAGCTCTCTTGCACTCCAAAATAGGGCCTTAAAAATTATATCAAAAACTAAACAACAAAAGAAATCAGATGCCTTTATATTTTAAAACAGTGGTATCTTGGAGTCAAAATTAAATGGTGAAATATAAATAAAGTGTTCTAGTTAATAGTGATGTCCTGAAGTCAGTTTCTTAGTTTTGACAAATCTGTCATGGTTATATATTAACATTAGAGGAAACCAGGGAAAGAGGAACACTGTCTGTCTTTGTGACTTTCTGTATCTAAAATTATTTCAAGGGGAGCCTGGGTGGCTCAGTCGGTTGAGCGTCTGACTTTGGCTCAGGTCATGATCTTGCAGTCTATGAGTTGGAGCCCTGCATCAGGCTCTGTGCTGACAGCTCAGAACCTGGAGCCTTGTTCAGATTCTGTGTCTTCCTCTGTCTTTGCCCCTCCCCCACTCATGCTCTTTCTCAAAAAAATAAATAAACGTTAAAAATTTTAAAAAATAATAAAATTATTTCAAATAAAAATTTATTTAAAAGATAGAAAAAGGGGGCGCCTGGGTGGCGCAGTCGGTTAAGCATCTGACTTCAGCCAGGTCACGATCTCGCAGTCCGTGAGTTCGAGCCCCGCGTCAGGCTCTGGGCTGATGGCTCAGAGCCTGGAGCCTGTTTCCGATTCTGTGTCTCCCTCTCTCTCTGCCCCTCCCCCATTCATGCTCTGTCTCTCTCTGTCCCAAAAATAAATAAATGTTGAAAAAAAAAAAGATAGAAAAAGGATTAATATTATTAAATATTATCAATCCCCCCATTCCCTTTATGAACTATTTCTTACTTATCTGTTTTCACTGACTCTTAATACCAGTCTAGCACAGCTTTATACATTGCTGACATCCAGTTAACGTCCAGTAAGTCTTTGTTAAAGTAGATTTTAGCTCAGAGCTTGACAAAAGGCTATTGAACATTTGGTATAACCTCACGATTATTGACTAAATTATTTTTATATTAAGGGAAATATCTTAGACATGGACACAGATTGGTATTTCTGTAAACCCAGAATTGAATTTTCATTAACATGTTCATTATAGCTTTTTAAAAAAGCTTTTAAAATCTTGTGATTAAATTAATTGTGAAATTGGGTTTACCTAAGTGTAGGAAACTGCCTTCAGGAAGCTTGAGTGTGCTCTTCTGACTTCTGTCTTTTCTATGGCAAAAAAAGGGAGAACTTTGCCCCTTTGAAGCTATGAATGGAAGACTCAATTTGAATGATCAACGCTCTTGTTCATTCTTGACAGAATAAGTATGAAAGTTTCTTAGAATTTCTGACTTGAAGGATGCCAGGTAAACTAACATTTGTTAGAATTTTGTAATTTATTTGAAAACTTAATATTGTATTCAATTTTGTTTTCTAGGGTTGTGGATCTCTGTAGAAATGTAAAAGAACGAATAACAAGGGAATGCAAAGAGAAGGGTGTTCAGTTTGCTCCTCTTTCTACATGCAGGTGAGGTTTTTTGTTGTTGTTGCTCTTTTACTGCTTATTCTGGGAGGAAAATATATTTTAATTAATGGAGAAATGTAATTCACGCCACCAGAAGAATAGCTTCAGTCTGTTCCATTTAGCAAGCTTTCCTTTCCTAAACTTCACTTTTGCCACCTTCTTAGGGTTGTGCCACTAGGGTTTTAGAGCAGTCCTGAGCCCTTTAGGAGTAGAATACCCTTCCAGAAGTGAGCCTTCTACCCCTTCAGGACAGCAGGACAGTGAAAAGCCAAACCTTGGAGCCCCAGGAATAAGTAAAGGAGTGCCTTTTAATTCACTGAAATTATAAATCATGTATATATTCAGGAAACTATAATTTAATACATAGTCAACGTAGCCTTTTCTTCAATAGACAAAAAGCACTTTAACCACTTTATTAGTTACTGATTCAATGAATGGGCATGGAGTAAAGGAATGAGTAGAGCAAAATATGCAAATGAAGATTAACTCTTTGCTTTCAATAGATCTTTCCGCAGTAATGGAAATACTCATTATTTGTCCTGTCTGGTATTGGTGCCACAAGCCACATATGGCTGTGGGGCTGTCGAAATGTGGCTAGTGTGACCGTGGCACTGAATTGTAAATTTTATTTAATTTCTAATAATTTAAATTTAAAACACTGCATGTAGCTGGTATCTTCCATAGTGGACAGTTAACTGCAAATCTTGTCCTCTTTGTTAAATGGCAGCAGTCCAAAAGGAGGTTTTCTTGCGAAGGAGCACTTTGTATTCAATCACCTGATAATTAAAAGACCTGTATAAACACAAGAAGATTAAATGTATCAAGATTAAATCAAACATATGACTTATCTGTAAAGTTATAGAATTAATTGGAATGGAGAATAAAGGGAAATCAGGACAGATTATGTGAAGGGGATCTTTAAAGTAGATGGTTCAGTCATAATCTAGCACTTGAAAATTTATTAAACATTCTGTGTTGTATAACTGCTTCTTTTTTTTTTTTTTTTTCCCATGTGTCAGGGAAGGGGGTTTCAAGAATATAACTCAATTAATTTGTAGAAACAAAAAATTTTCAATATAAGCACAAATGCAAATTAAGTAATTTGGGAAATAATGTAATATCTTTATTGTTAAGTGCACCAGATGCTGACTCTGAAACAGCAGATATGCCTCACCAAAATGGCATTTCTGTGTATTTCTATTCATGATGCTTGTTCTGATTTGCCTGGGATCACTTAATCTCAGCCTAAGAGGGCAGACTTGGGCCTCTTCCAGCCCGAGAACCAGGCCTTGTTGGCCTACTGTATTACTGTGGCAACTGCCTGCTTAGTTTTTGAATTTCTTTGTTTTGTAATACTCTATGTGTCTGAAAAGTGAAAGCACTGTTTTGCTGTTTATTAAGAATTTAATCCCTTTGCGCTCTAAGTTGATTATTAGTAAAGCAGTGGTAATACCATCTACTCGATGAGACTCTTGTGAGAATGAATTGAGAAAGCATATGAAGGGCTGTATGAATGTCATTTTATTATTGTGAGGTCATTACATTAAACTTGAGGTAGACAACCTATACTAGAGCTAGTAAAGGAAATCTGAATATTTTTCTTCTCCAATGACAAATCCTCATGAAGGTATCCAATTCTTAAGTCTTTGATATTTTCATATAGCATGATAATTTGCATGTATTTGCTTTGCAAGACCAGAAATGTTTCTATATTCTTCAAACTGCTGTCTCTTCTGATTTTTTTTTTCTTCTATCTTTTACACCCTCATCTTGTACTTCCCTAGTACCATATTGTGTTTCTTAGTTCTACTTATTGCCCCCATTGGGACAGATACCTTTTAGAATTTGCTAAATTTTTGTGCTTCCATTGGAGTAAGAGAGCAAAACTCTAACAAATGTGAGGAAATCATCTTTCGTATACATTAACTGTTCATGTCAACCAGAAGGATCTCTTTGAAATTGTGTTTTTTGCTTCTGTGTGGGAGAGACAGTCAGGGTTTAAAGAAGTATATTTGAGGTTGAATCTGAGAATATGTAAGCTAAAAATGTGGACTTAGAGATTATTGACTGGTCGTTTGATATATCTGAAGGATGAGAAAATAGGGGTCTTTTTTATGCTAAGTGAAATTAGTCAGAGAAAGACAAAAATCATATGACTTCACTCATATGAGGACTTTAAGAGACAAAACAGATGAATATAAGGAAGGGATACAAAAATAACATAAAAACAGGGAGTGGGACAAAAACATAAGAGACTCATAAATATGGAGAACAAACTGAGGGTTACTGGAGGGGTTGTGGGAGGGGGGATGGGCTAAATGGGTAAGGGGCACTAAGGAATCTACTCTTGAAATCATTGTTGCACTATATGCTAATTTGGATGTAAATTAAAAAAAAATAAAAAATAAAGCCAGTTAAAAAGAAAAAAAAGAAAAGAAAATAGGGGTCTTGTTCTGTACAAGAAAAAGCTTATAACTTGGTAATCCTACTGGTGGCTTAGGACTAATCTTGGAGAGAACCTTTCCAAATAAAGGTGTAAGAATGTACATGTTCTTTGTTTTTTTGTTTCTTTCTTTTTTAATTTGGAGATATATTTAAAAATAAACCTTTTATTTTAAAGTCTAAGAAAAAATTTTGTGTTTGTTTATTATGAACCCAAATTGATACTTAATTCTTCTTTTGACAGTCTAGTCTGTCAGGTCTCTTTACTATAGTTCAGAAAACAGATCAGGCCTAATAATCCAAGTCATTTGTAAAATTTGAAACGTTTTAAATAGTAGAATCTATTTTTGTGTAGCTGAGGATTTTTTAATTTTTTATTAAATAGCAATTTAACAGATTTTATCCCCACTTTCTCTTTCTGCCCTATCTCCCTGTTTATCTCTCCAGACTCCCCCCCTTCCATTATCAGAATATCATTATGATAAACCAGTACTTATTGAACATTATTGGGAAGTAAAATATTCTGCCTCAGGACACCTTCTATAACAACACAAGTCTTGGTTTTTCAGAAGGAGCTCATAAAGTCTAAATAAGGATCTTCATTATGTATTATAGGTAGATGGGCTTAGAGTAAATTTGAGATATGTCTTTTATTCAGTAGCTATTTTTTAAGAATGATTTTCTGATAAAAACTTATATACTCAGCTTTTATGGTCATTTTATAAAACCAAAATTTTGAATGTACACAGTCTAGTTATTTGAATGGTTTTAATAAATGGGAGCTTTAAATATAGTTCTTACATCTCATACTTGATAAAAACTAACATTTCACCAGAGTTTGATTTTAGTTTAGTTTGATTTGAGCTGCTTAATAGTGTGGCCAAGGAGGTTATTGTGTGTTGAGTATAAATGTTGAATGTGTGAAATCCATTTTGTAAACTAGTTTTTAAAAAGTTATTCCAAAACTGACTTGAAATAATTCTAACTCTCATTGAAATTGAAGATCCCAAGGAAAATAACTAGCTGTAGGGTGCATTTATTGAGTTCATTTATTTCATTTTCATTTATTAAAATGTATTTTGTATATTGGAAGATAAATTCTAACCCAAATTTTCCGAAGAAGTTTTATGGGAAGGAATTCCTAGCTAGTGTGTCTAACATAAGTAAAGTACTCCAAAAACCTGTTAGAAATTAAAGAATAATACTATGACTTTGGTAGCCATGCTATCACTTGTCCAGATGATTTTTGGAAGAGGTTGGTGTTAAGGGTCTTAAATGATAAAACTGATCTATTAAAAGGTGTTGGAATTGAGTCACTTTCTGAAGTACACCCAAATTGAGGTTTTCCCAAAAATGTTTTTGTATTATTTTTACTTTATCTTTTCTTGAGATACTGATCACTGAAGCTTTGTTGTGACTTTTAAAAGCCTGCTTATCGGGGCACCTGGGTGGCTCAGTCAGTTAAGCGGCCAACTTCGGCTCAGGTCATGATCTTGCAGTCCGTGAGTTCGAGCCCCGCGTCGGGCTGTGTGCTGACAGCTCAGAGCCTGGAGCCTGTTTCCGATTCTGTGTCTCCCTCTCTCTGACCCTCCCCTGTTCATGCTCTGTCTCTCCCTGTCTCAAAAATAAATAAAACGTTAAAACAATAAAAAAAAATAAAAGCCTGCTTATCTATTGAAAACAACTCTTTGGTATACATCCTGGATTTGTTGGAAGGTAGCAATGCTTTCTTAATATTGACTGCATTTTCTGTTTATTGATATTGATTCAAATATAAGTGATATATATTTTACTACTTGCTATAAATTTGTTTCATTCAGGTATCCTTTCAATTTATTTATATTTGGTTATTCCTAAATGATAGTGCCCTCATAGTTAGGATGGTTCTCCAGTTTTTCTTAAACTTTGTAAATCTGGTACTTAAAATGTAAACATTCAAGGGATCTTTTTTATGAGTGTGAATTAACACTAGAAGAAAAACACAGCTGGCAAATTGACAGTAGCATTGTTAAACAGTTCATTTCTTCTGTTCTGAGGCACCTAACATTTGGCCTAAAAGGCCATTAAAATTTTAGATTAGATTCTATTTGTATTGTTGTAGTAAAAAGAGTATTTCCTCTGTATTCTCTCCTTCTGTTAAATTAAATTCTTCGTAGGAACCTCTGTAAATTGCATTCACAGATTTGACTATGATTATTTTGGCA